>NC_134573.1:24710114-25960114 GCF_050947875.1 Dermacentor variabilis | reverse complement strand
CGAAGCCAAAAGCATTGGTTACAGTAAAACCTCGTTAAACCATACCCGCTTAAACAGTAGTTTCGTTTTAAAAGTAGTACACTGAAATCTCAATACAACGAGCTTCAGGGGACTGTGGTAAATTGTTCATTATAGTGAAAGCCCCAAAATTAACCATTCCGCCCATCAACCCATCAGTTCATAAGTTATCGTGTGAGCTCTGCAGGAAAACGTCGCTGTTGGTTCTCAGCATGCACTGTTCATATTTTCCAAAGATTATGCCGCCATGCACCACCAAAGGACCACATGATAAGACTGACAGAAAGGGAGCTCCATGTCAGCTCGAAAACGCAATGTTTCTTGCTTTTTGTTTGTTTTTCACATTTCTTGCCGTGGACACCACAAGTATCTCACTGGAGGTAGACACCTGAACTATGTCAAAGAGAAAGCACAAATAAACAACACTGTTGGGAAAGTGCAAAGTGCGGCCGTGTGGCATCTCCACAGCTATGGAGGTTACATTTCACCACATGGCTGCAGAGTGGCTGCAGAAAGAAGCACGATAGAAAGACATGTGCCTCCATTGCTAGGCAACACTTTTCCAAACGGAGCATGTGCTCCCAAAGCCTGATGTGTCGTCTCCTTCACATGCCCGCATTTTTTTTTTTCTGAGGCGCCGTCTCGGGTTTTCCGAACCCATGCGCTGTGACGTCCGCTCTCTGCACCTTGTCTGCTAGCCTACTGTTTTGGCTACCGTGAAGAATCCCCAGATTTCGGATTATGTTTGTAGTACCAAGGCATTGTTAACATCACAGGGAAACTGAATAATGATCATTATTATGAAAAGTTCGGCATTCTGAAGTTCGTAGTACTGAAATATTTTTACATTAAAATTATAAGAAGTCATCAGGAGATTTCTGAATAGCTGGTTAATGTGGTGTTCGTAGTAATGAGATTTCACTGCAAAGACAAATCCCCAACTCAGCGGCCACTGAACATAATGTGTTTTGTATCCGCATAAACTGTGCCAGCTTATTGCGTACGTATTGGTTAACACGCAGTGTTTACACTTTTCATCACGCTATCACGGCGGTCTGTCGTCCCCGTCGGGTGTCCCAGCAGAAGAACAAGCCTGAATGAATGAATGAATATTTAATGTTTTATGGCGCAAGGGCCAAGTATGGCCAAAGAGCGCCATGTCCGTGTTAATGAGTTTGCAGTGAAATCATGAGTTTTATGAAGTTGGTGTGACGTGGCTGTAGAGGGGCCTTAAAAATGGTCGCGCTAAAGTGCGTAAAATCTGTATCATAAAAGAATGGCGATGACTTATGGCGTGTACTATGAACAATAAGACGCATTTAAAAAAAATGATATGATGTCTAAAAATATATCAGGTTATATAAGATATGCTAGAGCACTACTGCCTCCTTAGAGCCCTTGAACACAAGGGCCTGGAGGCATGTGCTATTCAAAACAATTATCGCAGCGGCATCCTCTGGAGCGAGGATACTCTACGAATTTAATGGGCTTATTACGTGTAGAACTACATCCTTTAAGAAGTCGCGGGCTGCCTTCGTGTTAAAAATCGGTTCCTTACCAAGAAACATAGCCGGGTGTAGAGGGATGTAATAACGGTATGCAAGCGGAAAATGTTTCTTTCTGGTTCGGCTTTCCGACACTCCAAGAGGACATGGAGGACGGTCAGCCTCCCACCGCATCTACCACAGGTTTGAGGTTCTCTTCCAATAAGTAGAAAACGATGGGTGCCAAATGTGTGTCCTATTCTGAGGCGACAGAATAGGACATCTGTTTGCCGAGATTTTGTTGGGGAGGGCCAAAAACCTAACTGTGGCTTTATAACGTGCAGTTTATTATTTATTTCTGCGTCCCACATGAGTTGCCAGTGGTTTCGCAGTTTCTTTCGTATGTAAGGTTTCAGATCTGTGAGAGGCAGCAAAGCAGCATTATTAACAGCAGGGAGTGCAATTGACGTAGCCATCTGGTCTGTCAAAACGTTACCTTCAATTCCCCTGTGGCCGGGTACCCAGCATATGATGATTTGCTGGTTAGATAGATAAGCTTTGCACAGGTCGAAATAGACCTCAGTAAGTACAGGATTTTTATGTTTGTATGGCGACATTAAGGCCTTCACCACACTTAGGGAGTCTGTATATATAACAGCTTTTTGGAGTTTTGCTTTCTTTATATGCTTTACAGCCGACCCCCCTATACAGCGTAGGCCTCTGCCGTAAAGATACTTGTTTCTGGATGTAGTATATCAGATTCCGAGAAGGATGGACCAACGGCTGCATAGGACACTCCGGCATGTGACTTAGAAGCGTCTGTGTAGAAGTCTGTGCACGAGTGCTTGCACTGAATTTGTAGGAAATGTATTCTTATTTCGACCTCTGGAGTGTGTTTTGTGACTTTTAGAAAGGGTAGGTCACATTCTACCACCTGCCACTCCCAAGGAGGTAAGGGCTTGGTTAGGTGCATTAAGGGAAGCTCGAAGAGTGGGACATGCATTTCATCGCTAAGCTCCTTCACACGCAGCGAGAAAGGCTGTCTTATAGACGGACGGTTGCGGAAAAGTGTAGCATATGTAATATCGGTAATGGTGTTAAAACATGGGTGTTCAGGAATGGAATGCACTTTAAGTAAATAAGTAAAGCTGACGTATGATCTCTGTAAGTGGAGCGGCCACTCATTCGATTCGGCATATAGGCTTTCGATTGGGCTTGTTCTGAAAGCACCAGTGGCTAGGCGGATACCTAGATGATGGACAGGATCCAGCATCCTTAGCGAGCTCGGGGCGGCAGAGTTATACACTACAGCCCCATAATCCAATCGTGACCGTATTAGGCTCTTGTAGAGATTCATTACACACTTTCTGTCACTACCCCACATAGTCTTGGATAGAAGTTTCATTAAATTCATTGTTTTTAGACATTTTTCTTTCAGATATTTGATGTGTGGAATGAAAGTGAGTCAATCCTCAAGTATAATACCTAGGAATTTGTGCTCTTTGTTGATAGGAATTTGTTGTCCACACAGTTCTAAGCAAGGATCCGGGACAAGGCCTCTTTCGTTTAAAAAGAACACAAGAACTTTTGTGAGGATTGATTTTAAATCCGTTTTCTCTGCCCATTTTCATACTTTGTTCAAACCATGATGTACCTGTCTCTCGCACACTGCGAGGTTACAGGATTTAAAAGCTATTTGAATGTCGTCCTCATAGAGTAAAAACATGGCCGGTGGTAATGATGCACGAAGCGTGTTCGTCTTCACTATAAAGAGCGTGCAGCTAAGCACGCCTCCCTGGGGTACACCAGTTTCTTGTGTAAAAGGACGTGACAGTACATTGCAGACTTTTACATGGAATGTGCGATTGGATAAATAGCTTTCTATGAGGTTTAGCATATTACCATGAATGCCCATTTCTGCCAAGTCTCTTAAGATCCCGTAGCGCCACGCTGTGTCGTATGCTTTCTCCATATCGAGGAATATGGATAGGAAAAACTGTGTACAAATGTGTCACGGATGTTTCCTTCGATGCGCACAAGATGGTCAGTTGTGGAGCGCCCTTCTCTGAAACCACACTGATAGGAATCAAGCATGTTGTTCAGTTCAAGGTAATGTATGAGTCTGCGATTAATTATTTTTTCAAATACCTTACAAAGGCAACTTGTGAGGGCTATCGGGCGGTAACTTGCCACTGAGGAAGGGTCTTTGCCTTGTTTCAAAACAGGGACCACAATGGCTTGTTTCCATGCGGTTGGAAGGTATCCCACAGCCCAAATAGTGTTAAAAAGTGCGAGTAGTGTAACTTGCATGTCATTGCGTAGGTTTTTGATCATTTCATAGATTATTCTGTCAGATCCAGGTGCAGAGCTATTGCATGCGCTCAAGGCAGCTCTAAACTCCGCAATACTAAAAGGACGGTTGTATGGTTGATTTTGACGACGTTTTCTGATGAAAGGCTTACATTCTTCTATTTGTTTGTATTTGAGAAAGGATTGTGAATAATTTGTTGAACTTGACACGCTCTCAAAATACTCCCCAAGTGAGTCTGCCTGGTCTTGCAGTGTATCGCCCTGTGTGTTTACCAGAGGGAGGGAATATGTTTGCCGCCCTCTAATCCTATTAACCCTGTTCCAGGCTTTGGCCTCATCTCTGAATGAGTTAATACTTGATAAAAACTTGCGCCAACTTTCTCTTTTGGCCTGTCGGCGGATTCGCCTGCCTTGGGACTTTGCTTTTTTTAATTTCATAAGATTCTCTGCAGTGGGAGAAGCGCGTAGCAACCCCCACGCCTTGTTCTGATTCTTACGGGCGATCCTACATTTGCTGTTCCGCCACGGTACACGTCGTTTGCATGCCAGACCACTCACTTCGGATATGCATTTTGATGCGGCATCTATTATGAATGATGTAAAATACTCCACAGCAGCATCAATTTCTAAAGAAGACATGTCGGCCCATGAGATGTCAGTGAGAGTTCGAAATTTCTCCCAGTCGGCTGTGTCTATCTTCCACCTAGGAGCTTGTGGAGGATATTCGTTTTCTTTAGATGTTCTTATCAGTATAGGGAAGTGGTCGCTCCCGTAAGGATTGTTCGTAACTTCCCATTCCAGTTCGGGCAGTATGGACGGGGAAGCTATGCTAAGATCTATTGAAGAAAAGGTTCTGTTTGCTAGGGAGTAATAGGTGGGTTCCTTGTTATTCAGCAAGCACGCACCTGAAGAAAAAAGGAACTGTTCAACAAGACGACCTCGCGCGTCTGTACGAGAGTCGCCCCACAGGTAGCTGTGCGCATTGAAATCGCCAAGAACAACATAAGGTTCTGGCAATTCGTCTATAGATGACTGAAATTTATGTTTGTTTAATTTGTAGTGTGGGGGTACATAAAGTGAGCAAATGGTGACGAGTTTATTTAAAAGAACAGCTCGAACCGCCACTGCTTCAAGGGGCGTTGGTAGCTGTAAACGCTGACAGGAAATACTTTTATGAATCAAAATGGCAACACCGCCTGATGATACGACAGCATCATCGCGAACTTTGCAAAACTTGACATACGGTCGGAGAAAGTTTGTATGTTGTTTGTATGTTGTAGTTTGTAAGGATACTAGATTAGAGAGTTTCTCGTACTGTGTCTTATCACGCAGTTCTAAGAGGAGGTCGCCACTTGCCAACTTAGAGACTTTATAACCTGGGTCAAAAGCTTCACTAAGTGTCTTTGCAACAAGAAAAGGTGAGATTATTCTCGCTGGCTTTTCTTTTTTCTCTGAATGTACAACATGAAATCTTGGAAAATTGTCATTATTTCAGCCAAAAAACTTGAAGACTTCTTGGGTGCGCCCTCGTTTATGAGGGCAATCAGGAAGTGTTGGAAAAGAACTTGCCATAGATATGTGTGAAAATTCGGCAGCGCCGCCAGCCACCCACCATGGAGCCCAACAAGGGGACGCTGCAGGACCGTGAAAAGACGGCCTGCATGCGCCAGCTGTATGACACTACTATAACCAAATCTGTTATAACCAAGGTTGGCTATCCCACACAAGGTTAACCCTTGCCGCCGAGGAGAATGAAGTAAATGGAAGAGAGGAGAAGACAGGAAAGGTCAAAAAGTAAGAGATAAAGACGAAGATTCGAGAGGAAGAGACAGGAAGAGGCGACTGCTGATTTCCCCCGGGTGGGTCAGTCCGGGGGTGCCGTCCACGTGAAGCCGAGGCCAAAGGGGTGTGTTGCCGCCGCCGAGGGGCCGTAAAGGTCCAAACACCCGGCATTGGCTCAACCCCCAGGATCCCCTTTTCCCCGGACAAGGCTAAGCCGCGCACGGCTACACGCGGGAGGGTCCAACCCTCGTGTGCTCGGGTACGTGGTGTCGCAACACACCAAACGCCTGCTGACGCAGACGCCCCTGCGGGGAAGAACAAGCCTCAGAGATCAGAACGGCCTCCAAGCGCCCCATGCACTTGCGCTTGAAGCCGCATCAACATCATTTTGGTGCCGTGCTGGAGAGCGTTGTGCAATCATGCAAGTTAGGACTCGCGTCATGCCGAAGCTCTGATAAAAAACACTAGGTGCTCAGCACAGAAGAAAAATGAGACATCATTCGTGCTATCATATGTGGCACGAAGAAGTGGGTGCTGGCACGTGACAGTGATCTACTACTGACTACGGATTGTGGTAGTTGGAATGCGAAGCAGTTCAGCAGCGCTGCTGTGACCGCGAAAGGATGTTGGCTACAAGGTTCAGCTTTTCGCCATCGTTGCCTCCATTGTTGCCAAAGTGTCGCCCAACGACAGTGATGAGGACGACATGGAAAGCGACTGCACACGCAATTCAGGCCCGAGAGTGGCAGATGCTGTGACAAATGGGAATAGGTTTGCTTATACCGGCCCAGGGGACAGATATGCCCGCCTACTGAACCTGATGCCGTGCGCACCTTTCCTATATCTAGTTCCCACTGCCTACTTTTCACTGTCTTGCGAGGCTCGACTAGGGAGCACCGCGCCACTCGACCAACTCAACCGTATTCTAGTGCACCCTAAACGCAGCCGTCCCACTCGTTCCGCCAGCAACGAGTGGCCACGCACCCGCCAGCAACCGCAAGCATCGAAAAGTCCAGTGCCGCAAAAATTACTGGATGCTGGGAGGCACCTTCATGCGATGTGCAGAATGTGACTGGCTGCGCTCTTTTTCAGAGAACGAATCTGCTCGCCGTTTGCAAGCCACTGCCGAAGCACACGTGCTGAAGTCGTTCTGGAGCAGCGCGGTGCAATTTCAGTCAATTTTCTGTTTGATGAAGTTTGGTGCAGGAAACCAAAATGGCACGGGAGTCCTACCCCTGCACTATATGTCAGTGCTAGGGGCAGGTGGCGGTGCCGCAGGGATCGTGCAGGTACGACAAATCAGGCACCTCAAAAATCAGTAGGTGCCTGTATCTGACAAGCTTGCTACAGAATGTATATATTGAGGCACGTGCAAACAAACAGCTGCTTTGCTATAGCAGGAAAATATTCCATTGAAATAAAGCATGCATAACCAAATTTAATATTTACTTCATTATATCAAATGTGTAATATGCATTGAGGTTTGGCTGTACTACTGATTTACTCAATTGAAAGCATTTTTTTCCCCTCATTTTCACTGCTTGAACTCGACCCTCGCATTACATTCAAATAATGGCAAAATTTATTATTTTAAAAGAGATATTTTAAATTTTATGGTTTTTAATGTTACAATGACAACCGGTACCTGTATGTCTAATTCAATTCATAGACAAGTAGAATTTAAAGAAAAGAAAGAAGAGAAAAAGATGTGGCTATAAAAGTTGCAATTCTAGAGTAAGCCATGAGGCCAAAAATTTACTAAGTGCAGATACCTATGTTGTAAATAAATAAACAAACAAATAAATAAATGTTAGGCAAGCATAAATTAAAAAAGAAATACCTAATTTTCAGCAAAATTTTGTGTATTGATCACAGAGAAATAGGAAAAAAAAAAACACATTGCACCATTCCAAGTCCAAAATGTAGCTCTAAACATGTGAACAACATTGTGCCGCCAAGAAGTCCAGACCTACTGATGTCTCATTCAGTTTGGTTTCCTTTCCCGCAGCACCACAGTGTCGAATAAATGGAAGGCACCTAGCCACAACTATTGCAATGGTTTTGCTCACAGACCTGCCAACCTTAATGCTGAGAAATACTACAGTTGAAGCCAAAAAAAATACTAAATACTGGAGAAAAATACTAAAGTTGTTTTAAGAGTCAAGATGTTAACTATGTGTTAAAAACAATAGCAACCTTTGTTCTCTAGGGAGAACAAACAGGCAATTTGCTTTATAGTCAAAGGAGGAATGGTGTGCGCCCCAAATGGAAATGTCCATGCGCTATTTCACGAAATGCTCGCAAAATAGATGTTGAAATTTCAGTTTCCATTACACACTGACTCAGAGGATAGCACTGCTACTGGCAGGCAGGTCAGGATTAATAAGCTCATCAAAAAATGAGCTTCTGAATAATGTACTCTAACATGAGTTTTGCCCTTAACTGGCCAGAAATACAAAAAATTCAGCAGAGGCACTTAATACCCCTGCCACAGAGGCACCCACAAACTCTGGTGACACGAAACTCCCTAATGGCAATTTGCGGCAATGGAGTTGCGGCCATGCTGCATGGGACGGCACTGCTGCACTTACTTTCGCGGGCAAACTGCTCACATGTACAGTCGCCATTAAAGGCAGTTTTTTTTAACGTAGTACGTAATCTAATAAAATCACAGCGAGAAAGCTTACTGCATGTTACCGCAACTTGTTTTCCAAGCATAGCGAAGTTGAAAGCGATGCTCGCCACACTGCGCTCTTGCTTTCGTGCGTGGGCAGCGTGGGTCGCATTCAACTGGGGCGCTTCAAGCTGAGATTCTGTGCTGTGTAACAGTGCATGTGCTTGCGTTCGCAGTGTGCTCAACTGCTTCCAGATGAGTGGTGAAGCAGATAAACGAAATGGCCATTTCCCTGCGCGGCATGGCGAAGCATTGGTGCAGAGGACGCTGGCGCTATGTCCTTAAAAAACAGACTCCCATTACATGACATATAAACCAAGGCAAAAAAATTATGCTAAGATTTTAAGTGGGCCAGTTACAATTTTATTAGCGTGGTTTTCTTCGCAGCTGTAGCTATCCAGGAATGAGAGTACTCCATCCAGCCGTAATTGTTCATTGCACAACTCCCTTTGCTTAGCTCCCAGCTTAGGGCTGCTAGGGGTGCTTATTACGTGGGAATTTTTAGCGACCCAGCCAATCAAAGAAGTGATGTTCTCTGGCGCAAATTGAATTCTTTGCTAAAGCCCAATTCAATTTCAGCTATTCCAGATGTTTTGTGTCATAACGGGCAGAAACTTTCCTGAAATGCTATACCAAACGCGTTTAACGAAATCTTCACATTAAAACCACAGTTAAATGACGTTGATGGCCTCAACTATACTCAGTTCCTGCCCGTAAACGCTTTAGTAACACTGTTTCTTGCCCCAACTTGCCCCTCAGAAGTCTTTTCTTGCATCAGTGATATACGTAACAGCCGGTCCCTGGACGCCAATGGCATCCAGATTCACCCCATAAAGTATGTGCTTGATATTATATGCCCTGTTCATACCCATATTTATAACTTAATATTAACTACAGGCATATTTCCAAAACAAATGCAAGCTTCACGCGTTGTTCCAGTCTTCAAGCATGGTGATAAGGGGGCACTAAACAACTATCGACCCATTTCGATAATTCCAGTGCTTTCGAAAGGTATTGAGAAATTATGCATATCAGATTGCTATCATTTTTTAATCACCACAATTTGTTGAAAGACTCAACATGGGTTTAGGAAGCATCACTCTACCGAAACAGCCCTCTTGACTCAAAAAGAAATAATTATAGATGCATTCAGTCGCAATCAAATGGCGTTAGGCATTACATCGATTTTTCCAAGGCATTTGACTTAATTGATCATACCATCCTTCTTAGTAAATTAGATAACTATGGTGTGCATGGCTTTTAGCATCCTATCTTTCAAACGGGACACGATTCGTAGATACAAACAATGAAACATCTGCAAGGAAGCCGGTCGTTGTTGGTGTGCCACAGGGAAGCATTCTAGGGCCACTCTTGTTTTTGATTTACATAAATGATATTGTACACTGCACAGACAATGCAACATTCATCTCATATACTGATGACACGACAGTTTTTATTACAGGGAACTTCGAAATAGAGATATAAACGATGGCTAACAGAACGCTGTCTAACCTAGATGCCTGGGCCACGGTGAATTCTTTAAAAATAAACCCTTCAAAAACACAAGTTATTTTGTACACGCCTAAAGGAAAAACGCTGACAAAGAAGTTGAATTTATTTTTGGGCTCTCAGCAGTTAGAGTTGGTGGATTCTGTTAAAACCCTTGGAATACATTTTTGAAAGCACCTTGCATGGAATGTACATGTCGAAAACCTCCATTCAAAGATGTCGTCTGCCATTGGTGTCCTTGCACGTACGCGATGTATTCTTCCTGCTAAGGTGAAGATTATGATCTACAATGCGTTCGTGTCCTCTATGTTGCAGTACTGCAGCACAGTGTGGTGTACTACTGGCGTAACTAATTTGCGCAAGATGTATTTGCTGCAGAAAAAAGCCATACGACATATTGCTGCTGTACATTATGCTTCTTCTACAAAACTTCTTTTTACAAAGTACGAAATTCTTCCAGTGCTCTGTTTATATAATTATAGGCTGATGCTGTGTTATAAAGCTTTTGTTAGGTATGGTACCAACACCATAATTAATCTTGCTAAGTTAAAAGCAAACACAAGTGTTCGTCCTACCAGGCACAAAGAAATGTGGACTGTACCCACCCCTAGAACTTATGAACAATCTTTGTCCTATAAGCTACCTTCCCTTCTGAACCTATTAAACCATGGAGATTTTGATCCTTCATGTAATCCAAATTCTCTCATTAAGCGTTTCGCCCAGTCCATTTATTTTCAGGAATCGTACATCCTTTCGAATTCTTTTCCCTCTACTTGTTGATCGCTGTTTTTCATGTTCATGCCATTTCAAGTCTATGCAAATGAGTTGCATTGTTCTTGCGCTTTGTTACAAAACTCTTTTTGTTGCTCGATGTTATGTAATATTCGTTGATTTATTTGAACTCTTTGTGGATGACTGACCGTCATCCTGCTGTTTTGCCAACTGTAAAGGGGTCGGGACCTCGTCACACTGCTCAAGCTTTGTCCCGTACTCCTCCTGTTCCAAGGAAATAAAGCTGATTGATTGATTGATTGATTTCTAGATTTCGAATGAAAACATTCTTACACTCTCTAACACTTCTGTTTTAAGCATGCTGTGTTAAATATGTTTATAGTTAAATTTCACTTTTTGTAAAATATGTTTTCTGTGGATGTCATGTGTTTTCTCATTTGACACCGACATTGAAATGTATTTTTCTTTTACTGCCATGTTGCCTTAGTGAACTGGGTACGTGGGGCTAGTCAAGCTGTTCTTAATGCAGCATTATTTACCTCGTCCCACCCAACCACTTACGTGAATCATTTATGTGGTAAATAAATGAACTTGAACTTAAAGGTTGGCAGGTATATGGTTATTTTGTATTGCAACAAGGAAAACAATACAACTGACAAGGCATAATATATAATATAGTGCTCCTTTAGTGTTGCACATCTTTATAGAAAATAACTTATATTTTGCATGTGCCACTTCTTTGTCTCATGTTTCCATTATGAGTACTACTGGAGTACTACCAGGCTTAGTTCCCCAAAAAATTGCGATGCATTCTTAAACAGTTGTTTTATCACTCTGGGTTTGTGGTAGAGGCTATGTGGAAGAGAACACAAGCCCGTGGCAGAATCCATATGTCATGAGCACACAGCTAGAGATTGATGGCAAATTTATGGTTTATTGGCAAGGATGGGGTACCACCATACTTAAAGAGACTCATTTTTGAATACCCCTATATCTTGAGGCTTTTGCCATAGAGAAGTGTGAACGCCCGCAAATAATAGTTGCAAAATGCTAAAAGCAGTTATGGTAAATTGCATTCTATAACAATTATTTTACGAATGGCAGTAACTATGGACTATGCTCTGCAGTGGTCTCATCTCAAGCATGAGCTTCGGTTCTGTAGCCCTGCTTGCATAAGCACAAGAATGTTGTCCACAAGTAGTATGTGTACGCCTGAACACGCGTTCGGGTTCAAAACTACAGAATGTTGAGCCAGTTGACAAGAGATTCGGAATGACAGAAGGTAAGTCGTGCAGACACGGGCACCTTCTTTCACTATGTACTCCATTAGTTGTTATCAAGAAACTGCTGTAAATAAATTTATATAACCATCCAATCTTACATACTGTACCGTAATCTTACAGTACTGGCACACTCGGAAGACATGAGGAGCTATCTGTCTCAATTACGACGAAAAAAAGTTAGTTGATACTACCCTTCTTGGAGAATTTCGGAAAGTATGAACACAAATAAAATCGAAATTGTAATTTTCTTTCCTTGGAAACAATAGAAAGCTGTCTCAAAAATTACTATGTACACTGGCAAAAATGGCAGGTGACAGTTCCTGCAAAATGTTTGCACCACAGCATCGTGCCACAACTTTTCCCCTCATTCAGACATTCTTAGCTTCCAGAATTATAATTGCACCGGCTGCGAACACTGCTGTCCTTCTTAAGGTGGGGAGGCTGGAGAGCACAGCCACCCCTCCCTCACACCTGCAGAAGCGCCGTGCAAGATGTGGCGATGTCACGAGGACCAAGGCTGAGCGCATGGTGTGTGTCGAGGGAAGGATGGCCAGGAGGAGTGTACGAAGAGAGATAGACAACACACATCTAGCTACACCTGAAGGGGCTGACAACCAGTCCTTATGCTACCGTTCTTTTCAGTCTTTAGTTTACTTTGGGAATTCCAGAAACGAATCCAGCATCTGCAACCAGAGGAAACAACTGAATGGGACTCCAAATTAGCCCTCAAAGTGGCACTGCAGTGGGGTTCCTCAGGATGCACCAAATGCTTGGCACATGGGCGCATTTTGACCCCATCGAAATGGGGCCATACATCTGAATTTGAAGCCACAGCCTCCTCATGCTTAGCAGGGCAACAACGCTGTAGACACTGAGCCACCACAGTGGGTAAAAATGTGATACGAGTCAGTGGCACAAACCTTGAGGGAGATGGTCTTGAGCTCTGCCAACAGGTAGAGGTCCATGAAGTACTCCTGGCAGAAGAGGCAGGCCCCTTTTCGCCGTCCATCGATTGTGGATGCCTGCAGGAGAGTTTTGATGGGCACATTATTAGCCAAGCTGGCCACAAGCCCATTTAAGTATCCGGTAGGATGACAGACCACACCAGTGATCTCCCATTGTCCCCATCTTGGATCAACCAACTCCATCCTATTCTTGCAAACTTCTACCACGTCACATCAATACGCACTCTGTCGTGAACTGCATTTCCCTTTCCTTTGCACACATTCCGAAATTCTAACAGGCAACCCATCATCTGCTTCATGTGTTACGTGAGCCACAAGAAAGCATTCTATGTTAATCGCTCCATGGAGAAAAAAAAAAAGACGAACTTAAATCCTTGGATTACACGTGGCATATTTCAAATTAAACGATGAGTTAAACGGTTATTACGCAATAAAACTGGGGCCCTGAATCTTAATAGAGAAGCATTGTCCAGCCTGCCAAACAGCTGACGGTGAAAAACTCTAGGTACCAATTTGTCAACATGAAAATGCACAACTACCTATTTAGCAACTCAAAGAAATTTGGTTGCATTTATCTAACAAGGACCATGTGACAAAACTATGACATGAAAGTTGCTGACGGATGCTTCAGCTGTGGCGTCGTGTTTCAATGATTACTTCGCTTCCGTGTTTTTATGCAGCAGTTCTACTGCAGCTGCATTTGAGTGCTCCAGCTCGGATGTACCCAACATTTCCATTGGTAGGCAGGGAATCTTCGAAGCACCACTCAGCTTCACACACGAAAAAGTCATGCAGACCAGAATGGAATTATTTGCCACGTGAGGTGACAAATGATGTCACCTGCATCCTTTTTATCAGTCGCCTCTAATATTGTGTAGTAAGGTTCCATGCCGATTGTTCAATACGAAATTCGAAGAAAATGTGGAGAATAGAGGGAGGAAGAAAAGCAGATATTTTTGTTTACCCACTTCTGTTTGTTCTCGACACATGCGATGACTTAGTGCCTTATTTAGTTTTTTTATAGAGAATATCATCGGCGCCTGTGTTGCTTCTTTGCTCTATTTTTGCATATTTGTTACCTTGGTATTTGTTATCGTATTTCTTCCTACACCACTCCTGCTATGGCTGCAAAAAGGCTGCTGGCAGTATTAAATAAATAAATACAATATCAGTTTTAAAAGGGCTTTTAGAGGGCCTAGTTGATGCATATATGACGTGATTTACGAACTCAAAAAAAAGAACACAGGCATAAGAAAATGGTAGACACGGGACAAGCACTTGTCCCGCGTCTACAATTTCCTTTCATCCCACGACTTTTTCTGTACCGTGTTTTTTCTTTCGTGCTCTTAAATTATGAGTTACAATATCACCCCACTTTCTAATCTTAATTTTAAAATTCAGTTTTTTTTTTCATGCTTGCCATGAGCGCTCACATATTATAGGATATGTATGGACCTTATTAAATTATTTAACTTTACAGGAAGCACATAAGCAGCAGCAGCAAACTTGGAGCAGAAAGCGACAAGTCATCACAGCCTTTATGACCAGAGACTAGAGTGGCTGTTCTTGACTTTGCTTGCGTCAGTGACTGACTTTACCTAAAAAGCAGGTACCCTCTGGCATATAGTGTCTTGTGTTGCCTTACGGGAGCAGCATGGGTACCACCGCAACTTTTTTTGTGTGCTTATTTTTTATGCTATCTTGGCACACCCATCTTTCAAGTTCTGAACCTTTTTTGACCACAGAACTCACTTTTTGTGAAACTGATGCAACTTTTGTAAAATTGTAGAACAAGCCCTAATTTGAGGAATTTTTGAAAGATTTGGTAGAGATGGCAGCTACCAGTTCTTGGTCTGCAACAGATACTGCCGATTTCCTGCTTTGACATTATGCCTATTACTTTGAGACAAAGCTCAAGCAACGAATCATGGCAAGCATCAGAAGCAGGATTACTCTTGATCATTCAATACACTGTACAAGTATACCAACCCCCATTATATGACTACCATATTTATTCAAATATAGGTCTACCTTTATGTTTTTTAAATGTTACCCAAAATAAGCTATCAACCTGCATTTGTGAACAACAAATTTTAACCTACATGTGAAAATAGTACAGAGCTAACGGAGTTCCTGAGTCATGCCCGTCATGAAACCAGTCATGAAATTATCCAAACTGGCTTTAAGAAATGCTGCATACTCAATGCACTCTACAGCACAGAGAACGTGGGTGAAACATGGCAAAATTTATGCTCGGAAGAGGGAATGTGACCCGATTGTATGTATAATGGGTCCTTCTGACTTGACAGAGCATAGCCTGATCGCCCTTTTCTTTAAATTATTTTTCTGGTTCTGTCTGCTGTAATTTTGTCTTTTTCATGGCTGTGTGTGAACAATTCCAATTTTCCTTCTCTCTCTAATATCTTTTCAAAAGTTGGCAGAAGTACTTTCACTGTTTTTCATGTAAATGTGTGCAGTACTCGCAAGCACTGGAATGAATTTGGTTTCCAAGTTGGTGCTGCACATGATAAAGCTGATGTTTTTGTATTAATTGAAATAAATATTGAGCAAGAGCATATTGGTCTGTTTTCCATCCAAGGTTACCACAATCATTTTTTTATGCGCAAAGATGGCCGTGGTGGTGGAATTGTTTTTATCAAAGATTACTGGATTTCGAGTCCTCCGAGTATAACCTTTACAAACACTGAATCGCTAGCACTTCATATTCACACAAAATATTTTGCAATCCCTTTGCTCATCACCAAAGCGTCAGAAAGCTTGTGGATGAGTTGCATCTACTTACTTTTCCATCTGGTCAAGTATGCATGATAAGTGACATTAACATTGACTTGCTGAAGAAAAAAAAACGGCACATTGTAGCTAATACTTGAACACGCTTGTTGACATTGGAATAGAAGCCGTTATCAACCTTCCAACACGTGTCGAAGTTTTGGGCACATCTGCCGAGTCTTCATGTCTAGATCACACAAGTGTCCGCACCCAGAACGACCAGGTCTTTCCGTTTATCGTTGAGCAAAGCCTGTTCGATCACTTCTTTGTGGAGTGTACCTTTTTATCGTCACAGCATATTACAGACCAAAAAGTGATATCAGAAATAGAGGTTGTTGATAACAGAAGCCTTGACTAGTCGCTACAGCATTACGATTGGTGATCTTTCCTTGAGGATGTTCCCACGAGTAAACTGTGTCAATCTTTTACTGCTGTCTACGCACACATAGTGCACTCATGTAAAAGGGTGGTTGTCATAGAACAACGAAAACTGGGTTGCCCATGGATAAATGTATATGTTTTGTCCATCATAGCAGAAAAAGAATCAGCTTGGGCATGTTATCATCGTTCCCGTAAAAATAAGTTTTTCTGTGGAGCTTATAAGATGGCTCGCAATAAAGTTACTGCGGTGCTTAGAGGTCGAAGATGAAAACACTTCCACAATAAATTTTTTGAGTCTAGGAATAATCCACCTAAGGCTTTGTCTATAAACGAATTAAGGGGTCATCACCATAAAGGTGTGTATGAAACCACTGCTAAATATTTTGGATCTCCGTCTATTCTTCTAGCAGACCAATTTCATCATTTTTTTCATCTGCTGCAACAAACTTGTCTGGTAATACGACGAGTCACCTTGTGCCGAAATCAGTGGCTGAGTCTGCCTTTCTGCAAGAGTGCACTGAAGACTTGCATCCAACTCGACTTCAAACACTAAAAAAAAATAATAATAAAAAAAAATTATGGGGTTTTATGTGCCAAAGCCATGATCTGATCATGAGGCACTCCATCGAAATGCGGCCACCGGGATTCGATCCCACGGCCTCGTGCTTAGCAGCCCAACACCATTCAAAGTCCAAGTCAGTGAGTGGGATTAGATGGCATGTCTGTGGACGTTCTTCACAGAAACTGAGGCCCTGAAGAGTGTTCTGTTAGCAATCAGAAACAACATTATAGCAACATAAATCATGCCACCTGGCCTCAAAGAAGCTCTTGTAGCTTCCCTTTTCACAAGCAGGATGGTTAATTCTGTCACAAACTATAGACCTATTTCAATACTTTCGTGCATTGCTCCGATACTTGAAAGTATTTTTCATGTAATGCAAAGCTTGATTAATGCACACAGCCACCTATCACCCAACCAATATGGATTTACCTCCAGGCACGGCACTAGGTCAGCGTTAGATGAAACTTGTTTGCTTAATAATGCTCTCGAAAACAGTGAATTAGCTTGCACATTTATTTTAGACATATCAAAGGCTTTTGATTCCTTGAACCATAATGTTCTAATTTGTAAACCTCATAGCTATGGCTTCCGAGGGCCTTTCTTATCTTTCCCCGAGAATTATTTGCATGACTAAACTCAAGTTGTAATCGGAAATTAAACGTAAGCCCACACAGTTGTCCAGTGAAGTTTCTGAGAGATTGACTTTAGCACCCCTTTTATTTAAGTTTATTTAACTTTATGTTAATGATCTCACTCAATCCATTCTTCATTGCAGAGTTTTTCAGTATGCTGACGACATGCTTTTAGTATTCTGTCATGCTAATTATAATCAAGCTGTAGTCGAATTACAAACTGACACAGTAAATGTCATGACTGTAATAACTTCATTTCTATCAATAAAATAAAAGTAAACTCTTATGTTTCCACAATCCCCTGAAACGCATTCCTGTCATCATTCCTCTGTTCATTCTCTTCAGTGTAATAATTGCACCTGCTCTCCTATTCCTTGCCTTTCAAGTGTCAAATATCTGGGTGTTCCTTTTGATTCCTACATTTCTTGGGACAGTCAGCTGGCTAACATCTGTGAATGGCTGCGTAAAACAGCATGTCTGATGTATTCTATCAAAGCATTATGCCCAATTTATAGGAGTAAAATTATAGCTCGTGCATTAAAATACAGTGTGCTGTGCTATGGAATTTGTTCTTTTTACTTTTGTTCAGTGTTTTGGAGCAAAAGGCTGATAGCTTACTAAAATCTATAATTCATGCCATGATGTATGGTGTTTAAGTTCTTAACAATTATAGTCCATTTCTTCGCTCATGTATGCCTTCATTCAGGTTGTTATTTAAAGAAAATCTTACGTACCTGTGGAATAATGAATTTTGCCTCCCATGTATCGCTGCTTGAACAGTGCATCTACGAGATCATCTCATTTTGCCCAGAGTGCAGACTAGATATGGGGAACGTGTTCCAAGTGTTCTGAATGACCTCCCAATTAGTGTGTTCTCTTTAGGCAGTTGCAAAGACAAAGTGTGTCCTTTATTTTGCATGCTTGATTTTTTTCCTTTCATTCCTGCTCAGTCCAGCTAATTTTGTGACGCAGACCGACAGTGGTGTATGCCACGACTTCTCCCTTGCTGTCGGGCACCGCCCCACAAGCCATTGCTGGCTTGGGCAGGCCCATATTCGTACCCTGTACATCCATAAATAAAGAATACCATTTATTGACTAGAGAGATTTAGTAGCCGAGCTTACGGCAAATAACGGGGTGTTATGTTCAAAGCATTTAATTATTCAAAAGATATTGGTTGACTTATATTTCAATAATAATTTTTCATTTCTCAGTGAGTTAAATATATAAGGTTGACCTACATTTGTGTTCAACCTACCTTTGAGTAAATACGGTAAATCTTTGCGAAATCAAACAACTCGACAAAATACATGGGGCCTTAAATATCTTGGCAAAAAGCTATTTCTCAATGTTTGCAGTCTGTCATGGCTAACAGCTATCGGGCCGACTTAGAAAACTATGTATAGCCTGTATAACGGTAACCAACTAGATGGAAATAACTTGCCCTTCCCACCAAAACTTTATTGCCGAACACACAGGCACTAAATATTTCATGCACGGGGCTTGGCACCGTTGAATGCATGCTGCCGATTGCCTACAAAACTTCCAGATGCTGCGTGCTGGTACATGCCTTACCCCAGAACCTGTCTAACAATCATCTGGACTGCCTTCTCTAGAACTGTCGCAATGTTGGACTACTAGACAAGCTCTTGTCATTGCCAGCTGGGAAAGACCACCCACTTTTAGCAGCAAAGGCTTTGTTCACCTGGCGACGCCCTACCAAAGTGACATTATCAGTCACAAAAATCAAGCCCGGCTGTATTTAATCAGTGTGGCAAATCTTGCCGGCTGGGGCACAATACCGTTGAATGCAGGATGCTCACTGCTTTCCTACCTCTCAGGTTAAATACTGAAGCAGTGCTAAGTGATTTCACAGCAATGACCACTGTCTTTTTACAGTGCTGCACCCGTTCAACTTGCAATGCTGTAGAATCGTCCATTTGGATTATATGATGTAACCTTTGCACTTCCGTCCAAATTAATTCTCTTCCTTTCTCAAAACATGAACTTAATCTAGGCCTTGACAAAGACACCGTTTCTTCCCTTTCACAGACGATTAAAAAGCTAGAAGACCGAATATCAGGCATGTGTGCCAAAATAACTGAGCCAGCAGAAGCCAACATTCTCAAAGACAACAGAATAGCTTCACTGACAGACCGTGCTTGTGTGCTAAAAATGATTACGAAGACGGAATAATCAAGGCTAGGCAAAATGATGCAAGTTGGATCAGTAAAGACATAGTGCTGCTGAAAGCTGAGAGCCATGACACTAATAACAGGATGCACCATAATAACTTGCTGTTCCTTGGAGTGGAAGGCAACAAAAAAGAAACTTGGGAAGAGTCTGAAGAGAAAGTCTGATAATTATCAATCTGGCTCCCTTCAAATCAAAGGAAAACATTCTTGCCTGTGGGCAAAAATGAAAAGCAAGAAACTTCGCTATGTAATAAGAATTATCTTATGCTACTCGCATCACAAACTCAAAATAGTTAAAGGTTTATGGCCACGAAACTGTGCATTCAAACTACATGTAGACAATTTGCTTGTGAACTATAAGTGCTGTCACTATAACGCCACGTCTGAAAGTGTGATTAAAACTACGACAGCAACTTCAATTCTGGCAAAAGGTCACAAATTCAATGTTACCACAGATAATCCACCACTCCCCTATATAATTGCCGCCCTTGGCAGCGGCATCCAGCAACTGGACACCAAAATGTAGGAACAGGTCAGACTGAACGCAATTGGCATAATAAGGTCCAATAACAACCGCAGAAAAGAACGGAACTTGTCTTCTGACGAAATAAGAGCACCGAGAATAGCGAAAGAAGATGCAAGCGTTGTAATCCTACTGGCAGACAAGGGGAACTGAACCGTTGTTCTGAACATACAGGACTATGAGGAAAAGGTATCTGCCCTATTTACCAGCCAAGACTACGAGAAACTAAAACACCCCACTACAAGAACCCAATCGGTGCTGAATAAGACGCTCGTTGAAATATTACGCAGTTACCTAAATTCTCGAAATCTCTTCTAAAATTTATGTGTAGGAATGGATCCGCCCCAGCTTTTTACGGCTTGCCAAAACTCCATAAACCCGGAATTCCCTTACAACCAATTGTAGACTTTTTGTGTTCCCTCCCCACTGTGATCACCATCCACTTACTTGCACCAGATTATATCCCCACTCACTGGAAGGACAGCAACCCACATGTGCGACTCCGAGAATTTCATCAAACTCGCATCAAAGGTATGTATCGAAGATGATGAATGCCTACTCTCTATTGATGTGACCACAGTACCCATTAAGTTGGCTATTTTCGCAACTAGGAATGCCCTGGAATGCAACGATGCACTCAGTGAGAGAACTCCCTTGAGTGTAGATGAGATCTGCCACCTTCTCAAGCTGTGCCTGTCCAATACCTATTTCAGTTTGAGGCACCTACTACAGACAGGTTAAAGGAACACCCATGGGCAGTGGCGTAGCAACAGGGGGGGCTGGGGGGCCGTGGGCCCCAGGTGCAAAGGGCCAGTGTGTGTGTGGGTGGGGGGGGGGGGGGGGGCGTCATATACATCTGAAGACACCCCTCTTTCCGTCGGCTTGACTGGGCGCAAATTTCAAAGAATGCTCCCATATCCAGTAGCCCGAGCTCATGCACCCGATGCGTTGCGCCGCAGAATTGTCGCCTGCAGCACTATCAACACCCCACGAAATAATTGCACGAATGTGCGGGCTAAAAAATTTAATTCACGAAATGGTCGCTAAATTGCTCGCCTTAGCGGAACGTGTCATGTGGGGTGCGCTCGAGCCGTGCGTTCGAGCTGGGAGCAGGCGTCGCTAAACATACAGTCAGGCGTTATAAGGCGTTGAAGCTCTTGGGTCCCTCTTCCGTTTCGAACGCGCAGCGAAGACGAACAAAGACAGCAGCGAGAGGGCGTTCAACGAGCGTGCCTGGCGCTCGTGTTTACGGCGAAGCGTTCGTTGAGAGCGACATTGCATAAGTGCGGCCGTGAAAAGTCGCAAATGGGATTCTCTGGATCGTCTTCAGACTCGGTGCCTGGAGTTCCTGGAATTTATCGCCAAATGGAACTTCTTAGTTACTTAGTGTTATCTTTCGCTTGTTCCTCACGATCTGTGGGTCAGTTGCATCATGCGAAAGGAACTTTTCCAAGTTAAAGCTGATCAAGACGTCTCTGTGCTCCACCATGAGTGATGAAATGCTGTAAAACTTCGCGATACTGACCATAGAAAAAGAACACGTAAAAAATATATAATCTTTACTACTGTAATGAGTTTGCAGAAACGAAGTGTCGGAAAAAACTTTTGAAGGAAATGTGTCCTTACCGGTCATTATTTTAGTGCAAAAGGCTCGATGTCCCACCATGGTTTGTGCATCGGCAATATGCATAAAATGTTCTATTTATCAATTTTGAATTGTATTGTATTCGTTCTTTATCAGTTTCACGATGTTCAATAAAAGATATTTCTCCTAGTCCTAGCTAACTGTTTCTTTATCATTTTATTGTTGTGCGACTTCATGTCACAAGTACAGTGTCTGTGTCAGCTACGCGGAATTCTATAAAAAAAGATTAATTTTGTAATAATATTTCCCAATATTCTATGACGTTATGTGTCTGTGATTATTAGGAACTCGGTAGCGTGAGAAATATGGCAGATTAGTTATAACCATATCTTGAATAATCCTTTAATTCGTACTTAGAGGAAACACTTAAACTCGAGAATCGAGGACTCAGTCATATTATTAACTCAAGAAAAACTTCTTAAACAAAATCGTTTTGGGTGCTACAGCCTACAGTATTTTGGCACTGCGGGCGGCGCCCAGTATGGCAGCAGCGACAAATATTAAATAGTGGACCAGTGACGCTGATCCCTCAATCATCTCCATTGCGAGTGCAGACCAACAGTAGTGCAAGCTTTCGCTGGCACGGGCTTCATCACTGCCTTTTTTTTTTATGGTGACGCCAAGAATCGACGCGAAGCGTGCTCTATTCTGTTCCCAATCTTGTGGTGGTACCATAGCTCGTATAATGACCTTTGTCCATATAGCAGCAAATAAAAACAAGGCTTTATTGATCAGAATGAAGATAACTCGCAATTGTCATAGCATTGGCGCCCGCGTCGCAGGGAGACAGGTGGCATATTCTAATAGGGTGGGGAGATCAACGTCACTGACACACAATTTAATTTTCGTTTTCGTTCAGGGCTGCCCCCAGCCAAAATACTGCACGCCATAGTACCTAAGACGATTTTTGTGAAGTTCTTGTAGGGCAAGATATGAATGTCGGGCTTCAATATTGCAAATGCAATATTGCCGCTAAAATTGGTAATTAAAACTTTAAAGATTTTTTTGTTACCTGTGACGTGAGCCATATTTTCCACGATGCCACATTTGTATTGGCTGCCAAGCCTTCTGACAGAAGATGTGCACATGCTCATATCACAAGCTATCAGTGCAGCATCCTGTGTTAGTTCGCGCAGAATAAAACAATGTGTATACCTGCTGCATTCGCGACCTCTGGGAAAGAAAGCGAAGGAGAGGGGGACCCGGGGGACGTGCGCGGTATCCAAGGTGGCTGTAGTAGTACTGAAACCCGGAAATTGTCGATATCCTCGCCTTCCTCAACTACACCCGGGGGGGAGGGGTGACAGAAGACCTATGGGCCCTGGGTGCAAGACCACCTAGCTACGCCACTGCTCATGGGGGGGGGGGTCCTCAATTTCCGTTGCCATAGCTCACTTGACTATGGAGAATATCGAGGAAAGAGCTCCGAGTAGTTTTCCCCGAAACCAAAAGTCTTCCTCAGGTATGTGGATGATTGCTTTTGCATTGTGAAGATGGGGCAAATTGAAAACCTTCAGAGACACATAAACTCCATAGACCCACATATACAGTTCACATATGAGTGCGAACAGAACAAATTGCTCCCATTCTTAGATGTACAAGTTACATGAACAGACGGCATTCTAAAATTTTCAGTCTACTGAAAACCAACACACACGGGCCGCTACTTTCACTTTGAATCTGACCATCCGGCAAACCACAAGGTCTCTGTTGTAAATTCTTTATTCAAAAGAGCCGAAACTCATTCCTCATCGGAATCAGATCAAAAGAAAGAAAGGAACGGTTCTCAACGAACTTAAAAGGAATGGCTACATGGAGGACTTCCTTTGAAAAACAACCTGACAACAAAAAAGAAACAAACTATGGGACCTTCAGCCGTTGACTTCTCCCCCACCCCAGAAACGCATGTCCATCCTATACGTCCAAGGTATGGCATGCACACACGTTTCCAGATGGACACTGCAATACATTTCCACCGATCAAGCCCAGTAATGGAACTGGAAATATTGGGCCCCTGATTTAGCTGCACCTTCTGAACCACTTCGCAGCACAACACACGTGCCCCTCATGGCTATGGCTGGTCTGTTATCTGCGGCAGGTGTTGCTAAGCCTATTCCACAAACGCGCATGCTGCAAACAGGAGGTATTTCCCATTTGCAATTGTGGCAATATTACGCAGTGATAACAGAATGGTAGCTGGGGATGCTATTTTTTCACCAGAACATGAGCCCCAAGTGAAAGCCATTTGAACAAAAGCACTTTACTGTGTTACAAGCCTTCACCACCGCACTGACAGCCATTGCTGGCATCAACTTTGTACTTATTTCCTTGTGCCAGCTAGACAAGCAGTTGTAACTGAAACGGGAGATGTCTGTAGACTACAAATAAGCTAGCACTACACCATTCCGCGGTAAACACTTTCACATCACCTGCGCTTTCAGTATTGAGCAAAGCGACCTCACACTTAACTGCTCCTGCAAGCCTTTTTTTCACGGTCTTGTAGATTCAAAAATCAACTTGAGAAAGAGGTACCAGTGAATACACAAGACATACACAAAATAGGGCATTAGACACTGACGGACGCTGGACTTTCAACTGCTTTATTGGAATGTACATTACTGCACGAAAACATCCACATATGTGCATCTTCGACTCCTCCCGTGACAAGTGCATTACTAACAGCTTGGTCACTTTTTACCTACCCGCTAGGTAGGCATGTTCCTTGTTCGTTAAACACAAGGGCATATCACTGACAATTATTTTTCTGATTTCCAAAGTGACAGGCTTCTAAGATTTGCTGCTCCATACCTAGTTCTTGCCCTTCCAAAAATGGCCACACAATCGAACATCGAAATTATTTTGCACTTGCAGCTGCGGCAAAGAACTGCTAAATCGCCCCTCTGGTCCCCATTTAAGGATGTGTTATGTTCTTCCAAGTGCTTATTAACACTTCTGCCTGCCTGGCCTTTGTACATTTTTTCACATGGCAACGGAATGCGATAAACAACACCAGTCTTGCACTCTAAGAAGAGTTTCACGTGGTTGATTTTACACACCCCTCTCCTTCTCCCCTTGTTTCGAATTCTCGTATACAGGCCAGCCAATTTACAAGGTGTGGAAAAAATGCTTACACCTTACCTTTCAGCCATCTTAATGCTGTGGTAGATTTTATAAACATATCGCATTACTTCTAATTTCCTCATTCACTCTGATGTCGGCGACTTCTGGCCTGCAAGACCCTTCACTTTCCGCAACCTAGCTTTAAGCAACGAACAGCCCAAACGACACAGGAAAACCCGTTACGAATAACCTCTCAATCTGCTGTTTCAGGCTACACACCATGTGGTGGCAGCAACTCTTCTGCACCGCGTCCAGAAAGCGTCCAACCGCTACACCCCTCTTGACCAATTTTAGACTGATTAGATTCATATGGCATTAGTGCTTTCTTTGTCCGGAGTGAAAACATACAGCACAGACGGTCACACAGATGGTCATTGTTGTGAAAAGTTAGTTGTAAATTGAGGTACATTATGGCTTTGTCATCCAGCAGTTCGCAGGTGAAATTTAAACCGAGAGAACAACTCTTAAAAATAAATTATCCTGCGCTATACTATCTACTATGTCCCCTAATGAAAAGGGTAAAAAAATTAAAAAAGAAAACATCCTGTCTAAACACATGCACAATATGATCGTTGTTCAAGGATGTGGAAATGAAGTTGTCAATGTTATCAGGAAAATATTCTATAGCACTGGGGCAGATAAAACGCTCCAATACTCATGCCTACTTCGTTTTGGAAACGAACATCCCATTGAGTTCAGTCACTTCGTGCACTGCTACAAACAATTCATTGCAGGGAATTGAATAATAAAGGTCCTCTACATCCAAAGAAGAAGCAGTTCACTTTGGAAATCAGATAATTATGTCATCGATATATCTGTGTTTAACGAACGAGGAACGTGCCTATCTGACATATTCCCAACACCTGCACAATGCCTCAGTGTTGCTTTCCATTGCTTGAAAGAGTTTATTTTGCTTTGGATGAGGGACACCTGCATCTCGGCGTCAGCCAACACTTTTTTCTGAGCTCAAGCTCCTTCAAAGAAGTGGCGGCGCGCTCTCTTTCCCGTTCATTGCCCAATGCGTCGGTCCTTTCTGTTCTTGTCCTCTTTCCGCCGTGCATTCACCCCACAGACTATCTGAAGCATCCTGTTTGGTCAGCTGTACAGTCAATGTCCAATTTTTTGGACTCCCTAGAGGCCGCGAAAACGTCCGGAAAATTGGGCAGTCCGAAAAATTGAATACCTGTCTTTGGCTGCCCTCAAGGGCTCAAATCTCCACGAGCACGTCCAAAAAAACTCTGAAGGCCTGCCAGTACACTAATTAGGCATATAGGTGCTCGTACTGTGATAGGAGATGGCGGGTGCATGTGTGTATAATTAAGGAACACATATCATCATCAAAAGCCTGGTTACGCCCACTGCAGGGCAAAGGCCTCTCCCATACTTCAACTACCCCAGTCATGTACTAATTGTGACCATGTTGTCCCTACAAACTTCTTAATCTCATCTGCCCACCTAACTTTCTGCCGCCCCCTGCTACGCTTCCCTTCCCTTGGTATCCAGTCCGTAACCCTTAATGACCATCGGTTATCTTCCCTTCTCATTACATGTCCTGCCCATGCCCCCATTCCTTTTTCTTGATTTCAGCTAAGATGTCATTAACTCGCGTTTGTTCCCTCACTCAATCTGCTCTTTTCTTATTCCTTAGCATTCTTAATTCTTATCCATCATTCTTCATTCCATAGCTCGTTGCGTCGTCCTCAATTTAAGTAGAGCCCTTTTCGTAAGCCTCCATGTTTCTGCCCCGTACGTGAGTACTGGTAAGACACAGCTGGTTATACACTTTTTTCTTGAGGGATAATGGCAACCTGCTGTTCATGATGTGTTCCGCGACAATTGCCCCTTTGACGTTTAAGCTTCACCGCAATACTTCGTGTATGCTTCTTCGTATGCTATGTATGCTTCTTCAATACTTTGTGTATGTAGACGAAGCTGACTTTCAGGAACTGACATTATGCAACGTGCAGTGGCATTCGATCTTCGAAGCCAATCGACAAGGGTGGAGGTCAGTGCCATAGCTTTCAGCAGCGAATTCTTTCAATGAAAACATGGCACCGAACGGCAAGAAGCTTAATAGTGCCGTGCGAAAGCATCAGTTCAAGGCGGCAAGGTAATCAAAATGGCGGCGGTGATGGCATTAATGCCGTTTCGAACTTGCGGTCCCGGAAAAAAGTCAAGAAAATCAGACGACGAAGTGTTCTTGCGCCCAAGATTTCAGACATTCTTATACGTTGACTCTATGGGATACGTGGCGGTGCCGCGAAGCAGTCCGAATTATGGGGCTTGAGCGAGAAATCTGGCATCCTGAAAATCGGCCATGGGCTGTACACTGGCAACTCCTCCAGCCGATGAACGGCGTCAAAGATCATTCGTTACGATTCCTCTCTGTTACCTGAGTCAGCATTAGCGCGGCTTTCATTCCCTTTCAATAAAATTACAGCTAACTTTCCCTGATAGAAGCACAAATTCCCCAAGTTTATCTGAAGTATTTCCAGACTATTGAAAATAGCTTAGAATTTCGTATTTTCCCAGTTGGTAGACACCCTGGTCCTCAGATGAAGAGATACCTAATTCGATTTTTTTAACAGTTTCTTGTTACAGCAGACAGCTCTTACCACCTCAGTACAGTGTAAGCTGTAGTGACTGTGGTTATGCGCAAGGAACTTGTCAATATTACTGTTTTCAGTGGTATTAAAAATGTCGAATTTTCACTGCCTCCCACAAAAATGGTTTTATTTTGAACATGCAGGAGACTGATAATCCCCGAAGATGCATAAGCAGCTAAGACAAAGCTCTATAAGTAGACATGGAGGTCTGCTTATTAGTAACACTAGTAGCTTTAGGCCACCAAATCAGTCATTTAAATAAAAGAAAATATGATATTTAAGATGTTGTGCCGTAGGCACCTTGGTGTTTTGTGCTTTGCCAAAATTGACAGTGAAACAACACCTTTTTATACCTGGTGCCTAAATGGAACATGGTCAGGCAAACAGGTTTATATGGCCAAGGAGACTTTCCTAGATTATGATCATGAATGCATGCAGTCTGCTGATATTAGGCATGCGTATGAGCCCTGACTAGTCTCCTGTTAATAAATTTCACAATGCCATTTGCCAAAATCTAAGCACTGCATTGCAGCAACAAAATATGGGAGAATTCATCTGATAATGCCTGTTGACAGTGATTCGATTTGCATTCAAGCTATCTTACGACACACCATAATTCCGAAGTCACGTTCATTGAACATCTGCAGTGGTTATGGCAAGACTTCCATTGCTTCAGCTACATGCAACATACTTTGGTATAGTCCCACTTTCCTATGGAACTCACTTGCCAAGGTCGCCTATGAGTGCAGCGCATGACGACTGTAAGAGGCTGACAATGATGGCGATGGAATGATGAACGGATGACGATGGAGAGACAAAGGCAGTACGACGATGATGGCACGATGATGAGATTACATTTCTTAAATGACGGTATAATAATGCCAACATGAAGACGATGACATGAGGATTATGGGATGATGAGTATGATGACAAAATTGCAATTATGACCTAGGTATGACAATGAATGCCAGAGAGCGACTGACAATGCAATGATGACGATGGCATTACAACAGCAGCCTAATGAATGATGACAGCATGATAGAATGGTGAGCACAGAATTACATCGATGGATTGACAAAGGTGGTATGATGACCAGAACACGACAAGAGTTGGGTAACAAGGCTAGAGTGATGATGATGGCGTGACCACAGTGGCATCATGGCGGCGTTACGAGAATGGACACAAAATAGAAACTCTGAAAATGATGCAATGCCAACGGTGGCTTAATATTACACATAATCAGGGTTGAATGGTGACGGCATGACCAGGTTAGAATGATAAAGAAGGACTGACATCGATGGAACGACAAAGGCATGGGTATGGTGACAACAGCATGACAACGACGGGATGTTACTGAAGTGATGACGCTGGTAAAAAGGTAGCACGATGATGACAGCATGACAAGAGTCAAATGACATTAAAAATGACGATGATGGAACGGCCGTGAAGGCATCACAATGAATGCACAATGATGAATGTATGATGACAATGCAATGATAATGATATGAGGACAATGGGATGAAGACTTTTTAACTGAAATGGTATGACTACAACTCTGGCAAAGACTGACAACGGCATGAGGAGAGCTGGATGGCGAAGCTGGAATGACCAACTTTATTAGACCAGCTTCAGTTGTCAAACTATGCCCATGTGCTTACTGCTGCTGTCTCCACTCCCTTAACAGCCACCAGATGGCGGCACCGTTCCATCGAGCTCCACTGCAGATGCCTCGCATCTTGAGCCTTGAGCTCGTGCGGAAGGGCAGGTTTTGAATGTTTCACGTTCACTGGCGTTCTGCCAGACATCGTGAGCTCCTGACTGGGCGCTTACTGTTATCATTAAAAAGGAAAGTATACAATCAGTGAATTTTACCGGCGCTGACATATGGGGCAGAGACTTGGAGACTGACAAAGAAGCTTGAAAACTAGTTAAGGACTGCGCAAAGAGCGATGGAACGAAGAATGCAAGGCATAACTTTAAGAGAGAGCGGTTTGGATCGGAGAGCAAATGGGTATAGACGATATTCTAATAGACATTAAGAGAAAAAAATTATGCTGGGCAGGTCATGCAATACGCAGATTAGATAACCGTTGGACCATTAGGGCAACAGAATGGGTACCAAGAGAAGGGAAGCACAGTATAGGATGGCAGACTAGGTAGTGCGACGAAATTGGAAAATTTGGGGGTGCTAGCTGGAATTTGGTGGCGCAGGACAGGGGTAATTGAGACCGCAGGGAGAGGCCTTTGCCCTACAGTGGACATAAAATAGGCTGCTGCTGCTGATGATGATCACTGGTGTTCTGCCTTGCCCAAATTAGTGATACCGTGCGAAAGTGGTATCCGCCTACAGCAATAAGGTTTATCGGGTTAGTTGGCCGATACTGAAAGAAGGGTTAACTGCACAAAAGGAAGGAACGCATAGGACACAGTGCACAAGCTGTATTTCTGTCGAATATTTCTTCCTGTCATCTTAACCTTTCTCGAAGTCCACTTTTCACCTAGAGCAGCTTGGCACGTTACCTTGCTGCTTTTACTCAATTAAGACTTCGGCCTGGGGCAGTTGTAAGCCAGCTAGCAAACCAAATTTATCATCCACAAAAATAACAGCACAATTTTCTTGAAAACCAATGAAGGCTTTATTAAAGAAAATGAAGTAAAAACAACTGTATGCCACACATATGATGATGGAGAGAAAGACAGTATGACGATGATAGCATGAGGACGAGACGACCTAAAGTGTCACAAGGGACATAGTCTAGGCAAATTATATGCACCCACGTGGAATCCAACTCCATCTACAGCAGCTTGGCACATAGCTTCAGAAGTGAGCACCTTGCACCTGCACGAAAAGCTTGTACCTTTTACAGATTCTAGCGAATGAGGGACACCGAGCCCGTCAACTCTGCTTATTAGAACTACTAGGTCATCCAATGTGCGGATGCTAACGCCCTTGAACACCAAGACCACATCGCCAAGAGCACTTGGCGTGGCTCTATTCTCAGTGCCCACTGAACCACATTTTTAAATCTGAGGGCGCCTTCGTTGTGTGTCCAGAGTGAAAAACAACATATTTGCCATTGATGTCCTCATGGGTAAGCATCTGCCACAAAGACTGCAGCCGAACACCTTCAATTTCACTTAAAGTCACTTCTTTCGTAGTTTCAAGAGAGGAACCTGGGCTATAAACGATGTGCACTTCTTGTGAGTGTTCCCATTGATTCTCACTTGAATGTGACAAGGTGAGGCCAGCTGATTTTCCAATGTTCTGCTCTCTTCATTCGCATTTTTTTTTTGGCAGCTTCAACAGGTATGAGGGAAGGTTCGGCAACAGTTTTGGCACCACACCCTCAACAAGCGTCCACTTGCTTCATGGAACCTGAACTGTCCGTCTGTTGATAATATGCACATAACACTAGATGTCCTGCTCATGAAATTGTAAATTACACACCATGGAATTCAGAGTTCCCAGTTGGCACGAGCAATCACTGTTCCACGCAAACGAAGCGTCGCACCTTACTGTCGACATCATTCCGATAGCTGCTTGTGGAGCCAAGAACATAGCATGCGGACATAGTCTCCCGACAGCCTTAACAAACGCGGCAAAGGCTACAGTTTTGTGGATGACACGCTTGCTGAAATCCGTTGTCAGCAACCAACTAGAGAAACACTGCACCGCGTGCTTCACTCGGCCCGTCCGCGTAGCTGGCTAGTGAGGAAGTAAAGCTGGGTGCAACTGTAGTGCCACGAAGGCGTGGGTGGGTGGCAGTTCCATGCAACACCGCTGAGTTTGACAACTGAAGCTAGCATAGTAACGTTGGGAACGACAACGATGGAACGACTACGATGGCAGTGAAAAATGCTTAACGTCTTATGAGGACGATGGCAAGACGAGAGCATAACAAAAGTCTGACGACAAAGCTGGAATGACTGAGTTAATGACCAGGACACTGCCACGACCACGAGCACATACCTTGTGGCCCAACTGGTAGACAACTTGGGCCACTGGGCCGTCATAAGATATTAGATAGATTGGCCCAAAACGCCCAAAGTAGGCAACTAATGCTAATCACATTAAAATGAACAAAAGGGCACTCAACATCGTTCCTGGCTCAGGCTTTTAACTGCTCATAAACAGAGACCGGAAATTTAGGCAAAATGCCTATTTTTTCCTTATGCCCTCATCATGTTTATTTACCATATAAGCACAGACTACAGGCCTAGAAAAATTTAGTGCTTCTTTTATTGCAACTATAGATGCCTATTTCGATCTTGGTAGCAGTATATGATTTTGAAACTTTAAAAAAGCTCTTTTTCCGTGATTTTTTCTAGCCTTATTTTTTTTACGATGTGCTGGGGAACTTGGCTGCTGGAAACCCGCTGGGGAACCCCCAGCTATAGGGAGCCTATTTATTACCAGAACCTTTGTAAGTATAAACGCTATTATTAACTGCTTTGCAACAGACAAGAGCACCACTGTGATAAGGGCTCAAACTATGCAATGTGACTGACTATACAGTGGAAGGCGACTCGGTGCACTCACTTCCCGTTTTTAGCACCCATGATCAAGAAACTTGAATGCTCGTGAAACTCAAACCAAGAATGTTGGATTTGCTTTGACATTCAAGAAAATCCCCATTTATCCCCAATGGACCTGTTGCAAAAAGAGCTAGCTCAAAACTACAGTCAGTTTTCATACAAAAATCCTGGGCTTTCAGTAGTGAAAGCACTCTCAAAAGTTCTGACCGAAGAACATTCTGAAATTCCAAAGGGCTTTGGATCATCGAACCAAGCACAAATATGAGTCCCTAAATTCAATGGATAAGCGTACCTTTCCTGTGCACAAACCAATATGTAATTAAAAAAAAAGGCGAAACATTAAACCTGAAAATCTTGAGATGGTGTTTGTTGCTGCTTTTATTTTTCTTGTGTCTAGTTACAATAATGTTTAGGTAAACCTAACCAAGGCAACTTGCCTCATTTCAATTTAATGAGAATAGCGTGAATTAAAAAAAAAACAGGTTTAGTAGGCTGTGTTCTTTAGGAAACCATAATTGTTGCTCAGACAGTAGAAATTTATTATTTCTGCTTATACACGACTGAATAAAGGATAATAGTGCCTATATACACCTTATATGACAGCTTTGCACCTGTTATTGCCGCCTAAAACAGCATTTCTAGTGCCTAGACATCAAGACTGCTCACAATCCATTCATAATGGAACTAGACACGTTTATTCCTAAGTTGAGCAGCTAATGTTTAAATATACTCATTTATATATGATAGACTAGTTATTTCCTAAATGGCACTGTCCACGCAACACATGCAACTCGCTTTTTCCCTACTTGGTTCCGCAAGTTGCTGCAAATCAGTGATGAGGGATAGTTCTTTCAGTGTAATAGGCCACCTTCTGCTTTATATGTTATCCTACACAGTCAACAGATGGCGTGACAAGGCCATCCCTCCCCTACTAGCTACCACACTGATGGGCGACCTGGCTGAAGTTCACACCCACTCACTCCTGGGTCTCGCATACCCTGTGGGAGGCAAGCAAACCCGTTACTTTAAAAGAGGCACATAATGACATCATGAATAGAAAGCTTAGCAGTTTAGTCTGCTACTTGAAGCTACTCCGCAATGGCCACAATTGTGTTTCAGCGTTCTCACCCGTCAGGGCCTCCATCTGCTTGAAAGACTCAACCGCCTGAATGGTGTCCGAACACAGGAAGTGCTTATTTCCCTATGCCTCGGAGAACTAGTAAAAAAAAAAAGGGATCTGGTAACATTCAGGAAGGTGGCATTCTCACACTCACTGTCCCAATACTTGACATGTCGGGTACATATGATACACTTAACAAGTTCTACTGTTAACATACCAGAAATAAACACATTTATCCAGCATCTGTGCTAACTACAGCACTGGAATTCATAGTATCTGCAACTCTCAAAATCATTTCTTTTGAAATGTGCGACAGCAGTGCATCACACTATGCGCAAGAAGTTTGTAAACAAACAGGCCATTTTCATAATTCTTACACTTGAACAGAAAAAAAATAGCGAAGGTTTGCCTGCCCATTTAGCAGTTGGCTATGATGTGAAGAATGAGAACGACCTGATGATTTTGAGAGGCAAGCATTACCATATGATACAGTATGCAGTTATACACTGTTTGGTGAATGAGTGCAAAGGTCTCTTTTCTCCCTGAAAACAAACTCAAAAGTTTTTGATAAAACGACCACTTGGAACCCCTTGACTAGCACTGCCAACTGGGCTCCCTTCAGACTGCCGAAACTTTGTGGTCAGAGGAGCCAAGTAAAGTGCAATGAGCTTAACTGAAATGGAACTTCGAATTCTTAGTACTTTAAGAAAAAATATAGGGAAGGCAGAAGAAAAAAATTCAAATGGGCAAAACAATAACAAGATAAAAGTGGGAGCAACGTTCTTACAAGTGGACTTGTCTTTTTCAGGGCGACATATGCTTTCCTTGGCACAGTATAGATAGGTAGGGTTCTTCTAAAGGGGGAGAGGGGCTGAGGCGGGTGGGCGAGGCAACGACAGAGGGTGTTTTAGCGGTGAGCGTCTAGAATTGAAAACAAAGGTGTACTATTCAACGTCGGTGGAAGAATGTGAGGTAGCACCGTGCATCAGCCAGCTATGTTTTTTCGTGGAAGGGGCCTTTTGTGGAAGGGTTTTTCGTGGAGGTCAGTGAACTATGATCTTGTGGCAAAACAAAATAAAAGTGGCATAAAATGGTGCTTGTGGAAAAATACTAAAATGGTACATATATAAAAAAAAGGGAGAGAAAAAGCGAAACACTAAGCAACCCTATGAAAAATAAGTGTGTTGCCTGTAGCTTGAAATTTAGCATAGCGACCCTCTGTTAAGTTACAAGTTATATCTCTGCATTCTAACCCTCGAATGCAGAGATATAACTTGGATCGTGCTTGGACTTAACGAAGTCAGCCCAAAGCAAGAAGCAGACTTCAAAACGGCCAAGTCGGCTTTCGTGTTTCATAGATGCTCAAGCTGACTTTCTTCGTCAAGACTGTGCTTCAATGCAAAAGTAGGTTGCTTGTCTGTGTTCGAGGTTAATAATCAATTTATTAGCATAAAGCACGTTATACAGCAAAAAAGTATGTATCTTTTCAAATTTCAACCAGGGCATAAGTGCTGAAGTAGAGTTTGGGTAAATTTATTCCATCTGGTGACGTCCGCAGCTACGATGGGCAGTGTTGCTTACGGAAAACGCCCGTTACCGGCGGGTTTAAGTGGTCTTCAAGTTTCGGTATTTTGGCGTGCTTTTTGAGTTGCAGGTTACCATTTTTTCAAGTCGGTGCTCTACTTTTACGCGACAGTGTATTTGAGTGCAAGTTAATTTTATAGTCACATTTATTTTGGCTTTAGCTTCTTTTTAACCTATAGGTCTTGTTGCGTGTTTGTATAACTGGCCGTAGAGAAGCGAACAAAGTGATTGGTTGATATAGCGGGCTTCCAACGGCTTTTGTTCTCGATTGCCGCAAGGCGTTTATGCACCGTCTAGGCCGGCAACCGGATGCAAGAGGCCGAGATGAGGCATACGGTCGGTTTCTGAGGGAGCTTGTGATTCCCTTTTCGCCTATAGGCTACTTTTTATGCTCGTGCGCATGTTCTGTATTTGGTGGATGAGTGCGTGACAGTCCGGCATGCTGAGCGTAAATATCGTCGTGAGTGCTAATAACTAGTGATGGCATGTGTAACCATCGGGGATAAAATACGCTTGCAATCAATCTTACCACGACTGCGGAAAGCACACCAGCATCCGGCGCAGGTGCTTCGCAATGAGCAGTCATCTTTCCAACTGCGCGACGCACTGTTGACTGAGGAATGCGGACCAGATGACCGGTGACTGTTTGAAATGTGCCAGCGTCGTAAAACATCAGAGCCATCAGCAACTGCAGCATGGGAGGCACACAGGCTGTCCTCTGTTGTCCCCGCTTTCCCGGATAGGCAACATAGCGAGAAGTTGTCGCATGGCGTTCGTGAATCTGTAGTGACGGAGGAATTGTTCGTCGTCGTACAGCTCCATCAGATTCCCTCGGTCACGTATGGTGGGTCACAGAATTTTTGGCAAGGGATGCACCTCTGAAAGTGCTGTATCCATGGTGTGGCAAGGAAACTCGAAAGAAGCTAACCTCAGCGCGACGTCCGTTCGTGAGGCTGCCATGTTGGAATAACGCACGAAGTCAGTTTCATGCTAGCCTTGAAACTTGAGCGGACTTTGACCCAGCCAAGTCGTTCGCAAGTCATCCGCAAGGTCGAGTACGATCTAAGACGCGCGGCAAAGCTGTCTTTAGACTGCCAGAAGCCAAGTTCGAGCCAAGATAGATCTCTACATTCAGGGGTAAAGCTCCCTTTAAAATCTTTGTGCCTGTTGGTTGGAATGTCCTGGAACTTATGGATGAGGTATGATTCTCTCTATTTTCTGTCTCGCACAGAATGGAAATGTGACTGTAGGATGTTCAGTTTAAGTTCATCAAAGTTGCAACCTGGTTGGTTGAAATGCTTGGCGATGGCTTTCGCAAGCTTTTTAGCTGTGTCCGCGCAATGTCTAACTTGGCGTTCATTGATTGTCCTGTTTCACTGATATACTGTTTCTTACAGAAGGAAGATTCACATGTATATAAATCACATTGGCAGTAGTGCAAGTAAGGTTACTTTTCACTTTGTGTGTAGAATTATTTGGGCGCTTTTAATTTTAATGTCAGTTTGAAGGTACCTGCAGGTTTTGCACCTGGGGCAACAACATGCTTTTATTATTATGGGGAAATGATGTTGGCGGACTTTTGTGTGCACTAACATGTCTTTAAGGTTTCTGCTGGGACAATAGGTCACATTTGGTACCACCAAGAATGCTTTGTTCAAACGCTCATTACTTGACAACATTGGGTGGTGGTTTCGTAGGATGTTTATGTTTGGGAGTACATTAGAATATTTTGTTATATAAAGGCTGGTGGTCTCTCAGCTTCTTGTGTAGGCCGTTTATTAGCTGATTCAGACTGCCTCTCCGACCTTGACGCAATGTCATAAGCTCTGTCCTGAGGAACTTGTAGATAGTTTCCTTCTGCTAGTGTTGCTTTATGGTCATTTAGGTGGTGGATATAATCGTTGTCTTCACAGCAGATTTTGTTATTCGTTTCGCTTTTCCGACAAAAATTCCTTGCTTAGTGTTCTATAAATATTCCTGGCTATGTGTAGGTTTCCGGTAAAGTGTCGTTCTCAGTTTTCCATTTTCTATGTAGACCGTTGTGTCAAGTTGATTTGACTAGGAGTGGTGAGCAGCAAATTTAATACTCGGGCAAAAGCGGTTGAAACGGCAAGTACTTCAAGGAATTTAAGTGTTATCAAGGCCTCGAAGGCGACTTGTATTCGAATGTTTTAAGGACTATTACAAACCATGACCGGACAACCACTAGTTCCTTGCACTGAAACAAGAATGCTGATACACCACATATATTGGAAGGTTTAGCTTCTTTTTAATAAAAGAAAAACCTATTCCTGCATTTACCCACAAAGGTCCAAGTTAATTCTGCTGTATAGAGTTCGCTATCAAAATTGTGGTTTAACAGAAAACTTTATGCAAAACTTGGAGTAGCATTTTTGATAATTCTGGATACTCGCTGCTTTTGAGCACTCTCTCGGTGCAGGTTATATTGGGCTGGTTCAAATTAAGTGCTCGTAAATATTTGTCTGGCTCATTCAGAGTGCTCATAAATATTTGGTTTATTCAGAGCATTGTGATCCAGCTTAGAGCAGCCGGCATGTTCGGCTGGACCAGTCTTTCTCTGGCTCTAATCACAAGAGGAAGCCCTTATCGCTGCAAACTGAGTGGGAGCACAGTGGGAACCAGTTAAATACACCACAAATATCAAATACGAATCAGTCTCTCTGCAAATCAATCGAGAACAGACTATAAAATTGCCAAATATTCAATATTGCTCGAGTACAAACCAACACTTACTAGAGTCTCAAGGAAGAGCGATAGATGCAAGTGATTCCGAATTACATTTTGCTGCAAAATAGCTGTGGTTGTTCTGCAGGGGCCCCGAGTTCCTGAGTAGACCCACGGATTAGACAGCTTCTGCTGAATAATTCACAGTCATTCAACCAGCCCCCTTTCAGGCAGCCTGTGTTATGTCACCTAGATTTATTGCACGGCCAGTCTTGCCTGCATCCCTTTAAAATAATATGTGGTGCTGTAGCATCCCACTCTTCTCCCACAAATACAAGACTCCATGCATGTCTGGCGATGTGTCGTTCTATTCTCTTGTGTGTGTGTCCGTTTATTTGGAGTGTATATTTTATAATGAACAGCTACCAACTAGCCCAACAAGAAATGCTTTTAAGCTGTTCCCCTGTTTCACTCCTGTGATTGTCAAGGAGATAAGTGCAAACAATTTTTTCTCACTACAAGCTCCTCAGGTGTTAGGAAGGTCAATGCAAAGGGTATTACTGACGTGTCAAATAATTTACACAAAGCTCCCTTGTTCACCCAACTACCTCTCCACAAACTTCAGATTTAATTTTCTTTGGACATCAGAAAATATTCAGTATTCTGAAGTAATCCTTCTAAAATATTCATATTTGATCTAGAAATGTCCCTATTCAAAGCTCAGAATAGTATAAGTAATTACACTATTCTAACATTTGATTTTTTTTTTCTGCTGCAGAAGGATTCACTTTTCATGCCTGGAAATGAAAAAAATTAATTTTAGACACCTGAATTTCTTAAAGCCAAATATTCGAACTATCGCAAGCAACTCCCTAAATGGCAAACTTCTCTGGCTATGGTGTTGGGCTGCTGAGCACGAGGTCGCGGGATCGAATCCCGGCCATGACGGCCACACTTGGATGGAGGCGAAATGCGAAAACAACCGTGTACTTACATTTAGGTCAAGTTAAAGAACCCCAGGTGGTCGAAATTTCTAGTCCTCCACTACACTGTGCCTCATAATCAGAAAGTTCTCTTGGCATGTAAACGCCCTATAATTTTTAACTCCCTAAATGGGAAGCTTCAAATCATCCAATAACTATTGTGTGATTATAGATCTAATAGATAAATCTACACCCTTACTGTCTTTTGAAGAGCATGTAAAACAGCTAGTTTTGATGAAATAAATTACCTTTTTTTCTCAAAACTTCCCTATTGGTCATTGTAGACTTCAAACTTCAAGCAAAAGCCCATGGAATCGCATTTGTGTGGCCCTGGATGCCACATTTCATTCTTTCCAATGACGAATTGCAGTCCCCAATAGCAGCAGGGCATATATATCATGTAAAAAATTATGGGGTTTTACGTGCGAAAACCACTTTCCGATTATGAGGCACAGACAAATTTGACTTGCCAGCAAATTCTGCAGAACTTTAAGGTGTGGTAAACTATTCACTATGGGGCAAAATTGCTTTTCTCCGATACGATTTCATAAAACCCTTGCATATTTCGTGTTCTTAAATTGTCACTTCAAGGTTATTTGTCCACGACACCAAATGGAGCTGCAGCTGCACAGAACTCGCGATGGTGGGCTTGCAAACAGTGCAGCTACTTGCATTCCCATGTATGCACTCGCCCTGCAGTTGAACACCCGCAAACAATGCCGTACGCACATGCCACCCCACAAGGAAATGCCGCATTCCAACAAGCAGCTCAATCACACATTCTACATGCGTGTCACAGCACGGTGTTAGAGACGCGGCCAGGCGGGCATTTGGCGAGGAATGAAGCGCTACCAGGCTGCGAACACCCACTCGCGCTGATATATCACGAGCACACACATGTTGACGTTACTTAGCACGGCATGCTTCGCGGCCCTCCGGTGTGCTACTGCTGTAGAAGCTGGGCGTAGCGACAAATGGAAAGCGGCTGATGTCCGTGTAGGCAACCGCATTCCGCAGTGCCAATGGCGGCTCGCGAAACGCATGGCGCGAAAGTGCGCCCAACAGACGTGAAACGCGGGGGGTTTCGCATCTCGGCGAGGGTGTCGCGCTGCGAGGCGGAAAGCAAACCCGCGCGACTCGGTGGAACGCGGCCGCGCCAGCGAAAGTTTGGCCCACAGAGCGACTGGGGCAGCCGAAGGCGCAAAGTGGGACGCCCACAGACACGCAAGGTCGGTGGGCGGGGGGGGGGGGGGGGCGCATATTTTCTTTTTTCTTCGCAGCGGCGGCGATAACGCGCTTCCTCTCAAGTGGGGCGGGCGTTGTCTAATCAAATTTGCGGGAGAGACCACCGCCCACAGCCGAGGCTCGAGAACGTGGCGGCGGGAAACCCTGTCAACCGAAGAATAAACCGATTCGGCGTTTTCTCGCGGTCGGCCAGCTGCGTCGGTGCATCACCGACCACACGGACAGACTCCGTGGACTCGGTGCGTGTCACTGCCTGCACGAAGCGCATGAAACCTCACCAGTCACACTCAGGCGACACGAAAAGGGAGAGACGGGTGTCCCGCTAGAGCAGAGTGACGTCTCGCCCGAAAGCGGGGGTAAAATGCGAGCTCCGAGAGAGCGACGTCCGCGCTGACGCGCCGGGTCACGGAGCGAGAAGCGAGGCAAACGGGGAAATCGACGAAATGCTCGAGGAAAAGTGCCGCCGCTCGCCGAAACGAGGGAGCCGGCTCAACGGGCCGGCACGCGAGAAAGCGGATCGCCAGACGCCGTCTTCTCAGGCAAGCAGTCGCGCAAAGGCCGCCGACTGCCTATCGCGCCTCTGTGAAGGCGCTTAAAAGGCCAGAGAAGCGCCGCACCGACGCTCCAGCCACAGCAGCCAGCGGAAAAACGAAGAGCGGTATAAAGGAAGACAAAAGAAAAACACAGACCGGCGATATTGCTCAAGGACATTTGCCGCCGCGGCACAACCTCCTCAGAGAGGGAAACCAACCAGTCTGCGTACCAAGTTCCGGCATTTTCCGGCTGACTGAAATAGAAAGTATGCCGTGACATACAAACGCAAAATCGTTCGACACGGATTAAACTGCCGGGTTTCGGGCCACATTTTCTACGCGCACCGTGTCACCTGGCGCGCGCGTGCCCTAACCAGGCAGAGCTACGCATTTTCCTTTCTGTACCACGCATGCCAGCCAACACGGGCCCGTCCTGCTCGCAAAACAGGTGTTTCGCCGGGACAACGGAACGTTCGCAGGAAATGCGCCGCGCTGCGGGTGGGCAGACAGGGAATGAAAATGTAAAGGGAAAAAAAAAAAAAAACGGCGGTATCAGTAGTGACACGCGGGCAACGGGAATTTATTAGTGATACGAAGCGACACGACCTCCACATTCCCGTGGCGCCGCGGGTAACAGCCAGAATTCGCGACGTCAACCAAAAGGTGGGCGAGTCAAAACACACTGCCCTGGCGAGAGACACACTTTCGATTACACCCGCGACGCACGGCAGAGAGCCGGCGGCAGCCGAAAAGCTAACCGCGGGCGCACCTCCCACGCCCCGTGTCCGGTGCGTGCGAAAACTGTCGCTAAAAACGTTCGAAGTGAGCCGCCGTATGCCCACCCCATAACGGCGGGACACGGAGCAAGCGCGCCGCGGCCGTTGCTAGGCCTAACGGACAGTTCGCTGCCGCCTGCCTCGGGACGGCGGATGCGGGCGTGTTACCTTGATGATGAGCTCGATCTCCGGTATGTCCTGGATCTCATTGGAGTCTTCGTGATTGTTGTGGTCGTCCGACATCTTGACGGCACGTCCAGAAGGCGATCAGCGTTATCCCAAAGGTGGAACGAAGGAAACAAGAAGGGAGGGGGGAGCACCACAAATAAGCACCGAAGAGCCGCAAAATCCGCCGCCGCCGCACACACTCCACCGTCCGCTAGGCGCGGTAGACAGACACACACGCGAGCGGAAAGGAAAGGCGCAGCCGCCGCCAGACGGGAAGGCGCGCATGCGCGACTTGCTGCTTCGCTTCTTTACCGCTGGGGGATAGTACGGCGCGACGAGTCTGGTGATAAATGCCGCCATGTATACAGGGACCACCCGCCTAGTTCGCTCACTGCCCGGTCTCGTGCTAGCGAGCAACCAGTCAGAAGAGTGCTTTCCCGACACGTGTTGAGCAGCAAGTGAAGCTCAAAAGTGTACTATCTGCGTTTCAAATCAGCCCTGAGTGAACGCAGCATGACGCGCCTATTGTTTGTCCTGCGAGAATTCTAAGGAAAAACTGCTCTGGAATTGGTCAGGGATCGAAACTGAAGCACGAACAAGGTGCTGCACAATTAACAAAAGTTCTTTCGTTTGCGGTATACCAAAGAAAAGAGCCATTCAACTTTGTGAAGGTGGATGCCCAGCGAAGCTGCGTAGCACCAGTGGCGTAGCCAGAAATTTCCTTTGGGGCTCACGTTGCTGCTTGGCCTCCTCCTTACAGAATTTGCCGGGGATCAAATACATGAATAATAACTGCATTGCCATAGCCAAAGATGTTGCAAACGAATTCTTGAACGCTATCCACTGTCCAGACAGAAAAATATGTCTTTTTTCATGAAAATATATTCGGATTTCCCAAAGGTTCTGCCAGAAACAGCTGATATCAATGTTTCCACGCTTTCTTCTTTATAAAGTAAGTAAATAAAATATCACATGACTTTGCAATTATATCAGTTCGAAACCAGCAAAGCAGCTGCTAGTCCTTGTTGCTGATATGAAAAACGTAAAAAGGCCAAAAAATGAACAAGTTGAGAACAAATTTTTTAATGAAACTTTGTCATTCAAGAACTTTGTTTACATTTTTACACATATGAAACGGCCAAAGAAATCTCAATGACGCTGTCCTTCGTTCCAATGTATTGCGCAGGAGCAGCTGTCACCAGCCGTGTATTGTAACTGCACCGAAATTATAGTCGCGACATAGAGCACACCTAAAAAGAAGGAGTTCTGCAAAATATACAAAGTTCACAAATATACAAAGTTCTGCAAAATATACATTAGAAATGCGAAGATACAACGGAATATACAGATACGAAGATACAGCTTGATAAAGGGCAAGAAAGTGCCACCGTAAACAAAGTTCGCTGCATGTATATACAAAACCTCGTAACAAGAATTTAAATATACATATAAGTATCCAATAACTCTACTTATCTAAGCAAAAGTCACTGCATAAAATGAGTCAAACAAGGCAAATAAAAATGTTGCGCAACCACAGATTCATAAAATTGTGTTTGGTGTACCTCCGTCCTTACGCGACTCCTGAATTCCCGGTAAGCGCTGAAAGTGTTTCTTCTTGTCATTTTCTTTTTGTATACATTACTTTAAAAATTTCGCCTAACATATTTCGTGTATCTAATCGCGTTCATGGCCGCATGCGTATGGGTGATCGACTCCGAAATTTACCACGATGTTAGAAACATTGAGGAATACTATGCTGTGCAACCTGACAGCGATCACCAAAACCCGTATACCGCGGATAATTCAAGTATGTTTTCAGGCGCGTAGAATCATCTGGGCTGGAATCCTCCGACATAAGGTGGCCTGACAGTCCGCAGGGTCATTTGACTGAGCTAGCTTGGATGCTCGGTTGACACATTCAGAAGTTCGAATCCTGGCGTTTTTTTCCCCCTGAAGGTGGGAAACTCGACCTCACCTCCCGCAGCACACTACACTCTAAGCTTATGGAGTGTAGCGTCCTCTGCAATAGAGGACTACCAGATAAGAAGCAGTTCAGAGTAGGATTCCTAATCCATTAGGACATAGCGGGCAACATTGACGATTGACACCTTGATTGACACACTGTCGCGCCTGACACCGGCAATAACGCCGAGAGCAAGTGGGGCTATACTAATGCAGGTACAACCAAATTAGGAACACCCACTAAGCTTCAACAAGACATTTACTCACCAGAACAGGAATTGACCTTCCTGGTGCAGTATTCGGCCACTCCCTCCCCAAATGACTCACTCAATTACCAAATGGCACTCAGTCCCCAGCAGCTGCGGAGCACCTGACCAACGCGGCGGTCAAACCCGTAACGCAGCAGATGGTGCTAAGAATCTCTGTACCCGGGCAGGCCGCCAACGGAAATTGACCCTTGTAACGTTTAACACCCGAACCCTCTCGAGTGAAGCTAGCCTAGCCCGACTCTTTGAGGAACTGTCAGGCATTGTTTGGGACATCATTGGCCTTAGTGAGTTAGAAGAACTGGTGAAACTTATACAGTGCTGACAAATGACCACGTCCTTTGCTATAGAGGACTACCAGATAAGAAGCAGTTCAGAGTAGAAATCCTAATCAATTAGGACATAGCGGGCAACATTGACGAATTCTACAGCATTAATGAAAGGGTAGCAGTAGAAGCAATAAAGCTGAATAAGAGGCACAGAACAAAGGTAGGACAAACCTACGCTCCAACCTCCACTCACGACGAAGAAATAGAACAGTTTTATGAAGACGTTGAATTAGCGATGCGACAAGTGCAAACTCAGTATACTGTTGTCATGGGCGCCTTTCTTCGATAGACGCATCGCTGCCCTCATTGAGCCAAACGTTGACGTCGTCTGCATACTCTCTCGTCTTTAGTCCTTCGATCCTTCCTAACTTGCCCGGGAGGTCTTTCATAACTAAATTAAATAGGAAGGGGGATTGGATGGCTCCTTGCGGGGTGCCCCTGTTTCCCGATTTAATCTCTTCCGAGCTGAGGCTCTGCATGTGCAGGGTCGCTGTTCTGTCCTCGAGAAAAGATTTGATCTAGGCGAAGGTCCCCTTCCCTACGTCAAGATCTGGCAGGCCGTCGAGGATGGCCGAGCGGCTGACATTATCAAACGCTTTCTTTAAGTCTATGCCCAATATTGCTCTCGTATCTTTTGTCTTTCGTTTGTCTATAATATCGTGTTGGAGTCTTAGCATGGTATCTTGAGGGCTAAGGCGCGGTCTCAAACTTACCATCTCGTGGGGCCAGATGTTGCTTTCTTCCGCGAATCGAGTTAGTCGCGTCTGAACTACCTTCTCCATTAATTTGCCTAGACACGAGGTCAGTGAAATTGGCCTGAGATTTTCAATACCCGGGATTTTGCCCTTCTTGTGGATTAAAATGATGTTGGCGTGTTTCCAGTCTTTAGGTGCTTCCCCTGATTCCCAAACTTTGTTCAAATAAGCTATAAGGTGAACTATAGAGTCGTCGTCTAAGTTCCTTAGCATACCGTAGGGGATCTTGTCTGGGCCAGGGGCTGCGTTCCTCTTGAAGTCAAAGAGCGCGGCTCTGACCTCTGCTACTAGAATCAGTTCGTCCTATAGCGGATTCTCCGCTCCCTGATATTCATTATCCGCTGCCGGGCATGCGGGGCCTATATAAATTTCTTTAAGTCGGCCGATGAGCTCTTCATCAGTTCCGTCAAATTTGTATCTCGCCTTGATTTGCTCTATGTTGGCGTGGGTTTTGGTGTTGGTGGGGTCTATGAGGTGGCGCAGCATCTGCCAAGTGTTGGGACGGCTCATATTCTTCTCTAGCTCGTCGCATTTTTGATCCCACCTTTATTCTTCTAGTTTGAAGGCGTAGCTCTCTATTTCTTTATTGTGCTCGGCTATTTTCTTCCTTAGGTTCCGGTTCCATTTCTGGCGCTTTAGCTTATTCTCGAGGGTTGTTTTTCGATTCCACATATTTCTAAGCTTGTTGTCTAATCTGAATGGGAGCTCATCTCCCTCTACCGTTTCGGTGGCCTGTTTCACGTGTGAGACGACGGTTGAGGTCCACTCTGTTATGTCTCTGATTTCGCCTAAGTCTGCTGTTGATCTGATATCCCTGAATTTATCCCTGTCAGTTGCGGTGGCTGCGCTGCTCCCCGACGAAGTCGGAACTACTAATCAACAGGTCCAGGACGAGGACAGACAACGCATCTCCTCCCAAAATCTCGATAGACTTAGACGGGAAAGAAATTCCTCAAGTAGACGAGAGCCGAATTCTGGGCATGCTCTTAAGCAAAACAGGAAACAATAACACGACTATAGCTAATCTAGACACGCACGCAAACCAAGTGGTAAGCGTGATTAGAAGAATCACGGCCAGAGCCAGAGGGCTAAAGGAGAAGAACAAGTTAAGGCTAGTCCAGGCCTTCATCTTCAGTCGGATCTGTTACTCAACCCCATTCCTTAACATAAAAAAAGTAGAAAGAAACAAGTTAGACGTCATAATAAGGAAATGCACAAAACGGGCACTGGGACTACCAATCTCGACCTCAACTGAAGCACTAGAGGGAAGGTGGGTGCATAACACATGGCAGGAGTTAGCGGAAGCGACGAGAACGGCACAACTCGAACGCCTGAGTCTAACCGAGACCGGACAGCAGATTCTAAACTGGGTAGGACTACAAGCGACCAGAGGAATCAAATACCAGATGTTCCACATTGAGTCGAAAATTAGGAAAGCCCTCACGGTCGCACCTATACCTAAGAAAATGCACCCACAACACGATCAGGAAAGACGCCAGCACAGAGCCAAACACTTGGCAACAAAGCTAAGCAGAATGCCACCCGAGAGGGTTGCCTTCACAGACGCCGCCCTTGGCGGAGACGGCAGCTCCGTCTCAGTGGTAGTCGACGGGTCCGGGGCAGAACAGGGCGCGATATATACGAGCGGAGTATATAGACGCCACGGCAGCGGAGGAAGCGGCCATCGCCGTAGTGTGCGTTAGTACGGACGCGAGGGTGATCATTAGCGACAGCAAATCGGGAGTAAGAAATTTCTGCAAAGGCAAAATATCAGACTACCCATACAGCATAATATCGAAAGGTAACATAGAAAGAGGGATCACCTTAACCTGGGCCCCCGCTGTTGCGTACTCCAGGGTAGCGTACCGTACCGCTGCCGAGAAGTAGCGGCGCCTGCCTAACGAAGCTCGACCGACATTACTTATAGGGTAGCGTGGCGTTGTCGGCGGGCTGCAGGCATCCGGTAGATCATGGCGACCAAGCAGGGGCGAGACGATTTGCTAGTGCGAAACTTGCACGGTTTATTCAAAGGTAGTTGAAAGAAAATAAGGAAAGCATGAAGTATGAAGTCTCAAGTAAGAAGTATATCAAAGTACATTTCGGAGCCCCTTAAATAGCTCTCTACAAGTGTGGGCGGGCTCTTGCTTTCATCGATGACACGTGACAGGCACGGAGAGAGGGCCCCTCCTCCTGCAATACCAAGCACGGGTAGGAGAGGTCGATCCTCTCATCGACGAATCCGGGGAGAAGGTCGGGTGAATGACCCCTCCGGTGCACTGGCCTCCGGTTCAGAAGGGTGGGGTGAATGACCTCTCCGCCACGTAGTGTCAGACGCCAACCCTAACACCGCTCACTCCAACATACCAGGAAACGGAGCCGCCAAAGCCCTCGCCCGAGCGCTCATTATCCAGAGACGGCAGCCTCAACCTAACTTTAAGGTCGAGACGCTCGCGACCTACCACGAGGTCACAGAGCACTACAGATTAGGACGTCGGAGATATCCACTCCCGGATAGGTCCCTCACGTCCGCAGAGGCAGTCACCTGGCGCCGCCTGCAAGCCAAGGAACCACATGTCTCCCAGATGAAGATACCTCACGCAAACGGGAAATCCGGAGGATCAATTCTGCAGATTCTGCGATAAAATAGGAACTCTAAGACATATCCTATGGGAGTGCAACTATTCCCCGGTATATAATTTATTCAAGGGTGAAGAAGGATGGGAGACCGCGCTTCATAGCGAAGACCCGGCGGCACAGGCCAACATTGTCCGTCTGGCAGCCGAAGCGGCAAACCGCTTCGTCTATAAACACCTGCCCCTTAGGCTGACATCGGGCTCCCTGGACGCTTACGAGCGGTACCGGAGCTTCGGTGTCGCCCATTACGGACAATAAAAGTTTTCTCGCTCAGTCACGGGCGACTTCAATGAAAAAGTGGGGAAGGAGCACGCGGCGCCTCAGCGAGAGAGCGCCGTTCGGCCCACTCGACCACAGTCCAGCACGCTCTAGAAGAGGCCTTGCCGTGGACGTAAAATAGTGTGATGAGGATGTCTATTGGTAGGGCTCCGGGCTCTCCGTGAACAAAAACTATAACCATCAATGGCTCATGCCCCCGCAAGCATTCATGCTCCCGTAGGCCAGCAAAAATGCAATGGCTCCTAGCCGCGTAAGGCAGAGGTTACAAGCACTCAGTAAGGTGAAGTGAAGCAACCAGTGCTTACATTCTTTCTAATCATGCATACAACATACAGAACAGCATGTCGTCAAAAACTGTCATCATCAATGACTGATACCCCCGTGGGCAGTGACTCATACACCAGTAAGCAAGCAAAAAATGCAATGACTCATAGTCCTGTAAGGTTCATGGCTGCTCACTTTGCGTGAATTAGCTGCGATTTCAAAATGGATGCGTCGGTACTGAAAGGGAAACAGTTTACGCGTTCCGTGTTGCAGACACATTCCTTGCGATGCCAGAGCGATCCGGTCCAACCGACCACCCAGCGGCGTGGGTGCATGGTTAGATATTGTCAAATAATGTGATTGCAGTTCCGAGTAAAATAATGACCACCGATCAAGACAATTAATGAGTGTGCGTACCTTTCATCCCTGACTACCCATCAAAAATATAAATGAGTTCGTACCATAGTCCAGATTAAGTGTCACCTCCGTGTCATGTGATAAACAGCTTCGCTGGTCAACTATCTTCACAGAATGGAATGGCTCTTGATTTTTTTCTTTTGTGGGGCGGGGGCGCGGAAATAAAAAAAAAAACATGAAGGAAGGCATGTTGGCCGCAATCAAATGCGTACTTTGGGTACCTAATGTGGCTATCGAAGGAATATCGAAGAAAACGGGAGACTCTCTGTCCTCAGGGGACCATACGCATAGTTCTCGGTATCCTACACCGGCGCGACAAAACACTTTGTGGAGAGGTTGCGATAATACCAAAGTGAAGGTGATGTCCTCAAGTGAACGCGTTGCAATCCGTCGAGTTCCCACACCGATGGCGGCGAGGGACCACTGTTTGTTTTTCTCGTGTGTTAGCCAGAGAGCGTCCAAAACACTGCCAGGCGACAATCCGCTGGGCGAGAGAAAAACGGACGTGCACCGCGAGGTGCTCGGGCAACACGAGGAAGACGCGCATGCGCACTGCTTCGCCCTGGCAGCCCGCGGGTAGAGAGAGAAAAAAAATTGAAGAGGCTCAATGTGTCCTCGCGAATAAATGCAAAGTAGGAAAAAAAATGAATAAGACGTAGTTACCTTTGCTGGCTTTAGTGTCTTGGCATAGATGCTCTGGAGCAGGTGAAATAAATGTTGACATTCTTTTCTGCAGCTGACATGACGGCGAATGAACCACCACAAAGCTTCGTCTCATCGGACCTCGCTTCGTGGTGCCAACTTGCCTGATAGTGTGTTGATTTGGCTTGTCTCGTTGTATTGTCCGACGTACCACTTTAGAAAAGTCAATGCTCCTTTGGCGTCAAATGTTTATAAGAGCATTAAACCCACAAAGATCCGGAATTGAAAATGTAAAGCATCACTTTGGAAATGTCAGTGCACCTTTCGCATCAAAAGTTTATGTGATCTTTATACTCATAAAGTTTCGGAAATGAAATCCATGCGCTCCGTAGATTCCGCGGCCTCTGCGAGATGCCGCGACGAGCACGCTCGCCATAAAAGCGCCCTTGAACCTTTGTGCTCGGATGGGGATCTTTGCGTTATGTGACTCCAGGTGCATGGGCGTTGCCGTAAAAGCCAGCCCGAGTTCGCAATCTTCGCGCTGAAATGTCTTTTCGAGCGTGAAAAGGACATTCTAGAGAAAATCCAGAATGATTTCTGGCGCCGTGGGTTGTTTTGCTCGGCGGTGCATGCCAGCACGAAACTTTCGAGGGAAGGGGCTGAAGCGTCGTAAGCCCCCCCCCCCCCCCCCTCCTCCCGCCAACCTGGCTATGCCCCTGTAGCACACGGCAAAATGACAACGAAATATGAACAAAGGTACGAACACATTTATTGTTTTGATCGGTGGTGATCGTGGCGAAAGGTACGCACGCATTTATTATTAGACATTCGCGTTCATTGGTTATACATTCGTTATAAACGTTCGTGTCTTCATTTTGTGATATACAGAGGCAAAGAATTTAAGGCTGAAATCACCACAGCAACTGGCCGTGGGCCAATGTCGTCAGCGCCTTCGCGACGCTGGCACGACGAGCGCCAGCGGAGCAGCGGCACGAGCCATTGATGATGATGATAGTTTTTGCTTGCACACATGATCATTTCACGCAACGCTAGCCATAAACAGCTTCGCTGTAAGAAGTTGCAGTTTCGCCCCAAAGGCGAAACATCGATTGCGACAGCAAATTACTGGGCAACTAGCTATACGAAGTAAGGATAGCAGTTTTATCAGCCGTAAAAACTTGTAAACATAGGCATAATAACTCAATTGCCAGGCACGATGTTACGCGTGCACAAGCAAGCATGAACACATCTTACTCGATGACCGCGGAAACTCACTGTCAGAACGCTGGAGTGAGAAAGCGCGGCAACAGCAGCGAGCGAATTGACCTTCTTGCTGCGTCTTGCATCAATGCGAACTAAAACGCCGCGAAAACCGCGTGCGGCGGAATCTGTCCCCATCGCAGACGGCTTTCAACTCAGATACAGCGGCCGGGCGGCGTCATTAAAATTGCCAGCAAGTGCAGCGGGGCGTGGCATTGCCGAGGTGCCCGACGTTTTTGCGCATGCGCGATTAAGGGTGCGTGGGAGTAGAGGTGTGCACCGAGACGTCGGCACGCCGATGTTTCTTGTAGACAAGATTGGCACGCCATTTAAATAGGAATAAAGATGTTCTTTTCAAAGTCAATCAAGCTTCGTTCGAGATTATGTGTTGTCTTGGTTAATTATTTTGCCTGTGTGTCAAGCATAAAATATCATGTCAAGCAGGGGAGCAATGAACAACACAATACAAACAAAAGTAGCCCTGCTCTCCACGTGTCTGGGCATGCGCATCTTCACGAGTCAGCGCAACGTCGGCTTCCGAAACGTCTCCTTGAAAAGCGTACTATGGCGCAAATAGAAGAAACAGCGGCCTGAGCTCACGGCTTTCGGTCGTTTGTGGTAGAATCGGCGGTCTGTCTGACGTATCGGCACCAACGCGAGAGATGCCACTTGTAGCGAGATAGAAATTACTGGCCCCGATGTGTTTAAGATGCCGGTTGGAAGTTTTCGCAATATTCCTGCCGTTGCAGTCGAAGGAGTTCTTCTAAATTTCTACTTTTCAAAAAAAAAAAAACATATATTTCTGCGTTACCTGCATGGTGCGGTTTCCTTGTAGCATTCATGTAAACGTTGAATGCGACTGACACCGGTAGCTGCACTGAATTATAAAACAGTTTCGGCGTGTAAGTTTAAAAATAATTCTTCGTTCTTTTCTTAGGAAATAATTGGGCATCCGAGCAATGCCTGCATTTCTACTAACCCAAACTTCGTTCATTCGACTTGTTAATGAGGAGTTAACAAATTGAGCCAATTTGTTTTCTACCCATGTCCAAGAATTTTGGACATTCTCCTTCGGAAGTCCACGGCAATGCAGAAGTTTAACTCAATGAGAAAATTATTAAAAAAATTATATTTCAGAATATCGGCCGGGGGTCCAAAAGTTTCAACTGACTAAAACAAGAGGGCAGTCCCTTCTAACAACACATACATTTTGGCACTTAGTCGGTACATTGGTGGTGCGTTAAAACACTTAAAGCAGTTCAGAGAGGGGCGGCGAAGTCACACGACAGGAAGCCATCGTTTTGCACCCTCCCGGCAGAGGACACATTCACTCGAAGAAGCGCCAAATTTAAGCGGTAAAGAGGGTCATCCTCATCCTCATCAGCCTATTTCATGCCACTGCAGGACGAATGACTCTTTGCGATCTCCAATTGCCCCTGTCCTGCGCCAACCGATCCCAACTAGCACCAGCTAATTTCCTAATTTCGTCGCACCACCTAGTCTTCTACCGTCCTCTACTGCGCTTTCCTTCTGTTGGTACCCATTCGGTCACCCTAATGGTCCAACGGTTATCTAATCTGCGCATTACATGACCTGCCTAGCGCCATTTTTTCTCTTAATGTCTATTAGAATATCGACTATGCCCGTTTGCTTTCTGATCCAAACCACTCTCTTTCTGTCTCTTAATGTTATCCCTAGCATTCTTGGTTCCATCGCTCTTTGCACGGTCCCTCACTTGTTCTCAAGCTTCTTTGTCAGTCTCGAAGTCTCTGCCCCGTATGACAGCACCGGTGAAATGCACTGATTGCATACTTTCCTTTTCAATAATAACGGTAAGCTTCCAGTCAGGAGCTCCCGATGTCTGCCGTATGCGATCCAACCCATTTTCATTCTTCTGTGAATCTCCTTCTCATGGTCAGGGTTCCCTGTGATTAGTTGACCTAGGTAAACGTACTCCTTCACAGACTCTAGAGGCTGACTTGCGTTCCTGAACTATTGTTCTCTTGCCCGGTTATTTATCATTACCTTTGTCTTCTGCATATTAATCTTCAACACCGCTCTTACACTCTCTCTGTTAAGGTCCTCAATTATCTGTTGTAACTCGTCCACAGTGTTGCTGAATAGAACAATGTCATTGGCAAACCGAAGGTTGCTGAGGTATTCGCCGACGATCCTTACTCCTAAACCTTCCCAGTTGAATAGCCTGAGTATTTCTTTCGAGCACGCTGTATAGCATTGGAGAGATTGTGTCTCCTTGTCTGACTCCTTTCTTTATAGGTATCTTCCTACTTTTCTTGTGTAGGATTAAGGTGGCTGTGGAACCTCTGTAAATATTTTCCAAGGTATTTACGTAAGCGGTATGCACTCCTTGATTACGCAATGCCTCTATGACTGCTGGTATCTCTACTGAATCAAATGTTTTTTCGTAATCTATGAAAGCCATATAGGGAGGCTAATTCTACTCTGCGGATTTCACGATAACCTCATTAATGACATGGATGTGATCCATTGTACGTAGAGTATCCCATCCTGAAGCCATCCTGTTCTCTTGGTTGACTAAAGTCCAGTGTTGCCGTTATTCTATTGGAGATTATGTTGGTAAATATTTTATGTAATCCTTGGAGTAAGCTAATGGGCCTGTAATTTTTCAGTTCTTTAACGTCTCCCTTTTTGTGGATTAGTATAACGTTGGCATTCTTCTAGTTTTCTGGGACCCTTGCAGTCCACAGACACTTCGTATAGAGAGCCGCCAGTTTTCCTAGCATTATGTCTCCTCCATCTTTGATTAAATCGACTGTTATTCCAACCTCTCTTGCCGTTTTTCCCCGTCTCATGCCTTGCAAGGCCCTTCTGACCTCATCACTATGTATAGGAGGAGTTTCTGTACCTGTTCATTATTGTTTCTAATAGAGTACTCCTGAGGGTACCTAATGCGTTTATTAAAGTTGCCATTGAAACGGTAATGGTAGATGGAGTGTTACGCAGAATGTTTGCGTGCGCAGGCTTCTGAGAGACATCCTAGACGGTAGAGAGTGACAATGCGTGTGCATGTCTTGAGCGTGCCTTTGTATGGCTGTATGCGCGTGTGCGCTCTGTGTATGTGTGTGCGTACGTGAACCTGCGTATTTGCGCTTGCATGCGCGCGAGCGCGTGCATGCGTGTGTGAGCGTTCGCAGCGTGTGTGCGTGGCTGCGTGTGCATTCGTGCTTCAGCTTGCAGGCGTGCGAACAAATTTTGTCGTGTTTTTGTGCGCATGGATGTCTGGGCCTGCGTACTGAGTGCGTGCGCGTATGAGGGAGAGAGAGTGAGTGCGTGCGCGAGTGCTTCCGTATTTGCGCTTGCAAGCGTGGGTGAGGGTTCACGGCGTGTGTGCATTCCTGCATTTGCGCGTGCGTGTGCGTGTACGCGTTTGTTAGTGCATGCGTGTATACACTTGGTGCTTGCGGCGCATGCATAGGGGCGTGTGAATGTGTACGCATTAGACCGTGCGCGTTCGTGTTTCACCATGCATGCCTGCGGACAAATGAGTACGTGTTTGTGTGCGCATGGATATCTGTGCATGAATATTCTGTGTGCGAGCGTGCGAAGAAGAGAGAGAGTGTGGGGGCAAAAGAGAGAGAGTGTGTGTTCGTGCGAGGATACCGGCGTCTTCGTGGGTGTGAGAAAACATTTTCCTCCTTACACCTACTGTAACCCCTATTTAATTTCACGAGACAAGAACGAATGACACTGCATTTGTAGCATTATCTCGTTCTGAAAGCGAAACCGACAAAAAGAGTCTCAGTGCCTTTCCACTCTGTGAAGAAGGATGACCTGTGAAGCTGTGCATCATCATCATCATCATCATCATCATCATCATCATCATCATCATCATCATCATCATCATCATCATCAGCAGCAGCAGCAGCAGCAGCAGCAGCAGCAGCAGCAGCAGCAGCAGCAGTAGCAGCAGTAGCAGCAGCAGCAGCAGCAGCAGCAGCAGCAGCAGCCGTCACCCCCGCCGCCTCCATGGCTACGCCCACTGCAGGGCAAAGGCCTCTTCCATACTTCTCCGACAACACCGGTCATGTGCTAATTGTGGCTATGTTGTCCCTGCAAACTTCTTAATCTCATCCGCCCAACTAACTTCCTGCCTCCCCCTGCGACGCTTCCCTTCTCTTGGAATCAGGTCCGTAACCCTTAATGACCATCGGTTATCTTCCCTCCTCATTACATGTCCTTCCCTTGCCCACTTCTTTTTCTTGACTTCAACTAAGATGTCCTTAACTCGCGTTTGTTCCCTCACCCAATTTACTCTCTTCTTATCCCCTTAACGTTACACCCATTATTCTTCTTTCCATAGCTCGTTGTGTTGTCCTCAATTTAAGTAGAACCCTTTTCGTAAGCGTCCAGGTTCCTGCACCGTACGTGAGTACCGGAAAGACAGCTCTTGTACAGTTTTCTTTTGAGGGGTAATCGCAACCTGCTGTTCATGATCTGAGAATGCCTGCCAAACGCACACCACCCCATTCTTATTCTTCTGATTATTTCAGTCTCATGATACGGATCCGCGGTCACTGCCTGCCCTAAGTAGATGTTTTCCCTTACCACTCCCAGTGCCTCGCTACCTATCGTAAACTGCTGTTCTCTTCCGAGACTGTTAAACATTAGTTTTCTTCAGATTAATTTTTAGACCCCTCCTTCTGTTTTGCCTGTCTAGGTCAGTGAGCATGCATTGCAATTGGTCCCCTGAGTTACTAAACAAGGCAATATCATCAGTGAATCGCAAGTTACTAAAGTATTCTCCATTAACTCTTATCCCCAATTCTTCCCAATCTAGGTCTCTGAATACCTCCTGTAAACACGCTGTGAATAGCATTGGAGATACCATCTCTCCCTGCCTGACTGCCCTTCTTTATTGGAATTTTGTTGCTTTCTTTATGGAGGACTACGGTGGCTGTGGAGCCGCGATAGATATCTTTCAGTATTTTTGCATACGGCTCGTCTACACCCTGATTCTGCAATGCCTCCATGACTGCTGAGGTTTCGACAGAATCAAACGCTTTCTCGTAATCAATGAAAGCTATATATAAGGTTTGGTTATATTCTGCACATTTCTCTATCACCTGATTGATAGTGTGAATATGGTCTATAGTTGAGTAGCCTTTACGGAATCCTGCCTGGTACTTTGCTTGACAGAAGTCTCAGATGTTCCTGATTCTATTTGCGCTTACCTCAGTAAATAGTTCGTAGGCAACGTACAGTAAGCTGATCGGTCTATAATTTTTCAAGTCTTTGGCGTCCCCTTTCTCCTGGATTGAGATTATGTGGGCGTTCTTCCTAAATTCCGGTACACTCGAGGTCATGAGGCATTGCGCATACAGGGTGGCCAGTTGTTGTAGAACAATCTGCCCACTATCCTTCAACAAATCTGCTGTTACCTGATCACCCCAGCTGCCTTCCCCCTCTCCCCTGCTAGAGTTATTAGTAATGTATGCAAAACGCAATTGCATGCGGACAATGAATACCTTCTTCCGCAAGCGGGATAGCCGAAAGTGGACGTGGAAGAGCCCGATTGGCGAGACTAGAAATCAAATAGACTTTATACTCTGCGCTAACCCTGACATCATACAAGATGTGGACGTGCTCGGCAAGGTGCGCTGCAGTTACCATAAGATGGTAAGATCTCGAATTAGCCTAGACTTGAGGAGGGCACGGAAGAAACTGGTACATAAGAAGCCGATCAATGAGTTGGCGGTAAGAGGGAAAATAGAGGAATTCCTGATGAAGCTACAGAACAGGTATTCGGCTTTAACTCAGGAAGAGGATCTCAGTGTTCAAGCAATGAACGACAATCTTATGGGCATCATTAAGGAGTGTGCAATAGAAGTCGGTGCTAACTTCATTAGACAGGATACCAGTAAGCTATCGCAGGAGACGAAAGATCTGATTAAGAAACGCTAATGTATGAAAGCCTATAACCCTACAGCTGGAATTGAATTGGCAGAACTTTCAAAGTTAATCACCAAGCGTAAGACAGCTGACATAAGGAAGTATACTGTGGATGGAATTGAACATGCTCTCAGCAACGGAGGAAGCCAAAAAGTAGTGAAGAAGAAGCTAGGAATAGACAAGAATCAGATGTGTGCGCTAAGAAACAAGGCCGGCGATATCATTACTAATATGGATGAGATAGTTCAAGTGGCTTAGGTGTTCTATAAAGACTTATACAGTACCAGTGGCACCCGCGACGCTAATGGAAGAGAGAATAGCAACGTCGGAACAAGTAACGCCCGAAGATCTAAAGAAAGCCTTGGGAGCTGTGCAAAGGGGGAAGGCAGCTGGGGGGATCAGGTAACAGCAGATTTGTTGAACTCTCCCCTGCTAGGGAAGAAGAAGAAGAGCCGAGCGGCGTAGACGTGCTTCGCATGGGCTCTGTCGACTTTCATTATTCTTTTAAGAAATTCACATCGGAGGACCGAAGTCTTTGTCGGACGACCTTCGTGAAGTCATTCGGAACCCCCTTGGGAAGTTTGAAGACCGTGAGTGCATATCATTTTGCGCTTTTGGACTTTGAAGTTCTCCGGGGTGGCGCTGCCGTGTTAAGCCTGACGCCGCCGTAGGTAGCAGCGCGGACGTAGGCGAGGCGCTCCGCCGCCTTTGCCGCCGCTCGCTTGCTACGATTACTCGACACTCACTATGGCGCACATTGCTGGATCCCAGTCGGCCGCTTCTACTTCTACCGGAGGGAGTGGAGGTGGAGTTGTTGCTACAGCCCCACCCGCCCCCGGTGCTATTGTTCGAGCTGCCGCCGGACCTTCGTCGCAAAAAACTACAGCCATGGACTTCCAAGACATTTCGGAAGATCGCCACGACGACCCTGCCACTATGGAAGAGGACCTTTCGCAAGGGACGCCATCGGTATGTCCTTATTCCAATTGGTCATTGCACCTCAAGCGAAGAACGAAGAAGAAGCTCGCCAGAGGCGAGCAAGTGTGCGTGGCAGTCAGGGTGATCTCTCCGCTATCACCCTCCTCTGCCACCGCGTTATCATCATCATCCTACGCAGCTGCAGGCGCTGGGGCATCAAAGAAGCCTTCTTTTAAGAAGAGGCGACGACTCCCCCACTGCCACGTAGCGACTTCAAAATCATCATTCGACCCAAGAAAGGCCTTCAGGGGAAGAGTTTCAGCAACCACCAAATATCAGAAGCCGTCTCGGCCGCCTGCGGAGGGAAAGTTGACGATTCGCATTTCATCGTGCGCTTGAGACCCGGTTCCAACATAATTACTTTTAGTACCCCAGATCAGGAGGTCGCGGATATTGCGCGCAAGATCACGCGGATTGTGCTGGGCGGCAACCTTTACGAAGTCAACTCTTAGTTGCGGCACCGGATGGAGTGGCCCGGGGCGTAATTCATGGAATCGACCCGGATACCCCGCCTGAGGAGCTTATGACTCGCCTAAGGGTTAGGACCCAAGGCGTGGAAATCGTGCAGGCTCGCATGCTGGGAAAGACCAACATGGCCTTGATCATGTTCAGCTCTCACGTAGTTCCACGATACGTCTACTACTACGGAGGGGAGACCGAGTGCCACCCCCGCCCACAAAACAAATCTGCTATGTGTGCCAGCGCATGGGACACCGACCGGACGTTTGTCCTACCCCGAACATCAAAATCTGTCTCGCTTGCGGGATGCACGACCCGACGGACGACCACGAGTGCTCGCTCATGTGCGCGATCTGCGGCGAAGCCCACGCCACAGGGTCTCGCGAGTGCAAGCAAAAGCTAAAAAACAACAGCACTACCACCAAGAAGCATCCTCCACCCGGAAGGAGGAAGGAAGACGACGACAATGATGGAGGAAGGCCAAGGCGAAGCCGCCTACGGTGGTTCAGCTCGGAATCCTCGGCGAGCCGCTCAAGGTCCCGGGCCCAGTCCAGGTGAATGTCCCGGTCCCGGTCCCGATCCCGGTCCCAATCCAGGTCCAGGTCCCGATTCCGCTCGGAGTGGCCAAAGCTAGGAGAGAAGCAAGGGCAGCAGCAGCCTTCTACCTCGACATCCACATCTAAACAGAAGAACCAATCGGGCAAGAACCAAGCCAACAACAACAAGGTGAGCCGGAATCAGTCTAGTACCTCCTCCGCTCAAAATACCAGTGAAAATAGTAAATGCTCCCCAGAATGTACGCGCATAAGGGAAGAAAATAAAAAACTCAAGGCTCAGGTTAACGACCTAAACCAACGCATGCAACGCTTAGAAGCGTTGCTAAGCAAAACCAGCAACAACACACAGGCAGGGTCGCAAAGCGGAACGACAGGCCACGAGCCCGCCATCTCCATTCCTCCCCCCTCATGAACCACCCCGCCCTCATCGCTCCCCGGTGCGGCCTCGGCAGCGGCAGTCCAGTCAAGTGTAGTCACCCTCGAAGGTATTTATGCTACGATACAACAAATGGTTAACCAAATAGGCGAATTAAACAATAAAGTCAAGAAGAACAAACTAAGCCATGAAGACCTTGAAAGAAGAATACGCAAGGTTGAGTTTGACTCGCGCAAGCGGGTCGACGACGAGATCAGCAACCCACGCATCAAGGCGTACAGGCGCATAAACAACACGGGTGACGTCAGGGACGCCGACAACTGCGACGGCGCTGGCATGAACGTCAGCATGGCTAACACCATACGCAGCGCGTCCGAACACTTCGAGATCTGGCAGTGGAATTGTCGCTCTTTCAACAAGAAGGCAAGTTCACTCCAACTCTTCATCCAAAATCACCTATACCCCCCCGACGTCATCTGCCTTCAGGAGGTCGGGAACCAACCGATCAGGCTACGGGGTTACTACGTAATTAAACACGCGGGATCACCGAAGATCGCGGTTTTAGTTCACAAAACGGTGACGGCCGTGGGACAACATTATCAACATCATGACATTATTCACGTGCTAGTGGAAGTACTCCCGCAGAAGAGGGGTAGACGTAGCACTTTCATCCTGAATTTGTACAGTCCGTCGAAGGCTCAGAAAGACGACTTCTGCAACATCATTTACGACAGCGTGAGAGCCGCTGGCTGCAACCAACTGGTTGTGGTGGGAGACATGAACGCTAGACACACGACTTTGGGCTACCAACAAGACACGCAAAAGTGAAGGCCGCTCCTCGATGCGGTTGACCAAATGGGCCTCGAATTGATAACCAACCTCCTCCAACCAACCCGAGTAGGCAACAGTGTAAGTCGAGACACGTTTCCGGACCTGTCATTTGTCAGAAACGTAAGGGAATACTCATGGGCACACCTGGGCGAAACATTGGGCAGCGATCACTATATCCTCAGCATCTCGGTATCCACGCCGAAACTCAAGAGAACAATTGGCGAAATTAGGCTTACGGACTGGGAGGCATTCAGGCAGTACCCCCCGCCCGAAAATGGTATAACGGACATAGCGGAATGGATGCAGCACCTCCGAGACGCCCACATTCAAACCACTAAAACCATCCAGCGCACGGTCGACACGCCCGAAGTCGACCGCCGGCTCTTACACCTGTGGGAAGCCGGTAAGGGCCTCCTCAAACGGTGGAAGCGACAGCGATTAAACCGGAAACTACGTCTACGAATCAAGAAAATAACAGACGAAGCTAGAAATTACGCAAACGAGTTGACGCAGTAAAATTGGGTACAGTTTTGCACCTCGCTCAAGGGTACCCTGAGTACGGCGCAGACGTGGGTCATCCTACGTTGCCTGATCGAGCCCGACAAGGCGAAATCGACAACCAGTCGGACGCTTCTAGAAATCGCTCACAAGTTTCCCGGAAACGACCAGAATCTGATTGACACCCTAAAAACCAGATACCTGGGTAGCGACCCCACACAACCCTGCCTCCTAAAATATGAAGGAGAACCAAGACCAGAAATGGACGCTCCCATCACGGAGGAAGAGGTATGCCGCGGCACGAGCCTCGCAGCGCAACACTGCTCCCGGAGTTGACAAAATCACCAATGCCATGATTAGAAACCTGAGCCCGATGCACATCCAGGCCTTGACCGAATACCTAAACGAGGAACCTTGGAGCAAGGGCCACGTACCGAACGAGTGGAAACACGCGGAAATCGTAACCATTCCCAAACCCGGCAAGAAGCCGGCGATCGACGCCCTGCGTCCCATCTCGCTGACTTCGTGCCTCGGCAAGCTGTACGAGAGGGTCATCGAAACCCACCTCCAACATTACATAGAGGACGGTGACCTCTTCCCGCACACCATGCTTGGCTTCAGGCCGGGACTTTCTGCGCAAGATGCGTTCCTAATCCTAAGGGAAGAAGTTCTCAAGGGCATCCCGAAGGGAGGAGAACACCTCCTGCTCGCACTCGACCTAAAAGGGGCCTTCGATAACATCTCCCACGAGGCCATTCTCAAGGTACTGAATGACATCAGCTGCGGGCAGCGCATCTTTAATTATGTTAAATCGTTCCTGACGGGCCGGACGGCAACCATCGCAATAGGCAAGACTCGATCGGATACGATCGACGTGCCGAACAAAGGAACACCGCAAGGGGCGATAATCTTCCCGATTCTCTTCAATGTCGCGATGCTAGCGCTGACCAAAGAGCTGCGGAAGATCCCCGACCTAGGTTACGCCCTGTACGCAGACGACATCACGCTCTGGGCCACCAAGGGCTCCCTAGCGCGTAAAGAGGCGACCCTTCAAGAGGCGCGACGGCCGTGGAGAGATTTGCGGCAGCGAGCGGAATGCGTCGTGCGCCCGAAAAGTCTGAGGTGATCCGGGTGCACGGAGGAGGAATCTACAAGTCCCCCGGCCCTATCGACCTCTATCTTGAGGGCCGGAAGATAACGGAAGGCAATAAGACTAGGATTCTGGGTTTTTGGATCCAGAGCAACCTGAAAGCCTCCCACACCATCCAAACCCTAAGGTCTGCCACCAACCAGATCTCGCGGATTATAAAACGAATTACAAGAAGCCGCAAGGGCATGCGAGAAGAGGACACGATTCGCCTCGTCCAGGCTCTGGTGATCAGCAGAATAACGTATAGCATGCCGTATCACTATCACTCGCTAAACAAACGCGACCAAGAACAAGTCGATGCCATCATCAGAGGCGCGTACAAAACGGCCCTGGGTCTCCCTGTCACCACCTCAAACGATAAGTTAGCGGCCCTCGGGATCCACAACACCTTCGCTGAGCTGTCGGACGTGGTTATGGCTTCGCAAAAGGCCAGACTACAGAACACGGCGGCGGGCAGAGCCATCCTCCACCGGACCGGAACGGCAACGGAGCTCCGTGCCCTCAATGGGCAACGATTACTCCCGCCTGAGGTCAGAGGCAAGATCAAGGCGAACCCGTTACCGAAGCACAACTCCATGAAGGGCGACGCAAAGCTCGCGTCGACAGACAGCGCCGACAATTCAAGGGTAACCCGTACGTAACGTACGTGGCCGTGGCGGCGTACCCAGTAGGGGGCCTCTTCGCGGTAGCCGCCGTGAACGGGAGAGACAACTCCTTGACCCTCGCGGCCTCCGTAAGGGCTGAGACCCCAGCTGCGGCTGAGACCGTAGCCGCGGCGCTGGTAATAAAGCAAGAAGACAGGCTAGGCAGGGAAGTCCATGTAGTTACCGACTCACAACAGGCCTGCCTTAACTTTACGAACGGACGAACACCGCTGCTAGCGGCTCAGATTCTAGGCCCGAGGCTGCAAGAATGCCATCAAATCACGTGGACGCCGGGTCACGCGGGTCTGGAGGGGAACGAAAGGGCGAACGCCCTAGCTCGAGCGCTTATCAACTGAGCGGGGCAAGACCAATCGTCTCATCAATCTCCACCCTTTACCTTCATGCCCCCTGCCATCCAATTACTGCGACCGACTCGAGATCCAGCGACTCAACCGCAGGATTTATCCTCCGCCTCACAAAAAGCTCAGCACTGAAGATGCCGTAGCTCTCCGACTTATACAGACCAACACATTTCCAAACCCACACAGATACAGTAAAATGTTCCCACATACATATCGCGGCATCTGCCCCTGGTGCGGCGACACACGCCCTACACTCTTTCACATATCGTGGGGGTGCGAGGGCAAACCTCAACACTTAGACTCCTAGCACGTCATTTGAGCGGTGGGAGGTACAGCTGACCGGCGATACGCTGGCGGGACAAGAAGCTCTCGTGCAGCAAGTACGTCGAGCAGCCATGGCCAGTGGAGTCCTGGAATGAGGACACCACCCACTCGACCTCAAGAGCGACCACCTCGATGGTCCAAATAAATGTTTTTTTTCTCGCTCTCTCCCCTGCTATTCCTAGAGCCTATGCCACATTCCCCCACTTACTTGTCTCCAGCCTGCTTCTTGCCTGCCCTGGTCTCCCATCAGTATAGTGTATTTTGACTTTACCCATCACCGATTCCATGTCCTCATAGAAGATTTCGACTTCCTGGTCATCATGACTGGTTGTAGGGGCGTAAACTTGTACGAACTTCAATTTGTACCTCTTATTAAGTTTCACAACAAGACCTGCCACCCTCTCGGTAATGCTATAGAAATCGTGTACGTTACCACCTATATGCTTATTAATCGGGAATCCGAGTCCTAGTTGCCGTCTTTCCGCTAAGCCCCGGTAGCACAGGATGTGCGGGATTTCTAGCACTGTATATGCTTCTTTTGTCCTCCTAACCTCACTGAGCCCTAGTATATCCCATTTACTGCCCGCTAATTCCGGAAATAGCCACTGCTGGACTCGCCTCATTAGGAAACGTTCTAGCATTAAACGTTGCCAGGTTCACATTCCAATGGCGGCCTGTCCGGACCCAGAGATTTACAGCACCCTCTGCTGCGTCCCAGGTCAGACCGCGACCGTGGTCAGTTGCTTCACAGCTGCTTGGGACTGAGGGCGGGGCGTTGGATTGTTGTATTCCTATAATAGGTTGCGGCCAAGTGCTGCACCAGGGTGGCCAATCCTGCTCTGGGGAGGAAGTGCGTTACCGGTTCTGGTCACCGGGATCAGGCCGCACTCCATTCCCGTTCTTATGCAATTTTATCAACACGCGGATTTCTTTCGACGCAGTGGAAAATTGCGGGGTACCGAGATTCGAACCACGGTCCTCTTGCACGCGACGCGGATGCTCTACCTCTACGCCACCGCTGCGTTAAGAGATATGTGTTAAGCGTTAAGTTCGATACTTCTGCCACAATGTGATCTGCCATGTGAGGCAATGACAATACTCAATCCTCTAAGAGGTTATGAAATATGGAGCAGAACAACGCCTCAAGCACACACCTCTCCCTGTTTGTTCTGTGTACTACGCAGACAAACAGCAGTGGTGGATGCTCTACCTCTATGCCACCACTGCATCTGTGTATGTGGGCCCTTTAATGGTGAACTGCCTCTCCGCCGCGGGTCAGCCCGGCATTGCACTATATTCGGGATCGGCCCATGTATAGGGAGTTCCTTAACGCCTGCTTCACCTCCGCCGCGGGTCGCTCCGGCATTTACCTACCTTCGGGATCGGCCTACGTATGGGGAGGGCTTAACGCGTGCTTCATCTCCGCCACGGTTCTGCCCGGCATTGCACTATCTTCGGGATTGGCACATGTATGGGGACTGCTTAACGGCTGCTTCACCTACGCCGCGGGTCGCCCCGGCATTGCACTACCTTCGGGATCGGCCCACGTATGGGGAGTGCTTAACGCGTGCTTCACCTCCGCCGCGGGTCGGCCTGGCATTGCACTACCTTCGGGATTGGCACATGTATGGGGACTACTTAACGCCTGCTTCACCTCCGCCACGGTCGCCCCGGCATTGCACTACCTTCGGGATTGGCACATGTATGGGGACTGCTTAACGCCTGCTTCACCTCCGCCGCGGGTCGGCCCGGCATTGCACTATCTTCGGGATCGGCCCATGTATGGGGAGTGCTTAACGCGTGCTTCACCTCCGCCGCGGGTCGGCCTGGCATTGCACTATTTTCGGGATTGGCACATGTATGGGGACTGCTTAACACCTGCTTCACCTCCGCCGCGGGTCGGCCTGGCATTGCACTATCTTCGGGATTGGCACATGTATAGGGACTGCTTAACACGTGCTTCACATCCACCGCGGGTCAGCCCGGCATTGCACTACCTTCGGGATTGGCACATGTATGGGGACTGCTTAACGCCTGCTTCACCTCCGCTGAGGGTCGCCCCAGCATTGCACTACCTTCGGTATCGGCCCACGTATGGGGACTGCTTAACACATGCTTCACCTCCGCCGCGCGTCGCCCCGGCATTGCACTACCTTCGGGATCGGCCCACGTATGGGGAGTGCTTAACGCCTGCTTCACCTCCGCTGAGGTTCGCCCCGGCATTGCACTACCTTCGGGATTGGCACATGTATGGGGAGTGCTTAACACGTGCTTCACATCCACCGCGGGTCAGCCCGACATTGCACTACCTTCGGGATCGGCCCACGTATGGGGAGTGCTTAACGCCTGCTTCACCTCCGCTGAGGGTCGCCCCGGCATTGCACTACATTCGGGATCGGCCCACGTATGGGGAGTGCTTAACACGTGCTTCACCTCCGCCGCCGGTCGGCCTGGCATTGCACTATCTTCGGTATTAGCACATGTATGGGGACTGCTTAACGCCTGCTTCACCCCCGCGGCGGGTCGGCCCGGCATTGCACCAGCTTCGGGATTGGCACATGTATCATCATCATCATCATCATCATCATCATCATCATCATCATCATCATCATCATGATCATCATCATCATCATCATCATCCTGGTTACGCCCACTGCAGGGCAAAGGCCTCTTCCATACTTCTCCAACAACCCCGGTAATGTAATAATTGTGGCCACGCCGTGCCTGCAAACTTCTTAATCTCATCCGCCCACCTAACTTTCTGCCGCCCCCTGCTACGCTTCCCTTCGCTTGGGATCCAGTCCGTAACCCATAATGACCATCGGTTATCTTCCCTCCTCATTAAATGTCCTGCCAATGCCCATTTCCTATTCTTGATTTCAACTAAGATTTCATTAACTCGCGTTTGTTCCCTCACCCAATCTGCTCTTTTCTTATCCCTTAACGTTACACCTATCATTCTTCTTTCCATAGCTCGTTGCGTCGTCCTCAATTTGAGTAGAACCCTTTTCGTAAGCCTCCAGGTTTCTGCCCCGTAGGTGAGTACTAGTAAGACACAGCTATTATATACATTTCTCTTGAGGGATAATGGCAACCTGCTGTTCATGATCTGAGAATGCCTGCCAAACGCACCCCCAGCCCATTCTTATTCTTCTGATTATTTCCGTCTCATGATCCGGATCCGCCGGCACTACCTGCCCTAAGTAGATGTATTCCCTTACGACTTCCAGTGCCTCGCTGCCTATTGTAAATTGCTGTTCTCTTCCGAGACTGTTAAGCATTACTTTCGTTTTCTGCAGATTAATTTTTAGACCCACTCTTCTGCTTTGCCTCTCCAGGTCAGTGAGCATGCATTGCAATTGGTCCCCTGAGTTACTAAGCAAGGCAATATCATCAGTGAATCGCAAGTTACTAAGGTATTCGCCATTAACTTTTATCCCCAATTCTTCCCAATCCAGGTCTCTGAATACCTCCTGTAAACACGCTGTGAATAGCATTGGAGATATCGTATCTCCCTGCCTGACGCCTTTCTTTATTGGGATTTTGTTGCTTGCTTTATGGAGGAGTACGGTGGCTGTGGAGCCGCTATATATATCTTTCAGTATTTTTACATACGGCTCGTCTACACCCTGATTCCGTAATGCCTCCATGACTGCTGAGGTTTCGCCAGAATCAAACGCTTTCTCGTAATCAATGAAAGCTATATATAAGGGTTGGTTATATTCCGCACATTTCTCTATCACCTGATTGATAGTGTGAATATGATCTATTGTTGAATAGCCTTTACGGAATCCTGCCTGGTCCTTTGCTTGACAGAAGTCTAAGGTGTTCCTGATTCTACTTGCGATTACCTTAGTAAATAGTTTGTAGGCAACGGACACTAAGCTGATCGGTCTATAATTTTTCAAGTCTTTGGCGTCCCCTTTCTTATGCGGACTGCTTAACGGCTGCTTCACCTCCGCCGCGGGTCGCCCCGGCATTGCACTACCCTCGGGATCGGCCCACCTATGGGGAGTGCTTGACGCCCGCTTCACCTCCGACGCGGGTCGGCCCGGCATTGCATTATTGTCGGGATCGGCCCACGTATGGGGAGTGCTTAATGCCTGCTTCACATCCACCGCTGGTCGGCCCGGCATTGCACTATCCCGGGGATCGGCCGACGTATGAGGAGTTTTTTGCTTACGATAACGACACGAACATTTCTTTGGACGGTAGAGCTATACAGCTTCGCTGTAAAAAGGAAGCGCCTGTGACGTCTGTATTGCCACATTTGATCGGCACGGCCGTTTAAGAAGCTGCTAAGCGGTTCACCTTCGTTGTCTTGCTTCCATCTTGCAATGTCTTGAGGGCAATGACGCGCTAAATCTGCACCATCATTGTATCGTGTATCGTTATTGTTTGAACAGCGCACGTTCGCTGTTATATTCACATTTCAACTTTAAACGGCTTGCTGTCAGAGAAACAATGTGAATAAACGTTCCCAGTCGTCTGGCTGCAAGGAACATGCTCCTGGAGCCGTATCCTTGATGACAAGGCTGGAAGCGGTCGATGTTATCTAAGGTCCTTTTCCGCGTCCATTACGCTTTCAGAGAGCGCTTAATTGCAAAGTATTTGTTCTTAGTTCTTACAGGAGCATGACTGATAAACATACATTCGCTCAGTTACATAATGTCGAAGACGGGCTCCAAACTACTGATTTGCTTTAGCCACCCAAGATCAATTATTTAAAAGTTAATTAACGTATCTTCGTGAATTATGCGCACAACGGTTTCACTTGCTGCGTATCCGAAGGTTACGAGCTGAGCACTCGAATGATAACAATAATGTCATGAAGATTTACATTGTTCGATTTCTTAAAATTTGGTGCCGTTAAAAAATACTGCCTGTATATTAACGGTACTGTAGGCCGATGATAAAGCCGGTGTGAATGCTTGGACAGTTTTTCTTGACGCAATTCAAGTTGACGAACTTAGAACGCATGTGCGCAACCGTGCACCTCTGTATTTACAATGTACTTTCCTACTTTATACAAAAAACACCTCAACTCCATGGTACGTCCCAAAAGGTGTACGGGAACATTGTCTGAGACAGACAGACAGACAGACAGACAGACAGACAGACAGACAGACAGACAGACAGACAGACAGACAGACAGACAGACAGACAGACAGACAGACAGACAGACAGACAGACTCGAAATGGCTGATGAATAAGCAAATGATTCTATTTACCATAATAACACCTGTCTGGAAGAAAGCATTGGATAATTTTTTCAGTAATTTCTGACGCGGGTGACATTAATTTTGGGTTATAACGGAAAATTTTAAAATTTTAGGATGAGTGTTTGCGGTAAATCGATTTGTTGTTTAAGGTGAATCATAATAATTTCTTTGGTTTTACGAGCAAAAAGCACAATATTATTACGAGGCACGTCGTGGTGGGGGGCTCCCGATTAATTTTGACCACCTGTGGGTACTGAATAAAGTTATTTGAATGAATGAATGAATGAATGAATGAATGAATGAATGAATGAATGAATGAAGGGGGGTTCTTTCAACTTCCACACAATGAACGGTACACGAGCGTTCTTGCCATCGAAATGCGGCGCCCTCGGGCTTCGCAGCGCCACACTCACTGCCGGCCACAGAACGGGGAGGAGTGCCCACCTCCAAGGCTGTCGGGATGCTCGATCCCTTCGTGGTGGCCCTGTCGTCGGGGGCGCTGGGCGACTGGACAATATCAATTAGGGTTTGATTTATCCTACATGAGTAATCAAGAAGTGGCGCAACAGAAGGTCCCCGGACTGATGTGTGATGACGACATTGTGTCCCTAGCGGGCAATGCAAGGGATTTACAGACACTTTGGAATATTTGTGGCAACGCAGCGACAAATCTAGGCCTTACGTTTAGCACAGAGAAATCGGGAAATATGATCTTTAATGAAAACACGAATAATTACATGATGTCAATTCAACGGCAAGTCATGCCCATAGTCAAACAATTCAAATACCTGTGCGTACATGTAAACGAAGGCAATACTTAAGCACCCACCAAGATAACCTGAAGATAAAGGGGAAGCTCAGTGCAGCAGTAATCAGACGTAGAACACTTTGGGGTCACAACAATTAGGAAGTGGCGCGGGCAATCTGGAAACGAGTGATGGTGCCAGCGCAAAAGTTACCAAATGCCATCCTGTGCTTAAAATGAGATATCTCGTCGGGGTTGGAGGTTAACCAAAGATCAGCAGGCCGGTTGCCTTTGGGCGCCTAAAGTAAAACCGCAAATGAGGCAATGCAGGGTGACATGGGATGAACCTTTTTTTGAAGCCAAAGAAGAGCTGGGGAGCAAAATTAGATTTGAAGAAACACACAGGAACGTCGATCAAAAATAGATGGGCGGCTAAAGAACACAAGCATCTGTACCTGAAAAGCGTGGGCGCAGAATGGAGGAAGAGGTCAAGAAAGTTGGCAACCAAGCACAGGGTAACTGAAAGTGTAAATAGACAACCAAGAGTCATCAGAAAGGAAGTGAGAGACATAGAGAAAGCGAATTGGATGCAAAGAACGGAAACAACAACAACAACAACAACAACAACAACAACAACAACAACAACAACAACAACAACAACAACAACAACAACAACAACAACAACAACAACAACGACGACGACGACGACGACGACGACGACGACGACGACGACGACGACGACGACGACGACGACGACGACAACAACAACAACAACAACAACAACAACAAAGTGGGAACAATAAATTAGAAGGGAAAATAACACAAAGGGCAGTGCCTCGCTATTTGAGGCTCAAGCTGGTTGCCTAAGGAGAAAATCACAACGCAGGACGTATTCGCAATAAGAAGAGGCATGTGTGTGGTGCAGCCGAAATCCCGAGACCACTCAGCATATCCCAATGGAATGCGAAGGGATTCGCCCAGTGAGACCCCCGTACGTAACGTACACTTTCCAAAAGCGCTTGGATTTGGAGTGGACGGAAGCATCAACCGGTCACCCGTCGACAGAAGCAAGAAGCTTCTGAATATTGGTGAAAAAAAAAACAGGCAAGAAGATCCGTTGCAGGCGTAGGTAGCGATACGAGATAGAGAAAGTGTGAGAACTAAAGACGGAGGAGATGTATACGAAAATATTAAAATGAAAATCATGCGTAGCATACCTAATTAAATCAACCAGGCTATTTGACTATTTCTCACCGCTCCGTTTCAAAGGGGATGCCAGTGGGTCGTAATCATCATCATCATCATCATCATCATCATCATCATCATCATCATCATCATCATCATCATCATCATCAGCATCATCAAGAAGCGCTAAATTTAAACCGTAAAGCTGTTTGTTACAGCTGGCATTGGAACTGTCAAATGTCATTCACACTGTTTGCACGCGCAAATTCTTGAGAGGAAGGAGAGAGTGCATACGTGCGTGTACGTCTTGAGTGCGCGTGCGTGCGTACATGGATTTCCGTGTGCGCGGGTGTTTGTGTCTCCGTATTTGAAGCTGCTCGCGCGGGAGTGCGTCTCTCCGTGCACATGTGCGAGCATACGCGCCTTTGTGTATGCGTGCGTGCTTTTTTGTGTGCGTGTATGCATGCATGGACGTGTGCAAACGTGTGTAGGGGTGAACAAGTGTCGTATCTGTGTGTGTGTGTGTGTCGTCGGCTCGCGAGCGAGCATTTCCCTGCTTACACCTAGTCTCGGAGACGAATGGGATATATTTAAAACCATATTTATATCTACATGGCAAGAACAGACGACACTGCATTTATAGCATTATCTCTTTCTGAAAGCGTAGACAACGCAAAAAAGCCCCCTAGACGTCAAGATTGCCGCCTCAGATTCGGTCACGGTTAGCTCCATCACCATGGGTACGGCTCGCCTAGATGTTCGCCTTCATTATTTCCTTGTCTCGGCGGCAGCGCGATGTTTTGAGCGCAACGACGCACTAATTCTGCGCCGTAATTGTGTTGTGTATCGTTCCTGCGGCCAAGCAAGTTTTCGAAAACTGTTTCGCTTCAAAAAAAAAAAAAATAAAAATAACAATAGCGTCAACAAACATCGCCAGCGGAATGGCCGCAAGGAACCTGCTCACGTAGCGATGTCATTGATGGCAGCAACAGAAATGGCCAGGTGCGGTCAGATCGATCGAAGCAGACGTTCGTTTTCGGCGTCAGTTAGGCTTTAATATACTGTTTAAATTAAAAAAAATACTTGTTCACAAATCTCTTACAGAAGCATGTTTAATAAAAATTTCTTCACTTGGTTAGATAATCTCGATGATGGGCTCCAAACTACTCATTTGCTTTACCACCTAAGATCAATTATTGCAAACATATCCAGCTTTTCTGGACACGAGGGGTTAGTTCGCGTGAGTGCCACCAGGTGGCGTACTGACCTTAAACATTTCAAACTTCCCGCGGTGACGCGTGATGACGTAAAGAAAAGGAAAATAAAATAATTAAAAGCTATCCCTGGGCATTGAACTTTGCCACAATGCTTGTCCCGCCTGCATTATCAATGTTCTTGATAAAGCGTAGCCGCTCGTCGCCTGGAAATGACTTATCATCCTAAGAGCGTTCAGTCGCGACGAGCGATGATGGATTCTGGGCTTCTGATACGGTTCTTTTTTTTTCTTCCTTTCCTTTTTTTCTTTTCCTTTTTTCTTTTTGATGATACGGAGTAAAAAAAGCTAGGCTAACCGTCAGAAGGACTCCGTGGCAGCTTTTCTTCAGTCGGCACACATTGTTAACGTCCGAACATCTCACATCGTCTACGAGAGACGCCGCCGTGGACGGCTTTTGATTTTGACCTATCGATTTCGTTAAGGTGTCTCCAATTATTTCGCTAGCGACTTTGCTATCCGCACTCACGGGCTGCCGCCACAGCTGTAAATCGACATGTGCTTAAGTATTAAGATATATACATGGATATGTTGGTTTTGGATCTTGACGCAAAAGTCACGACACAAGAATTGAGCAAACTGTCTCTGTGTCGTCGTCTCTAAGCGTGCAATGGCGGAAGCTGCTCGCAATATAACGTCACATTTACTGGCCACTAGGCCCGGTACACCCTTGGGTATGACATATGCATTACTCGCACTTAGTTTCCAAGGTAGTGTCCTATGACGGTTATCCGCGTGCATGAAGGAAGACCGCTACGTAAAATTATTGTGCAGTAATATATGCGGGATTTGTACGCTCTCCATATTCTCTACCATGTTGCCGTTCCGCCTTTATAATATAGCCGCAATGTAGACTGGCATTTATCGAGCGCCATAAAGGCTATCGACATACAAAAAGACTTCGCGCAGAGCTCCTGACAATCACTTGTATTCAAGAGTTGTGCGACTGCCAAGGACATCCTTAACGAATGTTACATAATACATTATGGGATTTTACGTGCCAGAACTACGATCTCATTATGAGGCACGCAGTAGTGTGGTATTCGGGAATAATTTAGACCACTTGGTGTTCTTTAGCATGCGCCTAACCCTGAGTGCACGGGTGTTTTCGCATTTCACACCCATCGAAATAGGGCTGCCGTGGCTGGGATTCAATCGCGAGACCGCGTGATTGGCAGCCAAACCCAATAAAAACTAAGCGACTACGGAGGGAATGTTGGCAGTTCGAGGAAGGTGACAGTCGGCACGTGAGAGAATCTGTTCCCATCGTCATTGCACAAGAATCGGTACCAGCCGTCGAAGAATGACACCGTAAAATGCACTGTATTTAATGTGATGGAGTAGCACAGAAAGTTGTTTTCTTAACTTAACTTAACCTTAACTTTGGCAGGTTACTCTCATTGGACGGCATGTAGGCTTGCGGCTAAGTGCAGATCGTGGTTCGCCTTAGCTTTATTGTAAATTTTCTTTCACCGACTCTTTTCGGATAAAGCTGAAACGCCGGACAAAAATGAGAGCTACCGTTGTATTTTTTTCTTGTTTTATAAGTTTAAACTAAAAACACTCGTACGCACAAACAGTGATTTTTTGAAGAAATGGCATAAGGTTGATGTATTTCGAGGCCATGTGGCTGCCAATACGGGCCAGGACCACGTATTGACGAAAGGGCATCACACTGCCGATGCATACGGCAGGTTACTGAAGGATGAAAACAGGAAACACGACAGTTTTTCAGTTGACGCAACTTATTAGACACCGAACAACAGGCGCCCACCACCATGGCATTTTATTTTACAACAGCGACACACAACGGCGGATTGATATACTGCTTAAAGTGGTTTCATTTTATTTTTCCTCGCAGAACCGCAAGCACAGGGAGCGCCGCGCCGCACACCGCGGCCACGTACTCTAGCCGCCTTCCTTTTCCTCTAACAATACGGCCGACGGCGGCTTCACGCGCTCCCGTAGGCGGCGAATTGGACTGTCACTCCAGAAGTTTAAATATATAACCTCTTCACATAGAAACGACAGCATGATTGCTAATATATTATTGGCTCGGCTATCCTTGGCACGAGGCCCAAGACGGCACCCTGTCTTCTAACGGGTTCTTATGTTCGCGTCTCTGTCTTGAAGGGACGCGCGCCGTAACATGCTGCAATGGCGTTGAGCGCATGTAAGGCGAGAAGTCTGTTCACTAACTTGTGCAGCAAACCCATGTTTATAGTATCTCCCGCAATAGCAAGAGTCCCGAGTGTAACTTGCGTAACCGCAAGCGTCAAGTTATAGTCGTAACTTGAAGCGACAGCGTAGTTGTAATGAACAGACCCTGCCAATAAGGAATGAGTGGTGAGGCATGGCTGATGAATAAGTAGTTTCCAAGATTGGTTTTCAGTAAACGTTTGTTACCGAGAACGGCGGGTGCTTATACTACGGCAAGGGACGGATGCTGGGCGGTGACTCCAATCATTTACTCGCCACATCACACATCTACAGTGGAATTCAACTGGTTTCACCAACTCACGCTTATATTCTCTCGACCATAAACTGTGATTTCGCCTGCCATCCGGGCTTGAGCTTTTCCTCTCTTTTGCCTCGCTTCTTTCCCAATGTGCCGAGGCGTGCTTCCACTGATGCGTGCTGCTCCTTTTTCTCAATAAATGAAAGCATAATTGATTCATTCTTAAGTTGCTGCAGAAAATAGCATGTCTTCATCTCCATAACTACCCTGTCTCTAACGTGGACTCTCCCATCGCATGACAATGTTGCTGTGTGGCAAATGGCTGAGCGTCACATATAATATTTTCTGAGAATGGCCAGCAGCACGGCGGGGAGTTTTCGGTGGGTGACGAGACAGTATATAGAACACCTTCTCTGACTATCCACACTCAGTGCTCTGCTCCGTGAGCTACTATTAGCCGCTACTACGAAGTACGAAATGAAAGAAACCTGTCTGGGCTGGTCGGGGGCAGCTCATTTCGGAATTCGTGATGCGTCGATATAAAATATATATTTCTTATCTAAGCCTAAATGACAGCGATATAGGTGATGTGAGTTACTGTAGCTCGTTGGTTTGGACTAACGACGCTCTTCATGCCGCACTTTCGTCTTACGCCTGTTTTCGAACGGGAATGAAAGGCAGGAGGCATATGTCAAGGGCCCCCGATATGAACCACCTGCAAGTCGCTATCAGCATGCAAAGGGGAACTCAGATGAAACGCTGTCAAGAGGATAGGCTTTTAATTATCATAAGGAAATCTTTATTGAACTTCCTTAACGTGAGGTGAAAGCCGACTTATAAGCATTTAAATTTTCTGTGTTATGAAGACCTCATGTTAATATAAGGTTGCTGTCTTTTACAGCCTCCTAAATTAAAAAGTGAGTTAGGAATAACAAATTGTTGCGGTAAATGTGTAAACGCAGACGCCAAGAACAGTCGTAGTCCATTTCCCAGTATTCACTCAATGAAGACGGAGAATGTCTATACTCTCACCCGTTCTTGAGATGTGAAGAACAAAACACTTCCAAAAGAGTGAGTCCCGAATATAACATATTATAAAAGGTGAGCTTGCGCTGGAAAACACTCAAAGCACAACGATGGCTGCGTGCATAGTAGTGCTTCCTCTGGATCCGATCTACGTATCAAGGCGTCGGTTCGTCAGATTGGAATGCCCGTACATTGCAGCGCAATCTCGGGTCCTCAAATGTGGTGGAGAATGTGCGCCAGTATTCGCTTCACGCGCGCAATCTGATAAGATAACGCTCTTTCGCTATTTAATCCGTCACAACATAATGGATATTAGAAACTCATGCAGGTGAGTCTTGAGCTAACCTATAACTTTGGAACAGTGATTAGATGCTAAAAAAAATCTCCTCCCCCACAAAAAAAAAAGAAAAAGAAAGAAGAGAATACACTTGCTTTTAATATTAGCTGAAACATAGCGCTCGTGGTAAAAAGGGCCCCCAAGTACTGCACAGCGGCACCGACATGCAGAAAAGTGAAGAGCGAACCACTTTCCAATTACTGGTATTTATCGAACCAGCATTTCGTGGTTCAATGTAGCCCTGTAGTCCAGGGGCCAGTTCCAACACGGGTACTGTGTCGGAGCTCATACTTCATGTCAGCATTAATTGTCACAAAATCACAGCATTTTTTCAGAGCTTAACATTAGACAGCCAAAATACATGCAGCGAAACCGTCATCCTAATACTACAGTACTTTTCGTTCTAGCGTACATGTCCGCGCTGATCCATATGTTACAAAGTACTGAAAATGTTTCCAATGCTTTCCCCCAGGCAGCTGTTTTTATTCCTGATGATGGCACGAAACCGAGCCACCAGCGCTCAGAAATCTAAACAGGAGCCTGTGTGATGTACCGTAGCGCTGAAAATAGTCCACTGTAAAGGCAGAAGTGCATGCTTGCGCACGTGCGCTAAAGGAAGCTGAAACACTTTTCGAAAAAAATGAGTTCTCTGCGGCATTCTACAGTTTTGAGTCCCCTGAATACGAATATCTGGTTCAAAAAGGGCGGAAACAAACGCAAGCGGCTCTTTTTTCAAGAAAACGCGCACCAGCGCCTCAGGGCATCGCGAGAACGCCGCTTTTGCCCGTGATTGGTCGGGGCCGCTGTGACGTCAATCGCGGCAGTCGCCGGTCGGCACCGCCGCGCGTCGCCGTTTCAGAGCGTAGCACGCTGTTCTGTTCTGGCTTCATAGCTGAGTTGTAAGCATTATGGAACGTTCTCGCTGTCTCGGACAGCTTGTATTTTCGCCGTACATGTTCGAACCGACAGCCGATACGGAAAACGATGGCGGCAATGGCGGTAACGGCGGCAACGACGATATTGAGTGTGCCAACAGCGAGAGCTATTTGTGCACCTTCTCGCGCGTTGGAAATCTTAGCTGGTACGTATGTTTTTTTTTTCATGTAGCTGCACCTTCCAATGACGGGAGAAAAAATGCGCTAAAGTGTCACTGGGAACTTGCTGCTGGCAGAATGCCGAAACACTAACTTCTCATTAGATTGTAAACACGGGTGCAATTCCGCGATGTCAAGCACTTTGCCGCTGCTTGTCTAAAGTCCCGTGGTTTTTTGAGTGTTGATACACGATCGCGAACATAAGTGCCGCGTTTCAAACCGCGCACATGCAGTGCTGCGAGGTACAGTCACGGAAGTTGCTTATCATACACAACCAGAGATGACCAGAGGTATTATATGTGCAATATTCATACTATGGGTTCGACGACTTTGCGATTGTGGCTCGATCAAGAATCGGTATGCGTGCTCCATGCTAGTGTTGACATAAAGATATTAGGCAGTCTTAGCACCGCCGTGTGGTAAACACGATAACTGCAACCGTACGTCGAATGTCACTAGGCAAGCCTATACTCCATTTCATACCTCAGGTGCAACGCTGTGGAAGCTACGCACGGAGTCCGGTCACCAAAATTTATTACTGCGCGCGTTTCCGTCTATGCTTCGCAGTGTGCCAGCGGCGTTTGCTCGCGCGAGCATGCACGTGAACCTGCCGCGACGGGCAGCTTCAGGAAAGAACATTTTACGAAAATCGCAAAACGAACGTGAGCGGCGGCGGAAGATCTCTCGTAGCGTCGTTCAGTAAAGCGCAGGACGGAAAGAGGCATGCCAGTACATGCCAGCACGCCGGTCTGGCAGCTCGGTCGCCGCGAATGACGTCACTCTCGCCGGTTCGCAGGCACTCAGAATTCTTTCAAAGAAAGAGATTAAGAACCACTTCATATACTGGTTCCCGGCACACTTAGGACCAAAGATCGGCGACGTCCCCAACCTTAACGAGGCGGCACACGAGGCTGCGCGCTAGCTTACAGACCGCGCGGCTTCACCCAACCACTCGGAGAATAAGGACGCGCCCGCTACATACAATCAAGTCACTAAACACTACTACCTACAACGTAGAGAGTATAGCATGCCACACCGCGCGCTCACTTGAGCACAAGCGGTTACACTCAGAATGCTGCAAACAGACACATACCGCACGCAAAACAGATTACACCATTACATGCCTGAGCTCTACGACAAGTCTTATTGCACCAATTGCAATACATCCCTTAACGTATATCATTTACTCTGGCCGTGCTCGCAAGCTCACATAAACTCCGAACCGGACAAGCGCAAGCTTGAAAAAGCAATCCGGAGCGAAGAACTCGCTCCCCAACTCTGGGCCGTCCAGCAGGTCCACGACGCCGCCAGGAAACTCAACCTCCCGGTTCCGTCGTGGGAGACGCCCACTCCATGAGAGTCCAAAGCTCTCGTGGCCTGCAGGACCTGAATAAAGTTGATTTCCTTCCTTCCTTCTCCTCTGGCAACCAACTCACCCGGCGCTCCGGGAAGCGATAGGGGCGTGTCCGCGGGGGTGATTTAGAAAGCGATTTCCGCCCCTTATATTAACAAAACGACGAAAAAAATTCGGAACCGTAAATTATTAGGTGTGTTCTTCCCAATCCCAGCAATTCATGGAAATTGAAAACCGTTTTAGCTTCCCTTTAAGAGGAAGCTTTAGCTCGGATGCTCCTATCTAAATACATGTAAAAGCAGAATTAGTTTTTCTCGGCACCGACTGCGCCAAATTTGACGAGGCCTGTTGCATTTAAAAGAAAGACTTAATATATTGTGACTGTTGGTTTCGAATTTTCGATTGAGGTCGCCAATTTTTATTAAGAATTGGCGAAAATCGAGAATTTTCAGAAAACGAGGCTATCAATTTACAACTACGTAACTCAGCAATGAAACATATCACAATTCTGGAAATTGCATCTAATAGTAGATCTAAAGCGGACAAAATTGATATTTTGAACATGAATCTAAAGAAATTCAACAATATGCAAATACAGATTTTGCAGAACCCTCATACACAACGTAACAAATTCGCGTAAGATATAAACTGAGATAGAGAAGTCCGCTTTGAATGATCCAATGGATGCTCTTTACAGAACCGCGATATCTGTTCTGGAGGCAGAGCTATTAATTTAAAAACTTCGTGCGTCTATTATTTCCGAAATTTCGCATTTTTAAAAATTCCTTTAACGAAATTCAGACCCTAAATCAAAATTCCGCTTCCAACTATCTCTAGAAATGAAATTACTCTCTCAAATGCAACAACTTTCATTATAATTGGTACAGGGGTAATCTCAGAAAAACGTTTTTGCGTTTTGCATGTATATGAATAGGCCGCCTCGAAGTTGGACCCGTGCTAAAGCTTCCTTTTAAGCTCATGAAGTTGATTTGCGCAAAGATAGCCAGTCCATACTTTCATGCTTACTTTATAAAAAGCCTACCGCACCACCAATATGCCGGCTGCTTCTAACTGCACCAAACAAAACTATTAAACCAATATAAGCAATGGTGACATCATTTTATTATGTGAGTGTTCAGATTGGTAACCTTTGGATGCGGAGTAAGTTGAGAAATTGTGTGCATAACTAACAAAGCCACGTTAACTTTTCAGTTTTGATCTTACATGGCTATAGAAAATCAGCAGCTTGGAGCCCGTCCTCAAGATTATGCAGTCAAGCGAAGAAATTCCGATTAAACATGCTTCTGTAAGAGGCATGCGAACAAAAATTTTCTAAGTAAACGCTCTTGGAAAGCGTAACCGACGCAGAAAAAGAACATATGTAAAGTCACAAAACAGCACTTCAAGACGGGAAGCAAAGGAGGAAGCACACACAAACTGCGCTAACAAATTGAGGCGCTGTTCCTTCTGTGATAATGAAGCAACCAGCCCGTCAGTCATTACTTGCAAACCTGTAAAGTCAACCTGACCGCATCTAGCCTATTGTGATGCTGTCATCAATAGTATGGCCCCGTGAGCATGTTCCTGGTGGCCGGCCAGTCCGCTTTTGATTTTTATTCACACTGTTGTTTCGAAGGAAAGCACTTCAAATTCTTATCGTCAATATAGCAGCGAACGTGACCCGCCGAAAGCCTGATTGGTCGCAGAAGCGATGCATGAGGCAATGATCGTGCAGGTATAGTGCGATGCTGGCATCAAGACAATACGCTGCCACCGAGGAAAAGAAGATAACAAAAGCGAACAGCTTGGTAGCTGCTCACGGAGCCGTGTCGATGGTGACTGTGCCATCGTGACGAAATCTGGGGCGGCGGTATTGACGGCAGAGGCATTTTCTTTATTTCTTCTTTTCTATATAGCGAAGCCGTTAAGAGGATGTTCTAACTCGGGCCCAACTCCGGCGCAGCCAATTCAAATAGGTGTAAAACGCCGAAACGCTTTTCTCAGATAACCCCTGGACCGATTTTACTGCAATTTGCTGGATTCCAGAGAGAAAGGTAAATTCTAGTGACTTTTGGAAGCGGACTTTCCATGTAGGGCCTGAGTGTTGTTAGAAGAATTTAGAGATTCGAAAGGGCGAAAAAGATAGAAGCGCAAAATTTACAAATTAGCTTCGCATCAAGGATAGATTTCACGGTTCTGTAAACCGTATCCATTAGATCGTTCAAAGGGGACAAATTCGGTATGTCGATTTATATCTTATGTGAATTCGTTACGCTGTGTACAAGGGTTCTGCAAAAGCTGTATTTCCATATTACTTATTTTCTTTTGAGATTCATGTGTAATATATTAATTTGTCTGCTTTAGATGAGCTGTAAGATGCAATGCACAGTATTGTGATATCATTTTTTGTTGCCGAAAGACAGAGTTGTAAACTTGATGGTTTCATTTTCCGAAAATTTGCGATTTTTGCCAATTTTCAATAAACAAATGATGACCCAAATCAAAAATTCGAAACCAACAGCCACTGGATTTTACGTTTTTCTTTAAAGTGCAACAAACCTTGTAAACTTGGTGCAGTGGTTGCCGAGAAAAATGAATTTTTCTTTTACATATATTTAGAAAAAATCAGTCGAGCTAAAGCTTCCTCTTAAGGGCTACTTTCTCCGCTATCGCGTCCGCGTGTAGAACAACATCCCGCAGATAGTACAATGCCCGACTGACCCGCGGCGGCGGTGAAGCAGGCGTTAAGTACTCCCCGTACGTGGGCTCATACCGAAGATGGTGCAATACCGACCCTACCCGCGGCGGTTGTGAAGCAGGCGCTAAGCACTCCCCATACGTGGGCCGATCCTGAAGATAGTGCAATGGCGGGCCGACCCGCGGCGGCGGTGCGCTTCGCCATTAAGAGGCACACATACACAGCTTTGCTGGTCATCCTTCTTCACAGAGTGGAAGGCCACTGATATTTTTTTCTTAACCGCGTTTGTCCTGCATGCGTCTGCGATGAAAACAAGAAGCAGGTATGCATGGAAAATCTGAGGTGGCGGCGACAGGTGGTAGCGCAGAAGTTAGCATGCCCAGCCCCAGCACGTACTTATATCTGGATTGACTTGGGTTCGTGGTAGTGATAGCGACCAAAGCTCTCCTTTTTCTGCGAGTTCTTGCGATTACGAAACCAAGGATGTGGTTAGCATGCCCAGCCATTGAATGCAAATTGCAGCACTTACGAGTGGTGGGATCCCACTGGGGCTGATTGTGAAGAAAGCTTCCTTTCCCTGTCCGCTCTCGCGATGGTAAAGCTAAAAATGAGAAGGAGGCCTGGCGGACACAACATTGATCGTCACCATAACATAATGGATCGACGACCTGCGGAAAGGGCAAGGCACACCAAGTTTTTAGGACTTCAGTGTCCTACAGTAAAACGCCACAATGGCTAGTATGGCTGACCGAACTGCTTCTCACTGCTAACACTGGACTGATACTAAGAAAATGCTCCGTTCGCAGACACCTTGCTACACTGAAATTAGCAAAACAATATCAGTTTATAAAAGTGCGTGTGCCAATTATCTGGTGTCCTTCTTGCGTGTGTGGAGGGCATAAAGGTCCTGGCAATGAAACGGTAGTATCGACGTTTTTGCTGCAGTTGCACACAAACAAAATTCGTTGAAGTGGTCAGACAGCGATCTACCTGCCGAGAAGACCAACCCGCAAATTGAAAAAAAAAAAATCTCTGGTTTCAGATCTTCCAATGTACTTTGCGCTTAGCTAACAACTGTAACATTGTTCTTTCTCTGCTCTTATCAAGAGGAAAACTCCACATTACTACAATATCAACAACCGTACACGAAATAGACTGGCTTTGAAGCTGTCACCACGCACCGCACTTTTGTACATTTAGCCCATGTAGTATTGGGGCAAGACGTTCGAGCAAAATGATTAGGTTTTCGGTCAAAGCACTGTGACATGCGGGAAGAAGTCGTTGTCATGCCCGGTCGAAACAATACCGTTTGAAATCCAATTTACTTATCTATTTTTTTTTGAAAAATCACTATTACCCTTTATACATTTGCTTCGTGTGAGTTATATACTAGCTTGGCTAGCAAATCTCAAAAATGTATTTTTTTTTTGCAGGAGAAGGACTTCGTGAAAAACTACGCAACATAGCAGTAAAACATCCGGCAAGGTTCCTATCCAGATGATTGGCGAAATTGTGCACTTAGAGCGTGTCGACTAGCGTGCGATTGAAAGTTGAATTATGGTCGTTGTAGCTTGTGTTGCGTCTAGCACGAGCGAGTAGTGTTAGCGATGACATTGGTGTGAAAATGGTCAGCTCAATCTGCGATAAGTTCTTGTGAATCTCCACGTTGAACTTCGCAGTCGTCACGATGAGAGCACTCCTGTGACATTATTAGCTCAGTGGGCTGGGAAGGCTCAAACTCCGAAACTTAGGTTAGCCCATCCCCATATCACCCCCGATTCAGCTTGGCCCATCCCCATATCACCCCCCATGGTTAGGATGGCCCACCCCCCATGTCACCCCCAATTTAGGTTCTCAGACTCCCATATCATCCCCAAAGCCAAGCTGGCCCACTCCCCCATTCCCCCAAATTTAGGCTTACCCACCCCTATATCACCTGAAATTTAGGTTGGCCACTCCCATATAAGTAGCAAATTCAGCTTGGCCCATCCCTGTATCACGCCCAAATTTATGCTGATGCCGCTTCCAATTTCAAGTTGGCCACCCCAACCCTTTTTATGAAGACCTATGTATTTATATGGGAAATGCGTCAAGTGTTTTGGCGTTACAGACACGATTTTGGACGATTTTGCTACCGAATTGCTGGGTACTCACCAAAGAATGCTGCGCATTAAAAGCAAATGCCCCGAACGAGGGACGCCATACGTTGATCCTAAATACTGACGGCTAGCCAAGCTAGCTTCTCTCTAGAGCGACCGGGGCAGACACAGCACGGGACATTTATTCAAATGCTTTTTTTACGGCCACACCTACGGATACTGCCACTTGGCTTTAGGGAACACATTAACAGTAGCTATTAATCCACACGCTGCACATCTCCTAGTTGGGGCATTTTTTATTTGTATGAATCTTTAGAAATAATTAACGTTCGGGCCACGTAAAACACGTTGTGGGGCTAGTTGGTGCATAGCTCTCGATAGAATAAGCGCCAAAATTGACGGCACACAAGAAGAAATACAGACAGGACAAGGCGCTTCCTGTCTGTATTTCTTCTTGTGTGTCGTCAATTTTTGCCGACAAGGAAGCGCCTTGTCCTGTCTGTATTTCTTCTTGTGTGCCGTCAATTTTGGCGCTTATTCTATCGACAGCGACTCAGGCTAGCAGGCCCTTTGTTCCACACGAATGTTGCATAGGAATGGCACTGGCCACAGAGCCGCATTGTGGCCCAGGGGGACCTGATTCGCTCGGAGTGTGTGCCATTAAGGACAGCCGAAAGTCGAAGAAAACGGACCTTCCAGAAAAACGCAATAAGAATAGCCATTTTGTTCTCCCAGGTTCGATGCTACAAAGCACGAGTTTTTTTTTTGCATAACACAAAGCCATGCGCAAGCTTCTAGTTATGATGTCCAATGAATAAAATCTTTATAAAAGCGATTACTTAACAAATGAACACGAGACGGCTACGTTTTTGGAAGGAAAAATAGAAAACATAATATTTCAAGAGCACCGCTGGAAAACCAGAACCGAAAGCAAATCTTAAGTTTTGCGTTTCCGACATCTGGTGGGAGACTATAAAACTAAGTCCTATGCGGCTTTAAAAAAACTGCGCTCCTGAAAAACCAGAACCGAAAGCAAGTCTTGGGCTTTGTGTTTCTGCCATGTAGTGAGAGACTACAAAACTAGGTCATATGCCGCTTAAAAGAAAGTGCGAAGCGGGAAAGGAACCGCGGCCGCCGTGACGCGGGACTGTAAGTGCGCCCGATTCCACCACTCGGCCACGGCTTCAGAGGCCTTACCAAGGGGTAGGCTCATGTTCACGACAGTGTTACGAAAATCGCTTTTGGGAACAGTGTTATGCCATGTGTGGAAAGTCGAGATAACTATCAAGTGAAAGCTGAGTCGCCAGACTACATACGCTGCAATGGGTATTACGATAGGCGCCGTAGTTTTCTTACAGGCATCGTTCTTGCCTCGAAAATCGAGCACAAATTTTCATCGTTTCCATAGGCTTCCATTGCTGAATCTTTAACCGCTGTGGGAACAAAATTCTCACGTGCCACAGCGTGATCACTGCATTTGGCTCGTATGGATTGTCTTCCAGAACACGTCTGTTACCTTCCTTTTTCAATAATCGACCTGCAGCTTTTGTTATTCGCGAAAAACCCGCTCGTTCCATTGAAAACGCGCTAGCTTCGTGCCGGGCCCGTTTGGGGCGCTAGTTGGTACGTGTACAGAAAAGCTGGATATGGTTAACCTTGCTTCGTTATTTACACAAAGAAATGCTCAAATTACTCCGTATTTCGAGGTTACTAATATGAACACTCGAATGATAAAATGAGGTCACCTGAATTTATATTGATGTTATAATTTTATTTGGTGCAGTTCTTGGTGCGTTTTTTTTAATATTTGGCATATTGGACAGTGCTGACATAAGGAAGTATAATATGGATAGAATTGAACATGCTCTCAGCAACGGAGGAAGCCTAAAAGCAATGAAGAAGAAACTAGGAATAGGCAAGAATCAGATGTATGCGTTAAGAGACAAAGCCAGTAATATCATTACTAATTTGGATGAGATCGTTCAAGTGGCTGAGGAGTTCTATAGACATTTATACAGTACCAGTGGCACCCACGACGATAAAGGAAGGGAGAATACTCTGGAGGAGTTTGAAATCCGACAAGTAACGCCGGAAGAAGTAAAGAAAGCTTTGGGAGCTATGTAAAAGGGGAGGACAGCTGGGGAGGATCAGGCAACAGCACATTTGTTGAAGGATGGTGGGCAGATTGTTCTAGAAAACCTGGCCACGCTGTATACGCAGTGCCTCATGACTTCGAGCGTACCGGAATCTTGGAAAAACGCTAACATAATCCTAATCCATAAGAAAGAGGACGCCAAAGACTTGAAAAATTATTGACCGATCAGCTTACTGTCCGTTGCCTACAAAGTATTTACTAAGGTAATTGCAAATAGAATCAGGAACACCTTGGACTTCTGTGAAGCAAAGGACCAGGGAGGATTTCGTAAAGGCTACTCAATAATAGACCATATTCAGACTATCAATCAGGTGATAGAGAAATGTGCGGAATATAATAAACCCTAATATATAGCTTTCATTGATCACGAGAAAGCGTTTGATTCAATCGGAACCTCAGCAGTCATGGATGCATTGCGGAATTAGGGTGTAGACGAGCCATATGTAAAAAAAATTGGAGGACGCTTAAGCTTCGCCTTCAAGAGTGGAACGCGACAGCGTTCCCGTCGACCCGCCAAGGGGTGTAAGACAATGGGCTACGGCGCAGCGACTACGCGCCCCGCATCGGACGCGGTGAGCGTCGAGCAACGCAGCGTTCGGCGCGACAACGAAATGTGCGCATGAGCAAGCGACGCACGCCTGAGCCTTAGAAACAGCTCGTTTCTAAGGCAACACCGCGTTCACTAGAGGCGCTTTTGTACCGCTTTGAAGCATCGAACTCGTGGCTCATTGGAGCCATAAACAGTGGGGGACAGGGAAACGACGTGTTAAAGCGTGTTAAGAAAATGCAGGTGCAGCCAAGCACTAAATCCTTTTTCTTTAAGTTCCATACCGGAACTTTGCCGGTACGGGCCTTTTTACAAGAGAAGGGTTTTTATTTACCATGGGGAGCAAACTGCCTTATATGTAAACAATTAGAAACAATTGACCATGTTTTTTTGCATTGTTGGGCAGGGGTTTTCTTTTGGGACGTTGTTCAAAGAACACTACAGAAAGAATTGCCTTTAAGCCCATTAGGTATTAGAATTTTGACGGTAGAAAATGAGGATGGCATGCCATTGGACTTAATTATGCTAATGGGCCTCCACTGTTTATGGAGGGCTCGAATGGCCGGTTTCTTTTGTTAGCCTGACAGCCGGCCTGCGCGGCTGCTCTTCCGGGAAGCTATTTCCAAGTTCATTGATGTAATTAAAGAACAAGAATGTCCTCCGGATTGGCTGGCGAGGATTGAGCCCCTCGCCACATTAAAGGAATTTTAAACTTGACATGGCCAGCCACAATGTGACTGACCGCAAAATATGCATGCGCACAAAGTTGAATGTGTGTGAGTGTATATTTATGTATCGCTTACCTTATTTCAAGAAATGATGCCCTCTTTGTTAGCTCGGTGAAACTTCCTGCAATAAAGAAAAAAAACACTCGTGGCTCAGTGGTAACGTCTCCGTCTCACACTCCGGAGACCCTGGTTCGATTCTCACCCAGCCCATCTTGCAAGTTGTTTTTTATTCATGGAGTGCCTGCTGGAATTTATCGCTCACGGCCAACGCCGCCGACGCCGACACCGACGCCGACGACACCGGCTTTTCTGCGACACGAGCTCCTTAACGCTGTCGCGTTAAAATACTGAAATATATCTATAGCGGCTCCAGAGCCACCGTAGTCCTCCATAAAGAAAGCAACCAAATCCCAATAAAGAAAGGCGTCACGCAGGGAGATACGATGTCTCCAATGCTATTCACAGCGTGTTTGCTGGAGGTATTCAGTGACCTGGATTGGGAAGAATTGGGGATAAGAGTTAATGGAGATTACCTTAGTAACTTGCGAATACCTTAGTAACTTGCGATTCGCTGATGATATTGCCTTGCTTAGTAACTCAGGGGACCAACTACAATGCATGCTCACTGACCTGGAGAGGCAAAGCCGAAGGGTGGGTCAAAAAATTAATCTGCAGAAAACTAAAGTAATGTTTAACAGTCTTGGAAGAGAACAGCAGTTTACGATAGGTAGTCAGGCACTGGAAGTGGTAAGGGAATACGTCTAATTAGGACAGGTAGGGACTGCGGATCCGGATCATGAGAGTGAAATAATCAGAAGAATAAAAATGGGCTGGGGTGCGTTTGGCAGGCATTCTCAGGTCATGAACAGCAGGTTGCCATTATCCCTCAAGAGAAAAGTATATAACAGCTGTGCCTTACCAGTACTCACGTACGGGGCAGAAACCTGGAGGCTTACGAAAAGGGTTCTACTCAAATTGAGGACGACGCAACGAGCTATGGAAAGAAGAATGATAGGTGTAACGTTAAGGGATAAGAAACGAGCAGATTGGGTGAGGGAACAAACGCGAGTTCATGACATCTTAGTTGAAATCAAGAAAAAGAAATGGGCATGGGCAGGACATATAATGAGGAGGGAAGATAACCGATGGTCATTAAGGGTTATGGACTGGATACCAAGGGAAGGGGAGCGTAGCAGGGGGCGGCAGAAAGTTAGGCGGGCGGATGTGATTAAGAAGTTTGTAGGGACAACATGGTCACAATTAGTACATGATCGGGGTAGTTGGAGAAGTATGGGAGAGGCCTTCGCCCTGCAGTGGGCGTAGCCATAGAGGCGGCGGCGCTGACGGCTGCTGCTGCTGCTTCTGATGATGATATTGACGGTGCAGTAGGCTTATTACAATTCAAGTGTGAAAGGTAGGATAGTCTTTTTTTTATGCGAATCAAGCCCACGAGATTAAACGAGTGTTCCGAGCCATGCACTTCTGCTTTTACAATGCATTTGCTACATCATACAAGAAGCACCTCGTCGCTACGGTATATCGCACAAGGTGGGCCACTATATTGTCTGCGCTCCCGATTAGAGTTCTGAGCGTTTCTGGCATCAAGCTTGGTTTCTTGACGTCATTAAGAATAAAAACAGCTGCCTGGCGGAAAGCAATGGATTGATTTCTCAGTACATTGTATTAAATGGAGCAGCGCGGACGTGTGCGTTAGAACGTAATGTACTGAAGCTTTAGGATGAGTAGTTTGCGGCATATGTTTTGGCTGTCTAATGTTAAGAGCTATAGAAGGTGCGCCGTGCTTTAGACGTTTCGTACGCGTTGAAGCGACCTATGCACGGAAGTCAATTGGCTCGCGGCTGCTACCACGATTCCTAACTCCAGCGTTTTCAGAGACAGTTTCCGCTGTCATCGAGTAATGTGTGTTCATGTTTACCTGTGCGCGCGTGATACGATGCTGGTTAATTTAGTTTAAACACTTTGACGGGCTAGTTGGTTTGAATACATGATAGAATGTATAAGCGAGACTGAACAAGCATGTAGAAAGGAACAGACACACAAAGACAGCGCTGTCTCCGTGTGTCTGTTTCTTTCTACGTCCTCGTGGAGTCGCGCTTACGCATTATATCATTGTTAATTTAGTTAGTAAGCGAATGTTTACAAGCTTATACGGCCGATAAAGCTGCTATCTTAATTAGGTACAGCTTTCTACTAATTTGCTATCGCAGTTGGTGCTTCGCCTTTCCGGTAGAACTGCGAAGTTTCTTTTTCAACGTAAGCTCACCTAATAATGGACAGTTTTAGTCTAGCGTTCGCAACCGAACGTAAACGCATTACGTATTTAAAGAAATAGCGTCGCCCTCATTGCGCATGCTCGTTTACGTGCGCTATCACAATCTACGTCATTTGGCGAGTTTAACGTTCGTAATAGACAACTTTAGAGTAGCGTTTGTCGCCTTACGTACGTTAAACGTGATCACTTGTGCGGGACTTTACGGTGCGCGTCCTTTCAAGACTTTTAGTTAACCGTACGGGAACGCAAACATAAGGAAGGCGTTATAAAACAGGGCGCTGTCTGGTGCCTCGTGCCAAAGGTATCCAAGCCAAGATAATCCAAGTTAAGTGTGGGACACGGTGGAGCGGCAGCCATGCAGTCGCTCAAAAACCCGATCTTGCTTTTTGTGCAGTTTATCGCTCGGCCTGGCACGTGGCTACAACCTTCGGATCCAGCGATCACAGGCTGTCCATCACCAGCGTTGCTCACGGTCCCGATCTTCAATAATGCGTCCTCATGTCATCAGTTCTGCTTTACCGGGCACATCCCTTCCATGGTCAGCAGGTCGACAACACTGCTGGCGACTGCAGCGACGCAGGGGGATATAAAAGCACTGGAAATCCTACGCCCCTTCAGTGGGCACGGTGGAGCGGCAGCCATGCAGTCGCTCAAAAACCCGATCTTGCTTTTTGTGCAGGTTAGTAAACCCCCTCTCTCTATTGTAAGCGGACTAGCAACGTCTGCCTGCTGCTCCTACCGTGCCCAAGTGTGCTCTTTCAGTGCTTGTGCGAATGCGTATTTGTTACGAAGCTCTTAATGTGTTGCGGTGACGTTGAACTCAACCCTGGTCCTACTAACAAAGAAATACTTGATGCTATCACTAAACTTTCTGAAAACGTTGACCACCGTCACGATGAACTCAAGGCAGCTCTCGACGACTTAAAGACAAAGCAGGAGGTCTTAGTACAGACCGTCGCTAACCTATCAGTAAGATTATGCGCGGTTGAATCCTTTGTCGAATCATTCGACGGTTCTGCAGCTCTTAATGATGCCCCACGTCTAATCACCGAAGCTGTTAGAATGGAAGGCCAGGCACTCAATTCACGACTGCACGATCTTGAAGACAGGTCGAGACGAGATAACCTATTGTTCTTTGGAATACCGGACTGCCCGACTGAGACATGGGCTCAGTCAGAAGGCCTTGTTCAAGACGTTTTGTCTCGTCACCTTAAAATACAAATTTCCGACTCGGAAGTTTCCCGAGCACACAGATTAGGATCCTACACAGATAAAAAGACTCGGCCAATAATCATAAAGTTTTCGTCGTCTAAAGTCAGGGATGCAGTCTGGGCGCAGAAATACAAGCTCAAGGGGACTGTTGTATCAGTTAGCGAAGATTATTGCAGAGCTACGCGAAGCTCAAGGAGGAAACTAGCAGAATATGCAAAGGTAGCCGGGAAGACGTACTTTCTTCGCATGAATAAACTGATCATGGACAAAAAAAAAAAAACGTACGTGTACTGCTCAGTAAGTGACAGCATACGCGAAATCGCTTCAGCACGATCAGTAGATACGCATGATAGCGCTGGCACTGTAACTGCACGTGCTGGCACTTCCAGTTCATCATAGCTATGCCCGCCCAGATCGTGCGCAAAAGACGCCTCTATTTTTCTTTCCAATATACGGAGTATTCTGAATAAACACGTGGAATTGTCTTCAGCTATTGATTCCTGCTCTGCTGATATTGTTGGTCTGACGGAGACTTGGCTTTCTGCAAAAGTTAAAAATGAAGAAATTTTGGACTGTAGAAAGTGCTACAAATTTTACCAATGTGATCGTGATTACCGGTCTCGTGGTGGTGTTCTGCTGGCGGTTGCGGATAGTCTTGCTTCCCATGTTCTTCCAATTGTATCCTCGCTTGAGCTTGTATGTGCGCGCGTGCTCATTGATTCTCGCGAAATAATTTTTTGTGTCTGTTATCGGCCACCAACTGCATCGTTGTCCTTCTGTCATGAACTGCACGATGTTGTCAATCAGCTGTTCGTCAGATACCCAAAATCACCCCTCTTCTTACTTGGCGACTTCAATTTTCCTGACCTCAGATGGGAACGAGACTTGGTTTCCTTAAAACACAACTCAGCTGAAAGCAAAGAATCTTTAACTTTTTGTCACGACTTCAACTTAACTCAGCTTGTTCACTTTCCCACTCGGATAACGTCCACTTCCGCTAATATTCTAGACTTAATACTTACCACTACACCAGACCTAGCTACCGGCTTAACTCATTCACCGGGAATTAGCGATCACTCGATAATTCACTTCACTCTACGGGCAAAGATTTCTAACAAGAAAAAAACTAGGGTCATCCAAGACAACGGCAAAGCAGACGTAACTGGCATGAATGGGGAATTTCAGGTCTTTGCTGATCGGTTTTTCGCCGGTTTTGAGCTGCGATTGGTTGAGGACAACTGGTTGCTTTATAAAAACAAACTCTTGTCTCCTATTGATCGTTTTGTACCTAAAAGGAAAGTTTCATCATGTACTCGCTCGCCATGGTTCAATAACACGTTAAAGCGCATGCGCAACAAAAAGAAGCGGATATTTCGACGCGCAAAATTCACAGCCAGAATAGACCACTGGTCTTGCTATCAAAAATTTAACAGAGAATTCTGTACTGCGCTCTCAAAAGCCAAGAAAGAATTCTTTGATAAAACTCTTCCTTTACTACTTCGTTCTAATCCCCGTAAATTTTGGAGCATTATTAACGATACTAAAAGGACACACATTCAGTTAATCCAGTCTGATGTCCCAGTAATTCAAAGCGAATGCTGCAATGTTCTGAACAATGTATTTGTTACTCATTTTCATAAGAGCACTCCCACAGTATTTCCGCATATACCAAAAACCAACTTCTTCCCAATGGATTATATCGCTATTGATGCAGTTGGTGTCTAAAGGCTGATTGTCAACTTAAAAGTGTCTTCGTCGGCCGGTCCAGATTGTATTTCATCAAAAATGCTGAAGTGTACGCAAGTTTATTCTGCACTGATATTGTCAAAGCTTTTTCAACAGTCATTACAGATGTCTACACTGCCCTCTGATTGGAAGATAGGGAAGGTGGTCCCTGTGCATAAATCTGGTGATGTACATTCCCCCAATAATTATCGCCCCATATCATTAACATCCATTCCAGTAAAAATCCTAGAGCATATAATATACTCGCACCTCATTGAATTCCTTGAGTCCAATTCCTTCTTCAGCATTTATCAGCATGGATTCCGTAAAGCAGTTTCGTGCGAAACGCAATTGTTATGTTTTACTAACGACTTGTTTATTAACGCGGATCATGACTTTGTCACTGATTGCATATATTTAGGTTTTGCTAAAGCATTTGACTCCGTTTCACACGATCTACTTATCTTCAAGCTTAACCAACTTAACATAGACCCCAATGTACTTGCATGGATTAAGGAATTTCTCTCTAACCGTAGTCAGTATGTGACGGCTAACGACTTCTCTTCACGTAATTCTGCCGTAACATCTGGTGTCCCGCAAGGGTCCGTTTTGGGCCCTCTGCTCTTCTTGATTTATATTAATGATCTTCCTACTTGCCTTTCTTCCTCAACTGTCCGACTTTTTGCAGATGACTGCGTGGTTTACCAGAAAATTACTAACCATGACGATTATCTCAATCTGCAACGTGATCTAGATAGGGTATTTGAATGGTGCAGTCAATGGCTCATGTCACTTAATACAACTAAATGTAAAAGTATGCAGGTTTCTCGTCCCAGCACTAATCATTGTCCGCGTACTTACTGCCTCAATAATATTCCTTTACCATCTGTTAACAGCTATAAATACCTTGGTGTTCACATTTCTTCTAATCTATCGTGGAATACGCATGTAGAATATGTAACTAACAACGCCAATCGCATGCTTGGTTATCTGCGTCGTAACTTTTTTGATGCCCCATCGTCCCTGAAGTTAACACTTTACAAAACCTTGGTACGTTCTAAATTAGAGTACGCATGCGCCATATGGGATCCTACTCAGACTACACTCATTCAAACTCTTGAAGCCATTCGGAATCGCGGCGCACGTTTCATCTTGTCGAATTATTCACGCCATTCCAGTGTCACATCCATGAAGAGAACCCTAAACTTGCCTGACCTTTCGTTGCGTCGAAAGTCATCTCGCCTTAATCTTTTTCATAAAATGTATTATTATAACAACGAGATGAAGGACGTTTTGTTTCGTCCACCTCATTACATATCTTCAAGGACCAATCATCGCTTCAAGGTGGGGCTACCTTTTTGTCACACAAAATTGTGTAATGACTCTTTCGTTCCTAGAACAAGTGTCGCATGGATCCACCTTCCCTCCACAATCGCCAGCATAGCTGGTGACCACCAGTTCAAGATCGCTTTACAAGACGCCTTGTAATATATTTTTTTTGTTTGTTTGCTGCACGCCTTGCCATTTCTTCCCCACTCCTTTCTGTAGTGCCTTTGGGCCCTGAAAGTATTTTAAATAAATAAATAAATAAATAAATAAATAAATAAATAATCCATTACCAACCATCTTGTTGCCATGGCGACGCGTCTCGTTAGGCCTACGGGCGCCGGAATGGCCGAAAGATTTCAGAAATTGGACGTGATGTGAGCTTATGAAATCGTTTCACGTGAGTTTAGAGAAAGCGAAAGCTCATTTCAATATCATCCTACCTTGTTGGTGAAGCAGCGCATTGACACGGAGACGGCGGAGACGTACATGAAAACACGACACTCGTGTGTCTTCGCCGTGTCCGTGTCATTGAGCTGCTGCACCAGCAAGGTAGGATGATTAATCACGAACTAGCCCAACTTTCGAAATTACTGAACCTCATTTCAATAGTTAGTGGCGATCAACGCGAGTCAGAGCGCAGCCATCCCGAGAATTCACGCTGAAGCGGGAGCCATGGGTGCCGCCATGTTCTACAACGCTATTTCTTAGCGTACGTAAACATTCGTACGTTAAACTCGCCAAATAACGTACGCTATGATAGCGCACGTAAACCGCAGAAACCCAATAAAGTTCAGAGCATGAGCAGTGATGTCAATGCTATTTCTTTACGTGCGTAATGCGTTTACGGTTGGTTGCAAACGCTAAACTATAACTGTGTAACGTTTACGGACGCTAAGAAATAGCGTTGTCCAACACGGGGGCGGCACCCATGGCTCCCGCTTCGTCGTGAATTCTCGTGATGGCTACGCTCTTACTCGCGTTGATTGTCAGTAACTATTGTAATGAGCTTTCGCTTTCTCTAAACTCACCTGAAAGGTTAGTTATGAGCGCATAGCGCGTCCATTTTCTGAGGTCGTTGGGAGATTCTGGCACCCGTAGGCCTAACGATACGTGTCCACATAGCAACAGAAGAATGGTTCCTAATGGATCGTCTTGGCCGGGATACGTTCGGCACGAGGCACCAGACGGCGCCCTGGTTTATAACGTCTTCTTTATGTTTGCGTTTCCGTATGGTAAACTAAAAGACTTGAAAGAAGGCGCACGGCAACGTCCGACAAAGGTGCTTACGCTTAACGTACGTAAGGCGACAAACGCTATTCTAAAACTTTCTAATGAGTTGGATTCGAGACTCACCCTGCTGGAAGTGCTTTGTTCTTCACATCCCTACAACGTGACAGTATACATGTGCTACATTTTCATTGAATGAATACTGGGAAATGAACTAGGACTTTTGTTGCGTATGCGTTAAGCTTTTAACGAAATAATTTGCTATTCACAATTGACCTGCTTATTTAGGAGGTTGTAGAAGACCGGAACCCGGACATTAACAGGAGGTCTCAAGAATAAGGGAAACCTAAATACTTAGACAGTTTTCACCTGACGGCATGGAAGAAAATTTCAATAAAGATATCCTCATCGTAATTACAAGCCTATCTGACTCGGGGTGGCATTTACAAAGGCCTACTCGTGCCTCATAAGAATGGGGGTTACGCTAATGTGTGACTCTTGTAGAAGCATAGAAACGGTTGAACATATCTCATGTCTATGTTCCCAGAACGACGTCGAGCGTGAAGCTCTCCGGACAGCATGGAAGCGGCTGGACTCGAGACAATTTTCGGAAATGCAGATCCTTGGAGCTAACGCGTCGATGGCACAGAAAGCCACGAAAGCGTTGTTGCAGTACGTCAAGTCGACAGGTCTTGGCGACCGCTTGTGCACCCGGTGTGGTCCTTCAAACGTGTGTGATACTTGGCGATTCCCATCTCCGCTTTCTCTCTTTTCATGCCCGTACCCCTTTCTCTCGTGCAGGATAGCAGGCAGTACGTGCGCCTGGTTAGCCCCCCTGCTCTTCTAGTTCTCTGCCTCTCTCTAGCCGCTTGAAAACGTTTCATCTGAATTGCCCCAATGCAAGCTGAAAGCGATTTGACAGTGGTTCGTTTTGTGGTATGGTATGGTATGGCAAAACTTTAATGAAGTCCTGCAGATCGTGAGTCTCCCCGAACCGGGCCGCTCCCACGTGGAAACCGAAAGGCCGAGCCTCTCGGCCGCTTCGTGGTCCTGCTGGACAGCCCAGCATTGGTCAGCCAGAAGAGGGCTGCGGAGAACCGCCTCCCATCTGACCGAGCTGTTATCGATGATAGAGCGTGACCGGGCACATCGCCAGAGCATGCGGTCTAACGTTGCTATTTCTCCACAAATGCGGCAGGTAGCATTGGTGTAAGTATGCGGATAGATTTTATGTAAGAGCGACGGATTGGGATACGTATTCTTTTGTAGTTAATGCTTGAGCTCTATTGGAGCCGCGGATGAGGAACAAAGTAGATTCTACGGCTGCGATAGCAGTGTTTAGTATTCTCGTTGTAACCCGCCGTGGTTGCTCAGTGGCTATGGTGTTGGGCTGCTGAGCACAAGGTCGCGGAATCGAATCCCGGCCACGGCGGCCGCATTTCGATGGGGGCGAAATGCGAAAACACCCGTGTACTTAGATTTAGGTGCACGTTAAAGAACCGCAGGTGGTCGAAATTTCCGGAGTCCTCCACTACGGCGTGCCTCATAATCAGAAAGTGGTTTTGGCACGTAAAACCCCATAATTTTTAATTCTCGTTGTAGGTGGAGGGCGTGTCCCTGTTCTCTGGGGAGTCGCCTTTCGATTGGTCAAGGGCAGCGCGGTGGGCAAGTTCACGCGAAGCCCCGCGAGCCGACTCGTTGAGGTTGGGAGGAGCACCCTTTATTTGACCCTGATGCGCGGGAAACCAATAAATGAAGTGATGCGCGATTGCTTTGCCCCCAAGAAGTTTGAGGGCCCGTTTGGAAACGGTGCCTTCTTCAAATGTTCTGACTGAAGATCTTGAATCCCTATAGATTACCTCCCGTGAGCTATCCAGCAGAGCTAGTGCAATAGCCATTTGTTCAGCTATATTGGAGGCATTCGTCCGAACCGAGGCAGTATTGGTGATTCCTTGCCGACCATCGACAGTGACGATGGTGAACGCCCGACGTCCCTTACAAGAAGCGGCATCCACAAGCTGACCTGTCACTGATCACTGTGTATTTACCTAAGGAGGTTGGCCGGCCTTGCCCTCCTTCTGCGATTATGATCGGGGTGCATGTTCCTAGGTATGGGCACGACCGTAATGTTCTCACGAATCGACGGAGGAACGTCAGAGAACTCCTCCGCTACTCTATCGGGTTGATATCCGAGTTCCTGCAAGATGGATCTCCCTGCCTTCGTTGTAGTGAGGCGAGTTAGCTGTGCGCGCTCCTGGGCCTCTGTAATCTCTTCGGGAGTATTATGAATGCCAAGCTGCATTAAGCGTTCTGTACAAGTGTATACGGATAACCCGAGAACCCGCTTAGCAATCTTCCTAAGCTGTGCATTCAATTTATCCCGCTCTGTTCGTTTCCATCGATGCATGGCTGCCACGTATATAATGTAGCACAGAACGAAGGCATGCATTAGTCGAATGAGGTTATCCTCCTAGAGTCCATGATGTTGATTTGATACCCTCCGAACTAAACGAGCAGCACTTTCAGGTTTAGCAATTAGCTTGCGTTTAGTCTTGCCGTTTGCACCCCCTGACGCAACGATTATGCCCAAGACCTTGATTGAATCGACTCTGGGTATGCGGCAACCGTTTCTTGCATATAGGTTAATGTCTCTGCCTTCTAACGATGTCCACCCCTTGGGCCTTGGACCGCGTTTCTTGGGACTATACAGTAAGAGTTCCGACTTCAAGGGGGAGCATCTGAGACCGGTGGGTTCGAGATAGGTTTCGATAGTGTCTATGGCCTCCTGTAAGGCTCCCTCAACCTGACCGTCATTGCCGCCTGTGCACAATACAGTTAGATCGTCAGCATACATAATATGTTTGTGGCCTTCAATCTCGAGAAGCTTTCTGCTTAGGTCGACCATGGCTATATTGAATAAACAGGGGGAAATGACTGACCCCTGCGGGGCGCCCTTCTCGCCAAGTTCCAGCATTTGTGATTCGAGATCGGCTACCCGGAAGGTAGCCTTTTTGTACGAGAGGAACGATCTAACATAGTTGTAAAATCTCTCACTAAGATTGAGCCGGGATATCGAGGCTAGGATATGCGAATGTAGAACGTCGTCTAAGGCCTTCTCAAGATCAAGTGCCAAAACGGCCCGAGTGTCGCTAGAGTCGTTGTCTATGATTTGATGCTTAGTCAGTTTCATGGTATCTTGTGTGGATGGGCCTGGTCTGAATCTTATCATACTATGTGGGTAAATGTCGTTATTCTCCAGGAACCGGGAGAGTCGATTCAGGACCGCGTGCTCCGTTACCTTACCCACACAGGATGTAAGCGAGATGCGCCTCAAGTTGTCAACGCTAGGGGTTTTGCCAGGTTTGGGGATGAGTACTGCGAGAGCAGTCTTCCAAGGTAATGGGACGGTTCCTGTTACATCGTAAGGTCGGACACTGCGCTTGGCGCAGCCGAGGCCGACACGCTGACAAGCTGGAAAAATGGGCGTTTATTTGCAGTGCACGCCGGAATATAAAGACAGGTTAAGGAAGGAGGGGAAGGGAAATGAAGTAAGAAAACATAAAATAGGCAACCAGATTGGCACGTGTAGCTGTAGACTTCAACTGAGAAACGATAAGAACACTGCAGTTACAACATTTCTCCATCAATAATACTGAAGACGCTGCACAGGTCTGCGCTCTCGTGTTGAGCGTCGGAGTTCCGTGGCCACTGTAGGTTCACCGTTTCTCTCTTGTGCGTCCAGGGGTTGGGGTAATGACTGACGCTGTGGTGGTGACGTTTCACGAGTTTCGGCTTTTGTCTTTGCTCCGAAAGTTTCTCCCGGAGTTCTCGAGATGGACGAGCTTTCACTTTCCTTGTGGCCTTGGGTAGCCGTTGGGTCTTTCCTTGTGTGAACTTGGTCAACGCGTCGCCGAACGAGGCCCTCAGGCGTTTCCACTGTCACCATCCTAGCTCCGTCTGCTGACTTTAGCGTGCCCGTCTTCCACTTATCACATTTACCAAAGTTACGGACGTAAACATTTGTGTCTGGTGCAAATGTCCAGTCATCCGGTGTTCGCGATCTTCCTGCAACCAAAGGAGGAAAACATGTGCGAGGCGGCACCGGATTTGGTAGCCAAGAAGAAGTTCCGAAAGAGATTCGCCCGATGCAAGGGGTGTTCTCCGGTAGTTGAAAAGTAGTCTGCAAAGGCAATCTTCTAATCTGCCCTGGTTCATCTTCTTCAGCCCATCTTTAACACTTTGGACAGCTAGCTCTCTCTGCTAGGCCATTCGACTGTGGATGAAACGCAGCCGTGCGCAGGTGGGTTATGTTATTGTTGTTCGCAAAAGCAGCAAATTCTTGGCTAGTGAACTGCGTCCCATCATCTGAAACAATGGTGCGAGGGATGCCGAACCTGCTAAAGAGGCTGCGCAGACAAGTAATAGTCGAAGATGTGGTCGCCTGTTTCATTGGTACGGCCTCAATCCATTTGCTGCGAGCATCTACGAGAACAAGGATCATGTTTCCTTTGATTGGCCCCGCGAAATCTAGATGCACTCTCGACCAGTTCTCCTGGCAGGTCGGCCAGTTAACTGGCGCAGCAGATGCCGGCATTGGTCGATTTTGGATGCAGCTTGTGCACCCCGCTGACAGTTGTTCTATGTCGTGGTCCATTCCTGGCCACCAAAAAGCTGACCGAGCGATTGATTTCATCGCCGATGATCCTTGATGTGTCTCGTGTAACATGTGCAACATTCTATGTTGCGTGTTAACTGGAATGACAACTCTACGGCCCCAATACAGCAAACGGTGGGCGAATGACAGTTACAGTTTGCGGTCGTAAAAGGGGAGTAAGCTTCGTTCTAATGCTTTAGAGCTGGACGCCACCCGTCTCTTTTGTACTGCAGGACCTTTGAAAGTACTGCGTCAGCTGCCGTCAGCGCCTGCAGTTCTTCTACCGAGACCGGCCCCTCCTGGACACATGCGAGTGCCAGAACGTAGTCAGGTGGCTCCCCTTCCGTGGTTGGCTCCAAAGTTTCTTGTGGCAACCTACTAAGCGCGTCCGAGTTCAGGAGCTGCTTGCCTGGCGAATACTGTAACTTCTAGCGAAATCCTCCCAAATGCAGCGCCCAGCGCTGTATGCGAGCAGTAGCCAGAGGCGGGGTGCGCCGTTCCGGTCTCAGCAGGCCCAGGAGTGGCTGGTAATCTGACCAGGATGAATTCTCGGCCTAGGAGATAATCACGAAACTTCATTACTCCAAATACCAGGGCCAGTGCTTCACGTTCAAGTTGCGAATAATTTTTTTCTGCTTTCGACAATGTCCTTGAACGCAATCCGATAGGCTTGTTGACGTTCCCTTTCGTGTGAAAAAGCACTGAGCAGATACCTTTTTGCGATGTGTCGCACTCTAGTTTCAGCGGTTGTGAAGGGTCGAAGTGAACCAACACACCTGCTTGCTGCAAACACCGTTTTGCTTTATCTAACGCCGTTTGTTGCTCTTGTTCCCAGATTCCAATGTCTGTTCTTTTCCAGCAGCCTATACAGTGGAGCGAGCAGAGACGATATGTTCGGCAAAAATTTTGCGTAGAAAGTGATTATGCCAAGAAAAGAACGAAGCTCAGCTACATTTTTCGGGCTAGGGGCTTCTGTGATAGTTCCACATTCTTTTATATTGCGTGCAACCCTTGCTGATCGATTCGATGGCCGAGATATGTAACGGGCACTTGCCGAAACTTGCATTTGTCGAGGCGCAGTTTAACACCATTCTCGCGGCAATGCTGTAGAACGGCTTTTAGCACGTCGTCACTTCCTGCTCTTTCGGACACCAAGACGCCGTCCAGATAAGCTTGCGCACCTGATAAGCCTTGTAGAACTGTTTCCATTCTGCGTTGAAAAATGGCTGGCGCAGAGGCAATGCCTAAAGGTAATCTGTTGTAGCAAAAAAGACCTTTATGCCTGTTAATCACGCATAAATGGCGCGATTACTCATCGAGAGGGACTTGGTTATATGCGTCACGTAAATCTAGTGTGCTGAAATGTTTTCCACCGCTTAAGGACGCGAACATGTCATTGATTACTGGCAATGGGTACTGCTCCAGCTCACATGCCGAATTTAAGGTAACTTTGAAGTCGCCACAAATGCTAACGGTGCCATCCGTCTTAAGGATGGGTATAGTGGACGTAGCCCACTCGGAATGCGGCACTGGTGACAAGACGCCTAATGCCGCGAGCCTATCAGGCTCTTCAGATACCTTGTCGCGTAGGGAATAGATCGGGTCTTACAGAAATTGGGCGTGGCTTCCTCCTTCAACTGTAGGTGTGCCGCAGGTCCTTTGATGAGGCCGAGATCCGAGCTGAAAACATCTGGAAACTCGGCAAACACGTCAGCAGTGACCTGCGTGGTGGTAGACGGCTGTGCGGTCAGCGGCTTGGCTGAGAGGCTGAGGACGGGGAAGCCTGCGTTGCTCAGGAGGGAAATCAGGTCTCGACCACATAAGCTTGGACAGGGGCAATCTAGCACCACCAATGTGCATTTCACAGTTGTACTCTCGTACGACACCGGCAAGAGGAGCTCTCCAAAAACTGGCAATTTTCCGAGGTAGCATGATAACTTCGTGCGTGAAGGCCGTAGCGAAGGCCAAGTGTTTTTGTGCTGCTCAAATAGCTGTCGGGACACGACGCAGACCGGGGAACCCGTATCGATAAGCATTGATACGTCCACACCTCCCCATGTGAAGGTGCATCGCATTGGGGGCTTCACATTTACCTCCCTCGTCGATTTTAGCGTCCAAATGTGCATGCTGTCCTCTATGTCTTCATCTATCTCCCCTTCCTTAACAGCCAGTACTCTGCCACGAAATCCCGGGCTCCTTCTCGAGTTCGAGATCTCGCGCTTTCTTCGTTCCGGCATTTTACTGCTAGGTGACCACGTCGACCGAAGTGATAACAACGAGCATTACTCCAACGGCAGACATTACTTTTGTGCTTTATGCTGCCACAACGCCCACATACGGCCAGTACCTCTTTCGTTGAGGCTGACTGCGCCTTAATTTTAAGCACCGCCGACGTGTCTGCCGCCATTTTATTGGCGTCCTTATCTGCAGCTTCAGCCGACAGTGCCTTCGTTTCAGCGTCCTCTACGGACAGATCTTTTTTTGTCAGGAGTTGTTTCTGCAGTGCACTCGATTTTATGCCGCACACAATTCTATCCCGTAGCATTCGGTCGAGCATGGTACCAAAATTGCAGTTGTCCGCAATTCGACGAATTTCAGTAATGAATTCTTGAACAGACTCACCGTCAAGCTGGCAGCAGTTGAAGCGGAAGCTTTCGGTAATCTCATGGCGCTTGGGATAAAAGAAACTCGTCCAAGACTTTCACGACGTCTTCGTACTCCAAAGAATTCGGCTTCTTCGGCGCTACTCGTCCTGCTAATATTTGAACGGTGCGCGTGCTTAAAGCTGCCACCAAAAGAGCCCGTTTCTTTGCCGATTCCTTCACGCCCGTTGCCTCAAAGTGTGCCTCTACATAGGCCTTCCAGTTGTCTCTTTCGTCGTCGAAGTCGGGCAGTTGCTGGTGTGCCATCGTCGAGTCGTCGCCCCGTAGCGTAGCTGCCGTCCTGTGCTTCAAGGTTTTGCCAGGGGTTTTGCTTTCCGTTTCTCGTCACCACTGTTACATCGTAAGGTTGGACACGGCGCTTGACGCAGGCGAGGCAGACACACGCTGACAAGCTGGAAGAATGGGCGTTTATTTGCAGTGCACGTCGGAATATAAAGACAGGTTAAGGAAGGAGGGGAAGGGAAACGAAGTAAGAAAACGTAAGATAGGCAACCAGATTGGCACGTGTAGCTGCAGACTTCAACTGAGAAATGATAAGAATAACCCTGCAGTAATAACAGTTCCATTCCTCCAAATTTTGTTAATTTTCTCTGTGAGGTATGCGATTGATTTGTCATTCAGATTTAGCAACGCCTTGTTGAAGATTCCACACGGCCCTGGTGCGATCTACCATTGTGTCCGTGTAGAACCTTACGAACTTCCTCAACGACAAACTGCGCATCCAGGTAGAAATTGGCATGGCCCTAGTAATCGATATGTGCAGGACACCGCCCTGAGCCGACTGGGAGAAATTTGTCAGCAAGCGTTGTTCGATACGGGACCTTTTCCTGAGCCTACTTCGAGTTCACCAGACCACATCTTATCGCGTCACAGCTAATTAAGGAGCGCAGAAGCACATCTACCCGTTCCCGAGGCGCGGCACGGGCAAACGAGTTGGCGTCCCCCACCTAGTGCGCCGCAGGTGGAGCTATTCACTACTTGACTCTTCCCGAAAGGGTAGCGGGAGCCTGGCGCGGTTCCAGGTAACGCAGGGCCCGAGCAAAGCTGCTTTGTCGCACTGAAACGTTGCCCCCATCCGCCTTTGTGATGGCGCTTGCAAGTGAAAATGGCAATACCGCAGAGAGAAGTAAGCGCTCGGACAATTGGGGTCCAAGGAGTGACCCTGTGCGCCGGGTGTGACCCAATCGCACGGGCGCCTACCATTGACCGAAAATGGCGACACCTGAGCGGGCTCGCCGTTTGGCCGAAAATGGCGTCACCTGAGCGGGCTCGTCGACTGGCCGAACGTGGCGTGTCTTCGGGACACCGAAGGGCTTAAAAGCCAGAGACCGGGAGCAGCAAGAGAGCATTCCTTCATTCATCTCTTTCGAGCTTCTTGCCATGGGCCGCAGCGTCCGAGTTGCTGCCGGCCCGTAATGACTTTATGACTGTTAATTTCTTTGTGCTCTCACTGTAAATAATGTAAATAAACCTCCAGTTTTCATCCCAAAGTCCTCCTCAACCTCGGCCAACTCACGCACCCAACGACAAGGTCCAAAATCTGGGGAACAGCTATTGGGATTGTCCTCCAGATCCGACATCTGGTGGCAGCGCTAGGGATGAGCCTTCATCCAAAGAGATGTAACAGCGTGCGGAATAATTCATCCTCAGAGGTCATTCGTGCGGCCTCATGTATGGTTCTACCAGTGACATGCCTCTGATTATACTTAGTATTGCTCTCGTTAAGCAGATGCTTAAGCAAGCTCCAAGTTTTACCATTGCGCATTTGGCTGTCTATCGAATTGCGCTCGCACTGCTCTTTAAAGAGAGGGTTACACCATGCTCCTCAATGTGTTTGTTAACCTCAGATATCATTTTGCGCGGCCAACGATTAAGTCGTTGACACTTCCATCTGTTGACAATGGACTGTTTGGCCTCTAACAGATGGGCTAACCCGCTCTCCATTTTCTCAACAGGAAGGTCGGTGCAGACCTTAAAGGTTGCATGCATAACGTCGTCTTGGACCTGGACCATCCATTACTCTATGTCATGTCGAAAATCTAAGGCAGGCCTCTCCTCCCGTAGCTTGCAGAATTTATCCCAGTCCGTGTACGAGAATTCACGTTTTTTACCCACGATAGGAAGCTGGGCCTCACAAATATAGTGGTCACAACCAAGGTTCTCAGCAAAGTTATTCCATTTGGCTTCAGTCACGTTCTTCACAAAGATGAGATCAGGGGTAGAGTCTCTACACGTGGATGTCCCGATTAGGGTTGGAAATTTTGTTTTGTGGACCATTGACATATGTATATGTCCAACCGTCGAAAAAAAGTTATTCCGAATGTTGCACATTTCGGAAAGGCATGTTACCCTCCTGCCTTTCACTCCGTTTCATAACCATGCAAAACACAAAAGTGCTGTGCGAACAGCGACTTTAGCACAAACCCATGAGCTACTTTAACTTACCTGCCCTCTATCGCTGTCATTTAGGGTTAGATAGGAAAGGTGGATATTAAATTGGCATATCCCAAATCCGAAAAGAGGTGCCCGCGACTAGCCCAGCTAGGATTCTTTCACTTGGTACTTCGCCCTAGGAGAGATGAGGCAAGTCACCGAGAAAAGAAAACACAATATCATAAAGAAAGGACCGAGAATGGAAGAGAAATAGTCAGGGAGGTTAACCATGGACGTGTCCGGTTGGCTACCTTACGCAAAACTCTTGCTTGGGCGCCGATCCTGTCGTTTGTGTTCTTCTTCTTGAGTCCTGGTCTTCTGCGCCTTGCCTTTACTAATGGCTACCTTACCCATGGGGAGGGAGACATTTAATGGGAATTTAGTGGTAACTGCCATAGAAATGCCGTAAACATTGCGTCGCACCTCGTTGAGGTCCCGGATCGATGATATTAAAACCATGGTGTACACACACACACACACACACACACACACACACACACACACACACACACACACACACACACACACACACACACACACACACACACACACACACACACACACATATATATATGTGTGTGTGTGTGTATATATATATATATATATGTGCGTGTGTGTGTGTGTGTGTGTGTGTGTGTGTGTGTGTACATACACGTGCTCCAAAGCTCCCATCTCTTCCTCTACCACGTGACGTGACACATTTCACACAGATGCGTTTGTTCCACTTTTACACACATAATGCTGACCCATTAAAGCAGAAAATATAGATAAGGAAAAGTAATATAAGAAAAATAACGAAGAGGTAGCAAGAGTGACCACACTCGCAGAGGAATGGCCGCTACAGCCACAAGCGTTCGTACACACAGTACAGTCGCTTTCAGGAAGCACAGTTGGTCTTTTGTGACCTTGTGCATACAATAGCGCTTAGGCCAAGTTTCCAGGATATTTCCTCCCGAGAGCGGTCTACCGTCGAAGCGGCTAATAGTAGCTCACGGAGCACAGCACTGAGTGCAGAAGTGGCACAGAAAGCGCTCTACTGTCTCGTCATCCACTTGCACGTCACGCTGTGGGCTATTCCATAGAAGTTGTAAATGCGACGCCCAGCCATATGCAACAGAGTAACATCGTTTTGCGATGGGAGAGTCCACGTGAGGAAGAGCGTGATTATGGAGACGAGGAGGCGCTATTTTCTGCAGCAATAATGGAATGAATGAAAGAACGAACGAACGAATGATCATTTATAAAGAAAATAGAGCATCGAACATCGGGGGAAGCACGTCTTAGCACATTGCGAAAGGGGTGGGGGACATCAAGAGAAAGAAAGAGAAGAGTCCTGGTGGCAGGCGAAGTTCCAAGTAAGGGTCTAAGGATACAAGTGGGCGTTGGTGAAACCAGTTGAATTCCAGTTTAGATGTGGCACTGGCGAGCAGACGATTGCAGTCACCACCTGACATCCCTCCTTTGCACTGGTGTAGGCACCCGCAGTGCATGGTAATAAATGATTCCTGAATGCCATTTTTGGCAGTTACTTCGTCATCGGCCATACCTCGTTGCACATTTCTTAGCGACAGGCGCAGTGAAATACAACTCCGCTGTCCGGACAACAACTTACAACTTAGATAACAAGTCATACTTTTGACCCTTGCGATTGTGGGAATAGTAGAAATACGGGTTCACCAAAGCGTTATTTTAAACAGGCAGTTAGGACTGGCATTTCTCGGCTTGCATAGGTTAAGCGCAAGCAGCTCTACTGCTTGTTACGATGCCCGTCTCTTCAGGACTGATTTTACTGTACGGGAACGCCAGCATAATAGCAACCTAGAAGACAGGGTGCTGTGTTGGATCTCGTGACAAACACATCTGAGCCAACACAATGTATTAGCAACAATCCTGTCGTTCTAGGGCGACGCGTCTCGTTATATCTATGGAGGCCGAACACTCAACGCCTGACGTTTCATGCTTTGCTCCAGGAGCTGGGTATTAGCCGCTTGGATAAAAGACTTCGCTCGGAGGAAAATGTCTTGGCACTTACTAATAGATGCTCAAGGCCACAAAGACCAACTGTGCTTCTCGAAAACGACTCCAGACTGTATTCAAACGCTTGCGACTGTTAGCGGTCATCGCTCATGGAGTCTGTCCACTCTGGCTATCCCTTCACTATTCTTCTCTTTTTTTGCACTCATATTTCACTCTTTCTTCCTCTAGTCGGTATCGGCGTGCAAAGGACGAACTCCAATGAATTGTTTTGAAGTGGACAGACCTTTAAATATCCTAACAATATTTTTATTGAATTCCCTTTTCTGCCATCCGGTGAAACCTGAATAATAAGCAATAAAATTTTATTTTCTCTTAGGACATCCTGCCAATATCCAAGTTCCCCTAGTTTGCAATCTGTCTAAAGAAAAATTTCATTGTGACTTATAAAAATATTGTGCTAGACGAGTAAACGCAAGCGGAGCAAAAGTCTATAGTCCATTTATCCGTATTCAATCAATGAAAATGTAGCATGTCTTTACTGCAACTTAGGAGCTATAGTGAAGAACAAAGACAATTCCAAAATAGCGAGTCGCGACTCTAACTCCATATTTCGTGCACTTGTGCCCTGAAAAACAAGTAACGCTGAAAGCACAACGATAGCGGCGCGCTCTGTCAACATTCGCCGGAATCTGATCTTTGGAGGATGTCTTGCCAGTCGCCGTACGAGCCTCGAGTGGCCTATAGCGTGACGTCGTCCGCGTATATGGCGCACCCGAGATCTCGGTGCTCCTCCAGTTGTAGTGCTAGTTTGCGTAGGCCGATGTTGAATAGCAGCGGTGATAGCATGGAGCGTTGAGGGGTGCCTCGTCCCGGTGCGGTTGCTCAAGAAGTCTTGCACGTGGCAATACAATATATAGCGGCTGCCCCGAAAAGGCGGTGGTCCCGGTTCGAGTCCCGGACCAGGAGGAATTTTTCTTCAACTGCGAGGCTTTTGTTTCGAGGAACTCGTATGGGTTTCCTTTGTAGGAATTGCTATGATTGGGTGGATGTCTCATTTTCCCTTTATTAATATGTTCTATCACCGCATCTTACGTCCTCGATCTCCGCAGTAATTGTGGAGTGCGAGATGATGTCATATGCTTCTTTAATGTCGAGTGCGAGCAAGATCCTGCCTGGACTTCCTGATGGGGCGTTCAGGGCTTCGTTTTTCAGCAGTAGAAAGACGTCTTGGACCGATACCCCTCTCCTGAAGCCAAACATTGTGGCCGGAAGCAGCTCGTATTGCTCTACGTGTCTCTCGAGTGGGGTGAGGGCGTCTCATTCGAAAAGCTTGCCCAGACAGGAGGTGAGCGAGATGGGTCGTAGTTGGCCGAGTTGGCGAGGTTTCCCCGGCTTCGGTATTAGCATCACGCTTGCCGTTTTTCATTCCGAGGGTAGTCGGCCATGGGGTTTACATACCACGTGATCAAAGAAATCGGTTGTTCCGGTGCGCAGTGACGACCACCAGCACTGATGCAACGAGAAGTGTATTTTATTCATGGATGATTACAGGTATATATAGCGTTGGTTGACTGCCCGATAATAGATACGTGCTTCGTTGATCAGTATAATCAGAAGGGGCCATTCCAGGAGCGCATGCATGACCTGACGATACATCGGTTAGCTTTTGGATGGCCGAGTCGCTCAGGTTTCTCAGCATCGCATTGGTGATTCGATCGGGGCCCGGTGCCGTGTTCTTCTTAACTGCCTGAGCGGTGGCGTACAGTTCTGCGAAGCTGATAGGGGCTTCCAGGTCTCTGTTAGCTCGGCCGTGATAGTTTCTGAGGCTAGGTGATGGTGTCTGTGCTTCTCCGGTGTAAGTGCCCTTTATTACTTGGAGGGGATCGTCTTCCGAGCATGGGTATTCTTCGACGAGTTTCCTCATGACGTTATTCGCTTGCGTACGTGTGCTGGATGGGTCCAGCATGTAACGGAGCATAGCCCAGGTTTTCTTGGTGCTCCGGATGTCTCGTAAGGAGTCGCAAAAACTTCGCCAGTTGTTGCTATTGTGCTCTCCGGCGTAGGCGTTGGCTTCTTCTGCCAATTGGTCTACCCGCATCGGTGCTTACGATTGTGTCTGTGTCACTTCCAACGCTTTGATATACTTGTGCGGGTCTCCCAGAGGTGTACCAGGTGGTTGTCCACCGCCGGTGTTTCCGGTGTGGTCTGATACTCTTTGGTGGTGGCGTTGTATGTTTCTTTAAGTGCTACATTCTTACAAGAGACACATCACGAGATACTCGATCGTATGCGCCGCTCAGCGACCCTACAGCTTTGCCGCTGGCGTCGCCATGTATGTCAAGCCAGGACTTCAACTACGACCCGTCCAGCCCGGAGACTGCTTCGGCGCAGACGGAGAGATGCGCGCTGTGCCCCTAGTTGAAACGGGACTCGCCGTTCTGTGCGTATATGTGGCGCCAAATCGGTGTCAAACGGACGCGGCAGCGTGCGCGCACAGCAATCTGCCTTCGGCTCTACGTTGCGGCACGCGCATGCGCGTCGTAGGAGAGACTTCAGTCAGGATGCACGTTCGACTCAGCAACATTTCGCCGCAACACTAAACTCGGCGACATACTCAGCAATAAATAATGTTCTCACATTTACACATAAGAACTGCTTAGGTGCCCCCATAGCTTTATTGCAGTTCTTTTCTTTATAGAGCTCGATGCACTGGTGAAAGGTAAGCAATGCATAGAAAATTGTACCGTGATAACTTTAGAAGCAGGAAAGCTAGCATAACATGTTTCCTCGGAGCTTCGTTGTCACCTGGATTAGGATGTACGCTGGTGTGGCACACCGCATGCCACACGGAGACAGCTGTGATTTTGTCACCTGAGTGATACCATAATAGATTTCAAGGCTCGACGTACAATAATAACGCGTTGCACGTGTGTTACGTATCGACAATATTCAAACTTGACGCACCTCCTATTTCGATTGCGGTAGCTGCGGCAGCGCCTTAGGCTCATTGCCGTTCGATATTGCGGCTGTATGGAATCTCACAGCTTAGCAACGGCCCACCAAGAAGTTTTTTAAATCCCGAAAAATTATTCGCACCTCTCAAGAAAACACCAACATCTGCCACGTTGTCGTCAACAGCACGTTCGCGGTGCACCCAAGAGGTTATATGTCAAACTTTATAACCTCCTTGGCTGCGCCCTCCAGTGCAATCCCATATACCAGCATGGCGCCGGACCATAGACGGCGCTGCGATGTCAAAATAGGGGCGCCCTCAATAAAGACACCGTTTTATTGGCAAGGAGGAACATAGCCTCGAACCAGCGCACCGCGCCGCTCTCCTCCTTTCACTGGTACGTGCGGAGTGCCATTGACCCAGCGGCAGCTTGGAAGGGTGTGATTGCGCTTTAGTGGTGGGATTGTAGTGATTGCTGCGATGTGAGATGACCCAAGGGCAACAGCTGTGTGGTATTCGGCTGCAGAAGTAATCTTCGAAGCCAATGTGAAGTGCCCCTCAGCCGCGGTGAGTACGCCACTGCGGTTGCTGAGAAGCGTCGGCTTTAGACTACCAGCATAAACAAAAAGTCTTGACGCCATCAGTCATGCCGCGTGTGTGTTAAGATTTTGTTGCCAATGAGCCCACGGCGTCGAACTCGGCACCCATGATCAAACTGGGATATGCAGGAAAGGCGCATGTGCGAGTCGGTGAACTAGTGCTAATGCACGAAGTTAACTATTTCTTTATGCACGCACAATAAAGTTATGCTGTTCAAATGTACTCTAAGATATTAGTATGCTTGGCACCCAACGTTCGGGCGGAAGTTGACTGGAGGCGTATGATGAGAATAGTACGCGCCTCCGAAGAAAAGGCGATCTTTTTCGTTCTGTAAGCAAAGCTATGCCTGCCTAGTTCACACGGGCTGTCCGTGCTGGTGGACAGCCCATGTCCGCTAGCACGGACAGCGGCACATTCTGATTCTGATATGCTTCTGATCGCGGCGCATTCGCGGGAACTGTCCCCAGGTCGTTTTATCGAGTACTCCATGTTAATGGTCTTCCGGTGGAGTTAATTTAAAGTTCTTCTTTCTGTAAAGCTTGGCTGCCCGGGTGTCAAGTAAACAGCGTGGTATGACTGATGTTGATGACACACAAGAGGGATTCACAATGGCGAAAACAAGTCTCAGCATTCTGTTGATTATCAAGAGAAAGTAAAAAGAAGTGCCGTCCAAGAAGAAGAGGCTAATGTGTGGGCTTTTCTTGCGTGAGGAGAACAGGCGCTACAGCATATAAATGTACGTAAAGGGCTGCGGGAAGTGGCTCCAGTACAGCGAGCACCTACACGGCGCCTTTAGCGGCCGGAATTGAGATTTAGGCTCGTTATTACGTCATCGCGAAGGCCTTTCGGAGCAGCACGACTAGAGTGCATGGACGCAGAGGGAGAACACCACTGACGCACATCTGCGTCCATGTACAAGTTGCACTACACCGAGATGATTTCATAAAGTGAATCTGGAGACCCCAAGGAATCCCACGCATTGATTCTAGTAGGTGCCTTCAGCATTATCTCAAGGACTTCGTTCTCATTATTTCCATCTCTTTGCTTGCTCAAAGAGTCGCCGGCTTCTTTTGACCATGTCATTCGATTCTTGACGTAGGTGACCACTACGGCACGGTGTCGTGACCGTGGGTCTGGATGGCAGCAAAAGCGGTTCCGTGTCGGTATCATCCAGGGGCGACAAATATTAGGTGAGAGAACCAAGCTAGAGACTGCTGCGGAACTTTCCTGCCTAGTTTCTCACATGAATTTTTTCCTGACATTCGGAATGACATGTAGAACCCAAAACTTTAGAATGGCATTCTGACATTCTGAAAGTTCGGGCCCTGAGCACTAGAACTTGGTGGTTCACGCGACAGTGTGTCTGAGTTACTCGATAATGTTGCGCCAGCCACTCCCTATAATCTTTTCGAAGCAACTTCGAAGTGCGCTCCAGATAAGGGATCCAGGGGTGGCCGGAGGCTGACACGGTCGTTGCAATGACGGCACATGGTAGCTAGAATCTCTGCTGCTGCAGCATGCGGTGCCCCGAGATCGCGCAATGTCGTGTGGGCGCGCAGCGTGCGCCCACAGTAACGCCGGTGTCGGTTAGCAAACGCCGCCATTCTTGTCTGCCTGTGGAGACATGAAGCGTACAAGTCGGTACTGGGTTGGCGCGGGCCGCACGCACGGCTTCAATAATCGCGCAGTGAGCACGTCAGGGGCGCCGCCCGTATTTCGTGGCTCGGTGCCTACAATCTCGCATTACTTCTCAGTCCTCGCGCTTAGCCACAATCCTCCTATCTCGCTTACCTCCTACACCTCCGCCCTCCCCCCTCCCCGCCCCGGACCTAAAAATGGAATGCGTTACTCGTTACGCTCAAATAAAAGAAGGCATTAGGCGTTACCACTCTACGTTACCTCTAAACGAAGGTAACACGTTACCGTGACAAAGAAAAAGGTAATAGACTTTGCCCCAAACTCACGGTTAGAAATTGTTGGGCAGCGGCTCTCAGTTCGAGGAACCTAAAGAACAATTTTATAAAGATCACATTTTACAAGCCGTAAGCTTTTGCCCTTAGTTATGATCACGGAGTGGTACTGATTTAGCGAGAGAGAAAACTTGACAGGCAGCTTTAGCTCGGGGGCTCCATTCTAAATACATGGGAAAGGATAAATTGTTGTTTTGGGCAGCCACTGCACCAAATCGGATAAGGTTTGCTGCATTTAGAATAAAAAGTTAAAATGCAGTGACTGTTGGTAGCGAACGTTTGATTTATGCTGCCAATATTTCAATAAAATATGTTGAAGATTTCTAATTTCCAGAATGCGAAACTATCCCATTTAAGGCTCTGTAACTAGGCAATGAAACGCGATATTACAATTCTGTGACTTGTGACTAGTAGTACATCTAAAGCGAACAAAATTAGTGTACTATACATGGCTCTCAAATAGACCACTAATATGAGCACAGGACTTCTGCAAAATCCTTGTAGAAAATGTAACAGATTCAGGTAAGACATAAATTGATATATGAAATGTATCCTTCCTGGACGCTCTAACGGATTCAGTTGGCAGAAGTACGATATTTGTTCTTGGTGCAGAGCTAAGAATTGTTAAAGTTCGTGCTTATATTTTTTTCTACTTTGCTCATTGAAAATTCCCTTTAAAAGTATTAAGGCGTGAAATCGAAATTCCGCTTCTAACAGTCAACATAATTTCATTTTCTCTCTAAAATTCAACAAATAACTTTAAAATTGGCGCAGTGGTTATCTCAGAAAAGTGTTTCTGCGTTTTTGGTGTACTTGAATAGGCTGCATCAGAGCTAGTTGGGCCCAAGATAAAGCTTCCTCTGAAACCCGGGGTTTTACTTGATAAAACCACGATCTGAGTATGAGGCGGGCCATAGCGGGGGTCTGCCGAACACTGCTGACCCGTTGGGGTTCTGTAGCCTATTACACTGTCTGATGACAAGGCTATCTTACAGCGAATTCGATAATACTACAAGAATCTTCAGAATTGCGTAGAAGGGTCAGTCAGCTGGAATTCCTGCACAGCTGTCTGAAGAGAATGTAAAGCTCAATATGCCAAACTCTGTATGGCCCCACAGTGTCAGTACAATTAGACTTAACAATCAAAGGGCACTTGTTCCAATTTTCTGAAGGACGAACGCATATAACAGTTTGTTTCCTAAAAACAGTATAAGACTTAAACGCTTTACCCTCCAGTTTTGTGATGCAAACGACTTAGTACGTAAAGGAAAAGGCCTCTATTGTGATTGTAATTAATATCACACGTCTTGCTTGCTTCTACTGAATATTTCTTTTGATTTTCTTTTTCTTGCTTATTATGAAACCTGCTTGTTTTTGTATGACCTGTCCTGGATGAAGTACATGTTCGTATTGATAAATAAACAAAAAATTTGAGGCACTTAATTATCCTTACGTGGTTGAATGCGAAAGCATTGCGATCACCGTGCGATGCTTAGACATTATGAAACAACAAAAAGATGTGGGTTCGGCTGCCACCAAATGTGTTGGGTACCTTAATTCGATTATCATCATCTTCAGACTATCTATATGCCCACTGCAGGACGAAGGCCTCTCCCAGCGATCTCCAATTATCCCTGTCCTGCGCCAACTGATTCCAACTTGTGCCTGGGAATTTCCTAATGTCTTCAACCCACATAGTTTTCTGTCGTCCTCGACTGCGCTTCCCTTCTGTAACCCTAATGGTCCACCGGTTATCCATCCTACGCATTATATGCCCTGCGCAGCTACATTTTTTTCGCTTAATGTGAAATAGAATATCAGCAATCCCTGCTTGCTCTCTGATCCATGCCGCTCTTTTCCTGTCTCTTAACGTTACGCTTGACATCGACAGCGTTACGGGTCCCGTGTCACAAAAAATCCGCCGTAGGCGTCCAGCGGCAGGCGGCGTTTCGCCCAAAAGAATTTCGAACCACGCATACCCAACCACGCAAGCTCTCCATGTGGCGCAAGGATCTTACTGAACTAATTACATTTCTCAAAGTAAAATACATAGAATAATCGTTAAGTACAACTTACATACAACCTACAGACATGATAGCGTTGGATTGTAATTTGAATATACGAGAAAACATAATTCTGTTAGGCAAAACCAAAATGAAAGCAAACCACAAACCCCTTTCCCAGCGTTTCTAAGATTCTTAGAGTGCTCATGGCTTCCCATGTTTGAGCGCAAATGTGAGCCATAAAGGCCACGAAGCGGCGCGCCCGGTTCATTGCAACATTTCTAGATGGCGCTCGCCTCCGCCGCATCGCGGCCCACACAAGAGGCCGCGTTTCTACCAGAAAGCTCGCCTTCGTACATAGCGTTCGCCGCCAGCGTTTCCCGGTAAACATTATACGGTTAGATAAGCTGCAGTTGCTTGGAAGCGCGAGAAGCGTGAGTGAACGCTATCGTGTTCCACTCTTGAAGGTGAAGCTTCAGCGACCTCCAATTATTTTCCTCCCATCGCTCTTTCACGGTCCTTAAATTGCCCTCGAGCTTCTTTGTCAACTTCCAAGTTTCAGCCCCATATGTTAGCACTGGCAGAATGCAGTGATTGTACACCTTTTTTCTCAGTGATAGTGGCAAGCTGCAAGTCTGGATGTGGCAATGCCTGCCGTATGCAATCCAACCTATTTTTATTCTTCTGTAAGTTTCCTTCTCTTGATTAGGGTTGTGTGGGAATGAGTTGACCTAGCTAAACGAACACCTTCACCGTTAGCCCCGAGAACGAACTGGGGAGCGCTGCTAGCGCCGCTCGCGTGACGTCAGGACACGGACTCGTGGCTGTCGTCTGCTGCAGTTCGGGTGGTGTCCGGGCGTTTTCTGCAGTGTTTTCGTTTGTTCGCCCTCGTTCTCTCTGCTTGTATACTTATGGTGGTCGTCTCAAACATGTTGTTACGACGTGTTCATTCGCGAAAATTTATTCAAAGAGCTTATTCCTTAGACGACGACGCATCTCTCACATGCAGCGCTACAGTGCACAGCCGAAGGAGCGCAGACCAGCCCATTGCGGGTTTTTCATGAGCGGATCGACAACCGCCACAACACAGCATATAAGAATCCAGTTATGATACCATACCTGCCGCGGTGCAACAGGTATGTCACAAACGTTGGCTGTATATGACCTCTACAATGGTTACCTTGATTTTAATCCACTAAAACACGTTTGCTCCCGACGTGTAGTTGATTGTATAATATCGAATTTTTGCATTTCTTCACAGAAACGCTCGGCAGTAACACGAGGGCTTAACTAACACTGCAGTTTAGATTCTACCAGCAACACTTGCTTCTTTACCTGCTTCTCAAAATTAGGCGGCTCTTCACGTGTTTATTTTAAGTGGCGGTAGTTTGAAGTAAAGCTAATGAAGGCTTACAGCTATTTGCAGAATGCGAAAAGGAATGTACCAATATACCCTTTTTCGTGCTACACGTTCAACTCACTTGAGAAATTTACTGGTGCTTGTTGCTTGAGGAATACACATGACGAATCTGTTTGGCGAAGTGACTCAGGCTGCTCGGCCCAAATTTTTTTAGTGAAATATGCTCCTTGAACCATATGGATGCGGCGAGAAAGAAGCCGAAGCGTCAATCATTAGTGGTATGGGACATATAGAAGATATCATAATTCCCCGGTAGAGGGTCAAAAATCAAGTGAAATATGTAAGGTTTGTGGTGTTTTCTTTATGAAGGTTTGCGAGGTTCTCTTTTATATGCCTACGAAGGGAATAGTTCTCCGTTTGTATAATTAAACAACGCTGGATCGATACATGGTGAGGTCGAAGGCGCTTGAATTTTCCTTTTGTAGGCAACCTAAGCTGCGCTGTAGTACCTTGAGAATATTTTAGGCATTCCAATTGGCGCTGTAAAAAGCTGCTTTATGGTTTCAAGTCGAAGTTGTAGTCAACTGATGGGTTTCGCGAACAATGGGTGCCTCGCTATACCGACAGTCGGTTGCTGCCGTTGCGTGAGGGGTGTGCCATATTGTGGATAAGGGCTACTGAGGGCCACCATGAAACATTTCAACGTTTGCAATTGATTCTCTCTTGGTCTTAACCACGAAACCTTTCTTTCAGGTGATTGGTAGTACGATATTTGTTAATTAACTATGTAAATACTCTACATGACGTGCCGTCGTGTTAGCAGCCATGAGCAATTCGTTTTATGGAGGCCTGTTTCAGAGAGCGGTGAAAGTAGCAGCAACCTTTTTCATAAGAAATGCACGCATAACTCTTTCTTTTGCACATTATTAACGTCGCCACATTTGAATAGAACAACTCACCAGAGTAATCACAATCATAATGACAGCTTCTCTGAGCCGTGCCTTTTTAACGCGGATAACATGTTGACGCCAATTACCAAGATTTTTCTTCCATGTAAAATGGAATGTCTCTCATAGCTAATGTCGTGGCTTGTCACCCGTTCGCCGTCAGCGCGAAGTCGTCAATGGGGTAAACAAGCTGGTTGGTCGTTCTGTACTCAAGCGAACGCAGCCAAGGAGTCAGAGTCGGGAGAAAGAGAGAGAAAAAAAAAACATTTGTAGACTGACAACGACACACAATTCAAACGACACGCACACACAAAACGCAGGAACACTAACAGACATGCACTTAATCTATATCAATGATAAAGACAAAAGAATTACAACGAACAGTTAACAGTAAACACAGAAGTTAACACGACACAAAACACACTTAACGGTGGTCAACTGAACAGAGTTCAAAAGGAAACAAATGATAGCACACGCATGGCCGGGCAGCAACAACAAGTCCCTAAAGTGCAGAGTCAACGGTAGAGCTTTCCCGAAGAACGCTGGGAAGCCGATCTCGTTGCAGTGCATGCGATTGCTGGGCTGGGTTTCCCGGGAGTATAGGTCTGACGTCTTCCCTCCAGCAGGTTGAGCTAACTTGAGGGGAACTACCGGGAGCTTCGTTGCAGACGTTGGTTTGTCGTCTCCTACGTCAGCTAGGGACTCCCAGTTAAGACGCGGCTAGGCGGCCCAGGCGATATTGGACGGCACTAGCTCCTTGACGCTTCTCAGCAGATTGTAGGCTCAGCTTCTAGACTGCTTAGCTTGGTCTAAAAGTTGCGCTTGAATAACTTCTTTCCCTAGTTCCCTGTGTTGGGGAACGGCAGATATTAATGACGATCCAGTAAAGTTCACCCAATTGTATCCCGGCTCCTCCCACACCCGCACCTCTTTTAATAAGGGGCGAGGAAACGGGTGATCCCCCCCCCCCCTCGTTGCTAGAGGTCACGCATTTGTATTGCACCACACACGCACACCCTTGCGTGTGCGTGTGCTCATTATACGCAGCTTATTCCTTTCTGCGAATTCTACCAACATCTCTCCTCTTGTATTCCTAGAATCGATGCCGTAGTTTTCAATTGCTTGTCAACCATCCTGCTTTCCCCTCCATTTTCATTGGAGTCAGCCATGAGTAGAGTATAGTGAGTTTGCACTTTTCTCATCGCTAATTCATCATCTTCGTAAAACTGATCTACTTCATCATCATCATTTTATTTATTTTATTTTATTGTACCCTCAAGACCGAAGTATTACAGAGGGGAGTGGGTAAAAAAAACATACACAAGTAAATAAATAAAGTAGCCATAAACAACAAATGTGATTAGTTAATTGCATCCGGGAGTAATGATGTCTGATAAGGCCGAACGAAACTTTGAGTTGTCCTTGATTGCGACAACTGCGCCGGGAAGGTGGTTCCATTCCTGAGAGGTCCTAGGAATGAATGATTCGTTACAGGTTCTGGTGCGGCACTGAATGATTCCAACCTTATGGCTATGGTCGATGCGAGAGGAAATGTAGGTAGGAGGTGATATTAGATTATCGCGTAGGTACGAATTGTGGAAATATAATTTATGAAATAAAGCAAGGCGAAAGCACTTACGCCGGGCTGCGAAAGGAGGAAGCAGCAAATAGTTTTTCATGGCCGTTACGCTTGATGTACGGCTGTAATTGCTATGAATGAAACGTACGGCATTGTTTTGGATTAGTTCAAGTGATTGAGTAAGGGTTTCGAAGTGCGGGTCCCAGATGGATGAGGCGTACTCCATTTTACTCCTAATAAGCGTTTTGTATAGAATTAACTTTAATGATGTAGGAGCAGAAGAAAAGTTTCGGCGAAGATAACCTAGCATGCGATTAGTATTGTTAATGACGTTGTCGATGTGCAACGACCAGGAAAGTGACGAGGTTATATGGACGCCTAGGTATTTATAGGAGGTTACGACCTCCAGGGGAGTATCATTAAGGTAATAGTTCGGTGGAGGAATCTGGCTGCGAGTTACACGCATACATTTACATTTACTTACGTTAAGTAGCATTAACCATACGTCACACCAGTTAGAGATAGCGTTTATATCGTCTTGTAAGAATTTGTGATCATATTTGTCCGAGATTTCACGGAGGATAACACAGTCATCTGCGAAAACTTAAATATTAGAACAAACGTCATTGGGTAAATCGTTAATCTAAATTAAAAAAGAGGGCCTATAACTGATCCTTGGGGCACACCAGAGTCTACAGGATTAGATGGGGACATATGATTATTTAACACAACATACTGTGACCGATTAAAGAGAAAATGTTCAAGCCATGCAAACAGGTGAGGATCAAGATTAAGTTCACTAAGTTTAAATAGAAGTAATTTATGGCACACTTGGTCGAAGGCCTTGGCGAAATCAAAGAAAACACAGTCTGCGAAAGAACTTCTGTCGAGAATAAGATGAAGGCTGTGAGTAAAAGAAAGAAGTTGGGTTTCACATGACAAGTTTTTTCGGAAACCGTGTTGTGCTTTTGTAAAAAATGAATTATTGTGTAAGTGCTTTGCTAAATGTGAGTACAGAATATGTTCAAGAACCTTGCAAGGAATGCTTGTGAGGGAAATGGGGCGGTAGTTGAGTGGCGAATGTTTGCTATCGGACTTATGAAGTGGGACCACCTTCCCGACCTTCCAATCTGCAGGTAGCCGATCGGTATCTAAGGATTGCTGAAAAATTTTCGAAAGCAGAACAGATGAATAAACAACAGTATTTTTCAGGAATTTCGCGTTAACCAAATCAGCACCAGGACTTGATGACAACTTGAGACCTTTAATTACATTTTCGACCCCAAGAGGTTCAATGATAATAAAGTCCGTAGGTGGGTAATTGCAAGACTCGAGAGTTGGAAGCACAGGGTTACTACATACGATAAAGTTGTTACAGAACACAGAGTTAAGGATATGGGGACATGCATCTTCGGGTACCGGTGAAGCATTGGAATCAATCAACGTGATTGAATTATCTTTGGAAGGGTTGATAACACGCCAAAACTTTTTAGGGTCATTCGCAAGCATTGTGGGCAAAGTGTGTACTTGGAATGTCTTTTTGGCAAGTTTAATAGCTTCTGTGTAAGTACTGTTTGCCTCCTTATAAGCGTCCCATTTCGATGCCAGTGAACTTTTATTGACTATTCGATAGAGTCGTTTTTTTCGGTTTGAAAGCCTTTTTAACTTGGAATTGAACCAGGGTTTGTTAACATTGCAGGATAGTACGCTTGATGGAATAAACTTGTCGGTGAGCTCATGTATCTTATTTTTGAAAACAGTCCAGTTCTCATCAACCGTGCGATCATCAAATTGGCTTAGGAAAGGATCAAGAAAATTAGCTAGATGAATATTAATATCGGGAAAGTTCGCCCTATCGTAGTGGTAAATTATTTTTTTTTCAACAATTGGTTTTATCACAGAAGATATGTTGAAAGAAAGACTCAGGTGATCGTTTAAGGCCGGTAAGCATGAAACATTGGTAACTATGTCAGGATGAGAGCATAATATTAAGTCAAGGAGGTTAGCAGCGCTTTCTGAGATCCTCGTTGGTTCTAATATTAATTGTGTTAGGGAAAACAAAGAGCAGAGATCAAGAAAGTCGTTACTTTGCGAAGAAAATGGATAACAGTGCGGAGGTTCAGTAGTCCAGCATATGTTGGGGAAATTTAAATGCCCCAATAATATAATGGGGTTCGAAGGATGCCGCGAAGTAAGGGTGTTAAGCACATCGTGAAGCTCAGTGGTGAAAGTGGATGGGTAGGATGGAGCGCGGTAGCAGACAACAATCGTAATTTTACGGTAACCGATATCGACGCACGCGCACACAACTTCCAGGTTACAGTATAAGTGGACTTGATCATCTTGCAGGGATTTTGAAATAGCGAGTAGTACGCCTCCGCCTTTGAGATAAATGCGATCGCAACGGAAGGTATGAAATCGAGACAAGTCAAAAATTTCACAATCTTGCACATGGGGTTGTAGCCACGTTTCTGTTAATGCAATGATACCAGCATTACAGCTATCAATGAGCGATTCTAGTTCCACGCGTTTGCGAAGCACACTTCTAGCGTTTGCAACAAGCACGGAGACTTGTGGTGTTAAAGATACGCCATTGCCCTTTGCGCATTGCTATGTAGCAGGATGATGACGCAGATTGTCAGGTGCGCTTGCGTGATCTGGAACACTACTTTTAACTTGCTTAACGCTGTCAGTTGTTGAATCATACATAAAACATTGATTATCAATGAAAAGCTTGTTAAAACGTAGTTTGAATGAGGGGGAATTAGGCTGGTTTTTACCAAATTCGAGAAGCTTTTTTCGAGCGAGCCTTGTCGCAGGCGAGATGTCCTCAGTTACTGAAATGTTACTATTTTTAAGTTGGCTGCGCGACGAAAGTATGCTCTCCTTAATTTTGAAGTTTGTTAGTTTCATTATAACCGGACGACATATTGTGTTTGAAAAAGTCCCGATTCGATGCGCCCGTTCAACTGAGTTTGGTGGCAAGTCATTTCCCATAGCTGACGACAGGGCATCCACGGTTTTTTGTTCAGTTTGCAGCCATGACTCATGGGAATCGGGTATGCCGTGAAAAACCAAGTTATTCCGCCTTGATCTGTCTTCCAAGTCGTCTAAGCGCGAGACTATGGTGACCTGCTGCTTTTTTGACCGTTCAGCGCTCTCTTGAAGTATGGCGATATCTTTGCAAAATGTGTCTAGGGCTTCAGATTTATTCTCAAGTGATTCAAGACGGCGGAAAATATCAGTTAGCTTCCCTTCGATTGCGTTTTGGCTGGCTTTCACATCCTTCATATCTGATTTCAACTCGGACTGACCTTTAGTAAGCTCGACTGTCGACTTCTTTATGTCTTTTAGCATTAATAGCACTGTACCCATTTGATCAGACTGGGATTCGGGAAGACTACTCGAGGCAGAGTCATCTTGAGCCGACCTCTGCACCCTTGGAGGCCCCGAGTTTTCCTCGACATCACCGCATTGCAACAACAACAGCGCCACGTCGAGACTATCACACATAGTAGCATATAAGACAAGTGGGCATGGGAGCAGCAAAAGTGAGCGATTATCACTCCGTTTAGCATACAGGGTCAAATTGTTACGCACCTGTGGAGCGAAGAAAAGTTGCGCATGAGGCATAGTGCAACGAGTGCTGCTCGCATGCCCACTGAAGGAGTAGTTCATCAGCAAGCTGCTTTTGAAGGGGCTGGGAGGTTAGGGCTTAGTCTTCTACTACCTTTAATCTATGCTTCTTATAAGTTTTATTACGACTACTGCTACCCTCTAATCAGCACTGTCGAATTTGTCAATGTCACCCGCTATGTCCTCATGTATTAGGAATCCTACTCCGTACTGCTTCTTATCTGCAAGTCCACTATTGCAGAGCACGTGGCCATTAGTCAGTACTGTATAAGTCTCACCAGTTCTAACCTCACTATGGCCACTGATAACCCAAACACTTCCTGGCAGTTCCTCAAAGGGTCCTGCTAAGCTAGCTTCACTCGAGAAGGTTCGTGTGTTGAACGTTGCCAGGTTCACTTTACAGTAGCGGCCTGTACAGGGACGGAGATTCTTAGCAGCTTCTGCCATGACGCAAGTCTGATCGTCTCCTTGGCCAGGTGCCCCGCTGGGACCAGCCGCTGGGGACTGAGAGCCATGGGTTGATTGTAGGAGTCATGAGGGAGGTAGTGGCCAAATAATGCACCAGGGAGGCCAATTCCTGTCCTGGTGAGGGAGTGTCTTTGTTGAAGCTTAGTGGGCCGTCCTAATTTGGCTGCACCTAGGCTAGTATAGCCCCACTGGCTCTCGGTATTTTTGCCGGGGTCAGGCGTCCCTTGTGACTTCAGGGTGGAGGACCAGAGACGGACTCTCTCCGCAGACGAAGAGAAAATGAAACATTTTATAAAATATTTACAGATAGTGTATGATAGCGTACATGAAGCTGTAAGAGCGCATCAGAAAAACTGGGCGGCTAGAGGCGACTCTCTCTCTTCACAATGGGCCGGTTCTTTCTTAAATCCCTTTGGCGACTCCTCGTCGGCAGGAACCACGTGGGGCGGGTGCTGACGTCACCCGCATCGAATTCTTCATTCGTCGCGGAGATGGCTGGGTACTTCTTGACGTCCCCCTTCCCATTGTCGAATTATTGATCCGTCGCGGAGAAGTGGGGGCTCCCGTCGCCTCGATGATAGGCACACATTGTGGCAGCTCCCGTCGCCTCGTTGATAGGCACGCGGTATGGCACAACAGCAGCCACGCCGCCAGATAATACATCCAGAAGTCGAGCTGTTCGACGCAGTTCGACGTATGCGATGTGCGGACTAAGTGACGTCCTTGACGGGGTTAAAAAATTGCTTGGCCGCCCTTTCGTCCGCTGGTTTTTGCTTTGATCTGATAAAGCTTACGGAGTGACCGAAAATCAACGCCAACCACTTCGACGAAAGTGAGCATCCTCCCAATGCTCTCCACAACGCCAGACCAAACTCCATGAAAACAAACGGTATAACCACCTCTGATAATGGGCACTAATTTCATTGGGGCCTTCCACTTGTCGTTGGATTCACCAACTCGCTGACACACGTTGCATGAACGGACAAGTGTTTCAACCTCTTTCCTGCATCGTGGCCAATAGAAATCTTGCGCTAGCCTAGCCTTTTTTTTATTGATACCGAGGTTACCCGCCCAAAAATTCCCATGCATTAACTCTAAAAGCTGTGGTCGGTACTTTTCTGGCGCGAGTAGTTGGTTGTATGTCCGGCCCTTGGAATCCTGATATTTCCGGTACTTAAGACCTGACCCAGTGTAGAACGAGATGTTCTTTAGGGCCACTCCTTCATTCACATTACCCTGCAGCACATTTAGCGGAGGGTCACTTTTCTGTGCCGCGATAGGGGCCTCTAGGTCAACCCTACTAAGCTGCTCCCAGCAAAGGGTTGCGAGACTAACCAGTGAATTTTCCACTTCAGCCCTAGGCTCCCCGTTCTCCCCGACTCTCGAAAGGCTCACCCGCTGTCTCTGATCCGGTAATTGATCCGTCACAAGCCTGAGTTCTCTGCTTTTAACCAGCCATATCACCCGGCCTAGGCTGCCGCTGTGAGGACCTTACATGGTCAGTTTTCTCGTTTCAAGATGAGCTTTCCAGATTTTTTCACGTTTCTTTCACGTGCTCACGCGATCGCGTGAGCGCGATCGCGTTAATGCGATGCAGGCGACACTGCTAGAGAACGACCGGTCCTCCTTTTTTAAAAGCTGCTGTGATTTGTTCGAAAAAATGATAAGGAAAGTGTTCGGGTAAACTTGGACTCACAGCTGCCTCTGTTTTCAACCTTCCAAAAATGCCCTCGAGGGTTACCCTGGCAACTGGCAAGCATGCCCTCTGCTTTTCTGCGACTTGTCTGATCCAGGCGCATTCCCCTGTATAGTCCCCAGGAGAAATACAGGACGGATGAGTAACATCCATGGTGGTGGCTGAATCGCGAAGTGTCCTGCAAATTTTCCCGTTTACCATGGCATCCTGCATATATGGCTCGAGCAGCCTCAGATTTTCTTCTGACTGGCTAATGCTGGCGAACGCGATTTGCTCCTTGCAATTTGAGGGAATATGGCCTTCTTTGTTGCAACGGAAGCAGATAATTGATCTCCGGGCCTCGAACTCGCGCTCTACGTCTGCCTTAGCTTTAGCAGTCCCAGCCGACTGGGCTGTCTCTGCTAGCGCTTCCCTCGCCAACTCAGCCTTAGTGGATACTCCTTTGCTGAGCTCGTCGCTCGTAGATGATTTGTTATTCGACAAAATTGGTCTGCGAGGCGAAAACCGTTTTACACAATAGTCTTTTTTTTTCTAGCTCATCTTCCTGAATCGGTTTTTCTCGGAAGTTCCGACGCGTGTAATCTTCCTCCGCGAGCTGCGCTGCCTTCTGTAGGTCTACCTCTGGGAGCCTGTCCTGTAGCCAAAGTCTAACTTCTGAAAGAACTCGGTAAGACTGCTCCAGTGTTATGCATTCAAGCACTTTGTCGTGGTTGCCATACACTTCTGCACTTTTGAGCGACACTTCTAAGTTATACTTTAATTCGTAAGCGACCTCAGTGTGCCACTCGCTGCCCCTTTTTGCCTGTCTAAGCCGCTGTCGAAATGTCTCGAGAGAGGCGGTATTTGCGAAGATGCGCGGCTTTTACCTTTCTATACTTCTCGCAGTCTTCTTTAGGCAAGCGTGCGAGAACATCCGCGGCCTCTCCTTGGACAAATGAAATAAGTTTTTGACACCAAAGGCTTAGGTTCAGCCCAATCTTTTCACACCTACGTTCGAAATTCACGAGAGAAAGTGCGATATCACCGCCTATGCTGTACGGTAGCATCATGTCCTGCATTCCCAGTTTCGGCGTATCGTCTTCACAGCAAAGGGGACTTGAAGGCGCGGAGCTGATTCGACTTTGATCTATTTCCAGTTCTCTCATTTTAAGAGTATGATCTCGTTCTTCGTGCCTCTTATTCTCCTCTGCCTCCTCGCGTCTTTTCTGTCCCCCTGCCTTCTCGCCCCCCTTTTTTTCTTCTGCCTTGCCGCGCATTTTTTTCTCGCTTCTCCTCTCAAGAATTCCTCCCCAAACCTCTTCGACTTCCTCCTCAGTTGCCTCTTGTGCCCTCATAACGTCCAGAACGGCTTGCTTTCGCCTTGCCGCGGCAACCGAAATGCCCACCTCGTGACAAACATGAAGAAGGTCCTGTATCCCGAGCTTCTCCATCGCCATCTGTTGACTCGTCTCCGGTTTTGCCTCTAAATTAGCTTTGCTTCCGAAGCTGGAAATCTGTGCAAGGACTTAAGCAAACTAAGACAAAACTGGCCACTACAACCGTTTCAGAATACTTGAGAAATGCTGCTTAGCATTAGAGAGCTTTAGTTTAGGGGACGCAAGCAGCTTGCGTACGCAAGAACTAGGGGCTACGCTACTGCGCATGCGCGGACCCCTACGTTTGGCTCTGCGCATGCGCAGTACCATCGCCCCTAGTTCCTGCGTACGCAAGACGCTTGCGTCCCCTAAACTAAAACTCTCTATTTACGTGTGCGACAGAGCTTTGGCGATGCGAAAGGCAAACGTCGGGCCCGCAACCCTCCAATGTAGCTGACGCCGGTCGATTTCGTAGCCGCCGTGGAGCGGTGTCATCATCGTCATCATCATCATCAGCCTGGTTACGCCCACTGCAGGGCAAAGGCCTCTCCCATACTTCTCCAACAACCCCGGTCATGTACTAATTGTGGCCATGCCGTCCCTGCAAACTTCTTAATCTCATCCGCCCACCTAACTTTCTGCCGCCCCCTGCTACGCTTCCCTTCCCTTGGGATCCAGTCCGTAGCCCTTAATGACCATCGGTTATCTTCCCTCCTCATTATATGTCCTGCCCATGCCCATTTCTTTTTCTTGATTTCAACTAAGATGTCATTAACTCGCGTTTGTTCCCTCACCCAATCTGCTCGTTTCTTATCCCTTAACGTTACACCTATCATTCTTCTTTCCATAGCTCGTTGTGTCGTCCTCAATTTGAGTAGAACCCTTTTAGTAAGCCTCCAGGTTTCTGCCCCGTAGGTGAGTACTGGTAAGACACAGCTATTATATACTTTTCTCTTGAGGGATAATGGCAACCTGCTGTCCATGATTTGGGAATGCCTGCCAAACACACCCCAGCCCATTCTTATTCTTCTGATTATTTCCGTCTCATGATCCGGATCCGCCGTCACTACCTGCCCTAAGTAGATGTATTCCCTTACGACTTCCAGTGCATCGCTGCCTATTGTAAATTGCTGTTTTCTCCCGAGACTGTTAAGCATTACTTTAGTTTTCTGCAGATTAATTTTTAGACCCACTCTTCTGCTTTGCCTCTCCAGGTCAGTGAGCATGCATTGCAGTTGGTCCCCTGAGTTACTAAGTAAGGCAATGTCATCAGCGAATCGCAAGTTACTAAGGTATTCTCCATTAACTTTTATCCCCAATTCTTCCCAATCCAGGTCTCTGAATACCTCCTGTAAACACGCTGTGAATAGCATTGGAGATATGATATCTCCCTGCCCTGAGCGGTGTAGCGGGCGTTATCTTGCTTCGAATCCCATAGCTTGCCATCCACTATTGTGACTTCGGGGTGGAGGACGAGAGATGGAGTCTTTCCGCAGACGAAGAAGAAACGAAAAACTACAAAATATTTACAGATAGTGTATGATAGCGTACATGTAGCTGTAAGAGCGCATCAGACCGACTGGGCGGCTGGAGGCGACTCTCTCACTTCACAGTGGGCCGGTTTTCCCTTAAATCCCTTTGGCCACTCCTCGTCGGCAGGAACTAGGCGGGGCGGGTGCTCACGTCACCGGCGTCAAATTCTTGATTCGTCGCGGAGATGGTTGGGTGCTTCTTGACGCCCCCCCCCCATGTCGAATGCTTGATTCGTCGCAGAGAAGTGGGAGCTCCTGTCGCCTCTATAATAGGCACGTGATATGGCACAACACACTCCGAGCCTGGAAATGTAGTGAACTGGAGGAGGGTTCACTTGCAACCGTCAGATTAGAAGCTAGATCTTCTACGTCTGCTCCACGCCACCGCCTCAATAACATAGCTACAAATGGAACACTAAAGGAATCACATAGCCAACAAAAATCTGAGTATTGTTAAAACCAGTTATGCTATATGTGGGCTCAACTGTATTTCTTTCTATTTAAAATGTTTTGATGTTTGTTCTTTGTGTTTTATTTTGTGCAATCCGGTTATAGGAATGATTGGTGATACGAATGAAATTTTCTTGGCACTTGAATGTTGTTATAAGGGGGTTCGACTGTACATCGACTGGGAACCAAGTTATGACACACATAGCAACAGGTATAAAAGGTATAAACAGGCACTTATTGGCAAACAGGCACCCCAACAGGCCACCGCCCAGATCGGCAAGCTTCTCAGTCTGTGGACATATTACTAGAAATGAACACAAAGAGCATAATTGATTAAGGCAAGTTATTTGTGTAGCAGATGTAACCTTTAACTCTGCCCTAACTTAAGTAACACTAAAGGTCGTGAGTTCGACTCACACCAAAGGTCGACGGCTCGTAGCCATTTTGGTTCATAGCGTGGTCACGTCCACAACAACAATATCGGATTTTCCGCCTCAGGAGTCATTTAGGGCTTTCGCATAAATAAATAAATAAATAAATAAATAAATAAATAAATAAATAAATCTGAATTCTGGGGTTTTACGTGTCATAACCACTATTTGATTGAGATAAGTGGAGGACTACACATTAACCTTCACTGCCAGGGGATCTTCAACGTGGCGCGAATGCACGGGACACGGGCGTTTTGTCATTTAGATTATGATGATGACGATGATTTCTTGGCATCCCGTTTGAAACGGGGCGGTGACAAATAGTTACCCAGCCTGCTTGAGTTACTCAGGTATGCCGCACAGGCTTTTCGTTATAGCATTTCTGCATATATTTCTTGAATCATTTTCCTCTTCCTCAAGAAATGTATACAAAAGTGCAAGAACGAAAAGCATGTGCGGCATACCTGAGTAACTCAAGCAGGCTGGGTGACTATTTGTCACCGCCCCGTTTCATTTTCCTCTTCCTCAAGAAGAAGACCGCGCGTGAAGGAGGCACTCCGAATGGGCTCGTGCTCTTGGAACACCGCACAGCAGATCTTTTGTTTCTACAACGTGCTTACCACCCCCAGTCAACGGATCTTAACGTCTGGAATCTTTTTCTGAACGGGAGAGGCAACTTCTTGGCCCCCGCGGCCTCCGTCGGGGCAGAGACCCCAGCTGCGGCAGAGGCCACAGAAGCGGCGCTAGTAATAAAGCAACAAGACAAGGTAGGCAGAGAAGTTCATGTTGTTACTGGCTCGCAACAGGCCTACCGTAACTTTACCAAAGGACGAACACCGCCGCTGGCGGCTCAGATCCTAGGCCCGAAGCTGAGAGAATGCCGTCAAATCACGTGGACGCCGGGTCACGCGGGACTGGAGGGAAACGAAAGGGTGAAAGCCTTAGCTCGAGCGCTAATCAACCGAGCGGGGCAAAACCAATCGTCTCATCAATCCCCACCTTCGCGCCCCTGCCATCCAATTACTGCGACCGACTCGAGATCCATCGTCTCAACCGCAGTATTTATCCTATCCCTCACAGAAAGCTCAGCAATGAAGAGGCAGTAGCTCTCAGATTTATTCCGACTAACACATTCCCAAACCTACACAGATACAGCAAAATGTATTCACAAACATATCGCGGCATCTGCCCCTGGTGAAGCGGCACACGCTCTACACACTTTCACATCTCGTGGGGGTGCGGGGGCAAACCTCAACACTTAAAGACGCCTAGCACATCATTTCTGCGGTAGGAGGTACAGCTGACCGGCGATACCTTGGCGGGACAAGAAGCTGTCGTGCAGCAAGTACGTCGAGCAGCCGTGGCCAGCGGAGTCCTGGAATGAGGACACCACCCACTCGACCTCAAGAGCAACGCCCTAGATGGTCCAAATAAATGTTTTCTCTCTCTCTCTCTTGAGACCAAGATTTCCCAGATCCGGTGAGACCTCGGCCCTAGGACATTTCGAGGCGATCAGGCCGCAGCGCTAGGCCTAACTTAGGCGCCGCGATTACGGCGTGGCAGCATCGCTTGCCGCTCATGCCCACTGCACTGCTGCCGTGAAAATGGCGCCCGAGACACCCTACCAGCCGCAGCATTGGACGAAACCACACCAGCCGCCACTGCTGATCAAGAGCCGAGTCAAGACAACGAAGACGGGACTTGGTTTCTCGTGGCGCGAAAGCGCAAGAAACAGGTCCAAGCTACTTCGAGCTTGCCACCCAACACTGAACCTACAAAGCAGGGCCGCCTACCTCTGACATGTCGCAAGAGCCCGCAGCTGCCCCTGCTACCGATCGACGACTTGAAAGTGGTCTTCCGACCGGGAGAAGGACTGAATCTCGGTGAGTGGCGCCAGCACTCTAGAGCTACAGGCATGGCAGCTAAAATAAACGCGAGCACGCTCCGCCAGGTAACCATCCGCCTACGCCAAGAGCAGAACGTCGCAGTGGTCGGCAAACCGGACGAAGAACTAGCGGCAAGACTGCAGCTGATCAAGTTTCATGTCTGGAAAACAAGCAGTACAAGGTTCAGACCTATGTGGCTGCTCCGGAAGCCTTATGCAAAGGAGACAGCTCCGGCATAGCAAAGAATACCATGCCGACAACGATGATGACAAACATCCGATCCCCGATGGCTCAGGTCCTGCATGCAAGAATGATGGGAAATTCAGCCACGGCCATCATCACGTTCTCTGGCATTCGGGTTCCCTGGTACATCTACTACTACGGAGCAGAATACCCATACTACATTAATAAACCCCGACAGCAGCTGCGCTGCGTGTGCCTCTCCACGGGTCATCGAGCGGATGTTTGTCCATCCCTGGATAAACCCCGGTGTGCTGCGTGCGGCACATCAAACTCCTCCGGAGGACATGATTACACGTTGAAATGTTTTCATTGTGGTGGTGAGCAACTCGCCACTGACTCCCGATGTGCAGTGGCAACGAAAACTCTTTAAAAAGAGCCACGTGTTCCGAGAGCAGCAGAAAAGGCGGAGCAGCAACTCCAGCACGACAAGAAGTCCAGAAAGATGACGACCTTCAACGTTGTGGCACCTACGACCACTGATCCAACACGTGGTCCTCCCCGCTACCGACCCCGGGGATACAGACAGTCCCAAAGTCGCAGTAGGTCCAGGGGCCGCAGGCCGTCCAAGGACCAGAAGCAACCTCGTGGTCGAAGCCGATCTGGGAGCCGCAGCTTGACGTAGCCGAGACAGCTACCGAAAGAACCTCAGGCCGCGTCGACAAAAACGCTCGACCATCACACCAGAAAGGTTACAGAGGTGATTTGGTCAGCGCAGTTTCCCCCTCTTTCCTCCTCCCTTCCTTAACCTCCGTCCGCACTGCAAACAAACATACAAAAGAAACGGTCTCCCACAGAGGCGCTTTCACTCACCCAGGCACCCACACTCGCACCTGAGAAACTACCTCACAATTCCTGCACCAAAGAAGAAGTGTGCAAAATGATAGAGGAAAGGGCGACTGTTTTGAGAGCGGAGATGCAAAAAATCAAGGAATAGATCATGGCTGATGTCAAGCACATGCTACAACAGATCATACAACAAGCCATGACTGACATGAAACAATTCATCAGTGCAATTGCAGCTCAACTTTCAGCCATCAAAACGACTCACTTCCACATGACACTAACGCCACTCGAGAACCAAGAAGGTCCCACCCTTATACCATCCGGCTCGTACAACAACACCTGCCCTCACCAGCGACGCCGTATCAGCCAATCATGGACAGCAAACCTAAGAGAGACGCTACCACCTCCTTCCGGGTGTGGCAATGGAATTGTAGAGGGTACCGAAGGACGAGGGGCTCCCTCACACAGTTCCTAGCCACGCAGCCTCACCCAACTGATGGCATAGCACTTCAAGGAGTACATTGCACTCCCACACTCACTGGATACAATGCGTACACCGACAAGCATGGCACCACCAAACCACCACTAGTTGCCACCCTTGTGCCCAAACAAATCACAGTGATTGAGCACACGCACGACAGCTCCAATATTCCGCATGTGCTCTTAGAAGTTGTACCCAGGAATCGATTTCAAACGACCTTGTTTTTGTTTAATATCTACAGTGCACCTAAATTGCGACGAGACGATTTCAGACAACTTTTTTCGGCCGCCAGCAAACAAGCCAAAAAATTGATTATCCTGAGAGATTTCAATGCGTCCCACCCAGCCTGGGGTTACTAAACAGAAGCTCCAAAAGGCCGACATCTAGCCCATACCATGAGTCTTGATCGATTAACTCTGCGGACAGAACCTTACACACCAACCAGAATGGGTAACAGCATAAGCAGGGATACCTGCCCTGACCTAACAATCGTCAAGGGGTTGACTCAATGCTCCTGGAACAACGTAATGGAGAATCTAGGCAGGGACAATAGCATTCTAACCACATAAGTCCAACTGGGGCCCATACGCAGCCCAGAACGTACAATTAAAATAACGAACTGGAACGCTTTCCGGAGCAATAGCACCAAATCTCAACAACACGACCACATCTACGTGAGTGGACACAACAGCTGCAAGCAGGTTTTAAAGCTGCACTAAGCAACTTACTGCAACAACGGAGACACCGGATGTGGAGAAACTGCTACTCCATCTCCGCGATGCTCGAAGACGCCTGACCAAACGATGGAAGAGGCAGCGGCACCAGCGTAGGCTGAAATAAAAAATCAATCGGATCAGAGCAGAAGCTGAAGAATACGTCACCAGCCTCATTAATAACAATTGGCACAACCTCTGCCACCGCTTTAATGGCCGACTAAGTACTTCTAAAACATGGTCCCTCCTCAGAGCACTGCTCAACCCAACGCACGCAAGAACGCACACAATCAACACCGTGCGCACTATCACCCACAAAGAATAAATGGATGATGACGGTCTTCTCCAAACATGGCAACATAAATACATTGCTACAGGTCACCGACCGGATTACGAAGACTATCCACATGAGGAAGAAACCCAATTGGACGACGATATTACAGAGACAGAAGTGAAGGCAGCCCTACACGGCATAAGATGTAACACGGCGCTCGGAGCATACGGCATTCACTATGCACTACTACGCAACCTCAACGATCAGACCATATGGCAACTCACTGCATACTACAAAGACAATTGGAAAAACGGAACGCTTCCACATTAATGGCGACACGCCGATATTACCTTAATTCAGAAACCCGGGAAACCATTGTTCCTCCAAAATGTCAGACCCATTTCCCTTACTTCGTGTATTGGCAAACTCTTCGAGCCCGTAGTTATAATGCGCCTCCAGCCTCATCTCGAAGCGAACCAATTCTTCCCCAATACCTTATTCGGCTATCGACCAGGTCTGTCTGCGCAGGACACACTCCTACAACTTAAGGAGGATGTTATGGATGGTCCGAGTAAAGTTCAAACGAGAGCCATTCTGGCGTTGGACCTCAAAGGGGCCTTCGATAACGTCTCCCATGACCTCATTCTAAACAATCTTGCATCCTCCCGATATTGAAAACACATCTATGATTTTGCCCGAGCCTTCTTATCTGACCGCACAGCCACCATCGGCCTAGGTGATATTCGGTCAGATATCATAAACCTTTCCGGAAGAGGGACTCCCCAGGGTTCGGTTCTCTCACCCATCATGTTCAACGTGGCTATGGCAAAGCTGCCACTGTTCCTCGACAAACTTGCGAACGTGCAGCACGCTCTGTACGCCGATGATGTAACAATCCGGGTGACTACAGGGTCGGACGGCTCCATTCAAGACGCGCTACAGGAAGAAGTAAATATTATACAAGAGTATGCAACAGCCGGAGGATTCACCTGCGCAAATGAGAAGTCGGAGCTCCTGCTTGCATGAAAATAAACGCAATAAGACCGATATTCCACCAGCAATCATATTGCATTTCAATGGCAACGTTATTCCAAAGGTAGACAGACTACGTGTACTAGGCCTTCACATACAACACAACGGGAATGCCACACATACCCTAAACATACTCCGCCAACAAATCACCTAAGTAACGCACATGATAAAGCTCATTACAAGCGGCCGACAAAGACTTGAAGATGTACTCCGAATCGTGCAAGCCCTCATAATTAGCAGATTAACCTACCACCTCCTCTGTCATAACCTGACTCAGACCAAGATGCACCAGATGGACACTTTCCTCCGTACAGCACTAAAGGCAGCGCTGCGATTACCCCAACATGCGTCCACGCAGCTCCTACTACGACACGGGGGGAGGGTATGGCAAAAGTGTGAGAAGCGTAGTGTGGCGGGTAAGAGATGGCGGCTGGAAGTTTGTCGACGACTGTAAATCGTGCCCACGCGCCACCCGCGCGCTCGTCCCACGTGCTGGTTCTCGCGGTCCCCAGCTTAGCGAGGCAGTCGTGCCGTTTGCAACGTGCCGCACGAGGTCGATTGTACGCGCTAGCCTATGCATCGCGAAATGAAAACACGCATAGGGCTGCTCTCAAATTTCACATTGGGGAATGTCTGATCGTCGATGAATTTTTTTTCCACTAATACTCTAAACATCTCTTGCTTATCTCGACTGCTGACCAGTTGGTGTCCACTTTAAATTCAAGCGCTTCTTGAAGGCGTACGCTACCAACGGGTCTCATTGGGTGAATCCCTTCGCATTCCATTAGGATGCGCTTGGTGGCCTCCGGATTTTTGCTGCAGCATACACAAGTATCATCTAGTTGCGAATATTTGCTCCGGCATGTTTTTGTCCTTAGGCAACCAGTTCGAGCCTGAACTAGCAAAGAACCTTCCTTCGTGTTATCGCACACATTTTCCTTTCTAATTTCTCACAGTTTCTTTCGGATGACTCCTCATTTTCTATTTACACTTTTAGTTAACCTCTACTTGGTTGCCAACTTTCGTGACCTCTTCCTCCACTTTCTAGCCATGGATACGTGTGCACTTTAGCCGCCCATTTATTTTCACCCATGGTCCTGAGTATTGGCGGAAAGTTTTCATTTTCCCAGGGAGGGGCCCGGGGTGGGGGGGACTGGGGCCCGATTAGTTTTCCGAGCCACACCCATAAATAATAAATAAATAATAAAAATAATAACAGTTGCACAGAAGAAACTTTTGTGTGGCCTAAAAGAATTGTTCAGTGAAGTGACGACCTTATACAAGTAGTTACAAGACCTCATAGTAGGAGACAGTTCAGTTTCACAGCCTGAGTCCCCTCGCACCACCAAGAGACTGGCGTCTCTCGGATGAACCATGCGGCAAGCGGATTCAGGTAAACACGTTAGGAATTGATATATGCGTTTTGGGAGTATTAGGTCGCACAAATACACACTAAAGAAGAAAGCCAGGTAACGCCTTCTTAAAGCTTAAATAGACATGGATACAATCAAGAAATAGTTTCCTGGAGAAAGGCCACTTGTGAAGACATAACATGTATAGAAATTACACAATATTTAAGAATTTCTAAACACAACTTATGACTAAAATTATTAGCGTAAGTCAATGTGACTCCGTAAAGCAATGATTGAATTACTTGTCAAAGCATGGTTTATGCCAGTGGTTTCATTTATTTCCCAGCATCGGAATAAAGCTTTAGAGGGTAAAAAATTATCAAGAGCACAAATAAGCAACCATATTAGCGAATATAATCATTAAGTAATAAGAGACAGCGATATCTCGAAAGCGCAATAGGATACGAGAGCAAGTAGGAACGGCATGGACTTGATTATTTAGCAGCTGATGAAGCATATAAGGAATAAAGTTAAGGTAAATGCACAGCGTTGACTAGGGAGCTTTACAAATTGCGCAACCAAACGTCATTGCGTAGCCAAAAGGCCTCACCCTGTTTCTGCGATTGTGCACCGATTTTCATTCCTTTGTATTCTTTTTGAGTTGTTTTCTAAGCCAGGATGTTTGCTTGAAGCTTGCCTCACTTCCCTGAAGCTTGCCTCACTGCCTCTTTGTATTAGCACGTGATAACTTTTGCCAACTGAATACCTCTGAGCACTCTCTGTAAAACCGGCGTACTGGCACAGAACGGGTCAGAGCTATGCGATAGCTCCCAACGTATTTGTTTTACCAAGACTTATCGGCACGCAACGCTCACGAAAGCACACCCCTCCATCAAAGCGAGAGGGTAAAATTTTGCGAATCAGTGAATTACGCCAAATCACTGAGTTAGGTGCGCGTTGTGTTTCAGTTTGTGGCAGCTGAGCTCGGCTGTCCGTGCGCCCGAACGCGGGTGGCGCGCTTTCTTTCGGACGCAATCGTCTGTGCCGGCTTCAAGTTTGCAATCCGAGCTGGCTGCTCTCTTCGCGTGCGCTGTCTCACTGAGCGCCTAGTGTTATGCTTCCGCTGGCGCTCATATACGACACGGAAAATACGCCTCTTTCTGAACGTCAGGCGGGTTCTGGCAAAGCACCGGTGAGCGACGTGCCCACTGTTGGCTTTGTCGTTGGCGCTCGTGTAGCCGGTGCACGCTGCGAGCTCGGCAGGCACGGTAGAGGCGAGCTGGACGCATGTTTTCTTTTTGTCGTTTTGTTTCTCGTCGCTGCCTTGATGTTCCGCATAAAGACAAAAAAACCATATGAATGAGCGGCCCATACATCACGGATGCGTGAAAAACCGTGTAAGAGTGAGACGAAAAGGACGGCGGCTTGATGGGCATTACCTTCCCAAGCTCTCATTATTCGGGTTAGTTGGAGCTCTCGTTGCCAAACGCGCGCTTGGGGAGGAGAGCGCGCGTCTTCCCCTCTATCCCGGCCGTAGCTGCGAGTGACTGTGCGCGGCCGACGTTTACGTGGCCTGCGGGCCATATCTAAATGTCGGTAATCATTCGTGGGTGCAATGATAAGGGCGAGCAGGGATGGCCGCTAACTTCATGCGCGTTGTCTTCGTTTACGGTTGTCTTCGAAATTTGTGGGTTGTCTTTCGCGTCCCTAGTGCTCTAAGTGGCGTAGTCTAAGTTCAGAGAGAGTGCAAATTGGAGATATCGCTGACAGAGACCGCCTTGTGTAGTGGACATAAAAATAGGGAGATGATGATGATGAATTTAATTTGCGGAGTCGCGGTGAATATCGCGGCTGTACGAACCGCCCCCCGCCACTCCCCTTTGCCGGCGTTCTTCACAATGTCAGCGTTGTGACAGCGAGTGCTCGTGGTCATCCAGTGAGATATTTACAGGTTTACATGGTCAGTGCAGTACATTATGCCTGTTATTTTAATTAGTAAGTAAATGTTTACTACAATATTCATGGCCGATAGGACTAACGTACAGACTCGTGTAAGGGCCACACTTGTCACAGTTTTGATAAGCCTTACATGGGACCGGGCCTTTTTATCTAACCTGTATGAGAGCGAGAGAGAAAAGGATGCATAGAAAGGCAGGGAGGTTAACCAGAGGCATTTCCGGTTGGCTACCCTGCACGGGGGGCAGGGCGAAGAGGGATAAAAAGAGAAAGAGAGCGGAAGGGGGAGATAGAGAGAAATAGAGACGAGCACACCGCCTACAAATGTGCGGAATATAACCAACCCTTATATATAGCTTTCATTGATTACGAGACAGCGTTTGATTCAATCAAAACCTCAGCAGTCATGGAGGCATTGCGGAATCAGGGTGTAGACGAGCCGTATGTAAGTATACTGAAAGATATCTATAGCGGCTCCACAGCCACCGTAGTCCTCCATAAAGAAAGCAAAAAAAATCCCAATAAAGAAAGGTGTCAGGCAGGGAGATACGAGCTCTCCAATGCTATTCACAGTGTGTTTACAGGAGGTATTCAGAGACCTGGATTGGGAAGAATTGGGGATAAAAGTTAATGGCGAATACCTCGGTAACTTGATATTCGCTGATGATATTGCCATGCTAAGTAACTCAGGGGACCAATTTCAATGCATGCTCACTGACCTGGAGAGGCAAAGCAGAAGGGCAGGTCTAAAAATTTATCTGCAGAAAACTAAAGTAATGTTTAACAGTCCCGGAAGAGAACACCAGTTCACGATAGGTAGCGAGGCACTGCAAGTGGTAAGAGAATACATCTACTTAGGACAGGTAGTGACCGCAGATCCTGATAATGAGACTGAAATAATCAGAAGAATAAGAATGGGCTGGGGTGCGTTTGGCGGGCATTCTCAAATCATGAACAGCAGGTTGCCATTATCCCTCAAGAGATAAGTGTATAACAGCTCTGTCTTACCAGTACTCACGTACGGGGCAGAAGCCTGTAGGCTTACGAAAAGGGTTCTACTTAAATTCAGGACGAGGCAACGAGCCATGGAAAGAAGAATGATGGGTGTAACGTTAACGGATAAGAAAAGAGCAGATTGGATGAGGGAACAAACGCGAGTTAATGACATCTCAGTTGAAATCAAGAAAAAGAAATGGGCATGGGCAGGACATGTAATGAGGAGGAAAGATAACCGATGGCCATTAAGGGTTACAGACTGGATTCCAAGGGAAGGGAAGCGTAGCAGAAGACGGAAGAAAGTTAAGTGGGCGGATGAGATTAGGAAGTTTGCAGGGACAACATGGCCACAATTAGTACATGACCGGGGTAGTTGGAGAAGTATGGGAGAGGCCTTTGCCCTGCAGTGGGCGTAACCAGGCTGATTATGATGATGATGACATCGCCTACACTACAGAGCGGTAGGGGGCGGCGTTCTTACAGTCTATCGTGAAGCCCCGTAGACCGCAGGAACCTTAATAACGCGAGTAAGGCCCTTAATGTGGATGTTCTGTGGGATTACTGACTTCAAGCTTTGAGTTCTGATAGTGGACGATTGTCCAACTGTACGTGCATGAAATCTGCCGTAAACATCCGCGATCGCCTTCTCTCGCCATCTAGTAGCGACGCGCGAAAATTCGCAGTGGAGCGTGTTCGGAATCAGTGCACCGAACGCGATTGCTTCTCGCTGGATGTTCTTTTTTTTTTAATATTGGCTGTCAAGTTGTGGATGCGACTCTTAAATGTGTGTGGCCATTACACGAATTTATTCGGCAATAATTTGTCTTCGTGTAGTTGTGTCATACTTTGCTACAGTAGCGTAGCCAGAAATTTTGTTCAGGGGGGAGGGGGGGGGGAGGGGCTTACGTTGCAGCTCGGCATCCTCCTTAAGAGGAAGCTTTAGCTCGGATACTCCTATCTAAATACATGTAGAAGGGGAATTCGTGCTTCTCGGCAACCACTGCACCAATTTTGACGAAGTTTGTTGCATTTAAAAAAAGAAACTTGAGGGGTGGGAGTTCTAGTGACTGCTGGCTTCGAATTTTTCATTTAGGTGGTCAAGTGTTTATTCAAAATTGGCCAAAATCGCAAATATTCAGAAAACAAAACTATCAAGTTTAAAACTCTGCAACTCAACAATGAAAAATTATATCGCAATTCTGTGAATTTCATATAATAGCACATCCACAGCGGACAAAATTGATATGTTACACATGAGTCTAAAAAAATTAGTATTATGGAAACACGGATTTTGCAGAATCCTTGGATACAACGTAACCAATTCATGTAAGATACAAATTGACATACCAAATTTGTCCGCTTTGACTGTTATGATAGATGCCGTTGACAGAACCGCGATATCTTTTCTTGATGCAGAGCTCTTAGTTTGTAAACGTCGTGCTCCTATCTTTTTCGAACTTTCAAAGTTTTCTAAATATTTTAAACAAAATTCAGGCCCTAAATCGAAATTCCGCTTCCAACAGATACTACAATTTAATTTTATCTCTGAAATGCAACAAATTTCATTAAAAGAGATCCGGAGGTTATCTCAGAAAAGCGTTTCTGCGTTTCACATGTCTTTGAATGGGCCGCGTCGGAGTGGGGCCCGAGCTAAAGATTCCTTTTAACCAATTTGTCGAGGGATCAAATACATGAATAATAATTGCATTGCCATTGCCAAATATGCTGCAAACGAATTCTTGAACGCTATGCACTGTCAAAACAAGTAAAATATCTCATTCTTCATAAAAGAATACACTCGTATGTGCCAAAAATTGTGTCCAAAGTAACTGATATCAATGCTTCCATGTTTTTTGTCTATTTAACAAGTAAAGAAAATATCACACGAACTTTACAACTATATCAGCTCGAAACCAGCAGATCAGTGCATGCCGCTGATATGAAAAATGTAAAGGCCATGAAATGAACAAGTTGAGGACAAATATGGTAATGAAACTTTGTCCTTCAAGAACCGTGTTTACATTCACGTACGTATGCAACGGCCAGTGCAAAATATCAATGATGCTGGCATTTGTACCAATGTATTACGGAGGATCAGCTGTCACCTTTCGTGTATCGTGAGTAATTGCACCGAAATTATAGTCGCTACAGAGAGCACGTATAAAAAGCAGGAGTTCTGCAAAATATACGAGGGCGAGTCAAATCAAAGTGAGCCAATGCGAATAAATGACAAACAGAATACTTTATTTAAAAGTAGTCTCCATGAGCATTTAGACGTTTGTACCATTGACTAAGGAGTCGCATGATGCCGGTCTCATAAAATTCCTTGGGTTGCTGCTTCAAAAAGTTTGCAACTGACTCTTTCACGTCATCTTCCGACACGAATGCGGTTCCCTTGAGCTGTTTTTTTTTCGGTTGCCCCAAAATGTGGATGTCGCAAGGCGAAAGGTCTGGGCTCTGTGGCGGATGTTGCAGCGTTTCCTACTTGAACGTTGCCAGTTTTGTATTAAATACATCAGCGATGTGGGGACGGGCATTGTCGTGGAACAAGATGACCCATTCGTCAATTTTCCACATCGTTTGCTCTTGATTGCAACACGCAGCCGTTCGGCGTTTCACAGTATCGGAAACAATTGATAGTCTCTCAAGACTTAACAAATTTTATCCGTAATGGTCCCTGACGATTGAAAAAAAGGTCAACAACACCTTTCCGGCGGAAATGATGACCTTTGCTTTCTTCGGGCGTGGTGAATTCGAGTGTTTCCAGTCTAAGCTTTACCGTCGTGTTTCAGGCTCGTAATAGTGGTACCATGGTTCGTCCCCGATCACAATTGCAGACAAGAAGTCGTCACCCTCATTGTGATACCGGATCAGATCAGTAAAGGCAGCGCCGAACTTCTCCGTCTTCTGGCGGTGGTTCAAAATCTTCGGCATCCGTTGCGCAAAGAAAAGCAGATGACAGAGATGTTCATGAATTATGGCGTGAACCGAATCTTGACTGATGTTCAGCCGCTCTGCCAGTTCATGGATGCTTATCCTCCGTTCTTGTCTCATCACCTCATCAACTTTTGCAATTTTGTTAAGGGTGATTTCACGATGGTTTTAGTTCCGTCTTGGATCGTCTTTGCAACTTTCACGTCCTCCTTTGAGCCGTTTGCTCCAACGCTTCACAGTGGCCAATGAAATGCGATGTTCAACGTACACGGCAGCCATACGACGACTAATTTCTTTTTACGAAATACCTTCAGCAGTCAAAAACTTCACGGCAACATGCTGTTCAACTTTCGGAGTTTCCAATATGTCACAGAATCATGTTCAACGGAATGTATGAGAGCATTACAGAACCTTTATCCTCACACCTGCGTGTCACTTTTGTAAATGAGACATTCATCCCTTCTACGCACATGCCTCGCAGATAAGGAACCGAACCATTATTGCGCGGGGTGGGTAGGATCACTTTCCTTTGACTCGCCCTCGTACATTAGAAATGCGAAGATACAATGGGATATACAAATGCGAAGATAGAGGTTAATAAAGGGCAAAAAAGTCTCACTGGAAACAAAGTTCACTGCACGTAACACAATATCTACCAACAAAATATGTAAATATACGTATAACTCTCGAATAAATGCAGGTATCTAAGGAAAGGTCATGTTGTATGATGCGCCAAACGATGCAAAGAAACATATTGCGCTATCACAGATTCACAGAATCCTAGATACCGCCCCCAATCCATCCACTCCCCCCGGTGTATCGCGCGCGACGGAAGATGACTAGCTTGCTCTCCGCTTTTCTCCTTTGCGTCCACAAGACTGAGTCACCATCGTCGGCTCACCCATTCCAGGCCCCCCTTCCCGTACGCTTTCACTCGCACATACAGCATGCGGCGCTCGGTAACGATGTTATCACCCTTGGACTTTATAAGAAACATGAGGGCGACGGTGACGGCAGGAATGTGCTTGGAGTGTCCATATAATTGCTATCGCAATAATATAATAAGAGTATCCGGCAACTGAAGCGTCCCGTGGCCCATTACTTTCCGCAAAGGAAGATGATGATGATGATGATGTGCGGTGTTTTGTGGCGCAAGGGCCAGGTTTGGTCAAAGAGCGCCATGACAAGTGGTAATGTTGATGTATTATGGAAGATGTGACTTGGCTGTAAGGTGGCCTAAAATAGTCGCTGTAAAGTGCGTAAAATCTACGTGCTATAAAATTATGCCGATGACTAATGACGAATACTATGAACATTAAAATCCATCGTAGAAGAATGATGCAAAATAGAAAATATATAAGATGGTAAAATTACTTGGAGCACTGCTGCCTCGCCAGAGCCCTTGAAACACAAGGGCCTAGAGGCATGTGCTGTACGAAAGAGCTATCACAGCGGCATCCTCTGAAGTGAGCAGACGCTACGAACATGTGAGGCTAACAACATGCAACACAACATCTTTAAGAAAACTTAGGACTGCGTTGGTGTCAAACAGCGGTTCTGGGCCGAGTAACATTGCAGGATGAAGGGGGATCTGCTGCCGGTATGCTAGGGGAAAATGTTTCTTTCTCTCAGATTCGGCTGCCCGACACTCCAGGAGGACGTGGAGGACGGTCAGCCTCTCCCCGCATCTACCGCAGGTTGGATGATCTTTTTCAGTGAGTAAAAAGTTATGTGTGCCAAATGTGTGTCCTATTCTGATGCGACAGAATAGGACATCTGTTCGCCGTGATTTTGTTACGGAGGGCCAAGAACCTAACTGTGGCTTTATCACGTGCAGTTTGTTATTTACTTCTGCGTCCCACTTACGTTGCCAGTGGTTTCGCAGTTTCCTTCTTAAAAAAGGCTTCAGGTCTGTGACAGGGACCGAAGCTGTAGGATTAGCTGTATGCAATGAAATTGATGTGGCCATCTGGTCTGCCAGAACGTTACCCTAGATGCCCCTATGTCCAGGCACCCAGCGTATAATGACATGCTGGTTAGACATATATGCTCTACAGAGAATGGAATAGGGCTCAGTAATTACGGGGTTTCTGTGTTTACAGTGTGACTTCAAGGCTTTTACGACGCTTAAGGAGTCTGTAAATAAAATAGTTTTTTGAATATTTGATTTTCTGATATGTTTCAAAGCTGACAATAGTGCATCGGCCTCAGCCGTAAATATACTTGTTTCAGGGTGCAGTACATTGGATTCCGAGAAGGATGGACCAATGGCTGCGTAGGACACCCCGGCATGTGACTTAGAAGCGTCTGTGTAAAACTCTGTGCACGAGTACTTGTACTGGAGCTCCAAGAAATGCATTTTGATATGTGTCTCTGGCGCATGTTTAGTGACCTCTACAAAGGATGTGTCACACTCTATCAGTTGCCACTCCCAGGGCGGTACTAGCTTAGCTGGAGGCATTAGGCGTTGTTCGAGAACTGGGACATCCATTTCCGTGCTAAGGTCTCTTGCACGCAGCGAGGAAGGAAGTCTCATAGAGGGTCAGTTATGAAAAAGTGTTTCACACGTCAAGTCGTTAGCAGTTGCGAAACACGGATGTTCTTTATTAGAGCGAACCTTGAGAAAATACGTTAAGCTGATGTTTTTTCTTTGAAGATGGAGTGGCCACTCATCTGACTCTACATATAGACCTTCAACAGGGCTTGTTCTAAATGTGCCAGTGGCCAGAAGGATACCCAGATGGTGAATGGGGTCTAACATCTTAAGCGCGCTCGGTGCGGCAGAGTAATATACTACGGCATCATAATCTAGCCGTGATCGAACTAGGCTCTTGTAAATATTCAATAAACACTGTCTGTCGCTACCCCACGTTGTGTGGGATAAGATTTTAAGTAAGTTCATTGTTCTAAGACATTTTTCTTTAAGATGTTTTATGTGAGGAATGAAAGTGAGCCTGGAGTCAAGAATAACACCTAGGAATTTGTGTTCTTTGTTTACAGAAATTTGTTGTCCGCCCAGTTCTACACAAGGATCTGGGACCAGGCCTCTCTTTCTTGTGAAGAGAACACAAGAACTTTTGTGGGGGTTGACCTTAAATCCGTTTTGGTCTGCCCATTTGGACACTTTGTCCAAGCCCTGCTGTACCTGTCTTTCGCATACTGTGAGGTTGCAGGATTTGAAGCCCATTTGTATATCGTCTACGTATACGGAATAAAAAAATGGCAGGTGGTAGTGAAGCACGTAGTGTGTTCACCTTAACGATAAAGAGAGTGCAGCTGAGCACGCCTCCCTGGGGTACACCAGTTTCTTGGGTAAAGGGACGTGACAGTGCATTGCCGACTTTTACACGGAAGGTACGATTGGACAAATAGCTTTCAATTATTTTCAACATATTTCCACACATGCCCATTCCCGACAAGTCTCGCAAGATCCCGTAGCGCCATGTTGTATCATATGCCTTCTGCATATCGAGGAATATCGAGAGGAAATACTATTTGTGTATGAAGGCATCGCGAATATATCCTTCAATGCGCACAAGATGATCTGTTGTTGACCGCCCTTGCCAGAAGCCACACTGATAGGAATCGAGTATATTGTTGAATTCAAGGAAGTGTATGAGTCTGTGATTAATCATTTTTTTCAAAGAGCTTACACAGACAATTCGTAAGAGCTATCGGACGATAACTTGCTACCAAGGAGGGGTCTTTTCCCTGCTTCAGGACAGGAACCACAATCGCCTCTTTCCATGTAGATGGGAGATATCCCGCAGTCCAAATAATGTTGTAAAGTGTGAGTAGTGTAACTTGTGTGTCGGTATGTAAGTTTCTGATCATATCATACATGACTCTGTCAGGTCCCGGTGCAGTGCTTTTGCATGTGTTCAAGGCAGCTCACAACTCGGCAATACTGAAAGGCCGGTTATAGGGTTCATTCTGTCTGGATTTTCTAATTATTGGCTTACACTCTTCTATTTGTTTATATTTGAGAAAGGACTGAGAATAATGGGTTGAGCTCGACACGCTCTCAAAGTGCTCCCCAAGTCAGTCTGCCTGATCTTGCAGGGTATCGCCTTGCGTGTTTACCAGAGGGAGTGAATATGTTTGCCGCCCTCTAATCCTATAAACCCTGTTCCAGGCTTTGGCGTCGTATCTAAACGAGTTAATACTCGATAAAAACTTCAGCCAACTCACTCTTCTGGCCTGTGGGCGCGTTCTCCTGCCTTCGGATTTTGCTTTTTTAAAGTTAATAAGATTCTCCGCAGTGGGAGAGGCGCGTAGCAACCCCCACGCTTTGTTTTGTTTCTTACGGGCGGTCCTACATTCGTCGTTCCACCACGGGACGCGCCGTTTGCATGCTAAACCACTCACTTCGGATATGCATTTTGATGCGGCGTCTATTATGAATGTTGTAAGATACTCCACCGCAGCATTAATTTCTAAAGAAGACATGTCAGCCCATGAGATGCTAGTGAGAGTTCGAAATTTCTCCCAGTCGGCTGTGTCTATCTTCCACCTAGGAGCTTGTGGAGGATATTCGTTTTCTTTAGGTGACCTTAGCAGTATAGGGAAGTGGTCACTTCCGCAAGGGTTGTCGGTAACTTCCCATTCAAGCTCAGGCAGTACAGACGGGGAGACTATGCTAAGATCTATTGAAGAATAGGTTCTGTTTGCAAGAGAGTAATATGTGTGTTCCTTCTTATTCAACAGGCACGCACCAGAAGAAAAAAGGAACTGTTCAACAAGACGTCCTCGCGCATCTATACGAGGGTCGCCCCACAGGTAGTTATGTGCATTGAAATCGCCAAGAACAACATATGGTTCCGGCAATTCATCTATAAAGGAATGAAATTCATGTTTGCTTAGTTTGTAGTGTGGGGGTATATAAAGCGAGCAAATAGTGATAAGTTTGTTTAGCAGAACAACTCGAACCGCCACTGCCTCAAGAGCTGTTCGTAGTTGTAAACGTTGACAGGCTATGCTTTTTGAATTACAATTGCAACACCGCCCGATGATGCGACAGCATCATCGCAATCTTTGCGAAAAGTAACATACTGTCAAAGAAAGTTTGTGTATTTTGATTTTAAGTGTGTTTTCTGTAAACACAGCACTTTTGGATTGTGTTTATGGATAAGTTCTTGCACATCATCGAGATTCCTAAGAAGACCTCTGACTTTCCATTGAATGATTTGTCTATCCATATTTAAGGAAAAATTGGTGCTGTGTTTACGGAAACGGAGGTGACGCCTTACGTTACAGAGCTCTTTCGAGGCCCTGTAACTGGGGTTCTGCCCTTTCTGGAGCGTTCGAGGGAGCCTCGCCGCTCCTTAGGCGTTTGGTGCGCCTTTAGGACAGGTGTAGTGTCCATTGCCTCTTGTGAGGCGAAGGACACGTGCTCTTGCGAGCGAGAAGTTACCAGAGAGAGTCCTGCCTTGGAGCGCAAGACCCCTGCGCCCACCAGCCCGGAGGTCGATGGAGTTCCCTGAGGGATTTGGCTGCGCCGGCCGCTGCCGGCGCTGGAAGGGGCCGGGGAGGTTGGAGCAGCCTCGGCTGCGCCCACCTTCGGGGTCGATGGCCCCGTTTGCCGGTTTGGCGTAGCAGCGCTAGCTGCAACCGCCGGGGGGGCGGATGACGTCACTGCCGCCTCACTGGGTGTGGGTCGGACAGCCGCCGGAGACCGTTGTGGCGCTGCCTCCTGACGCGCCACTTCGGCAAAGCTGGTGTTTCGAAGGTATGCTACCCGCCTGCGTGCCTCTTTGAACGATATGTTTTCCTTTACTTTGATAGTAACTATTTTTCTTTCTTCCAAGACGGGCATGACCGCGAGTATGCAGCATGCTCGCCATCACAGTCCACGCAGTGTGGAGCGTTTTCGCATGTTTCAGCGGCATGGTCACTGGAACTACATTTTGCACATGTCGGCCGGCCTCGGCAGTTCTGGGAACTGTGGCCGAAACGCTGGCATTTGAAGCAGCGGAGGGGATTTGGGACATACGGCCTGACTCGTAGCTTTACATAGCCGGCCTCGGTGTCTCAGGCAGAATGCTTGAGGAGAAAGTCAGTACAAGATGCTTGGTTTTTATTTCCTTCCCGTCACGCCTTAGCATGATTCTTTTGACATTGATCACGTTTTGCTCACTCCAACCTTCAAGCAGTTCTACTTCTGTTAACTCCATCAAATCGTCGTCAGAAACAACACCACGGCTGGTGTTAATAGTTCGGTGTGGGGTTATTGTTACTGGGATTTCCCCAAATGACTGAACTTTAGGAAGATTTTCAAGCTGTTTCGGATCGTGGAGTTCCAGAAGGAGATCGCCGCTAGCAATTTTCGTTGCTTTATAGCCTGCACCAAGAGTTTCAGTGAGATTCTTAGAAACTAGGAAAAGAGAACTCATTCTCATGGTCTTTTCAGGTTTGTTTGAATGAACTACATGGAATCGGGGGAAGTTAGGCAGTTTGTTTCTAAGAAATTGGAAAATATCTTCGGTGCGCCCTCGTTTCTGAGGGCGATCAGGTAGTCGGGGAAAAGAAGTGGCCATTAGTAGAATAGTGTTTTCGGCAGGGATGGCCGCCACCCACCATGGAGCCCAACCAGGGGACGACACAGGACGGAAAATATTCAGTTCTGCGCACGCCAGCGGTACAACCCTGCTATAACCGAATACATATACCCAAGACTGGATATAATGCACAAGGTTAACCCTTGCTGCCTACGAAGCCGGAAGTAACACGAAAATAAAGAGAGGACAGGAAAGATTGAAAGTGAGAGAAAGACGAAGATTGGAGGGAGAAAGAGACAGGAAAAGGGAACTACCGATTTCCCCCGGGTGGGTCAGTCCGGGGGTGCCGTCTACGTGAAGCAGAGGCCAAAGAGGTGTGTTGCCTCCGCCGGGGGGCCTTAAAGGTCCGAACACCCGGCATCGGTTCAACCTCCAGGATCCCCCTTTCCCCGGACACGGCTAAGCCGCGCACGGCTACACGCCGGAGGGTCCAACCCTCGTGTGCTCGGGTAAGTGGTGTCGCAACACGCCAAACGCCTGCTTGCGCAGACGCCCGTGCGGGGCAAAAGAAGAAGTAACAAAATAGAACTTTCACCATGCAACGATTCGCTGCTCCGCAACAATGTATTTTTTTTTCTTTTGTGGGGCGCGGGCACCGAAATTAAAAAATAAACACGGAAAATATGTTGGCAACAATTGAATGCCTACTTTGCGCACTTAATGTGGCTACCGAAGGAATGTCGAAGAAAACGTGAGACGCATGGTCCACGGAGAACCATACGCATACTGCTCGGTATCCTACACCGGCGAGCCAGGACTTTCCGGAGAGGTTGCCCTCAAGTGAACGCGGTGCAATCCGTTGAGTCTCCACAGTGATGGTGGCGAGCGACCATTGTTTCTTTTTCTCGTCTGCTAGCCAGAAAGCGTCCAGAACTCTGCCAGGCGGAAATTCACTCGGCCAGAGCAAACCGAACACGCACCGAAGTGCGCCGCGCGGTGGTCAGGGCAACACGAGAAAAACGTATGCACTCTGGCTGGCTCTGGCAGCCCGCGGGTAGGGTAGCAAGACCAAAAAAACTGAAGACGCTCAATGTGTCCTCGCGAATAAAAGACAAAGTAGGAACAATAAATAAGAACCTAGTTACCTTGGCTGGCTTTAGTGTCTTAACATTGATGCTTTGGCGTAGGTGAAAAAAAAAATTGATATTTTTTATGTGACATGACGGCCCAAATGAACCACCACGACGCTTCGCCTCATCGGACCTCGCTGCGTGCTTTGTCAACTTGTCTAATAGTGTATTGATTTGGCTTGTCCCATTGTATGTTTCAATGCAAGACTAGAAAAGTCAATTCACCTTTGGCGTCAAATGTTTATAACAGCATCAGACCCACAAAGTTCCGCAACTGAAAATCTAAAGCACTACTTTGGAAATATCAATGCACCTTTCACATCAAGAGATATATACCCACAAAGTTTCGGAATTGAAATCCATGCGCTCCGTAGATTCCGCGGCCTCCGCGAGATGCCACGGTGAGCCCGTTTGTAACCAAACGTCATTGAAACTTGGTGCTCGGATGGGGCTGCTTGCGTTATGTGACTCCCGGTACATGGGCGTTGCCACGAAATCGAGCCCGCGTTTGCAATTTTTGCGGTGAAATGTCTTTTAGAGCATGGAAAAGACATTCTATAGAAAAAATCCAGAACGGTTTCCGGCGCCGGGGCTTACTTTGGTCGGCGGCGCATTGACAGCACGAAAAATTTAGGGGGGGCTGAAGCCCCATAAGCCTCCCCCTTCCCCCTGGCTACGCCCCTGCTTTGCCATGACTAATACGGCTTCACCTTTCCGCCGAAACCGCAGAAACCTTTTCGTTTTTGGGGCGGAGTCGGTGTATAAGCGCTGCTGCGCATGACTGCTATTGATGTTCAGTGGATCCGGCCTGCACTCATTTCGGTATATATATATATATATATATATATATATATATATATATATATATATATATATATATATATATATATATATATATATATATATATATATTAGCTCGAGCGCTCTTGCTCAGGAACGGCTCTCGTGCTTGGAAGCTGTGACTGCCCTTCCCGTCGCCGTTGCGCTGCTGCGAGCTCTGCCAAACAAACACCTTTAGAATTGGTGGAGGTGCTGCGTACCCTCCGACGATCATCCTGGAACTCCGGTGCCGTACCCTCCCATCTACCATGCCCCAAGACGCCTCCCAGCAAACGCCTCCTCCTGCACCCACTGCGTGTCCCGGGGTGCCTCGTCATCGCGACCCTCCTATCTACACTGGAGCAGACGACACTGACGTGGACGAATGGCTCACGGTGTACGACAGGGTAGGCGACCATAACAAGTGGGACGAAGCGGCCAAACTGAGCCATGTTCTGTTCTACCTCGCTGGAGTGGCCAGCCTGTGGTATAAAAACCATCAAGCAGAGTTCCAGACATGGTCGGAATTTAAGACTTCCCTCGCCGATGTATTTGGTTGCCCTGCTGTTCGCAAGCTGCGTGCCGAGCAACGTTTGCGAGAACGAGCTCAACAGCCAGGCGAAACGTTCACCAGTTATATCGAAGATGTCCTGGACCTATGCAGGAAAGTCGATTCGACCATGGCGGAGTCTGATCGAATCCGAAACATCCTGAAGAGCATAGAAGACGAAGCCTTTAACATGTTGCTGGCCAAAAGCCCACGCTCTGTGGCTGAAATTGTCACACTATACCAGAGCTATGAAGAACTCCGCAGGCAGCGGTCACTGACCCGTCGATCTCTACCGCGTGACGAACACCTCTCTGGTTTGGCTGCCATGTCCAACCAGGCAGCGTTGCTCACAGAAATGAAGGCGTTCGTCCGCGAGGAAGTTGCCCGGCAACTCTCGTTGACGGATTTTGCACAGCCACAGTCGATACACGCGCCTAGGCCAAGTTTTGCGCCTCCGCTTCTCCGCGTCAGAGCGCAAGAACTGCACCAGGTTTTGCCTGAGCACCACCAGCGTGTTCCTGCGGCTGCGCCTCACAGCTGCACCGAAGTCATGGCCAGGCCCCAACGGATCCCGACGGCAGTGCCACTCAGCTACGCGGAAGTCGTCACCCAGCCTCAACAACTCCCTAAATGGGGACCTCTCACGTACGCCGAAGTCCTCGCTATGCCCCGACAACAGCCTGCTATGCAGTCACTTCACCAGCCGCCACGTCCAACGCGTCCTTCCACATGGATGGGACCCGGCGCAACGACTCGATGGCGTACAGCGGACAATCGACCGATATTTTTTGCGTACGGCTACGCAGGCCACGTCGCACGCCACTGTAGTCGCGTGCAGTCGCCTAGCGCTACACCATATGGGCCAAGTTCTATGGCGGGTTCTCCGCGCCCTTATTACGACGACGAACCTCGGGCTGCGTCACGACCATTCCGCCGGTCCACCAACATCCGCCGCTGAACTTCACGCCGACGCTCCCCATCACCGATGCGGCCTCGGCCCGAAGCTCGGGATGAGGAAAACTAATCGTCGCAGTCCACGAGGGAAGGGCTGCAACGCCGTCGAAACGCGGAAGTCCTCAACGTAGCCCGACCAATGTGATAGACGTGTCAGTTGACGGTGTGCGCACATATGCCCTCGTGGATACCGGAGCCGCTGTATCAGTTATGGACGCAAGGCTTTGTCGCTACTTTCGAAAGGTTACGACACCCATTGCTGGATTCGCCCTCGGCACAGCAGGCGCACAGCGTATTCACCCGATTGCGGCGTGCACCGCTCGTATTCTCATCGAGGACGTTGTATTCGCCGTCGAATTTATTGTGATTTCATCGTACTCCCACGAAATTATCGTGGAATGGGACTTTCTCGCCCGCCACGATGCCGCCATTCATTGCGCACGGGCGGAACTAGAACTGTCGCCGATCTCAGATATGACGCTTGCCGATAATGCTTCTTTTGCGAACATACTCGTCAGGCACGACACAAACGTTTCTCCCAACTCGTCAGTCATTGTATCAATGAATTGCAGCAGCCTCTCTGACGCCATCGCACTACTTTCTCCGTCGGGCCGCTTTTATACTCGAAAAGGTCTGCTGCGGCCTTTTGCGACTGTGAACGTCAAACAGGGCTCCACAGCTATTTTTGTCTGTAACCCCTTCTCATACCCCGTGATGCTGCTTCAAGGCCAATGTCTTGGCCACGTGGAAGCGATCGACGCCGTACAAATTACGGATGTTCCCGAAGACATGTCCTTCGCCAGTTACAACACGCTCGGTTCTCTCTCTACGTCGGACCTTTTTCCCACAGGTGTGTTCGATTCATCTATTGCCGATGGCCTCACCCTACCTCAGCGTTTGCAGCTTCTGCGCATCTTAGAAGAATTTCGTTCTTCTTTTGATATCGGGCAACCTTCCCTGGACCGGGCGCCTGCTGTCACACACCATATTGACACTGGCTCCCAACCGCCATTGCGGCAACGACCATATCGCGTCTCTGCCACAGAACGTCGAGTGATTAATGAGCAAGTGGGCGATATGCTTCGCCGCGAAGTGATTCGACCCTAGAACAGTCCATGGGCATCCCCTGTCGTCCTGGTTACGAAAAAAAGACGGCTCGGTACGGTTCAGTGTCGACTATCGCGCCTGAACAAGATCACTCGCAAAGACGTATACCCGCTGCCGCGAATCGACGCCTTCGATAGCCTACCAGGAGCAGAATTCTTTTCATCTCTAGATTTACACTCCGGCTATTGGCAAGTACCCATGGCTGACGCCGATAGGCCGAAGACAGCCTTTGTCACACCCGACGGCTTGTACGAATTTAACGTCATGCCATTTGGACTTTGTAATGCACCAGCAACCTTTGAACGCATGATGGACACATTTCTCCGTTGTTTGAAGTGGCACACGTGCTTATGTTATCTCGACGATGCTGTTTTTGCCTCCGACTTCACCACGCACCTTCAACGCCTACGGCGTGTTTTGGCGTGCTTAGCAAACGCTGGCCTCCAACTGAACCTAAAGAAGTGCCGATTTGCAGCGCGGCAGCTCAGGATACTAGGTTACGTCGTTTCGAAGGATGGAATCCTCCCCGATCCAGACGAACTTCGTGCCGTAGCTGAATTTCCTAAACCGACGTCCGTCAAAGAACTGCGCAGTTTCGTAGGTTTCTGTTCCTACTTCAGGCGCTTCATTCGTAATTTAGCCGCCGTCATATCGCCCCTGACGAAGCTCCTTGGCAGTAACGGACCTCTCCATTCGTGGTCGTCCGAGTGCGACGAGGCGTTCACTAAGCTCCGTCGTCTGCTGACGTCTCCTCCCATTTTGCGCCACTACGACCCAACGGCACCTATTGAGGTACACACAGATGCCAGCGGTGTTGGCCTCGGTGCTGTCCTTGCGCAGCGCAATGAAGGGTTTCCTGAATATGTTGTGGCATATGAAAGCCGTATGCTTACTAAAGCCGAGACCAATTACACCGTCACGGAAAAAGAATCCCTGGCGATCATCTGGGTGCTTACCAAGTTCCGGCCCTATTTGCATGGTCTCCAATTTGATGTCCTCACGGACCACCATGCACTATGTTGGCTGTTGTCATTGAAGGATCCCTCAGGCCGTCTCGCCCGCTGTGCGCTTCGCTTACAGGATTATGATATCCGCGTACTGTACCGCAACGGACGCCAGCATGCTGATGCTGACGCCCTCTCACATTCTCCCTTGGCAGACGACAATGCCTGCTGCGCAATATCCCAGCTTGACGTTTCTTCCGTCGACATTGGGACCATCGCTTCTGAGCAGCGCAAGGACCCCTGGATTGCCTCCATCATAGACTGCCTTGCTGATCCGTCATCGCAGCCAACCACTCGTGCATTGCACCGTCAAGCGTGCCATTTCGCCATTCGCGACGACCTGCTTCACCGACGCAATTACACCTCTGACGGCCGGCAGTGGTTATTAGTTGTACCTCGAAGCCTGCGTTATGAAATCTGCGCATCGTTCCACTCTGATCCACAGTGTGCTCACTCGGGACTTTTCAAAACCTACCAGCGCTTCCGACGACGCTACTACTGGCGAGGAATGTACAACTACATTCAAAAGTTCGTTCGCTCATGCCCCGACTGCCAGCGCCGAAAATCTTCACCCACCTCTCGCCAGCTGGTCTGCAGCCTCTACCTTGCCCTACCCGGCCGTTCGGGCGCGTTGGCATCGATTTGTATGGGCCACTTCCCCTGACGTCGGCTGGTAACCGCTGGGCCATTGTGGCAGTAGATCACCTTACACGATACGCTGAAACCGCCGATCTCCCAGCAGCTACAGCGCGCGATGTTGCATCATTCCTGCTTCGCCGATTCATCCTGCGGCATGGTCCACCTCAAGAACTGCTCAGCTATCGCGGACGCGTCTTCCTGTCGGAAGTAGTTGAAGCGATTCTCAAACAGTGCCACGTTGTTCATCGTACGACTATAGCGTACCACCCTCAAACGAATGGCCTCACAGAACGCTTCAACCGTACGCTCGGCGACATGCTTTCAATGTACGTTGCCTCCGACCACACGAACTGGGACGCCATTCTGCCATTCGTCACCTACGCGTACAATACCGCTACGCAGAGCACCACTGGCTTTTTCACCCTATTTCTTGCTGTATGGTCGACACCCTTCGCACACCATCGACACCATTCTTCCGTACCGGCCGGATGCATCCAAGTGCGTGCCTATTTCGGCCACGGTCAGACATGCAGAAGAGTGCCGCGACCTCGCACAGGCCTTTACTTCCGCTGATCAAGAGCGCCAGAGGAGCACTCGCGGTGACGCCACTGCCACGGTCACCTTCGATCCGGGAGCGCTCGTGTGGCTCTCAGTTCCTTTAACTGCCCCTGGCCTCTCATAAAAACTGGTCCCTAAGTATGAAGGCCCTTATCGTGTTCTCGAACGCACGTTTCCTGTGAACTATGTCATCAAACCAGTTGAGCCATCTTCAGACATGCGCCGCCGTGGACGAGACATTGTCCATGTCGACCGTTTAAAGCGTTACTCCGACCCACTCATCGTGACGAGCTGTTAGGTCGCCGGACGGCTCCCTTCTCGCTCCCGGGGGGTGATTGTAGCGAAGAGAGACGCTAATGGGTTCAGCGCTACTGGCTCTAAACGCTAGTGGGTCGAGCGCTCCTGCTCAGCAACGGCTCTCGTGTTTGGAAGCTGTGACTGCCCTGCCCGTCGACGTTGCGCTGCTCCGTGCTCTGCCAAACAAACACCTTTAGAATATATATATATATATATATATATATATATATATATATATATATATATATGAGACATCTGCAGGAAAGTGGCGAAGTTTTCAACCCTTATAAAGGCTGTAAATTATTAGAAGTGGAGGGGATATAAAAGTTTATTTTCGAGACAGTATCCCGGGCCGAGCCCCGGTTGTTCTCTAGGTGGGAAGTCCTCTCATTCCAGGAACCCTCTGGCCTTCGCTGCCTCCTTGGCACTGGCGACAAGGCGTCGTCGTTGTTGTTCCAGGTCCTGGAGACGAGCTTGGCCTCTCACAAATATGAGAAGCTTTTTCTTCATGAGTCGTTAGCCTTGTGTACTGGTCCGAGAAAGAATACTGACACACATATCGTTCACGTGCACTGTACACGCCATCGAGAAAAGACTGTCGAAAGGGTCACTGAAGTCTCCAGGCTTTTTTCAATATTAAAAGAGCACGCAAATCTATTTAAAGCACGGTGAACATACACCAACATATTCATTCTCTAAGCATATGCGATCCGTAACATCAGCAATAATTCTTAGTTGGCTACTTCTCTTCCTTCGGCCGGGGAAGCGACTCTGCCCCCCCCCCCCCTGCCCTCTGGGAAACTTCGGAGGGGGCTCGCGCCCCGGAGACCCCCGTAGTCGGCGCCTATGGTCCTGGGTGTTTCTTCAAAACTAATTCTGCTCTTCGCTTATCTGACTTCAAACGATTCCCAACTCACGCCACCCTGCACTGCCTCATTTGTGGTTTGGCCGTGGGCTCCCAAAGCCAACCGGCCTACCTATCTTTGGTTAACTATCAGCCCCGACAAGGTATACTATTTTAAGTGCAGCATGGCGTTTGCGAACATTAGCGCTGGCAGCACTACTTATTTCCCGAGTACACGCACCACCTCAAATTTATTGTGGCCCCAAAGTACTCTATGTTTCCCCCCACAGAAGTGCGTCCGCCGCGGCCTCACGCTTAGTAGCACCATAGCCTCTATGCCACAACGGTGGCTCAAATAAAGAAACAGATTCGACGTAACTGCACGTGCACGCAGAGGGAAACTTCTGAAAAGGCACTGCAAGCCCCCGCAAAGAGCATTGTCTCCGTGTTTCACACAACCAGCGGTTGGCGCCAAAGTCTGCGCCGCCGCTCGTCACGTGGCCGTCCTTCCCACCGGCTCCAGCCCATAACTCGGGAAGGCTTATGTACTAAGGAATCCTTCTTTGATGTTAACAGTAGCTATCCGGCCTACTTGATGTACTGGTCGCAAGCGTAACACATGCTTTCCTTTTGCAAACATGGTTGCCGTTCGTTCTTTCGTCGAGGTTGAAGCGGACTGCGGCCAGTGTGCCGAGGTGTGTGCATGGTGCCGTTGGCACTCATTTCTACAAGCGTATGTGCGGTATCACGTCGGTGTACAAAATACATAGCTGGGCTTGGGGCCTCGTCTGCGGCTGCCTTTGCGTCCTGTTGTTTGCCCAAGTGTCGAGTGCAACTTGTTTGACCTTTCGCATTTGTCTGCCGCATTAAAAACAAGGCTATTAACGCAGACGGACCACGGCGGCACACATTTAATTCATTCGTGTTTGATCAGTACATAAATTGTTATTAAGGACGCACTGGCTTGTTGCTTCTTTAGGAATTGAAACTGCGTTCACCACATTGCAATGTACTATTCAGGAGCTCCATCGACACTCGTCCTACTTCTGCAACAGCCGGTGGTCCGGAGCAATCCATCCCCGTCTGGCAGCTTGAATACGTGTTACAAAGATGCAGAGGTGAGACTATATGTATGAGGCTGACGCCCTTGTTAATCCGTATTGCTCCGCTTTCTGGGAAAAATCACGATAGCCGTGGAATCTGAAAATAGTATATCACATAAGGTCAAAGTAGGAAGGGAAACCCAAGAAACGGACTGGGACACACAGAGGGGTTAGCAATACTGCAGATCAGCTGCGTTGGCCCTGCGCTGGGGAAAGGTCTGAAGGAAATCAAACATAGCAGGAGGGATAAGATGAAATGAAAGGAAAGAGAAAACACGAAGGTATATACATAAATGCGATTGAGTGCGCGAGAACCATTTGAGTCAAGCACAAACTAAGTACGTCTTCAAGAAGCTGAGAAATCTTTTCAGGGCCTAGTGTGTGGAGGATGGTTTGGACAAGGGTTGTCTCTCCCGCGAAGGGTCATCGTCCAGTCTCTCTAAAGAGGTCAAGAGCTCTTCCTTAAGCCCACTGTAGCGAGTCCAGTTGCTGTTGGTTTTCTTGCAGCCGCAGTCGCTGCATGTGAACAGGCACTTGTGAATGTCATGCCGAGCCGGAGGTGGACTGATAGAAGTGTTTCTTCAGCTCATGGTTCCTCATGGGGAAGTTACTCGACGCGGATCCAAGCTGTGGACGAGAAGCGCTTCCAAATTCGGTCGAGTTCTACGAAGTCAGCGTAAGGCCGTTCAACGTCGAGCCAAGCCAAGCCTTGTAGTTAATTGCATCCATCGGTCACATAATAATAATAATAATAATAATAATAATAATAATAATAATAATAATAATAATAATAATAATAATAATAATAATAATAATAATAATAATAATAATAATAATAATAATAAATATAATAATAATGTTTATTGCCACAAAATATACAAAACAACACAAGCAGGCCGGTCTGAGCCTCAGTTGGCTTGTAGGACCGTGCCAATGAAAGTGATAGACAAAGCAAAATAATATACATAAATTGATGAGAAATGAAGAAAAAATAAATAAATAAAAAACGAAAGGCAAAAAATTGAAAAGAACAGGATAACATTTGGTTATCTACATATAACAAAAGTTGAAGAGGGAACTATTGCGTTGCAAAAAAAATGTACAAGAGGCTAATTTTACTGTAGCTGCTTTAAGAAGTGTTTTAGCGTGCTTTTTGATGTCGTGTTAAAAATTCTGGTAATTTGTTAAATATGTCAGGCACATAAGCACAGCGTCTGGCCGCGTCATACCTTGTGGCTGAACGAGGAATTACATAACGGACATGTTTTTTAAGCTCTCTTGCGGCGGCACTTTATTGTTTGAAAGCGGAATTCCAGAAATGTTTAACGACAACTGTTTCTATAAGTAATGAATGGAAGTTTGGTAGACCAAGTTCACGAAAGATGTTAGCAGATGTTACTTTTAGGGAATTGTACGCAGCATTTTTAAGAATGTTTGTTACAATCCGGTCAACCCTGCATCTCCAACGATCCGAACAAAAGCCAAAGACTGTAATGCCGTGCCTCAACACACTGTAACCTTGTGCCTGAGCTCTAATCTTTTTTACAGACGAGGGTGCAATACTTTTGACAATAAATAATAATAATAATAATAATAATAATAATAATAATAATAATAATAATAATAATAATAATAATAATAATAATAATAATAATAATAATAATAATAATCAGCCTGGTTACGCCCACTGCAGGGCAAAGGCCTCTCCCATACTTCTCCAACTACCCAGTCAAGTACTAATTGCGGCCATGCTGTGCCTGCAAACTACTTAATCTCATCTGCCCACCTCACTTTCTGTCGCCCCCTGCTACGCTTCCCTTCCCTTGGAATCTTCTGCCTTAACATTTATAGCAGTCCAACCTACAAGAAGCAAAGCTTTAGGGCACTTTTCAACAAGGCACTCGCAGTCGCAAAGAGCTCCCCGCTCATCATCGGAGGGGACTTTAATGCCCCCTACCAAGCGTGAGGATACGCTTGGAATACAAAGAAATGTGAGGGGTTATGGGACCTTGCCATGGACCTGGGACTGTGCCTGATCACCGATCCGGCTTTCCCCACCCGCTGTGGCACGTCCACGTGCAGGGACTCTACACCCGACCTAACTTTTGTCAACAACTCGAGACAAGCTAGTTGAAAAAACTCGGGCACCGATCTAGGCAGCGACCACTATATCATACACATAGGTATAGGTATGCCGAAACATGAGACTAGAACCTTTCGGTGCACGGACTGGGACCTTTTTAGGAAAGTTAGAGCGAAGAGACTACAATCGGAACCGATAGAAGCGGGCAGACAGTCCTTCCAGACCTGGATCAACTAGCTCGAAGAGGACCTCAGGGAGGCCACTAAAGAAATTAAGACCGAAGAAAACAGAGAGCATAGACAGTAGGCTCGCGCATCTGATCGAGGCCAAACAATCCATCCTGCAAAGATGGAAAACGCAAAGACTGAACCGAAAGCTCAGGAAAAAGATAGCGTTGCTAAACAGACAGATCGAGGAGCATTCGAGAACGCTCGTGAAACAGCAGTGGGACGAAGTTTGCCACTTGGCAGACGGCAGAATCAAACATGGAAGCAGTTGGAACATCCTCAGACATCTATTGAACGAGAGCGACACTAAGTCAAACAAGAGAACGGCAATTGCAAAACTAGTACATCAAGTCAGCCAATACATGACTCAGGAGGTAGTCATGAGACAGCTCGCGGACAAATACCTCCCGCTCGAACAACCGGGCGATAGCGACGAACGCGTGGAGTACATGGGAGGACCGTGCGAGGAAATGGACAGCGATTTCACCGAGAGTGAGGTACGGGCCGCCCTCCATGGTCTCTCTAGCAGATCGGCAGCCGGACCCGACGGTGTTACCAATGAACTCTTAATGAATCTAGACGATGAGTCGATCACTTTCCTGACGGATCATTTCACCGACTTGTGGAGAAAGGGAGACTATCCGGAGGAATGAAAGATAGCTAACACCATCCTCATACCAAAACCGGGTAAACCGCTCCATCTGGATAACGTACGTCCAATCTCGCTTACATCGTGCATAGGTAAAGCTATGGAACACGTTATTCTTAACAGACTCACTAGGTACGTCGAGCAAAATGACATACTCCCGTATAAAGTGATCGGTTTCCGCCCCGGACTATGGACTCAGGACGCCATGCTCCTGATCAAACACCAGCTCATACACGTTAGCCCGGTGCACGCGAGAGCGATTCTGGGACTAGACGTCGAAAAAGCTTTTGATCGCATAGAGCACAAGGCCATCCTCGAGGTCCTGTCCGAGCTGGGGTTGGGCGAGAGGCTATACAGTGTAGTCAAGGCGTTTCTGGGCGGTAGGCAAGTAAGCCTCACGCTAGGAGAAGTAAAATCGAAGGTGATGAACCTAGGAAACAGGGGCACCCCGCAAGGGGCCGTACTTTAGCCCATGCTATTTAATCTAGCAATGACCAGAGTCGCGAGGAAACTGGAGAGTATAGAAGGTATACACTTTGCAATATACGCCGATGACATAACCATATGGAGCGCCAACGGTAACGTAGGACAAACGGAGACCAGACTGCAGGAGAGCATACACGCCGTGGAAAGCACGCTAGGCGAGATGGGACTCAACTGTTCGGCGGCAAAGTCGGAGCTTTTGGTCCTGAAACATCGGCGCAGGGGTCGAAGACCCAGGGGCTACGTCCCCATGGAGGAACCCAAGATTATCTTACGCTGTCACGACGGATCCGTGATCAAGCAGGTGGAAAAGATTAGAGTTTTAGGCTTCCACATAGCAGCGGGAGGTACCAACCTCAATGCCATTCAACACGTTTCAAACAAGACGGACGAAGTCATCAAGTTACTAAGGAGAATCAGCAACAGACACAGAGGCCTGGGTGAGGACAGCGCTCTAAGGCTAGTGCACGCGTTCGCTCTCCGTCACTTCACCTACGTGGCAGGTCTATTTAAATGGTCGCAGGCCGAGCTGAACAAGCTCAACACTATGATCAGAAAGTTAGTGAAGGCTACCCTAGGTATACCCATCAGCACCTCGAACGTCAAGCTCATGAACCTAGGCGTGCACAATACGATAGAAGAGATGGCGGAAGCGCAACAGATGGCGCAGCAGGAAAGACTGACGAAAACGCGAGCGGGCAGGCTTACACTCAAAGCGATAGGGACAGACCCCAATAGATCGATGAACCCGAAGGAATCCGAGGTAGAATTGAGCGCGAACCTTAGAGACGCGATCAGAACCACCCCCCTCCCGAGAAATATGCACCCGGAACACAATGTTAGCAGGAGAAAAGCGAGAGCGAAAGCTTTGTTGAAAGAAATTGAACAGCTAGAACAACAGGCGGCCCTTGTAGACGCTGCCTGGGTCAAAGGCAAAGAGGCCTACGCCGCCGTGGTGGTCGACAGCCAGGGGGAGGTACGGGACGCCGTCACCATCTTCACTAAGGATTCCACGGTGGCGGAGCAAGCCGCGATTGATCTAGCCATCACGAACCGTAAATGACCTTTCATCTATAGCGATTCCAAAGCAGCAATTAAGAAGGCTATGTAGCTGGGACTGCGGCTAAAATTATCGACAAGGTCGAAGCTATCAAAACTGAAATCCGATGGTTTCCTGCACATATTGGACAAGTGGACGAGACTCGGCCCAACCTCAACGAGGTTACGAACGACCTGGCACGAGCACTTGCTTGCCGTGCCGGTCAGAACCAAACCGACGCCCACTACCATTCCGTGGAGCATAAAGATCACTTACTTACTTACAACGACATCACTAAATATTACTACTTGGGGCGTAGGCAATTCCCACTGCCACACGTAAGATTGAACAGGGCTCAGGCAGTCACGCTACGTTTACTGCAAACCGGGACGTACCCCACTCCGTATTTCATAAATAAAATTCACCCCGAAAGAGAAATTAGGAAAGAATGTAACGTGTGCGATGGCATCATTGATATCAGACACATGCTGGCGGGCTGTCCCGCGACTCTCGCCAACCCCGAAGAAAAATGGCTTTACTGGTACAAGATGATATCAAGCTCTTCTTATCAAGATCAACTACGGGCTGTCCAGAGGGTCCACGATGACGCCATCAGGCTCGGCCTGGCGGTGCCGACGTGGACGTGGCCCGCCTCAGTCTGAAAAGACCGGGCTTCAGGACACTAATAAAGTTTTGTGAATGAATGTAAAATGAATCTTCTCTCCTCATTACATGTCCTGGCCATGCCCCCCCCCCATTTCTTTTTCTTAATTTCAACTAAGATGTAATTAACTCGCGTTTCTTCCCTCACCCAATCTGCTCTTTTCTTACCCCTTAACGTTACACCCATCATTCTTATTTCCTTAGCTCGTTGCGTCGTCCTCAATTTAAGTAGAACCCTCTTCGTAAGCCTCCAGGTTTCTGCCCCGTACGGGACTACTGGTAAGACACAGCTGTTATGTACTTTTGTCTTGAGGGATAATGGCAACCTGCTGTTCATGATCTGAGAATGCCTGCCAAACGCACCCCAGCCCATTTTTATTCTTCTGATTATTTCAGTCTCATGATCCTGATCTGCAGTCACTACCTGTCCTAAGTATATGTATTCCCTTACCACTTCCAGTGCCTCACTACCTATCGTAAACTGCTGTTCTCTTCCGAGACTGTTAAACATTACTTTAGTTTTTTGCAGATCAATTTTTTGACCCACCCTTCGGGTTTGCCCCTCCAGGTCAGTGAGCATGCATTGCAGTTGGTCCCCTGAGTTACTACGCAAGGCAATATCATCAGCGAATCGCAAGTTACTAAGGTATTCTCCATTAATTCTTATCCCCAATTCTTCCCAATCCAGATCTCGGAATACCTCCTGTAAACACGCTGTGAATAGCATAGGAGAGATCGTATCTCCCTGCCTGACGCCTTTCTTTATTGGGATTTTGTTGCTTTCTTTATGGAGGACTACGGTAGCTGTGGAGCCGCTATATATATATCTTTCAGTATTTTTACATATGGCTCGTCTACACCCTGATTCCGCAATGCATCCATGACTGCTGAGGTTTCGATTGAATCAAACGCTTTCTCGTAATCAATGAAAGCTATATATAAGGGTTGATTATATTCCGCACATTTCTCTATCACCTGATCGATAGTGAGAATATGGTCTATTGTTGAGTAGCCTTTACGGAATCCTCCCTGGTCCTTTGGTTCACGGAAGTCCAAGGTGTTCTTGATTCTATTTGCAATTACCTTAGTAAATATACTGTAGACAGCAGGCAGTAAGCTGGTCGGTCTATAATTTTCCAAGTCTTTGGCGTCCCCTTTCTTAAGGATTAGGATTATGTTAGCGTTCTTCCAAGATTATGGTACACTCGAAGTCATCAGGCATTGCGTATACATGGTGGCCAGTTTTTCTAGACCAATCTGCCTACCATGCTTCATATGCAAGAAATCTGCTGTTACCTGATCCTCCCCAGATGACTGCCCCCTTTAAGTACGTCCCAAAGCTTTCTTTACTTTTTCCAGCGTTACTTGTGGGATTTCAATTTCCTGTAGTATATTCTCTCTTCCATTATCGTCGTGGGTGCCACCGATGCTGTATACATCTCTATAGAAGTCCTCAGCCACTTGAACTATCTCGTCCATATTAGTAATGATATTGCCGGCTTTGTCTCTTAACGCATACATCTGATTCTTGCCTATTTCTAGTTTCTTCTTTACTACTTTTAGGCTTTCTCCGTTCCTGAGGGCATGTTCAATTCTATCCATATTATACTTCCTTATCTCAGCTGTCTTACGCTTGTTGATTGACTTGGAAAGTTCTGCCAGTTCTATTCTAGCTGCAGGGTTAGAGGCTTTCATACATTGGCGTTGCTTGATCAGATCTTTCGTCTCCTGCGATAGCTTACTTGCATCCTGTCTAACGGAGTTACCACCGACTTCTATTGCACATTTCTTAATGATGCCCATAAGATTGTGGTTAATATATTCAACACTAAGGTCCTCCTTCTGAGTTAAAGCCGAATACCTCTTCTGTAACTTGATCGGGAATTCCTCTATTCGGGCATATCGGGCACCTTCAATGACATCGTCTTTACCAGAGGCGCCGCAGTAATTCGTTTTTTACGGATAGCCGATTTTGTGGCTTCTTTCGATTGCGTAATGATGCCTGATGTTGGCGACTACAGTTCCGTCTGTGATGGAACGGAGGCATGAGACTCTGGAGAGATGCCTTGCAGAAGGTGAACCACGATTCCAGAGTAAAAATGCTGTAGAACTTTTGAGAATTGTCTACGATTTCATGAGCATTCTTTGGCTCGACTGTAGCTTCGCTTTCGCTTACTTGCTTTCCCTAGCTTATGCATGTCTACCCATGCATAAATGCCAAAGAATGCTTACGCATTAGTTGAAATATCTCAGAATTTTTGTCGCGTATCTTGTCTATCCTGCTTAGACCATATTATAACGTTCCAAAGACAACTCCTTTCCACGCGTCACATGATTACGATGTTATTTTATTGCTGAGTTCTGTACAATTTTATTTTAGAGCGCAGCTCTTTGGCGTCCGTTCCTGGGTTTCGCGTCGTCGTCGGCGTTGTCGTCGGCCTCGTAACCAGCTCCGCCCCCCTTTCATCCCCCCAGCGCTAGCAGCGACCGACTGATACCGCTGGATGCCGCTGACGCCGCTAGAGAGTCAAGATAACGTGACTGCATAGAACACCGTCGCCGCCATGCAGAAAGAGGAGGAAAGGGTCCCCCCCCCCTGTTCTTGTGTGGCGGATAGGGTGCTCTTCAGTTGCCGACGCGCCGGTTATTTCACGTAGGCCCCGGCACGTCGACGAATACGTGACCACCTTCCCACGGCTAGACCTGGTTCTTAGCGCTGCGGAAGCGAGGGTATCGTATTGTTTGTGTCGGCATCGGCGGCGTTGTCCCTGAAACCAACTCCGCAGCTGGGGTTGACTCACTATCGGCGTCAGCGGCATCAGTCAGTCGCTGCTATCTCTTCCCTCCTCCCTTTATCGTGTTGTCCGCTTGTTGTGCGCGCTTCTGCCCCCATCGTTTGCCGCTGGGTGTACACGCTGCCCCCCTCCCCCCTCTTCCTGCGAGTCTCCGGTTGTCAAAGCGCCGGCTCGAACTTAATTCCTTTCTTCGCTCCTCCTCCAATGCAACCCCTGTGCGGTGGCAATCAGAGAGCCAGATCGGTGGCGGCGGATCTGTATATGTGCACCGCCCGAGCCGAAATTGCCGCTGCCGTTCGCCCTGTGCGGTGGCAATCAGAGAGCCAGATCGGTGGCGGCGGATCTGTATATGTGCACCGCCCGAGCCGAAATTGCCGCGGCCGTTCGCCACTGCGAAATTATCTGCCAGTTCTTTCTGAGCCATGAGCGAGACGACCGATGGAAGTCCTCCGTCTGCTGCTGCTGCTGCTGCTGCTGCTAAACGAGCTGCCAGAGCAGAGGCCCAGCGCCGTCGCCGTCAGAATCCAGAGGTGCGTGCCGCCGAAGCAGAAGCTTACCTAGTGGAGTCTTTGTTAAAGGAATACGTGTGAAAAATAAAAAAAAAATTCTGTGATAGCGCATACATGTGTTGCTCGATTTCTTTGCCTCAATCTATCGAAAAGGTGAAACAGCTTATTTGCTGCGCTATAATTTCGCATTAGGAAGTAACGTAATCGTCGGTAATTTTTTTGCGAGTCACAGAACCTGCATTTATTCTTTGGAGGCCGGCTTATCCTTCGCTTTTGAATGTCTCCCTGTTCCTGTGTCGCCGTATGGAGATGATTATGATGATTATGATTATGATGATGATGATGTTAGTGAAGCCTCAATAATGGCACAATATCGCTGTAGCGGATAGGCCGCGAACGGATGTTAATAGGACTCAATCAAAAATTAAATAGGTTAGTTAATAAAAATAAGTAATAAAAGACGAAAAGAAATGAATAATCGAAGATGAAAAATAAACTGATAATTCTTGAAATAAAGTAGTGTATAATAAACAGTCAGTCTTCCTATATAAAAGTAGTAACGTGAACCTAATAAACAAATTCTTAAAGTAAATGATAGACGTAGAAATAAGCATTTACAATAATAATATTAATGATATGGTGACGGAATTTGTGTTTTTACTTTTCGAATTTTTAAAATTTGTAACTTACTGAAGGAAAAATCAATCAATCATAGGAAGTAGGAAATATTAATGAGACATTCTTCTTGTGTCCCAGAGGAAATTATAAACGGCTCGGTAGACATTCCTGAGGCTGTATTCTAATACCATTGCTCCAACTGAGACTATAACAGTACTGCACAAAGCCAGTCCTACATTTTGAAGCGGAATTTCCAGCTGCTTGTCTTCATCTTCGTCGTCTTTCGGTTCTGTGCTGGTTCGAGTGCATAGTATTTCCTTTTTAATTATTTTATTTTTATTACCTTGTTTATGTTACGGCGTGAGTGTAATTAGTCACGATTTCTTTGTTTTTTAAGGCTACCAATCATCTAGTATTACGCAATTATCACATCTACCAATCGGCTATTCTATCATTTTTTTTATACTCCGCGATCCCAAAGCAGGCTCTCTTGCATGCACTCCAGTAACGCGAGAAAGTAAGCTTTTCAGGAGCATGACGCGAATGGTTATCGTTATTATTTATTACTGTTTCTTAAATTTTCTATTCCTTCCATATCGATTATAAAGCTACAAATCATCAACATTCGCACTAATATGACGATGAAATGTCTTAACGTAAGCAATTATGCATTTGTGTTGCAGATAAAGGGTGTGACATTTTTCACATTAAGGACAGCTATTGCTGGTGTTCTCGCCAAAGAATGCTTACGCATTAATAAAGTTCGCAGCAGCACAGAGGACTATGAGCCCTGCAGCCATCGATGAGTTCGAATGAGATGTCACGAATTTTATGATGCATTGGGCGAGAACGGCGCAGAGTCCGACACCACTTGCATCGGTGTGAATCTCAGTAGGCGCACTGGGATGGAAATGGTGCATCACTGGAGGAGTCGGTGGGACCTCGTAAATAAAGTCGTCACACTAAGGAGTCCAAGAGGCCAGAGGTGCCGGTAAGAAGCTGCATCAAGGGGTAGATGATCGAGGCGAAATTACGGATGAAACTCCAGAAATAGGAAGACAAAGAGACGAAGCTCCGCAGTTACATTAGAGTAGTGGGCTTGGGGTACTCAGAGACGGCGCGAAGTTTGGCAGGATATGGCAGAACTCCCTCTTTCGAGACGACATGGCCTATGATCCTAAGCTTAAGGGCACCAAAGCGATTTAAAAATAATTTAGTTGCCGCCACAAGATTAGACCTACAAATTCATTCGTTTTCTTCACCTAGGTTTTGCTCGGATTGCTGCCTCTACCGGCGGGACAGTCAGTGGAGCACGACACCAAGCCATCACAAATTCCGGCTCCTGGCATCGCTACCTTCTTTGCGCCCGACACGTCAAGTCACCCTGCAACCGTCCACGAATTTTACCACAGACTTCCTAGCGGAGCCACAGTCTCATCGGCGGAACCCGCACGAGCATCCGCAACAGTGACACCAGCCAGTATAAAAAAAGGCAGGTGAAGAAGCACTCAGCAATGGGCACGGCAGCAATGCCAAGATGAGGCCTACAAACCCATTCGTTTCCTTGATCCAGGTGAGCAAACGCTACGGTAAATGTCTGCGTAGTAAGAACGTTTGCCTCCTTTAGCTGCCGTGCCCACGGCCAGTGTTTGATATGGTGTGTTCTGAGTGTTTCATTACGGTTCTTGTTGCTTATGAGAGATGACATTGAGGCGAACCCTGGACCAGATACATCTGTCGCGAAGCAATTAAAACTGATAGCGGCGGTCATTCAAGAAATTAGGAAAGGGAAAACTGCAACGAATCAGAAGCTTAATGCTATTAAAAAGAAGCCAGAAAAATGAAGAAACCTTGAGAAACAAATCTCGGAATGTGTGAATAAGGTAACTGAGTTTGAGAATCAGCTTTCGATAACGATGAAAAAAAGTAGATAATTTAGAAAACAGAAGCCGGCGATCCTACCTCATCGCTTTTGGCATAATGGAACAAGAAAAAGAGACCACCGAAGCACTTCACACAGTGTCAACAAAAGATATTCTGGAAGATAGGCTATAGTTGACGATATCGGGGATAGAAAGAAATCATCGACTCGGTAGTCGAAAGGCGGATAACAATGGCAAAGATTGGCCAGTTATCTTCAAATTGCAAGATCACCGCGATAAAGTAAACATTCTAAAGAATTGCCCTAAACTGAAAGGATCTGGTTATTCAACCAGCGAAAATTTTTCATGAGGTGTCCGGGATGTGAGGAAAACGTTATGGAAATGAACTAAAGAAAACCGCGACAAGAAAAAAAAGTAAGGTTGACGTACGACAATGTGCGAATCAATGGTCGCCTTTTCGCCTGAGACAATCATAGCGACGACATCATAGAACTGTCCCCAAAAGAACGAAGAAACCAATGCAGAACCACGGACCGCCCGGTCGCGGCGGCAGTTAATTTGATAAATCTGAATGCGCGTAGCATTATCAACAAGACTGAAGATCTTGAGGCTATCTTCCTAGCACTTAAACACGATATTGTCACCATAACTGAGACATAGTTGCACACGAATATTTCCGACAACGAAATCGCTCCACCCGGATATGTGATTGTGCGGAGGGACAGAGGGTCAAGGGGAGAGGGCGTTGCAATTCTTATCAAAAAGGCATATCTTACGCTGTAATGCCCGCTGTTCCGGAAGTTGAAGGTGTATGGCACAAAATTTATCTCCGAGAAAGTCTTGTATACGTGGGCACCGTCTATAGACCACCGAGCGCGGAAGTCACGTACCTTGGTCCTCGGTACGATTACATGCAGAAGCACATGTCTGCAGGCAAAATTATCTTGGCTGGTGACTTCAACCTTCCTGATATAAATTGGAGCGCCCTGAGTCCGGAAAAGGCAGGAAATAATCACATCCTAGATTTTATGTTCACATTTAGTCTTAAACAACTTGTTGTAACGCCTACTTGTATTCGGGGAGGCTCCAGATCAGCTTTAGATTTAGTTTTTGTCGCTGATAGTTTCGAGATAACTGATACCCATGTAGAAGTGTTGCACGGCTTGTCGGACCATGAACTAGTCCTGTGTACTTTACCTGTAGCACGCATTACTCGGAAGAAGGGCCCTGTCAAATATATATTTGGTTTCAATAAGACAAATGATGCTGCTTTCATGACTTATCTTACCCTTCTGTAACTGACTTCAGTAATTTTTGTACTGACAAGCAGTCACATATTGACGATGTCTGGCTGAAATTTCGGGCAAACGTTATGTACTGCATTAACTGTTTCGTTCCGAAAATAGGAAAGGTGACGAGAAAACACGATCCGTGGATTACACGAGAAATAATTCACTTAAAGCGCAGAACCATGAGGCTAAGAAGAACTACAAAATCATGCAGGAACTCTGATTATTGCTCGCGTTTAAATTGGCTCACAACTTTAATAAAAAGCAATATTCGTGGCGCTAAAGAACCCTTCAGTAGCAGTACGTTAAAACATTTCATCTAGGACTCCCCCCATAAATTTTGGCATTACATTCACTCTCAAAATAGCAGCCGCGTAACATCTCCCGTGGAAAATAAAAACTCAGCAGATGCTTTTAATAGCTACTTTCAATCGGTGTTTACGCATAATGTAGATGTTCCAACATACCCCTAACTATTTACCTTTAGTAATCAACAGAAAAAGCTAACTGGCTCTCTAACTATTTCCGAAACTGCTATACTTTCTAAGTTAATAAATATCGACGTAAAAAATGCAACGGTCCTGATGGAATTCCGGATGAATTCTTAAAACGGTATGCAGAACCTATCAGCAAGCACTTGCATCTGATATACTCAAAATCAATGCGTGAAAGTAGCCTCTCCGCACAGTGAAAAATTGCTAAAATTGTTCCAGTCCATAAATCGGCAGCAGTTTCATAGCCAGCAAACTACGGGCCTATATCTTTGACTTGTACCTGTTGTAAAATGCTTAAAAAAATTATGGGGTTTTACGTGCCAAAACCACTTTCTGATTATGAGGCACGCCGTAGTGGAGGGCTCCGGAAATTTCGACCACGCGGGGTTCTTTAACGTGCACCTAAATCTAAGTACACAGGTGTTTTCGCATTTCGCCCCCATCGGAATGCGGCCGCCGTGGCCGAGATTCGTTCCCACGACCTCGTGCTCAGCAGCCCAACACCATAGCCACTGAGCAACCACGGCGGGTGTAAAATGCTTGAACATATTATCTTCAAGTTCATTACAGAATTTGTAGAAGCTAATCGTATCCTTCATCCAAACCAGCACGGCTTGCGTAGTAGGTTATCCACTGTTACTCAACTAAAAGAAATAACTCATGACCTTGCACAACGCCTTAACAACCAGTCTCAAATTGATATGCTCTTTCTAGATTTATCAAAAGCCTTTGACCGGGTCTCTCATGCGAAACTAATTTTCAAGCTTACGAACATACTCGGAGATGGGCCAGTGACTTGCTGGGTAAGTGATTATTTGTCCAACAGGAGACAGTTTGTGGAGACCATTCTTCTGATCATGTTCCAGTTGTATCCGGTGTATGTCACTGTTCAATCTCCCCTCCTTCTTTTACTCTTCATAAATGATATTGCGAAACAAGTTAACATTAAGATCCGACTGTTTGCCCAAGACTGCGTGCTTTACCAAGAAATTCAGAACATTGATTCCCAAATTAAACTCAAAAACGCATTAAGTAAAATTGGTCAGTGGTGCAAAGATTGGCAGATGTCAATCAACTTAGATAAAACGGTTTCAATGCCTGTTACAAAGAAAAAAAAGAAAATTAGGTTATTCTTATTCCATTAACAATGTCATCATCCCAAGTCTCTCTGAGCATCGTTATTTAGGACTCATCACTTCCGACTTGAGGTTAACTGCGCATATCCCACAGGTAACCAGGAAAGCAATACAGAAACTGTTTTTTGTAGAAATACTTGCGTCATTCGGCATTTGAAACTGAGTTCCTTGCCTACGTCACACTTATTCGGCCGATCTTAGAATATGCGACACCCACCGTGGTTGCTCAGTGGCTATGGTGTTGGGCTGCTGAGCACGAGGTCGCGGGATCGAATCCCGGCCACGGCGGCTGCATTTCGATGGGGGCGAAATGCGAAAACACCCGTGTGCTTAGATTTAGGTGCACGTTAAAGAACCCCAGGTGGTCAAAATTTCCGGAGTCCTCCACTACGGCGTGCCTCATAATCAGAAAGTGGTTTTGGCACGTAAAACCCCAGATATTATTAAAAATTATTATTAGAATATGCGAATATAGTTTGGTTCCCGCACACGAAAGATAACATTCACACTAGAAATGATTCAAAGGAAAGCTGCCCGGTGTCTTTGTAACCGCTACAAGCGTGCCGATTAACCAACTGAGCTCTCACAATGTGCAGGCCTTCACACTTTGGGAAGCCGAGCAAAACTACAGCGTTTTAAGTTTTTGTATATGCTACTACACAACTCGTTTAAGCTAAACTACTCAGACTTCATAAAATTTTAAACCACTCTCCAGATTCGACAGATGCACCCAAATAGACTAGAAGAGTTTTCCTGCAATAATAACGCATTCTTGTTCTTCTACTTCCCGCAAGCTATAAGAGAATGGGATGGATTGAACCTGTGTGTCACTGATCAGACAAGGTTTCCCAAATTTATTGAGTTTGCCGAGAAGGCAGTCCTCTCTTTTACTTATTAATATTGTTTGCGTCTCTGGATTTGTTCCCAACTACTCTGCATATATATAATGAGCGAGAATAAAGGAAACCAAAGGCCGAATATTTGTTAGTGAAATCATGAGAAGCCAACAAAAAATGACACAAAAGACAGTCTGGGGGTAACCATCTGTAGTTATTAATTGTAGTGAAGAAATGATAAATAAAATGACAGTCGATGAAAGAAGGGCCCGCTGGTGGGATACGAACCCACATCTTCGCATTACGCTTGTAAATCTAGTAAAGGGGGCAACCACGGCGCCGTTTCCTCATCTAATTCCTGGGGTAATTATGTTCGTCTGTAGAACAAACATTGGGAGTTTTAGCCAGCGCCACGACTCACGCCGATGGCAGTGGATGTAGAAGGCCCCACCTAACGCAGACGCCCCGTTACACGGGAACTGCTTGGGTGAAGGCAACTGGGCCTCTATTCTCGACAGGTATGGCGGCTGCACGGCCGCAATTATTCGCTGTGTTTATTCTCTCATTAGCTGTCTAAAGGTCACCTGCTTTGAAATTTGTGCCGGGAAGCGGAAGTTTTGCAAATGGCAAATTTTGCGTTTTCATCAAAATGACAAACGTAACGTGCAACAGCAAATATTATCGAACAGTGCTTTGTGTTTTTTCTTCGTGCTTGGCGACATTAGCGATTTAAAAAGAATGTGAGCGGTAACGCACAGATGGCCGCGCAGTGCAGCTGCAATTTCGCGAATATGTGGTGGCGGCCCAAGATGCCAGCTTGCTGACTGGCTGAAAGAATGTCACTGGAGCAGCGTCAATCAAGAAGGGCCGTTTCGTAAACGTCAACTTGATGTTGCGTGATGTTGCGCTGGGCGGCCATTGCAGAGATATTCCGCCGCAATTCGTGATGCGACTAGCCGCGCGACTTATGCTTATGAGCGGCCACATGCAATGACAGCTGAGAGGCACGTGTGTCGTCGCATTTTCCCCGTCGTTAGGAGCTATGAAAATACTTTCTTCAAAAGGCATGCTCATAGCATTTGATTCGACCTCGGTTGGTGTTGACATTTGTGCCTTGGGGCGTTGTTCAAAAAAAAAAAAAAAAAGTTACAGCAAAGCTTCACTTCGCGGGTGACGCGCAAACCGGTGGGTGCTCGCGCGCACGACGCTATCGGCCTTCGGTGCGCCTAGACGCCTACGCATCGCAAGTCCTGCTCAAGCCGGGGCTCGCCATACGCAGCAGCCGCCGGAGTAGAACAGCCCTGTCGCAAGCATTCGCTTACTATCTAAATAACCGAGCATGGTGTCACCACGCAAAGGCAAACATGAACACTTCTTTTCTGGTCTTCAGGGACTCAGTCAAGCTGCCTAGAGCAACTTTTAGCCCTGAAGACCATCCAGAATTATCTGCTGAAATAAACTTTCATTGATTTGATTTTAATTTGACTAAGAGATCGATGACCGCGGACACTCGATATCAAAATGCTGGCGTGAGGAATCGTGGCGGCAGCAGTCAGCGAAGTGACGTTCCTGCAGTCTATCAGTTAAACGCAAACTGAGCGCTGAGAACACAGCGCACGCAAAGCTACGAGTCGTCGGCCCACCTACACTGTGCCCCCAAAGCAGATCGCTTTCAAGATGAAACCCGCGCAGCCGCAGCACAACGCTCTCCCTCCGTCGCTTTCCCCGGTGCCAGGCGCGCAAGGGAATACGGCGCGCTTGCTCCCCTTGCGCACGAGAGATTGAGCCGACTAGGCCCCGCGCACACTCAACTTCAACAAATGGCCACAGAGGGCGAAAAAATCGACCGCGCGCCGTTGCTAATAAAACCAGCATAGTAGCGTCACTTCGGGATGCTTACGTTAGTTCTAACATTTCCCGCTAAAGGCGCCGTAATAAGCGCAATTTTATTTTACAAACTTTCTCTTACAATTACCGAAGCATTCTTATTACATAAAAAAGAGGGCAATATTATCATTGCTAATTAGATATTGTACTCTTTGCTTGTAAGTTTATTGTTTCTTTGTCATTATAAATGCAAATAGCTTTCAGCATCATTTATCTTCCACGTGACCCCTGGCCTGGATTTAACATTTTTACCGGTATTTTCGAGTGCACGGCGGCACGGATTCATTCGTTCGTGCACTCGAACTGGTTCCTTCGTTGTTGCTAAATATAGTTTATTGTGCTTGGATTTCTCGCGTTATTTAACGTGGGGTGAAGTGACGTGTTTGCAAGCGGACATGTAAGCCCGAAGGTTGGGTTTCGGTCGTGAGCCATTCGGAACATGTCTGCATCGAAATGGGAGCTGGATTCTGCTGCGGCTGACAACGGCAATAACGGTGAGTCGTTTAACACCGCTGCTTGAATCGTTGTATAATATCCGTCTCATTAGCTTACCGGCGGGGACAAGTTAACGAACTAGATCCTGCATTACATATGGGCAGTCAGGATCCTCAGATGCTGTTTCCTAAGTAAACCTTTACATGCGAGGCTCTCGCTATACACACACTAACAGAAAAAAAAAAAGCGATATCGGAACGCGCGTCTCATTTTTCATCTTTTGTAGCCGTAGCCATAGGTGACTGATTAGCCTTATCAATATACATATAAAACTTTTTTTGCGAGCCCGCCGGCAACTTCTTTCGTCCACAAAATCGAATAATCCTTTGGTAAAATGAAGCGAAAGTACAGAATTTAATGTATTAAACAGTTGCAAGCATCATAATTCACCCACATTTCGTACTTGTTGGTCCCAAATGTTCTTGCTGTTCAGTTTGGTTTACCGTAGGGCATTTATTTTTGCAGTAGTGAAGGGGTGCATCACGTTCGTGGAGAAAAATAATGCATCAGTTCTAATAGCTTCATGACTTTCATGCATTTGCTTGTGGAAGCAGCAGTGTGATCTCTAGTGTATGAATGGACGCACAAATGTTCTCATTTGTGATCTTAATAATACTTAAGCTGTTAACATGCATTGTAGTTAGGGAGACATCAATTTTATGGACAATAGCAATATTTATTTAACATGCTGCTTAAGCACCCGAGAACAGGCAGTGTACATTTGCATGTGTTCTATAGTCGCAAACCATTACAATATATATGTCACACCTTTTTGCATTTCATATTGTAAAATTCTGCTTTTTCAATTTCTGATTCAGTCAAAATTTCTGTTCCAGACATGCAGTAAGGAGGACAGCACCAGTATAGAGCAACACACTCCACGCACTAAACAGAAGCTGCTGCCTGCTACAACAAAGCCATTGTGTGGACGTTGGCTGCTACTACAAGGTAAACAACACGTGGTTCAGAAATAAATATGCTTGATATATGCTGTATTGGCTTGCTAGTCTTGAGATACATGTCATTTGTTTGCAGCAGATATGAATGCTTGTTCACATTATCACGTGGTAGTGACGGTGAAGAAAGCAGCAATACGGTGGAATACAAAACTAACTTTTATTGGGCGAACCTGTGCCCACAAAAACAGGCTGCACTTATAGCACAACGATAGCGGCGAACACGGTCGGCGATCGTCGGAAATCTGATCAGCAGGTCAAGCGCGTCGGCTTTTATAGAGCAGTCGTCGAATGTTCCAGGCTAATCGTTCGGACCCGCGTGCCTTCCACAAAGTTCTACACCATTCCCGTCAGGTGATGAAATCAGATAACATAAGGTTCGGCGACAACAGACAGCGGATAGAAGCATCGATAACTTTCCAGAAACTTCGGTTACATACAGGCGCGTCCCACGCTGTGCGATTACATTTGTTAGGCGGCGAAACGTGGTTGCCCGATAAAGATAAGTACACGTGTCAATATTTATGGTTCAGCATAATTGGTTTGAACATAAAAGAAAACATACATGAGTTTGGCTAATCTGTGCTGTATCTAATGTGTCACAGTTCTGCCCTAACAGAGTCTGTGCCAAGCACATCTTGGTCATCGCAGGAGCTCCTATCTACACCAAAAGGAAGGGTCTGGAGCCGAATTTGCAAGGCTTTTACACCACGAACAAAGAAGCGCATGCACAAGAATTTGGAGGAGATATCAAGTCTGCAGAGGACTGTTTCAAGACTGAAAAGAGCTCCAGCCACCATTCCACCAGCACGGAAATTTCGCTGAGTCATCCAGGTAACTCAAAAAGGGCTTTCTAGAAATTCTTCGTCTTCAGATGCACCTGCAACTTCTGACCAAGCACGTACGACGCTCGCCAAAAGAGTTCCGCCAGTTTGCCTTTACTCAGCTTCCTGGCCACGTCAATTCCATTTGTGCCAAGTTTAATTTTTTCTATAAATGTAAGCTTTTTCATTGCCCATTCTCGTTGGAGATCATTCATCCTCAGCCAAGCATAAAGGTCAACCGATTATTAGCTGATGCTTAATTCCAAATCACTGTCTAGTAGCCTAACATATCTGTAGCAGTATCTTGTAGTGTATGTTGTCATGTACAATTCCTCTCCTGAAATAGCTGATGCAACTTGGCAACTCGGCTGGCAACTTGGAACCATGTCAGCTGACCTGCCTGAATATAACCACGCACCCTTCTTCCACACTTCGGGCCACGCCACCGCAGTTGGAATGTTTCGCTCACAGTTTGCACTCGTACAGGTCCTGTTCGTGGCATTGCTTGGCCAGTCCTGTTCCACGTCACCGGCACCACTGGCTGGGCCTCGGCTGAGCGAATGCTGCTACCACAACCAGTTCTCAAGCAGCGAGCCATTTTCTACAAAAAGCGGCCGGGATCCACCAGATGTCGCGCCGCCAAACCTAATTGATGGTCGTCCACTCGGCTGGCAACTTGGAACCATGTCAGCTGACCTGCCTGAATATAACCACGCACCCTTCTTCCACACTTCGGGCCACGCCACCGCAGTTGGAATGTTTCGCTCACAGTTTGCACTCGTACAGGTTAGTTACCTTGAAGCTTCATGTTATCGTAGCAACAATCCTTGTCTCATTGCGGTGTCGTGGCCCCCTGATATGTCCAACGGTATCAAGCGGTTTGCGCGTACAGCACTGTATTTTTTGCGCCTGTTATTGCTAGGCGGAGACATTGAAGTGAACCCTGGTCCAATGACGAAAGCACAAGAAGAAAAACTTGACATGGTATTCAGTGCCGTACAACGCTTGGAAGCGAGTAATTCTAACTTGTTGGAATCAGTGAACAAAGTGTTACACATACACATTGGACTAAAAAATGATCTTGAAGTACTAACTAAACGTGTACATAAAGTTGAAGGTAAACTTGAGTCACTTTCCTCAGAGAGACCAATCTCAAGCCAAGAAGTTCATCTAGCCAAAATGCAAAATCAAATCCAGGATTTAGAATCAAAATTTGCATCAGGAGTGACGCCTCAGTCTAGCAGCAGCAGCAGCGAGCGTGATATATCGATGATGCACGATAAAATAGACGATTTGGAAAACCGCTCAAGGCGCTCTAACCTCCTCTTTTATGGCATTCAAGACACGGGTGATTCGGAAGACTGGGAAACGTCCGAGCAAATAGTAACTAAATTCTGCAAAGATCGACTAGGAGTATCACCAGCTTCAATCGCACGTGCGCATCGCCTCGGACGATTTTCAAATGAACGCACTCGACCAATTATTGTGAAGTTTTTCAATGAAAAAGAAATCGAAACAGTGCTTAGTAATGGCCACAAGCTGAAAGATACTAACTTTGGCATTTCTCGTGATTACTCTGAGGCGGTTCGCGATAAAAGACTGTTACGTTTCGCCTACGACGCGCGGTTTAGCCGGCGCGACTGCAACAAAGCGGCAGACATTTTGGCCCGTTCGGCGTCGCCGCTACGCCTCCCCGCCAAGCGCGTCCAGGCATGTTCCGATGCCACGTGTCTTCATGTGCGTGTGTGAGTGTATGTGCCATTGTGCCCGACCGGCGGCGATACGACAGTAGGGGTCACCTTCTCCTCCTTGTGCCCGACCGGCGGCGATACGACAGTAGGAGTCACCTTCTCCTCCCCATTGTGCCCGACCGGCGGCGATACGACAGTAGGAGTCACCTTCTCCTCCCCTTTGTGCCCGACCGGCGGCGATACGACAGTGTGAGTCACCTTCTCCGGCGACACGACAGTATGCGTCACCTTATCCCATTGTACAGTCACGTGCTCGTCTATTGAGGGGTTCCTTCTTGCCCTCAACTGCGAGAGTATAAAAGCAGCTGCCCCCGGACGCAAAAAGAGGGCTCCGATTTCTTCTGTTGAGTAAAGTGCTCTCCCGTCTCTCTACTTCGGTCAACCTGACCGCCAACTCTTTGCGATGTTAAAATAAACAAGTTGTTTTGTTGTTACCAGTCGACTCATGCTTTGCCGGGACCTTCGGATGCTTCCAGTTGTACCCCAGGCCGCCAGGCCAACGCTACCCTTGGGGCTTGCGACCCAGGTGCAACAACGGGCGTCAGCGCCGAGTTCCCAACAGGTCGTACCATCGGTGCGACCACAACAAGACGTAAACTTTGGCAGTTCTCTAAAACCATAAAGAAAGAAAAAGACCGTGTAAGCCTTGTCTTTAACAAACTAAAAATTAACAAGGAAGTATACGTATGGGACACTCAAGCAAATTGTGCGAAGCTCGTTTCCCCGGTTGTGTCTCCAGTTTGATATAGCGCCAGCTTTTCAACTTCACTTAAGGTTCCACAAACACCACAAACATTAATAAATAGTACGATTAATACTGAGGACGGTTGCTGCTTTTTATACACTAACATTAGAAGCGTTATGTCTAAAAATGTCGCACTATCTTCACTAATCGACTCAACATCGGCAACAGTAATAGCATTAACTGAAACTTGGTTGAACGATGCTACTCCTAATGAAAACATATTCGTTTGTGAAGCTGATTTTAATATCTTTCGTTGCGATAGGAAAAATCGTCGAGGTGGTGGTGTCCTCCTTGCAATAAACAGACAGTATATTGTAATGCCCGTTGTTATTAGCACTTTCCTTGAATGCGTAGTAACTTGTTTTAAATTCAGATCAAGTAACTTAATTGTTGGTGTCTTTTATCGCCCACCGGACCTTACTCATGGGTTCACAGCGGAATTTCATCGCATTTTTACTGAACTTACTCATCGGTTTCCACATTCTAATGTAATCATTTTTGGTGATTTTAATTTCCCAGACATAGCATGGTCCACACAATCAACCTATAGCACACAGTCAGAGTCGCATGCGTTCCTCCAGTGCTGTCTTGATTTCAGCCTAACCCAATTAATTTCAAGCCCGACAAGATGTTCTGCGCACTCTTCTAATATTCTTGATTTGATCCTAACGAACAATCCAGATATATGTTCTGAAATAACTCAGATTACTGGTCTATCCGACCATGATGTTTTAACTGGTCGCTTTGTTCCTTCACCTATCAAAAGGCAAATTATCAGCAAGCAGATTAGGTGTTACAAAAGAGCTAACTTTGATCGTATTAACAATGAACTATCGCTTTTTTCTATCGACTTTCTGAGAGATTACTTGTCGCGGACAGTAGAAGAAAACTGGTTACTACTTAAAAACGCACTCACTAATCTCATAGATAAATACATCCCGGTCATTTCCATAAAATCCGATAACACTGCTCCTTGGTTTTCGCTGAACCTTCGTCGCCTATATAACAAGAAAAAAAGATTATTCAGGCAACTGACAGAAATCTATTATCTAAATCCTGGCGTCGGTACAAAGCATGTGACGAAGAATACCAAAGTTTACTCAAAGCCACGCGCAGACAATTCTATAAACGGGACCTCTCATCGATGTTAACAACTAACCCTCGGCGCTTTTGGCGTGTCATTAGTCCCAAGCATAATTCTGACATCGTCCTTACTGATCATGACGGCGCAGCGTTAACTGACACTGATTGTTCCGAACTACTGAACGAAACCTTTTCATCGGTATTCACGCGCGAATGTTTGGAACCGTTAGCTACCATGACTCGCACTGATTCGTTTATGCAGGAAATAATAATTACCGATTCTGGAATTTATTCTCTCCTCACTAATCTTAAGATATCATCTTCCGCTGATAATACTGGCTTAAATAAGACAATTCTAAAAATATTGCCCCAAGCATCTTTCCAGTACTGTCCGCCTTTTTTTCACAATCACTATCAACAGGCATTATCCCTCACGAATGGAAGGTGGCTAAGGTAGTGCCATTTTTCAAGTCTGGGGATCGCTCTTCACCACTTAACTATCGACCAATTTCTTTAACAAGTAACATTTGTAAATTAATCGAACATATCATACATTCCCAGGTCATTAACTATATTGAAGAACATAACCTCATATTTAAGCAACAGCACGGTTTTCGCAGAGGCTATTCATGTGACACTCAGGTCGCTGGTTTTATTCACGACATGCATTCATCAATAGACACCGGAATTCAAGTAGATGCCGTATTCCTAGATTATTCAAAAGCATTCGACCGTGTCCCTCATAGTCGACTTATTCACAAACTTACACAGCTGAACATTGACTCTACTGTTGTAACATGGATAAAAGACTTCCTTTCTAACAGAATGCAATTTACATCGGTTAACAATCGCAACTCATCTCTAGTCCCCGTAACATCTGGTGTACCACAGGGAAGTGTGCTTGGGCCCCTACTTTTTCTAATTTATATTAATGATCTACCAGACGGCATCAAATCCAATATCAGACTATTTTCTGATGATTGCGTCATATATCGTAATATTCACTCTAACTATGATCACGACATTCTTCAATCTGACCTAAACGCAATAAACGTATGGTGTTCAACTTGGCTAATGCCTCTAAATCTTACTAAAACTAAATTCATGTCTTTTACTAATCAAGCGCCCCGAACATCAACATCTTACATCTTAAACAACAGCCTTGTTGAACAAGTTTCCAGCTACAAATATCTTGGCGTACACTTAACCCCTAACTTGACGTGGAATAATCACATTAACCATATCCTTGCTTCTGCAAACCGTTCGCTTGGTTTCCTTAAACATAACCTCAAACAAGCTCCCGTACACTTACGCAAATTGGCATACACAACACTAATACGCCCTAAAATAGAGTACGCGTCAGCCATATGGGATCCCCATCAAGCATACCTAATAACTGACTTGGAATCCCTGCAGAACCGTGCTGTACGCTTCATCTTTTCGGATTATTCACGAGAAACAAGTATAACAGCATTAAAAAATCGCGCCGAACTTGAAGCCTTGTCACTTCGCCGTAATATATCTCGTTTAACACTATTCCATAAGCTTTACTATCACGTATCCCTTCATAACGAGTTCATGCGTAAACCCTCAGTCATTTTTCCGCGTCAGGATCATTCTTGCAAAGTTCAATGCATAATGTGTCATTCCCTCGCATTTGGTCAGTCATTCGTACCTCGCACCTCGAAAGAATGGAATAATCTGCCATCGCACATTGTCACCGAAACAAATGCCTTAAAATTTACAGACGCTCTACGCAGTACCATGAATACCTAATATATCACGTCTGACTCTCTGATTTGTAAACATATTTATTTTTCTTTTTTTGTTTGTTAATGCGCCGTTAACCAAGCTTCCACGACAGTGTCACATTTTGTACAAACCATTTAGAGTTCCTGTACTGATAACTATCATTATTTTTTGTGTTTGTACGTTGATGCACTGTAATTAATCTTTTCCCAGTTTTGTTTTTCCATTGTATTTACATTACGCACTGTTCACCTCTCCTATGTAACATTTACCCTATGTAATACCCTCCCTAGAGGGCCTTTAGGGTTATTGTGAAATAAATAAATAAATAAATAACATCGGCATGTGTCTTGCTATAACCTAAGCATCGTGTGCTGTACATAATTTTATTTTTCTTTATGTTTTTAGCCTTCAATGCTTGCAGAGCGGAGTGGCTCCTCTCGTGAATGCAAGCTTTCTCATTTTCCATATTCCTAGTCTCGTTGATGATTGCTCTTCTTCCTCTATAGCCTTGGTTTTTGTGCAAGCTACACTGAAGTGATTGGTTGCAGAATCTGGTTTTGCTGCCCCACTTGGTTGTGGTAGCCGTGTTATGTTTGTCGGATGTGGGGGCCTGGTCAGTTGCGTTGGTAAGCAGTCTCTCTAGGTAAGCATTTGCTCCGGCAGTCCGCACAGCGACACAGACTCCCAGTATACACTATAACTGGTACTCCCCGTTCGTTCTTTCCTGTTGCAGCCATGGGCAAATTGTGCTTGCCGCCTACCTCGGCCATGATTTGCTCAAAACGGAGACCAGCATATGTGCTTGCATGGTTCGAAGTGTATGAAGTTGATAGCCGTATGGGTGTAAAGGTCTGCAAAAATGGCTGCCGAAGGTGATGCCCACGAAAGCGACTTGTCCATATTGAGACAAAGAGGGACACCAAGTATGAACCACACATGAGCGGCCCTCGAAAGAAAAAAGACGTGCAGGTTGAAAAGAAGTTAATGCTAAAATACCGGGTAGTCCATGTCGCTGTGGTGGTTGCGGCTGCAGATGCCTGCGTTACCTGATTGCTTCGCAATGGTAGTTGCTCATCTTCAACGGCAACTGTCGGTTCAAACAGGTGCGACGCTCTATCCAATCTGTTTGTACTGCTGATTGCCGCTCGTAACCAGACCACCACATGCGAGGAAGGCAAGAAGTATGCCTGCAAGTAGGCGGCTGAATGTATCCTAAGAGACCCGTGTATGTGAATGCTCATTGTTGTCATATTGTTCGTAGCACATATATAATGTCTTACCTGAACCCCATGCGGTGATTGATTGCTGTTTAATTTTGCGGTTATCTTACTTGGTTGCGGTTGCCGTGTTATGTTTTTTGAATATGGCGGCCTGGTCAGTTGCATAGGGAAGCAATCTCTCGAAGTAAGCATTTGCTCCTGCAGTCGAACAGCGACATAGACTGCTAATTTACACACACCATGATTCGTGCTCCCCGTTCACCCTTTCCTGCTGCAGCCATGGGAAAATTGTGCCTGTGGTCTTTCTCGGCTGCGATTAAGCACGGAGATCAGCATACGTGCTTACATGGTCCAACGTGTAGGAAGTTGATAGCCACATGGGTGGAAAGGCCCGCAAAAGTGGCTGATTAAGGTGATGTCCACGGAAGCGACTTGTCCATATTGAGACAGTGTGTGACACCAAGTGTGGGCCACACATTCACGACCCCCGAAAGAAAAGAAACGTGCAGGTTGGAAAGGAGTCAACGCTAAAATGCCGGATAGTCCATGTCGCTGTGTTCGCTGCGGGCGCAGATGCCTGCAGCATCCGATAGCATCGCAATGCAAGTTGCTCATCTTTAACGGCGATCCGCTTCAAACAGAAGGGACACTGTCCAATCTGCTTGCGCCGCTGGTTGTCGCTCGTTACCAAACCGCCATGTGCGACGACGACGGTGAGCCGTTTACGAGCTCACGTCAGTGATTCCAGGTTATTTCGACATGAAAATTTTAGTTCTGCAATTGCACGAGAATGTACACTGCTTGTCTTCTGCCAATAAAGTCGCACGTTCTGTTCACTCACTTGTGGCTTGTTTGTATGGGTGTCAGTAGAGACTCTTTGGTTTCATTGCAATTAGAACGCACCAGCTACGCCGCAGCCAAGGGATTGAGGCATGCCCCACAGCCGGCAGGGCAAGCACGGCGCGTACCAGCGTACGCCACGAGCAAAAAGCGCTGGATGGATGGAAGGAAACTTCCGCTGGATGGATGGAAGGAATGATGGATGGATATTATGAGCGTCCCCTTTGGAACGGAGCCGTGGGTTGCGCCACCAAGCTCTTGCTACTATACTGCCTAATATCCTACCTAGGTTAAACAATGAAAAAAGAAAAAAAAATCACTCTGAACTACCACGCCCCAATTTGCTGATCCCCTATTGCGAACTGTGCTTTTGTACGTCTCCGTCTTTTGTCGTGTTCCTACTTTTCTTCCATCAACCCTCCAGTCGCCTCTCCGCTTCCGGGTTGAGCAGCGACATCTGGGGTCCACCTAGGTAAGTTTCATGCGCTGCCGCTGCTTATTTTCGAACCACTGCGGAAGGTACAGTTTCCCTTCTCTAAAGTTGGTTCTTTATTCTATGGGCTCACCGTCGCCCGCTTTCACTCGAACGTACGGCGTGGGAGGACGATGTTATTACGAGACGAAATCCCGAGAAAAGCTGTGTAGCCACTGCCAGAGGAGGTCAACCCAGCGCGCCTCCGCCTACCTTCGTCCTCTTCGCCTCGTTTCTCCATCCGCACTTCGCTCAACGTTATCTACGTATTCCTGTAGGTGGTGTTACTTTGCTGTGCGCTTAGCGCGCTCCTTCGTACTTTCCTCGGCGCGTGATTCTCTTTACCTACAGGCGCCTTCCTCGTTCGTTTGCTTCGCGGCTTCAGACAGACTCAAGCGTGACTGGCCGATTTCACGAGCTGGTCAGTTAGGCTTGCGCGTAAAACTGCGCCGCGGGAGAATATGGTGGTAAGCTAGCAGGGTAGTACCGTTCAGTACCGCATGGTGTTGTCTAATAAGCGGAGCCTGCACCAAATAGTGGCGGCATCTCTGCTTCAGAGAAGATCAACAAGCACACTAATTTCGTCGCTCTGAATTGTAAATCACGGGTGCCTAAAACAGCATTGTTCTAGTGCCTACAGGACAGCAGCCGACACTACTTCTGGCCGAAGGACGCTTTTCGGAACAGTTCTCTAAGCGCGATTTCACCTATGTTGTGGACTAAGAAATGTTTACCAAAGATGCAGAAATATGGTGCTTCCGCTCCTGTCTATAATATTGTAACGGAAGGATGAGAGAAGAGAGAGGAAGAGGATCGGAGACGCTGGCTGCTGCGCGTTGTTGGTGGTCAGCCATCTTAGCTATTCTGACTCATCCTTTATATATATTGGAAATGTAGTTTTTATATACTCGCGACATCCCTGTAAGAATATGTTGCCCCAGAACATAAGAGAGAAAATTTCTTGCGACAGTGGTCACAAAACTTTAGTATGACCGTAAACCTTCGGTGAGATCAGAGCAAGAAACTGCGAATGAACCCGACGCAAATTATGGCGTCAAGATTTCGGTGCGGGCGCTTGCGGAGCTTGTCATCGCGTACGTGTTGCATTATGCTCGGTCACTGGATCAGGAAGTGGAAGGTTCCACGGCTGCTGCATTTTCTCTTTGAAGGAAATTAGTTTGTAACATTCCGCTCAATAACGCTTCCTTGCTTTTACGTTCCCGTAAGGCAAACTAAAAGTCTTAAAGGGACGCACATGAATACGCTCCGCAAAGGTGCTTGCGTTTAATGTACGTAAGGCAACAAGTGCTATTCTACAACTGGCTCGCTTCTCCAGACAAATATCGGGGCTTTGGCTGTCTCACAACAATACGAAACGATATCTACCAAGGTGGCAATGTGAGCCAAGTGGACACGCTGGCGCACGCCTTGCAGGCTCAAGCCGCCATTACTCGCGAGGCGCGGCAAACGCAAGGCGCGCCGGCGCGAGCTTTCACGCGCCGGCGAGGGTGCGTGTAGCTTGGCTTTTAGGCACAGCGTTATCCGATCCGCTGTTAATCTCGCAGGTTCAATGATGCCTTCACGACAATCACACGGTTTCCTATGTTACCGTTGCGATAAAAGAAAACGCAAGAAACTTACGAGCAACAGCTAAGGAGCACGAGTAAAACTTGTGGACGATCATGGCGTAAACACACACGCGCGACCTCACACCGAAATGCCGGCTAGCCTAAGGACAAACGCGTACAAAGCGATCAAAGAAACTTCTCCGTAGTACCAAGGCAAAATCAGATATTTCAGGAACAAAAACCCCGAGATTTTCTCGCTCGCACCCGTTTGTACTCGCGTCTGTGCACAAAAGTCGGGTGATTCCTGCAATGACCGTCTGGTGTTATCTGGGGCGTATCGCGATATTTGGCCGCTTCTCAGCCAGCCGAGTCGGGCTGAGACACTTGCGTTTCACGAGATAGTGGTTGTGTTCCAATTCTGGCCAGAATTGAAGACAGCTAAGAAGACAGCCGAGACAGCTTCTGGGCCAAGTAATGGAACACGTTTCAAACCGCCTGGAAGACGTATGGAACTTATTTCTCCGACTTGACACCACCTCACGGCGACAAAAGAAAGTTGAGAGAAGCACACACTATTTGCGTACTTTGTGTCTTTGCGCCTGCGAACCCATTAGAAGAAATGACGACCATTCCACTCCATGAAGATGGAATGGCAGTGAAAGTTCACGACAGGCAAAGCTCTCAAACGAAAAGCAAAATGCTGTCGCTGCCATTTCATCTTCACGGAGCGGAATGGTTGTCACTCCTTCGTTCAGCATCGCGGGAACGTTCATCGTCGGTCGTCGTTTCGCGTCGGCGCCGTTTACATTCTCGTTCTTCCCTCCGGCGCTTCTCGTACGTATGTTGTTCTTTGGATGTACAAAATATACGTGTCCGCCCAATCGATAACGCAGCTGTTTTTAGCGCCGATACCTCTCCTGCTTATACGGAAGGAAGTAAATCAACTTTATTCAAGGTCCTGCAGGCCACGAGAGCTTTGCAGCTCTCATGGAGTGGGCGTCTCCCACGACGGACCGGGAGGTTGAGTTTCCTGGCGACGTAGTGGACCTGCTGGACGGTCCAGAGTTGGGGAGCGAGTTCTTCGCTCCGGATTGCTTCTTCAAACTTGCGCTTGTCTGGTTCGGATTTTATGTGAGCTTGCGAACACGGCCAGAGTAAATGATAGACGTTAAGGGATGTATTGCAATTGGTGCAATAAGACTTGTCATAGAGCTCAGGCATGTAGTGGTGTAGTCTGTTTTGCGTGGGCTATGTATGTATGTGGGTTGTATGTGTCTGTTTCTAGCAATCTGAGTGTAACCACTTGAGCTCGAGTGAGCGTGCGGTGCGGCGGGCTATACTCTCTACGTTGTAGGTAGCAGTGTGTAGTGTTTTCATTGTATGTAGTGGGGCGTCCTTGTTCTCCGAGTGGTCGGGTGAAGCCACGCGGTCTGTAAGCGCGCGCGCAGCCTCGTGTGCCGCCTCGTTAAGGTTGGGGACGTCGCCGATCTTTGGTCCAAAGTGTGCGGGGAACCATTATATGACGTGGTTAATAATCTCTTTACCCGCCGTGGTTGCTCAGTGGCTATGGTGTTAGGCTGCTGAGCACGAGGTCGCGGGATCGAATCCCGGCCACGGCGGCCGCATTTCGATGGGGGCGAAATGCGAAAACACCCGTGTACTTAGATTTAGGTGCACGTTAAAGAACCCCAGGTGGTCAAAATTTCCGGAGTCCTCCACTACGGCGTGCCTCATAATCAGAAAGTGGTTTTGGCACGTAAAACCCCATATATTATTATTAATAATCTCTTTCTTTGTGACGATTCTGAGAGCCTGTGCTCAGACCGGGCCTTTTTGAAAAGCTCTGATAGCGGCTATCTACAGCGACTCCTGCTTATGTACTGCGATAACCTTGACGTAACGCTATTGTTCACGGCGAGCGTTCTAATCTGTTCCGCGTTTTGACATCTGTACCTCTGCACTGCACCCGTATCTTTGTTAGAAATCGCTAACACGGTTTCTGTGGCCGGACGCCGAAAAAGCTTGCGTTCTTACCCTTGTGCCTGGGACTTCTTTGGCTTCCACGTGTGACAAGGGTAGTTCAAGGGCGCGTTAAATGTTCCCGAGCCCACACGGGTGTGTGCCATTGACCTTGGATCCTTTCTGCATTATCACAGGATCGGCCCACATGATGACTTTTTTCTGGTGATGGACGCCGAAAAAATAACGGAAGGTTAGTCATATACAGCGTTCGCTGTAAAACACAATTCGACTCACATTAAGGGCATAGGAAGGGCACATTAAGGGCATAGGGAAGCCTTACTACGTTTTGTTCTGCGCAGGCGACCTTCCCGTCTAATTTACTAGCGTCTTGCTCAGCCGTCATCTTGTCTGGACAGGAAAGTAGCTTGCATCGTTGCTGACTTCGATGCTGTCTTCGCGAAGCTGTCTACTTTGACGTCTTCGTGAGAATTGGAACCAGACTAAGATGGCTGCTGTCCGCTTAGCCGTCTACTTTGCCATCTACTTTGCTGCCTACTGCGAGCGTCGAAACACAGCCAGTGACAATGCGACTTAGAACGCGCGCTAATCACCACATGGTTGGTCGCGTAGGTTGTCTCAAAGTAAAAAACAAGCGTGTTAGGGCCAATGTATAATTATTAATTCCATTTCTGGCGAGCATGCGTCATGGCTAATGAAGCAGTCGATGGCTTGTAAGCAGCACACGACGGAAGCGAGAAGCATTTTCAATGGAATAATCGTACGGTTTTGAGCTAGCTGCTTTATTTTTACTGAGGAGGAAAACTATTTTGCCTTACCAAGAACGTTAGGTTCATTGCCTACATTACAGTTTCCTAGACGAAACGTGAAATTTGTGTTATGTTGCGAAAGCAAATCGGGGCCATCAGCGCCATTTTGTACTCGTCGCGCCTCGAAAAAAATCGCGAAATGTCCATAATAGAGCCCCTGGTCAATAAACGCACACATGCTACCAGAAGGCAACGAAGCTGCCGGATTCGAGGCACTCGCTATGTAATGAACGAGAAGAAAGGAATCCGAGTGGTCGAGTTTTTATCATTAAAGTGATAGGGCTTCCTATAATTATCCTATTTTTCGCGGGATTTGTTTATCAGCGTGAAAAAGATAACCGCCAAAAATTCCGTGGCTGAAAACATGCCAGATTTAGTTTGTTTGAGTTTCCTAGAAATCCTTCATTGACAGCACGGTATTCTGAGCAGTAACTAAAGGAATTGCTAATTGCGATTAATTCACAACTTGAATGGCATGAAGGAAAATTACTTCCGGCTTCTCTACTCGACTGCGAGCAATATGCGCTTGGTTGTCTTCGCGTATAATGATAGGTCTTTTTTAAAGACTCGACGCATGATAGCTGGAGCACCGTGTAAGTCGGTACGTTACATGAGTGCTCTGCTGTAGTGCTAAATATTCGGCAAGACAACAACAACAGCAACGTAAGCGGCGGCGGCAGCAATCTCCATGGCCAGCGACGTCCGGGCGATTCGCCTATAAAGTTCGCTTTAAACTTGACCGGCAAAGAAAGAGCGGAGCGGTGGGACACCGGAACAATCGGCCACTTCTCGAGATGCTTGCGGTACCAGCGCGTCCGCATCATCACAGACACGCACCATGTGACTTCCGCGGTCAGCACAAAGCAAAAGGTAATTCTGCCGTATCTCGTACGTTTCATGCGGTTTGCGTGAGCAAACTACCAGAATTGCGCTGCATCTTCATAATGCGCACCACGGACGATGCATGGTTCATCCGTTCCTCGACCGTTGACATCGGCGAAATCGACACACGTCAGGCGATGCCGTGGTACATGTGAGCCTGTCCGCCGGCAAGCGTAGGTTTTCATCCACGGTGAACGTCCTCCAGAAACACAGAGAGTGTTGCCTGCGGGTCTCGCCTTGCTCCTGGTAGCGGCTTGGTCTGTTTGGGATCGATTTCTACCATGCTTGTTTGTGGACATTGTAAAATTCCGCCACATTATTGTATTCGCTATCTTGACAGCTCTGATTGGCCGAGCTACGGCTCCCTCGATTGGCTAAAAGTGCCATCGTTGCAGAGTTTGACAATATGGCGGAATTCGACGATGTCCGGATTAGCACCCCTGTTATGTGGCCGTCGCGCTTTGCAATCTGACTCGCGACTTCGTGCTATGCAGTTGAACACGAGGCGCTGAGCCACAGCAGCGGAGTGCGCCGTTGGACGCCGTGCTTCTAAAATTAGGTGGCTGCGGCAGGTGCCGGGTACTGGCGGCGTGCACCGGGGTGCCGCCGACGCGGTGCAGAGGGCGAGCCGGAGCGTTGCCTGGGTTTGTTCGGAGAAAGCGCGCTTCGTAAAGCCAACTCCAAAACGAGAGAAAGCGAGAAAACACCGAAAAAGAATAACTTAGAGGAAACTCGGCTGCTTGCGCGAATGTGCCCTGACGCGCCAACGCAGAAAAAGAAAAAAAAAATCAAGCACAGTTTGTTGTACGGTAAATAAAACTCGGCTGCAGGGGCCAGGAGTCGGTTGGGAGAGTAAACAGGGACGTTCCAGCTAAGCCTGGAAATAGACGGCGCGGGCCTTTCAGCGCGAAGCGAACGAGGGCGCACCACTGACGCGCGCGGTGTACGGCACCGCGATTGCAGCGCCGCCGTAGGGAGGCAGTGATTGAGCGCAGCCGAGCCGTTGTGCTGCCATCGCGTCCTCCGCCTCATGGTCGGCGAGCGAAGCGTGGTGGCGACGTGAGTGCCATCACCCCGTTCCAAAGGGGACGCTCATAACATCCATCCATCCATGGCCAGTCCTAATTTGAACTCAATAGCAAATATAATCAGAGTTGAGGAAGAACTTGGCAAATTGCCAAGAGTGGGAATATGGTGAGCTTCTAAGTGTAATACCGACAGAAATACGGAAAGAGAAACAAGATGTTCGTTGGAAAGGAAAAAAGAAACCGAAAGGCTGGTGGAACAGGGAGATACGAGAAGCGATCGCCGAACGACAGAAAGCATCTCGAGTGCACAGGCAGGCAAAGAAGGCGCAGTTGCCGCAGGATGAAGTAACTAGTAAATGCGAAATATACCGGGAGAAAAAAATCTATGGTTCAAATACTGGTGTAAGCAAAATTAAAAGGTGAAAGTGAACGTTGGTTGTCAGAAATACGTGAGAAAAAGAAGGCCGCACCTAGAATATGTTGGACCCACATAAAGCTATTAGGCAGGGAGTCAACAACAATACAACAACGTATCCTGGACGAAGTTGAAAACAGACTGCAAGGAGAAGCGGCAATAATTTACATCCGAAAAATAACAGCCGAATCTTTCCAAGCAAATGACGAGGTTGTACTTGAAGAAAAAGAGAGCATGAAAAAGACCCAAGTGGGAAAGGAGCTGGTGCTGACAAATTTCAACTGAAAGAAAGCGGAAGAGAAAATTCCTGAGCGCACAGCCACGGGGCTAGACGCGGTTCCCGTTAGGCTGATTAAAGAACTAGGACCAAAAGGTAAGGAAGCTCTGGTGAAAGCAGTGGAAAAAACAAATAGACGAATACCAGACAGTTAGCGACAAAGTAGAATGAACTTAATTTATAAAGGTAACGGGGAGTAAGATGGAATTCACTCGTATAGACCATTGACCATTACATAGGTAATATACATGGTAGCAATGCAGGTAATCAAATTAAAGCTTCAAGCATGGGCAGAGAATAATGGCATTTTGGGACAACTTCAGAATGGCTTCAGTATAGGTAGGCGTTTAGATGATAACTTATTTGTTCTTACTCAGTGTATTAAAATATAGAAAGTAGACAGCAGACTGTTATATGTGGCCTTTTTAGACATTACAGGAGCCTACGACTACGTAGACCGCAACATTTTGTGGGATATTCTGGAAGGGGGAGGTTTAGGTGACGATTGTCTACAGCTTTTGAGAGAGATTTACCTAGAAAATACCATATGCGTTGAATGGGAAGGGATAAGGAGCAAGGAGAAAGTTCATATCAACAAGGGACTGAGGCAGGGGTGCCCTTTATCCCCGCTGCTGTTTATGATGTACATGGTGAGGATGGAGAGGGCGCTAGAAGGAAGTAATATCGGGTTTAATCTCTCATACAAACAGGCGGGTAAAGTAATAGAGCAGCAACTCCCAGGTTTATTTTATGCGGACCACATTGTTTCGCTAGCTAACAAGCTAAGTGATTTGGAATGTCTGGAGCAGGAAGGCAACAATTTAGGTTTCAAATTTAGTGTTAGAAAATGAGGTGTTATGGTATTCAATGTAAACAGTGAACAGACAGTGGAGATACAGGGCCAGGAAATACCTCAGGTAACAGAATATAAATATCTTGGTATATGGATGAACGAAGACAATAGATATATGGAAACACAGAAAAAAACAATAGCAGTGAAGGGGAAGAGAAACGGCAGCCATAATGAAGCACAGAGTGCTATGGGGATACAATAGGTACGAGGTCCTCCGAGGTATGTGGAAAGGTGTAATGGTTCCAGGACTTACTTTTGGAAATGCGGTTGTTTGTTTTAAATCAGGGGTAGAATCAGGACTCGACGGGAACCAAAGGCCAGTGGGTCGCCTCGCATTGGGCGCTCACGGGAAGACTACAAATGAAGCTGTGCAGGGTGATATGGGCTGGACTAGTTTTGAAGTGAGGGAAGCAAATTGAGTATAAAGAACGGCTGAGGAATACGGAAGAAACTAAATGGGCTGGGAGAGTGTTCAGGTATCTGTACCGGAAAAACATTGATTCACAGTGGAGGAAAAGAGCTAGGAAGCTTACCAGCAAGTATTCGGCTTGTAGGGTGGGCAACACAGCAACAAAGAAGGTCAAGCGGAAAGTCAGAGTGGCTGAAATAATCTCATGGGTGGCGGCAATGAAAAAGAAACCTGTCATGAGTAACTACTTGAGAGGAAAAAACGAAATCAGGAAAGAAACAATTTATCATAACTCAAAGGGAAGCTCATCACTTTTCGAAGCGAAATCTGGATGCCTTAGAACATGCCCCTGTAAAGCGAGATATAAGACGGAAGAAGAAGCATGCGCTTTCTGCGGTAAAGCTAGGGAAACGACGGAGCATGTTTTATTAGAATGTGAAGATGTCTACCCAGCGGTCGACTTAGGCACCAATGGCCTCCTTGAACCCCTTGGGTTCAGTGGGAGCAGTGGTAAAGCAAACATTTCTGTAATAGGCATTAGTAAGAGGCGATTGGAGGATTGGTGGAAGAAAAGTAGGGAAACGACAAAAAAGGGAGACGTACAAAAGCACAGTTCGAAATAGGGGATCAGCAAATTTGGGTGGGGTAGTTCATAGTGTTCTTTTCTCTTTTTTATTGTTTACCCTAGGTAGGAAATTAGGCAGTATAATAGCAACAGCTTGGTGGCGCAATCCACCGCCCCGTTCCAACGGTGACGCTCATAACATCGATCCATCCATGCCTCTTTGCGATCATTCTGGCCTCCGGCAGCTGCAACGTCCCTCCAGGTCTGGTGGAATTCGCTGTACCCGGCGCACAGTTTGATCGCATAACGCATGTACTTGTAGAATAAACTTCGAGCTAAATAAACATGTGAGTGTAGGCTAGTTGATGTCATTCTTGCACGTGGAAGCCAAATTGCACTGCATACTTGATAGAAGACACACAGGATGATAACACGAAGACACAAAATAATGCGCAAAATGCCAACCGTTTACACACCCAAAAGGCAAGGTATATATATATATATATATATATATATATATATATATATGCGTGTGTGTGTGTGTGTGTATATATATACGAGAAGAAAGGGGGTTTAACCGAGGGGCCCGATTTTTATTAGTCATATCATAAGAAGCCAACAAACACTGAAACCAACACTCCCAGGGTTCTACCAGGACACATAAATACCCAAGAAAGTAGATGGGAAAACAGCGCCGCGGTAGCTCAATTGGTAGAGCATCGCACGCGAAATGCGAAGGTTGTGGGTTCGGTTCCCACCTGCGGCAAGTTGTTTTTTCATCCACTTTAATTTCCATGAATTTATTGTTTCATTACTTCATTTATTAAGCACAAGTAATTTCCCCTATGTTGTCCTTGGTATTCAGTGTTTGTTGGCTTCTTATGATATGACTATATATATATGTATATATACTACCACTAGGCACATACCTGTTGCTTCAATTTAACCTTAACAGAATTTTGAAAAAAGCGCCTGTGGCATTTAGCACAAACATACTCATTGAGCTGGAAAACTCGAATAAACCTTGCATTACTTTCATTCGAAATCAACATGCACAATTGACTAATGAAGAAAATTTCAACAACTACCTTTTTACTTCTTTACACTTTTCCAAACTATCACACAGCGCAAGACGCGCCTGCATGATTTGGAACTTACTCGAATGTCATCGTTGTTTCTATCAGTTGTGTCTGTTTTCGCCGAACAATGTGTGTAATGACATTGTATGCATGACACGAATTGTGTAGTGCATTTTTGAAAGGCATTCGGGCACTAGCGGTTACCCTGGAACCGTCGACGAGTCCCGTATAAAAGCCGACTTGCTTGACCAGCAGATTACTTTTCGACGACCGCTGACTGTGCTCGCGGCTATCGTTGCGCTTCGAGTTCATTGCTTGTTGTTGCTGCGCGCAGGTTCGCCCAGTGAAGAGAGACTTTTATTATTCACACTTTTCGCTACTCTGTTTTTCGCCGTGACTACAACGTGGAAATATCTCAAAACTGATGTCATCTTGAAAACTTGTTGTATGTTTATATGACTTTGAAGGTCACCGGCTACAATTCGTAAATTGCAATATGTGGCGTCATGTGGTGAACTTAAGAGTCAATTAAAAATGCTAATTAGTCAAATATTCGCTTTTATTTCTTGCGCAAATAATGTATACCCCTAAGGGCAATCCAGCTTAAGGAGAAGAGTTGTCCTACATGTCACGGACGACTTAAAGAAAATTGTGTTAATGATGAAATAAAGCACCCCGTATGCAGGGTTGGTCATTTTTAAGTTTTAAGGAATTTTGAAGAATAGTGTATTGAAGGTAACAAAACTTTAGTCTTTGAGCTGGATTATTCTATGGAAGACGTGACTTGCATGGGAAATTGACACATATCCTACTAATTAACGAAAACCACTCATTCTATTTTGGTTTACTTACTTTACGGTACATATTGCAATTCATGAAATGTAGACGGTCAGTTTGCAAGGCGTATTGAATTGCAATGAATTTCCTGAATGCCAGTGTGGAGATATGGGCCATAGAACTTGTAGTAAAAAAGCGCTCTTGTTCCACTTACTGTTTTAGCAAAACGCTCCTTTTGCATCGAAGCACTAAAACTAACTGAAACGCCCATGTATTTCGTTTCCCAATTTGGGAAATAATATCTATAAACTGGTTGATGCTGGAAATTCATTTCAAGTGGATACGCATTGCAATCTCACTGGCTACAATTTGTAAATTACAATGTGTGCCGTAAAGTATTTAAGACGTTAATTAGGTATTTTTTGTGAATTAGTTGAACAACAATGCCCGCCTCTTCGGACAATCCAGCTCAAGAATTATGCTATCCGCCACAGGCGATTCTTGAACATTTAAAAGTGAAAATTGATTACCTGTATGAGGGATTGAAAAGCGGGCGAGTTGGAACCCATCCATTCTTGGGAAACGCGCACACAAACGAGCCACGAGCCATGTTTCCTTTCTCGTGTTTCGTTTGTGTGTGCGTCACGTTGTGTATCGCATTACGCCCCATACGCTTGGAGGGCATTATTTTGAACAGGCTACGTGTTGCATCCGCCGTTGGGACTGCCCGACTACGCCGTGGGCGCCGGAGGACTGCGAAGTGAACCAGCCCGTAGTTCGAACAATACTCTTCTTTATTAGCCCGTGATGAGCATATACACACACAGGTGCATGCGTCAGCTGACGTGATAAGGCGCGTGCCTAGCGCCATCTAGGTTATATGAACACAACTGCTGAATAACACATTTTCTCCCCTCAAAAAGAGTCCCATAACAAATTAACAACTGGAAGCACTATAAACACTCAATGTTTACGAGTCTTTAAACCACGATGGCGGTCTTCGTTGGCGTGTTGAACGCCTCAGTTCGGGAACGTCCGTTTGATCTGGCGTCCGAACAGATGGCTGTTGAGGTGGGTCATGGTTTTCAAATGGCGTTACGTTTTCAGGCGAACAGCTTCTTGTAACTGTAGGTGGTGCGACTGGTCGAGGACAGGGTACCAGCCGATCCCCATTCCAAGTGCCGCCTTTATTAAGCTTGTAGGTGTCTTTGCCACATTGATTAAAAATGGTGAATGGGCTTGAGTAGCTCAAAGCGCCCTAAGGCAGATGACCTGGCAACCTTACTCAAACCGATTGACCCATTGTTAACGAAAAATGCTTCGCAGCTCGCCGACGGTCAGTGTAGGACTTACTTGCTTGTTGCCTTTGTGCTGCACTACTGCGGACGGCTTTCATCGCTGCGTGCGGGTATTGGAAAAACTGTTTCCCTATGCCTCCTACAAGATCAAGCTTTGTTCTGGGATGACGGCCGTGAAGAAGGACCGAAGGCTTCGCTCCTGTGGTGCAATGCGGCGTTAAACAGTTGATTCCGAAGTACTCGGTGATAGCTTCCTTCAAAGGCCGACGTTCTCGTTTGCAGACTTGAACGTACTCTTTCAGTACCCAATTAAACCTTTCTATTTGACCGTTGGCTTGCGGATGCTAGAGTGCTGAATACGCATGAGCGATGCCGCGTTCCTTAAAAAAAACTGAAACTCACAGGCTGTAAATCGAGAACCGTGGTCACTCACAATCTCGTGAGGATATCCTCCCTTCTGAAGATGCTTCGCAGAAAGGAGATGACTGCTGTGGTAGTCACTTTCGCTGAGAAAGAAACCTCTGGCCATTTGCTGAAATAATCAATGGTTGTAATGGAAAAACGGCAATCTGCAGGCAGATTGGAAAAAGGGCCCCCGATATCGATTCCTAGCATCTGCCACGGTGCCGATGGGAATAGAACTGGCTGCACGGGTGGTGTCACCGGCTTTGCAGACTTGTCAACTGATTGGCATACCCCGCAAGACGCAATCAATTGTTCTACCTGCTTGCACATAGCAGGCCACCAGTATTGTTCACGTAGTCGCGGCTTTGTCTTTGTTATCCCCGGATGGGACTCGTGGGCTGCGTCAAGAAGCCGTGCTACGAGGGACGAAGGTACGACGAATTTGTCTCCACGAAGCAGGAGGTCTCCAACGACTGAGTGCTCTCAGTGCGCACCCGGTAGAACGGAACTGCCTCGGGAGGAAACATCTCCGCTGCAGGCCATTCCGACGTCGCCCACTTTATAACCTGTTCAAGCAGAGGGTCCTGCATTGTTTGAACGACAAACTTCGCATGAGTAGCGCAAGTTGAGACAACACAAATGCTCTCCCCTCTCTCCCTCCTCCACATAACTTGGGAGGGGCATCATTGAAAGAGCATCAGCAACAGTATTTCTGTGACCTTTCCGGAATTCAATAGTAAAGTTGTATGCCATCAGCCTGGCGTGCCACCTTGCAATCGGGAAAGGACGTCGACCTACTCCCTTTGTACTCAGGAGTGCGACCAGAGCCTGGTAGTAGGTACGCATTTTGGGGCGAGTAGACATCTGGGCGACCCCAAAGGTCTACTCTCCAACGTTCGCATGCCCACAAACAAGTAAGGGACTCCAGTTCCCCAACAGAGTACTTCGGTTCCTGTGGGGCAAGCTTGCGAGAAGCAAACGCAATCGTTACAAGCTCATCATTTCTTGTCTGCTGCAACACTGCTCCCAAACCAATCGACAAGGCATTTGTAGTGACAATAATGTCACCCTCAGGATCAAATAGCTCTAAACATATTGTGGCGAAGGACCTTTTCAGCTGCTCGAAACAAACTTGTCTCGTATACCCAAGTGAATGTGGTATTCTTACGTAGCAACTCGCGAAGAGGCTCGACAAGCACCGCATAATCAGGGACAAACTTGACGTAATAGCCCACCATGCCCAAGAATGAGCGCAAAGTGCCAATGTGGGTTGGTGCTGGTGCAGCCTCGATGTTGCTTTGTAAAAGGCCTATCCCCTTGTGCCTGATCCTGTGACCAAGGAAGTCTGTTCCTTGCCCATAGAAAGTCCATTTGTCATTCAGCTTCAATCCAGACTTTGCACCCAAGTGCAAGACTTGTTTCACATTCTTGAAGTGTTCCTCACGTGTGCTTCCATATACAATGACATCATCGATGTAGCACAGTGTTCTTTTGCTGTTCTGTAAAATAGTGACCATCATTTTCTGAAAGGCAGACGGTGCCGATGCAAGGCCGAAGGCGCCGCGTTTCAGTCTGTATAATCCACCATCGGTGATGAAGGTAATCAAGATCTTGCCGTTTTTCTTTGCAACTACTACCATTGGCGATACACATTCAGACGCATCAACCTTTTCTATGCCATCATCATGCTGAAGGCGCTGCAGCTCTTCACGTACCGGATCACGCACCGAAAATGGCCTGCTTCGTAACTTAGGCGGGATTCCTTCTCTTGACCTTATAAACAAATTTTTTTGCCAGGCCTAACTTGCCATCAAAAAAGAATGTGAAAACTGACAAAACAGTTCCTGATCAAGGCCTTGCGGCTCTTGCGCAATTGCGGGCGCACTGCAATGACATACCATTGATGTGTAGCCGCAGTGCTTCGATGGCGTCGATGCCGAGGATGTCAATGGCGTCGTTGACGACGTAGCAAAGTATCTCGCCGTATCGATCCTGGAAGACGACTGGCGCTGTCAAACAACCCTCTGTACTTATCCTGCGCATAGAAAAATTGTGAAGTGATGCGGATGTCGGCTGCATGGAAAGGCATTTCCACCTTGAATACGTGATGGTGGACAGAATCGAGACAGCAGAGCCCGTATCTATGAGGAAACGTATGGGTGCATCTTGCACGAGGACTTGGATGTGTGTTCCTGCTTTGCTCGGCCGCGCGAGAAGCAAGACGTTGAGGTCATTGGTTGTACTGCAGGTATCGACTTTTTTCGGACCGCGCGGGCCCACTCGTTTGGCATGCCGCTCTTACAGACACGCTGAAAATGACCTCGTTTGCCGCATTTGCTGGACATTTTACTCTGTGCCTTGCATTTCTTCTAATCTGCAAGATGCTGCGAAGGCCCGCAACGAAAACAAGACTTCTGCTTCTGCGGTAGAGGTAACAGGGATATTGTAAGGCATGGAATCTGACATTTTTCCACCTTTTGAATGCTGGCAGCTGATGATTGCAGCTCAAGCGAGTATTTCGTAGCTTCTTCAATATTGTTCGGAATAGCCAGCGCAAGTTCAAAAGTAAGCGAAGTGACTTTTAGAAGCAGCCGTTCCCAAAGAACATGGTTTCTCGTTTTCGCTACAAGTTGGTCACGAATGAAATCGTCAACTTGCTCACCCAAGTCGCAACTCAATGCCAGCTCGCGCAGCGCCATGACGAACGCTGCTGCGGTCTCCCCAGGCAGTCGGGTGTGCTGTCCGAACCTATGCCGCACCACGACGACGTTCATTTTAGAAGTAAGCGTCCTACGTAGCCACTGCTGCATCGTACTCGTCGCTCGTGCCGCCTTTAACCTTTTCATATGCATGCGGCGTCGACGGTTTCTTCTCCGGCAATGCGTAGTAAGAGCGTTGGCCTTCATTACCCAAACAGTGCAGTAGCAAAGCTTTACGACGCGCAGGCGGGTGGGCTTCGCTCCCCGATGCCAGGAAACAATTCTTGAAAGGGCGGTCGAACTGCGTCCAACAAACGGCGGGCCCCCCGGGTGTCGGCAGGAACTCAGGCGGTTGATGTAGGCTCGTTGCTTCTGCTTTCAGTCGCATCACCCCTCGTCGCCTACTACCCACCGTCGTGCCTGCCCGACTACGCCGCGGGCGACGGAGAATCGCGAAGTGAACCGCACCATTCCGTACATCGAACAACACTCTTCTTCATTGGCCCGTGATGAGCATATATATATGTACATATACATACAGGTGAATGCGTCAGCTGACGTGATAAGGCGCGTGCCTAGTGCCATCTAAGTTATATAAACACAGCTGCTGAATACCACCCTACAGTTTTGGAGAGTGAAAGCAACAAACGGAGCCGAGAGCTAACGGAGGCTCACATCGTGTTGTTCGATGCGTTGGGCACGTGTATGAGCGCTCCATGTGTAGCACTGAGTGACAAGCATAGAGTTTCTCACTACATTACCTAGAGGGAAATCTGGCGCTGCTGCGCTGTGGTATGCATGGGAATGCTGGTATATTGTGGATTCGGATTGGCATCGTTCTCGTAGAGACAGGACACCTTGAAGACGCGCTTGGCAAATACCGTTCCGTCTGTCACAATGATTCACTTTCTACTAAAACAGCACGCAAAAAGCTGTTTTAGCTTTATTATTACGCGAAAACATGTTTTGTTTAACTATGAGAACGTGTTATTGTGTGTACGACTACATGTTACGTAAAAAGTATCAGCGGGCCGCTAAAGTTGGAGGACAGACGACAAGGTTCGCGCTCGCTTTGAAACAGTTGGTCGTCTGTTCTTGCTTTTCTCCGCTTGGTCATGCATTGTGGGTGAGTAAAGATGTAATATGCGTGAATGGAAACATTTTATGAAGATTTTACTTTGAGAACGCGTTATTTGCGTAGCCATATCCACATTTTAGACGAAGCCTCTTACAACACCAGCCAACACGAGCCTCGCAGACACATATACCGTCATTCCCATGACGGCACGGTGCCCCCTTGAGAAACTCCCATAGACGGTGGCGCCAGATTACCCTCTAGGTGTTATAGTGAGAAACTCTATGGTGACAAGGAAACTTCGATGCTAAAGCTAGACAAACAGATCAGTAAGTGGCACTCGCTGTAACGGCGCATCGGTGTTTTCATTTATATTGTTCTTTCGTGGGCTTATACAGGGTATTTAAGCGAACACTTCCAAATATTTTTAAAGTTTGCCTGTGGCAGATAGCCCAATTCTAGTCCATGAGCTGGCCTACTCGAAGAGTGAACCAGCTGATGCCCTATTGCCTCAACTTGAAGAGGGGACCAGCTTTACAAGTGTACAAATAGACCAATTTACATATTCTAGCGCTTGAGACTGCAAGGCATATCCACTTGAAAATAATTATGTGAATGACACCATTTACCAGATGTGCGCCGTCAAACTTGCGGCAAAGATGAACTGTCGTTCCACTTACTTTCTTAATAAAACGTCGTTTTATGCAATGTAGCACTAAAGTAACTGGAACGCCAGTGCACTTCTCCGCAAAGTTTGGGAAATAATATCTCGAAGCTGGTGTCATCCTGAGAATTCTTTCCAAGTGGATCCAACTTCCGCGGGCTAGGATTTGTTAATTGTAATATGTGCCATTAGGTAATTTCCTAGAATAAAACAAAAATTAGTGTTTTTTGTTAATTAGTCAATTATGCACTTCAGTTTTATGTGCATTTCCGTCTCTTCGAGTAGACAAGCTCAAGGACTATAAATGTGCTATCTGCTACAAGCAATTAAAAAAAAATTCAAAGTGTTCGCTGAAACACCCGTCATATATGTATATATGGGCCCTATAACGTAAAACTATTCCAATATGTTTCTATTCCAATCTCCTGACGTCAAATTTGCGTAACCATCAACGCAAGCACCGGGCGGTCACCCGCAGGGTTGTCTGAACAGACCTATCAAAGGCTCTTCTCGTTCATAGGAGGTCACTTTTGTTTGCTTGAAAAACGAATAACATTGCCTACACTGAGCGGCTTGTCGTATCCAATTGGCTGACAATAGGCGAGGAGAACGCTCAAGTGGAGGGGGATTCGATGGGGCCGAGCTACTGCACTGAAAGTCGATAACCGGATGAAGAGGGCGGTGCTGGCGTCTACGATTGGTCGGCTTTCCCTTTCTTAGCTTGCGGTGGCTGGTCGAAAATCGCGGCGGCATGCACAGGAAGCTCAAGAATGACGCTAAAACGGACCCTCAGCAAGGAAGAGTTGGCAGAATGAGGGGGTAAACGTGCCGAAAGTGCTCGAAAACCTTACACGGCCACACAAGAAGTTTTATTATTCGCAAATACACCCATGCTCTCCGGCAGGTGCGAGTAGCAAGCGTCTGAGCGATCGGTGGTAGCCATCTTCTATTACTTTCGGAACGGGGCATCCTGCTGCTATTCCGAAGAAAATTCAGTTTTGTTCGGCATATTAATGCATCTTTATCGCGTACACGTCACTTTGACGCGTGAGTTCTTGCGGTTTTGTGACGTAGCCTGACAGGCAGGTGAAGTGGGTGCAGCCGGAAAACTTTTTACCAATAGCCGAGGACTAATGGCGAAAAAGGGTCGAATCAGAAATAACTGTTTTTCTTTTATTCTGTCAAACCATGCATAATCAGTGTGTACACATCATATTAGATGGGGAGGTATCGCGGTTTTCGTGACGTCGCGTGACAGACAGGTGTAGTGGGGGTGGTCGAAAAAAGCTTCTGACCAATCGTGGACGGCTGATAGCAGAAGTGGAATAGAAAAGTTTGGAATAGTTTTACGTTATAGCGCCCATGTTGTTCCCCGTGTTGTTCTTTCTGTGTATCAAGTATGCTGCGCAACTTGGCTTGCATGTTCAAACTTAGAACTTCAAGGAACTTGCGTGAACATAATGCCACGACTTCTTTCACTGGATTCTACATCACTTCATATTGACTGTTTAGATTTGCCAACCGCAGTGATAACGCCGACGGAGGGCCGTTCGGAGAACTGACCAAATGTGAAAATTAATTGGAGTCCATTCATTACGTTATGCTAGCTCTGGTACCAGTCTGCATGTGGGTTTCTTCAGCATCGTTTGAAGCATGGAACTTGCGACTTTGCCAGCTTATCATATTCAACAGCATATTGCTTTATGAATGTTACAAAGCGCAATCAATATACACGGGCACGCAATCTTAATGGTTTCATGCGTTTACAAACTTGTGGTCGGTCAGAAATTTAGAAAAATAAAGTCTAACAAACAACGCCACACGAACGTCTGAAGCCACGAGAACGAAGGTCAGAGAAACCAACGCGCGAACCACCATTCCTACGGTGAGTGAACGATCGCAGTGCCCGAGTTCCACATAATAATTTTAGTAGGCAACTCTCCGTAGCTTCCAACACCATGAGATTGCCGGGAAATACAGATGGACGTGTCTAAGCGGTAGTAAAGAAACGAGAAAGCATGCGAGTGTCTACCTCCAGAAATCGGTTCACTGAAATGTCAAAAGGGGATAAACAAGACGAAAAAAAAAATGTGACAAGACCCATCTGACGATGACTTTCGACGGTAATGCGGTATCATCGAATCAATATTCCGACACAACGTATTGTCACAGTAGAAATGGGTGATGTACGAGGCACGTCCTGCCACGGGATTCTACTTTCGCGCTTCCCTATGAACGCTAAGCGCCATCTACCGCCGTCACCGCAAAAGCCTACGCGCGGCCTCCAAAATGCGTGGAGCGCTGGAGCCTGCGAACGCCGAGAAATGCGTCACGCGAGCTCCTCTCTCGCGCTTCTCTCGGCACACGCTGCACTATGTAGGGGCATTGCCAAGAAGTCCGTGCGTGGCCTCAGAGACGAGAAGCATAGTGCGTCGCTGCCTGCGGACGCTCCTAATTGTTCTTTCGCGTGCCACACACCCAGTGACACCTACTCGGTGACCTAGCTTGACGAGAGGATCATTGAAGAGCGCCACACACTCAGTACATATTTAGCGCAGCTCGCTAAAGTACGGGCGGAAAAGGCTCTCTTTAAAAAGCGCCACATACCCAGTACATTCGTGGCGCAGCTCGCTAAAGTGCTGGCGTGAAAAGCGCTCTTTAAAAAGCGCCACATGTACCCAGTACATTCTTGGCGCAGCTCGCTAAAGTGCTGGCGTGAAAGCCGCTCTTTGAAAAGAGCCACATACTCAGTACATTATTGGCGCAGGCCACTAAAGTGCTGGTGTAGAAGACGCTCTTTGAAAAGTGCCACATACCCAGTACTTCGCTATAATACTGGGTTTACTGGGTATCCTAATACTTTACTGTGTATCCTGGTGTTAACAGAAGGATACCCAGTACATTGTTGGCGCCGCTCGCTAAAGTGCTGACGTGAAAGACGCTCCTTGAAAAGCGCCACATACACAGTACACTGTTGGCGCAGCTTGCTAAAGTGCACGTGTGAAAGACACTCTTTGAAAAGCGCCACGTACGCAGTACATTGTTGGCGCAGCTCGCTAAAGTTCTGGCGTGAAAGGCGCTCTTTGAAAAGCGTCACATAATTAGTACATTCTGTGCGTACTCAGTACGTTTGCGCGACCTAATACGCACAAAATACATATATAATTTCCTACCATGTTTACCTAAATCCGTTTGCCACATGGGTAATCAGAGAAACGCCATACTGTGTGGTGCGAGGCGACTGGGGCTGTGAAATTGAACTGTCTCCTATGAGGTCTTGGAACCACTTGTACAAAGCCGTCATTTCAGTGAAGAATTCGTGGAATTCAAACGAAAGTCTCTTCAAGTTAAACGGTCATTAAAGCACGCATATATATATATATATATATATATATATATATATATATATATATATATATATATATATATATCAGAAGCAGCCTGGCTACGCCAACTGCAGGGCAGAGTCCTCTCCCATACTTCCCCAACTACCCCTGTCATGTGCTAATTGTGGCCATGTTGTCTCTGCAAACTTCTTAATCTCCTCCGCCAACCTAGCTTTCGGCCGTCGCCTGTTACGCTTCCTTTCTCTTGGAATCCAGTCCGTAACGCTTAATGGCCATCCGTTTTCTTCCCTCCTCATTACATGCTCTGCCCATGCCCATTTCTTTTTCTTGATTTCAACTAAGATGTCATTAACTCGCGTTTGTTTCCTCACCCAATCTGCTCGTTTCTTATCCCTTAACGTTACACCCATAATTCTTCTTCCCATTGCTCGTTGCGTCGTCCCCGTTTAAAGTAGAACCCTTTTCGTAAGCCTCCAGGTTTGTGCCCCGTAGATGAGTAATGGTAAGGCACAGCGGTTATACACTTTTCTGTTGAGGTATAATGGCAGGCTGCTTTTCATGATCTGAGAGTGCCTGCCAAACGCACCCCCCCGCCCTTTCTTATTCTGCTGATTCTTTCAGTCTCATGATCCGGATCCGCGGTCACTACCTGCCCTAAGTAGATGTATTTCTTACCGCTTCCAGTGCCTGGCTACCTATCGTAAACTGCTTTTCTCTGCCGAGACTTTGAAACATTACTTTAGTTTACTGCAGATTAATTTTTAGACCCACCCTTCTGCTTTGCCTGTCCAAGTCACTGAGCATGCATTGCAATTGTTCCCACGTGTTACTAAGCAAAGCAATATCATCAGCAAATCGCAAGTTACTAACGTATTCTCCATTAACTCTTAACCCCAATTCTGCCCATATATATATATATATATATATATATATATATATATATATATATATATATATATATATATATATATATATATATATACACCTACATACATACATACATACATACATACATACATACATACATACATACATACATACATACATACATGCTGTCCCAGCTAACTTAAACCAAGATTTTGAAAAACACCAATCCGTTCTTCTGAGCAGAAATCGTGTGGATGTTCTTAGCGTTTATCTAAATTTACAGTACTATTTGTTTTCTCGTCCTTTTTGAGTAATTAACCGACATAAATTAATTACCTTTTTCAATATAGCTTGAAACGTTCAGGCGTCAATAAGAAAGTTGTGGAGTTGTGAAAGCCAAAATGTCTCCTTCAGCCTTTTATAGTCCCCTTTCTGTGCCGCGTCTTCTTGAAGCTACTATCAGCGTCAAATGAAAGTTGAACAGCGGAGCGCGTGGACCAAGCATAAGTGAAGATATAGTGCGCGCCGTCCAGTCATCACCATTGACAGGCGCGCACATCCGCTTTGGCCGCACTGCGCGATCCCCCTCTAGTGAGATAATGTCGCTTCTGTTCTGGTTCTTACACTCTACACTCTTAAAACGGTTGCACCCTTTGGGGTGTATATTTGTCCCACAACAATAATCGTCATCTGGCTAGCTTGCGTTTCCTTTCTTGAAAACTCGGTGCTCGCTACTTTCCTGTCGAGGATGCTGCGTCACACTGGTAACGCGCGTGCCGTTCGTGACTGGGAAGTACCGGGCTCGCAGCGTTAAAGAAAGGAAACGCGGGCAAGACAGATGACGATTATCGTTGTGGGACAAGATAAGCCCCAAAGGGTGTAAATTTTTCTAAGGGTGTAAGAACAGTTTACACCCTTTGGCTTGCCCCTTCTGCCACACAAGAATAATCGTCATCTGCCTTGATGCGTTTCCTTTCTTTATCGCTGCAAGCCCGGAACTTTCCAGTGACGAACGGCACGCGCGTTATCAGAAGGGGCACTCCAAAGGGTGTAAACTGTTCTATGCAGATAACGCGCGTGCCATTCGTTACTGGAAAGTTCTGGGCTCGCAGCGATAAAGAAAGGGAACGCATCAAGGCAGATGACGATTATTTTTGTGTGGCAGAAGGGGCAAGCCAAAGGGTGTAAACTGTTCTTAGAGTGTACATTTGAAAGTGAGAAAATGAAAAATAAAAATTGAGCTAGAATATTGCAGTTTACGGCGAGTCTTATCGTACAGATCTCCGAAACAACAAGCGCTGTCGGCGCGAACAGCGGTGCGCGTTGTGCAGTTTGCACCGTCATCGCGAGGTAGATTCGCCCGTGCGGTTTGCAGCTTGCGCGCCACATTCTTTCTTTCGATCGGCAAACTTGCGCTGCGCGGTATCGCTGGCAGCCGCAACGGCGGCCGGCATACCGAGCGCGTTTGGCCGTTTGACATGGTTTCCCTCCCAAACCTCGCGCAGTGCGGCCAAACCGGATGTGCGCGCCTGTCAATAATGGTGATGACTGGACGGCGCGCACTATATCTTCACTAATGCTTGGTCCACGCGCTCCGCTGTTCAACTTTCATTTGACGCCGATAGTACATGTTTCTTTCAGCGTCAAGTAACTCCTCATAATTGTGTTCGCGCTAGGTCTTCCCCGAGATTGCCAATTTCGGTATACCTTGGCAGCTTTCCCCTTGTCGCCCAGTGCTGCTCCCAAGGCTAAGACCATGTTCGCCTTCTGCTCGCTTGAGTACGGCATGCTTTAGGCACTACAAACAAATTCTTCGAAATGGTTGCGCGGCAGGACAGTCATACACAGTCGAGCTGACATGTATCTAGCTGCTGGCACAGCTTAGAAGAAAAGCGGCGTTGTAATATGATGCTCTCCTTCGTACAGGTTCCAGATGTATGATGCATGTTTTGTGTGTATTTTTTCTTTTCCGCATCGACTTTAACGCTGGAAGCAATTGCTCTTCTCGTCATAGCGGAATAAACGGCTGATGACGGCGCGTTCTTCGGCGACAGGTGCGAGCTGCTGCTGACAAAGCGCTTTACCGGAGCGCCATCGCCAGCCGCTGCCGGTAATGTCACAGCCGAGCAAAGGTTGAAACCCTTTCTCGTAAGTGAAGGGAAGGCGCGGCGCTGGCGATGTTTTTACAAATCACTCATGAGGGCGCTGTAATCGCGGCGCATTCGGGCGCACAGAGCGCGCTGTCCCGTGGTATTTTTAAACTCCGCGGGCTTTCGTTTTTCTTGAAAAAAAAAACGGCCCCGCTAAGTCTCTCTGGCTGGAAGTACCTGGATTGGGCAATATTTGTGAAGCTCCACAACTTTCCTATTGACGCCTGAACGTTTCAAGCTGTATTTGAAAAAGGTAATTAAGTTATCTCGGCTAATTACTCAAAAAATGAGGAGCAAAGAAAATGGTACTGTAAGTTTAGATAAAAGCTAACATAATCCACGCGATTACTGTTCTGAAGAACGCACAGGTTTTTTTCAAAACCGTGGTCCAAATTAGCTGGGACACCCTGTGTGCGTACATACATACATACATACATACATACATACATACATACATACATACATACATATATATATATATATATATATATATATATATATATATATATATATATATATATATATATATATATATATATATATATATATGGTATTCGCAAATACGGTCTAACCACAGCCTGCCCCCCCCCTCCCTCCCGAGAAATGAAAAATTTCATGGGGATTAGTGCTGTGTTTCATGGTGTGTGGAGCTGCGAGGCATGCCCTGATAACGAGGTTGAGATCTGCACGTGACACGTTTCGCAGCGCGATGTGAAGGCATCAGGGTAGATATGATGATAAGGGGACGATGTAGCAAAGGTGCACGTTTGTAAGAGCCGTCACGTGGTTGACTGGTGCTTTTTGAGAGGCTTGAAGGGAGGGCGGTATTTGAGGCTGGTCTTACGGTAGGGGATCTCTCCATAGGTGATCCTGCGGTCGCTCGCGCGGCTGCCGCAGGCGGCTCGCGATCAAAGGCTTAGGGATGTGAGGCCGTCCGGAAAACTGCTGGCAGGGAGAGGAGTGAGGTTCCCGGTTGACGCATGCTCGGGCGGCGTCGTGTGCGACTTCGCTTCCAGTAAGACCTGCGTGGCTCGGGGCCCAGATCAGCTTGACGCTGCTGTGACGGAAGGAGTGTGTGCCAATGAGGACGTGGTGCGCTTGAGACGAGATTAGTCCTATGGTGCAGTTACGTAGAGAAGTCCTGGATTTAGTGAGGATGCACGATGTAGTAGTCGATGCACAGGCGAGCCTGAAGAAGGCGAGCATTCTTCAGGATGAATGCTGCTTATGGACCTGGTTATTGTGGTTTCCAGATTCGTGCCCGTGACCACGGAAAGTGTCGTGTCCGAGTGGATTTGGTAGTCCGCGGCGTCGACATAAGCGACGTGTGAAGCAACCTCATACCAATTGTCGAGTTGCAGAGCCCTTGCGGTGGAACGGGCTGTATGTACTCGGGCTGCATGTTCTTCGACAAAGTGGGAATTAGGAAAGTGTCGCGAATGTCCGGCGGACTCCAGATGTCAGACTCCAGCCAGCGTGAGGTAAGGAATGCTAATATTACTTACGACTTGTCGTCCTGTCTCGGTGTGGAAGAGGAGTTAGTAGCTTGGCCTTGAGCCTCGATGAGCTCGTCGAGAGTATTATGCAAGCCCAACTTGGCCAGCTTTACTCTGGCTGTTTTGGGCTGAAGGTGGAGTGCTTGTTTGTATACTCTCTTGATGATGATATCAATTTATGCTTCTCAGCATCTGAGAGGCATAGGAGGGCGCGACATATGCAATGTGACTGCTGATCAAGGCCTGGACTAGCCGAAGGATGTTGCCCTCTTTCATTCCAGTATGTCCGGTCGCGACATGTGAGCTAAGCCGACCTACTCATGCAGCGGCGTTGGTAAGATGATGTAGAGTTATAGTATATTTTTTTTTTGCTGTATGCGGAGCCAGAGGATTCGGAGGACAGGAACGCGAGGGATGGGTGCGCCGTGGGCTGCCAGGTCAATGGATGGACAGCGAGGTTCGGCCCGGCATCGATGATGAGCAGGCTCGAGTATGAGGAGTTCGGATTTAGCCGGAGGGAATGAGAGACCCCGTGGTTCGATGTATGCTAGCACTGTATCGGTGGCTGCTTGTAGGGTTGCTCAGATTTTGTCATCACCGCCTCCTGCGATCCAGAGCGTGATGTCGCCCGCATAGTGGCTGTAATAGAAGTGGGGAATGACAGAGAGACGTTGCGGGAGTCTAACGAGGGCGACGTTGAAGAGTATGGACGAGTGTACTGACCCTTGTGGTGTGCCCTTATTCTCTAGCGAGGTGACATCCGATTGCAGCCCCTTGGTGGTGAGAATGGCTGTACGACTAGATAGGAAATATGCAATACAGCGGTATGTGTTGCGGTCGGCGTGCAAATGTGAGAGCGCCTCCATTATGGTGTTGTGTTTGAGATTGTCGAAAGCTTTCATAAGATCCAAACAAAGGATGGCTTGCGTGTCGAGTTGAGGGCTTTGATGAAGATCCATGATTTGGTGATATAGTTGAAGCATAATGTCTTGAGTGGATAGCCATATTCCGAAGCCAAACATAGTCTGTGGTATGTAGTTATGCTTGTCTAAGTGTGCAGTAAGCCTTTGAAGAAGAATGTGTTCCATGAAGTTCCCCAGACATAACGCGAGCAAGATGGGGCAGAAATTGTCTAAATGCAAGGGTTTGGCCGCTTGAGTAATTAGTACAATTTTGGCATGCTTCCAAGAGTACGGCAAAGAGCCCGATTCCCATACCCAATTGATGTGATGCCGGAGGGCAGCGAGTGAGGCGTCATCCGCGTTCAGAAGAAGCCGATTAGTAATACAGTCGTCCCCGGTTGCGGAGTTTGGGCTTAAGGTGCGGACCACTGCCTCTAGTTCCTCAAGGGTAACTGGAGCACCCATCTCAACGTGGCCCTGGCCTGTGTAGGGCGCGGCTGCTGTTGAGATGTATGTGTGCCAATGTACTTGGCGGATGGGCAAGTGCCGGAATCCAGGAAATCGACTAATGCGGCGAAGCCAACCCTGAAGCGATGTAGTCGGCGTTACTTTCCCGACAGAAGTATGACGCTGTATGTTGCATCTGGTTTAATTCCGCTGGCTGGATTTTCTTTCTTGGGACGCTTTTGTAGACCTACTTAAAATGCATGGGGTGATTTTTAAAATGCTGTTTGCAGCGCAGCGGGAATTCATCCACTAGTTCAACTCTGGTGGCATATACTCCAAGGCGCCCTCTATATGTAGGTCTACTTTGGTCTTGTTCTGCTCACTGATTTTTTTTTATGGAGCGCTTGTGTTCATCCGCTATGCGGTGAAGCAGCACTAAAGGTGCAAAATATTTTTCCGTCATTGAATTGAAGGGAAAATGCTCGTCGATCATGTTAAAACTTGGGGATCCGAATTTGCAGCTTTGATGCACATTTGCGGCCTGATGCATCAGGTTCGTGCCCTGAGACTATGAGTTTGTGCAGGAGGCATCTAAACAAGTGGCTTTATGGTGTAACATCGAAACATTAAGCCCGGCTGCGCGCACCTGTCTTTCTCAAGTTTCGATTCATGGGAAAACGTTTTATTTGATATTTAGAAAGATAAACATAATGTTCCAGCTTAACATATGAAAACCAATCAGTAGTGACACTGTATTAATGAGCAAATAAATAAGTAATTACACAAAGTAATTACATGATACCACAAACTGAGAGGGCTCTACTTATTAATGATCACTAGCTACGAAGATGCCATGCTAGGTTCTCTCAGTTTTGCACATCATAAATATTATGGATATCGAATGAAAACTCATAAAAGCAGTGATTCAACAATGATACCGGCTGGAAACTGGCAGGATGAAACCAATAGTTATAATGAATAATTAATTTTACTAATATAATGGTAGTTTTGATTCGTGCGAGTTGTCATTGGCGCTGTAAATAAATGAGCATTTTAAAATACTCTTGCTATGCGATAGCGCCAAGTCTAACTTTCATACAGCATTGAGCCATGGCTATCAAATGAAAAGTCATTTATTCAGTGACTGATTTATGATCACTAGGAGTGGTTGGACTAAGTTGCTAGTGATCACAAATCACTTTTAATATGAAGTGGTAGCCTTTATTCAGATAGTCGTTATTGATATAATTGCAAAAGTGTATAAATGACTATTTCTTCGGTTACCGCTGCTGACCGATCATGGCCGGATTTTAGTGATCACTAGTAATAGACTCAGTATGATTGATGCTGTCGTATTGTATACAATGTGAGCATAATGATCGTCGAACGAAAAGTCATACAAACGATCATTCAATTATATTACCTAGGAGAGGGTAGGATCGAGTCACAATTGATCACAAGTTGATTTGTTTAGGAATACAGTGTTAACCTTGGTTCGTGCAAGTCGTCATTGATGTCAACCAAAAAAGTGATGATTTACTTTTTCGGCAAATTTTGCGTTGATGTGCCAGCGACCGCGGAAGTGAGCTCGCAGCAAGGCTCATGATAACTTCCGTAGCGGCCTCACCGTGAGTGAAGTCTTCTTGCTAGCTAAGGTGCACTTGAAATAGTTGAATTGCTTGATCCTTTTACTGACCATGATGTGGGATATCATCTAATGGCTGAGCTTGTATGATGAAATAATATATAGAGTCTTGTTTGTTTGCACTGGCATGCTTTACTGAAAACTGCTGACTGCATTTGAGAGTTCAACTTGGAATCTTCGTGCTGCTGTTTTATAGAAATAAATGTTGTATTTCTAAATAGATTGTCAACTGATTCTACAGCCTGGAGTACTAAGTTCAGTAGCATTCCTCGTGTTAGTCCAAAAAAGCATAGCTTGCATGTCCTCACTAAGTATAGTTTATACTGTATGTTCTGATATAATGCATTTTTATCAAGTTATATGTGGTGTAATAGTTTACCGTAGCAGAGAATTATGTCTACAGTGATTAGCTTTACTGCAGTCTTATTTAGCATACTTTGAGATGCGGTGCTCTCTATCCTGACCTCTTTCCTGGTACTTCAACTTTTGCATAACAAAAATGATTCGTCGCCTAATTGCAGCGTTGGGATGTGTCTTCAAGAGCCGTGCAGTTACTTGTCATCCGGCCCCACAAGCCAACACAAAACGAGGTCAAGCTTATTTTGTTAATGATATGTGGATAAATGCGGCAGACCTGCTGCACTGCTAGGCCACATATGTGAGAAAGTCGCTATTATGTTAATTCATAATCAGTATGAACGTCTTGTGGATGTAAATACACTGAGAAATGCCCCACAAACGTCCTTTGGACAAATTCCAACACAAAATGTCCCAGAGGTATCCTAAACCCTGACAAAAATGTTCTTAGAACGTACTCTAGATTATGCTATAAGAATAATCCATATTTAAATATCTGTCGGACATCCCAATATCCCATTATTACGTTCACGGCACCTTTCCATTAAAGGTAATTCGCATGCATATGACGATCCCATGGCCATCTAAAAATGACCTACAGGGTTTTTACACATGTCCTAAGGACGTTCGAATATCCCGTTTCGGACAACTGGTCGATACTTGTAGAATGTTGGAGGCCCAATGGGGAGGTCGGCGGGGAATATTTCAAGGACGGTTGATTTTAACGTGATACCTGTGCACTATGACCTAGCCAAAATGGGCGCGCTGTGCGCGCCGTTCCCCAAAGGAAGCCCAGTCTGTGAGGCTGAGCTACCGTCCAACCCGCCTACTCGGACCGGCCATGATGTGACCGGACGAAGTGGTCACTGCCGAGAGTGTGTCAGGTATTGAGCCAGCCTGCCAAGGGAATACGCTTGGTCAGGGTTAGTTCCGGTGTGGTATCCCTGGACATGCAATTGTCACTGCGCGTGGGGTCAGCAGGATCAGTGAGCACTGTGTAGCGTAGTTCCTGGATGTCTGCTCAGAGCTGACGGTCCTTGCATCTCTCGTAGGGCTGTCCTCAGGCAAGTGCCGGGACGTTAAAGCCTCCCACGACAACGAGAAGGGGAGCCGTAGGCAAAACGATCCACTGCCGCTACGAGGCAGTAGAAGTGATGCTGCTGCCTGGGGCTGATGTACAGTTTGAGGATAAATAGACTCGATGAGCTCTTGCACTGAGGCGGGATGATTTTGAGGAAAACATGTGGAAGGCCGTCCGCGAGGACATGCGAGCGAGTTTCATAACGGACGGCAACGGTCCAGCGTGGCGCTATCGACGACGACTGGAAATGGCGAAGGATTGAGGCGTGGGAAGGGTTGTCGCAGATCTCGTGAGTGCAGTCACTTCAATTGCTCTTCTTTCGGCCAGGCGGAGATGCCCCAGTGAATAGGCATCTCGCCGTTGCCACCAACTGTTTGCATCGATTGCTGTCGCTTCTGGGAGAAGCGCGTTCAGGCTGTGCAGCTCGAGTTACAAAAATAGTAGCTCTGCGCTAGTGGCTGGTTGACTTGGCACAATCACGGGTGATGAGCATGTTACCAGGTGAATTTTAATTTGGTTTCTATTTTTTTCTTTTAACAGGCGGTAGTAACTGACATATATATATATATATATATATATATATATATATATATATATATATATATATATATATATATATAACGAGAAGAAAGGGGGTTAACCAAGGGGCCCGATTTTTATTAGTCAGATCATAAGAAGCCAACAAACAGTGACACCAAGGACAACATAGGGGAAATTACTTCTGCTTAATAAACGAAATAAGGAAACGATAAATCAATGGAAATTAAAGTGGATGAAAAGACAACTTGCCGCAGGTGGGAACCGAACCCACAACCTTCGCATTTCGCACATGTATATATATATATATATATATATATATATATATATATATATATATATGTATATATATATATATATATATATATATATATATATATATATATATATATAGCATAAAACACAGTGAAGAGTAAATATGACTGCTTAAGCAGTAAGGTTATGCGCAGGGAGTAATAACAGACCTAAGGTATCAATAAATACTAAAGAATGAGGCGTGCTAAGCTTTATGAAAGGCCTATAAGAGGACAGGCTCACAGCGAAACGAAAGAGCGGCAACTTGCATAGTACGACATTGAGGAAGATGGTTTGTCGATGACGGCAAACCCCCCGACCGCACGACGGTTCCCATAATAGGAACCTAAGATCGAACCCCGGGTGAGTAGAAACGAAATTTGGTTGCAAGGCCAAAAGGCCTTCTGAAGGGGATGCTACTATCATAAACACGACCATCGACGGACTCCACGCAAGCTGGTGTAAGTTCTGCTAACCGCTTGCTGTCTCTGCAGTGACGCGTTTGGCAGAGAGTGCGAGTGAAAACACACAACGCCGGAGAGGGCGCGGCACATGCTGAGAGGAAATGGTGTTCCGTAAGAATATTCAAGCACAGGCTTTGGCTCCGCTCACACGCTTAGGTCACAGCGAAAGATTTAATGATGCATGACAATGCATGCACGATGACGGCAACGAATGTACCAGAATGCCGAAATAAAAATGAATGAATGACCACGACACTGTGTTGACACGTACCTAAATCGGCGTCTTTGCGAGAGCAGTCAGAATAACTGCTGCGCTGAAAGCCGCAAAGTGAACCACGACGTCTGATTTGACCAATAGTGCTTCAGTTTGTATTTCGTATAACGATTTTTATTTATTAGGAATTGTTAATACCTATAACTTTACGATACCACAAGGTGGCGTCCGTGTGTACACGCACTTCCTTCTCTTCATCGCAATCACTTTTCCCCGACTTCCTCCTCACATGCAAAGCATCAGGCCAGAGCAAGCTGCTGCTTAGGCAGACCCTTCTACCTGTCTGCGAATAAATTCCTCTGTCGTTGGTTAAATACGCGTGACTTAATATTGTTAAGCAACAGACCGGGAAATTTAGGAAATCTCCATTTCTATGACTCTTTCTTTGTGACAGTTTATCAGAGTAGCCCTTTAAGCTTAAAACGCTTGGCAATGCGGTGCACTGTTCGGGACGCCGTGCCTGCCAAAAATATACTCATTATAGGCGAAAACTCGGCAGATTTGGGAAAGGACGCAATCCTTTCGTCTCTCTTGCGACTAAAATTGTGCCTGCATTCGTCACCAATGACGTCGTCGAGCTCTGCCTCTGCATCGCGCGCTGCAAATGCAGTTGCGAATATTATAGTATACGCTATTTTCCAATAGGGACGGTGCATTGTCATGAAGAACACACTCGTTCCATGCGTCCATTAAATTTATACTCACTAACACTTCTTGGATAAAAATGCCTATGCAGCCCAAAGAAGATGCATAACAAGCAAAAAAGATGGCGTAAACGAAGTTTGGCTTCAACTGTGAAAAGTGTAGTAAGCGCGCGAAATATGCGTCTGAAGATTAACGGTCCAATAAAGTCTGGAACTATGAGAATATGCGTTAATTTAGTAACTATAGTATAATTTCTCAGAGAGTAGAGAGAGAGAGAGAGAGAAATGAGATGCGAAAGGCAGGATGGTTAACCGGAAGATGAGTATCCAGTTTGCGGCCCTGTACTTGAGAAGGGGAGACGGAAAGTTAATAAAGGAAACGCACAGAAAGAAAAATCAAAGAAAAAGTTATGACGCGCACACATAAAGGAACGCCGGAGTGTTACTGTCGTTCAACGATGTCGCCTGACCTTCGTCGTCTTCCGGGGTGAAGACCGTACCAGCCGGCACTGTAACATTGCCTGCTCTCGTAACTTCTGTGCTCGCATTCCTTCCGAGGTTGTTGTGTGACGTTGCTCAATGCATGACACGCTCGCTCGACATGGTGTCGCTTCAGTGTGCCGAACATGTCGTGTTTTACTTGAGCTGGCACGCTCCGCGCTATGTTGGAATATTGGTTGCCTGTTTTAGAGTAAAGCTGCAGGAAAGCGGAGTTCCGCGGCGGTTTTCGTTATGCGGCACGCGATGGCGTCGTTGATAACGAACGTAAACGCGACGCAATGCGCGTCGGAGCCCCGAACTGGATGTGTTAACAACAGCTTACGCGCACCGCCTTTTAAATCAGTGATCTTTCGTTTCCCACGCCACGCTGTACCAGCTGAACATTGGAGGTGAGCCGGGATGTTCTACGGCGGTGAAAGATGACCACCGATAACGCCGCGCTCAAACACAGCAGCAACGTAGGGTCGCCACATAGAGCGACTCGACTGATTTGAACTGACATCCTCAGCACCTTCAGTGAGACTGCCTAAACAGCACCAACGAGCCCCATGTTCAGCTGTCCAGACCGTATAGAGCTATCGCTTCTCGAAGTAAAAGCTTCATTGACTTTCTTTCATCAGACAGAAGTGTCACTAAGTGAAGCTGTATTAGAGGAGGCTTGGTAAGCCAGAAAAGGTGCGAAAGTTGAAGGGGTGACACCAGCTGGACTTGACGTCAGTAATTTTGACGCCGACTGCTTGCACCTGTAGTTCACTTTCTGGACTACAAGACGGACTCCATTGCATTATTGGCGACCACAGATAACTTTACAAGTTCTGAGACTTTCTGAAGTGCCACAGTGACACAAGAAAATACGTTCAAATTCCTCACGTGAGGCTGCTGTAGCGGGCGCAGCTGTTTCGACACAATATTCAAGAAGTGGAATTTATCCTTCATTTTGTAATTCGTTTTAATTCAATTCTTTCCTTTCTTATACAAAAAGAGGAAGCACCCGTATGGGAGCCGAAACGTCATTAAATTTTAGTTATCCTGGTCGGTGTACCACGTATTTTCCCTGCCAGACGGGCTGCCGTCAAACTTTGGATTGTATGAAGAGGAGCCGGAGGTGAATGCCACGTGGCCCGGCAGATGCGCCTGCTGCTACTGACGTTCAACATACAGGTAAGTAGATTTACATTTAATATAGGTATATTTACATACATTGTGCGCGTTTTTCTTCACATAATTTTTTCATGCACGTTACAAACAAAAATCATTCGCATGAATCGAAATATCTGCCTAATTTCGAATGCAAAGGAACCATACGCGCACCTAAATCAAGCAACACAATTTTTCTACCAAGATTAGGGCTATATCTTGTCATATTTCTTCCTTACATTTCTTATAAATGTTATATTTCTATTAGTAATAGATTTCGCGCTATGAAACCAACAAACGTTTGAAAAAGGATTCTTTTGTCCGCCTTTGTGTTTCGTGTTCTTTAAATAAAAGGGGGTTCCTCGCGCCGAGTCCCAGCCGACATCGCACCGTCCGCCAGCACTCCGGCAGATCCGTGGAGCAAAATGCGAGGCGCACTTCCGGCCACGTGGCCCTTCGTGAAATCAGCGACTCGCGAATGACTCACGCTGGTCGTCGCTGACGTCAACGCCTCGAAACAGTTGCAGTCGCGGCGCGCTCTCGCGAAAGAATGCAAAAGAGGTCCAAAAATAACGACACAAACCCATCATCGTCCCGCGCGCGCCGAGACATGCGCACGCCACCTCTGCCGCACGCGCGGTGCGGCAGAGATGGACCCGTCGCTCGCAAAGAGGAGGAGAAACATTTATTTAAAAGAACAGAAAGGACAAGCAGGTGTCTTTCTGCTTGTGCGGGAGGCGCCCTTAGTCCAGGGCTCCTGCGGCTCTTGCTGTTTCCCGGGCCCGCCCTACCAGTTGCTGCTAGTTACGAGGGTCCGAACTAGTCAGCACGGCCTCCCACTGCTCGGGTGTGGGGTTGGGTGTTTTCGGGGCCGCCTTCACGTTGGGGCACGCCCATGTGGTGCGATATAGGGAGGCGTAATCATTACAAAGGGGCCATTTGTATGGATATAGTGTAGGGTGGATTGCGTGTAGTCTGCTTAAATGTGGGTATGTATTGGTTTGTAGTTTGTCTCCACGTTACGGCGTCTTTACGTGAGAGGGTCTTGTGTGGAGGTGGGTATTGTCGTCTGTTCAATCTGTGGTGTTGTTGTATGGCGTTGTATTGTAAAGGTACGGGCTCCATGGATGCGTCTGTATCCCTCTCTTGTGGCGCCTGGGAGGCATGAGCTCGGGCTACAGCGTGCGCAAGCTGATTTCCACGGAGGGACTCGTGTCCTGGAGTCCACACTATTTCAGCGTCCGGGAATTCGGAGGCTTGTTTGAAGAGTCGGTGGGCGATTGAAGATATTCGACCTCTCGCGTAGCTACGGCAAGCTGCCTGGGAGTCGGTACTAATTGTGATGTACTCGTTGGTCAGGCTAGAGGTGATGGACAAGGCGATGGCTGTCTCCTCCGCTACGAGGGCGCTGGCAGTGCGGACCGTCATCGAGACCACCTCTTGTAGGTTATAGTCGACAACGCTGGCCGTCATGGCTGCTTTTTGGGGGTACTGCGAGGCATCTGTGTATAGTGTGGTGGAGAGACTGCCATATCTTGTCTATAGAGCTTTTGCGCGAGCTTGGCGACGATCGGCATGATGTTCCGAGTGCATGCTTCTGGGGATAGGGGCTACCTTGATGTGCTCCCGGAAGTTGGGGGCCAGATGGATTGCTTGTTCGTGGCCTTTGCTGTGTGTGGGGTAGCCTAGGCGCGCTAGGACTGTTCTTCCTGTTGGTGTGAGGGCTAGTCGTTCTCGTTGGCTTGTGAGGTGGGCGTCTATAATTTCTCTTATAGTATTATGGACTCCTAGGGCTTCAAGCTTGAGTGTCGCTGTTCCCGGGGGTAGGCCGAGCGCTTGCTTGTAGGCTTTCCGAAGAAGTTCGTCTAATTTATCTCTCTCCTTGGGAGTGAGGGGCAAGTACGGGGCAGCGAAGGTAATGCGGCTGATTATCAGGGCCTGGACGAGCTCTATTATGTCGTCTTCTTTCAGTCCGTATTGTTGTGTTTCAGTCCGTATTGTATGATGTATGCGCCTCCACCGTCATGTTGTAAGTGGAGTCCGAGGATGCGGACGCGGTTTACTGTGGGTATTTCTTTGTCGTCGAGGGTGAGTGTGATGTTCGGTAGTTCATTGAGTTTTCTTCGTGATTTCTGTCGAACGACTAATAGTTCTGAGTTCTCGGGGGAGCACCGGAGATCACTTGTTTTTGCATATTGCTGGACGACGTCGGTCGCTTGTTGAAGGGCGTCTTGTTTCTCTCCTTCGGAACCAGCGGTGGTCCAGATAGGGACGTCATCGGCGCAAAGGCTTCCAGCGCGCATCGTGAATGCGTGGAAAGCTTGCCACCCGGCTGCCGCTGTGCACGGAATCGCCGGCAGACAAAGCACCGCCGCGCACACAAGAGCAGGCAGCGCGGTGGACGCGACAGTATCGCCAAGTCCCGCTGTTAGACGGCATGACCTGTCCTGCCACTCTCGTTATCGCTTGCTACGAACAGCCATCAGAGATAACTTCCCCGAATAGCGTCATATTAATAGTGACCGGTATTCTTACCGCGAGTGTAATAACAGCAGACATTTACATTGCTAAAGACTTCGTCGTTGCTGCCTTAATACATTTCGGGGGATAATCAATAACCAAGCAGTAATTCGCGAAAATGCGTTAACGCGCGAAACGGAGCCGTGACGAGCGCAGACGGATGTGCTCACGGCGCGCCCCAATAGCTGAACTTTGCGCTTCGAGACTCGCGTGCGTTTGCTGCTGAACAAAGAAGAAAGCTTGCGCGAACGACTTAGCTGCAACGAGGTTCTAGAGTATTTCATTCCAATGGCTGAGTTACAATACGTTAATTTCGCTTAGAAACGCCAAAATCTCTCGCTGCGGCCCAAAGCAAATGCTGTCTTGAATGAGCTGCGGCTAGAAAACGTCCTGACTAATCGCAGACGTACCCTGAAATGCTCTGCGTTGCGCAGGCAGGCAACACAGCTTTCTTATAAGGCCACACAAGCAATGTATTTCTCTTGCCCTGTTTGTATTGTATCTTGTCAGCTGTTCGATAGATAGCTGCGCGTCACTTGCGAGCACCTGAGCACACCTCATCGAGAGGGGATATCACGATGGCCACACCACTCACATTCTAGAGCGACGAGCTTCCAGTAGCGGAAGTTGTTCTTAGTCAATAAGCAAAATCATGTTGACCAATCATTCTGTTGACTCTCGGACATCTCATACGCAGGAATGCGTCTTCAGGAATTGAACAACTGTTCAGGAACAAATCCTTTCAAAGCTGGAAATACTAAGGTCTACTTACCAAACACCGACACGGGTTGCCTTGTAGAGAAAACGCAGCGCTCAATCAAAATCAATACACCAGTGTGTTACGCGGGATGCGCTGAGTGTGGCGAAAGTCGGGATGTTTCCCTTGTTTGTTCTTCCACCACAGGGTTGGCAGCTCCAAAAAGTCAAAACTAGTCAGGAAACTGCGAGAATTAGTCAAAAAAGTAGTCTGTTCATTGCAGGTGCTTAGCAAGTAGCCAACATAGTCGCCATGCTGCCGCCATGTCCAATCACTTAACGGGAAGCTGAAACGGTTTTCAATTGGGATTGGGAAGAACAGACCTAATAATTTATGGTTCCAAAATTTTTTTCTTCGTTTTGTTAATGTAAGGGGCGCAAATCGCTTTCTAAATCACCCCCGCGGACACGCCCCCATCGCTTCCCGGAGCGCCGGGTGAGGTTGTTGCCAGAGGAGAGAACCGGCGAGAGTGACGTCATTCGCGGGGACCGAGCTGCCGGACCGGCGTGCTGGCATGCCTCTTTCCGTCTTGCGCTTTGCTGAACGACGCTACGAGAGATCTGCCGCCGCCGCCGCTCACGTTTGTTTTCTTTTGCGATTTTCGTAAACTATTGTTTCCTTCTGTGCTGCGTGAGTGCCTACAGCCAAGGGCGCCCAACATGCCCCCATTCTGTGCGGCATTCGGCTGCGCGAACACAGGCGGGCGAGACGATGTGGTGTTTCACAGGTTCCCGAAGGACAAGAAGCTTGCCGCGCAGTGGGTCCGTGCGGTAAGGAGAGATAAGTTAGTGCCGACGAAATCAACTGTGCTGTGCTCGGACCATTTCCGCGATAGCCGGATAGCCTTACGACAAATGCGGAAACGCGTTGTTGCTAGCGTTGCTACACTCCGTTTCATACATCAGGTGCAATGCTGTGGAGGCTTGAGATACTTCTTGCAGTGGCTACGTTCGCACTTAGAAAAAGTTCGGTGTTTCTTGACCCGATTTTTGAGAAAATTTTCCATATATGAAATGAAAAAAAAATGAAATGGATGAAAATAAAAAAATATGAATGAAATGAATATGAAATATATGAATATGAATGAAAAGAAAAAGAATTTAACCATAGAAACAATCCGTGTACTTATACGGCTGCTAACACGTTCTTTTAAATCAATTTTCTTTTCGGCACTTTTTAATTGCAGCCCGTCGCGGCTGCTTCACGTGCATGCTCGCGCGAGCAAACGCCGCTGGCACGCTGAGAAGCATAGAAGGAAACGCGCGCAGTAATAAATTTTGGTGACTGGACTTCGTGCGTATCTTCCACAGCGTTGCACCTGAGGCATGAAATGGAGTAAAGGCTTGCCTAGTGACATTCGACGTATGGTTGCAGTTATCGTGTTTACCAGACGGCGGTGCTAAAACTGCCTAATATCTTTATGTCAACACTAGCATGGAACACGCATACTGATTCTTGATCGAGCCACAATCGCAAAGTCGTCGAACCATAGTATGAATATTGCACACATAATCTCATTGGCCCCCTCTGGATGTGTATGATAAGCAACTTCCATGACTGTACCTCGCAGCACTGCATGTGCGCTCTTTGAAACTCGGCACTTATGTTCGCGATCGTGTATCAACACTCAAAAAACCACGGGACTTTAGACAAGCAGCGGCAAGGTGCTTGACATCGCGGAATTGCACCCGTGTTTACAATCTAATGAGAAGTTAGTGCTTCGGCATTCTTCCAGCAGCATGTTCCCAGTATTTTTTCTCCTGTCATTGGAACGTGCAGCTACATGAAAAAAAAGAACATACGTACGAACTAAGATTTCCAACGCGCGAGAAGGTGCTCACATCGCTCTCGCTGTTGGCACACTCAACATCGTCGTTGCAGCCATCGTTTTCCGTATCGGCTGTCGGTTCGAACATGTACGGCGATAATACAAGCTGTCCGAGACAGCGAGAACGTTCCATAATGCTTACAACTCAGCTATGAAGCCAGAACAGAACAGCCTGCTACGCTCTGAAACGGCGGCGCCGACCGGCGACTGCCGCGAATGACGTCACAGCGGCGCCGGCCAATCACGGGCAACAGCAGCGTTCGCGTGATGCCCTGAGGCGCTGGTGCGCGTTTTCATGAAAAAACAGCCGCTTGCGTTTGTTTCCGCCCTTTTTGAACCAGATATTCGTGTTCAGGGGACTCAAAACTGTAGGATGCCGCAGAGAACTCATTTTTTTCGAAAAGTGTTTCAGCTTCCCTTTAAGAAGAAAACATTGCTGTTTCCGATTATGAGCTGCTCTTTTTGGCGCTGGTATTTTTAGAGCCCTTCAACTTATTTAAAACGTGTCTTTGAGGTTCAAGTTTGAACTGGTGGCTCCGTATTAGTATTCGCGAATTGTTACCTCTGCATAAATGATTATGTAAATGCAAGTAGTTGCCACGGAACTCTAGCACGAGCGGACATGTTGTGTGAAGAATTCCATTTTATTTCATTTATTATCACCTTGAAGGCCTGAAGGCATTACACAAGGGGGGGGGGGCAATACAAACACGTGTAAGAGTGGTTTTGTGCAAAACAAAGAATAGTAAGGTACTTTCGCCGCGGGAAACGGCCCTAAGTAACGGCACAGTAAGGTAGTTTCGCCGCGGGAAAGACTAGAGGGCAGTTGTAGCAAGTTGTGAAATAAACGCATTTATACAATATTATTAGTCGCCCCAATGCTGTTTATAAGCATATTAAAGTTTATAAGTTGCGCACTGAATGTGTATTAGACTAATTTGTAATTTACTAAGTTTCGCGTTATACCACGTGGAACCTTCTGGCTCTTTAGTCAATCGTCGATGTATCACTTTCCACATCTCAGCTTTGCAAGGGAATATCATGTACTAGTTAGGATTTCTTATCACTTAAGAAAAGTGTTTTCTTGGTAGTTTTTCTAGCCATATATTGATGTGTTCTCACATGCCTTAACTCAAATTCATCATGGTACCTTAATAAAACTTCTCTTTGCATCTTATAATTTTCTTAGCACTCAATTATGAAAGTACACGTTCCGTCGATTGAAAGAAAAGATGTTGAACGAATTTCGTCGGTTGCAAGCTGAAGGTTGCATCCTCCTTTCCAATTACACGTAGTGGGGATGGTTGATGGCTGGTTTCCTACCCTCCACTTGGGATGAGGGAAAGGGGAATAGAAAGAGGAAAAGAGTGAGCGCTGAGTGCGTTTGGGAGGATGCACAGGGGACACTGTGAGCGGCCTCTTAAGCCGGTGCACTTGAAGTAGCGTGCTTATGCACGAATCGCTTTTCGTGCCAGTCAGATTAAACTTGTCCGCAGAGAGAGGCGTTCTACGTAGCAGCGAGGGCAAATACACGATAGGTGCTCGATGGTTTCCTCGCACTTAGGGGAGTCGCACGTTGGGCTCTCGGCCCTCGCCATACGATAGGAGTAAGCGTTCGTGAACGCCACTCCCAGCTGCAAGCGGCACAGTAAGGTAGTTTCGCCGCGGGAAAGACTAGAGGGCAGTTGTAGCAAGTTGTAAAATAAACGCATTTAGTACAATATTATTAGTCGCCCTAATGCTGTTTATAAGCATTTTAAAATTTACAAGTTGCGCACTGAATGTGTATTAGACTAATTTGTAACTGACTATGTTTCGCGTTATACCAGGTGGAAACGCACCACCTACTCCTTCCTCTGGATTGGAGTGGCGCGGCTCGATACGTGCTCGCGCTCGCATTTTCCAGCACAGGTTGGTGAGCGCCTAGTTTTCGCACTGGGCTTTCAACAGATCGCTCGTTGCGCGCGCTAAAGTAAGGCTGCGAGGTAAAGTGAGCGACGGCTAGCGTAGAAGTGGGTTGCCGGTGCGCTTACGGTGTAGGCGCGCAGGAACACCGGAAAACACTCGCAAGCACAGGGTCAGAAAACTACACTTTACTTTCTTTTATTTTGTGATGGATCTTCATACCGGGTAGCGCCGAGCGATTTATGCAAGTTATGAGCGAGTTATGGGTAGCGCCGAGCGAGTTATGAATGGGTAGCGCTCCTAATTCCATCCATCCATCCATCCATCCATCCATCCATCCATCCATTCATTCATCCATCCATCCATCCATCCATCCATCCATCCATCCATCCATCCATCCATCCATCCATCCATCCATCCATCCATCCATCCATCCATCCATCCTAATATCATTATCATTACGTAGTGAGAAATATGGCCGCTGCCGCAGCGGCTGGTGGAGCTCGCCGCGCTGCTCATTTGTTGGTTTTGTGCCTTCAGTTACCGTTTTTGGGGCGGTATTCATGTGTACGATACATTAACATAACTACACATATCTTTATTATGTCGCCAGGGGACAGACAAGCCTCAACTGTCAAGGACAACCTAAAGAAAGTAAGCTTACATGGTTTATTCTTAATGGTGAACGAAGCAGTACAGGATCACAATTTTCGTACAGGTCAGGTGGACGTAATGCTGCCTATCACTGAGTTTACAACATGCAGAAACACAGATAGCCATCTGTTTAATGAAATTGAAAGCTGAAATCGAGCGAAATTCTCTCATTGTATTTGGCGTGTCGCTAAAGCAGCGAGAACGAAACTTCAGACGATGTTTATGCTCGGCTGCCCTCGTACTTATAGTTTCGTACAGTGCTCCTTGACGTGTTTCATGCTATACATATATGGTCCGCTTTCGACGATGTCACGTAGATTAAAGAAAAGAAACATAAAAATTGTCAGGCAATGATATGCTGCCAGCGAGATAAGCTCAAGCTGCAATGTCCCATAATTTTCATAAAACATTTGTGAGAGGCACGTAGTGTATGTCGAAGAAAACCTTACGCTAAATTTTACAGCGCATATTGCCTGCTCTTGATACGTCTGCTGCAAATTATTGTTCAGGTACGGCAGAAAATTCTTTGACAGAAGTGGAGTACTCGTTGCAAAGCAAGGAACGTTATGGAGACAACAGTGCCTACAAGGAGCTCTGCAATTATTGTGTGAATAAACAAGGACACTATATAAAGATATAAGCAAGCCCAATCAATGCTCACGGATACTTCGAAAATGCAATCTACGGTTTCATGTTGAAAAAACATCTCGGTTTGTGTATTCACACAAGGCAAAGTGGTTGCAAGTGGAAATACACTACAACTGAGTAACAAAGATGAAAAAGAGAAGCCTCACGCTGGAACCATGGTTTCAAGAAGCAAGCATACTTGTGAGGGCCATGACATAGACAAGTCCCCATACTGAGGCTTCCCTTGCTCGTCCACTGTTGATTAGCTGAGAGGTAAGTCAAAATTACTGCGAGTATATTTCAAAACGTTTTGGGAAAACACTGTGCTAAGTTTTGTCATCGGCTCTTTGAAGAGGAAGAAAAGATTGTGTTTAGGTATTTGAGAGTCCACAAAGTCCACACTTCTCTGTTTGAGAAGTGTGGACATTGTCGGTTCTGCGATCTTTTCTAACCACCTCTTGCGGTGCCAGGATAACATAGTTATTGATTTCATAGAAACTGTACAGGAACAGTTTGTATTTAACAAATGAAAATAATGTACGTGTCCGTATCTAATTCTAATCCTAGCATTTACTATCTTAATAACGCTCCCTTAAAATTCGTCATGTTATATTGACACAATGATGTGGGGCTCCCCCACCGCGGGACGGCGTGCGCATAGGGCGGCGCCATGAAAGACGATGAAGCGCGTGAGCTGCACGTTCTTCTTCTGGCCCGCCATTAAAGAGAAGCGTCTATTTTTAAGACACCGTCTTCAATCTAAGTTACATTTTTCTGATGGAGGTGCTGGGTACAAGCTACCACTCCCAGATCAAACACCGCCTACAAGCCCAGTACGAAGTCCGGTCGAGCTGACTCCAGTTCACGTATGGACAAGCCGTCGACTTCAAGGACTGCCGCCTGAGCACGAACCTCTGCCCAATCAAGTCAGAAGGATGAATCTTCTTCCTCGACCGCGCCGACTGAGGTCGTCCTCAACCAGCCGCGAATCCCCACGTCCTTCCATGGGGACACCATCGAGGATGTAGAAGACTGGCTCGATCACTTTGAGCGTGTCGCAGAATTCAACGGCTGGACTATGCGCGGAGCTGGTTTGAGAACCGTGAGGCGGCCCTATCGACATGGGACGAATTTCTACGGCGGCTATTGAGCACGTACGGCCGCCTCGATCGCAAGGAGCGAGCAGAATCTGCAATTCAGGCTAGAGTACAGCGGCCGAACGAAAGCGTTACAATGTTTGTCGAAGAGATGTGCCGACTTTTCCGACGGGCGGATCCATCCATGCCGGAAGAAAGGAAGGTCAAGAACTTGATGCGCGGCGTCAGGCAAGAGCTATTCGGCGGCCTAATACGCAACCCACCAAAGAGCGCTGCAGAGTTTCTCGCGGAATTCATATCAATGGAAAAGGCACTGCAGCGGCGAACAAGGCAGTACAACCGTGACGTGTCGAGCCTATCGCGTGACCCTCTCGCTTGTGGGAGCTCATTAGGCTTGTCGTGCGAGAAGAGCTTCAAAAGCTTCACGTGGCTCCGGTATCGGTACCGCGACTCGCTCTGGCTCAGGTCGTCAGGGAGGAAATCAGACAGGCAGTCCAAGTCCCAGAGCGACGCGAGACACCACAGCAGAAGGTACGACAGCCACAGCCTCGCATGTCGTATGCGGAAGCTGCGCGAAGTTCGTTGTCCCCGACTTTTTACGATGTGTGCGACGTCCCGGACTTTCATGGCCTGCACGCCGTTGAACAAGCAACTGGCGACTTCAGGCCTTGCCGCACGCCATTCATGGCTGAAACACGACCACCCCGCAAGAGCGACGTTTGGCGCACTGCAGACCTGAAGCCCTTGTGTTTCCATTGCGGTGAAGCCGATCACCTCTACAGGGCGTGTCCTTACCGCGGAGTTGGCCTCCGTGGGTTTTCACTGAATGCGCCGTGCCCGCGCGATGGTTAACGCCCCCTGGAGATTGAATCCTACCTCGCGGACGCCAGGACCTCGTTCGCCCCACGATTCCGTGTCCCCAGGTCACCGTCACCCGCCCGAAACAGGTCTTCCAGCCCCGTCTTCACGCCGAGTGCAACAAGGCGTCGCTCGCCCAGCCCTGCCTCCCGGGAAAACTGAGTGCAGCGACCTGCGGAGGTGAGGTCGCTGACGTTGCGAACGCTGAAGATCCTCCACTAAGACGACCACACGATCACGAAATTAAGATGCAGGGAAAGCAGTGTAGCTCGGTGTCAGTATTTTGTGACGTACCAGTTACCATAGATGACCACGAAGTCACGGTGTTAATCGACACAGGTGCGGACACGTCTGTAATGAGCCAGAATCTCGTCCGTATCATGAACAAAGGTTCGAGGCAATGGACCGGGACGCAGATTCGTACTGCAGGAGGGCATCTCATCACTCCAATGGGCCGGTGCACGGCACGAGTCAACATTCGGGGCTTCACGTACATCGGCGACTTTGTCATTCTTCCTGAATGTTCAAAGGACCTTATACTCGGCATGGATTTCCTTCAGGCGAATGGCGCCATCATTGACTTGCAAGAGTCTCGAGTCAGCTTCGCTACTACGCGAGCCATAGCGAACAACAATGAGAACGACCGTGACATCGCGCTTCGCGTAGCTGACGACCACGTCACGTTACCACCCAAGAGCAGCGTGCTTACCCTTGTCCAATGCGACATGGAGGACCACGCCGAAGGAATTGCTGAGGCAAACATCCCCCTGCTTCTTGAGCGCCACATCTGCATAGCTAGAGGGCTTCTTCAGCTGCGCAACAAATGTTCGGTCGTCTAGCTTGCTAACGAATTTTAGCAACGAATATCGGCATGTACCGCGAGGAACGAGAATCGCATTTCTTCGCGAAATCATTGATTTTACTGACATTGCCACATTAGAAATCGCATCGTCTCAGCAATCAGAGTTACCCAGCCTAAATGAACGGATTCACGTCAACGCTGCTCTGCCAGACCATCAGAAAGACCGTCTACTGAATCTCGTGAATGAATTTGCAGACTGTTTTTCAACGTCGTCCAAAGTACGGCGCACGTACATAACAAAGAACCGCATTATAACAGACGAGTCCGCCTGTCCTGTTCGCCAGCATCCTTACAGAGGGTCCCCAGTGGAAAGGGAAGCGATCAAGCACAAGGTGAAACACATGCTCCAAGACGACGTGATCCAGCCGTCCACAAGCCCGTGGGCCTCTCCTGTAGTGTTAGTCAGAAAGAAAGACAACACACTACGCTTCTGTGTTGATTATAGGAAGTTGAACCGTGTCACCAAGCGCGAGGTTTATCCATTGCCACGCATCGACGACGCATCGGATCGTCTACAATATGCCGCGTTTTTTTCTTCGTTGGATCTTAGGTCAGGGTATTGGCAAACCAAAGTTGATGAACAGGACCGTGAAAAAACAGCGTTTGTGACACCTGACGGGTTTGATGAGTTCAAAGTTCCCCCCTTCGGTCCCTGTTCCGCACCTGCCACCTTTCAGCGGATGATGGATGCCGTGCTTGCTGAGCTCAAATGGCAAACCTGCCTCGTATACTTGGACGACGTCGTCGTTTTCTAGATCACGTTTGACGAAAATCTCGCTCGACTCGAGAGTGTCCTCGCGGCGATCCGTACTGCCGGCCTCACGACCAAGCAAGAAAAATGCTACTTCGGGTTCCAGGATCTTAAATTTCTTGGCCATGTCGTTGGTCCTAAAGGCGTCCGACCAGACCCCGACAAGTTAGCTGCCGTAGCCGAGTTTTCGCCACCCACAGACAAGAAGGCTGTCCAACGCTTCCTTGGTTTGTGCGCATATTATAGGCGCTTCGTCGAGGGATCCTCGAGAATTGCTGAGCCTTTTACACGGCTCACACGCGACGATGTGCCTTTCATTTGGGCGGACGAGCAGCAGCAGTCGTTCAAAGAATTGCGCAAGCGCTTGCAAGCGGCCCCAATACTTGCTCATTTCGACGAAAACACTGACACTGAAATTCATACCGACGCCAGCAATACGGGTCTCGGTGCAGTTCTTGTGCAGTGGCAAGCTGGTGTGGAACGCCCCATTGCTTATCCCAGCCGCAGTCTCACCAAGGATGAGAAAAACTACTCAACCACTGAAAAATAATTCTTAGCGGTTGTGTGGGTAATTAGTAAATTCCGACCCTACTTGTACGCTAGACTCTAAGAGTGTCAGCGATCACCACGCCCTGCGCTGGTTTGCCAACCTCAAGGACCCTTCAGGCAGACTAGCCCGTTGGAGCCTGCGGTTACAAGAGTACATCACAGTTGTCTACCGATCTGGAAGGAAGCACAGCGACGTTGACTGTTTGTGACGCGCACCACTCCCTACGACGTCCTCGGATCCTGACCATGACTTGCCATTGGTCAGCGTTATTGACGCCATAAAGATGGCTGAGCACCAGTGCGCTCACCCTGAGCTGCTGCCGCTGATCGAGCACCTTCAAGGAGTTGAAGGTGTCTTACCCCGCTCGCTCGTGCGCGGCTTATCATCGTACTCTTTGTAGAACGACATCCTTTACAGGAAAAACTGCGGAAGCGGTCCAAATGCGTACCTTCTTGTCGGGCCGTGGGCGCTGCGCCAAGACATTTTGCAAGCCTGCCATGATGAGCCATGCGCGGGACACCTGGGATTCGCTAAAACATTAGCAAGAATACGCCAGAAGTATTACTGGCCCCGGATTTTTTCTTCTGTGCAACGGTACGTGAAGACCTGCCATAATTGTCAGCGCCTCAAGAAACCACCAGTTAAACAAGCTGGCTTTCTCCACCCTGTGGACCCTCCTTGAGCACCATTCCAACAAATAGGAATGGATCTACTTGGGCCATTCCCAGTGACCTCTTCGTGCAGCAAATGATTAGTCGTTGCTACCGACTACTTAACCCGATATGCCGAAACCGAAGCTATTCCGCAAGTAAACTCGTATGAAGTGGCAAAGTTCTTTGGACGCCACATCGTCTTACGACATGGTGCACCGTCTGTTCTCATCACTGACCACGGTGCAGCATTTACAGCCGAACTTATGCAAGACGTTGTCCAGCTGACACAGTGCTCTCACCGCGAGAGCACTGCGTATCACCGTCAAACCAATGGGTTAACTGGACGTCTGAACAGAGCGCTGGCTGATATGCTCTCCATATACATCGACGTAGAGCACAAGTCGTGGGACGAGATTTTGCCCTATGTGACCTTCGCGTATAACACTGCAGTACAGGAGACTACACAATTTACGCCGTTCGAACTTGTATACGGGCGCCACGTCACGTTCACACTTGACGCCATGCTACCTCTGGCTGATAATAGCTCGACCAGCGAACACGTAGAAGAGTTCGTACAAAGAGCTGAAGAAGCCCGCCAGCTTGCTTGGCATCGTATCCGGAGCCAACAGCCCGCCGACACCCTTCGGTACAATCAGGGTCGACGCGACGTCCATTACAATACTGGCAACTTCGTGTGGGTCTGGACGCCCATCCATCGCCGTGGGCTCTCGGAAAAGTTGCTCCGCCGGTATTTTGTTCCCTACAAGGTTACACGCCGCCTCAGGGACGTGACCTACGAAGTCGTCCCCTGCAGTTGTGACCCCGGTTCGCTCCGTCGTCGTCCTCGCGCTGAAGTTGTTCATGTAGTGCGCATGAAACCCTACTATGTGCCTACGTGAACGCCGAGATGTACATGAGGATCTCCATTTCTTGTCGCTGAAAGAACTTTTTCACGCGACCGAGACGGTCGCTTTTCTCATGGGAGGCAATTGACACGATGTGGGGCTCCCCCACCGCGGGACGGCGCGCGCATAGGTCGGCGCCATGAAAGACGATGAAGCGCGTGAGCTGCACGTCTATATTTAAGACTCCGTATTCAATTTACGTTACAATATAAATATGTTTGTGTACACCTTACAAATCACATAAATTGGACCATTTGTACAGAGTACGTGATCAACAATGCAAAGCAAATGCTCAAGTAGTTACAGCGCAAGTTTTCCAAAGCACTGTCCACCTTAAAACTGCAGCTTGACAAGACTAATACGCTCGAAACTTGAATGTGCACCTGCAATATGGGATCCCAATCGTGTTAATCTCAATATTTCACTTGAACTAGTACAATATATCTCTGCTTCCTATATATAGCCGTACCGCGAGTATAACTTCAATGAAAACTAACCTAGCACTTATGCCACTAGCTAAAACCGCCGCAATATCACCCGTATATGGCTATTTCATAATGTTCTCAAACTTTCATACTGCAGCCTCTGTGTATTTCAAACAGCGTCGACCTTCGCAGTAAGATAGGAATTGATTAATGTTATGCGAGGTCTCAATATTTATCCCCCGTAAATCTCAGGAATGAAGCCACCTTCTGTCAAGTAACGTAGCTATCAAGAATAAAAAAACTTTTCATACAGCATTAGCTAACATTGTATAATCAAAATAATTATTATATTGCAACAGCTCACTGCAATTGTTTGTTTGTTTGCTTTACTACTTGTAACCACTCCACTCTTTAATGCCATATTGCTCTGACAGTATTAAAAAATAATAAAATGAAGAGTGACTGTCACAGTAACAATCAACATGAAGTTATCATTTCCTCTAGATGGCATTGAGCGGTTTTGATCGTTTTGACATGCATTGCATTTCATGTAACAAATTATTTTTGTGAGGGGGCATGTGATAGTTGGTGGTAATGCCCGTCAAATTGATTTGTAGAGAGCAGATGACAGAGAGTGTGCATTAGCTAGTAGGAGGTTGCTACATTGTTTCTGCCTTGGTCGTCATGGCTATAATGACTAGAAAAGAAACGAGTTGGGACTCCGCATGTTACTTCTCCGATTACCATAAAACGCCGTTAAAAGCAACTAAGCCTGTATGTCCAATTTTATGGTTGGCCCACGATATGATACAAGACCATAGACTGCTGCTTTGCTGATAGGGCTCACACCCCTCTATCTGATAAATTTGCCAAGATTTCATGGTGAGGCATATAATTCAAGAGGACCTGTTGTCATTATGGTGACCGTTGAGCTTCTTCTGGCTTGGCGTACGTCCTCAGCTCGAATCCTGCCGTCGGACAATTTGATTTATGCTCATTTAATATATATATATATATATATTTAAAGAGAGTACACACGCGCACAAACACACACACACACACACACAAACACACACACATATATATATATATATATATTGTGGGTATTTATTGCGCACTTCATCATCTGTATATTCTCATCATGTGTGCGCCCTTCTTCATCGTGAGGGTAGTCGCATCATCATAGTGGGCTGTGCCGAGGGTCCTTCGCCGTGTCTCTCAGGCTCAATAAAGGTCGACCCTTAGTGTGACGTCACAAGTTATGTAGGAGCTTCATGGTCCCCCGTCGTCTGCATGCCTAGCATACTCCCTGGAGCTTCATTCAGGTCGCAGCTTGTGCCAACTGTCCGCCAGCATGTCGGAAGACGAGCAGCCTGGCGCTTCTACTGTAACCATCTCGACACCGCAAGCCGCACCTTCTCTGATCATCAGTGGCCAGCAGCGTGATCCCCATCTGTTTGCTGGTCTTCGTAGTGAATAGTGAATATGTTGAGGACTGGTTGGACGATTACGAGCGCGTAAGCTTTGCTAATCGGTGGGATGACCTATTCAAGCTCCGCCATGTCTCGTTCTATCTGACGAGTGTGGCGAAGACCTGGTTTTTCAACCATAAGATTGATTTCTCCAATTGGACCACCTTCAATTGGCAGCTTCGACAAGTATTTAGAACGCCGGCCGTTCAATCCTTCCTTGCGAAGAAAACTCTTGATACTCGCAAGCAGCACTTCGGTGAGTCCTACACATCGTACATCGAGGATGCGCTTGCACTCTGTCACCGTGTCAATGAGGCTATGGTTTAAGTGGACAGGGTACGTCATATTCTTAAAGGCACTGGGACTGTGGCCTTCAGCGCACTCGCCGTGAGGAACCCGGCTACCGTCGCTGACATCGTCTTGACGTGCCAGTGCTTCAAGGAGCTCGAGTCGATACCTTTGCAGCCGGTGGACCCCGACCTGCGTGTAATGGTTCGGGTGATTATCCGCAAGGAACTTCAGTCGCTTCGCTTTTCATCTCTGTTGGTACTTCCTCCTAAGCCTTCTGGTGCAGTGTTGCGCGACGTCATCAAGAAGGAGCTCGCGTCCAAAACTTGCTCTGTGCATGTTAACCCTCCTGCTGCTCGCCCTCTACTAACATACTTTCAGTTTGCTACCGTGCCTCAAACCGGCGTCCGTTCAACGTTGTCTCTACCCACATACGCTCAGGTTGGTGTCGCTCCTCTCCGGCAAATGTCCCTTCAATACCGCTTGAGCCTTCATCGCCCCATCTGACAGCACTATATCTCAGCCGTATCGAGCAGCCCCTACTACCTGCCTTGGCAACCGTCTCGCCCTATATGCTATTTCTGTGGTTACTGCGGCCACATATTACGTTTTTGCCGCAAGCGCCAACAGGATGAACGTCTTGGGAACGACATCAGTTAACGCGATGCGTATTCTGGTGGTGGCACTTCTCAAAACCGACGTTACGCTACCCCTCCGCGCCGTTCCACATCTCCACCCACAACAACCGAGACACCGAATGGTTACCGCCATCACTAGACGCCGCTCACCTTCGCCCTTTCGCCGCTCCTCATCCTCGCTCCAGCCTGCCAAGTTCACCTCTGGCCGTCGCCCGGAAAACTAAGTAACGCAGTTTTTGGATGAAAAACTGCAATTACCGACAGGACTACAATTCCTCCAGCGTGCCCTTGTAATATGATGTCTGTGTTCGTTGAGGGTGTGCAAGTTGCAGCTTTTGTGGACACTGGTGCCACTTTATTTGTTATGCATGCTGATTTGTGTAAGCGTCTCAGGAAAGTTACAAGGGCTTACGATGGACCACTGCTGGTTGCAGCTCAAGGGGACCCTATCCGCCCTTCCGCATTTTGTACTGTGCGTGTAACGATCGACGGCATTATCCACCACATACATCCCTTATGAAAATGACTGTTGAAATGTTGTTGGCATATTGTTGATCAATTGTTGACTCAATACCCTTCCAACAATACCTCAATAATTAATGAAACCACAGAGCAATAATTCAACAACAAAGTTGTTGGGTAGTTCACAACAAAAAAGTCGTTGTCTAAATTATGTTGATATATTGTAGAATAGTATTGAGTACTATTGTGCCATTGTTGAGTAACTTCCAACAATGAAGTCGTTGACTAAATTCTGTTGATATATAATTGAATTATACTGAGTACTATTGACCTATTGTTGAGTGTTCACAACAATAAAGTCGTTGACTAAATGCTGTTAACTTATTGCTGAATAACATTGAGTCTTCTTGAGCAATATTGAGTTTCGAAGTATATGTAAAAAACACATGCACATGTGTATGTATGCGTCTTTTGCAGATATATATTTTTTTCTTATCACTTGATCACCATTGCATATGTACAGGGTGTTCTTTCAGGTTACTTGAACCACAGACGTACCTACAGAGTGGGCAGGGGGACAGTGACCCGCCTACCCAGTAGATAGGTATGTGGTTTAAGGTACGTGAAATGCCCTGCACGTATATATATATACATATATATGCCTTCATGATAGAGGCATCTATAGCTGCCACAAGGTCCTATTTGAAAAGCTGATGCACTTCTTGAAAAACTCACTCTCATTCATACACGTTTTCTCTGCCGGGTGTCCCAGCTAACTTCAGTCAGAATTTAAAAATATGGGAATACAATGGGCCTGGATAGAACCAAGGTACGTTTGTTTGCCGTCGCGTGGTGACACTCAAACTATTTATTTTTTCATTCAGTTTAATTGGATGATTATTAGTAATGAATTGTCTGACTTTTGAAATATTATAATTAGACGAAAAGTGTCAATGAGAAAATTGTTGAGCAACCGGAAAAACTTGCGATACAGCTTTCTGTTGCTCAACACGTGCTACATAAAAGTGTTTTTCTGAGCGTGAAAGCAGCCCGCAAATGCACGCGAAATTGCCAGGCGACGGGCCGCTCGAGGCACTCTGCGTGCATTCGCGGGCTTCTTTCACGCTCGGAAAAATACGTTTATGTGGCACGTGTTGAGCGACAGAAAGCCGTATCGGGAGGTTTTCATGTCGCTCTACAATTTTCTCATTGACGTGTTAAGTTACGTAAAAAACGCTACGTGTACACGCACACACAGAAGCACCCACATATGTATGCATATGACTTCAGGATAGAGGCATGTTTGGTTGCCGCAAAGTTCTGTGTGAAAAGTTGGTGCACTTTTTGGAAAAAAACTTTCTCTCTTTCACGCGCATTCTTTCTTATACCGGGTGTGTCAGCTCACTTTACTCAGAGTTTAAAAGTATGCCGATGCACCATAAGACGACGCGACCAAATGCATGTTGATAAATTTTGTATATGTCAACTATTCTTGTATTTTTCTAATTAGTTAATTAGTCAAGAAAATGAGCCCTTCTGAACCAACAAAGTTAAGCGAAAAATTCCAATTAGAAAGTTCTAGAGCACTTTGTAAAACGTCCGATTAGGCAATTTCTAACTTTCTATCTATTAAGTGTTAATGTTTTTCAACTTACTGCGCATGCCCGCGAAATACAAAAACTATCACCTGACATACCCGCTTGCACGCCGTGCTTGCAGCGCTCCCAAAAGCATAGCATTGAGCAAGGTGTGCTGCCGCTTAAAAGGCGACAATGCAGTGATGAAGGCGTTGGCTGTGGTATTTACGCCAGCGATGTGCTTCCCTCGCTGCTGTTCATGATGACGATAAGCAGACGGGTGTTCACACCGGTTAAATGCTATGTTTGTTTGCGCGCAGAAGGCTTAGGAGCAGTGCAATCACGACTCCCTGGCGGGCATGTCAGGTGGTGTTTTTTGTATTTCGCGGGCCCCCATCCGCAGTAAGCTGAAAAACACTAATACATAACAGACAGAAAGACAGAAACTGTTCATTCGGACTTGTTGCCAACTGCTCTGCAACTTTCTAATTGGAATTTCTTTCCTAACTTCCATGCTTCAGAAGTTGGATAATTGTCATTGACTGATTAGCTGATTAAGCATAATACAAAAATAGCGCGACACACTACATACAAAAGTGAGCAACATGCATTTGGTCGCGTCGTCATAGAGTGCATAGAGGTTAAACTCGGCCTAAAGGTTGCAGAAACACCCTGCATATATATATATATATATATATATATATATATATATATATATATATATATATATATATATATATATATATATATATAGATATATCATCCACTTTAATTTCCCTTAATTTATCGTTTCTTCATTCCATTTATTAAGCTAAAGTAACTTCCTCTATGTTTCCTTGGTGTCAGTGTTTGTTGGCTTCTCATGATATGACTAATAAAAATCGGGCTCCTCGGTTAACCCCCTTTCTTCTCGCTTATATATATATATATATATATATATATATATATATATATATATATATATATATATATATATATATATATATATATATAGTTTCAGCAGACGAACGTCCCTACAAGCAGTGATGCTGCGCTGTGTCGCCATGCTCCCACCAGCTCATTTTAGGATGGGATTTCCTTGCCTCTGCTTCTGCTGCTATTTGTTGTGGGCAGCCTGTCGTACATATATGACCGACACCAATTATTCGCTTCGCGATGAAAAGCACAAGCCACTTCGTCTGCTCGCTGCAGAAGATACCGAGATACCTCCAGGCTGTCAGCAAATTCTGACCATCACGTCCGACGTCATCGACCATAGAGATGCGCTGCTATTACCTTCTGCGCGTTGGTTCATAAAAGGGATAACCATTATATCAGGTCTAGTTAGATTTGGCAATGTGTCTGCGCTTCTCGCCGCAGGGAACACAACACCCGAGAAAATTCTCCTTCCTAAAGGCGCCACTTTGGCTTGCTTTGTTGATTCCGAGCCTCCGGAATTCCAACTTTATGCTTATTTATCATATATATTAAATGTGTACACACACATACACACACACACAATCTATATATATATATATATATATATATATATGTATATATATATATATATATATATAGTGGGCACGGGAGAGCGGCAAAAATGCTGTTGCTCACGAATCCCTTTTTTCTCTCATGTGCAGCTTGTTGCCATAACTGCTTCCCGGTCGACCAAGCGTTCCTTTATCGTCACCTGTGCTGAACTCAAGACCACCCCTGACAGTGACGGCTGCAATCAGCGAAGACGACTGGTTCGTCCTGCGTGACCTGCGCAGTGCATTTGCATTGCACTCAAGCGGCACACCGGCAACACCAGCGCCATCACTCCACGGCGAGCCCTTAAAGGACTGGCGTCGGCTGTCCGCCTTCAGTGGGCGCGGGAGAGCGGCAAAAGTGCTGTCGCTCACGAATCCCTTTTTTTCTCTCATGTGCAAGTTGGTGGTACTTTATCTCTTAATTCTAAACGATCGAACAATCTTTGCCTGCTGCTGCTCCCGTGCCCCAGTGTGCTTAACGATACTCTGTGCGAATGCATTTTTGTTGTGAAACTTTTACTCCTTTGCGGGGATATAGAAGAAAATCCCGGTCCGCTAAACGCTGACTCTAGCAAATCGCACAAAGAATTGCTTGACACCATAGGGGCCCTTTCAACGAAATTCGACAGTCGCCACTCAGAGATGATGCATGCATTTGCTGAGCTTAAAGAAAACCAAGAGGAACTTTCACATACAGTCGCAGATTTTGCATGCAGATTGACAAATCTTGAATCTACTGTCGAATGTCTTGAAACGGCGCCACCTACAGCTGATATCAGTAGTTCTGTGGCCCAGGCCGTTAAGGCGGAAAGTATTGCGCTGGCCTCGCGTCTTGATAATCTAGAGGATAGGTCACGGCGACATAGTTTACTGTTTTTGGCATCCCGGACGGCGTTTCCGAGACTTGGGCACAATCGGAAGAGCATATCTGTGAGCTTCTCTTACGTCATTTCAATTTGCGTATTACAGATGGCATGGTGGAGAGAGCACATAGGTTGGATGCTTATGTTGCATATAAGACACGCCCAATCATCGTGAAGTTTTCTTCCTTCAAAACCACAGAAAGTATTCTCTCACAGAAATCTAAATTGAAAAGTACAGGTGTTTCCATTAGCGAAGGTTTCTGCAGGGCAACGCGTTTGACACGAAAAAAACTTCTTGAATTTGGCAAGTCTAGCGGCCAGCCTTTTTCACTTCGTTTTAATAAACTAGTCATCAGCAATAAAGCCTACATATACAGCGCAGTCACTGACACTGTTTGTGAACTGGTATCCCCTAGAGAGGCGTGTGCAGCTCCCACTTGCAAAGCACCTGCTAACCCAGCGCATGACAGATCGGCGTAGCTACATCCCCTATCTGCAAATGGTGCTTCAATCTTTTTCACCAATGCCCGCAATGTTCTGAATAAACGAACAACTTTATCATCTCGCATGGACGCATGCTCAGCTGACATAGTTGTCCTTTCAGAAACCTGGCTTTCAGCAAAAATAAGAAAAGGTGAAATTTTCGAATGTGAAAAAGCTACAAGCTCTGCCGGTACGACCGTGATGTTCGTGCTGGCGGGGGTGTTCTAATTGCTGTGAATGATCAACTTTCTTCCTCTAATGTTCCAGTAGAGTCTGTTTTAGAACTTGTGTGCGTACGCGTTGTTATTGATAATCGTGACTGCATTTTGTGCGCTTGCTATAGACACCCAACAGTGCCAAAATCTTTCGTTGATGATTTACATGATGTTCTCAACAATCTAACTGTTTGGTATCCTACGTCACCTTTGTTTATTCTGGGGGACTTTGATTTTCCTAATATGTTGTGGATAGGTGATTTCGGGTTCCATACCCTGGGAAAAGCTCATCCGAGGATGCACAATTTCTGAATATCTGTTGACTTTAACTTGTCACAGTTAGTACATGAACCCACCCGTACAACTTCAACACCCGCCGTGGTTGCTCAGTGGCTATGGTGTTGGGCTGCTGAGCACGAGGTCGCGGGATCGAATCCCGGCCACGGCGGCCGCATTTCGATGGGGGCGAAATGCGAAAACACCCGTGTGCTTAGATTTAGGTGCACGTTAAAGAACCCCAGGTGGTCAAAATTTCCGGAGTCCTCCACTACGGCGTGCCTCATAATCAGAAAGTGGTTTTGGCACGTAAAACCCCAAATATTATTATTATTATTACAACTTCAACGTCATCTAACATCCTGGACCTTATTTTCACTACAGTGCCTGACCTTGTTTCTAAACTAGCTTACTTCCAAGGCGTAAGTGATCACTTGATTATTAATTTCACGTTGAAAATGCATGTATCTACCAAGAGACGATCTAAAATTATCGTTGACTATAACCGCGCTGACATACCCTCAATTACCGGTGAACTGGAAACGTTTACCAGCAACTACCTTACCATATTTAATGAAAGTTCTGTCGACTTAATTAACCGATATGTACCTCGAAGGCAGATTCCTTATGACTCACGCTCACCTTGGTTTAATTCCCTTAAGCGACTACGCAACAAAAAGAAACGTATTTTCCTTCGTGCCAGAGAAACCAATCTTGCCGATTGCTGGATGCTTACCATCGTGGAGAAGCCGAGTACATTTATGCTGCTAGCAATGCCAAAAAACCAATTTTAATGTCACATTGTCATCATCATCATCATCATCATCATCATCATCATCATCATCATCATCAGCCTGGTTACGCCCACTGCAGGGCCAAGGCCTCTCCCATACTTCTCCAACAACCCCGGTCATGTACTAATTGTGGCCATGCCATGCCTGCAAACTTCTTAATCTCATCCGCCCACCTAACTTTCTGCCACCCCCTGCTACGCTTCCCTTCCCTTGGGATCCAGTCTGTAACCCTTAATGACCATCGGTTATCTTCCCTCCTCATTACATGTCCTGCCCATGCCCATTTATTTTTCTTGATTTCAACTAAGATGTCATTAACTCGCGTTTGTTCCCTCACCCAATCTGCTCTTTTCTTATCCCTTAACGTTATACCTATCATTCTTCTTTCCATAGCTCGTTGTGTCGTCCTCAATTTGAGTAGAACCCTTTTCGTAAGCCTCCAGGTTTCTGCCCCGTAGGTGAGTACTGGTAACACACAGGTATTATATACTTATATACTTATATACACATTGCCATCCCTCTTATTAACTAACCCACGTAAATTCTGGAGTATTGTTGGCGACAAGAAAACTGATTTCATTCATTTAGTTCATGTGGATGGCAGTGATGTTGACAAAAACCAGTGTTGCACTGTGTTAAATGAAGTGTTTACCTCATTTTTTGTGATGATAACTTTGCCGTTTTACCAAATATTCCTGATTCCTTGTTTTGTGCTATGGATCCCATATTTTTTGATTGGGATGGTATTAACCGTTTGATTGATAATCAAAAGATCTCAGCTTCTGCAGGTCCTGATCTTATTAATTCAAAAATGTTAAAATGTACTGCATTATCTTCGTCTATTATTCTATCTGAACTATATACTCATGCAGTACAGTGCTCAGCGCTTCCTTCAGACTGGAAAACGGCGAGGATGGTTCCAGTCCATAAACCAGGTAACGCAGTATGTCCCGAGAACTACCGACCCTTCTCATTAACCAGCATTCTATGCAAATTCTTAGAGCATGTAATATTATTCTCACCTCATCGATTTCGTGGAAAGCAACTCGTTCTTCCATCCATCTCAACACGGTTTTAGAAAAACTTTTTCATGCGATACTCAGCTTCTTTGTTTCACTGACGATTTGTTTGCCGCCATAGATCAAGGATTCGATATTGATTGTATTGTTTTAGATTTTGCCAAAGCTTTCGACACCGTATGTCATAACCTACTTATCCATAAACTTAATCAGTTTAATATTAACCCAAATGTGTTGTCTTGGATTAAACAGTCTCTTTCTAATCGAACTCAATATGTCACAACCAATAACTCTTCATCTGCTTTGTCAACAGTTACATCCGGAGTGCTACAAGGCTCCGTCTTGGGGCCTCTACTCTTCTCGATTTATATTAATGATATCCCTAACTGTGTAAAGTCATCATCAATTAATCTGCTCGCAGACGATTGCGTAATATACCAAAATATCTCTAACCATGATGATTCAGATAAACTGCAAGGAGATCTTCACAATGTATCACTCTGCTCTAAAAAATGGCTCATGAAACTTAACGCTAACAAGTGTAAATCGATGCGCATATCACGTAAAACCAGCAATAGCAATCAGTGTCGATATGTACTGGATGACACTTCATTAGCATCCGTTAACGGTTACAAATATCCTGGCCTTCACATAACTAATGATCTTTCATGGAACATGCATACTAATTATATTACTGCTAATGCTAATCGTATGTTAGGATATCTTCGTCATAACTTTTCTACCGTTCCTACTTCGGTAAAATTGACATTCTACAAAACCCTAGTTCACTCAAAACTTGAATACTCATCTGCCGTTTGGGATAACAATCAAGCATCACTAAAGTAAACCTTGAAGCAATTCAAAATTGAGCAGCGCTCTTTATTTTATCTAACTATTCCCGCCATTCCAGTGTTACATGTATGAAAAAAAAAAACGCTGAATCTGCCAGATCTTTCATTACGCCGCAAATGAGCTCGTCTTTGCCTATTTCACAAGGTTTATCACTCTAACCAGTAGCTCAAGAATCAACTTATCACCCCACCTTCCTACACTTCCTCCCGTTCTGACCACAGATATACAGTTGCCGTCCCGTGGCGTAGCAACAGGGGGGGGGGGGGGGCGGGGGGCCGTGGGCCCCGGGTGCAAGGGGCCAGTGGTGGGGGGGGGGGGTGTCATATGCGCCTGAAGACACCCCTCTTTCCGCCGGCTTGACTGGGCGCAAATTTCAAAGAATGCTCCCGTATCCAGTAGCCCGAGCTCATGCACCCGATGCGTTGCGCTGCAGAATTGTCGGCTGCAGCACTATCAACACCCCACGAAATAATTGCACGAATGTGCGGGCTAAAAAATTTAATTCACGAAATGGTCGCTAAATTACTCGCCTTAGCGGAACGTTTCATGTGGGGTGCGCTCGTGCTGTGCGTTCATGCTGGGAGCAGGAGTCGCTAAAGATACAGTGAGGCGTTGTAAGGCGTTGGGGCTCTTGGGTCCCTCTTCCGTTCAGAACGCGCAGCGAAGACGAACAAAGACAGAAGCAAGAGGGCGTTCAACCAGCGCGCCCGGCGCTCGCGCTTACGGCGAAGCGTTCGTTGAGAGCGACGTTGCATAAGTGGGGCCGTCAAAAGTCGCGAATGGGATTCTCTGGATCGTCTTCAGACTCGGTTCGGCCGAAGAGTTTGGCGGCGTATGACTCGACAGACTGTAGTCGCGGGCCCGCCGCGATGTCCGGCTCGCTTTTACTTCCCGTCTCCCGCTCGCCCCGAGAAGCCGCTGCAAAACCTGCCGTTATGTTTCACGCTTTCCTTCTTACCCTCGAAAGTTCAACAAAACTGTTGTTGTGTGACTTCATGTCACAAGTACAGTGTCTGTGTCAGCTGCACAGAATTTTACAAAAAAAAGGGAATTTTATAAGCATATTTTCCGATATTCTATGAAATTATGTGTCTTTGTGATCACTGGGAATTCGGTAGCGTGAAAAATATGGCAGATAAGTAATAACCATATCCTTAATAATCCCTCAATTAGTACTTATAGAGGAAGCACTTCAATCCCAGAATTGAGGACTCAAAGTCATATTATTAACTCATCAAAAGCTTCTTAAACAAAATCGTTTTGGCTGCTACAACCTACAGTATGTTGGCACTGCGGGCGGCGCCCAGTATGGCAGTAGCGAAAGAAATATGAAATAGTGGACCAGTGAGGTTGATCCCTCAACTCTCACCATTGCGAGTGCGGACCCACAGGTTTCGCTGGCACGGGCTTCATCGCGGTCTACTTTTTTTTTTTTTTTTTTGGTGACGCCAAGAATCGACGCGAAGCATGCTCTATTCTGTTCCCAATCTATTGGTGGCAGCGCAGCTCGGATAATCACGTTTGTCCGTATAGCAGCAAATAAAAACAAGGCTTTATTGATCAGAATGAAGAGAACTCGTAATTGTCATAACATTGGCGCCCTCGCAGCGGGGAGGCAGGTAGCGTTTTCTAATAGGGTGGGGAGATCAGCGTCACTGACAAACAAGTTAGTTTTCGTTCAGGGCTGCCCACAGACAAAATACTGCGTGCCATAGTACCTACGTCGATTTTTGTGGATTTGTTGTAGGGCAAGATATGAATGTCGGCCTTCAATATTGCAAACGCAATATTGCCGCTAAAATTGGTAATTAAAGCTTTATTAAAGAGATATTTATTGTTACCTGTGACGTGAGTCATATTTTCCACGATGCCGCATTTGTATTGGCTGCCAAGCCTTACAGTCTGACAGAAGATGTGCACATGGGCTTATCACGCGTTATCAGTGCAGCACCCTGTGTTATTTGGCGCTGGAAAAACAGCGTGTATATTTGCTGCATTCGCGATCTCTGGGAAAGAAAGCGAAGGAGAGGGGGACCCGGGGAACGTGCGTGGTATCCAAGGCGGCTGTACTGGTGCTGAAACCCGGAAATTGTCGATATCCTCGCCTTCCTCGACTACATAAGTGGGGGGTGAGAGAAGACCTATGGGCCTCGGGTGCCAGACGACCTAGCTACGCCACTGCTGCGTCCCATCCTCCCGAACGAACAAGTGTCACAATTATTTTTTACCCCGCACAAGTGTCGACTGGAACCACCTTCCTGCTTCCATCATTCAGATCACAGATGTATCTTCATTCGAAACAGCAGTCTACCACGCTATCGCTTAACGTCGCCTGCATACCATTGTCTGCATATTGCATTCCTTTGTTATGTACCACTCCATTCTGTAGAGCCGTAGGGCCTTGAAAGTATATATATATATATATATATATATATATATATATATATATATATATATATATATATATATAGTCACGTGGTGAGTGAGTGGAGAAACTTTATTGCAGGTCCGGCGAAGACGCGAAGAACTCGTCGCGCACCCGGCTAGTACCACGTCGGGTCCGGCAGGTCTAGCCCACCGGCCCGATCGCGGACACGCCGGACAGCCGGGATTTGCTTTTCTAGAGTGGGGCTACGCAGAAGCGAGTCCCACTCCTCCTTGATGAACTTGGGGTATGTCGAGCCGCACTCCCAGAGCATGTGCGCTAGAGTGGAGGTGTGCCGGCAGGAGGGGCAGGCGTCGTCGCGATACATGTCCGGGTAAGCCTCGTGCAGAACAGACAGACACGGATACGTGCTGGTCTGCAGAAGCCTAAGCGAAACGGCTTGCGCCCTATTGAACTTAGGGTGAGGGGGTGGAAAGACCCTTCTAGATATGTAGAAGAATTTAATATTTAATAGAATTTAGTAGTGACGGGGAAGAAAGCAGCTAAACTGGGAAAGACGAAACTAGCGTTCTATTGGGCGAACTTGTGCCCTCAGAAACAAGCGACACTAAAAGAACGTCGACAGTGGTCAACACAATGGGCGATTGTCGAAAATCTGATCGGCGAGTAAAGATCGTCGGCTTTTATAGATCAGTCGTCGAATGTTCCAGAGTAATCGCTGGGACCCCTGTGCCTTCCACAAAGTGCTTGCATGCAAAGTGCATGCAATCAGATTACACGCGGTTCGGCGACAACAGACAGAAGCATCGATAACATTCTAGAAACTTCCGATACATGTAGACGCGTCCTGCGCTGAGCGATTTCTTAGACGGTAAAAGCGGTCACCCGTAAAAAATAAACGAGTTCACGTGTCAATGCACCCCTCTCAAAAGGCATCGTCCCGATGCTACGAACATAACGGGAGGTGAAACAAAAAAAGGGCACTTGTTAAAGTAACGAAACAACAAAGAAACAGTTTAAGGTGACACAGTCCAAAAAAAAAAAAAAGTCCAGAGTTCAGCTATGCGACGTCCCCAAAGTTTATTAGCGCTGGTGGAACGGCTTAAGTCGCACAGCATGATCTACGTCAGGTCCTGAGCGGCGCCGCTGTGATAGCAAAATCATAGAGAAAGGAATACAGCAAGAGCGGACACTCCCATAGAGCCCAGCTAGCGACCCAATTGACTGCAGCGCACCAAGGCGTCGGCGTTAATACACTGTAAACAAAAAAACACCCAGATGGGCGTCTGTTCCTTGTCCTCTAGCGCATTCCCTTTTGTACATCTTTTTGCTCCCATTGAAAGAGCGTACGATAAAACTCCCATTGCCGTGGGCATTAATTGGGCACACAACGGGGGTACCGTAATACGCCCAGTTCACCCCCATTTGATTGGGAGGTACAACGGGAGTTTTGTGAAGGAATTAAAGGCATTTTAGTTTACGTGCGGCAAGCACGTTGCGAAATGCATGGTGGCACGGGTCACGCGCTTACGCAGCACCAGAAAGAACACCGCAGGCCGAAATGTCGAACGCCGGTGATCAAGGCTCAAGGGTAGTCGGCCGTCCGTGAGATGCCACCCGAGCAGGCGTCGCACCTGCTCGGAGCGAACGCCGGCAACCGACAATTTGGCCTGCGGTATTCCGTCCGCTGCTGCATAGGAGCGGCGTACCGCGACGAAGCATTTCGCCGCGAGCTCGCCACACGTGGTCCTATCGATGGCACAGGGCCACCGCTGAATCGACCAAATCACGCGCACGCGTGGTCCAATGGCGAATGAACCCGTCACCGCACGTCTTCATTTTTTTTCCCTTTCGTTGATCACAGAGCCCCTCTTTGCAAAGCTCTTATACAGTCGTCCTAGCTTATCGGTAGTGCCTCCGAGGCCAGCAAACGCCTTCGAGAGCAGTTGCTACTCGCTGAAAGGAAAAATGCACGAGGCACACACTGACAGTGAAAACATTTTATTAGACACCAAATGTAAGAAATATATGTTCACTTCCGGGCCCAGAAGAAAGCACATTTCTGCTCCAGTGAAACAATTGTCTGGATTTTAAAAAAGAACACTGTTCATTGTAAGCATGCCAGTTACTAGTATTCCACATGTCCTAACAGAATGAAATTAGTAAATGAAAGAAATGCTAAGAAATCTTATCTCGTTTCATACTGAACTGTAACTACCGAGCCATGTGTTTGAACTGTTACTTTGTACTGACAATCCACACTTTTGCACAGACTATATACTGAGCTCGCTTGACGAAGAGTAAAACTTCATTTGGCCTAGTTGGTACATAATTCTGAACTTAAAACTTACAGCGCAAACACCTAAGACGGACCACAAAAGGCAGATACGACACACGCTGGCGCTAACTGCCAACTTTTTTATTTCTTCGTCGTCGATGCATATATATGCCCTAGGCCACACAACTGCATAGGCGCACACATTACATTACGGAGATCTACCAAATTATCCCATTGCAAACGTAGGAAGTCAAATTCAGATGGGTGCAGGGACAAAGCTATGCCACTGATGCAATTATCACCTTGCCTTTTTATGTGGTGGGCCTCTAAGGCAAGCCACGCAAGCTCATTCATGCTTTTGCCAAGATTCGACGTCCCATCAAGTCGTGCCTCACAATTTTTGCAAGAGTTTATATGCGCAACAAGGTGCACTCCTCTATCTACATTTCTTTACTTTTTGCGCATGTTCCCCGCGTGGTCCCTTAAACACATAAGGTCATCTATCAACTCAAGAAAGTTGCTTGCAGGCATAGTGTTCCTTTGGCGTATTCTGCACCGAACAAGCTTTTAAAGCTATGCTCCCGCACCTGCGGAGAGAGCAGAGGAGGATGCCAAATTCGGCATGATGCTTCATACGTGTTGTGCGCTGTCGGCGTGGTTTACACCATTCCACTCCCATGCGGTAAGACATAGCCTGGCTAGATAGGGCATTGCGTCAATGAGCGACTCAGGGAACATGCGCAAAAAGTAAACAAAAATGTAGATAGAGGAGCGCACCTTGGTGCGCATATAAACTCTTGCAACAATTGCGAGGCACAACTTGACGGGACGTCGATTCTTTGCAAAAGCAAGAATGAGCATGCGCGGCTTGCCTTAGAGGCCTACCACAAAAAAGGCAAGGCGATAATTGCATCAGTAAGATATCTTTGTCCCTGTACCCATCTGAATTTGACTTCCTACGTCTGCGTATGTGATAATTTGGCAGATCTGTGTAATGTAATCTGAGTGCCTGTGCGGTTGTGTGGCCTAGGGTTTATATTGCATCGACGACGAAGAAATAAAGAAGTTGTTAGCACCAGTGTGTGTCATATCTTCCTTTCGTGGTCCGTCTTAGGTGTTTGTGTTGTAAGATTAAGTTGCTTGACTAAGCCATTCCTAATTAACAGTGGCTTGTATAATGAAGCCGATCAGTGGTATTTTGGATGGACTAGCACACAAGTATGATAAATGTCAAAGTACTAAATTAAGAAATTGGGACTCATCACACAAACAAGCTACATAATTTAGTGTAGTTATTGGGCTGTATGTCTGAGCAAGCTATTAAAAATTATATTTTAACAACCAGAACCCACCTTCTGATTATGAGACATGCCGTAGCGAGTAACCCCGGATTAATTTGGACAAACTGGGGTTCTTTAACATGCACCTAAGTCTGAGTACGCGGGTGCTTTTGCATTTCGCTCCCACTGAAATGCGGTTTTGTTTACGACTAGATTTGCGAAAGTTCCAAACAGGATCCCCCCTATATTTCTACAGTGGGCGCTCTTTAAATGCAGCCTCAAGGTGCCAGGAAAATTGGTTCCATTTACCAGGCATTCTATTTACTGAGACATTGCAGAGAGCCAACCAACCATCAGGATGGTGTCCTATTTCAGCGGCAGTTTCGCTTAAGCGATTTTCGTTTATCGAGATTCCACTGTAGTCCATAATAGTGGATGAGTTGTGTTTTGCATGAACACTTTAGCATGGCTACTATGTTTAGTTGAATATTGTGAAAGCAGCAACATTTCACTGTACCCAGTGCAATATATAAAGCCAGCAATATAACATGTTGCAAATGCAGCCATGAACAAGTATATTCCCTGATCATATCCAATAGCAGCATCTTTATACGAAATTAGTCATGCTTTCTCACGTTTAAGTGCCTTGTTTTCAGAAATAAAATCGTCCTTATGACATTGGCCTCCAATCATGTCATCCCCCGAGCTGAGGTCATTTGAGATTGCATTTAATTGCCCTTCGAATAGCATATTGGTCTTATTTAAAAAGCACATTGCATCACAGTCACCACCTAGATATAAAATTCGAGCTGCAACGCAGTAGCAGACATTCTGAGGCAGAAGCCTAACTATTCTTTTGAATTTGGATGCATACTCAAAACACTGCTATGCAATTACAGACAGGGCTGATAGTGTAGCAACCAGGACAGATATAACGGACATAAAGGAGCAGGATTGTGTGAGCTTCGAAATATTATTCTCTCTGAGGAACCATGCTGTCCAATTATAAAATGGGGATCAAAATAAAGTAATTGGATAGCAAACCTGCATTTCATCAAGTAAATAAAATACTGTTTATACTACCTTCCAGGGTGACCACTACATTCCCTTTCTTTGAATATGAATTAGTTACCTTGCCATGGGTTGCCAAATGTATAGGTGTATTTTTGGTCGAGGTTGGTGGAACGGATATAGGTCTCAGGCTAGAGGAAATATTTCGACAAGGAGACTTGACAGGTTGAACAACGAATGTCTCAGGCTGGAGCCATTTGGTTCCCTGGCAAAGATGTTGGCTCCAGCTTGAGACTTCCTTTGTTGGACAACTGTTGATGACTAATGTCGCCATCTTTTCACTTACCCTCGTCTTATTCAACCTATTGCTCTACGCAGGAGCCGCACTTACTTTAAAAAATAAAGATAATATTGAGCTCAGTGGCTTTGTGCATGGCTGCATCCCCAAGTGCAAAAATTTGTTTTCAATGAATGACAGAGTTCGTACCTTTCTTAAGAATTCAATAGGAAAAACTAAAAATTAAGCTAACAGACTGGCTATGACAAGTAAACGTGAATTGATGTGGAGTGCCATTTCTTCATTTCGCACCAGGCTTGGGGCCAGCCGGACTTCTTCCTAAAATTGCTAAAATTTTTCTAATGAAATACATATTAAAAGTATTCTCTTCATAATCTGAAAATTAAAAAAATTGTTATTTGGTTATTCATATTTATGTGGGAACAGCGCGAAGGACACTGACGAAGTAAGGGCTTATGCAGTAATGCCACATAGTGCTGGCTGAGGACAGATTTAATTTTAGAACAGACAAACAGTTAAGTACTTTGGAATGCTTCCTAAAAGCCATAAAAACCAAAGCAGGAAGCAGTTGTAGAAAATAATGTATGTGCATGAAAAATGCATCTGATCATTAGTTCGCAGACATGTACGCCCTTTACTTGTCAGTTAACAAAACATGTGCTACACTGAAACATTTCTCCTACAATTTGGCAATTCTGTGGGCTTTAATTATTGCTCGGGTCAGTTCGTTGCTGTTGTTACTGCTATTAGTGTACGGTGAAGTGTAATGTAGATGGGCAAGTGCTACTGACAACTATGAACATTGGCAAATTTTGCTGCACCAGGATAATGCACGCATTGTCCTGCTGCAGCGAAATTTTCCAGTAAACATTCACAGTTGTCTGTAGCACTTTCCCATCTGTCTTGCCTCACACTGTTCCATCTATAGTGCTTCACCATACTGCAATATGTACCACCAACTGACACAAAATTCTACCCTTCTGAAGTTCTTACTGCTACTTCGCACTCGTCATATTCAGGCCGCCAGCCGTACTGAGCCCAATGTAGTATAACTGCATGAACTGGCAGCTCCTGTCATGGATTTATTCTGGTGTAATGGCACCACAGAAGCAAACGAAGACAAAGACATGCAGGTCACAAGCGCCTAACCTCAACTCGCTTTAATAAGAAAACACACATCATATACAACACACAGTGACAGGAAGTGACGTCATTAATTCAAAAACAAATTTTTCACGCAATGTAACTGAGAATGACTGATGAATTTGTCCTTTTCGTGCTAATCTGCCAAAGCTTAATTATCCTATGTACGTCTGCTCATAATTTCTAGCTACGAGTTTTGAAGAACACAGGAACGAACCAATCTATTTTGCAGTGCATCACAATGTGCGGATGAGAGATGTTGCACACAAACTTTATTAGCCGCAATCTAAAATGTGTGTCTATGCAATGCAAGCATGACTGGATGGGAATGGCCGACTGTACATAACCTCCGTTGCACAGTGCACCGCCTGCAAATTGTGCTGCACGCAACAAATTAATGTTTTCCTGGCTTGTCTTTTTTTCTGATCAGAGCAAATCTCTCTTCAGGTTTCATACAGAAAAAAAATTTTTGCCCGTAGAGACCAGCTACACAATTACCCATGAAAAATCACAAATGCATACGAAACAACTGCAACCACGTTTTTACTTCATCTCATTCATTATATTCCATATTCATGCCTAATTTAGTTGCGCAAATCATTGCTTTATCAGGCTTTTGTTAGGAGAGTTTTGTGCTGTAATAAAAGGCAGAAGCCAAAAAAAGGAAAAGGTTGGTTGTGGCTTGAAGCACAATATGCATCTCGTGAGCTAGGTCGCAAGCGTTGTGTAGTCTGCGGCCATCATAAGGCCGTGCCTACATTGGACAGATGGGATGCTCTATTGATGCGAAATCAGGGACATTCATGGAGTATGAGTCATCTGTGTGAAACAACCCTCCATCACACAATGTTAAATACTGCAAAGAATGTGACTGCAGTCATGTGTTCCACAAAACTTGCCTTGTAGCCAGGTATTACGACCTGACAACATGCAAGGTAATTGTGGCTTGCAACATTTAAAAAGAATGACAAATGTATCAGTGATCTATCAGTTGCACTGCATAAAGAATTTCTTTTAACAGATATCATCACATCATGTCTCCACCTGTTATTAAATATTGCCTGTTTCGTTATTTTAAAGCTTGAAGTGAGATGCGGTGCTTGTGTCATGTGTGTGCATATCTTTCTTCATTTACTTTTTGTGGTGTCATTACACCAGAATTTGTATAACCAAATAGCCACACACTGCTTTTGTCACGTTATAGTGGTGCTTGCAAAGCCTCGCAAACAGCAGCCTATTTAGTCAGAACATGCTTTTGTACATATGCTTTTCCAAAAAGAAAAGCTGCCAAGAAGGTAACAAGAATGAAGAGCATTAAGTTAAATCCACTGCAATGCTTTACTTTTTTACCTTTATTCCTTACACCTAAGTGGAAAAGCCACAGTGTGAATGTTACAGAAATGCACCAAATAAGTTGTTAAAATTATGCAAACATGTTAACACAACTAAGCATAGATTTATGTGCAATAATAGACACCAGTCTCAGTTTCTTTCCTTCTGACACAAACATGGTATATCTTATTACTTCGGCATGAAGAAAAGCATATGTAGACCAGACAAGTTTATATTTGAATGAGAGCCTTCATGATTAAGCACCACTATAATGTGACCATTAGAGTACACACACTGTAAACAGTGCAGATGACAGCCCAAATTTCACAAGTGCAACATGTTAGCGAAAGCAGCAACCATTAACCCAGAAACTAATAAAATACCACAAAATAACAACAAAAAAGATGAATGTGTCAGCGCAGCACCTGTTCTCTGAAATTACAGGAAAGTGGCATGCTTGTTGACAAATCTAAAACCATGGCACATTTGTAGGTGACCACCCCCTGCCTCTTTATGTGCTTTCGTGCCTTTGACAAGGCGTTACTGGATATTTATTTGCTTGTCAGTTGCAAAAACACATCAATTATGAGTCACTGCACAGTACACCATGCCATTTATCTATGTTGACTCACTTTGTGTCCTTAACACTGCTCTCACCTCTTAAGAACTAAGAATCGCATGAAGACTTGTTCTACTTAAATCTACATGCCTGAACATGTCGGTTCTGCAGTTGAAATAATGCATGACATGTTCTGATGAACTTTGTTTTCATAATCTAATTGTTTATTTGGACACACAACCAGTCAGATCATTCGTACTAAAACAAGAAAACAAATTCAACACACTGGTTCATACTGGTTGGCGCTCCATTGACTTTAGTACACACATTGAGCAAACGGCAGGCAGTGAGAAATACCAACAACCACTAACTTTCACACGGCATTATTGGTCACTTGTGCACACGATATAGCTACAAAAACCCAAACGAAAGTAAACAAAGAAGAAAGTACATTTTAACAGAAAAAGAACAAGACAAAAAAAACTTATTTTGGTAGCTAAGTCACAATCAAGGTGTAAATGACAGCTATAGTTTGGCAAGCACACATGTAGCTATCTTGCTCAGTCCCTCGATATCACAATTTCTTGTTTGACAGCAACACCGACAGGACATCTACGCATATCTTTATTGCACATGCCATTCTTGCTCGCTCCAAAATCCTTTCATAGTTATTCATTTAGTACCTGCTTCGCCTGTACTGGCATTGCAGGGGGGGGGGGGTATACATTCTGTGTAATGTAACTTACATTCAAATCAAGCACACAAACCAGGGAGGGAATTATCTTTGAAAACTATGCAAACATTTGCAGGCGAAAAAACCTTGCAGTCCCTTTGGTCCAAGGAAAAAACAATGTGAGGCTACACCAATAAGTAAAAGGAAATTAATAAACCTTTTTAGTGTAATCTCTTTCTTGTGAAGTATGCTGATAGCCTGATATGAATTTCTCTATCTCTACATGTTTGTAATAGTATATGCTGTGAAATAATTTTAACTGAAGAGATTTCCTAGTCTTTTAAATCCTGCCATTGCAGCTTACCCTTACTCTCAGTAATCAAAGCCTTTTAGTATGACTTTTTATTACAAATCTAAGTGCCACATTTTGAACATTTTCAAGCAGACCAGCTAACTCAATATTATGGGGATTGTAGCAAACACATACTTATTTGATTAGTGAAAGCACATAAGCAAAATACAGCTGTTCTTTGAGGTTTTCGGGTAGCCAACAAAATGTGTATGGGTGGACACACGACAGCTACTACATCGATAACCATCGTGGCCAACCAAAATTAAGTTTATTCCTACATGGGCGGGTGTGGCGGAGTGTGAGCACATGATGGTCGGCTTTTTCTGGAGTCATGTACAAAGGAACCCCAACATAAAGAATCCACAAAAATCAGCAATTTGGTTTGTTGTACTCAGATTCGACCGTTTAGACAAATAAGTACATTTGCAAATGGATTGTTTTCCCATGGAAAAGGCCGCAGTCAGAAAACACAATTCTGAATGAGAAAAAAAAATTTTGAATTTGAGAGTCAGCGACCAAAGATATGGTTTCACAGAGTGTTAACGATGCTTTCACATAGGTAGCATGAAGCAAACCCAGCCTTGCTTTCGCATCCACTCTGTCCTCTTTGATACTGCCACACGCAGTGGAACGACACTATCATGAAAAGTGCTGGCAGTGGAGGTGAATGCTTTGTCTGTCTCGAACTTTAATGCATCTCTGAAACTACAGATTATGCAACCGCGTGCACTAAACACGTGGGAAGACTGTGCACATAATACCATGCCATATCAGCACTTCTAGTCTTTCCACACGCAGCAGATTACCTCTAGAACAGGCTGTGAAGGCTGCAGATGTGCTCAGCTGCGCTCACAACCATGGCGCTAGAAAAGAAGACGCACGGACTGGGCCCTTCTGAGGGCCCCCTTAAAAGCTCAGTTTGCCATTTTTTGTTTCTGTAATAAGCTAGTGCGAAAAGTGAATTTGCTTCATTACCATTAAGAAATTTTGTACACATGGTAGAAAAATTATGAAAGCAGAACATTTTATTAATTTTTACCCCTCTCAGTTGGAATATCGTACAAATGCATAAGCAGCTATTTTTGCCTTGTTTCATCTAAGATGTTTCTTCATGCTGAAAGAAAGGCATGTGTTTAAAAAATAAGCTTGGTTGCAACAGGTAAAGGAATTGTGTAATGTCACAAGGGTTCCTGCAATCAAAATATATTTGTCATTTCCTTGCGACTGGAACACTCAAAAGGAAAAGGACCTTTTAAATAGACTAAAAAAAAGCCACAGCACATGCACCCATACTGAGCGAAGGGCTGTATCAAGCTGATATGAGAAGACTTTCAAGAAAGAATCTTTCCCGGTTTGGTAAAATTTTTAAAAGAATGGTTAACACCTGGCCCCGTGCCTTAAATCTAGAAGGAATAAAGTTCTTAAGTTACTCTGTGTTCTTTCTTGAATCCAACAAATGTGCCTAGAAAAATGGGTCAAGTCTACATCTTGCCGCATCTGTGGCAAAGCGTCAACAAAAAACTCGCTTTAGCTGGCTGCAGTGCTCCCTGCGATAAATATTCAGGCAGAAAATTGTTGCCCCACTATGACTGTGCCCCCAAGAAAACCAAATGTGGTAGACTACATCAATGCACATGGAAAAATCTTTACTCCATGCTTGCTGGCACCCTGTGTCTGTATTGGCCTCTAGAATTGTAGCCCCCACGTGCTGGAATATTTTCGTGGCATAGAAAACATTGTGCGATACTAGCTATGAAGTGTTCGTTTAATCAGCAGTTTAATCACGGCAGCAGTTTAATCACAGTTACTTCCAAGTGTTCACATGTTTTAAGCATTGCTTGTGGCCATCTTGGCTACAAAACAACATCCTTACATCCCAGTCTGGTGTGTAGCGTAACAAGGCTTTTATTGGAGCAACTTGATGCTTTTATATTGGTTATTCAGTTGGCATGACCTTTCACAAAAGAGCTAAAGGCAGTTTTTCTGTAATAACAGTACTGTTTTTATAGCATTCGTCGTGGGGAGTGCGGCTTGCCCCTTTTCCAGAGTTCTTGCTGAACGTCGATTTATTATCGGTCTGTTATATGTGGAACTTCAACAGCCTATATTTTTGTCTCCTCAATCCACACTTCTGCTGCACTTTTGCCAGCATCTCTACACAGGGTGTTTTGACTGAGGTCATACCAAGTGAGCATGCTACAACCCTTGTGTGCATCGTTTTCATGACTCTTTCGATGACCAAATTTTATTGTCAGTGACTTTATCAACTAAGTATCTAGCGGCAGCTTGAACTAATGAGAAATCGCACCAGGCTTGGTCGAATACGTCCAGCACTGCAGCACCGAGTAGTGAACCATGCTGTAAGAGTTGGCAACTAAATTGCCGTCTTGTGATTGAAACTTTTCAACCTTACAATCAAGGCTTCAATTGCCCAGCCAGCGAGCTGCAGCAAAGGTGTGAACTATAGTCATTGATGTCACATTCTATATCATAGCGATAGCAGCTGATCCTTCTAGTGGTGGCCCTCAAGGCCAACAGGCATCCCTTGCTGTGCATGTGCATGTGTAGGACTAGGCAGATGGTGCCAGTTTGTTCTTCAGCATTAACACTGTTCACGCTGTATCAGGAACACATTTTCTTACACAGTGCGATAGCCCTTGAACCTACATAATTGCCACCAAGAGTCCTTTGTCCACCAACCTTTCCTTTGCCATGTCATTCGCTTCTGCCTTGATGTCATTGCAACTTCAGCTATATGAAGCAATGATGGTGTTTGAGTACCCACACAGCCTTGCAGTTTTCCAACCTGAACATTGCTTCATTAAAAGCTGACATCATTTGGTCTCAGCAGACAGGTCAGAGTTAAAAAAAAACCCTCATAAACTTCTTTCAATGTCATTCTAACTTTGTCAATAATCCCGTGCCTTTTGATGTGTTATTCAGCAAATGTGAAGGTGCCAGCAAATGATGTATTTGAACTGCGTTTTAAATCGTGCAATACTAGAGAGCACATTTTGGCAATAATAATGTGATAGAGAAGAATGACAGAAACCAACCTAATAAATATTTTTCTAAACTTGCACGAGGTTTTCGTCATTATGCTGATGCACACAACTGCATACCTCTACTGTGAAGTCTTGTTTCAGTTTTTTATTTTATTGTCACATAGTAATTTGCATCATACACTTGTCCTTAAATACATTACGTCGGGCTCCTTCAGTATTTTTTTTTCTTACTGGAACACACATGCTTATACAGGGCAAGCACTCGAATACATGCAAGACTGCCACGGGACTGGCCGCTCGAGATCGACATGTTTGTACAGCGCAAAAGACGAGGACTGAAGGAAGAACACAACACTGGCGCTGTCACACACAAAGACACTCAAGGCACTTTGCGAGATTCTCAGGCTTCTTTCATGCTCTAAAAACACATTATGTAGCACATATTGAGCCACAGATAGCTGTACTGGGAAATTTTCACGTTGCTCTAAAATTTTATAATTGAGACCTTTAATCCAATTATATTTGAGAAGTTGATTAATTGATTAAGACGAATTAGGTAATTAGGCAAAATGCAGAAAATTCAAGTATTTCCAAGAGACAGAAAACAACATTACCTAGGTTCTGTGCAGCTAGGCGGCATATTCATATTTTTTTTAAGTTTGCTAAAGTTACGTGGGATAACCTGCATACCTCCTATGGAACAGGTGTCACACCAATCACTAAGTGATGCCGCTAAACTAGCCATTGCGCTCAAAACATACAGGGTAAAAAAAAGCAAACTCTAGGTAAGAGCATACCAAGGCCTCTATTGCTGAAAAGGGAAACTGATGGGAGGCGTCCGATCTACGGCTATGAAGCTGCTTCATCCTCACAGCTGGCAATGAAACGGCCGCAGCTGCAGTCCTGGAATAAAACAGAAAAATTTGACACTACAATGATCGCATAGAACACGAAAAAGCTGGTCACAAGTTAATCTTGGAGAACATCTGCAGCTACATTAGGCTTTGTATATTGGTCAGCTTATTGTTAAACTAAGCTTGCCAATATTTTGTATCTTAATGGCTTTGCTCTTTACAAACTAAAACCTTTGCCCAACTCATGCACTTATGTACTGCTTAAGCTATGAGATGTTTACTGATCCCTTACAATGAAAGGCTTCTAAGACAAATTATTTCACACAAAAGGATGCATAACTTATGAGTGTTACTGACATTGAATACCAAGGTAGTACCTCTTTATTATAGACAATGGCGGACTTCAAGTACATTTTTCTCACAGATACAGGTTGATCGGTCTGCCTTTTTTTTCACCAACGGCAGAAATTTCGTTATTAATACTCGTGCAATATAGGATGACGCCGTGATGTGGGATATGATCCTGAGTTGAAAAGTGCAACTTTTTTGTGTGAATTTGACAGCTAGAATAAAAAACTAAATATCTGTACCCAATACGCAATGGCCCAGCAGAAAAGTAATTAGACGTTAAACAAGTCCAGGTATCCAGTGCAAAGCGCCAGCTGTTGAATAACAACATTGCACAAGCATCGACTATATAGATATAGCATAGTATGTGCACGGCTGGCGTAGTGGCGGCCTCAGCAAAGAACACAGCCGTGGAGCGACGCATCCGTATCACCTATCGCCGGCAATGCTATCGCGTAAATCGATATATCTCGTCACGGCACGGGGACCGTTTCCTGCCCGCCGAGGTGCCGGCGCCACAGGTACTCACCTGCTCTGGCCGCCGAGGTTCACGTGACGGCGTATCCAGTAATCTGAACCCAAGCAGAACACCTGTTACCGCCAAGCAGTACGCTAACTATAAAGAGTTTCTTATATTCTGACCGGCAGCTCATGCGGCGTTGACCCGTAGTGCCGTTGGAAGCTCACCACATGCTTTTAATACCACAAACGCGCCGCTGACATTTCACGCCCGCAGATCAAAGTCGACGGGCGCAGGCTCTACATGCTACGTGCCGCAGTCGCACACTGCCTGCACAATCAGCGACGTGGGCGCGAAGATACACAGACGATAGCAAGGAGCGTACTGGCAAATTTGCACATTGCGCGCTAAGTGGCCGACCTACTGCACACAATCGCACGAGCTAGGGGATTGGCGCCACGTACGCGCCAGCTAGCAGATACCGCGCACGAAGAAGCGCCGCCGGTTCTCGCTCAAATGATCGCTGTACAAACACTCACACACGCGCACCGCAGTAAACCCTTAACGAGCCACCACATTTTCAGGCCGCGGTTAGGCGGCGAAGCTTAGCTCACCTCGCACTGCACGTAACTATTATGGTAGTGGCTTGCGCTTCGGGGAACATGTCGAATGCTCACATCCACCCAATTAAAGACGCGGCAAAGTCCCTCATCATGTAAAATCCTAATTTTTAAGTACACTCGCTTGACTCTGAGCACTCAAGTCGCCTCGATTACGACAAAGCTCGAAGAAACACAGTGATCGTGCAAAATGGTTCTGGACGGCCAACTGTCGCGCCATGTTGTACCGAGACCTTCAATAAATCATATCAGCGCGTCTCCTCACTTAGAACACATGCACACTCATAGAACGTGTAATAATCGTTCAAAGTCACTTACCGTGGAGTCTTGGGGGTTCAAAGCAGTGAGAAACATCAACCACGGTAGAAGAATGTGCCGTCGCTGGCAATGGCTGCTCCTTCGCGGCTTTCAACGCGCGCGCGCGCGCTCCGAAGGCTTGTGCTCCTTCGCGCGTTGTTCCGACTTTCGGCGTCCTCTGCACCGCAAAGGCAAGGCTACTCCGAAAAGAAAAACAGCGCCGACACACATTGCGCGGGATATTTCGAATCTGACTGCAGAAATAATCCTACTGAAATTGTCGCTGCGCCTGACTGCCTTGTTGGTCACGGCTGAGTTATTCTTTTCTCTATATGGCTCGTCTCAGATATGGGTGCATTTCAGCACTCCCAATTTCCCGTACGCCACCGTTATTCCTTGAAAAGAATAATGGTACAATAGTTACAGGGTAAAATAATGGTTCTAGCTTATTTTACTTCTCATGGGAGTACTCATTTTAAGCCAGGGGGAAAAATGGCATATCAACTGTTAGAACGCCAAGATGGGCACATTTGTGTTTACAGTGTACCTGAACCACACTTCCGGTATTGTGCGCGGGCGTTTTCAATACTACCTGGTACGCGTCACGCCGGTTCCGTTGGTCTTTTTATTTTTGGCTTCTACAGCTTAACCGCGCGCGGTCTTCGTGCTAAACAGTTTTAGTATTAACTAAAACTGATTGCGAACGATCTTTACGAGCATTCATCGAATATGTGCCACGTGCAATTTCATGAAGACGCAAGGCGCCTTGTGAAATGAGGAAACGGTTATTTTATTCTATATAAATGCTCGTTGCGGGCTTTTTGTGCATTCATCCAGCGATGTGGCACAAAGCAGCAGCAGTCCCGGTACGAAGCTCCACCAGACGACGCCATCTGAAAAAATTAAATTACAAGCAAGCGTCAATTTGGTATAAACATGCATAAACGTATAAACACGTATAAACGTGTAGAGGCGAATCGTGCGAAAGTGTGAATGGGCGGCATTACTAAGAAAAGCAGTTCTCTTTTACGCGTAGAAAATACCCGACTAATCCCCTCCTCTCCCCTAACAATACCGTAAATACCACAAAAACATATTTCCAAGCATTCCTTTCTTCCCAGGCCTTATTTCCTGCACCTTATTAGCACGAATACACGGGCTACTGCGCATTTCCAGAACTTGGCTAGAACCGACGCGATAGTACGCTAAGAATACACAGAGGCGGCCACAACACAGGCTCTCAACCAGATCACGCTGGACGCTCGCAGAATCCTTTCTACTCGCACTCAAGACAAATGCGTGGGTGCCATTCAGAAGACAGAATTTTCGAGTTACTAGTTCCTGGTGTTTGAGCTCCTTAGCTTATATCTTGCGCGTTGTGCCGGCGCAAGCAACACACTCCCGTGTTATCACGCCTGACAATTGCTCGTCGCGTTTCCGACAAGCGTGAATACCTAAAGAAGGCTTAAATTGTTGCGGGGACATAAAAATTGCCATAACCTTGTCGCAGTAAGATTGAGTACGCGCCAAACTAACTTTGTCACCACGGCCGAGCTACTTGTCGCTGCGTCACGACAGGCGCGGCGAGTGGGCCGCATAACAAAAAAGTACCAAAAATAATTTTCAACAATGTTGGGCGTCAGAGAAAGCGCCATGAACTTGTCCGTGCATTAAAGCGCGAAACCGCGCACCACGGCAGAGCTGCTTTTCGCTAACCGCGTCAGAGCCCCAGGCGCCCTGCGCTTGCATAGTACTCCAAAAACTGACGAAATTAGTTACAATAATGTTGGGGGTCCGAGAAAGCGCCAAAACTTGTCGCAGTAAAATTCAGTACACGCGAAACTTCGTTACAGGAACCTGTGCTAATAGCGTGCACAAAACCTACCGAAATGAGTTAAAATAATATTGGGGCTCACAGGAAGCGTCGCAAACATCTCCCAGTACGATTCATTATTTCAAATTACCTGCGCCACGACGACCACACTGTTTTTTGTTAACTGCGTCACAAGTCTAGCATATAGGCGCCGGGCAGTAAGCCTAATTGCTTGAAGGACGTCGCGGACTGTCGAATAATGTTACTCACCTTGCCGCAGTCCGATAGTGCTGTGGTGCCATGTCGAAGTTCCGAAGGAACACAAGAATTCGCCGTGAGGCCACCAAACCAGGCTAAATCCGAAAATAGAAAAACAGGCAGGCGGGCGCCCAATCAGTCCAACACTGAGTACGCGGCGGGTCTCTCTCGCTTCGGCAGTGTGTCTGACGAATGCCGCAAGCATATGGCTCGTCATTCGCCGATTTGCCTGTCGCTAGGCAACGGAAGTAAGCCGCAAAGTTTAATTTGTACGCAGATATTTTTACTTTTGCCGGGAAAGAATAAAAATTAAAACAATTTCTGTTAATCTCATTTCATATTTTTTTTTTCGATGATGCTCACGGCACCAAACGGTCGGCATTAATACTATAGTGGGACGTATATCCTGTTGCCACTTGTTGCGCAGTGTCCGCTCTTGTTATATTCCTTTCTTTATGGCGAAATGCCGTCCGGCACGACCTCATAGTCGAGTGCGCCAATGCTTCGGATGATCTTGTGTGGTCCGAAATAGCGGCGTAAAAGCTTCTCGCTCAGTCCTCGTCGGCATGTAGGGGTCCAAACCCAAACACGGTCGCCGGGCTGGTACTCGACGTAGCGTCGTTGAAGGTTGTAGTGTCGGCTGTCAGTCCTCTGTTGGTTCTTGATGCACAGGCGGGCGAGCTGTCGGGCTTCTTCGAGATGTGGTGGTTCTCTTTGTCGCAGACGTGCGGCAGCATAGCGTCGAGAGTAGCCGTCGGATTCCTGCCGTAAAGCAGCTTGAACGGCATGACCTGTGTTGTTTCTTGCACTGCCGTTTTGTAAGCGAACGTTACGTACAGCAGGACGGCATCCTAGGTCTTGTGCTTGACGTCGACGTACATCGCTAGCATGTCGGCGAGGGCCTCGTTCAGGCACTCCGTGAGATTATTCGTCGACGGGTAGTAGGCAGTTGTCCTCCTGTGGCTTGTCTGGCTGTATTGCAGAATGGCTTGGGTGAGCTCTCGACGAGGCCTTTTAGCTCCGGGTCTGCTTATTGTTGTTTAGTGAAGGCTTCCGCGCTTATTCCGAGGAAGGCGTCGTCGTCCTAGTATTCTTGCGGCGGGGGATCGATGGGGGCGCGTGATAAGCAGTCGGCGTCAGAGTGTTTTCGTCCGGACTTGTAGATTACCGTGACGTCATGCTCTTACAGTCTGAGGCTCCACCGCGCCAGCTGTCCTGAAGGGTCCTTTATTTAGCTAGCCAACACAATGCGTGGTGGTCGCTGACGACTTTGAATAGCCTGCCATTTAGGTAAGGGCGAAATTTTGCTGTAGCCCAAACGATGGCTAGGCATTCCTTTTCAGTCATAGAATAATTGCCTTCCGTTTTTGACAGCGACCGCCTAGCGTATGCTATCACGTGTTCATGTCCATCTTTTCTCAGGACTAGGACGGCACCGAGGCCTAGGCTACTGGCGTCATTCTGGATTTCGGTATAGGCGTCTTCGTCGAAGTGTGCAAGTACCGGGGGCGACTGCATGCGTCGTTTGAGTTCTTGAAATGCGTCGGCCTGTGGCGGTTACCACTCGAACTCGACATCACATTTGGTTAGATGTGTTAGCGGCTCAGCGATACGAGAAAAGTCCTTGACAAAGCGCCTGTAGTAGGCGCACATGCCGACGAACCTGCGCATTGCCTTCTCGTCGGTGGGCCGCGGGAACTTTGCGATGGCAGCTGTCTTCTGCGGGTCGAGGCGTACTCCAGATTTGCTCATGACATGGCCTAGAAACAGAAGCTCATCGTAAGCGAAGCGGCACTTTTCCTTCTTCAGAGTGAGTCCTGATGACTTGATGACCTCTAATACTGTCGCAAGCCGCCTAAGGTGATCGTCGAAATTTCCGACGAATACGTCATCCAAGTAAACAAGATACGTCTGCCACTTCAATCCTGCTAACAGCGTGGCTATGACACGCTCAAACGTTGCAGCCGCCGAGCAAAGTCCGAATGGAATGACCTTGAACTTGTAGAGGCCGTCTGGCGTGATGAAGGCGGTCTTTGCGCGATCTCTCTCGTCGAATTCTATTTGGAAGTAGCAAGACTTGAGGTCCATCGACGAGAAGGGTATAGCGTTGCAGAGCCGATGCAATGCGTAGTCTATCCGTTGGGGGGGGGGGGGTGTATACGTCCTTCTTCGTGATCTTGTTCAGTCGACAATAATCGATGCAGAAACGTAAAGTTCCGTCCTTTTTCTTCACCAGGACTACAGGAGATGCGCACGGGCTTTTCGACGGCTGGATGATGCCTTCGCGCAGCATTTCGTCGACTTGTTGCCTTAAGCTTCACGTTCTCGCGTCGAAACTCGGTAAGGGCTCTGGAGAAGTGGCCTAGCGCACTCTTCGGTTATTATGCGATGCATTGCGACTGGTGTTTGCCGAATATTCTATGACGTCGATGAGCAGTCTTTGTATGTTCGGCGAAGACTTCTGAGCTGTTGCTGCTTACTGATGGGGAGAGTTGGATTTATGGCGAAGTCTGGTTCAGGAACTATTGTTGTCGGGGTAGCTGCGGAGCAATCCGAGAGGACAAAGGCATTGTTGGTTTCCACAATTTCCTCGATGTACACGTTTTTCGTGCCATTGCTGATGTGCTTGAACTCTTGGATGCAGTTGGTTAGCATAACTTCCGCTTTCCCACCGTGGAGTCAAGCGATCTCTCTTGCGACGCAATTTTCACGGTCGAGCAGGAGATGTTGGTCGCCATCGATGACTCCTTCCAGGTCAGCGGGTGTTTCGGTGCCGACTGAAACAATAATGCTGGAGCGCGGTGGCATGCTCACTTGATCTTCGAGCAGACTGAAAACCTGGTGACTACGAGAGCTCTCCAGCGGTATCGCTTGATTTTCCGACAGCGTCGTCGATTTCGACTTCAGGTCAATGATTGCGCTGTGTTGGTTCACGAAGTCCATGCCTAGAATGACGTCTGGTGAACACTGTTGGAGGATAACGAAGGTGGCAGGGTAAGTCCGGTTATGAATGGTAATTCTTGTCGTACAGATTCCAGTCGGCGTAATAAGGCGTCCTCCAGTGGTTAGAATTTGAGGGCCTTCCCATGCAGTTTTAACTTTCTTCTACTGGGCGGCAATGTGTCCACTCATTACGGAGTAACCGGCCCCTGTGTCGACTAAGGCGGTAACTGCGTGGCCGTCGAGAAGCACGTCGAGGTTGGTGGTTCTTTGTCTGGCGTTGCAGTTAGGTCTTGGCGTCGGATCACGGCTGCGTCGTGTTGAACTGAAGCTGGAACGTCGCGTCGTCAAATCGTCTTTTGCTGGTGTAGTCTTGGCTTCCTGACTTCGTCGGGACGGCGGCGTTTCGTTGTTATGTCGTCGAGATGGTCTCTTAGGCGTCTTCGTAGGCGGCGCAGGATCTTCATCAGTTCGCGAAACAGCAGCCGCACCTCCATTGGTTGCCGCTTTTAGTTTTCCGGATATGAGCTCGCAGACCAGCCCCGGGCTGGGTCACTGTGTATAGTCGGTGCTGTGGCGACAGGTAGCGGCCTGGTGATGGTGAACGGGACAGTCGTAGAAGGCTCCACTGAGTGGCGGGGAGGTACTCGGCGATATCGCGAGGTCGTTCACCAATCTATTGCGGTGCGTTAACGGCGAGCGCTCGCAGTCTCATCTCCCGGTATGTGCATCTGCTGTAGACGTGACCCGCTTCTCTGCAGCGGTAACACAGCGGGCGGTGGCCAGGGGCGCGCCAGACATCGACCCTCCTTGGGTAGCTTCGCCGGACGACGGGTGGGCGAGCTGGTGGCGGCGGACGGCGGATTACAGCGTCTGGCGCGGGCGTGGAATATTACTTTGATGGCGGGAGATGGCTGCGTAGGTGATCTCTTCAGGCTGGGCTTGTGGCGTTTTCGGCTGGCCTTCGAGAGGTTCCAGTGACCGCTGGATTTCGTCTCTATCGACGACCGCGATCGATGCAACTTGAGGCTGGGATCTTGGGAACATCCTTTGAAGTTCCTCTCGCAAGACCGCTCTAATGGTCTCGCGAAGGTCGTCGGTGGCCAATGATTGATATTCGGTGTAGTTTGATGGGATTGCGCGGTGGTTCTATTGCCTATGGCCTCGTGAAGAAACTGACGGTTTTCAGGGGATTTTGTATACTTCCGGCTAAATTTCTTGCTTGACGCCACGCATGAGTAGGCGAAGCTTTGTCTCCTCTGACATTTCGGGGTCGACGTGGCGGAACAGGCGCGTCATCTGCTCGGCGAAGATCGTCATGTTTTCGTTGAGCAGTTGCACTCGGGCTTCTAGCATAGCTTCGGCCCTTTCCTTACGCACAATGCTCGTAAAGGTCCGCAGGAAGGCGCTATGGAACAAGTCGCACGTTGTTCAGGTCGACTCCCGGTTCTCAAACCACGTCCTGGCCGGCTTCTGCGCAATGATAGCAGAGCGGGTGGTGGTCTAAGGCTCGCCAAATGACCGTCTTCCTCGCGTAGGTGCGCTCGGCGACGGGTGGGCGTCCTGGCGGCGGCGGACGACGGAATTGCGGCGTTGCAGGGCACCGGACGCGGTCGCGGAGGGGGACCTTGACGGCGGCGTATGTCCTCGCTTCTGGCTGGGGCTGCGGTAATTGTGGTTGAACCTCAGGAACTCCAAGCTATCGCTGCACCTCTTCTTTCACGATGTAGGCGATCGAGGCCAATTGCGGCTGCGACGAAGGCAAGAACTTGCGCAGTTCCTCACGCACAATGGCCCTGATAGTATCACGCGGATCTCACATGGCCAGTGATTGAATTCCTGCGTAGTTGGTAGAGTTCGTGCGGCGGTTGAATTGCCGGTTCCACATTTCGAGTGTCTTCTCGATTCTCGTGGCCTCGCGAAGGACGACTTCTGCGGTCTTTGGTGGGCTTCGTATCATTGCGCCGAAAAGTTTTTCCTTCACACCAGGCATGAGTAGGCGGACTTTCTTTTCGTCGGGCATATCCGGGTCGGCGTGGCGAAAAAGACGGCTCATTTATTCCGTAAAGATCGCAACGTTCTCGTTAGGCAGCTGTACTCGGGCGTCCAGCATGGCTTCGGCCCTTTCCTTGCGCACGACGCTCGTAAAGGTGCGCAGGAAGCCGCTACGGGAACAGGTCCCATGTTGTCATCGTTGACTCCAGGTTCTCATACCGCGTTCTGGCGGTGTCTTCTAAGGCGAAGTATACATGCCGCAGCTTGTCGTCGGAGTCCCATTTGTTGAAAGTCGCGATTCGTTCGTAGGTCTCCAGCCAGGATTCCGGGTCTTCAGTAGCTGCTCCATGGAAGGTTGGTGGGTCCCTGTTTTTTGCAGGATAACGGGGGACGCTGGGGCAGCCATTGGGGTTGTCTTGGCCAGGATCTTCTTTGTCGTCTCAGGTAGAAGTCCGTGCTCTGGGGGCAGTCCTTGCAGTCGGCGGCTAGCAGATTGGTCTTTGGCGATGTTGGTTTTGTCCTCGGGCTTCGGGCTTTGATCGCGGCTTTGCGGGGGCGTTTGGTACACGAACATACCCAGCCCCTCCACCAGAAGTCACGTGGTTGTGATGGTAAAACTTTCTTAATGTTGTGCGATACCTTATGAAGGTACGGAATTACCGCAACAGAACTGCGTGAAACTGGCTCCCTGATAAGAGGCGGGTGCTTTAGTTTTTGGAGCATCGTTTTGCAGACAGCTGAAATCAGACATGGCGGGAAGCCTGTCTGTTGTAGTCGTTGCACTTGAGCACTAAAGCTACTTGACACCAAATGGATACAAGACTTAGCTAAAGCCGTTTGCAGACAATTGGTAGCAATTGCACGCTTTACAATATTGGAATGGGTGCTCTCAAACGGTAGCAGGCCTTCATAAGGTATCGCACAACATTAAGAAAGTGGCGAGTAGGCATAACGTTCAGGTTGTCTTCTCGGCGCCTTGAAGTTATCTAAGCTTTGTGCCATGAACCGAGAGAAACGCCCGGCTTGTTCAATTCAGCATCAGAAGAAGTTCGCTGAATGCAGGACACGTGTCGTCTACCCTCTAAGCTGTGGTCGCAGCTATATCGGACAAACAGGTCGATCTTTCAATGAGCGTGCAATGCAACATTGTCGTAATCCGCGCAACAGTGAAGGCATTTTCCTTGCAGAGCACTGCAGAGACTGCACTAATTTCCGCCCTCAGTTTGACAAAACTAAATTTTTGAAGTTTGGAAAAGACAGGTTCGAGAGGGAAATTGTAGAAGCCTATTTCACGTAAAAAGAGGGAAACACATGCGTTAGCAGGCCGTCCATTGTGCTTAGTGACAAGGAGACTACATTTTAGAAGGTTTCATTTAGGCCTCATGTTAGAGTGATCTTATGTGGTTTTTCCGTCTGGGGGTCTTCCTTTTATTTCACTAGCTTTTATTTTGTTGACGATTTTCTAGTGGCTCTTAAGCTTTTGTTGCATCTTTTTTTATGCAGACGCTGTTCTTTAGACCTTTATCGTTCAATTCTTCTGTCCATTTTATTGTTTGTCACGTGGTTCAGTTTTCGCGCGGTCACATGTTTTATCAATTCTTTAGGTTAGTGACTATTAGAGATTTTAGTTTGAACGCAGACGCTGCACTTAGACGCCTTTTTCAAGTTTCTTTCCGTGTTATTCGTTGGTCATTATTCCCATAGTAGTGCGGGTTTTATCACTGACTGGGCCTTAGGCGTTTGAAGTGTGTTATGTTGTGGATAGTTTGATAGTGAAGCGTAGACGGTACTTTTTGTGCCTTGTTTTTTGGTCCCCGTCGGCTTGGAAAAGACTATACTAGATCAATTGCCTCCCGTGCTGATCCACGTGTGGTTCTTGTTTGCTCATTCGATATTATGTGCCAGATTTGGTTCCTGAGTGGTCGATAGATTGCTGTTTTTTACTTCTAAAGTTTCTTGTGTGACTCGGCGTGAATAACCTACATAAGGCAGGCTTGTTGCGGAAATAAACTTAGTTGTGAGTGGTGCCGGTTCTGTCGCTTGTGTTCTTGAGTCCTGGTCTTCTGGGCCGCTATTTTGTGGCGATGCCTTATTCTATGCTATTCTTATCATCCACCACACACGGCCGCCTGATCCCGTTGATAATGTGGGCAGACCGTCGCTCTGACCGCTGGCCAAGCACGAAAAGCCGGAAAAAGCACAAAATCGGAAAAGGCATCGCTACAAAATACCGGCCCTGCGCCTTGCCTTTACTACTCAAAGAACGGCGACAGCGGCGAACACAGTCGGCGATCGTCGAAAATCGGTTCGGCGAGTCAAGAGCGTCGGCTGTTATAGATCAGTCGTCGAATGTTCCAGAGTAATCGCTGGGACCCCCGTGCCTTCGACAAAGTTCTAGGCCATTCGCGTCGCGCATGCATGCAATCAGATTACACAAGCTTCGGCGACAACAGGCGGCAGATACAAGCATCGATAACATTCTAGAAAGTTCCGATACATGTAGACGAGTGCTGCGCTGAGCGATAAGGTTTCTTAGACGGTAAAAGCGGTGACCCGTAAAAGATAAACGAGTTCACGTGTCAATATATATATATATATATATATATATATATATATATATATATATATATATTGGGAACATCCTGGGGAAATATGTTGGGTTTTATGTTAATAGTCAGGAAGAGCGCGTTGGTGGATCGGAGAACAAACGAGGATCGCCGAAATTCTGGTTGACCCGAAGAGGAAAACACGGATGCATCCCCGGTGGTGTGGCGGCCTTCGTTCTGAAGGGCTGACGACGCAGCGTTGCAGACGACAGCGACGATCGCGCCCCGAGTGGCCCACCAGTTGCGCCGCACCTCAACATGGCGCAGAAGACGGAAGGGCAGCAGCGGTGGAATGGCGACCCCAAATGCAGCTCGGCGTACGTCCCATGCTTCACCACAACGCCTCAGCCGGAGGGTTCCCGCCAAGGGGGCAAAGCAACCCGTTGCGTGTTTACGTTTTACAGGCCGCCCAGGTCAGCACACGCACCACAGTGTTGCATGGCATGCACGCAACGCCCACGTCAGCAGTGGAACGCGCGGCTCCGGCATGCGCGATTGGGCGTCGCGTGCCGGGGCTTCCGCTCGGATTCGTCGCTTTTGCAGCCAAACGCACCACGCGGCTGTGCAGCCTTTTTAAATGTGATTGTGCGGCTGTTTTCAACAGCGTGGTAGTGAGATTCTCGATTTCAGGTTCCAGCCTTTCGTGAGGCTTTGACCTGGATCGCCGGACTGACCTGGTGCTAGCTTTGTCCAATAATGACCACCCACAAGTTACCTCCGGCAAGATCGAGAGATCGGTGAAACTGCTAAGACAGGTGTCACCGAAGAGATTGTCGAGGCAATTTAAATAAAATTGGCGGTACTTTGCGAATGCTTGCTCGAAATAAGGTCCATGTCGGCTGTAAGGACGTCACGCATAAATATTAGTAAGAGTTAGTCGGTCTAGTCGGTACAGTTTTATCTTGTAGCAATGACAATAGGCAGGACGACAAATAGTAGGAAACGATGGGACAGGTGCGTTCTGAAGGCGGAGTCAGAGATGTACAGTGTGATCATTTTTAAGTTTGGTGGAATTCTTAAACATAGCCTGTCGCAGACAGCATAATTCCTGCCCTTGGCCTGGAATATTCCAAGAGGCGAACAATACTATAGCACAAAACAATGAGATACATGATCATCAAACGAAAATACACTAATTAACTTCCTAATTAAGCAGTTTACGATACATAGTGCAATTTACCAATTGTAGACGGTGAGCGTGCAAGACGAATCCACTTGAAATAAATGTGCAGGATTACACCAATTTCAAAATGTTATTTTCCAAAGTGAGACGCGAAATACACTGGCTTTCTAGTTACCTTTGCGCTTCAATGTATAAAAGAGCGTTGCGTTAAAGACGTAAGTGGAACAACGGTGCAGTTTTACAATAAGTTTCATATCTCGAAACTGGCACCATCCTGGAAATTCATTCGAAGTGGATACGCCTTACAAGCTTGCAGGCTAGGATTCATAGTTTGCAATATGTGCCGTCAAATAATTCAAAAGATAATTGGCGGATTTTTGTTACTTAGTAGAATATGTGTTTCGATTTGTTGTGCCAGTAATGTCCGCCTCTCTGAGTATTCAAGCTCAAGGAAAGCAATTATTTTATCTGCAGCAGGCTATTTTTGAAAATTTCATAAAACCTAAAAAATGATCCCCCTGTAAACCAGGTACTCCTGCTAGCTCCAGCGCGCTAAAACACTCTTCACATAGAATTGAAAACATCACAGAATTACCGCATCTCAGGCGCATATATGTACACAGAGATATCGATGTTTCACTGGCACACTTGCTTGGTTTTGCTTTATAAAAAATATTGTAGCATCTCATGTGCGACAGCGTTCCTGCTTTTTCCCAAAATTCGTAGCTCACGCCACCGTGGTTCACAGTGAACTGAAGAAAAATTCGCGCCGAAATGCGCACTGCGTTTATTTTTTATACTAAGTGCGTCTTCTCTTGCACGGTCGTTTACACGGAATGGCGTCAGCGCCTTATTGCGATAGCAATCGCGCGAACACCACCGTGCCATTTTCGCCGTCGTCGTGGACTCCGCATGTGTTTGGGTACACGCAGGCTGTAAGCTTGTCAGTGCCGCATGTGCAGGTTACACTGCGACATATATATATATATATATATATATATATATATATATATATATGTATATATATATATATATATATATATATATATATATATATATATATATATATATATATATATATATGTGTATATATATATATATATATATATATGTGTGTGTGTGTGTGTGTGTGTGTGTGTGTGTGTGTGTGTGTGTATGTATGTATGTATGTACGTATGTGTAATCGACCGCCGTCAGAAAATTAACTTGTTCGCCGCACCTGTCCCATCCTTTCCTAATAAACGTCGTCATGTTTAGTGTTATTTCTACGAAGACGCTGGTTCCTGACGCAGCCGGTAAAACGAGTTGCAGCAGCAGTTTACCGCCTTTGTCTCAGCCTGTCGCGACCTCGGTAGGACGCCATCGTCGCCGTCCGGCTGGGCAACCAAGGGCGCCGCGTGGCCTTGGCCCACGACCGGCCGCGGAGACGAGCCGCGCCGTGGCCGACGCTCGCGGTCACCGGCGACGTTGCCGGCGGTGCATGCGTGCAGCTGGCGCACGTGCCTGTTTCGCTACGTCGGTGCGTCTTCCTACGGAGGCAGAGAGGGTCGGCAGCTGCCGCTGTAGAACGCAGAAAGACTCGCTGGCGTCTTTAACTGCAACTAGTGCGCTGAATAAGCTTGGGCAGCATAGTTGGAGCGCATGAGGTACGCCAGTGAGAGCATTCCGTTTTTACCTTTTATGCGACGCATACTGGCCGCACAACCACGCTCTTCCTTGCTGCGCCGCGCGCGGCCGCGTAGCTACCGTATGACGTCATAACAGCTGCAAAAGCGGAGGCTCAACTCGTGCGCTCGCTTGCGGCCGCGTAGCTACATAGCCGGGTCTCAGCTCGTGCGCTCGCCTGCGGTCGCACAGATGGTACTGCGGCCTAACTCCCGCTCCTCTCGCTATACCAGGTTACCAATACCGCTATACCAGCGGTATAGCGGTATTGGTAGCGGTAGAGCGTATTTATTGGTTTGAAAATAAAGGAATCAGCAGAGTAACGCATGAGTTGTTTCTTCGTCTAGCCGAACCAAATATAGCCAAGCAACAGCAGTTCACCAGGCTAAACAGTGGTTCAACAACTAAAATAAAGCCTAGTATGCTTCGCATCCTGGGCTTAACCTTAGCTAAGCCACAGCCATTTTTTTTTTAAACGGACTGCAATATCGATAGGGGAATAGGGGTCGCTTGAACTCTTTGGTTGCACACAACAAAGAAAGGTTTCCAATAGAAAGCACTGACGCACGCAAAAGCGAACACGACGCCCCACTGGCGTCTTCGCTTCTGCCTCTGTCAGTGCTTTCTGCTGGTAACTGGCAAAGAGTTATCGTGTAGCTGAAATTGACAGTTTCAGCCATTCAGATAAATCTAAGAAAAATCCCACCAGCATAGAAACAAGCATATTGTGTTAGTAGAAGTACGTCAGTATATTTTTGTTCCCAAGTTTCCCGCCTAAACGCTTTTGGGACTGAAAGGAAATCCACAGATGTAGTATTGTTAAATAGCTATGGTGCAAGCGTTCCTAAACCAAAAAAGAAAATCCGCAAATGAAACAAAGACGAATAGTAAGTGTATTGGAGTACTTTCACAGGTTAATTAGACGTCTAAAACAGAAACGTGCATCTTCACCTGAGCAAGCTTACCTAACATTTAAAAAAAAATTGCGGGGTTTTACGTGCCAGAACCACGATCTGATTATGAGGCACGCTGTAGTAGGAGACTCCCGAAATTTGTATCGCCTTGGCTGCTTTACCATACACTGCATTTGAGCAGAAATTGTGCATTGTAGCAGGCTCAACTGGTTGTGACACAGCCCTGTTGACTATCATCAGGTTTGTTTATATATTCGGAAACACCTTACAGGCCCTGCACCGGGTATTCAGCAAGGAAACACGCAACAATAAGCCTTACTGATCTCCAATGTCTGGAAAACGCTATTCACATTCATTGTGTAGTGAAGTTCCATAATTAGGCAGATCTTGCCTCCGGGAAATTCTTACAGTTTCTCAACTTTTACCTTTCCTCGGCGATCGCCTCTTGGCGTGATTCAAACTCCACACAATATGCAGGCGTTTGCATAGGTTCTTACACCGCGCCTTGTTTGAGTGACTTGTTTCTGGCCTATCAAGACAGGAAAGTGCGCTGTCGATTGGAAGAGCGTGAGCGCTTTTGTAAATGGTGGGTGCGTATGGACGAGAATTTTTCGAGTAGTCGAATCAAAACCTCCCTCCGTTGGCTAGATGTTGGCTGGTTGTTTCTTTCACGTTCTCTTCACTTTTTCTGGGGCTGCATAGCAAATTTATTTTGTAAAACGATATTTCATAAAAGCACACTTCCCTGATAGGTAAATCAAGTTTGTTTGATAACCTTAAAACGCAAAAGCCGCCGTAGCACGAAGAAACGCAAGCGCTCCGTTTTTTGAAACTGTAGCCACACCTTTGTCGAATCTGCATCCAATTCATGGCCTTGATTGCAGGCAAAATGACGGCCTCTGCTGAACCCGAATGGCTGACCCCCGAGCGTGTGCGTCAGTCCGTAGTGCAGCGCAACTGACTGTGACACACAGCGCCGCACTTTCGTCTGAGAAGAATTTCAGACGCTTCCTCCGGGAGCCGTGAGATACAAGAGTGAGGATATTGCTTGTGTAGTGCGGGCAATATTGTGTGGTTTTCTCTGTATGTATTGCATGACGTGTGATCTTTATTTTTAGGAAGCACCAACAAGAATTACTCATAGCACCGGAGGACAAAATCTGGAACAAAGAGGATCGAGAACTTTGAAAGCACTCAGCACTTTTCAATAGGGCACCGCCACGGCCATACAATAGCTTCGTCAAAGTGATCGCAACGACGGTAACCCGTCCTATGTCAGGCGCCCCTGCACTGATGGTTCCACTCCGACAAAGGAACTGCTACAACGGTAAATGTGAGTAGCAACTTTAACTTTTTTTTGCATTAACAGTATAAAAAGGTAAAACATCAAGTAATAAAATCCCGGTGAGCATTTTATTCAGGCGGAAATCCTACACAAATAATTTGCCTGTAACTTTCTTACTGTGTTGTGATCCGGCTGAAATCCTGAAATATTTAGAAAGGATGAAGAATGTCGGCGAAAGGCCGCGTGTGTCAGAAGAACCGGCCGCTATCCTGCTGCAGTTTATCGTGCACCATCCATACCTGGCGAGAGTCTCTACAGAGCTCTCGCTATGTATGAGTGCTGCTAGAAAAAACGAGCTGTGGGAGGAGATAGCGGGTGTTCTGAATGAACAGAGGTCAGCGGGGAAAACGACAAGCTGTTGGCGGCGAAGCGAGGAGAGGTGAACTCTCATATAATCCTGACAGTAATGTCGTTTCACCTTGTTGTTTTTGTTCACGTGTTTACAGCGCTACGGCATGCAGGAAAATGTGCGGCAACGAGGGCCGCGTCCTCAACGCCCTCGGAAGGACCGTTGGCGTTCTCGTCTACCGCCTGCATACCTCGCCCCCTCCCAGTTCTTAGCCGATAGCGAAGTGCGTACAGTTGGATGTAAAAAATAAGGTTTGCGTGACCTGTGACCTCATAAATTATGCATCTACATAGTAGATTATAACACAAGAATGCAAAACGTTATCAGCAATTTCTTTTTTGCTTTTTGCGCGAGTGATAGTATAGGTTAAGTACTCTGAGCAGTAACTTTCGTAAATGATGTTCATTGCAGATACTGCTCACAATGTCTAAACACTATTCTGACTGCCGGACACGATGTGGAAGGAAGCAGCAGGTCTCAGCACTTCCCGAACGGAGACACCAGCAGCAAGCGTCTTCGTGATGTCGAGCCCTGCTGCTGTTGCTGAGCCGAGCGGCCTTGTACGGAAGACAGTTAACTAGCTATTGTAATACTATTGTTTGCAGTTGCTCTAAGATTTTGTTATAAAGTACTCCATCTGCATCTGTTCTTACCTTGATGTCGAAAATAGTTATTGCACTTAATTAAGAAGCAGAAATGCAAGGCTAGAAATGACATGATGTAGCTACCAACATCATTTCGCATGAGCCATAGATACTGGCTGTAAGGCATTATGTTACGACAGAGATTCCTTGCGCTCATTATAGGTTACTGTTACCAACAGCTTTCCACGACATCTTCTTGCTCTAATTACGCGTCTGTTTTGTGTATTATTGTTGTAGCTATGTACCTACAGTGACGTTTCAATGTGGCCGAATAGGGTAATCAAGCTCTGTCGGTGGCTAATAGTAAATGAGCACTCTTTGCTTTTGCGTTGCATCAAGACCCACCAGCTGCGCAAGTTCACCCCCGACAGCGGCAGCCTGACGAAGGACTTCCAGCTTGGCAGGCACACAGCCGAAGCAGCAGGAACTGGAGGACGCCGTCAGCAGGGCGACTGCCGAGTGTGGCCGACCGGAGCAGTCTGCTGAGGCGAGGGCCCAAGAAGGGGTGAGTTTCTGCCTGCAGCTGCTTGAACAAGACTTGCAGCTACAGGCACCAAGTGGTACACACCACGCAGCGGGAGCCGGAGCAGCGGCGTCGCTCGGCATTTTGGTGAGCTCAAGCACGAAACATTGACGCGAGTCAAGCGACACGCCTGCAGATAATAAAGGGCACCCAATGGCTTTCTCGATCCCAGATGCTGCCTCTATATGGCGTTGCGATGCAGTTTGCTTGGATTTAAGTTGAAGTTAGCTTGGATTTTGTGGTGAATGGACGTGCTTGTCTGGACTCCGTGGCGGCGACGATATCATAAGTTTTTGTGCATGCTTTGAGCTTAATTCTGTTTTTTAATTACTGGTTTCTTGCCTTTAAATAGTAATTGGGTGGTTTTATTTTTCTTTCCTTTATTGGCTCTCGTATTTCGGGTGCGCGGGTGTGTTTCGTGTAGATTTGTTTTGCAGGATGGTTACAGCGTCCTTTCGTGCCACCAGCTCCAACAGGTGCAGCCGGGTGGGACGTTGATTGTTTGTAGTCTTTAAATGGTAGCTTGGAAGTGGCAAGACAAATAGCTATTAGTGGTTTTACTGTGCGTGTTTTGGTAGAAAAGTGAGAGCGTGGCCGCGTGGTTGAGCGCGTGCGAGAGCGTGTCATACCTTCGGTCTCCGCGGCATTGATTGTTTTTCAAACAGTGGTGAGAGTTGCTTTGCGGCATTTTGAGGATTTGGATCCTGTGCGTATCGGTTTTTGCTAAAAGGCACGTGCTCTGCATTGATATTGTATTATAGTATTTGCATCAGTACTAGCATTATTACAGTATTATAGTATTTGCAAAAAGCCATGCAATACATGGCGAGAAAGCCGGTAAAGCAGGTAGTACGCGGGGGGTCCTTCAGGGCAGATGAGGAGACGGATGAGAATGGACAGGGCGTCGAATCAACCGGCACACAATATGATGTCGATACTAGGCTGCAAAAAATGAAGGCTTTCCAGGAAGAGCTTCACAAACAGGTGTGAGAGCTAAAAATGAGCTAAACAGGGAGCGTGATGCACGGAAGGTAGTTGAAAAAAGACTTGAAGCAGCCGAGGAAAAGCTGAACAGGGCCGCCATTGTGACCGAGAATGTGCGTGACATTGGAACGCAGACCCCCGACGCGACAGGCGAGGGAGGGTCAGCGAAATACGTGGAACGCATGCAGGGTGATGAAGGGTTAGCTGGAAAGAGCGGTACCTACCTTGAGGCTACCACGTGGAAAAAGCAGGAGCCCAGGGGACAATGCCGCTTATCGAGTCCGAATGACGCGGGAAAGGACAAAGGGAAGCAGGGAGAGGTAGGAGAGAGTGAAAGGGTGATTATCGCTGGCGACTCAAACCTGGCTAGTTGCTAAAAAGCTATTGTGGAGAGGGTGAAAGGCGACAAAACAGTGGCGGTAGGGACATTTCCAGGGCGGACACTGGGTTCTCTCATGGAGCGAGCAAAAATAAAGCTCGCGGAAAATGCCCACGTGCGCAACCTTGTCATAGTAGCAGGTGGGCTAAATATCGTCCTAAACAGGAAAGGGCCAGGACTAGCCCAGCGCTTGGCGAAGGGGGTGGACGACTTGCGTGAGCTATCTCCTCAGGTGCAGATCGTGGTGTGCACGGTGCCGGAAGTGCCTGTGCGTGACAGTCACGTGAAAAGAGCCGTAGTGGCTGCTAATGAAGCAATATGGAAAATGAGCCGAGAGAAAGGTTTCGAGGTTGTCGGAGTAAACAGGGAAGGGAGATGTTGTGGTGGTTTTAAAGGAGACGCGATCCACTTCAATTACAGGCTAGCACGAGAAGTGGGCTGGCGACTTGCTGGTCATGCTGTTGCTTTTTTAGGGGGCCTGCGGGCGCTCAGGAGGTCAGAGTAGATAGTAAGGAAGAAGGTCCCCTAGGGGAACATCAGAAGAGCATCGCAGTCAATAACAGAAAAGGGAGGAAAGCAAGAAAAATAGCTCGCCATGCAATAGGCTACATAAACATGCAGGGCGGAAGAAGAAAGGAAAAGTGGGCAGAGATTGAGCAGCAGTTGCATAGCTAACAAATAGGGGTGTATGCGGTTACAGAAACGCACCATAGAGATTTAGAAGAGCCGCCAGTTATTAAGTATTATGTTTGGGAAGGGTGCAACGTAACTAAGTAGGAAAGAAAGGGAGGGGTAGTCGGAACGCTCATCCATCAGGATGCCAAATGGAAAAGAGTAAATTCACAATGTCACGAGCATCTTTGGTTTTCAGGTACAATGAGTGGGAAAGAAACTTGGCTGCGCGTTTCGTATTTGTAAACCGGAAAAAATTGCACAGAGAAGAATAAAGAATTAGTGGAATACATAAGGGCTGATATTAAGGGCTTCGGGAATGGTGGTGAAATTGTCCTATTAGGTGACATGAATGCCCACATAAAGAATTTAGATGGCTATACCGACAATAACGGCAAATCAATGCTTGACCTTTGTGAGCAACATAACCTCGTGACCGTGAACACAGGGTCTAAGTGTGAAGGACAGATCACGTGGGAAGTGGGAAACCGGCAATCGACCCTTGATTGCGGTCTGATGACAGAAGGAATTCATGATAAGTTGAGAGAAATGCTCATCGATGAGGAAGGGTTTAGCAGCATAGGGAGTGACCATAAACGCATCATTTTCGAAATGGGATATGTAGTTGGGAAAGAGAGCAAGGAGAGCAAAATGGCCAGTCCAAATTTGAACGCTGAACAAATAGCAAGTATGGTCACTAGAGTTGAGGAAGAACTTGGCAAATGGCCAAGTAAAGAGTGGGAATATGGTGAGCTTGTAAGTGTAATGACGACAGGAATACGAAAAGAGAAACAACATGTTCTTTGAAGAGGAAAAAGGAAACCGAAAAGCTGGTGGAACAAGGAGATACGAGAAGCGATCGCCGAACGACAGAAAGCATCTCGAGAGCACAGGCAGGCAAAGAAGGCGCAGTTGCCACAGGATGAAGTAACCAGTAAATGGGAAATATACCGGGAGAAAAAGTCTACGGTTTAAATACTGGTGCAAGCAAAATTAAAATGTGAAAGTGAACGTCGGTTGTCAGAAATACGTGAAGAAAAGAAGGCCGCACCTAGAATATTTTGGAATCACATATAGACGAAGATGAAAACAGACTAGAAGAAGAAGCGTGAATAATTTACATCCGAAAAGTAACAGCCGAATCTTTTCAAGGCAATTACGAGCTTGTACTTGAAGAAAAAAAAGAGCATGAAAGAGGCCAAAGTGGAAAAGGAGCTGGTGCTGACAAGTTTAAACTGGATGAAAGCGGAAAAGAAAATTCCTAAGCGCACAGCCACAGGACTAGACGAGGTTTCCGTTAGGCTGATAAATGAACTAGGACCAAAAACTAAGGAAGCTCTGGTGAAAGCAGTGGAAAAAACTTTAAAAGATAGACTAATGCCAGACATTTGGCGACAAAGTAGAATGAATTTAATTTATAAAGGTGAGGGGGAGAAAGATAGAATTCACACGAATAGACCGTTGACCATTACATCGGTAATACGCAGGCTAGCAATGCAGGCAAGCAAATGAAAGCTTCAAGCATGGGCAGAGAATAATGGCATTTTGGGAGAGCTTCAGAATGGCTTCAGAATAGGTAGGCGTTTGGATGATAACTTGTTTGTTCTTACTCAGTGTATTGAAATATCAAAAGCAGAAAGGAGACCGTTGTATGTGGCCTCTTTAGACATTACAGGAGCCTACGACAACGTAGACCGCAACATTTTGTGGGATATTCTGGAAGGGGAAGGCCTACGTAACAATTGTCTACAACTTTTGAGAGAGATTTACTTAGAAAATGCCGTTTGCGTTGAATGGCAAGGGATGAGGAGAGAGGAGAAAGTTCATATCAACAAAAGACTGAGGCAGGGGTGCCCTTTATCCCCGCTGCTGTTTATGATGTACATGATGAGGATGGAGAGGGCGCTAGAAGGAAGTAATATCCGGTTTAATCTCTCATACAAACAGGCGGGTACGGTAATAGAGCAGCAACTCCCAGGTCTATTTTATGCGGACGACATTGTGTTGCTAACTAACAAGCAAAGTGATTTGCAACGACTGGCTAATATCTGTGGAGAGGAAGGCAACAATTTAGGTTTGAAATTTAGTGTTAGAAAATCAGGTGTTATGGTATTCAACGAAAACAGTGAACAGACAGTGAAGATACTGGGCCATGAAATACCTCGGGTAGCAGAATATAAACACCTTGGTATATGTATAAACGAAGGCAATGGATATATGGAAACACAGGAAAAAACCATAAGAGTAAAGGGGAAGAGAAATGCAGCCATAATGAAGCAAAGAGCGCTACGGGGATACAATGGGTACGATGTCCTCAGAGGTATGTGGAAAGGTGTAACGGTTCCAGGACTTACTTTTGGAAATGCGGTTGTTTGCTTTAAATCATGGGTACAATCAAGACTCGACGGGAACCAAAGGTCAGTGGGTCGCCTCGCATTGGGCGCTCACGGTAAGACTACAAATGAAGCTGTGCAGGGGGATATGGGCTGGACTAGTTTTGAAGTGAGGGAAGCTCGCAGTAAAATTGAGTATGAAGAACGGCTGAGGAATATGGTAGCAAGTAAATCGGCTGGGAGAGTGTTCAGGTATCTGCACAGGACAAACATTATTTCACAGTGGAGGAAAAAAACTAGGAAGCTTACCAGCAAGTATGCGGCCTGTAGGGTGGGAAAAACATCAATAAAGAAGGTCAAGCGGATAGTCAGAGAGGCTGAATTAATCTCATGGGTGGCGGCAATGGGAAAAAAAAAAAACCTGCCATGAGTAACTACTTAAGAGGAAAAAACGAAATCAGGAAAGAAACCATTTATGATAACTGCCTTAGAACACGCTCCTATAAAGCGAGATATAAGAAGGAAGAAGAAGCATGTGCTTGCTGCGGTAAAGCTAGGGAAAGGACGGAGCATGTTTTATTAGAAGGTGAAGACGTCTACCCCGCGGTCGATTTAGGCACCAATGGTCTCCTTGAAGCCCTTGGGTTCAGCGGGAGTAGTGGTAAAGCAAACATGTCTGCAATAGACATTAGTAAGAGGCTATTGGAGGATTGGTGGAAGAAAAGTAGGGAAACGACAAAAGACTGAGACGTACAAAAGCACAGTTCGCAATAGGGGATCGGAAAATTTGGGCGTGGTAGTTCATAGTGTTTTTTTTTGTCATTGTTTAACCTAGGTAGGATATTAGGCAGTATGGTAGCAAGAGCTTCGTGGCGCAACCCACCGCCCCGTTTCATAGGGGACGCTCATAACATCTATCCATCCATCCGTCGCCCCGGCTTCCGCTACGTAGAATATAGCACTTTTGTCGGCGCCTGTACGTGTAAGGGCACAGGGGAACTTTCTTGCGCATGGGAATTAAGTGCGTATGACCGGTGTATTAATTGTGCCGATCATTAAAGAAGCATAACATTTACATGTTGAGCTGTGATGTTCATTTATTGAACGCATTTGCATGATATAACTGCCGATATCTAGGCATTTATGCGGCTAGAAAAATGGCGCGTCAAGTTCAAGGAAGCAGGTATAGACATGTAAGACATCCTAATGATATGGGACGGCACAGTCTTCGCGGGCCAGAAATATATTTCGGGTGTCCCAATACAGAATGACTATAGCATTATTGCAGTGACTCCAAAGTATGCGAATGCGGACCAATGCAACATATCGAGGCCTTGTCACTCAGCTTCGGTAAGTGAATAAATTTTACATATTACTGCACACAGCACCGTGAGGCGCAGATGGATGGCCTGCGGCAGCTGGCGGAAGGAGCTCAGCATGCGGGACAGTAGCGCCCCGGAGACAAAAGCCTCCTTCAGCTGCTGCTGGCTGCAAGCCAAGCCTCTTGCCACCCTCAGACCCCCCATGATAACTAAAGGAAGCATAGGCACGGAATTTCCCATCACATATTTTATTAACATAACAAAATTTGCTGGTGTTGTTGCGGTAAGAAGCCCGACTATTCCTGGTTTGGAAGAAATAATTGCTTATGTCACCCTTTATTACAGCCACAAATGGCATTGCAGATGCAGCATGATTTTGAGCTTGAAATGCTACTGCAGCCGTAGGCATGTCCACAAAATCAGGCTTACCTGCACAGGTGCCAGTAAACCTGGAGGTGCACACATTCAGACTGCTGCACTGAAATTTCCAGGCACCTGATTGTTGTCGTGTCGATTTAGACACGACGTCATGCCGACATTGTTCTACGGTTTCGTCCTGTCTCATCAAATGGCGACAATCCCTTGTTGAGGGGTGGGGAAATTCTGACCTTAATATACAGTCGGAATCAGCCTATGAGCGCACACGGAAGGAAAAGTGAAGAAAATTCCTTCATTTCATTTGTATTTTGTATATTTTTTGTTTTATGCATTTTCATACTTTTATCACGGGATAACGAGCTTGAATGTTTATATTTTTGTGCAACTCTTTAATTGTCACATATTTTGTTTTCATTCAATGATGTTTGACAGGTTGTGCTGTATTGTATGCTTAGCCCTTTTGGTGCAGTTTGTGTACAATATTTTTGTAGCACTTTAAAGTACGATATTATGGTTTTTCTTTCTGTATATGTAACTGCAGAATAGCATGTTTCTTTCACATGTATTAGTGTACCTATACATTTGGCTAATGTAAATATTTTTCTGTTCGTGTGTGATGATTTATGTACTTGTACAATTCTTTTCTGATTCAGTTTAATGAGCGCTTTTTTATGCGGTAATCTGGAGTACAAAATCATTTTCTTATGCAGCACGCATCGCTACCTGTGATGTTTTTTGAGGCATTTATCTTTGATTGTTTAGATGGAAGTACGAGGTGATAGAATATTTATTGCGACATGTCTCGGTGATATGTTGCATATGTCTCTACAACTGCAGCGCGATGATTTTCGCAGTTCTTTTATGTAGAGGCTATAGCACGTGATGGTTGAACGCTGAAATAATAAAGAAAGCTGCAGTTCTGTTCCATGCTTTTATTTACATATCACTAATACAGTTGCAGTGCCAAGTTGCAGTGGAAAAATATTACTGCGTAACATTCCAGTTATTGGATTCTACTATTCACAAGTGAGGGCACTTTGTTGAAATCGATCAACTGCTGATGAGTGAATACACTTCGCAGCAGCCAAAGCGTTTGACATCTTCGATGACCAGTGGGACGGCATTTACGTCACTAGGAAGAGGCTCTGTGGTTGTTGCGAGAGAAAATGGTGGAGGACCTAGAAGGTGTGCGTGTAACAGCATGTGTGATGGAGCGGAGGCTGTGAGATGCACTGTGTATTCTGTCCTTCATGAGCTTCTCTGCCCGATTAGAAAGCGAGGAGACGACCGTTAATATCCTTCATTGCACAAGGGGCGCGGAGAACTGTCAGGAATACCGGCGAGAAATAAAGGCTACAAAACAAAACTGCAGGCTACTTCCATGGTACGCAGGGCATCTAGGCTAAAGAACGCTAATATCGTTCATTGCACAAGGGGAGCGGAGAATCGTCAGGGATACCAGTAAGAAAATAAGGCTACAAAACAAATCTGCAGGCTACTTCCATGGTACACAGGGCATCTACGCGGATCTACGCCATCTTGGCGGTGGCGGCACTGTAAGCGCCAGCAGCGGCGATGGCGGCGGCCGCAGCATTGGCAGCAGCTAAATCATGGTAAAGACACTTTTCAAAGACATGTAATTTTACTTTTTTTATTCTTACAAAATATTCTGTTTTGACACAACTTTGATATTTCTCTACAAATCGTGAATGCTTTGCATTACGTAGGCGTCGACTAGAACTGAGTACGTAAAATGTTGTCAAAGCAATTTCACATTAAATGCACAATGCGACCATTTGGTATCTGTTAGGCCACCACACCTTGCTTGCGTATACGTACCTAGCGATGTTCGCGCTGCTGTTGACGTCACAACAGCCGCCTCATTCCCCAACTAACGCATGTGCTGAGCACGAGTTGTGCCAAGCATTACAGTCACACTGTTTCGGACATCTCGCCCTTCCAATTAATGCCGTATAGACCCCCTGTTTCGAGGCAGACCGTGTGGTACGGGGTCGCCGTTATTGTCAAGTTCGCTACTACTGCTGCTGCTGTCGTCGTCCCTTTCGTACTCTACGACGCCCTCAGAAAGCTTCAACAGAGCACGTGCCGCAACAATGTTGGCCGCACGTACCGGCTCGTAGAGCAGGGTGCGGTACTGCTGCAGACAGGGGAAACGTCTTTTCAATGTTCTTGTTCGCGACAGTATTAATGTTGAGTGCATCGAAGAATTTTAATGCGTCACCAATGATTACGAAGTTCTATCATTTCGGTGTGGGAGAAACATCTACTCAGTATTTTATCGTTCACCGGGTGGGAATATCTCGCGTTTCTTCCGCTTCCTTAAAAACTTCTTAATGTATGTTTCTATGTTTAAGTATGACGTCATCCGGGGTGGCAGTTTTAACATTCATGTGTTAGCCGACACTCGCTCGACTCGTGAATTTCATATCTGCTTCAGTCTCATGGTTTCTCCAGCGTTATCTCCGTGCCAACGCGAGTAACCTATGTCGCGTACACTTTCCTGGATCCGTTTATAACTAATGTGTCTACGGCCATCATAAGGGCCGGCGTGTTTTCGTGCAGCCATGCGAACACATGCCCATATTTTTCTGTTTTAAACGACGCGCCAAGAAGATAGGACGTCTTTCCTCCAACCAACTGATGACATCAAATCGTCTGGAATCTTTTCGCATTCAGATCCAATCACTTAACTGGAGCTACGTATATACCATAAATTGTATCGAATCAGCGTATGCGGAATTTCTGAGGATTTTCAGCACGTGTTACAAAGAAAGCCTTCCTCTGCGAACGACTCGCAAGCAATCTTCGTATATTTACATGTCCTGGATTACCGAAAACCTGTTTCGCAAAATAGAGATCAAGAACCTACTCTTTAATAAGTTTCTGCAGTCGCGTAATACAACTGATTTACACATATGTAAACGTTAACTTAATAAGCTAACAGATGAGTGTCGGAAAGATGAGGCCTCCTTTGATTATGAATGCTTCATGTCTTGTCAAAATGATAGTCGCGAAAATTGGAAAAAACTAAACATTATGACAAATCAGAATGTCGCCTTCACATACAAGTATCGAGATTTTTAGGCTGCCCGATTGCTTTAATAATTATTTCATCAGTGCAGCCGGCACAAGTGAAGATACAAATGCGGACCGCTACGTTCAGGTCAGATGTCCACATAGTATTTTCTTGTATCCTAATAACGAATCTGAGTTGATGAACTTATTTTCCGTGTTAGGTAATACTACATCGTGTGACGTTGATGGCATCCAGATGACACCTGTAAAATATGGCTTAGACGTACGTCTATAAGCTCTGTCTGGTCTCTGGGGTATTTCCTGACAAAGTGCAGATCGATAAAGTACTTGCTCTGTTGAAATAAGGTAATAAGATTGATATATCTACTTAAAGACATTTCTGTGTACTTCTAACATCTTCAAAAGGACTTGAGAAAATATTATTGGAGCGTATTTTGATTTTTCTAGAAAAGCACAGCCTGTTCACTGACTGTCACTATGCTTTTCAACGAGGAAGGTCAGCCGATCTTACCTTACTAGAATAAAAAGAATTGATACTGAGAAACTTTGGATTAAAGCTGCTGACGCTTGGGGTTCTAATCAACTTCAGCGGACTATTTGATCCTAATAATCACGAACTTTTATTAAAGAAGCTAGAGCACTATGGTATTGGTGGTATTATTTAGGTATAGTTAGATCTTACTTAAAGTAGCGGAGTCAACTTTTTGAAATAAACGGCGTCTGCTCCCAGATCAAGAAAGTAAAGTTCCGCAGGGGATAATACTGGGCCCCCTTCTTTTCAACATCCATGTAAATTATCTTAGGCTTGTGGATAGCGAACCATAATATATAATCAACGCGGATAATACTACCGTGCTTTTCTCGTCAAACAATATTGTAAAGCTAATATAGTCTGCAAATTCTGTCCTTGCTAAAATACACAAAGGGCCACAGGACAATGGCTTAAAAATTAACATTGCAAAAAGCCAAAGCTACTTTACTTCAACGCAAAAATAAACGCGTGAACTACGAAACTGAGATTTTAATAGGCTTCTCAAGTATTGAGCTTGTCCGGTCTGCTAAAACGTTAGGTGTGCTTTTGATAGCCAGATATCATGGACGGATCACATAGACTTCCTTGCAGGAAAACTTGCGCTAGTGGCTGTAATGTTGTTCAGTTTAAAAACCACTGCCGCGCAAAGCCAAACTTCTCTTACACAACTCTCTTCCTGAGTCACATGCACTACAGCTGTCTGGTGTGGAGTACGACATCTGCTACCAACTTAGATTATTCGTGCTTCAAAAAAAGATAATTCGTACCATCCGTACCATCGTACCATCGTACCATCTGTACCACCTGTACCATCGTACCATCTGTTCAGCAGGTGCTCATACGGCACCTCTATTCTGCTCTCTTCGCTCAAATTTCTCACGCTGCACTCTCTGTTAGACTTCAGGCTGTCGTTAGCCTATCCTAAAGACGAGAAACAAAACCAGGTGTACATTACGTCCTTAACACAGTTAGTTAGAAACAGAACAGAATACAGCACGCGATCACCCGAGCAATGGCATGTACCACGTTCTCGAGCCAACTACGCTTTTCAAATGCTGCAAATGTTGCTACCACGCCTGTTAAACACACTCATGCACAATAACATCGATGTCACTTCTTGCCCTGTTGTGCGTTTCTATGAGTTTTTCAGCAAAAGTTGATTATGACCGAATTTGGTGCTTTATGGTGCTTTCTGCAAATGCAAAATTTCAGATTTGCTGCTTTTTTCTCATCTGTAAACTGCGGATTGCTTGATCGTTTGTAGTCTTTTACTTATATTAAAATTTTCTGTTCTGCTGGCACAAGCTGAAGCCATCATTGTATCGTATTGCAACGTATTGTTTGTATTGTCTGTCCTGAATAAGTGCCTGTGCCTGGCGCTGCTGCCCTTAAACTTGGTTTTAAGGCCCGTCAAGTTGCTGTGTGCAGCATTTTCCTTAAATCGCACATAAATGATGTGTTTGTGCAAATAAAGACAATTTAACTTCAAATATGAAAAAATTCAATAGACCTCTCCAACACGGTACACATGGCAACATGAGCTGTGCTCTACTTTCCCTCGGCTGTTTGTCTTGGAGGATGGCCGGGAGCCGGGGTTAGCAGCTACGGCTCCAAGGGGTAGTCACTGTCAGCTGCATGAAGATGGAAATAGTGCATTGAGTACTCCTCTGACGAGAGGCAAGTTGGCAACTGGGGAAAGTTACAGCATCGTTCAACAAAGAGTTAAGAGGTTGCAGACCCTACACATTACTGTCCCGAGTCCCAAGGAAAAGCATGAATTGGCCATTTCCTCACCGTAAAAACTGTTACCAAAATTAGAAGCTCACTACTCGGTTCCTGCCAGAAGCTGAGGAATTCAACACTTATTGGTGCTACCAATGACACAGTAGTAACATTATTGTGAGTTCCCTTATGCTGCTTCTGGCTGGCGCTCGGTAATGTAGCAGGACTGTCAGTAGGACTGTCACGACGTGTTGCTTTCATCTGCTGCTCAAGTACTTGGTGGCATGCTTGTAACCCAGTTGACACTTTGAACATTGTCAGTGGTAGCACTAATCGGCTAAATTTTCCTGCTCCAGGCAGGCACTTACTAATGTGCTTGCAATTTAGGTAAAAGCTTGTGTTGGCGCGGATATGGCGTTCTATTCGCTGCTGAAGCGGGACTGCAACCAAAGATATTTTGTCTCACCCAGGAGGTATTTCCCGGGATTCGCGATGCGCCCCGCCTAGAACCGCTGGAGCAACCATGTCTCCCGCCAGATGAATGAGTCGTGGTCCGACCGCGGTCATATAGGATCCATGGCCAGGATCCTTTGTCCACGTCGCAGATCTGAGGAAAATGTGAACGCACAAAGTCCGCGTTGATAAGTGCATCATAACTGTCAAACAGCCCTAGAAAATATTATATATACTTCGAACATGCAGTTGAGGGTCTAGTCGCCCTTCCGACGCATGAACGCAGCCTTGGGCTCAACCTTGGCTGCGATAATGGCAATGAGGCTGCCGTCTACTCATCCAATAACACCGGAAATAACGCCGCGCCAAAGCATACCATCCTTCACGGCTGCCTTATCTTCGGACGTCTTCGGAAAATGGACTCACTTGTTGCCGGTTCCTTAGCTTACAACAGCCTGTGCCACGAGTCGCACGCACTCGCTGGTGGTCGACTGCCACAGCCGGACCGTGTCCTCGCCCCCTACGGATGCTTGGAAGCTCCCGGTGGCGAAGAAGCGCAGCGCACACGACACTCTCCGCACCATCGATACTCCTGTCGCTCGCTCCGCTTCGATTCCCCCGCGGTATGCTCGCGCAACAACCGCACCATTTTCTTCTAGAGGAGAAAATGCCATCTAAATGGTGATCTGTCATCTCGAACGCGTCGTCTGGCTTTCCGTGTCCAGATCCGCGACAGCGAAGAGCCACCGCCATAGCGATGAGAGGGGAAACAATTTTTATGCCTGCTGAAACAGCCCTGCCTATGGCGGTGCCAAAAATTATGCCTAATGCCCCGCATAATGAGTGCGTCAACTTCACTTTGGCATTTCGGGTTTTTGCAGGTTCCTGACGACACGTGATAGACAGACAAAATGGGCGCGCCCAGTTATTTTCGACCAATGGAAGAGGGTGATGGCGGCAATAGGCATAAAAGAAGTAATAAAATACCTACAAAATCGGACCCTTGGTTTCATCAGAATCTGACAAATGTTTGCCTACCACCGCGACGTCCTTTGTTTGCTCGGTTTTTATTGAAAGCCTCAGGTCCCATTTCTTGTAACCACTAAAGCACCCGTTAACTCACCCTCATATTTGCTAGCAAACAGGTATGTTGGTATACAAGCCGCAAAAAAACCTATACTTTCGTACTCATCAAGTGATTCGAAGCTACTCAAGGGAGGTATTTGTCTCAATTTGTGCTTTAAAAATCCCCATTTGAAATCATGCCTCCACGTCGTTCACAGAAGCTTTGATTACCAAGTCTCACGCCTGGTAGACACCGGTTACACGTTGCATGTACTGCCCGCTGTGGCAGGGAACACTCTAAAAGAAATTCAGTCATTCAACCGTGTAAATGTGGACGACAAGCGGAGCTGGTACCACCGCATGGGGACCAAATCAGTGGACTTGTTGCACATGAGCTCCCGATTCAACGTGAACTTCCTGTGGACTGCAACCTGGAAGCGCCAGAACGTCTGCATCATTCGAGGCAGCTCAAAAAGCGGCATTCAGAGAGACCATCCGCAGCCCTGTGAGTTCATTTTTCACAGATGTACACGCTTTGACAGCAGCAAGGCGGCGACCGCCATGCTAAGCCTACGGAGGATTGCCAAGCTTTGCTCCCCGAGGCCACGCGCCTCGCGCCTCGGCCACGAGCCTCCTGTCCATGCCCGAGCTTTGAGACCGAGCTTTTCGCCTCATGAACTGCTTGCCCGCCGCCTACTGGCCAATTGAAGGCGGGGGACGCTTCATTTCTCACTCAAGATGAAGTATCAAGTGGCGGGGGAGGATACCTCCCCGGAAGAGGTTACTCCAGATCAAGGCTGGCAGTCTGCAGAGGCCAGAAGAGTTAGCGCCAAAACGCGCACGGGTGACAGTAATGCCCCATCGCCCCAGCCGGGAGCACGCCGTGGCAAATCAGGCGGTGCTGCACTAAAATCTAAAGTGATACTAGCGGGACGAATGCCCTCTTTTCCTCGAGATGATATTGTCACGTGGTAGTGACGGTGAAGAAAGCAGCAATACGGTGGAATACAAAACTAGCTTTTATTGGGCGAACCTGTGCCCACAAAAACAGGCTACACTTATAGCACAACGATAGTGGCGAAGACGGTCGGCGATCGTCGGAAATCTGATCAGCGGGTCAAGCGCGTCGGCTTTTATAGATCAGTCGTCGAATGTTCCAGATTAAGCGATGGGATCCGCGTGTCTTCCACAAAATTCTACACCATTCGCGTCGTGCGTACACGCAATCAGATTACACAAGTTGCCGTGAAAGACAGTGGACGGAACGTTTATATGCAGGCGCGTCCTGCGCTGCGCGATAACATTTGTTAGGCGGCCAAACGTGGTCGCGCGATAAAGATAAGTACATGTGTCATTACCCCCTCTTAAAAAGCATCGAAAACAAACGAAAGTAATAAACAAAAGCACTCGTAGCAAAGAAACAACAAAAATAAGGAAGTTTGTCAGCGTCCGTAAAAGGGTTTACGGCACACCACGTGGACCACTTCAGATCGTGCGCGGCGCCGCTGTGAATGCGAAATGCCGTCTGGCACGACCTCATAGTCCAGATCGCCAATACGTCGGATGACCTTGTAGGGTCCGAAATAGCGTCGGAGTAGTTTCTCACTGAGTCCTCGTCGGCGTATCGGGGTCCATACCCAAACACAGTCGCCGGGCTGGCACTCGACGAAGCGTCGTCGGAGGTTGTAGTGTCGGCTGTCGGTCCTCTGCTGGTTCTTGATCCGCAGGCGGGCGAGCTGGCGGGTTTCTTCGGCGCGCTGGAGATTGATAGCGACGTCAAGATTGTCCTCGTCAGTGACGTGCGGCAGCATGGCGTGGAGCGTCGTCGTCGGGTTCCTGCCGTAGACCAGCTTAAATGGCGTTATCTGTGTTGTTTCTCGGCACCGCCGTGTTGTAAGCGAATGTTACGTACGGCAGGACCGCATCCCAGGTCTTGTGTTCGACGTCAACGCTCATCGCTAGCATGTCGGCGAGGGTCTTATTCAGCCGCTCCGTAAGACCATTCGTCTGTGGGTGGTAGGCCGTTGTCCTCCTGTGCCCGGTCTGACTGTATTTCAGAATGGCTTGGGTGAGCTCCGCTGTAAAGGCCGTTCCTCTGTCGGTGATGAGGACTTCTGGGGCGCCATGTCGCAGCAGGATGTTTTCGACAAAGAATTTCGCCACTTCGGCTGCGCTACCTTTCGGCAGTGCTTTAGCTTCAGCGAAGCGGATGAGATAGCCCGTCGCGACGACGATCCACTTATTCCCGGTTGTTGACGTCGGAAAGGGTCCCAGCAAGTCCATCCCCATCTGCTGGAATGGTCGGCAAGGAGGCTCGATTGGATGTAGTAATACGGCTGGCCTTGTCGGCGGTGTCTTGCGTCGCTGAGAGTCTCGGCATGTTCCGACATAACGGGCGACGTCGGCGGTCAGGCGCGGCCAATAATACCTTTCTTGTATACTCGATAGTGTCCGGGAAAATCCGAGGTGTCCAGTGGTCGGATCGTCATCTAGGGCGTGCAATACTTCTGGACGAAGTCCTGACGGGACCACAAGAAGGTAGTTGGCGCGGACTGGTGAGAAGTTCTTCTTCACGAGTAGATTGTTTTGAAGCGTGAAGGAAGATAATCCGCGATTAAATGCCCTGGGGACAACGTCGGTGTGCCCTTCCAAATATTCGACGAGGCCTTTTAACTCCGGGTCTGCCCGTTGATGTTCAGCGAAGTCTTCCGCGCTTAAAATGCGAAGGAAGGCGTCGTCATCCTCGTCATTTTGCGGCGGCGGGTCAATGGGGGCGCGTGATAGGCAATCGGCATCGGAGTGTTTTCGTCCAGACTTGTAGGTTACAGTGATGTCGTATTCTTGTAGTCTGAGGCTCCACCGTGCCAGTCGTCCTCAAGGATCCTTTATATTCGCTAGCCAACACAACGCGTGTTGGTCATTGACGACTTTGAATGGCCTGCCATAAAGATAAGGGCGAAATTTAGCTGTAGCCCAAGCGATGGTGAGGCATTCCTTTTCGGTCGTAGAATAGTTGCCTTCCACTTTTGACAGCGAGCGGCTTGCGTAAGCTATGACCTGTTCGACTCCGTTTTTCCTCTGGACTAGAACGGCACCGAGGCCTAGGATACTGGCGTCAGTATGGATTTCTGTATCGGCGTACTCGTCGAAGTGCGCAAGTACCGGCGGCGACTGCATGCGTCGTTTGAGTTCTTCAAATGCGTCGGCCTGCGGCGTTTCCCACTGGAACTCAACATCACATTTAGTTAGACGTGTCAACGGCTCGGCGATGCGTGAAAAGTCCTTGACAAAGCGCCTGTAGTAGGCACACATGCCAAGGAATCTAATCACTGCCTTCTTGTTCATAGGTTGCAGGAACTGTGCGATTGCAGCTGTCTTTTGCGGGTGTGGACGGACACCAGATTTGCTAATTACGTGGCCTAGGAACAGAAGCTCATCGTAAGCGAAGCGGCATTTTTCTGGCTTCAGAGTAAGCCCTGACGTCTTGATGGCCTCTAGTACTGTCGCAAGACGCTTGAGGTGATCGTCGAAATTTCCGGCGAAGACGGCGACGTCATCCAAATAAACGAGACAGGTCTGCCACTTCAATCCTGCTAAGACCGTGTCCCTGACGCGCTGGAACGTTGCAGGCGCCGAGCACTGTCCGAATGGCATAACGTTGAACTCGTAGAGGCCGTATGGGGTGATGAAGGCCGTCTTTTCGCGATCTCTTTCGTCGACTTCTATTTGCCAATAGCCAGACTTGAGGTCCATGGACGAGAAGTATTTAGCGTTGCAGAGCCGATTCAATGCATCGTCTATTCGTTGGAGGGAGTATACGTCCTTCTTCGTGATCTTGTTCAGACGACGATAATCGACGCAGAAACGTAAGGCTCCGTCCTTTTTCTTTACCAGGACAACAAGGGATGCCCACGGGCTTTTCTACCGTTGGATGATGTCGTTGCGCAGCATTTCGTCGACTTGTTCTCTTATAATAGCTGCTTCTTCTCGAGGCGAAACTCGGTAAGGGTTCTGGCGGAGTGGTCGAGCGCACTGCTCGGTGATTATGCGATGCTCGGCGACTGGTGCTTGTCGAATCCTCGATGACGTCGAAAAGCAGCCTTTGTATCGTCGGAGCAGACTTCTGAGCTGCTGTTGCTTAATCACGGGGAGACTTGGATTAATGCCGTTGTCTGGTTCGGGAACCATCGTCGTCGGGGTAGATGAGGCGGAATCGGAGAGGACCAACGCATTACTGGTTTCCAGAATTTCCTCGATGTACGCGATCGTCGTGCCCTTGTTGATGTGCTTGAACTCGTGGCTGAAGTTTGTCAGCAAGACTTCAGTGTTCCCTCCATGCAGTCGAGCGATCCCTCTTGCGACGCAAATTTCACAGTATAGCAGTAGACGTTGGTCGCCTTCGATGACGCCTTCTATGTCAGTGGGTGTTTCGGTGCCGACCGAAATAACAAAGCTGGAGTGAGGCGGGATGCTCACTTGACCTTCGAGCACACTCAAGGCGTGGTGACTACGAGGGCTCTCCGGCGGCATCGCTTTATCTTCCGACAGCGTTACTGACTTCGACTTCAGGTCGATGATTGCGCCGTGTTGGTTCAGGAAGTCCATACCGAGAATGACGTCTCGTGAACACTGTTGGAGGATAACGAATGTGGCAGGGTAAGTCCTGTCAGGAATGGTTATTCTTGCCTTGGAGATTCCAGTCGGCGTGATGAGGTGTCCTCCAGCGGTCTGAATTTGAGGGCCCTCGCATGCAGTCTTAACCTTCTTCAACTGGGCGGCGATGTGTCCACTCATTACGGAGTAATCAGCCCCTGTGTCCACTAAGGCGGTAAGTGCGTGGCTGTCGAGAGCACGTCGAGGTCGGTGGTTCTTTGTCTGGCGTTGCAGTTAGGTCTTGGCGTCGGATCACGGCTGCGTCGTGTTGAACTGATGCTGGAACGCCGCGTTGTCAGGTCGTCTTTCGTCGTCGTATTCTTTGCTTCCACACTTCGTCGGGACGGCGGCGTGTCGTTATGTCGTCGAGGTAGTTTCTTCGTCGTCTTCTTCGACGGCGGAGGATCTTCGTCAGTTCGACGGACAGCAACCGCAGCTCCATCGGTTGAACATCTTGAAGGGGCAGCGCAAAAAAAAAACGACGACAGAAGGCAGGAACACACAGGACAGCTCTGCCTTCTGTCGTCGTTTTTTTGCGCTGCCCCTTCAAGATGTTCAACCAGTACCAACTCGCCCAAATGTCGATCCTGCTCCATCGGTTGCTGCTTTTAGTTTTCCGGATATGGGCTCGCTGACCGGCCCCGGGCTGGGCCAGTGTATGGTCGGCGCTGCGGCGACAGGTTGCGGCCTGGTGATGGCGAACGCGACGGTCGTCGAGAGCTCCATTGAGTAGCGGCGAGGTAGTCGGCGATGTCACGTGGGCACTCTCCAAGCTGTGGACGCGGCGCGTTGACGGCGAACCCTCTCAGTCCCAAGCCGCGGTATGGGCATCGGCGATACACATGGCCGGCTTCTCCGCAGTGATAGCAGAGCGGGCGGTGGTCGGGGGCTCACCAAATGTCCGTCATCTCCGCGTAGGTGCGCTGGGCGACGGGTGGGCGTGCTGGGGGCGGCGGTGGTGGACGACGGAATTGCGGCGTTACAGGGCCCTGGCGCGGTCGCGGAGGAGGACCTTGACGGCGTGCGATGGCGGCATAGTTCATCGCTTCTGGCTGGGGTTGCGGTAATTGAGGTTGCATCTCAGGAACTCCAAGCGACCGCTGAACCTCGTCTTTGACGATGTGAGCGATCGAGTCCACTTGAGGCTGCGACGCCGGGAAGATCTTCTGAAGCTCCTCTCGTACGACTGCCCTGATAGCCTCGCGCAGGTCGTCGGAGGCCAGTGATTGAACTCCGGCATAGTTTTTAGAGTTGGTGCGGCGGTCGAATTGCCGGTTTCGCATCTCGAGTGTCTTCTCGATGCTAGTGGCCTCGCGAAGAAACTCGTCGACAGTATTCGGTGGGCGTCGTAACATACCGGCGAAAAGTTCCTCCTTTACACCACGCATCAGTAGCCGGACTTTCTTTTCCTCGGACATTTCCGGGTCGGCGTGGCGGAATAGTCGGCTCATTTCTTCTGTAAAAATCGCGGTAGTCTCATTAGGCAGCTGCACTCGGCTTTCTAGTAGTGTTTGGGCTCGTTCTCGGCGTACGACGCTTGTGAATGTCTGCAGGAAGCCGCTTCGCAAAAGGTCCCAGGTCGTTAAGGTGGCTTCTCTGTTCTCGAAGCACGTCCTGGCAGCGTCTTCCAATGCGAAGAAGACATGTCGCAGTTTGTCGTTGCTGTTCCAGCTGTTAAATGCAGCGACCCTCTCATACGTCTCGAGCCAGGTTTCCGGGTCCTCGAATGTTGAACCGCGGAACGTCGGGCGCTCCCTGGGCTGCTGCAGCACGACGGGAGACGCTGGGGCTGCCATTGGGGTGGACTTGGTGGCAACCTTCCTGCTCGTCTCAGGTAGAAGTCCGTGCTCTGGGGGCAGTCCTTGCAGTCGGCGGCTAGCACGCTGGTCTTGGGCGATGTTGGTTTTGTCCTCGGGCTTCGGGCTTGGATCGCGACCTTGCGGGGGCGTTCGGTACATGAACGCACAAGCACCTCCAGCAGATGTCACGTCGTAGTGACGGTGAAGAAAGCAGCAATACGGTGGAATACAAAACTAGCTTTTATTGGGCGAAGCTGTGCCCACAAAAACAGGCTACACTTATAGCACAACGAAAGCGGCGAACACGGTCGGCGATCGTCGGAAATCTGATCAGCGGGTCAAGCGCGTCGGCTTTTATAGATCAGTCGTCGAATGTTCCAGATTAACCGATGGGATCCGTGTGTCTTCCACAAAGTTCTATACTATTCGCGTCGTGCATACATGCAATCAGATTACACAAGTTGCGGTGAAAGACAGTGGACGGAACCATCGATAACATTCCAGAAACTTCTTTTACATGCAGGCGCGTCCTGCGCTGCGCGATAACATTTGTTAGGCGGCCAAACGTGGTCGCCCGATAAAGACAGGTACATGTGTCAATATCAAGATTGGGATCAGGCCGCGAGGTGGATTCAATATCTCTAAGATTGGAGTTGTTATGGTGGCTGACGCAATACTCGCCGCCGCTGGCATGAGTCAGGAAGATCTATGCCAAGATACTCTATTCCCGAATCTCCAGCAAAATATTATGGTTGTCAGTACTCCCAAGCGCGAGAATGCGAACCACTACGTCCGGATGAGGAAGATTCTCATCTCGGGCAAGGTATATGAGCTCAGTGCCTACGAGACGGCCCCGCACTCTACGTGCAAGGGTGTGATTCGCAACATCCCTCTTCAAGGCGGCCCTGACGTCATCGATGCCAAGATTGTCAACGCCAATAATCCACTCGCCTTAGCAGCGAAGAGAATAGCTCAAACCGGCACGGTCATCGTCGCGTTCGATGGGCATCGTGTACCGAACTTTGTGAGGTATGGACCGTTACTGATGCCGTGCTCACTCTACCACAAGCAAATCGACGTGTGCTATACGTGCTGCCGCCTCGGTCATCGCGCCGACGTGTGTCCCAATCCAGGTGACGTTATTTGCCGTGGCTGTGGTGCCCCTAGTCCTGATGAGCAGCATCAGTGTACCCCCAAGTGTAAACTCTGTGGTGGCCAGCATCTCACGGCTAATAAGGACTGTGCTCAAAGGTTCAAGATCCCATACATCGTGCGTCGTAGTCGCAGTGAGCGCGCCAAGATGACCGATGCCGCGTCACCGTCCCCTCAACGGCGCTCGGACACTGCGAAACTCGTCCAGACGTCGTCCACTCCGGGTGCTCAGCGCTGAGGACGCTTCCGTTCCAGGGCCGGTCGAGAGTCCGTTCCGTATCCAGGGGCCACTCCGCCTCCACGGCACGTTCCGGCTCCCGCCGTGGGTCCCGAGGACGGACCTGTTCCCGGGGACGCTCCGGTTCTCGGCCTCGCTCCAACTCCAGGTCGGGGTGCGACACGTCGAGGGAGACCAGGTCCCGCTCCCGCACGCCCACCGCCCTTAGAAGCATGTTCACACTGTCCTGGGCCGACAAGGTTCGAGGAGGACGTGAGGGTCCAAGAGATGACGACCCGCCTCGTGATTTGCACCACGCACACGAGCTCGAAGAGTTGCGACGAGTTAGCGAGCAGTTGAGGAAAGAAAATGCTCAGGTTAAACAAGGAATGCGCAGGGTAGCTGCGGAGATGGCGGACATTAGGAAGCTCGCGCTTTCACCCTCCTCGCCGCAACCCGCTTTGGCACCGGTCGCCATGGATACGTCCGAGACATGCCGCAGCTTGGGCGCGCGGCTCGCGCGCCCAAGCGTCGAGCGGTACAGAACAGACAGGAAGACGACACTATAAGATTGCTCTCAGAACTCAAGAATGCCTTTGCTAGCATGCAGGTTAGCTTAGCAAAGGTCCAGGAAGCTATAGCGCACCCAAAAATGGGCTTAGGGGCACTCAGTGAACGTATAAGCAAATTAGAGGGGTTCGATGCCAGGAGCGAACCCAGCCCCACTCCTTCGCAGGTCGCAGCACGACGTCATGTACTAGCAACACCGACGGAGGGCGCGATTCTCAGGGCCGTTCAAGCTTCCTCTTAGCCTAGCCTTTAGTATCTGGCAATCTAACTGCGTAGGGTATTCCAACAAGAAGCCGCTTCTGCAGCAATATTTAGGCACTCTCACAGTTAAGCCCCAAATCTTCGCTATTCAGGAAGTTGCAACTAGTACGCCTATCAAACTCGCAGGTTATCGGGTAGTATCCTCACATTCAGGAGGTAGGGGAGTTGCTAACCTTGTCAACAAAAGGTACTATTGCCTCTCTCGCGACCTCGGCGCAGTTGGTGATGGCATCGAGTACGTCATGACTGAAATCCTCATGAACCCACCCAGAAAGGGCCACAAAAGAAACAGCCTCTTAATCCTCAACGTATACTGCAGCCCCAGCTACCGCAGGGCGAGGGCGAACTCTCTCCTCAAGAGGGCCGTCAGCCTTGCCAGTGGGCACCCCCTTGCCGTCGTCGGGGATTTCAACGCCCCACATAGGGGGTGGGGGTACACCCATGACACGCCCAAGGGACGTGAACTGTGGCAGACTGCGATGGAACTGGACTTGACCCTTATCCCCGATAAGGATTTTTCCACTAGGAGAGGCAACTCCACATGCCGGGACACTACCCCAGACCTCTCTTTTGTCAAGAACGTAGGGGAGGTCAAGTGGGTCAACACGGATCTAGACCTCGGAAGTGACCACTACCTCATCGAAATCTCCCTCGCGATTGCCCGCTATAAGACGAGGGAACTCAAGTTGATCGACTGGGACGTTTTCCGCAATATCAGAGCCGAGCGCGCACCGACGGACAAGACATACTTTGAAGGTTGGTGCAAAGGGACCAGGAACGACGCCGCCGCGGCAACCTAAGAGGTCGTCACTGACCTCGACGTTGACAAGATGGATAGCAGGTTGGCGCACCTGCTGGAAGCCAAGCAAGCCCTCCTAACGAGATGGAAGGGGCAGAAGCGTAACAAAAGGCTTCGCAAGAAGGTTTCGAAGGTTAACAGGGACATCGAACAGCACTGCAAGAACCTGTGTGAGCAACAATGGGATGAGCTCTGCGAATCTGTCGAGGGTCAGCTCAGATCAGGCAAGAGCTAGGGTCTGCTCAAACACCTTCTCGATGAGGGCAGCACCAGATCCAGCCAGAGACAATCCCTTGCGCGAGCCATCCACCTCGCTACGGACGAGCTGATTGTCGACAGACTCATAGACAAGTACTTGCCAGTCGCAGATAGCTCTGCTCCTGCCCAGTTCCCTGACTACGCGGGGTGCGCGGTGCCGGAGTTGGACAAGGACTTTACCGCGGCCGAGATCCGAGAAGTCCTCTTCTCACTCAACGTCAGATCTGCCCCTGGCCCAGATGACGTCACTTACAGGATGCTGAGGAATCTCGATGAGGAGTCGATTGACTTCCTCACTGAAAGGATTAATGAAGTCTGGCGCAGTGGACAGGTCCCCACGCAGTGGAAGGCGGCCTGCACGGTACCCATTCCCAAACCCGTTATGCACCAGGAATCGAGAATGTAAGACCAATTTCCCTGACGTCCTGTGTGGGTAAGGTTGCAGAGCATGCCCTGCTCAACTGGCTCAAGGTGCACACCGAGGCTAATGACATGTACAGCCACAACATGATTGGCTTCAGAGCTGGCCTCTCGACATAGGATGCCATGAAGCTAATAAAGCATCAGATCATCGACCGGAGCACGGGAGATACCAGAGCCATCTTTGTCTTAGACCTGCAGAAGGCATTCGACAATATCTCACACGAATTCATTCTCCAGTCCATTGCCGGACTCGGGCTCGGGAAGAGGGCCTACGACTTCGTACGATCCTTCCTTAGCCAGAGAACTGCCCAGCTCAAGATCGAAGGATACCTCTCGCAAGAGATCACCCTCGATTCACTCGGCACGCCTCAGGGCTCAGTCATCTCGCCAACTTTATTTTCTAAGGAGCTCGCGAAGATTCAAGGAATCAACCATACCATCTACGCAGATGACATCACCTTCTGGTGCGTCGGCGGGAGCGACAGCCAAGTTGAAGCCGCCATCAGAGCGCCATCGATGCGACCGAGCGCTTCCTCCCCCCCGCTGGGCTCAGATGCTCTCCATCGAAATCTGAGCTACTTCTCTACAAGAAAAGAGCCAGAGGTGGCGGCCATCGTGATTGGAAACCCGCGTCCGAGAGCGAAATACGGCTTTTCACTGGTAATGGGTCTCCATTGCCCAGAGTGTACTCGCTCCCAATATTTTGGATGTACATCGAGTCTAACGGTGCCAATGGAACCGCACTCAGAAAGATCACCGCCAAGACGGAGAGTGCTCTCGGCCTCATTCGGAGGATAGCCAACAGGCCCCGGTGAATCAAGGAAGGCAATCTCATCCGCATTATACACGGTTTTGTTCTCTGCCACCTTTCTTACTCGAAGGCCATGCATAATCGGCATGTTGCAGAGAGGAACAAGCTCAATTCACTCATTAGAAAGGTCTTTAAGCTTGCCCTCGGCTTATCTGCAAACACCCACACCGAAAACCTGTTGATGTCCGGAGTCCGCAACACGCTCGTAGAAATTATCGAGGCCCAAGAACACTCACAGCTGCTCAGGCTATCCAGCACCCGACGGGCCGCAAGATACTCGACGAGGTGGGCCTCAATCCTGTCGACCAGTGCCCCGACGCCATGCGGATTCCCAGCGACATCAGGTCTCAACTGCACATCGCGCCCCTTCCCCGCAATATGCACCTCGCAGACAATGTCAGCAGACGTCGGGCCAGGGGTACAGCTCTACTCGAGCATGTTCGCAATAACCACATTGAGGCAAGCTTCGTGAATGCCGCGGAATATGTCCAACAGGAGGCATTCGCCGTCTCCATCGTCAACTCCCATTGAAGGCTCACTTGCTGCGCTACGGTACGCACTTCGAGGCCCGTGGTAGCCGAACAGGTTACAATCGCGCTGGCTGTGCTCGATGGTCGTAGAGAGGCAATATATTGTTACGGTGAAGGGAACGAAGAAGTTGAGTTGGACTAGACAAAGATGAAGTCTGGCAGTTGCCTGAACGCCATATACGCCAGTTATAAATATACGTTATTTTACACTCGTGGGCCTGCTTTCTTCCTGCAACATTTAGGTGGAAGGTGCGGTGCACAATCACAGAACTTCGCAGCGGACGTTATCTACCTGCTGCCACAATGGCAAATCAACCGACACCAGCGAAAACGCCTCAGCAGCCCGCGCCAACGGTCATCCTCACTCATCCGCGGGACCCAGAGACATTTTGTGGCACGGACAACGCCGACGTCGAGGACTGCCTTACGATGTACGAACGAGTGTGCGACAACAACAGGTGGGTTCCAACAATGATGCAAGCAAACGTGATATTTTACCTAAGAGGAACTGCGAGGCAATGGCACGACACACACGAACCTGACCTAACGAACTGGGATGTCTGCAGAGAAAAAATGCGAGATCTGTTTGGCAGACCTGTCGGTCGTCTGCTGGCGGCAAAAAAAGAGCTTGCGTGTCGCGCTCAAACGTCCACAGAATCCTACGTCGTCTACATACAGGATGTGCTGGCCCTCTGTCGCAAGGCTGATAACAACATGACCAAGGCAGACAACATTGGTCACATATTGAAAGGTATTGCAGACGATGCCTTCAGTCTCCTGATGTGCAAGGATTGTGCCACTGTGGATGCAATTATAAGGGAGTGCCGGTGCTTCGAACAAGCGAAGGGCCGCCGCGTCACTCAAACTTTCGGCCGATTGCCCAATACCGCCGCGACATCTTCTTGCGAAGACCCGCCGCGGTTCGTTCATCCCACAGGACCGGAAGATATCACGCGCATCGTTCGCCGTGAGCTTGAGGCCATGGCTCCAGCTCCAGTTCGTCCCGACTTTCGGGAAAGCGTGCCGGCTATCTCCCTCATACAATCCGTCGTTCGGCAGGAAATAGCAAGTTTGGGCACTCCATCGCTCTGCTCGGTCCACCATACAAACGCCTACCAGATTTCTCCGGCCGCTCGCTCCCAGACGCAAAGTTTTCCGCCACCCCGTCGCAATCCAGCCGACTGGCGTACAGCGGATGATAAACATATCTGCTTTAATTGTTCCGGTATTGGATACATCGCCCGTCATTACCGCAACCATTGGTTGTCGCCTACTCGGTGGTCGTCTCCGAGTCACTACCGCCAAGTACCAGACCATCTTACTTTCTCGCCCTATACGCCGACTAGGAACATCAACGCCGACAGTGCTCCACCAAGATCCAGCCGCTCCCCGTCTCCGCAAGGTCGTAGGTCCCGTTCGCCTCTCGTTCACCGCTCTTCGTCCCCTTCTGCAACCGGTCGCTTCGCTTCGGGAAACTAGGCGGTGCAGCTCCCAGAGGTGAAGCTGCAACTCCGACCCAGCCCACAAATCCTCTGTTGACCCTGCCTACATGTGGCAGCCTACTGGACATTGAAGTTGATGACGTTCCTGTTAGATCTCTCGTTGACACAGGAGCACAGCTTTCAGTTATGAGCGCTGCTCTCCGCCGAAGGCTCAAAAAGGTTCTGACACCCGCCATACCGCGCACTGTGCGAGCCGCCGATGGGAGTACGTCACCGGTCCTTGGAATGTGCAGAGCACGTGTGACCATTGGGGGCCATTATACCGTTGTTCTATATATCGTCCTTGAACACTGTCCACACGACCTAATTCTCGGCCTCGACTTCCTTTCGAAACACTCTGCCCAAATTGACTGCTCCGCAGGTGTTGTACAGTTGGATCTGCCGCTTCCTACCGACACATCAACTTGTGCTTCACACCGCTTATGTTCTGCTGAGTTTACAAGGCTGTCTCCACAGGCGGCTACAAATGTCCTCCTGACGCTCTGTCCTCCCGTACCTGATGGGGAGTACGTCGTCGCTTACTGACGTGATTTTGTCGCGCAATATTGCCCTACCGAGCACCTTAATCCGTATTCGCGAAAATTGCGCTCGCGTGCCCATCCTCAATCTTGGATTTTCGTCGCTTGTGCCGCCACACGGTATCGCCATTGCGCATATCACTCCTTTGGAAGAATTTGAGATTTATTCTTTGACCTCTGAATCCTTCGTCAGTACCTATGGACCTTTGTCACCCACTCCTCCGTACTCGACGCCTGCGGACGATGTTTCTAAGATGATCGCCCCTGACCTTCCTTCCGAGCAAACAACAGCTCTTCGTCACCTCCTGTCATCTTTTCGGGACGTCTTTGATTTGGACGACCGTGCACTTGGCCAGACATCTGTTGTCACGCATCGCATCAACACCGGTGACGCCAGCCCCATTCATAGGCGGCCATATCGTGTCTCGGCAACTGAAAGGTCCATCATACAGAATGAAGTAGACATGATAATGAACAAGGACATCATTGAACCTTCCAGTAGCCCGTGGGCATCACCGGTTGTATTAGTAAAGAAAAAGGACAACTCGTGGCGCTTCTGCGTTGACTACCATCACCTCAACAGGATAACAAAGAAGGATGTTTATCCCCTGCCACGCATTGATGACGCTCTTGACTGCCTTTACTGATCCCAATACTTTTCATCAATTGACCTCCGCTCCGGCTATTGGCAGATTAGCGTCGATGAGATGGACCGCGAGAAAACCGCCTTCGTCACACCGGACGGTCTGTGCCAATTTAAAGTCATGCCCTTTAGATTATGCAATGCGCCAGCTACATTCGAGCGCATGATGGACTGTCTCTTGCGCGGCTTCAAGTGGTCTACATGCCTCTGTTACCTAGACGATTTGATCGTGTTTTCGCTGAACTTTGAGAGCCACCTGCGGCGCCTCACAACCATACTCTCCGTGTTGCGCAGGGATGGCCTTCAGCTAAACTCCTCCAAGTGCCATTTCGGCCGCCGTAAAATAACATGCTCGTCCATCTCGCAAACGCCGCCGAAATCCAACCTGATCCACAAAAAGTTGACGCCGTGCGAAATTTTCCTGTTCCTTGTTCAACAAATGATGTTCGTAGTTTTCTGGACTTATGCTTTTATTTCCGGCGATTTGTGAAAAACTTTGCCGACATCGCTCACCCTGTCATTGATCTTCTTAAGAAAGACGTCTCTTTCTCTTGGGGACCACTGCAGGAGAAAGCCTTTTCTAGCCTGATTGAGCGGCTTACAACTTCCCTAATTCTGTCACACTTTGACCCTTCTGCACCAACTGAAGTACGAACTGACGCGAGTGGTCATGGCATCGGCGCTGTCCTCGCTCAGCGTCAACAGGGCCAAGACCGTGTCATCGCTTACGCCAGCCGCCTTCTTTCCACGCCCGAGCGAAATTACTCCACTACTGAGAGAGAATGTCTTGCGCTCGTATGGGTGGTCGCGAAATTCCGGCCGTACTTTTTCGGTCGGAGCTTCTGCGTCGTAACCGATCATCACGCCCTCTGCTGGCTCTTCTCTTTGAAGGACCCAACTTGACGACTTGCACGTTGGGCATTGCGTGTACAGGAATATACATTTTCTATTATGTATAAGTCAGGACGCCTGTACAAAGACGCTGACTGCCTATCCTGCAATCCCGTGGATCAACCAGACGATACCTATGCAGACTCGGACATCAGTGTTCTATCCATCTCCCGCTTCCTCCATATTGGCGACGAGCAGCGCAAATATCCTGTTATTCGAACACTTATGGAACGCCTAAGCTCCTCGCCCAATGAGCCGTTCCTCCGGATGTTCACCTTGCGCGATGGAACTTTATACCGTCGTAGCGTTCGTCCTGACGGCCCGGAGCTCCTCCTAGTCGTTCCCAAGGACCTTGGACTAGCCGTGCTCCAGCAACTTCACGAGGCTCCTACTGTTGGACATCTGGGCATCACTCGTACATACGACCGCCTGCGGCGCTGCTTCTTCTGGCCCGGCATTTATCGCTCTGTGCGCCGTTATGTCGCTTCTTGTGACCTGTGTCAGCGCCGGAAGACGCCTGCTACGCCTCCCGCTGGTTTGATTCAACCAATTGATATCCCCACAGAGCCTTTCTTTCGTGTGGGCCTAGACCTCCTTGGCCCCTTTCCAATTTCTATCAAAGGCAACAAGTGGATTGCTGTAGCAACCGATTATGCCATGAGATATGCCATCGCACGAGCACTACCAACCAGCTGCGCTACAGATGTCGCCGACTTCTTACTATACGACGTCATCCTGCACCACGGCGCCCCTCGCCGTGGTGTTCGTCGATGATTCCAAGGCAGCCATTAAGGCCTACCAAACCGGTATGATCTCCCCCCAGTCCCTCCACATTCTCCAAAGCGCCAAATGTATCTCTTTGCATCCTCTCATTTGGTTTCCCGCTCACTTGGGGTCGATTGAGAGTTCTCCCTCTAACCCTAACGAGGGCGCACACGACGCCGCGCGAGGACTCACTGACCGCACCGCCTCAGCAGTCCCCCTGCCCCGCGGGGAACCCTTGCTCACGTTTAATGATATCACCACACACTACTATCTGTCAAGACGGGTATTGCCCCTCCCGCACCGCGCCTTATACAGGGCGCGGGCGGTTATGCTTCGACTTTTACAAGCCGGTGCATACCCTAACCTTGCCGTTCTTCATGCCATATACCCTGAAGGATATCCCAGTGCGGACTGCCCTGCCTGTGGACTAAGGGCAGCATTGGACCATGTGTTATGGCAGCGAGGATAGGTGGGCTGCACTCTTGGGCAGCCCCGAACTCAACGACCAAACCCTGGCCGTCCAGAGTGCCCGCTATCGGGCCGTCAAGCTCGGCTTGGCGGTCCCTACGTGGGACGAGCCGGGTCGCACGGGGTGTCCCCTGCGTCTTCTCTGGACCAAAATAAGGTTACTTCACTCACTCACTCACTCACTCACTCACTCACTCACTCACTCACTCACTCACTCACTCACTCACTCACTCACTCACTCACTCACTCACTCACTCACTCCCAAGCGGAGCGGTAAATAACTATATAGGAAACAAAAGAAAACAAATAGAACAACAAAACAAGTTTATAATTGGCACTGTGTCGCGTCTGTTTCTTTCACCGTCCGTGTGCTTCTGCGCTACTGTGTAAACAGATACAGTAGCACAGATTATGATATGCCAAGACTAAGAAAGATAGGGTGAGATTCACGCCATTGTAATTGTAGAGTGTGGTACGGGACACAGTTGTGTGAATCTATTGCACCAGTTGTTATTGTCAAGATCACGTTGCTGTGCTGCATAGTCGTTAGTACATTTATTTATGTAATAAACAACGCAGCCGTCAGCAAATAGTAGCATGCAAGATGAAATATTGGAAGGCAAGTAGTTAATGTATATGACGAAAAGAAAACGTCCTATGACGCTTTCCTGGAATGCATCAGATGTGACGTCAGTAATAGAAGGACAGCGGTTGAGGATTATAAATTGACGACTAAGTGATGAAAAATTGAGAAGCCATGAGAGTGAGTCAATAGTGATTCAATACTTAGAGCAGAGAATTTAGAAATAAGAGGGCAATGAGAAACACGACCAAATGCTTTTGAAAAGTACGATAAAGTGGCATCCGTTTCCTGTTTGTTATTTATATTGAAATGTAAATCAATCGTAAACTTTAGCAATTGGGTTTCGCATGGAAGGCTTTCCTAAAAGCATGGGCCGTATAACGTAAAACTATTGCAATATGTTTTCATTCCAATCTCCTGACGTCAAATTTGCGTAACCGCCGACGCAGGCTCGGGCGGTCACCCACAGGGTTGTCTGAACAAACCAATCAAATGCTCTCCTCGTTCATAGGAGGTCTCCTTTGTTTGCTTGAAGAACGAATAACATTGCCTGAACTGAGCGGCTTGTCTTATCTAATTGGCTCACAAAAGGCGAGGAGCATGCTCAAGTGGAGAGGGATTCGATGGGGCAGAGCCACTGCACTGAATATCGATAACCGGATGAAGAGGGTGGTGCCGGCGTCTGGGATTGGTCCGCTTTCTCTTAGTAACTGCCGGTGGCTGGTCGACAATCGCGGCGGCATGCAACAGAAGCTTAAGAATGGCGCTAAAATGGATCCTAAGTAAAGAAGAGTTGGCAGAACGAGGTTCTAAACGTGCCGAAAGTTCTCGAAAACGTTACACGGCAACGCAAAATGTTTTATTAGACGCAAATAAACCCATGCTCTCCGGCAGGGGCGAGTAGCCAGTGCCAGAGCGATCTGCGGCAGCCATGTTTTATTCTTTTCGGAATGGGGCAGCCTGCGGCTATCCAGAAGAAAATTCAGTTTTGTTCGGCATAATAATGCATCTGTAACGCGTACGTGTCACTTTGACGCGGTAAGTTCTAGCGGTTTTGTGACGTCGCCTGAGAGGCAGGTGAAGTGGGTGCAGTCCGAAAACTTTTGACCAATAACCGAGGGCTAATGGCAAAAAGATGTCAAATCAGAAATACCTATATTTGTTTTGTTCGGTCAAATTATGCATTATCAGTGTGTACACTTCATATAAAATGGGGACCTATCGTTCTTTTCGTGACGTCGCGTGAGAGACAGGTGAAGTTGGGGTGGCCCATAACATTTCTGACCAATCGCGGTGAGCTGATTGCAGAATTGGAATAGAAAAGTTTGGAATACCCTTTCGTTAGAGCGCCTCATGCTGTTTCGTGAAGAATGTGATACTTTTCGGATGTATGTGAATGCACAAGACGTTTATGTGCTGCAGAAATTTGCGAGAAACAGATGTCGCTGATATTTGGTGGTAGTTTTATGCCTGTGTTTATTGTCATTTTTCTTTAAATGGGGCTAGCCTTCACGACTTTCAGTCATCGGGCGACACACCTGACGATAAATACTGCTTGAAGGAATTGCCACGTGGTAGTGACGTATAAAGAACACAGTTGCAATACTGTGAAAGAAACTAACTTTTATTGGGCGAACCTGTGTCCACAAAAACAGGCCACGCTTAAGGAAAAGCGAAAATCGCGAACACAGTCGGCGATCGTCAAAATCTGATCAGTGGGTCAAGCGCGTGGGCCTTTATACAGCAGTCGTCGAATGTTCCAGACTAATCGCTGGCACCCGCGTGTCGTCCACAAAGTTCTACACCATTCGCGTCAGGCGATGAAATCAGATAACACAAGGTTCGGCAACAACAGAGAGCGGACAGAAGCACCGATAACATTTCAGAAACTTCCGATACATGCAGGCGCGTCCCGCGCTGTGCGATTACAATTGTTAGGCGGCGAAACGTGGTCGCCCAATAAAGACAAGTACTCGTGTCAATACCTCCTTCTTAAAAAGCATCGACCCAATGCTGCAAACAAACGAAATTGATAAAGAAAAGCAAACGTAACAAAAAAAAACGACAAAATAAGGAAGTTCGTCAGCGTGCGTAAAAGGGCTTAAGACGAAGCACGGGGACAGCTTCAGATCATGCGCAGCGCCGCTGTGAAGTGCCGTCTGGCATGACCTAATACTCCAGTTCCCCAATACGTCGGATGATCTTGTAGGGTCCGCAGTAGCGTCGCAATAGTTTATTACTCAGTCCTCGTCGGCGTATCGGGGTCCATACCCAAACACGGTCGCGGGCTGGTACTCGACGAAGCGTCGTCGGAGGTTGTAGTGTCGGCTGTCGGTCCTCTGCTGGTTCTTGATCCGTAGGTGGGCGAGCGGTCGAGCTTCTTCGGCGTGCTGGAGATAGGTAACGACGTCAAGACTCTCCTCGTCAGTGACGTGCGGCAGCATGGCGTGGAGCGTCGTCGTCGGGTTCCTGCCGTAGACCAGCTTAAATGGCGTTATCTGTGTTGTTTCTCGGCACCGCCGTGTTGTAAGCGAATGTTACGTACGGCAGGACCGCATCCCAGGTCTTGTGTTCGAAGTCGACGTACATTGCTAGCATGTCGGCTAGGGTTTTATTCAGGCGCTCCGTAAGACCATTCGTCTGCGGATGGTAGGCAGTTGTCCTCCTGTGACTTGTCTGACTGTATTGCAGAATGGCTTGGGTGAGCTCCGCTGTACACGCCATTCCTCTGTCGGTGATGAGGACTTCTGGGGCGCCATGCCGCAGCAGGATGTTTTCGACAAAAAATTTTGCCACTTCGGCTGCGCTACCTTTCGGCAATGCTTTAGTTTCAGCGAAGCGGACTTATTTCCGGAAGTTGATGTCGGAAACGGTACCAACAAGTCCATCCCGATCTGCTGGAACGGTCGGCGAGGAGGTTCGACTGACTGTAGTAATCCCGTTGGCCTTGTCGGTGGTGTCTTGCGTCGCTGACAGTCTCGGAATGTTCTGACAACGGGCGACGTCGGCGGTTAGGCGCGGCCAATAATACCTTTCCTGTATCCTCGATAGCGTCCGGGAAAATCCGACGTGTCCAGCGGTTGGATCGTCATGTAGGGCATGCAATACTTCTGGGCGCATTCCTGACGGGACAACAAGAAGGTAGTTGGCGCGCACTGCTGAGAAGTGCTTCTTTACGAGTAGGTTGTTTTGAAGCGAGAACGAAGACAATCCTCACTTAAATGCCCTAATGACAGCGTCGTTTTGCCCTTCCAAATAGTAGACGAGGTTGTCCAACTCTGGGTCTGTTCGCTGCTGTTCAGCGAAGTCTTCCGTGCTTAAAATGCGAAGGAAGGCGTCGTCATCCTCGTCATCTTGCAGCGGCGAGTCAATGGGGGCGCGTGATAGGCAATCGGCATCAGACTGTTTTCGTCCGTACTTATAGGTTACAGCGATATCAGATTCTTGCAGTCTTAGGCTACACCGCGCCAGCCGTTTTGAATGATCCTTTTAAATTCGCTATCCCACACAAGGCGTGATGGTAGCTGACGACTTTGAATGGCCTGCCATATAGGTAAAGGCGAAATTTCGCTGTAGCCCAAACGGTGGCGAGGCATTCCCTTTCGGTTGTAGATTAATTGCCTTCCGCTTTTGACAACGGCCGGCTAGCGCAAGCTATCACGTGTTCATGTCCATCCTTTCTCTGGACTAGGATGGCACCGAGGCCTAGGTTACTGGCTTCAGTGTGGATTTTGGCATCGGCGTCCTCATCGAATTGCGCAAGTACGGCGGCGACTGCATGCGTCGTTTGAGTTCTTTAAGTGCGTCGGCCTGCGGCGTTTCCCACTTGAACTCGACATTCTATTTAGTTAGCTGTGCCAGTGGCTCAGCGATGCGAGAAAAGTCCTTGACAAAGCGCCTGTAGTAGGCACACATGCCATGAAATCTACGCACTGCCTTATTGTCGATGGGCTGCGGGAACTTTGCGATGGCACTTGTACTCTGCAGGTGGGGCTGGACTCCAGACTTGCTGATAACGTGGCCTAGAAACAGAAGCTCATCGTAAGCGAAGCGGCACTTTTCTGGCTTCAGAGGGAGACTTGATGGCCTCTAGTACAATGCCAAGCCACCTAAGGTGATCGTCGAAATTTCTGGCGAAGACGACGATGTCATCGAAGTAAACAAGACAGGTCTGCCACTTCAGTCCTGCTAACACCGTGTCCATGATGCGGTGGAAAGTCGCAGGCGCCGAGCACAGTCCGAATGGCATAACCTTGAACTCGTAGAGGCCGTCTGGCGTGATGAAAGCGGTCTTTTCGCGATCTCTCTCGTCGACTTCTATTTGCCCGTAGCCAGACTTCAGTTCCATTGACGAGAAGTATTTTGCGTTGCAGATAGGATCCAATGCGTCGTCTATCCTTGCTAGGGGGTATACATCCTTCTTTGTGATCTTGTTCAGTCGACGATAATCGACGCAGAAGCGTAAGGTTCCGTCCTTTTTCTTCACAAAGACAACAGGGGATGCCCACGTGTTTTTCGACTGCTGGATGATGTCGTCGCGCAGCATTTCGTCGACTTGTTGCCTAATAGCTTTGCGTTCTCGGGTCGAAACTCAGTAAGGGCTTTGGCGGAGTGGTCGAGTGCACTCCTCGGCGATTATGCGATGCTTTGCGACTAGTGTTTGTCGAATACTCTATAACGTCGAAAAGCTGCCTTTGTAACGTTGGAGCAGGCTTCTGAGCCGTTGTTGCTTAATCATGGGGAGACTTGGATTAATTTCGTAGTCTGGTTCGGGAACCATGGTCGTCGGGGCAGATGTGGCGGAATCCGAGAGGGCAAACGCATTCCTGGTTTCCAGAATTTCCTTGATATACGTGATCGTCGTGCACTTGTTCATGTGCTTGAACTCCTGGGTGAAGTTTGCCAGCAGCACTTCAGTTTTCTCTCGATGCAGTCGAGCGGTCCCTCTTGCGACGCAAATTTCACGGTCTAGCAGTAGACGTTGGTCACCCTCGATGATGCCTTCTACGTCGGCAGGTGTTTTGGTGCCGACGGAAATGACAATGCTGGAGTGAGGCGGGATGCTGACTTGACTTTCGAGCACGCTTAAGGCATGGTGACTACGAGAGCTCTCCGCGGTATCGCTCGATCTTCCGACAGTGTTATCGACCTCAGGTCGATCATTGCGCCGTGTTGGTTCAGGAAGTCCATGCCGAGAATGACGTCTCGTGAATGCTGTTGGAGGATAACGAAGCTGGCAGGGTAAGCCCGCTCATGAACGGTAATTCTCGCCGTGAAATTCCAGTCGGCGTGATGAGGTGTCCTTCAGCGGTTCGAATTTGAGGGCCTTCCCATGCAGCTTTAACTTTCTTCAACTGGACGGCGATCTGTCCACTCATTGCGGAGTAATCGGCCCCTGTGTCCACTAAGGCGGTGACTGCGTTGCCGTGCAGAAGCACGTCGAGGTCGGTGGTTCTTTCTCATGCATTACGGTTAGGTCTTGGCGTCACATCACGGCTGCGTCACGTTGACCTGTGGCTGGTATGTGGCGGTATGTGAACGACAATCTTGTGGACATCATTAAGGAGTGTGCAATGGAATTCGGTGGGAACTCCGTTAGGCTGGATACCAGCAAACTATCGCAGGAGACGAAATATCTGATCAAGAAACGCCAATGTATGAAAGCATCTAACCCTACAGCTAGAATAGAACTGGCAGGACTTTCGAAGTTAATCAACAAGCGTAAGACAGCTGACATAAGGAAGTATAATATGGATAGAATTGAACATTCTCTCAGGAGCGGAGGAAGCCTAAAAAGAGTGAAGAAGAAACTAGGAATTGGCAAGAATCAGATATATGCGTTAAGAGACAAAGCCGGCAATATCATTACTAATATGGATGAGATAGTTCAAGTGGCTGAGGAGTTCTATAGAGATTTATACAGTACCAGTGGCACCCTCGACGATAATGGAAGAGAAATTAGTCCAGAGGATTTCGAAATCCCAAAGGTAACGCCGGAAGAAGTAAAGAAAGCCTTGGGAGATATGCAAAAGGGGAAGGCAGCTGGGGAGGATCAGGTAACAACAGATTTGTTGAAGGATGGTGGACAGATTGTTCTAGAGAAACTGGCCACCCTGTATACGCAATAACTCATGACCTCAAGCATACCGGAATCTTGGAAGAACGCTAACATAATCCTAATCCATAAGAAAGGGGACGCCAAAGACTCGAAAAATTATAGACCGATCAGCTTACTGTCGTTTGCCTACAAACTCTTTACTAAGGTAATCGCAAATAGAATCAGGAACACCTTAGACTTCTGTCAACCAAAAGACTAGGCAGGATTCTGTATAGGCTACTCTACAATAGACCATATTCACACTATCAATCAGGTGGTAGAGAAACGTGCGGAATACAACCAACCCTTATATATAGCTTTCATTGATTACGAGAAACCGTTTGATTCTGTCGAAACCGCAGGAGTCATAGAGGCATTACGGAATCAGGGTGTAGACGCGCCGTATGTAAAAATACTGAAAGATATCTATAGCGGCTCCACAGCCACCGTAGTCCTCCATAAAGCAAGCAACAAAATCCCATTAAAGAAAGGCGTCAGGCAGGGAGATACGATATCTCGAATGCTATTCACAGCGTGTTTACAGGAGGTATTCAGAGACCTGGATTGGGAAGAATTGGGGATAAAAGTTAATGGAGAATACCTTAGTAACTTGCGATTCGCTGATGATATTGCCTTGCTTAGTAACTCAGAGGACCAATTGCAATGCATGCCCACTGACCTGGAGAGGCAAAGCAGAAGAGTGGGTCTAAAAATTAATCTGCAGAAAACTAAAGTAATGCTTAACAGTCTCGGAAGAGAACAGCAATTTACAATAGGCAGCGAGGCACGGGAAGTCGTAAGGGAATACATCTACTTAGGGCAGGTAGTGACGGCGGAGCCGGATCATGAGACGGAAATAATCAGAAGAATAAGAATGGGCTGGGGTGCGTTTGGCAGGCATTCTCAGATTATGAACAGCAGGTTGCCATTATCCCTCAAGAGAAAAGTATATAATAGCTGTGTCTTACCTGTACTCACCTACGGGGCAGAAACTTGGAGGCTTGCGAAAAGGGTTTTACTCAAATTGAGGACGACGACGAGCTAAGGAAAGAAGAATGATAGGTGTAACGTTAAGGGATAAGAAAAGAGCAGATTGGGTGAGGGAACAAACGCGAGTTAATGACATCTTAGTTGAAATCAAGAAAAAGAAATGGACATGGGCAGGACATGTAATGAGGAGGGAAAATAGCCGATGGTCATTAAGGGTTACGGACTGGATCCCAAGGGAAGGTAAGCGTAGCAGGGGGCGGCAGAAAGTTAGGTGGGCGGATGAGATTAAGAAGTTTGCAGGCATGGCATGGCCACAAATTATGCATGACCGGGGTTGTTGGAGATGTATGGGAGAGGCCTTTGCCCTGCAGTGGGCGTAACCAGGCTGATGATGATGATGATGGTATGTGGCGTCGTCAGGTCGTCTTTCGTCGGCGTAGTCTTGGCTTCCTGACTTCGTCGGGACGGCTGCGCGTGGTTATTCTGTCGTCGAGATCGTCTTTTCGGCGTCTTCGTCGGCGGCGGAGGATCTTCGTCAGTTCGACGAACAGCAACCGCACCTCCATTGGTTGCTGCTCTTAGTTTTCCGAATATTGGCTCGCAGACCGTCCCCGGGCTGGGCCAGTGCATGGTCGGCGCTGCGGCGAGTGGTAGAGGCCTGGTGACGGCGTACGGGACGGTTGTCGAGAGCTCCACTGTGTGGTGGCGAGGTAGTCGGCGATATCGCGAGGTCGTTCACCAAGCTGAGATTGCTGCGCGTTCACCGCGAACCCTCGAAGTCCCATCTCCCGGTATGGGCATCGGCGGTAGACGTGAGCAGCGTCTCCGCAGTTGTAGCAGAGCGGGCAGTGGTCAGGAGTGCGCCAAATGTCTGTCTTCCTCGCGTGGCGGCGCTGGGTGACGGGCGGGAGTGCTGGCGGCGGCGGCGGTGTACGACGGAATTGTGGCGTTGAAGGGCCCTGGCGCGGTCGTGGAGGGTGGCCTTGACGGCGGCCAATGGCGGCGTAGGTCATCGATTCCGGCTGGCGCTGCGGTGATTCTGGTTGCACCTCAGGAACCCCAAGGGATCTTTGATCAAGCTGATTTTTGGCGATCTCGGTGATGGAGGCTACTAGAGGCTGCGACCTGGGGTACAACTTCTGCAGCTCTTCCCGTACGACCACTCTGATAGTCTCACTCAGATCGTCGGTGGCCAGTGATTGAACTCCTGTGTAGTAGGTAGAGTTTGTGCGGCGGTTGAATTGCCGGTTGCGCATTTCGAGTGTCTTCTCGAAGCTGGTGGCCTCGCGAAGGAACTCTTCTACGGTCTCTAATCCTCTATACGCAAGACGGCTCCTGCATTTCCCGAGTCCCGAATATTCGCATCCTACACATGCATATAACAGCCAACGGGTGAAACATAGAAGCTGTTCGCAAAATCGAAGGTAAGGTTACAGCGGCTACCCGCCTAATCAAACGCATTACAAACAAGCACACGGGCATGAAGGAGGACAGTGTCATGCGCCTCATACACCCTCTCGCAATCAGTCACATCACTTACGTGGCTGCCTTCCACAACTGGAATGTCACCGAAAGGGTGAAAATCAACACCCTTATACGCAAGACTTGCAAGATCGTCCTCGGCCTACAAAAGTCCACAAGCACTGCTCGTCTGCTTCAGCTGGGGGTATACATTACGCTTGAGGAAATTGCGGATGCGCAAAGAGCCTCTCAACTCGAACGCTTGTCTCTGACAGCCACAGGCCGGTACATCCTGCAGAAGCTCGGCTTCAACTACTACGTCCAACACGGTCAGAAACAGGTCATTGCACCCGACCTCAGCTACACGCTGATTCTCGCCCCTATCCCTCGAAACATGTACCCCGAATTTATACGGGGCCGACACCAGGTCCGTGCCAAGGCACTGCTGCGCTCTTTAGGTGGAAAGAGGACTACTCACTTTGTAGACGCTGCAGAACACACGAGAACACCGGTTCACGGCGGTAGTCGTAGACGTTAGCTCCCGGCTTACGGATGCGTTTAGTGTCGCTACGGAATACCCCGAAACAGCGGAAGAGGTAGCGATTGCGCTTACCGACCCCCGTCTGCGAGGTAGTTTTTAGCGACTCACAATCCGCAGTTCGCAGCTACGCGCGGGGGCGTATTTCCTCCGAAGCTCTCCAGATTCTAAGGAAAGCTGGTCGACAGAACTTCGTTAGCACCGCGATCATGTGGTTTCCAGCGAACGTCGCCACCCTCACCGATGAGGGCCCCCCTAACTTGAACGAGGTAGCACACCGCTTTGCGCGAGAACTGACCCGCCGCGCAGAATCGGAGACCGCCTCTCCGAGTTCGGAACTCCTGGCGCAAAACACGCGAGAACGCTTGGTCAGGTACAATAACATCACCAAGCACTACCAGCTGGGCAGGCGGCTGCTGCCGCCACCTCACCTCATGCTGAAACGTCGCCAGGCAGTCGTCTGGCGACAATTGCAAACACAAACCTTCCCCAGTCCGGTGCGATTGCAGCACATTTTCCCCGTGTAATACCCGACTGCTCTTTGCAAATGATGTCAGGAAACTAGATCGACGCTGTCACACATGTTGTGGGAGTGTCGTGTTACATCAGCTGCAATGGCAGTAGCTCCGGAGGCTCTTGCGTCGAAGTGGGCCGCCGCTCTGCGCAGCTCCAACCTCAAGACACAAGAGTGGGCTGTCCAGCAAGCCCGAGAGGCGGCGACGAGGCAAGGCCTCGAAGTCCCTTCATGGGAGGCCTGAGCCCGGGTCGTCAAATTTGCCGGATTGAAAATAAAGTTGTTTCCATCCATCCATTCTACGGTCTCCGGTGGGCTTCGTATCATTGCGCAGAAAAGTTCTTCCTTCACATCACGCCTGAGAAGGCGGACTTTCTTCTCCTCGAGCCTATCCGGGTCGGCGTGGTGGAACAGAAGGTTCATTTCTTCCCTGAAGATCGCAACGTTCTCGTCAGGTAGGTGCACTCGGGTTTCTGGCATGGCTTCGGCCCTTTCCTTGCGCACGACGCTCGTAAAGGTGCGCAGGAAGCCGCTACGGAACAGGTCCCATCTTGTGAAGGTCGACTCCCGGTTCTCAAACCAGGTTCTGGCGGCGTCCTCTAAGGCAATGTATACATGCCGCAGCTTTTCGTCGGAGTCCCAGTTGTTGAAAGTTGAGATTCGTTCGTAGGTCTCCAGCCACGATTCCGGGTCTTCAGTCGCTGCTCCATGAAAGGTCGGTGGGTCCCGAGGTTGTTGCAAGATAATGGGAGGCGCTGAGGCAGCCATTGTGGTTGTCTTGGCCACGATCTTAGTCGTCTCGGGTAGAAGTCCGTGTTCCAGAGGTAGCTGTTGCAGTCTGCGACTTGCTCGATGATCCAGGACCACGTAGGGTTTGTCTTTGCGGTCCGGGCTCGGATCACGGCTTGTCGTGGGCGTGAGGCACATGAACCAACTAGCACCTTCACCAGATGTCACGTGGTAGTGACGTGCAAAGAACGCAGTAGCAATACTGTGAAAAAAACTTACTTTTATTGGGCGAACCTGTGCCCACAAAAACAGGCTACACTTAAATAATGGCGACAACGGCGAACACAGTCGGCGATCGTCAAAATCTGATCAGTGGGTCAAGGGCGTCTGCTTTTATACAGCAGTCGTCGAACGTTCCAGACTAATCGCTGGGACCCACGTGTCTTCCACAAAGTTCTACACCATTCGCGTCACGCGATGAAATCAGATAACACAAGTTTCGGCGACAACAGACCGCGGATAGAAGCACCGATAACATTCCAGAAACTTCCGATACATGCAGGCGCGTCCCGCGCTGTGCGATAACATTTGTTAGGCGGCCGGTGAAACGTGGTCGCCCGATAAAGACAAGTACATGTGTCAGTACGATGCAGAATGATACTTGAAGTACATACAGTAGTCTTTTAGAGCTGTGTGGTAACGTTGTCACTGCCACAGGCGGAAGACATTTTGAGGTTAATAATGAGACACGCAACGCCTTCGATTGACATGTCGATATGTGCCATTTATGAATAACCCTATCCTGGAGCTACTGGAACATCGGAATGGTCTTTCCAGTCGAAAGTAGATGGAAACTGCGTACAGCCGAGCGCCTCTGCAATGAAACGACTTGCATAACGAAGGAATGATCTTGTGCTGGTTCCGTTGTGAGCTGTGCGGCGAATGACCTTTACAACGAGGTGACCTGTATAACGAATGATTGCGTAAGCCCAAGCACGTAGTTATAAAGGCGCTCAACTGTATTAGCTACAATGCAAAAAATTCAAGCTCATTGTGGACACAGCAGTGTTCTGGTTTGGGGCAGTTCGTAGCATTGCATGATAGTAGGTTTTTGCTGAAGAGCTGCAAAAAAGAAAACTCATTTTATGGACTAGTGCTCCTTATAAAATGTAGTGCTCCCTCAGAGACCCTACTTTATTATGTGAGATGTAATTATTGAAATAAGCTGATCAGATTTATTTTATTGAAACCCCGTAACTACAGTAACGTCATATGACTAATATTTTTTTTTATTATCAGCACCTTTTGTCGTTCTCTCTTGATTCGCGGGAACCAAAGGAAGTTTCTTCTTATGTTCAATGCCAGTGCTGCTGTAGGAAGTTTTCTTTTTTCATTATCTTCTTTTTCTTCTCTCTTTTTATGTTATTCTCACGTGCATTTTTACGAGCCGCTTCCTGTTTGGGCTTGTGGAATGGTTTAGAGTATGGCTATAACATTACAGGCCAGGAAAAGATATTTTTTTTCTTTTTCAGTTTCAGTTGTGAGTGCAGAATTGTTTAACTGTTTTCAGCCAAAAGCGAATGGCCACTTGTTGGATGAAAGCAGGAAGAGAGGTCAAGGAACAAGTGCAGTGCGCGAGTAGCTTTCATTTGAAGGCATAGTGACAGGAGACAGACCGATGCAAGATATACTGGTGCAGTGATGTCGCATAAGTAATGTGGAGAAAATACAACGTGTGCCTTTGTGTCGTATTCAATAATGTACGGACTAATTCCACTTGAAGCCATAGGTGGTTTGGAGTGTAGCTCGCGTCCTCTGTTCTGCGTGATGTTGCTTGCCCTACTATTGCTGAAAAAGTCTTTTCAAGTACTTTTTATTGTACTTGAATAGGCTTATTCTCGGTTTATATTGCACATTTTAATGAGCAATAAACATTACCTTTGGGTATTTTCTCATATCTTCCATAAAGAAGTGTAACCATGTCCGGAAATAATTTTACGGCGATGCTGTCTGTGGCCAGGATCCCGGGAAATTACAACTCCGTCACGTCAACAGGAAACTCAGTAGGCTGATTCCGGCGGCAGTGCAGGGCCAGGAGCAATGGCTCATAGCCCCGTAAGGCGTGAAGCGAATGTAGTGCAGCTTTCGTTTCAATACGATGCGCAAAAACGAAAAGAAAGCTGTAAAACCCCGTGCCTGATGACCAGGCGCGCGCACTGCCGCGTTTATCAACGTGCGTGGCCGACCAGTCGCTCGCTGGTGGTCGTTGTGGCAGACATCTCAAAAATGGAAGCGAAGCCGTGGTTCACCGACCACGTGGAAGAGTTTGGCCTCGGTTACTTCCGCGATCCGATTCAACTGACTACTGTCCACGGGTCGATCTACTGTCCACGTCGATTTAGCTTTGGCTAAAAGCATTTCTCTAATAAGAACGGAAAACATCTGTGTGTATCATGGCGACCACAAAGCTGTCATAGCAGTAATTTCAAAGTAGTAAATGAAATAAAAATTTTATCAACTGCATTGAAACGCGTATTTGTATTATTCACACGTGTACTCGTTTCTCTTTTCCAGGTGACCACTTGTCACTGACTAACAAATGTTATCGCACAGCGCAGGACGCGCCTGCATGCATCGGAAGTGTCCGGAATGTTATCGATGGTTCCATCCGCTGTCTGTAACCGACCCTTGTGCAATCTGATTGCATGTATGCGCGACGGCAGTAGTGTAGAACTTCGTGGAATACACCCGGGTCCCAGCGATTACTCTGGAACATTCGACGACTGATGTATAAAAACCGACGTGCTTGATCCGCTGATCAGGTTTTCGACGATCGCCGAGTGTGTTCGCCGCTATCGTTGTTCTTTCAATGTACCCTGCTTTTGAGGGCACAAGTTCGCCCAATAAAATGCTACTTTCGTTAATCACAGTTTTGCTGCCTTCTTCACCATCGCTGCTACGTGACAATATTTCCCTTTGAAGAGCACTGTACATAATGGGGGCGCGTATTATGAGATCAGTGTTTCACAAGTTGGCCTACATTACGCACAACATATCTACAGCTTGGCTGACCAACGATCTTCACAGGAGTGGATTGGCGGTTATTTTTTTTTTTCTGTAATTGGTGTAGTTTTGTGATGCGCCAGATAATGTTTAGAAACACAGTTGCCTTTGGCGACGTGGTATTCATGCTGTTTTATACGCTTTAATAAAGTTTACCAATTTGCCGACGTCGCCTGAGTCGCATTCTTTTCGTTGGACTCCATGCGCGACAGTAGGTAAGTTAGATCTGAGGAGAACGTCCTTCACGCGTTCTAGTTGATCGAGTGAACTACTGTAAGGGATATGCGCCACCGAAACGTCGCAAACATTGAACGAGATTCGTTCGCTGGAAGAGTCGATCAGAAGAGAACCGAAACGGATGCAACTCCACACGAAAAATGTGGGGGTCGACCCACATCTCGCGCTTTTGTGGGACGCTCATAGTGGCCGTCTGAGACGATAGCTATTATGACATAAAGCATAATAGATAACTGAAACAATACTTAGCGGGCCTAGCACAAAAAAAGCGGAAGAGTCCGCTAAGGTCCTGGCGCGCCAAAATTAGCAGCCAATGTGCGCCAGCCTGTGCGGAAGGCTTAGCACTTGCTAAATGTGGCACTACTGGAACGCCTACTGTACCCAAAACAAGAGCAAGCAACAAAACGCGCACACTCAGAAGCACGCTTTCAGAAGCATGCTATCAGGAACAGCAGAGGAATAGATTCTGTGAGAGCTAGAGACAAAATACATCGGCGGCCACACATGAAGCCAAACATCCCTACCAAAATATAGTGGAAAACCAAGTGAAGATCTAGATCGCTCTTTCCGAACGCCGGAAGTCGGGATGGTCCTTAAGACACACACAACATCCAGGTAATTTGGGTTCACAAAGAAAATCCTCAAAAACTGAGTAGAAGCCCTAACGACTTACCTTAATAGCCATTGGGGAGCGGGAACACTGCCAAAGGAATGTAAGCACGCCAACATAGCCCTACTACCAAATGCGGACAATCCTGCAGGCCTCACCAACATGCGACCTAAATCCCTGACGTCGTACCTAGGCAAACTTATCGCCTGAAACCTCCTGTGGATGAGGCAGGTCTCTTTCCTGAGACAATGTTCGACATGAGGCCGAATTTGTCTTCAAAAAAGTCCTACCCCAATTGAAAGAACTATTCGACCATGTTACCACTCGTGGCAAACGCATACTCGCACTCGTTCTTAAAGGAGCATTTAACAACGTAGCTCATTAGGCCATCCTAAAAAAGCTTGCTGCTACTAAATTGCGGCCAAGGAATCACAATTGGGTCCGGGCGTTCTTAAAAGACCCCACAAAAACGGTAAGTGTGGATACTCAGTAAGCATACGAGGGAAATGTCCCAAATAAAGGCAGCCCGCAGGGTTCAACCTGACCACCTTTTCGTTTCAACGTCACCATGAAAATCTCGCAGAATGCCGAGAGAAGACCCCACACTTTCGTCACGCCATATATGTGAACTACGTTAGCATATGGACAGCTCGAAGCTCGCATGGAGAAAAGCAGGACGCCCTACAAGCGGCGGCAGATGGTGTCGCCGAATACGCCAAAGAATGCAGCCTGGAACGCTTCCCAGCAAAAATCCAAGCTCCTCGTCCTCAGAAAAAAGTACAGAAAATAAATCACCAGTGCAGACGCCATTGAAATACACTTCAATCAAAATCTTACAGCCATAGTCCAAACATTACGCATATTAGCTGTTCACGTGCAAGATAATGGTCGCAATAACCTCGCTATAAACACACTTAGAAAGATAGACTGCCTACAGCGTAGCTCGCATTATCAATATAGTTCCCAGCCGCAGACATAGCATGAAAGAAGAAGACCGACCTACGCTTGACTCAGGCCCTTATCATCAATAGACTCAAGTACTTCACACCTTACCTCAGCCTAACATCAAAAGAGAGCGCCAAAATAAGTGCATTACTATGGAAAGCGTACATACACGGCCTCGGCTTTCCTCCACGCACGGCAACGACTAACCTTCTATCCCTGGGTATCCACAACACCTTAGATGGTCTAATTGAAGCACACCGACATGCGCAAATCCCACACCTCAGCCTTCCTAAAACAGCAGAACAACTCTATGACAATTGCAATACACCATGAAGACAATCAACAGTCAACAGGCACTCTGGAAGTTCCTAACGTAGGCAAATGACGGCGGCGTCTCTTCCGCGTAGGATGCACTCGGGTTACACTTCGGCAGAAGGAAAACACGTGCCGAAGCAGTAGAGGGAGGATACGGCGCTCTCTCCACAGCCTGCTGGACAGATGCGGTCAAGTACCCAAGTAGGGCATGGTGACCTGCGTGGCCGGGCACAGACACGGAGAACTGGCATTTGCCTTCGTTCGTACGCACAACGTTGCCGCAGCAGAAGAGGCCGCCATTGGCCTCACCATCTCGGCATGGGGGGCAGATGAGGAAACGTATATTCACACAGATGGTCAGTCAGCATGTCGAGCGTATGCGAATGATCATCTGCTTGAAGTAGCAGGGGATATGCAAGCGCTTCAACAAAATACCCCGCACCACGATAATCCGGAAGCCGCCACCCAAGTCAGCGGAAACCATTGTGCAAACACGATAGCCTGAGGGCATTGCGAGACACAGCTGAGGACCGTAGTCCACAAGTACTACACAGTTACAACACTGCTGTGTTTCGAGAAGAACGATGCCACCCCCAGGCCCATCCCTTTCTAGAGCTGAAGCCACGGCCTCACGTTCCTCACGCTCCACGCAGTGTACCCCACCCTTTATCAAACCCTTTGTCTTTTCAGTACAGAGCGAGCTACACTATTGCTAGCTACAGAATCTGTCACTTGTGATGGTAACACTGTCCAAATAAACAAAGATGGCTACGACATCCAGGTTCAAGGTGGCTCTTTCACTTGACGCTGCGCTGACGTGTTTCTTGTTTGTGGCGTCGAATCAATGTGTTTCGTCGAAGACGAAAGGGTCCTTACTGCCGATTATCTTATTTTGATTCGTCTCGAGCATTTCAGCGAGAAAACCACGGAAATATTTGCGCTGTGCGTGCCAACGTCCTGCCTGCCCAGCGAGCCACATGAGATTTGTTTTAAATAAGGAAAGCCTTTCAAGCAAGCCAGATGTTTAAAAAAGGCAGGCGTTCGTGCGTAATGGGCCTCCTTAAGGTGCAAGCCTCGTTCTTGTCGTTGCTCCACTGGTACAGATACGATTACAGGTACAAGTACAGTGACAGCTGATCGGTGCAACGCTAAATACTTGATCCCTGTAATGCAGATATCGGGAATCTTGCTGACCACCAGGAGCCTCTTCCGCTGAGGACATCATCAGGACAAGCGGTACAAAAGCCGGCTGCCTTCGCTGGACCGACACTTGGCAGCAGTGACAGCTGATCGGCGCAACAATAAAAACTTGATCCCTGTACTGTAGATATCGCGAATCTTGCTGACCACCAGGAGCCTTGGTCTGCTTGCGTCACTTCGTTGACGGTTCTTCCGCTGAGGACGTCATCAGGGCAAGTGGCACAAAAGCCGGCTGCCTTCGCTGGACCGAACTTGGCCGCAGTGATAGCTGATCGGCGCAACGCTAAAAACTTGATCCCTGTACTGCAGATATCGCGAATCTTGCCGACCTCCAGGAGCCTTGGTCTGCTTGCGTCACTTCCTTGACGGTTCTTTCGCTGAGGACGCCATCACGGCAAGTGATACAAAAGCCGGCTGCCTTCGCTGGTCCGAACTTGGCAGCAGTGATAGCTGATCGGCGCAACGCTAAAAACTTGATCCCTGTACTGCAGATATCGCGAATCTTGCCGACCTCTAGGAGCCTTGGTCTGCTTGCGTCACTTCCTTGACGGTTCTTTCGCTGAGGACGCCATCACGGCAAGTGGTACAAAAGCCGGCTGCCTTCGCTGGTCCGACACTTGGCCGCAGTGACAGCTGATCGGCGGAACGCTAAAAACTTGATCCCTGTACTGCAGGTTGGTATGCAAATTATACATGCTTTCTAACTAGACAGTTTATGCTGTCGCTGCTGCCTTTCTGTATTGCTGTGTATCTCTTGTATATTTATTATACCTTCTGTCCATTGGTACTGTTCCTTTGCCAAAACATGACCAAATCTATAACTGAAAGAGAAAGCCGATGCAATATCCGAGAACTTCGTGCTGAATTGAAGTCTCTCATGGACAGTGTTACATTTATGAGCGGGGAATTTGAGGACATGAAAAAGAGGCTTAGAGAAGCCACAGAAGACAGGGAAGCCTTGAGAAAGGCGAATGAAAAGTTATGTGCAAGGAAAATGAAGACATTATTCAAGAACTTCAGAAGAGGGTTGTTCAATCGCAGCAATACTAGCGCAAGTCCAATATAGAAATTAAGGGACTTCTGAAACAGGACAATTAACGCGTTACTGAACTTGTTGGGAAAATTGGTGATGTGCTAGCTGAGCCCATAACTCCTTCTAACATTGAAGTTTGTCACCATGTGCCCACCCGAGAAGCTGGAAAATCTAATATAGTTGTATTCTGTTTGCTCTTAAACTGGACAATACAATACAATGCAATATAATCTTTATTGGGCGTAAAGAAAACACAGTACAGATAGCAGGCCTACCAAAGCCTCAGAGGGCTTGACTGGCAGTGCCGACCATGGGCAGTGCCAGTGTTCTTGAAGAAAGCGCGGAAGGCTAGGTGGCGAAACAATCAGGTTGGAATTCCTGAATATACCAGAGTATTTATGAATGAGCACCTCTGTCCAACCTTGAAACGTCTTCTTTCGCTGGCATTTATTTATTTATTTATTTATTTATTTATTTATTTATTTATTTATTTATTTATTTATTTATTTATTTATTTATCATACCCTCAGGGCCATTACGGCATTATAGAGGGGAGTGGTTACAAGCAAAACGGGTAAATTCAACAAACAGAAGTTACTAGTGCCGAAAATTATGTATATAAATATGTATAAACAAAACTATTTAAGAAATGTTAGCTAAGGCGTTTGTGAGTACAGGTTGAACAATATGAAAAAAGGTTCCTAGTTATACAGTGCTAGCTATGGCATTCTTGAATAATAGGTGATCTGCGATAGTGGCTATCGAGGCGGGGAGGCGATTCCACTCATTGGAAGTGCGTGGTACAAATGACTGCAAAAAAGCGTTGGATCTGCAAAATGAAATGCCGACCTTATGAATGTGGTCTAGTCTTGGCGATACATACGGAGGCGGAGAAATAAGTTTGTTGCCTAGCAGCGGGTGATGAAATAATTTATGAAAAAGGCACAAACGGAACAATTTTCGACGTGATGACAAGGACGGTAGGTTAAGGCTAGATTTCATGGCACTGATACTCGCGGTTTTATTATAGTTAGAAAGAATGAAACGAGTTGAGTTATTCTGAACCATTTCCAGTGAGTGCATTAGGTGTACTTGACCTGGATCCCAGATTGAAGCAGCATACTCAGGTTTAGGTCGTATTAGAGTTCTATAGAGGATTAATTTTAAGGAAGAAGGTGCTTTGGAAAAGTTCCGTCATAAGTAACCTAGCATTCTGTTAGCGTTACTTATTATATGGGTGATGTGGGTATTCCAAGTAAGATCAGAGGTGATGTGAAGGCCAAGGTACTTGTAAGTTGTTACCGATTCTAATGGAACGTTATTAAGGGAGTACACAGGCGGTTCACTGGTAGTTCGAGATACACGCATGAATTTACACTTGTTAAGATTTAGTTCCATTAACCATGAATTGCACCATGCAGAAACGGCGTTGTCAGCTTGAAGCCTGGTAACATCCTCGTCGCGAGTTACTTCCGTGTAAATTCCGCAGTCGTCAGCGAATAGGTGAATTTGAGATGAAACACAGGAAGGTAAGTCGTTAGTATATATGAGAAATAGGAGGGGTCCAAGCACGGAGCCTTGTGGTACACCTGAATAAGCAGAACTCAGATTAGATGTTACTTCGTTAGCTGAAACGAGCTGTGAACGGTTAGTGAGGAAAACCTCAAGCCAGTACAGAATTTTAGGGTCAAGGTTTAGTTGTTGCAGTTTGTAGATTAATAAGCTGTGGCACACTTTATCGAACGCTCTTCCGAAGTTCAAAAAAATTAGATATGCAACTGAAGAGTGGTCAAGCAATAGGTTTAGTTTAAGCGTGAATGATACTAGTTGGGTGTCACATGAATATGTTTTGCGGAAGCCGTGCTGAAACTCAGAAAAAAAGGAGTTTTCTTCTAAGAAGTAGGCAATATGAGAAGACAGAACATGCTCGATAATTTTGCATGGTACACTGGTTAAGGAAATAGGCCGATAGTTCAGTGGGGAATGTTTAGTACCTGTTTTGTAGAGTGGAATCACCTTCCCCACCTTCCAATCAGCAGGCAGCGAACCTTTGCCAAGTGATTGCTGGAAAATCTTTGCAAGAATAATGGAACAATATGTGCTAGTGTTTTTTAGAAACTTAGCGTTAATTAAGTCACAGCCAGGAGTGGATGAGAGTTTCAATGAGGCGATGCTTTTTCTATGCCAACGGGTTCGATTATTAAGGGGTGCATTGCGGCGTAGTCGTAAGATAGTGTAGTTGGGCGTGTTACATGAGCGTGTTTAGAAAAGTTATGCGCAAAAACGTCATTTAATACAGATGCGCAATCGGCAGGGGGAATTGCGGTATCGGTGCTATCAATAAGGGTTATGGCGTCGTTTTGGGTCAATAGTGCGCCAGAACTTTTTCGTATCAGTAGTTAGCATGAATGGCAATGTGTTATTTAAAAAGTTATCTTTAGCTTGTTAAAGCGCTGTTATGTAGTTATATGTAGTGCGTTTGTAAGCTGCCCATTTTTGAGCGTTTCCAGATGTTTTAGCTAGTCTGTACGAACGTTTCTTTTTGTTTGAAAGGCGCTTAATGTGGGTTTTGTACCAGGGAGCGTTATCATTACAGGAAAGAGTGTGGGTAGAGATAAATTTTCCTGTTAATTCACGAATTTTAGTAAGAAACATATTCCAGTTCAATTGAACACTGCGGTTATCGAAATCAGTCAGGAAAGTATCAAGGAATATACGGAGCTCGTTGTTAAGATTCAAAGTCAGCTTTCTTATAGTCGTGAATTGTCTTGATCTTTTTTTCTGATTTCGGACGTGAAATGTTGATGTTGAAATGGATAAGGGAGTGATTGCTTAAGGATGGTAAGTAAGTAATGGTCGAAATAAAATCGGGTCGTGTTGTTAACAGAAGGTCAAGGGTGTTAGCGCCTTGTGGTGTGATTCTGGTGGACTGGGTTATCAGTTGATTGAAAGAGAACAGTGCGCACAAGTCAAGGAAATCTTTTGCTAACACGGAGATCTGGTGTATCACGATAGGTTCACTATGCCAGGCTATGTTTGGAATGTTAAAGTCACCCAGTAGAAACAAGGGTAAGGAAGGAAAGCGTGTTACGACGATATTGATTGTGTCTTGTAATTCGTTAGCAAAGGAGGCAACGTCAGTAGGAGCGCGATAACATACGCCCGTTAGAATTTTTACGTAGTTTATTTCGATAATTGCCCAGACTACCTCCAAGTTAGTAGCTATAATAATGGGTTGAGAGTGTAGGTGTTTATTAATTGCCAGAAGAACACCACCACCTTGACGCAACGTACAGTCGCAGCGATAAACTGAGAAGCCATGTGCGGTAGAGAAGATTTCGTGGTCTCTTATATGTGGATGCAGCCAAGTTTCGGTAAGTGCAATAATATCTGGGTTAAACGTGTCGACTGTGGAAGTGAATGAGTCGCGTTTGTTCTTGATGCTTCGAATGTTAGTGAAAAGGGCAGACACGGGATATAAGTGACTTCCACTGCCCCTCGCGCTTCCCTATGGACGATTAGGTGGTGCAGTACGCGGTTCGGTGTTAGCACGCGTCTGTTGTGACATGCACTCTGTCACGCTGTCTGTAACGGGATCGTACCTGTACTGCTTCTTGTTTACAACTAATTTGTTGAATCGAAGATGAAACAGGGGTTTGCCCGGTAACTGTTTTGCAAAGGAAATCAGTCTACTTCGGATATGGCGGGTGGCAGGTGAGTAGTCATCACAGATCGTGATGTCTTTATCTTAACAAGAAAGCGCGAATGTCAGTGGAGCTTTTTCTGGACGCGAAATGTAAAAGTACTTGCACGCAAGAATATAGCCAGTACTGTCGTCCACATTGCCTCAGAGACTGACCTTCAGAAGATCGCCTAAATTGCAGCGTCTAAAGAAGTTCAACTTTGCTCTCTTTAGACTACACGATGTATCGTGAGTTTAGCTTACCAAGCGAAATCGCTCTGCCCGCACACGCAAGAAACATGTCCGCGCTTCACGTGAATTCACATTCACTTGCCTATAAGCACGACATACTATGTTTCTAGCCGAGTTTACTTTTCCACTTGACATGATCATGTTCTCTGAAACGTGGTATCAGGAATACAGTGAAACGCTGATCATAGAAGGTTACGCACATTTCTTTATTAATCACTCCGATAAATGTGGGGGCGGTGTAGCATTGTATGTCAAGCGTGGCATACAGTGTGATGTGCTTGAGGAATTCACCTGCGTCGCGCCACATTACGAAGTGCAAGAGTTAATCGTCTCTTACAGCGCATCCAGAGACGAGGTACAAAAAAGGACGACGAAGACAAGCGCTGACCTCCAACTGATTTTTATTTTGAGAAACACACGCGCACACACACACGCACTCATATATATATATATATATATATATATATATATATATATATATATATATATATATATATATATATATATATATATATATATATTACTTTGAGACACCAAGACAAAAGCGCCCCCCCCCCCCCAAAGCAACAACCCAACATGAGTATGCTTTCAAAATTCATGACCTAAGATGAACGAGAGAGCATGTGCGACCTAAGAAAAACCAGTTCTTTGTTAACTGAGTCACCATCTGCAATCGCTGCTGCTTCGATGATAAGTCTGGTGCATTCATTAGAATGCCTAGCTAAGATAGTGGTTTCTTCAAAAGGCGGGATACAGCCGCATTGTGCGCAATCAACGCCTAGAAACTATTCCCGCCCTTTGCGCACTTTACTGCTGTGTTCTTGTAACCTAACGTTAAGGCATCTACCTGTCTGCCCTACATAATACCGACCGCATTTCAGAGGTATCTTATACACAACACCTTTCGAAGAAACCGTATACTTTTTCTATGATTAATACTGCAAATCCTACGTTCCTTAGCAACAGAATTGGTTCTGACGCAAAGCTGGGCAAGTTTTTTTGGAGCAGAGAATACAACGTCGATACCTGCTCTTTGTCGTATTTTTTTTAAGTTCGTGGGAGATTCCATGAAAGTACGGGATAACAGCTGTTTTGTTTCTTTGATCATGTACCTGAGGGGTCAATGGTGTGAGGATCGGTGCTAAACTTACTACGCAACTTCTGCAAGACTGAGACAAGAAGGTTGCTCGAGTACCCTGCCGCCCTCAACCGAGCTATCTGCGAACTGAAACTAGGTTCTATCAAATGATACCAGGATTTCGTTAGTGCATTATACAAACAGGCCTGAACGATACCTCTCTTAACGAGTTTTGAATGGGCAGATGCGTAGGATAACAAAGGCTTGTTGGCTCGCGGCTCGTACACCTAGCATACATGTTGCCGGGTAAAATATAACTTCAAATCTAAAAACCTGAGTGACCCATTCATGTTAAGCTCATGTGTAAGTGTGAGCGGAGATAAGCATTCTTCAAACAAATCTAACGTTTGACGAACACAGGTCGCCACACAGCTGTCCTCACAATTACACAGAACCAAAAAGTCATCTACATAACGAAATGCTTTTTCGATTCTTGTGTTGCCCATTCGTGACATGACGTTCCTCTCTAGGTACGCCAAAAATAAATCACTCAACAAGGGAGCGATACATTAGACGATACCGACACTTGACCCGATACGTTATCCGAAACCGGAAGAATTGATTACATTAGTTACGGCACGAGTTGGAGGGCTTTCATCAAGCACATTAATGCTGAAGTCACCACCAAGAAGCACTTTGTAATTTTGAAAAATAGCATGCTCTAAGAGCTTTTCAATAAATTCTAAGAAATTAGATATATTACCAGTAGGTGGTCGGTACATCACAACAAACAGGCTATTGTCAGATTTAACGCTTAGCAAGGTTTGGGTAAGGGCTAGTTGGTATTCCATGCTACCAATCGTCACTTTAAGCGCATACATAGACGAGGGACAAAAAAGGACGACGAAGACAAGCGCTGACTTCCAACTGATTTTATTTTGAGAAACACGCACGCAATATATATATATATATAATTGAATAGGCAACTGAATATGGACAAATTCATCGTACGCTTGACTAGCATCTTTATTGTTATAAAGAGAAGACCAGTTTGGTGCGCAAAGCAAGTGCGCGAAAGTGTTCCATATTTTCGCCTGACAGGCATCTGACTGTGAACGTGGTATCAGGTAAAGTTCTTTCGTGAATATAAAATGGGCTTATTATGAATATTGGACAATTGTCGCTGGCATCATAGCTGATAGTCGCGGTTGTGTAAATCTCTGCACCAGCATTAACAATGAAATTGTCGAGACCTGATTAACAAGATGGTGTCACGCGAGTAGGTGTCGTACTAACGTTGCATTGGACACCTCATCAAGCCATCAATTTCATTAACAGACAAAGAAATTGTTTTTCTGAGGTCGCACATGCGCTCTCGTTCATCTTAGGTCATGAATTTAAACATATATATATATATATATATATATATATATATATATATATATATATATACTGAGACACCGAGACAGAAGCACCCCCTAAAAAGCATCAACCCGACATGAGTACGCATTTAAATGCATGACCTTAGACGAACGACAGCGCATGTGCGACCTCAGAAAAACAATTTCTTTGTCTGTTAATGAAATTGATGGCTTGATGAGGTGTCCAATGCAACGTTATTACGACACCTACTCGCGTGACACCATCTTGTTAATCAGGTCTCGACAATTTCATTGTTAATGCTGGGGCAGAGATTTACACAACCGCGACTATCAGCTATGATGTCAGCGATCATTGTCCAATATTCATAATAAGCTGATTTTATATTCATGAAAGAACTTTACCTGATACCACGTTCAGAGTCAGATGCCTGTCAGGCGAAAATATGGAACACTTTCACGCACTTGCTTTGCGCACCAAACTGGTCTTCTCTTTATAACAATAAAGATGCTAGTCAAGCGTACGATGACTTTGTCCATATTCAGTTGCCTATTCAATTTGTCTTTTCCACTTCAAACAGGAAAGGTAAAAAAAACGCATTAGAAAGCCGTGGGTGCAATCACAGTATGTTAGAATGAGTAACGAAAAAAAATAGGATGTTCAATAGATTTCTGCTTACGCGTCAGCAAAGCGATCTCGTTGCATTTAGGAAGTTAAGGAATATACTAAATAAAGAACTGCGAAAAGCTAAAGCCCTCTATTACGAGAGCCTTTTTGCAGCCGTGCAGAGAAAAAATCCAGGAATGACCTGGACAATTATCAATGTTGCAATCAGACAGGGAAATGTGGATCGCAGTTTGCGTGAGATAACCGTGAACAACGAAAAGGTGTCGGGCGACGATTTAACCGAGTGTTTCAATGAACACTTTGTGAACATGACGGCATCATCAAAAGACATGGGTAGTGGTACTACTGTTAAGAGATGTGCGCATAGCATTTTTCTCGAGCCGACTGGCAATGCCGAAATTTGTCTTACATTTTTGCGCTTAAAAAAACAGCAATGCTGTTGATGCAGATGGCATTCAGATCAGACCTATAAAATTTGTAATGATGTCATCGCAGCTCATCTCGCATTTGTGTTTAACCTTCTTATGAAATAGGGTCATTTTCCAACAAGTATGAAGAAAGCAAGGGTGTAAGTTATCTTGAAAGGTGGGAACCGAAATGACCTGGGGAATTATAGGCCTATTTCCATTTTATCCGCTTTTTCTAAGGGTTTCCGAAAACTGATTAGTGCTCGCATTAACGATTTCTTTGCGAGGAATGACATTTTTTCTGATTGTCAACACGGATTCCGCTTGGGCAGGTCAACCGAAACAGCTTCGTTACGCCAAAAAGAGCTAATAATTAATAACATTGATGCGGGAAAACTAGCGTTGGGTATTTTTATTGATTACAGCAAGGCATTTGATTGTTTAAGTCATCAAATTTTATTAAGTAAACTGTAAGGATATGCTATTCGTTGCAAATGAGCTGTTTCGATCTTATCTGTCTGGGCGGACGCAGTGCGTTGCTATCGAGGAATGCTGCTCTTCCTATAGGGAAATTAAATCAGGTGTGCCCCAGCGTAGCGTTCTGAGCCCAATTTCGTTTAATATCTATGTAAACGATATTGCTGAAATAGTAAGTGACACATCCATTGTACTATACGCTGACGATACCAGCCTGTTTGTCTCTGGCAAAGATCTTGATGATCTGTTACAGAGATCTCGCAGCATCCTTTCTAATTTCTCGAATTGGTCTCGTGATAACGCTCTGACAATTAATAGCTCCAAATCAAAGGCCGTATTATTCAAGGCAAGAGGCAGGCAGTCTTACTTAAATGAAGAATTATTGTTGGATGGCGCGCCCATTGAGATTGTGATCAAATACAAGACATATCACATTTAGCTAGCCATGAAATAATTGTCATCTGCCGCAGGTGCGTTGTCCCGTTGCCGTAATTTTTTTTCCAGAGAAAGTAAAGTTGCAGATATATTATGCCTTGTTTGTTTCGCATCTGAATTATTGTGCGCTTGTATGGGCTACCACCACGAAACGTAATCTTCATGCACTTCAACTTCAAAAACGAGCACTTCGACATGTAGCGAATGTACCTTATTTCCATTCCACTGCGCAACTTTTTGAAAGTTATAACATAATACAAGTAAGTGACATTTATCAATACAGGCTACTGTATTCTTTCTCCTTCGGCTCCGAAAATTTTGCATTTTTAAAGAAATACGTCATGACTTGAATATGACAGAAGTAATGCGTGTACCCGCATCAACGACAGGTGGTTAGTACCGTACAAGCGTATAAATTACCTCATGCAGTCGCTAAGACACACGCTACCTGCACTGTTAAATAAATTTGTGAACGAAAATCTCATTATGAATACCTTGACTCGAAAACAGATTACGGCTACAAAAATGCGCTCTATTTTTGAAATGTGATCTTTGTAATTATTGTAAATGCGACCCATGGTATTTGTATACTCTAATGGATCAGTATTTCCATTGTTGACTTACACCTGCCATGGGAGGGCCTTCAGGCACATTCAAGCTGTATATCGTAGCTTTTCGCCTGGAGGACCCCCAACAAGTTTGTTCGAAATAAAACATTTGATTGATTGATTGAGTGATGCCCGGTTAGTTTCCACCTTCATAGGCAACTCCATTATGCCACTCGTGTTATTATATTTCACGTTTAGCATCTCACAATGTTTAGACAGTAACGCTTGTCTTGCTTTCAGAAGCTAAATACAAATATTCTGCACTGAGGCTAAAAACTAACTTTGCCTGGTCCCTGTTTCTTGGGAAAGAAACAAATGAGACCTGCGTTTGTGAGTCGGGGCCGTACCTTCCTTTTTGTAGTTAGCTGATAAGTGTGACTAGGTCTTCTGGGTTTGGTGACTGGTACTTGCTCATGCTTGCAGTAGGAAGTGTGAGAGGTAGGGTTCGGGCTTACGAACACAGGCAAACACCCGCCACCTGCGGAAATTTCCAAACCCAGGTCAAAAGCGAGGAGTGAGTAACGACCACTCGGTCAAGCTGACTTTCTTCCTACAGGTGTCCAAAATTTAGCCGTTTTATTTTGGGCAAAGCCACTTTTGTTAATGTAAATTCGTGACTTGGAAAGAAACTGAAGCAGTAGCAGTGGAATTTGGGTTTTTGCGCAGTGTCGGAAAGAGCGGAGCTTTGCGCTCGTCGAACGCTCCAAAGGTGGAGCGAGCACTGTTCGCTGCAGCTTCTAAACTTCATGTGAGCAAACAAACTCAACAGCATGTTCCGCTTAAACCGCTTAACTAAAGCCTGCTATGGAAACAATATGTCGCTTTCCGGCATAACATGTGGCTTGATCCACTTCAGACCTTCCGAGGCAATCATTCCTGCTACCGTGACTACAGACAAGCGTACATTAGCGAGAATATTGCTGCTGCTCACAGTAATAGTAACACTAATGCTCGAATAGAAACCTATAAACAAACAAAACCAAATGAAGCTTAAACGTACATCACTATAGTGTAAGAAAGTGCCTGGCTAAAGAAAGGAAACTCCGCGATTTGTAACGCCAGCAATATATTGCGAGTAATGTTCCGCTGGCATGGAAGAAAGTCTCGAGTCAAGTGTTTGGAACAAATCGATGTAATATCAGTCGTCACCTTCTCCCAATTCTAAGTTTCTTATCCAAGTCGCTCTCAAAAACAAAAAAGATAATGAGGTTTTACGTGCCAAAACCACGATCTGATTATGAGGCACGCCATAGTGGGGCACTCCGGAATAATTTGGAGCAACTGGGGTTGTCTAACGCGCACATAAATATAAGTACATGGGTGTTTTCTTCCCCTTCATCGTAATGCGGCTGCCGTGGCTTGGATTTGAATGCACGACCTCGGGCTTAGCAGCCCAGATAAGTCGCTCTCCAACGCGTGTCGCCTGCTTCTTTCGCGAAACGATGAAATCACACATTGATCTCTCCTACGCGATGACACGCATAATGGCACACGACAAATCTTTCGAGATCGGTATTTTTTTTCCTTTTCGGGCTTGTGCGCGGTGGCATGAAGACGATTTGAGAACTACGAGGCATTCAGCGCAAGCCATGAAGGAGGCCCTCTCTCGCTTCAAGCTTGAACCTGGATGGGCTGTTTCTCGGCGTGGTAGCTAGGGCGGCGAGCTTTTAATTGGAGTCGGCGATACCATACCACTGGGACCTGCGGAAAAATCCCTCGTAAATAGTGAGGCGGTCAGTCAAAGGTTGCGGGAACAGAAAATCTTTTGCGACATTGTACATAGTGTAGTACTTACCTAAACAATCTCTTACGGAATGTGAAATATTTCGAAAAAAAGTTTCTCTGTCTTTTTAATCAGACAAAACTATGATTTAACCTATTGAATGCTACAATAAGGTTTGTATAACAGTTAGTGAGACGAGTGCAATATTTCTAGCCGATCACATTGACCTTGACAAAAAGCTACATAATATTGCGTAACATTTCCGTGCACAACACCCCAGTCGCTATGCGGAAACCTGGTTCTAAAAATGAATAGCGTATAAATATCTTCGACAACAGCGGGCTTTGTTTCAATGGAAATCTCCGCACTGGCACAACGGCAGTGCTGCAGTGCGTGCTCGGCAGACCTGTGGATTTTTTTGTCGAGTCGTTCACAGCGCTGCACGCAATTTACCAAGCAGCAGTGAGGAGCAGACTCGGCGGACAGCTTAGGGAGGAGGGTTTTCCAATATTTCGCCCTCTCTCTTGTCCGTCTTTTCGGTAGTCCTGGCCCATCTCAGCTTATGCAGCAGTCTCTTCATCATCAGCCTGATTACGCCCACTGCAGGGCAAAGGCCTCTCCCATACTTCTCCAACCACCCCCTTCATGTACTAATTGGGGCCATGTTGTCCCTGCAAACTTCTTAATCTCATCCGCCCACCTGACTTTCTGCCGCCCCCTGCTACGCTTCCATTCCCTTGGAATCCAGTCCGTAACCCTTAATGACGATCGGTTATCTTCCCTCATCATTACATGTCCTGCCCACGCCCATTTCTTTTTCTTGATTTCAACTAAGATATAATTACCTCGAGTTTGTTCCTTCACCCAATCTGCTCTTTTCTTATCCCAGCAGTCTCTTTACTGCTGCATATTACAAGCACGTCAGCGTTCATGTTCACGCTCTGGCCACGGTCACATTGTTTTCGCCTTTGCCTCTTTGCTGCATTAACCTTTGGGTGCTTCGTTTCTAACGCTCTGACAAAGTCGGTATACCACTGGCAGGATTTTCAGGATTTTCTTCTGGTAAAGAACAAGCGTAGAGGTCGATTTGTTCAGCAGCGTCATCTATAGACCGTTTCTTCGTGCCAGGAGGATAGGGCCCGCGGCGAGCCTTTCCTCCTCTCTGTCTTGGGCGATCCGGCGCGGCGCTGCTTTAAAGTATTGCTGTCGCGTGCTGTGGAATGATTTCGGAAGGTTTTACATCGTACTTCGTGAAATTTACGCCATGTATGTTCATATAAGGTCGTCAGGGAAGTCTTTCAGTGCATCGGTAACTAAGTAGGCGGAAATATGTCTTGGGGGCGGAAAAATGTGGCGCGCTTTATCAGCCGCGGTGTACGCATATTATCAGTCGCGGTGTGTGTATGTGTTGTGAACTATTTTGCTTATATCGGTTTTAATTCAACAAAGAAAACCGGTGTCTGTATTACCAGCATTAAATGATAAATCAGCTCACTGTCTCATCGCTTGGCGTAGGGAGTAAAACATAAGAGCGCATGCTCGTGCGCGGCCAGCCTAAGGCAACCACGAAACATCTATGCGGCAGGGGCTATCAAATATTTGTGATGCACCGGCATCGTTCTCGCGCATTCCAAGTCTAGTATGCTTGAAATTATCATATGTCTACGCTAGCCTTCCTTCATGAGGCCGATGGCACTGCTCAACACAGCGATCACTGCGGTTGGTGAACCAGCCTGATACATATATAAGCGATGTGCTTCGGTATTGTCTTTTTGCCCTATAAATCCATAATATCCGAGATGGATCGCATAAAAAGAATGCGATGGCTGTTTTTGAGGACGCAATTTCCGTAATACGTGTGAGTGCGTCCTAGAGAACGGATCGAACACAACCGAAAAAAAAATTCGGTTATCATCCTCTTTATCGAAAAAGCAAGAGAAAACGGGATAACGCCGCAATACGACTTCGCGTAGTCACGCCGCACAACCTTTATAGATACATAACCGCTGATGCCGTATGCTTGGACCATGCGGTATATAGAACAAAGATATCTGTAATACAGCACCAACCACTGCTTACGACGCTCGCGCGGTTCGTAAACAGTCCCTTTGCTGGACAAGCTTAATTCAGACTGTAAGGTATGCTGCTATTACTTGCCAAAACTATTTAATTCAGGGGCGGAAACCTGATCCATCGAGCCAAGTAGTCACACAATGTAATCTGCAGCGAACAGTTTGAACGCCTGTCAAAGTATAACAGCACAGCTCCTATCATAGCAGAACAGTACCCACGTTGTTACGATAGATGGGTATGTTTCATGGTTCCTAAACCGCAGCTCAGAAATAGAGGGTAATACTGTAATAAGGTCCCATTAGTGAATGGAACATTCAGAAATACACAACTGATCTCCGAGGCTGACTGTACACTCAAATTCCGGCCATGACGCCTTAAACCACTTCAGCACGTCTCACATAACCGTTTACCACGTAGAAGACGCACGTTATACTAAAAAGGCCGCACCACCGCGAAAACAAATGCCAGAACCTACCACCGAGCGCATGCCTGCCTTGAAAAATACCGCTTTCACCCAAGCCAGTATGGCGCTGCTCATACGCGGCGCCAATATGTTCACAATATGGCGGCGCCTACGAAAAAAAAAAAACGGTGTATACTGTGCCGCGTACAAGATAGGCCACACACTCGAAAGCCGAAGCGCACACACTCGCTGTTGACGCTTCAATGGCGTTGCAGGCAGAAAAGTGAGCTATACGAGAGGCGGCGAGGTGGTTTGTAAGGGGGGAAGGAGGCAAGCGAGATACTCTCTCGTTTGAGATATTTGATCGCTCAGTATGCAAAGGGCTGTCTGTATCTCACTTTTGTAGCGATAAAAGAGGGATTTATGGTTACCTACGCGCACAATGAAAACTGTTGTGTTACCATGAGCGTTGTCAAAAAAGAAACACTGGTGGCAACTGGTCTAAGACCTCACCTACGGTGATACATCAGCAACCTGGCGGTGGAAAGAGAGCGCTGATGTCTAATGCGTTTTCTGCATCTTTCGTTCCTTTGTAATTTTGTCTCCGTCTCTTACCTTCAGTTTCGACTTTCTCTAAAGCAGCTCTTCTGGGCGTTTAACTCTTGGCCTGCCAAAAATATGAAAAAAGATTATTTAAGGTCTGACCTTCTAAGTGCCTTTCAAACAGCCGCGCAAACTCAGTTCTCAGGACATCATTGCATTGCGCACCATAAGTTTGTTGCTCTTACCAGTTTGATAATACTTTTTTTAAGGTACGAACATTTCCTTCTGTAGTGAAATTCCGTTAGAGCGAACTACTTTGTGCGCTAAAGTGCCCTAACCCTAGTATACGGAAAATTTATGACCATTTGTTTATTTGTTTATGATGATGCTACAAATTGCCTAAAGGCGTTGCTGTACGGGGTATGTTACAGAGGGACGAAAAGAAAAACGCGAACAATCGTTCCAAGGTGAACACGCCTATAAGCACACCAAGAGCAAGCACTTACTTATGATACTTCGCTGTAAACGACAGGACAAAGGTGCGTCACGGTGCCTTGCGACTCCATGGCGACTTGACGCTCGCAGAGCACGCGTAGCTAAACGCTGTGTGTAAGAATGCGTAGCTCTCTCTACCGAGCTCCGTGTTGTATCCCAGCCTGTATGTTTACGTGCGACCGTGTTGTCAGCCATGCTCACTCGCATGACAAAAAAATAAATAACAGAAATAAATAGTTGTCCGGAAATCATAGGCTAAAAGTGAATTAGTAAGTCTTGAATATTAAGAAGCAATAAAGTAATGCTCCTACGAGTGGTTATATGGAGCAGGTTCTAAGTGTTCAAACTTCCATATATCCTGAAGGAACTCGGGCGCAATCGCACACCGTGCATATTTTATTCGGTACGACCACGGAGAACTTGACGGAAACATTGCCCCCAGGGCCATAGCGATCGATAGCGAAAACCTGGGAAAAGCGCTTTAGAAGCGTAAAGGGGCCGTCGCATAGCCGGTCTGTATGGGTACTTGGTGCGTACGTCGGTGAGCAAATAGCATGCGATACAGACGGTCTGTTCAGTAAGGGACATTTAATGCATTCATGCTCGCCATGGTGGGATTCTGGGAAGGGCGCTAAGCTAGAATCGTGGAGTGCAACCAATGTAGAAAGGAACTTAGGTTCAAGGCACAAAGGCTGATGGAGGGTCGATGCGATCAGCAGGAAGACGTGGATTGCAGCCGTACACCAGCTTAACAAATAAAACCTAAAGTTCTGGCCTAAGCATGGTGCGCACGTGCTGTAGCAAGATGGGCCACCGCTTGAACGAAGAGCTGTCGGACGTTCGACAAGACCGTTGGTAGCAGGACGACAGGTTGCCACTCGCGTGTGGACAAAAATCACGCTAATGATTGCAGTTGACGGGATTCGCACTGGCGTCCACACACTGTAGTGAAGGCAGTGCACTCGTGCACTGCTCGCAGGCAGTGCATGAGTGTAGACAGCGACGAACGTCGGTGCACAATCGAGGCCACACGTAGCCCTCAGCGTCGAGGACTTGCGCAGCACGAACTCCTTGATGGCACAGCCCGTTGAAGGACTAGGACGCCAAACGGCGGTGGAATGCAGCAACGTATGCACGAGGACGTCCCAGAGAAGTATCGCAGTATAGATTGTTACGCCGTACTTTGGGACAGACACGTCTTGCAACGCATGGTTTTATATTACACCTCTCACTGCTAGAGAGGGAGCTTATCGAGCATTAGTACTACTTAGTGAAACCTGAGCCTTTGAATTTGAAGGTAGTGTTCTCACCACTTAACGACCATCGCAACGGCATGCTTTGATAGTAATTGCTAGAGGTTATTACATAATTAAATTCAGAAAGACACCTAGTGCCTCATAAATGCAATGTTCGTTGAAATTATTTACAGCAGTGCAAACAAAGAAACTAGAACAAAATTCACGCAGAAGCGCCTCTGGAGTTGTCCAAGTATGCGTAAGTATTGTGCTCATCTCTATGCAACCCGGTGTCATTATCAAGCTTATCAAACTTCATCCGACATGAATAAACACTTATCAACACTTATCGGTCGTTATCAACTTTATCGGGCAGGATCCGACCATTATCAACGCTTATCGGTCATTATAGACCCGACCCATTATCAATCCTTATCAATCGTATTCAACCTTATTGAAATCGATACACTCCTTAACCCGTACCTCCTTATCAACCTTTGGGACATGATCCGACCCTTATCAACTATTATCAGTCTTTATCAACCTTATTGGACTCGATCCGACCCTTAAACCTTATCGATCCCTATCAACCTTATCAGGGTTGCTCCGATTATTTAAGCCCTTATCGCTCTTTAACACCTCACCCATCTGCGTCGAACCATTACCAACCCTGAAGAGACTCATCACTACACGAAATATTTGAACAAAACCTTCGTAGAAACTGTTCTCTTTTGAGATTTGTTTTGTACCGCCGGTACAACTCACTCATATCGTTTAGATGTATTCGTCTTCTGCAAACATGGGCGTTGAGGCTAGTGAGTAAGACACTCGGCTGTTGAGCGTTTGGTCGTAGATTCGAAAACCACGACCGCCAAAGTTTTTCCATCCAAATTTAGTTTGTTTTATGCATTAATTTCTTGGTAGCGATTCGTCTTCCGTGACAGACGGAGACAAGTTTTCTCATTGGCAAGGCACAGAAACGCTTACGCAGATAAAACGCACGACTGGATACCGCACCCGCAAAGTAAATAGAATCAGTCGTTTGGAAAAGAATAGAACAGGCTACCAATGTCTTAGCAAAAAGTAGTCAGAAAAAGAATCGGCTAGTATGCACCAAGCACGCAGCCACTGCGGTCACGTGAAACCCCTTGTGCGTGCTGTAGACGGTGTATGGACACTAGGGTACAGAAATGGCGTAACCCAGTGCACAAGTTACATTTTTAATGCGAAAGCATTGTGTGCCCTATGAAGCGGAAAATCCGGCGACAACACCGACGTGACCAAGTGATGACGGCGGGTTCCCCGCGCTGGACCTTCTGTGGCCCGCACTGCGAAATCCAACGGTGCTCAGCCACGGCGTCGGACCGACGCCGTGGCCCACACCATAGGCGGAGAGTATTCATTATTCCGGAGGGGGGGGGTGGCTGAGAACTTTCGTAACCACACATATATATATATATATATATATATATATATATATATATATATATATATATATATATATATATATATATATACATATATATATATATATTACGGTGTTTCCCAGCTATCACGCACCCAGACTTCCAAAAAGAGCAGTTTAGTTACTCGATGAAAACCTGGTAAATATTGTTTCCAGTACAGGGGAGTAGCCGCGAGTAGTTTCGTTACTGCGATTTATTTCGGTAAATGTAAGTTATTATCTAATTAGAGAAGTACTGTCCTAATTTTCAAAGTGTCAATGAGGCATTTGTCGACGCCCAAAATGACATGTTTTCAGCGGCGTACTAATTGCGTACAATTTTTGCAGACTGGCAAAGAAACCTCACGAAGTATGCAAAATACCATGTGAGTGCCCTCCCACCGGCATCGTAAAGCAGCACCTTCAAATAAGCTGATTGAAAGCAACTGCATTGCCTGTTGCAAACCCGAAGAGACAGCCCATCAACTTCATAAGGCTATGGAAGGAGCATCAACAGCAGGTTTCGCTGCTTCGTCGCTGTTCGTTCGTCTCCTTTCTACGTCACACTTATCATCCGTCTCTCAAGGTCGACCGATCACATTGATAACAAAAGCCCCTTGATAACGGGGCCGAATTTACAGGCCCGTGCCTTCCAATCTATTGCGCATGAAGAGTCGCACCGAGCCAGTTTCGTGCTCGGCTGCTGCAGTGTGCTCGTGCCCCATCTTGCTGATACCAGAGAAGTGGAAGACGTGACAGCGGCATTCCGCTAAGAAAATCATCCAACCATTCCTTCAAGGATTTCGTTAACGCAACACTGTCCAATTCAGTGTGTGATCGAAGAAGATGGGACGAATGATGGCACCGGCGTAAATTCCTAACCACACATTCAGCGACCACTGGTACTGTTGACGATTGCGCTTTACCCAGTGTGGATTGGAGTCCCTCCGATAGTGTGCATTACGCAGTTTTACCTAGGCGCTCCTGCGAAAATTGGCTTCATCTGTGCACATGATGTTGCTCAAAACGTCCGGTGACTCATAGGCTTTAGTGAGTGTGCTGGAATGTATTTCTCTGTGGCTGAAAGCACGCTCCCGCAGGGCGCGCCGAGTCATTGCGCCTGACGCATGTATGGAACCACGTGTCACTGACGTCACGCTGGTTCTACTTAAACGGCTGTGGAAATAAAGACGGGGCTCTTTCCCCTTGCTGGCGTTTTGGACTACAGTCGTCTCCTGTCTTTCGTCGATCACGCACTGATAGCGGCGGCGCCGATACGACATGGTGTCAGAAGTGATGCGATCCACCCACTTTTAACAGCAATTGAAAAGGGCGTCGAGACGTCGTCAGAAAGGGAGGCTGCAATGGCCACTGCATTCCCGACGGGTCTTCAGCAGCCGCCACCGCTGGACTTCGACACTACCTCAGAGTGGCCGGCGTGGATACTGCACTTCGACGACTATCGCTATGCGTCGGGTCTGAATGAGCGCCCGGAAGAGGCAGAAGTACGCACTCTGCTTTATACCATGGGTCGACAAGCAAGGGACATCTTCGCCACCTTCAATCTTTCTGTAGAAGATTCGAAGAAATTTGAGCTGGTCAAAAAGAAGTTCGACGATTACTTCATCAAGGAGAGCAACGTTGTCTACGAGAGCCCTTGCTTTCACAAGCGGCACCAGATGCCTGGCGAGTCAACTGACCAGTTTATGACTGCTCTACACGTCTTGGAGGACAAACGCAACTTCGGAGAATTCAAGCAGCGCCTCATCAGGGACCGGTTCGTCGTGGGCCTGCGGGATGAAAAACTTTCCGAGTCGCTCCAAATGGATCCCAAGCTGTCTCTCGCAACAGCTCTGGCGAGGGCAAGCCTAAAAGAGACCGTTCAGCAGCAGCAAGAAGAAGTTGGAAACTGCAACGAAGTCCACGAATACACACTGTGCAAGCCATGTGACGACGTCAATATCGACGCAGTGGGCTACCGCAGGAAACCGCAACGCAGCAAGGAAACCCGACCGACATCAGCTCGTTCCGAGGGACCGTGCATCTTCTGCGGAGGTAACTCGCACCCAAGGACAGCCTGCCCAGCGAGAGGCCAGAGGTGCTTCAACTGCGGCTTAAAGGGACACTTTGGCAAGGCGTGCCTCAAAGGGACTTCTCCAGGCTACCAGCGAAAGGTACAAGTGTCGTCTGTACAAAAGGACAGTGGGGAGATTTTTCTTGGGCGCGGTCGAGGCGCCTCGCGCCAAAGCGCGTTACGTTCAGGTATTACTTCACTCCGTGCCTGTTTTTGCAAAGGTCGACTCAGGCGCAGAAGTGTCCGTAATTCCAGCATCATTTCCGGAACTTCCCACGAGCTTGGAAAAGGCCGACGAGGTCTTGACGGGCGCTAACGGTGACCGCTTACATGTTCTGGGCAAGTTTCAGGCGGATATATTTTGGAGGGGACAAACTTCGCGCCAAACGTGTTATGCGGTCAGTCCTTTGCGCCATATACTGCTGGGTTTGCCCGGCTCTCGAAGCGTTGGGAGTCATAAAGTTCGTTGACTCTGGCTCGCAAGGAACCCAACTACGAAGCTTTGTGCCCTCAGGTTTTCAACAACTTGGGCACTATGCCCGGGGAGTATACAATAAGGCTTAAACCAAATGCTGCTCCATTTGCAATAAGCGCACCGCGCAGGATTCCTATACCGCTTCAGGAGCCTGTAAAACGAGAACTCGAGAAGATGGAACAAATGGGCGTCATTCGTGAAGTCGAAGAGCCAACAGAGTGGTGTGCCGGCATTGTACCTGTACAAAAGCACTCGGGAGATGTAAGGGTCTGCGTAGACCTTACGCAATTGAACAAGTTTGTCTTAAGAGAAAGATACACATTGCCTACTGTCGACCAAGCACTGGGCTCTCTTGCCGGCGCAAAATGGTTTTCCAAAGTAGACGCGAATTCCGGCTTCCATCAGGTGCGACTCGGCAAGGCCTCAGAAGTGCTGACCACGTTCATTACACCGTTTGGGCGGTACTGTTTCACTAGGTTGCCATTCGGGATTACATCAGCTCCAGAGTATTTTCAAAGAAGAATGTCTGAAATCCTAGCAGGCCTTCCTGGCGTCGTAAACCTGATGGACGATATTCTCATTTTTGGCGACAGCAAAGCGCAACATGACTCTAGACTATCGAACATCTTAGCTAAGCTGGCCCAGTCTAACGTTACCTTAAACAAAGCAAAGTGTGTGTTCGGTGTTCGAAGCATAAGCATTCTGGGCCATTTACTCAGCGAGGAAGGCGTACAGCCGGATCCGGCCAAACTCAGAGCCATTAAAGATCTGAAAGCACCCTCTGATATATCGCAATTACGCAGTGTTCTGGGCATGGCCAACCACCTAGGCAGTTTTTTACCGAACTTGGCGCAAACCACTGCCCCGCTACGGGAGCTTTTGCAGAAAGAGACCGACTGGGCTTGGGGCCCTGCTCAGAACACGGCTTTTGAAAGCTTGAAATCTATCTGCTCTGCAGAGTGCATGGCTATGTACGATCCACGCCTTCCCACAATTCTTTCGGCGGACGCCTCGTCTTGCGGTCTCAGTGCCGTCCTTTTCCAGAAACAACGCAATGGCGAGCGCCGGCCGATAGCGTTTGCTTCAAGGTCACTGACGAAAACTGAGCAGCGCTATGCGCAAGTGGAAAAGGAGGCACTAGCGTTAACATGGGCTGCCGATATATTCGACGAGTACATAAGTATTGAGGTGATGCTTGAAACAGACCACAAACATCTCGTTTCGTTGCTTGGTAAAATGCCTATTGATGTGTTGCCGCCAAGGGTTCAGCGCTTCAGAATGCGGCTGATGCGGTATCATTTTAATATTGTGTACGTTCCCGGTAAAACCTTGATAACGGTGGACGCTCTTTCAAGAGCAGCGGCGAAAGATAAACTAGCCGGTGAACTGACCGTCTCAGAAGTGTCGTCTTTCGTCAAAGCATGTGTGCAAGGGCTTCAAAGGGGTGACAATTTTGTTAACAGAATACGCGATGTGCAAAAGACTGACGTCGTTTGTCAAGCCTTGCTTAAGTTGTGTCGCCAAGGCTGCCCAAAAAAGAAACCAAAGCTTCCTTGCTACTTAGTTCCGTACTGGCAGGAAAGAGCACTAATTGCCGAATGCAATGGCATGCTGCTAAAAGGGACCAGACTGGAGGTACCTCAGTGCCTAAGAAAGGAAGCACTAAAAAAGCTACATGATGGACATCGGGCAACCGCGAGAACTAGAGCTTTGGCAAAGGAATTCGTCTGGTGTCCAGACATCGGCAAGTGAAAGAATGTGTTACTTGTGCACGCTTTGTCAACCAGAACTCGGAGCCATTGATTTCAACCCCAAAGCCAAGTTTCGCGTGGGAACGAGTTGGGGTCGACTTGTGCTTTATTACCAACTGTTATCTTGTCGTCGTCGACTACCTGTCACGGTATCCGGAGTAGCCCTCCTTCCCTCAACAAAAGCTAGGGCGGTGATAGAAAGGCTGAAAAGCATTTTTGCACGCCATGGCATCCCGGAGAGCGTAGTGACAGACAATGGACCACAATTTACTTGTACAGATTTTGATAAGTTTGCACACTATTATGGCTTTGGTCACGTGTGCAAACTTTGGTCACGGTCACCCTCAGGCTAATGGGGAAATTGAACGTATGGTGCAAACAATTAAGCGCCTGATCCTTAAATATAAGGACCCGTACCTGGCTCAGCTTGCCTACAGGGCAACCCCAGGCATTCTTGGGCTTAGTCCGGCTGAAATCCTCATGGGCCGGCGTCTTATCCTAGGAGTTCCAATGGCGCCGCAGCTGCGTGGTCCAGTGCAGCCACCGCTGCGTAATCTTGCGGCCAAAGACAGTGCCAACAAGAAGCTATAAGCACGGTACTACAACAGGCGCCACAGAACCCGAGAATTGAACAAAGTAAAAGCTGGTGATTCCGTTTGGGTAACGGACATCAAGAACAGAGCAACGGTGCTAGCCACAGCCGCTACACCGCGGTCCTACATAATACGCACCCAGGATGGGAGTACGCTGCAGCGTAACCGACGAATGCTCAACCACTTGCCAGAACAGAGGAAGGCAGAAGGTAGCTACGAGTTTCCAAACGAAAGTGATTAATCCGAATTGGTTTTTACGAACAGGGAGTCACCCGCTACCTTAACAGATTCGTTGCCTTTAGCATCAGGGGCTATGACTTCAACTTTCGTACCTTCTGCTTCAGTGACTGTGACGAAGTCTGGTAGAGTGGTTAAGCGACCAGTTCGATACGGAATTGAATAAGATTTTGTTCGTGGTAGATTACCACTTAGGGTTCTTGCTTTTTGTTCATGTGCGGGTGTGCTAAATGTCATGCGCGAAAACCACTTTCATTTTGCAAAAGGGGGGATGTGCTGGAATGTATTTCTCTGCGGCTGAAAGCACGCTCCCGCAGGGCGCGCCGAGTCATTGCGCCTGACGCATGTATGGAACCACGTGTCACTGACGTCACGCTGGTTCTACTTAAACGGCTGTGGAAATAAAGACGGGGCTCTTTCCCCTTGCTGGCGTTTTGCACTAAAGTCGTCTCCTGTCTTGCGTCGATCACGCACTGATAGCGGCGGCGCCGATACGACAGTGAGGGCCCAATTCGAGAAATCTAGACGATTCTACAGGTACCTGTCTTCCAAGAATTGGTGCCGGTTAAGGTGGTACGGATGAAAGGCCGTCATTTAGAATCCTCCAAGCTGATGACTTAGAAATTGGTACCTGGGCGGCCACGTCCCGCACGCTAGCATGAGCGTTTGAAGCCATAGATGCTAGAACATCATTGCGTAGACTAGGTCGAAAACATGGAGTCCTCCGCCGCTGTTTCATGAAGCTGCCGCCTTGTCTCAAGTTTGCATGATTTCTGATGATAGTCAAGGCGTCTGGTCTAGCGCTGCAATTTCACGAGTTGTGTGTGTGTGTGTGTGTGTGTGTGTGTGTGTGTGTGTGTGTGTGTGTGTGTGTGTGTGTGTGTGTGTGTACATGCATACATGCATGCATACATACAGTAGTGTGTGTATATATATATATATATATATACACACACTACTCGTGAAATTGCAGCGTGTGTGTGTGTGCATGCATACATGCATGCATACATGCATACATACAGTAGTGTGTGTATATATATATATACACACACTACTCGTGAAATTGCAGCGTGCAGCGTGTGTATGCATGCATGCATACATACATGCATACATACAGTAGTGTGTGTATATATATATATACACACACTACTCGTGAAATTGCAGCGCTAGACCAGACGCCTTGACTATCATCAGAAATCATGAAAACTTGAGACAAGGCGGCAGCTTCATGAAACAGCGGCGGAGGACTCCATGTTGACTCCTCCCAAAAAAGGAAGGCCGCATATATAGATATATGTATATGTATATGTATATGTATATATATGTATATGTATATATATGTATATGTATATATATGTATATATATATGTATATGTATATATATATGTATATGTATATATATATGTATATGTATATATATGTATATATATGTATATATATGTATATATATGTATATATATGTATATATATGTATATGTATGTATATATATGTATATGTATGTATATGTATATATATGTATATGTATATATATATGTATATATATATATATATATGTATATATGCGGCCTTCCTTTTTTTCCACATGCAGCTCCTGCGGCAATGATCATGTTTTCCTTCTGCACATCAGAGAAAGACATTGCGGCTCGGACGAAACAAAAGGCACCTTTAAATCTCGTGGACTCACGTGATCAATTCGCTATTGCGGTGGTAGTTTTCGTAACAAAAATAAAGAACCATCTGTACATTTTCTCTACGCTAAGAGAACAAATATCACAGCTTGTTCCCATGCAACTAACGCCAAACGCGACGTGCTACTTCGTCCGGGGCATGGCAGATAAAGCACTAGCTCAATCACGATGTTACTATTTGTTTCCTTTATTTCGTCCTGGCTAACTCAGAGGGAGCATTATCGAGGGCACAGCTTTATGATGCGGGTGGGAGCGCAGTCACGTGGCATTCTCCATATTTCGCAGGGTTCACTTATCAATCGTAAAAAAATTAGTACGCTATTAATACTTCGCTGAAAATACCGCGGTTAAATGTCCATTGGCTGCGTTTTCAAATGCCTCATTGACACTTTGCTAACTATGATAGTACGTCTCAAATTAGTAATTAATTAGAATTACCTAACTAAATCTCAGTAACGAAAAAAATACTGGCAACTATTCCACTGCACTGTAAACAATATGCGCTAGGTTTTTTCCGAGTAACGCATTGTTCTTTTTTTAGATCTTGGTGCATGATAGGAGATCTTGCATATATTTAAGACCTTTACATGCAAGTGACGATGTTTCCATCCCAAATGAATGTTGTAATTTGTTAGAAATGTTTTTTTCCAAGAACCGTTAGCAATGCTCACTGGAAAGAGCAGTAATACTGGGACACGCAACATTCACGTGCATTTCACACCATCTCTTTCCATCTCCATCTCTTTTAAAAATTTAGTAAACGTTGTCCTGTGTGTATATTTAAAGATATTGTATATGTGCATCGTGTTTACTGTGGAAATTTATGACAATGTTGAAGTGAGAAAATACGGATCAGGCAGGCGCCGCTAGTGCTTGTAAAACGCGTGTCCTTCTATTGTCAGGATTTGCAAAATGAAGCGAAAGTATAAATTAAAAGCCGTGCACGTCCGCGCCAACAACGATGCAGTAAGCTCTAACCCCAGTAAAACATCAAGTGAATAGGTCGAGGAAGTTCAAAAGAAGCGTCGAGTGATGTGGGTGACAAAGCTCTGGCAATGACACTTTAGGTGTGTGCGTGGGTGGAAGGGGCTGGGGTGGAGGGGCTACGGCATCGCTCGAATGCGGCTCAGCCCCCCCCCCCCCCCCCGCTAAACTCCGGAGGGGGCTTCATGGCATAATGCGTTCATGGCATCTGCCCTGAAAGCACATATTTATGCGATAGCAACTAACACGGTGTTCCGCAAGTAACAAAAATGGCCACGTAGCGCCTTCCGCGAGCCCATTTGTAGTTGCATAACTTTCAGCATGCATGGAGTACTCGTGGTCATGCTTAGTACGAGGCAACGGCACTCATTAGCTTCTGCAGATGCTTAGGGAACGCAGGAAACACTATTCGCAAGTTTCCAGGTCACAGCCGAACTGTTTGCCCCTTCTCGATCGAAGCACTCCGGAGTCAAATGAACGAGGCACAATAATATTGGGCTCTATCTTTTGGCTCCCAGTCCTCTCATCGAACTGCTAGGTTCCGCTGAATTCGCTCTTCCGCATTATTCCAAAATCTGCCGAAGAAAAAAAATAGCGTCAGTGGGAGAAAAAAACCCCAAAACTGAAACATGGCCGCTTAACTATTGAATAGTCGCGCGTCAAGTAGCCGTGGGTGAACTTAGCGTGCATTGTTTCTAACAAATTTGAGTACTTACAAGTGAAAACCAATTCTCGATGTTTTATTCGTACATTCGTAGGCGACGCACGATAATACAATTATTCATGTTTTGCGTCACATTCGTGATTACACGCTTTACCGCGAAGCTGCTTGCCTCTATATTGCAGGGATTTTTCACTGCGTCGTTCTCACGAAAAAAAAAAATACCTGCAGCGATTGCAGCCAAAAGTGCATACACTCTTTCGTATCATGCATACAATGTAGAGGGGCCCTATAACCAAAAATCATTCCAATATGTTTTTCTTCCCATCTTCTGACGTCAAATTTACGTAGGCGCCGACGCAAGCATCGGGCGGTGACCCGCAGCGTTGCTTGAACATCCCAATCAAACGTTTCCCTCGTTTATGGGGAACCAGCGCTGGATAGGCGGCGCGTCGAAAAGAGTGCATTGCACGCCGCCCTGGCGACGAGACGCGGCATATTCCAGCCTCCCGACCAGACGAGACACGTGCGCGGCCGTATTATAGTTCGTATGTTTCCGTTTTCGCGCCGCTTCAAGTGGACAGTTTTCGTAAAGAAGCTAGCGCCATAAAGGGAAGAAATGACGAAAGAAGCTTTGTAAGCTTTATATATTTTTCACAGTGTGTCGCGGCGAGCACGCGTGTTTCTTTAACGGTTGCGCTTAGCTGCCTCGCAATTCTAGCAGCTACGGCTCCGGTCGTGCTGCGCTATGGTTTCGGAAGTATTAGTTGGCCTGAAGACATTCCATATTTCTGTGGCTAGACATAAAAAATTCTAATGTTACTTCGCCACAGCAGTCAATGGAGAAGAAAGCTTTATCGCATCAGCTGACTTGCGCAAGCAAAGGTTTGAGTGCTCCGCTGCTGGATCCGTAACAACGCTTGCTACGTTTAGCATTAATTACATAAATTTAGCGGATGCGTCTCAGCGCCGAGTCCTCATCCGCATGCGCATTTTTAAAAACACATAGGCAGCTTAGTCACGCGTGCGCCGGCAGTACGCGCACACAACTCGTAATACAAGGCAGCTTCCCTCCCATATAATTCTTGGCAATGAACGGATAATATTTACCTTTCGTATCTTTCGCTTGGTGCGGTGGCGTTGGAAGGGGCATGGCGGTGGTATTACGAAGAAAAAATGGTTGGTACATAAGACGGATGATGCATGCTATTGCACATTTTGTTTCCGACGAAATGCCGACTGCAGATTCTGCTGTTTGGTACTGTCTGCCACGGCTTACCGTCTTAACTATCGAATAAACCAAGTACATACGCGAAATTCGATTTAGAAACCAGCCCGACACCGCTTGACCGGGCGACAAGACTCCGCTCGCCTGACTGCTTGGATCCAACGCCGCCTCTATTCTTGTTCGTAGGGTTTAGATGGAAAGACGCAGAAGCATACATCCTTCCTCATCCCGACGTAGTTGTGGCACTTGTATATGCAACAGTATCGTCGGCGTCCTTTTGTTTTCCTTCGACTTTCAGGGCACGCAACGCCACTACCAGTAGGAATTTTCGTCCGCGGGAGCGGCTGCATTGTGCACGTTCTGACCGCCAGGGCGGCGTTGCAGGCGCCGTGAAAACTCCAGCGCTGGTTCCCCATAGGGGGTTACTATACACTCCGCGCCCTGCGACTGGCGCTCCGCCGCGCGGCTATCAGAGAAGGTACTCGTTGAAAACCCGAGCAGAAGGAAACGTCTCTGCATTGTCTCCGTGCTGCCGCTGGAATACGAATCCATATCGTCATGGAGACGTGTACGCCGTGACCGCGTCGTTAACGCGTAGTTCATTGGAATAATAAATTGCTGCGTAGTCATCTGTACCAACAGGTACACGTCGTGCTCAGCGGGGACGACGTCTCTTGGTTTCTCAACTCGTCCGTCCTTTGTCGAGCAGCGGCAACAGTGGATCACGGCTGTGCGACGTAAAAAGTAAGTTTGGTTCCCGTGACCATGTCTTCTCTTTCGGCCGTCTCGCGTTCTGCGTTTTTGTTTCTCTTGTGCCGCTAATATCTGTACATATCATTGTCGACGGAACAAGCTGGGAGCCCTCTCGGCACACGAAAATATCCAGCGTGCATTTCGAGGAGGGTGCGCCGTTCGAGGATGTGTCGTCCCCGTCGTACGTGCCAACGATATTTCCTGGCGAGTACTGCAAGCGGTCCGGGCTTTCGGAAGATAAGGCTGGACGCTATGGAAGGTGAGAACTCCGCGAAATAGGCACTTTCTTGTTAAACTAGCTGTCAGGTGTTGACATTTTTATATGCGATAATTTCTTGCCGACCCCCGAGCCAAGGTTTCGTCAGTAGGTCTGATCGATGGTTCGTGCGACCGATTTCACTCTAGTTCTGGCAAAGGCGCAGCCGCTACAGCAGAGGTGCGCAAACTGGAGGTCGAAACTCTCCTCTCCGAGAGGTCGCGGGACGATGTCGTCGCGGCTCCTCGGAGAGCTCCCCTAATTAAAGCATAAATAGTATGGCGGTGTAGCCACATGACACTCGGAAGCTTTGAGAGCTCGCTAGAGCATAGCTTTGCTTACATCATAATTCCCGCAAAAAAGAAAAGCGCAGTGATTTCACACAGACGAGATGGCCAAGTGCGCACGCACTTAGAGTGGTGCACACTTGGGACTAAACAGCAGTGCATGTAGTCATTCCGGGGGGAGGGGATCAAACGCGCGAAGTGTGCGGCATGGGGACAAATTTTCATGCGGAACAAAAATAGAGTCTGTTTATTCTCGGCTTAAGAGATCTGGCAGTTGTTGATTTTTGTTTATTTGTTTTGGTCTTTCAGATAGCCTGACAGGGACAGAAGGGAGAGCAGATTCATGATATGGACCTGGTGGCTGTAAACGAGATTGCTCCAATCTAAAACAGTTCTAATCCATGACCTCAATCAGTGCGTGCTATATCATTGCGAGCCAAACATTGCTGATTGCAACTGTTCCAAACTTACAGTAGCGGTGACCCCCCCCCCCCCCTCACTAGACAGACATTGTCTCGTTCAATGCCAGCCTGCATTGCAATTATCTAGAGAAGTTACGGTGTGAATTTTTCTTCTTAGAATTAAGAAGTGGAGAACAGCCGCAACAACTGCTGCAGATCTCGCCCACTCCTTAGCATCTTTGCCAAACGTGGTGCAAGCTGGACCACCTACGGCCACGATGGATGTGCCAGCTTCTCCAGCACCAGCAGTCACACTACCACTGGAGGAACCTGAATTCACCGATTGGAATAACGAACCCGTACAACTGCAAGGAGTTGAAGTAGGTTGTGCTGTACCATCATAAGGTACCAAGATAGTGCCCACTCAAAATTTGCGGATTATAAAAAAAGGAATGCAGGGTGGGTGGTTCTTGTACTTGAAAGCTAGAAGGCAGAACAGATATATTGTCATAAATGACAAACAATGCAGCAGTGAATAACAAACAACTGAACATTTATTGTGGTAAACTTGTGCCAAAAACAAACGAAAGCAGCCTTTACTGCCTCCGTTAAAAGCACATCACCCTGATGCAACACAAAACAAAATAATGGTATACTGAAGAGCAACCCGCAACACGAAACGTGCACTGTCCTATCGAGTGTAGGACGTCTTGAGAAGAATACTGTGAACCACCTCGGGTTGCAAATGGCTGCATGAAAAAAGCTGGGTTTTGTCAGCCACAACTTCATAGTTCGGGTCTCCCAGGCAACGAACAATCCTGTAGGGTCCAGTCCTTGCTGTTCTTATCCCTATTAAAAACCTGCGATGGTAGTTCCCTTCTTGTTCATCACAATGAATGTTCATTCAGTTTCACCTTGTTTCCCCGGGGTACTGTAGTGAATTCTAGAAGAGTTAACTGTTGGGCTAGTTGTTCGTTCATATTTGCAGTAGTAAATTAGCTCGATTAAAACCACAGAAACAAGAAAGACGGGCAAGAACAAGCGCTTGTCCTTCTCACTCTTTCTTGTTTCCGCAGTTTTATTCGCGCTAAGTTACTACTGCAAATATTGTGGCGAGCCTTGCATGGGCTTTTGTGTCTTGGTGTGCCTGGTTAGGGCTTCTCGGCGTGGCATACAATCAGTATTCTAGAGTAAGATAAAGCTAGAAAACACCTTGTTCTCTTGTCTGAAATTTTTAATAAGCCATCAATTTTATGCAGGTCTCAACTCAGACGCTAGAGGCACCGCAAGCCCACAGCAAAGGAGTCCTAATGATTGCCTGCACCCTGTTCGCCGGTGCATGCGACGCATCTACCCAGGTTGAATTCTTTGCACCTGAACAGCCTGCAACGGCCGACGCAAGTGTTACTGCATTGCGTTTGGAAGACCACCAACCAAAGGGTTTCTATGGCTAGCAGTTATGGCAATGGCTGGTTAGTTCTTGGTGGACAAGGAAAACGACGATGCCCTCAGAGACCTGACTGGGGTGACAGTTAAGGTGTTCTGGCCACATTGGGCCTCTTGCCACAGGTAAATGTTAGATCAGCTTCCGAATGACACCAACGAGAGCATATTCACAAGTTGCCCAATTTAAATTGAACTGAAAAATAGATATGCTTATTTCATGCACGTTCATCTAGAGGTGCAGCGATCTTATATTTGATGTTGTCTTTTCAGAATTTGCCAACCACCTCACACACAGTTTTTTCTGGTTATGGATAATGAACCTCACAGATGTGTACAAGATGTCTAATGTACCAGGGCTTTCTTTCCATTTTAACGTGCTGTGGAATTTGTCGGAGCATATGGTACTGCAGCATGGTGATATTTCTCCTTGTTTTCACGTGCGCTAGCAGACAGTGTATCTGCTAACGAGGTTTCAGCTACCTCAGTGCAAGTTGAGTGGCATATCAATCACAACTAAAACAAAAAAGCAACTTCCTGGTCTGACAATATTTATTGAAGGTTAGTGATAGAGAATTGTTTTTAACACATTTACAGTTTAGGATCATGCTCCCAATAGGAAACCACATACCCAAACTCATATCTTAAAACAAGCTGTTTGTACGAGGTGCATAAACATAGGCTTTGGAGAAAGTCAGCCTTTGGAAAGCGTTTATTTCACCAGACGACAGCCGGGAAATGGTGTCTGTTCTTGCTGGGTTCAAATGCTGGCTTTGTGCATACATCCGTTGAACTTTTGACGAAGGATATGGTGGTGCAGTGAGATCAGGTGCATCTTTTATTCCCTTAACAACGCACTTCAATGGGCAACTAGCTTGTTTTTACCCGTAGCATGGTCCTCGAGCATCAGTGTGCCAATTTATGTATGAAGACAAATTTTGAGTTCGAAATACGGATCTAAGAAAAGCTTTGCAACGAGACTGAATTTCAGGCGTGTCAGATGGATTGGGATCCAATAAGCCAGGAGTGCAAGTTCCCCTGGTCTTCTCAAGTCTAACAAGATTTTGACAGTGGAGAAGAGCATCCACTGCATCAGGATTGCCAATGTTGTACTCTGCGGTTTGAGAGTGTATGAGAAACATATGTCTAAATTGATACTCTGGTGATTTCAAGCTTGCACTTGACAATGCGGTCGCACTAGGCGCAAGGGGGACGAACCTAAACGTCGTCAACTGCGACATTCAGATACGAGTGTTGGTGTGAGACACAAAACAGCCCTACACAGGAGTGTTTGCATCAATGTGCCAGATGCACAGCCTAGAGGAGCTTGAACTTGGGAAGGATGTCTGCCCGCACCAAAATACTGCCTGCTCGTGTTCAGGCATATGAAGGTTTGAAGAAACCAGTCGTTCACCCAAAAGCATTAAATCAGCTGAACATTCGTTGCAAAATTGTGGAAGTTTCTGAATTAGTAAGAACAAAAAAGCTTTGAAGGTTGATTTTATCACTACTGTAAATGTTGTGCTCATAAGATACCTCTCATGTTACAGGTTCGTGGCGAGAGATACTTCGACCTGGCGGTGGACAGCAAGATTCTGCTGTTTCTCATGAAGATAAAGCATGGCATCACATTCTCTGCATTAGGCGTTTTGTTTGCGTACATCGAACTAGAGCGTCGCGCATTTCCTATGCCACTCTGGATGTCCTGTCCGTCAGCACCAGAGGGTGGATCAAGTGGTTTTCAAGGGATGTGGTACAAGCATCCATGCCTTCCTGTTTCCGCCTGAACTATCCCAATTGTAGGGTTATTGTACACTGATCGGAAGTTAGAACTGAGAAACCAGTTAAATTTGCAGACAGGGTAAACTGCTGGAGCAACTACAAGAGCAACTTTAGACTGAAATTTCTAGTTGGGATCACACCATCCGGTTACATAACATTCATTTCGGATGTGTTTGGTGGCAGGTCGAGCGACACGTACATCATCGCCTACTCACGATTGATTACCCTCCTAGAACTGGGGGATATGGTGCTGGCGGACAAAGGTTTTCCCAATGTAAAGTCACACTTGTCATACGTCACACTTGTCATGCCACCATTTGCAAAGGCCGACGAGCAGTTTACCAAGGCGGAGATGGAAGAAACTTGTAAGGCTGCATGTCACCGCATTCATGTGGAGAGGTGCATTCAACGCTTCAAGCGTTTTGCGATCTTGAACGAAAGGCTAACCCTAGAACTCAAGCATCACATCGACAAGATAGTGCATGTGTGCAGCGTGCTGGCTAACCTACAAGGTCCTGTCATCAAGACTGCATGACTGCTTTGGACAGAAGGAAATGTTTGGACAGCTCTTTTTATTTTTGCTGTATTGCGCAAGCGTGCCTACATTTTGTTCAATAAAAAAAGAACACACTTCACAAGTAAACACTGCTAAAGTTTATTACAGATTTCGGCGCCTCAGCAGAGCTGGGAAGTAGTGCATAAAAAAAACCACTCCAATTTTGGCGCAACTTTTTTCAGAAAGGAGTCGTTCCTTCTTACTTCTACACTTTTCGACCCCTTTGGCGAGTACACGTAAAAGTCACATATGCTTGCACCTGCAATATGAATGCTTATTTGACCTTGTGTGTAGTACACGTGACTTTCCCGTAGTTGCAGCTTTTGTTCTTCCTAGTGGAGATAGTCCACATTTATGTTCTCATTAACAACGGGCTGTGCCTCGCATCTGGAAGAGGCCTTGATCTGCAGCAAGTGGTTCCTTGCTTTTCGTCCACCAAACCATCCGGGCTACAGCACAACCATGGCTGCGCAATGCTGATGACAAGTCCCACTTGAATCACCTTGCGCCCCTCTTTGGACATGTACTCGTGCCGTGCGACTGGCTCTTTGCCGCACCGTATGCACATGCAGCGCTTTTAAAGGAGTGTGGCGTTGCTAGTTGTTATCCCAAGCTTTCAAATTCTGCTTGACGTGTCTTTATCCTGTGAGCCTTGGAACTCGCTGAAATTCTCAGTGTCCTCTCACAATGCCACTGTGGCCATCCACTCTGTAGAATCGTTTGTCTTGCAATGTTGCGTTCATTCTCTGTCACCACTACCTCAAGAAGGAAGTCGTCACTCAGTTCTTCAATTGGAGTGCTCTCTGCTCCGAATATTTCGTTGGGCTGACCCAGGCGCCCGGGCAGTCTGTCCAAGCTTTCTACATTTTCCATTACTTGCTCATCTTGACGGAGCATTATGCCCAAGGGGCAGTTTGAGTGGATGGCTCTGGGCTCAGGTTGCTTCACCAGCATGCTTCACCGGTGGCCGTTTCCACACATTTGCTGTGGACGTCTTCGTTGATGTGTCCTTTTGACTGACATATGTAATCACTGCTGCTGATTGCTTGCACTGCCCTGAGACACCATGTCTACAGGTGCAGTGAGCTTGTGTGATGTTCCTGCGGGCATCCAGCTGATGAGAAAAGAAACGCATGCAAGGCATTTTATTATTGCACACAATTTAATAAACCTTATTAGCTCACCATCTACCTTTCACAAAATTTGGGATTGCAATGCGAGGTCGATCAGCTAGAGATGTGCACGATTTATTTATTTGTTAGGAACATGAAGCAGTGAACTGAGTTGCCCAGCATATTAACGTAAACACACCTAGCGGCACGGCACCCTACGACTACTCTGCAGAATCAAGCTAGGACGAAGAGTAGCTAGGCTACCAAAACTAGGGTCTGCAGAAAAAGCACAGTGCGGCTTTCCGGCCCGCGTAAGTAAGCTGTGCGGACCCTGTGCATAAACATACACACTGCTGCGCTTGTGCATTTCTCGTATATATTTCACGACGACATTGTGGATTAAACCGTTGAATGTAGTACCTGTCCTGTGTTTGACCTTCCTTTTGTGCCGTGTCCCTTGTTTGCATTTTAGAAAACTTTTTCTTTTTTTTGAAAAACAACATAAACAAAGAAACGGGGTGTTGCACTGAGCGACAAATTTAAGCGAAACACTGCGCAAAACGCGGTGACATAGCTGCGAATAGTCGGGACCCGAAGCCGCGGTCGCAACCAAAGAACGACCTAGCCAGTGGCCGCGATTTAATCTAAGCCATCGATAATTCTAAATAGTCTCAATATTTTGCAAGTACACGAATAGTGGGCACGCACCAAACATATTCTAAACACGAAAGAATGATAACTTGCCTTGATCGTTATGGAGTGAGCCTCGTGAGAGACGCATGCCTGACGCACGCATTTGACCTTCAAGACCGACGTCGCCGTAGCAAACCGTTCGTGCACGTCAAAAACATGTCCGCTTTGATGCAGTTTCTCGCCTTTCTTCGTAGTGGCATCGCGGAAGAACGATCCCGCTGCAATATCTTTAAAGCCAGCTCGAATGATTATAATGCGCTAGCAACGGGCATTACACCCCCATAGCTTCCTATGCAAGGAGCCCACTACCGTCTGCTACGATTCTCAATATTGCACGCGAGTCGCGCGGCAAGTGGCGATGCGTGCGGCTTTCAAGGCGCCCCCTATAGGTCCCGCACGGAGTGTATAGGGGTGCTTTCAAAATGAATGATATTGGCTACATTTAGCGGTATTTTTTATCTAATTGGCTGAGAATAGGGGAGGAGCACGTTCAAGTGGAAAGGGTTTCGAGGGGGCTGAGGCAGCACACTGAAAATAGTAAGGGGATAAAGTGGGAGGTGCCGGCTTCTGCGATTGGTCTGCCTTCTCTTAGCTTGCGGCGGCTTGTCTAAAATCGCGGCTTCTTGCAAAGGACTGTGAAAAATTCCGCTAAGACGGATCCTCAGCAAAGAACAGTATAGGTAGAGCGACGTCGTGTACGTGGCAAAAGGGTTCGATAACGTTATGCGGCCACCCTTAAAGGCTTATTATACGCAAATAAACCCATGCTCTCCGGCAAGTGCGAGTAACCAGTGCGTGAGCACTGGCTACTATGTGATCGATCAGCGGCAGCCATATTCTATTCCTTTTGGAACGGGGCAGTCTCCCGCTATTCAGAAAAAAATCCCGTTTTGCTCGGCATGTTAATGAATCGTTAACGCGTACACGTCACTTTGACGCAATGATGTTTAGTGGTTTTGTGGCGCCTACTGGGAGACAGGAGAAATGGATTCAGCCTGAAACCTTTTGACTAATAACAGAGGGTTAATGACGAAACGGCCTCGGAATCAGAAATAATGATTTTTCTTTCGTTCGGTTAAATCATGCATAACCAATCTGTACACGTCATGCCAGATTGGAAACTAGCGTGGTTTTCGTAACGTCGCATGACAGACAGGCGAAGGGGGAGTGGTGCAAAAAAGTTTTTGACCAATCGCGGAGGGCTTATTGCAAAAATGGAATAGAAAAGTTTGATAGCTTTATAGCGCCCCAGGACAGCATTCGTTTCAATAAAGAACAAGCACAAAACAAGTATCCAAACCACATATTTCATACCCAGGCGCTCCTGCTAACAATGCGAAGCACGTAGCGCTCCACGCATGCGTTTCGCAGCAAAGATTGCGGTTGCGCAAGCTACCACGGCGACGGCAGCTTACGACGTGTGCAGAAACGTCACTAGTCTTTCACACATATACGAACCAGATTAGCAACTCATTTCTTTCTTGTTGCAGCATGGCTTTGGGCATCGCATAGTTAGGGTTCTGAAACCTGGTCGGAGGGACGAAACGAAATCATGCGATTCACTGGGATCGCACGTGCAAAGCGGCCTGACGAAAGAGCCGGCAGTGTAGCCATGTACATGCAAAGGAACATTTGGCTTTGGAACCATACCAGCTCCAGTCCCAAATGCTCGTGCCAGAGACCAATGCCACCGACTGTGCTGATGTATGGGGTGTAAAGACCTGTGGCGGAATGCTAATCTTCACAGTTTACATCATTCCTGGAACATACAAAACAGACTCTGCGAGCTTGACCTGACAACACCTCGCATGGGTGAGACAAGAGTGAGACGCACCAGGGCTTATCCTGGGTGATTTTAACGTCCGCATTGTAAAACCCGACAAGAATTACTGGTTCCTGGCGTTCGTCAGGAAAACTTTGTACTCGCACGCTGCAACGACTCCAATCAACCGAAGACGCAGTGCGGATCGTGTGTGGCCACGAATGTAGCCAAAGTGGTCGCGGAACACATCATGGTGTACCACAAAGACCACGAAGCGATAGTCACTATCATTCCTCTAAAGCAATAAAACATACTGCATACCCCCCTCAGCAGCTGCAGTCGTCGTTTTCACTAGCTTCGCTGGACATCTACTTTCCCAGGGCCGGCATGGCGAGTCACTCTTCGCTTCTCGGCGAGTCACCCCTACGGCCGGCCGGCGTTCTTTCTGCCTATGACAAGATGGTGTCGTGCGGCTTCAGATGAAGAGCTTCCAAGATTTGGGTGAGCTGTCACATACATCCGTCTGCGCTTCCTTTTTAAGCATCGTCTTGGACCCGTATATTTGGCTATCCATGATAGTGCATACAGCGCAACAGCGGACTAAACACGGACAGGAAAGACGGAGACAAGCGCTGACTTCCAAATGAAGTTTATTTTTATGAAACAAGCTTTTATACACTCATATGCGTGAACACTGATGTAACTGTGAAGCCACCTATACTAGCACTAGGTGAATCAACAAGCCTGCTTAAAAAAAAAAACAGCTATCAAACTCTCTGAACAGTCAATTGAATATATTAAGGAAGTGCGTCGGCTCCTGCGCACTCATGATATAACGTCCTTTAAAACTCCAGTCACACGGACATCCCATAGCTCCTTTAAAGTTGAGCAGTATTGAGCTTTCAAAGGAACATTATTTCAAGGGACATGTGTCAGTGCTGCACGGTCTCCAGATGGTTTCCGTTGTAGCTTTTAACATAAACCGCAACGTATCCTTAGCGCTGCCGTCGTCTGGAAAGTAATAAAAATATGGGCCAGAATGCACCACAGAATAATTGTTTGCCGGATTTTTATTGCGATGGCAATTATATGGGGATTTTAACCGCATTTTTGCCTTTGCCGTCGGCGTCACCGTGATGTTTCCTATAAAGCCCATGGCGTATAACGCCGTCGCCGCGCGTCGTATGCTGTATGTCTGAGGGAAAGCAGGGAAGCCTGAGAGCACGGCTTAATCTGGCGCGCGCGAAGAAAGCAAGCGAACAGCAAGCGCGCCGTCTTCCATCTCACGAGAGACCGTGGGAGGTAGGGAGGCGGGGAGGTGGCGTTATGCTTTAGCAGCAACTGCGCATTTCGTGATCGGGCGCAAGGGGAATTGACGATCGCGGCTCCATCTCGCGCCCCATATATGGAGGAAAGCGGGTCGGCAACGCGGGAATGAAGGGGGGGGGGGAAGCTGCTTTGACTCTGCCAACAAGTGCGTACTTTGCGAGGCCGCATGTAGAGTCACTGGAGCCGCATGCCGTCGCGTGCGCCGTACCTTGACAGGGATCTCCAGACGGCTCAGCGGCTCATACATTTGCGCACGCTGTGCCCTCGCCGCTCTTGAGTTGAAACAATAGAGCACACGAAGGTAACCTCACTCGCCTCTGCTACTGCGAATTGCTCACGCCAGTGTTTTGACAGCGAGTGTCCGCTCTCATCGAGTGTGGTGTGTTCATAGTTGCTTGTGCGCGCTGACACCGTGCCTCTTAATACAGTTAGCAAGCGAATGTTTCTAAGTCTGTGCGGCCGATGAGACGACTATCCTTTCTTCGTATAGCTGTTTAGTAATTTGGTATCGTAATCGATGCTCGCCTTTTGGGCGAAACTGCGACTTTTTTTCTGCAATATTTACTTTTCATAATTTATAGAAACATCAGAACAAAATGTACGCGTAGTAGAGGCATTACTTCAATAAATACGGAGGTATATATTGTAATGATGGCCACCGTGTGCACCGCTTCATACGCCGCATGTTGGCGCAGATTGGCGTTCATCATTCGTTGTTGACGAAGGTGCTCTATATAGTGTTCTCGCCTTGTTTCCTCGAAGCAACGATTGTGAAGATGAGCGACGACACTGAAGATGTGAGAAAAAAAAATTAAGTAGCGCTGGCAATGGCTACAGTGTCATTGCTAGAAATGGTCATCGAGGCAACAAGTAAAAAGGTGCGCAATATACGGTGGCGTTTCGTCGCCAAAAATTGCCTGCTGACGGCCCTCGCTTCATCGCGGCGCGCAGTTCAGCGACGCCTCGAGGCCTATCGTCGCCACGAAGAATGGCCTGAAATTGAAAGAACTCTACCAAATCCTGAGCGCCGGCATCTGAGACAGTGGTTCAAGGTATCATAAACGACATTCAGATACTTAGCTGACGTCTGCCGGCCAGCACTGCAATGGCAAACGACAAATATGCGCGAGTTTGTCGCTATAGAAAAACGTGTGGCCGTCAGCTTGTACAAACTGTGGTCGTGCGCGGAGAACACAGCAATAGCCGACATCTTGGCCATAGGTTGGTATACCGGGAGCGTCCTATAGAGAGAATATTGTGCCACTGTTCTTGCCACCCTCGAATAAGAACGCGGAAAAATTTGTTCGCCGGACGACATGCCAGCGTAGGTAAAATAATTCCCCGCAGCGTGTGATTTCCCCCAAGGCGTCGGGGCCCTGGACGGCTGCCACATACAGCGATATCTGCCAAAGGAGCACACAAGTGGTTTTTATAACTATAATGGTTGGTAAGTCTGTCTCTATCGGTCTTTTTGTTGTCGTCGTTGACATGATGAATAACCACGGCTGTAGTCGATGAAGAAGCTACACCAAAATGAAGGATTCACATTTAACATTGCCTTCGTTAAGTGTTTCAAAGCAGTAAAAAGATTCCTATCTTATAACTTTTATCTTTTAAGATAAAATCATTCTTAGTGGTGTACTGCGATCTGTGTTATTGTAATTAATTGCTATTTATTTTCTTCTGCTATGCTGTAACGTCGCGGCTGTAACATTGTTCTTTGCATGTACAGCATAATATTGTCGCCCTGGCATACCATAAGTACCTGAACCAAGGCGCTGTCATGATGAATGTGTACCGCCTGTCTGCATCGGCCGGCATAGTTTAGGGACCCTAGTTTTAAGCGTCAACGGCAATAAAAAACGGATTTGCTCTGGTACCGCTGATCCTGGGCGACCAGGCGTTTCCACTGACCTAACAAAGCCCTTCAAGAGCTTTGGAGAGGATGATCGGCGCAGGTCCCACAGTTATAGTTTATCAACGTGCCGGAGGATTGTCGAAACATCTGTGAGAGGCTTAAAGCTCCATTCAAACTGGTGCTAAAGAAAATGGACGCGGACATTACGAAATGTATCGATGGTCATAAGGACCCCTTGGGTGCTTCACAACATATGTGAACACTTTTCAGACCATCTTTCACAGCAGTGGCTGCACAAGTGTGAAATTGAAGCTATGATGTATGTACAACCGGAGCAGCCTACAGATGTGGAAGTTGGAAGTGGACGAGATGTTAGAGGAGCCCTATTTTAATACTATCGCGAGCATGAATGTCACTGAAGTTTGTGATGCGGTGCCACATGCTGATGAATGACCGCCTATATATAAGGCAGGTAGGGCTAAGTAGTAGGGCAGTGGTCAGTTTACTGTGCTGCTCATAATTGTCCACTTGTGCGAATACTTATCCACCTTCTCTTGTTCCGCTTTTTTTCGATTTTCTGTAAAATGCAAAACAGTTTCTAAGCCAAACAAAACTAGCTTCGTCACTGAATAACAGCACGCTAGCAGGATTATCATCCTGCTAGTAACAGCGCAAAATGTAGACAAGAGACGAGAAAAGAAGACACCACAAGCGCTGACTTTCAACAACGTTTATTCCGAAAGAAACACGGCTTCTTATAACCATTGCCCACAGTGTCGCAGTCACGTGATCGCACATCATGTGAAACATGCACTTTTTTCTTTTTTTGCACTCAAGATAGTGGTTGCACGTGCAAAAGCTCAAGTTCTTTTTTTGTCAGTAACAAGGACGGCATGCTAACGCATTGGTCAGCAAGTCTGGTAATCGCGGCTGCCTCAATTATCTCCCGGACCAGCTGGTCATTGTGTTTCTTCAGCACTTTACAGCGTCTGAATTCTGCGGCGCAATCTTTTGAGGGGGCAATCCCTGATATGGATGCCGAGATTCCTGTTAGCCTGCTCGACGCTAAGTTTGTGTTCCTTTAGTCTTTCATTTGTGCATCTCGAAGTTTGCCCTATATACCTTTTTCCACATTTCAGAGGTATTGAATGCACCACGGCTTCGGTGCAATCCACAAAACGATTCTGGTGGTTCATCGTGCACCCTTCCTGGTTTATCGGCTCTTGAGCATTGACGCGTTGGCAGAGGCTTTTTAGTTTTTCCGGGGCAGTAAGCACTACATTAACTCCAGCTTTGCGTCCAATCTTTTTCAAGCGGTGAGATAAATTGTGCACGTATGGCAGGGTCACGGTCCGTCGCTTTTCTTTCATTTTTGGCTTCTCGCCACCTGGCTCGCCATGGGCACGCTCGAGTTTTAGGTTCTTGCTCATTTTTTTCCGCAACGGACACGAGAAGGTGCGACGGGTAACCAGCCCTAGTAAGCCGGTCAACCTGCCGACGAAAACTTTGTTCCATTGCGTGGATGCACGATTTTTGAGCGCATTTGTTCGACAAAGGTTTGCAATTGCTCTCTTCACCAGTATTGAATGCGCTGATTCGAATGGCAGTGGCGCCTCGTCGCCTCTGGGTTCATAGGCCCAGCAGACCTTCCCTTTGGAGAGCTCGAGTCTGAGATCAAGGAATCTCAAAGACCCTTGCGTTGGGACCTCGTGGGTAACAGCAAGCGGCTGAAGCGCATGACTAAAGCATGTTACTGCCTCCGAAACTGCGTCATCTGAATTCGTGCCAGAGCCATCACATAGAACCAAGTAATCGTCAACATACCGGAAGACTCCCCGGACGTTTGTTCTGTTTAGGGTGTTCTGAAGTAATCTACCTTCCTGGGCAAGAAACAAGTCGCTAAGTGCTGACGCAATACATGACCCTACACAGACGCCGCGTTTCTGGAGGTACACATTCCCTTCCCACGTAACATAAGTGGACTTCAAATATACAGAAAGGAGTTCCAGGAACCCACCAGTTCAAACCCCGGAGGCATTCTGAAAAGCGACAGCACCGAGTGCATCTATACATTCTTCCACGCACTTCAAAATTTGATGTTGGGGGATCGAATAATATAAATCTTTAACGTCTACAGAGCATGCTGCAAAGTCAGTGCTAGAATTGTCTTTTAAAAACCGTATTACATCGTCCGAGGATTTCACCTGGAAAGGATCGTCAACAGTTAGTAGTTTTAGTTTTTCTTGCACTAGTTTTAGTTTTTCTTCTACTGCTGAGTGACCTTCATCTCACGTCGTTCATGTTTCGTGGCACGAAAAAAATTGCGATCAACATATTGCGGGAACGGGTTGCTAAACTGCTGCGTTCACGTCTCGGTGCAATCACTTCATTTGTTTATATTAATGCGAAACGTTTTTTCTGGCGTCCTTTAATCCGACGTTTGAAGGTTGCGTCTGAAACCCGAAACGGCCAACAAAAAAAGTTTAGGGCATACGAAGAGTGCGATGACCTCTTGTGCGCTCGGCATGTGCAGTCACTGATCTTACAATGCAATAACAGTGCCAGGCCACATGTTTATTTACACTGTCTAAAAGTGCGAACCGCCATTTCTAGGCAGGCTGCACTACAACTACAGGTCACTCCTTAGTGAATATTTATTGATTTATTTACAGAGTACCTACATCGCCATAAAGGCATTACGTAGGGGGGAACAAAATAGAACCAGTAATACAGAAAAGCTTTTGGACAGGTATACTCACAAACAGAAGCACCGCAATAGCTGTTAGAGAAAGGCATACAAGTAATGTGAAACAAACTGGCTTCAAGATATATAACACATACATTTGTTTACAAAAGCGCCGTCACAGCATGGAATAAAATAGTGCGTTAATTGACACATTTACTATATCATTTGATAAACTGTTCCATTGTCTAATTGATTTGGGGAAAAAAAGAGTAGTAAAAAGTGTTTGTTCTGCAGTTATAGGCTTAGATCTTTTTGTTGTTAGCACAGCGAGTCGATATGTAATCTGGTTCCAGGAGACAGTTTTAGCGATTAATACCTGTCTGATTATTATATATTCGGTGCAATATTCTAAGCCTTAACTTCTGCCGACGCATATGTAGTATATCCCATTCTAAGGTGGCCTTCATTTCAGATATGATGCAAACTGTACTAGCACAAGTAAACATAGCGGGTAGCAGACAATAACAGAGCACCATCTACACTAGGCGTGGTTTAGCTAGTAATAAGCAGGTGGTGACTCCGCTCCAGCGCAGTGAATAGTTGTGGCAAATTACGCCTTACCCAATTTATTCAGCCTATACATTTTTTCAGTGAAGCTGCTGTTTTATATCCATATGACAGGAGACTAGATTGATTAAAAACACGTTTTGTGGTCCCATTTATATGTGCTTCTTACGGATGTGCACTAGCTGAAGCTGACACTCCTGTATATTAACAATGAAAAACGGTTATTAGGAATGCCTATGACCTAGTAAAGAATTTTAGCATCGCGCACATTAAAGCTCCAGCTGATAGCCCTGAGGCTGTGAGCTGAGCAACAGCAGCTGTCGCACCACAGTTTCGTCTCTTACTAGGTGCGAGGACCAAATGAATAACAGGTGGCAACAAATGAAGAAGCCCGATCTGGCGGTGATCTTTATCGATGTACTGCCACAGTAGTCTGACAAGCTTCTCTTGGGCATTTATCTTCCGCTCTCATAGCACCTGCTCTTCTGTGGTATGGCATGGTATGAAGAACTTTATTTAGGTCCTGAGGGATCAGTCTGGGACTGATGCAGGCCGCTCCCACGTCGGGACAGAGAGGCAGAGCCTCTCTGCCGTCACACTGGCCCTCTGGACAGCCTTGAGTTGGTCCGCCAGCACTACACTGTGAAGCATCCGCTGCCACCACTGTTCACCTCGAGAACCATCACCGGCCAACGCCAAGCAGCGCCAAAGCATGTGTTCTAAATTGAGCAAACCCCTACAATTACTGCAATAGGCTGAAACCCCGCAGTCCAGATTAATTTTATTCATGATGACCGGGTTACGGTACGTTTGTGTCTGCAGAAGCCTTACTGTAACCGCCTGTGGCCTATTTAATTTAGAATGTGGCAGGGGGAATGCTCTGCTCAGTAAGTAGTAGCACTTGGTGATTTCGTTGTGGTTTAACAGTTGGTCCCTGTACTCAGGAGCGGGAGATCCAGCCCCTTCAGTGAGTACACGGCACACTAATCCTCGTGCCTCCCTGTGCGCCCCCTCGTTGAGGTTACGCGGGGCTCCCTCCACTGTGCCCATGTGCGCCGGGAACCAAGCAACTGTATGCGAAGTGATATCCCTACCCTGGAGCAGTCTGTTAGCTGGTTCCGCAACAAGTCCTCTCGAGAAGGCTTGAATCGCAGATGGCGAGTCACTAAACACCAAACTCTTCTTGAACCAAGTAACGCTAGAGCAATCGCCACCTGTTCGGCAATCCCCGAATATTTCGTATAAATGGAAGCGGCATTTCTAACGCTCCCTTTGCCATCTACTACCACCACCGAATAGGCATTTTTACCATTAATCCATGCGGCGTCAACAAACGCAGTCTCCTCCTCCTGATCCTTTGACTCGCGCAACAAAGCCCTAGCTCTCGCGACCCGCCTCCGTACATTGTGCATGAGGTGCACATTCCGCGGAAACGGACGAACCATGATATTTGCTCTAAGGTTCATGTTCAACTCCTGTAGGGGCGCCCTATCGTGCGACACAGCCACCGATTCTTGAAGTGACTCTAAAATATACTTACCCGCTGGTGTAACTAGCAACCGCTCCCTCTGTGCAGTACGGTGACCCTCGGCAATTTCATCTAAAGTATTATGCAAACCCAGTTGCAACAACATATCGTTTGACGTAGTCATAGGCAGACCAAGCGCAGCCTTGACGGCTTTTCTGATTAATGCTTCCAATTTATTTTTCCCCCGTATTCCAATTCAGCATAGCTGCCACATACGAGAAATCACACATAGTAAATGCGTGAACTAAGCGCATTGCACCTTCTTCTCCTAAATCCCTATGCCTATTAGAGATCCTTCTTATAAGTCTTATGGCCTCCTCCGTCTTCTTGGTAATGCGCTGGATGGTTCTAATGTTCGATCCGTTCGCTTCAAGTACAAAACACAGGACCCTGATTGCTTCAAGTTTGGGTATCACCGACCCTTCCCTAGTATGAATTCTAATGCAAGGCTCAACTTCCGGTACCCAACCCTTCGGCCTACGACCTAGCTTCTTAGATTTGAAAATCAACAACTCCGACTTTTTAGTGGTGCACTTGAGCCCCATGATACTCCTCCGTAAGCGTTACTACCTTCTGCAGCCTAGCCTCAAGCACTCCATCACTACCACCGACACTCCATATAGTAATGTCATCCGCGTAGATAGAATAGCCAATAGCCTGGACAGTGTCCAGTGTATTAGTCAACTTCGATATCGCCAGATTGGATAACATAGGCGAGAGTACGGATCCCTGCGGAGTACAACAGCAACCCAATTTAAAGACTTCCGGCTTTATCTCCCCAAACTTGACACATGTCCCTGTATCCATAAGGAAAGCCTTGACAAAATGGAAAAGCCACTGCCCCATATTCAAGTCCGATAGCACCTGTAGAATAAAAGAATGTCGGATTTTATCGAAAGCTTTTTCCACATCAAGTCCAATTAGTGCCTTAGTATCCCTTGTCCGCCGGTCAAGGAGCTGATGCTTAATCCTGATCATAGAATCCTGAGTCGAGAGGCCAGGCCGAAATCCTATCATCGAGTGCGGAAAGACCCCATTGCCCTCAACATAACGCGTCACCCTATCTAAAATGACATGCTCAGCGACTTTCCCCGAACACGATGTCAGGGAAATGGGTCTGAGATATTCAAGCCCTATGGCCTCCCCAGGTTTGGGCATCAGAACAGTAGTTGCGAGTTTCCACTCTTCCGGGAAAGAGCCTTCCTTCCATCGGCGGTTCATCTCCCGTGTAAGGAACTCAATTGACGCGTCGTCTAAATTCCGTAACATTTTATTCGTAATGTCATCCTGCCCTGGTGCCGATCGACCATTAAGATTCTGCAGCGCCATACTTATATTACTTTCAGTAAATTTCTCATCCATAGCTGTATTTTCGTCCCCACTATATTCAAAAATCACGTCAGGTGTATCTTGCCAGGTCTTCAACAGAAGGTATCTCTCAGCCAAACCCTTCAGCAACACCTGTTTCGTGGAGTCTCGACACGCCTGATGGACTAGCTTACCTATCACAGTCCTCTGATTAGATTTAGTGTTTGTGTCATCTAGTAAATGTCTGAGCAAACTCCAGGCGCCTCCCCTCTTAATTCGACCATCAATAGAATTGCATACTTCATCCCAATGCTGCTTGCACAGTACCCGACAGTGGTCTTCAATTTCCTGATTAACCACTGCTATACGCTTTCGAAGCCTTCTATTCAATCTCTGACCCTTCCATCTCGCTAACATCGACTGCTTCGCTTCGAACAAATGCGCCATCCATGTGTTCCGTGTCAATATCGGTCTGAACCTCTTTAGTGGACGCCTCAACGTCACTTTTAAGCTGACTAGTCTACTGTTCCAAGGTCAACTCATTTCCCTTCGATTCTCTGCGCTCTTCGTTTCCTGCATGTATCCCAGTCAACCATCCTGAACGTGCGCTCCTTTTTATTAGTCCCTACCAAAGTAATCATAACTATGTAATGATCGCTACCAAAATCTATATTAGAATTGGACCAGGACGAATCCACCACCCCCCGAACAAAAGTGAGATCAGGTGTCGAATCTCTACATGTCGACGTGCCACATCTGGTGGGGTATGAAGGGTCTCTAATCAGAGTTAAAATCAAGTCTAGTGCCTACTGCCATAGTCTCTCCCCCTTAATAGTGCTATAAACATATTTCCACGCATGATATGGTGCACTCAAGTCCCCTCCAATAAGCAACGGTGCATCCTTAGCCAGATTGGTTGCCTTGGTCAAGAGAAATTTGAAACTCTGCTTCATGTCCCGGGGGCTACTGTACAGGTTAAGCAGGTAAACGCTCCTCTGACATGACATTTGCCGACCTAAAATTACCTCCACCATAATATATTAAATCTTGCAATCCGCCATGTGAAGATCATGTCTAATATACGCCAACCTCCGAATAATGAGAGTAGCGAATCCCTGCCCTGTTCATTATCCTTAACTTCCGCTTGTAAATCCGTTAAGGTCACGTTAGACGTCAGTATTTCCTGTAACATGATAACTTGAGGTTTCACACCATGCGTTCTAACAAACTGCTGCAGAGACGCCTTCTTATGATTGAACCCCCTACAATTCAACTGCGAAATACTAAATGAACTATTTAATAGAGCCATCTTGACCACGGAAATTTGGTGAACTAGTTTTGAGCTCAAGTCCACTCGGCGACTTACCCTGCTGGGCTAGCGGCCGAGTGCACTCCCGCTCCATAACATGGACCACCGTCTCGTTTAGATATATTTCAATTTTGCCTAACCTCTGATCCGTGATATTTTCCCGTTCTTCTATCCGCACCAGTCTACTAATGATCTGATTTGCACTTTCTTGCAATGTCGCCATCATTGTTTTAAGCTCGGAACCGACTTTGCCCTGAATCCGCAACGTCGAAGATAGGGCCCTCTTTTTCGGAGCAGGCGTCTCCTCGTCCGCCATGTTCTCTTCTGAGACCTCCACAGACCTTGGTACCTCAACCGAGTCATCATGTTTCCTAGCCTGTCCTAAGCTATCGCTGTTACTGGAAGCTAAGCCGTTCCTAAGTTCAGCCATCTCTTTGATAAGGCCGTCAATGGCTGCTTTTAACCTATGATTCTCTCTATCTCCAATTGCGCAATCCTATCCCTATCCCTATTACCATCCACATGCTCCTGGCGCTGCTCGCGCGCTCGGCCGGCGCTGATGCCGCCCTTGACCTTGTCAGCCCAGGCGGTCTGACTTCCAGCTGCACCGCCACCTGACTTCAAAATCCTTGTCTGCCATTCTGATTGACCTGAGCCTCACATATCGTTCAGCATTGCTCCTTTATGGCGTACTAGCCACCAAGATATTTTGCATAAAATTAGGGCAAATACCATCTTCCCTAATCTGCTCAATGCTGAGGCCTGCCGCCTCTATGATTGCCTTGCCCACCGCTGTAGAGCTAACGTTCTCCATATTCAGTCCACGCCGAGGGCGAATGACTATTTTGATGTGTTCTTGTGGCATCGGTGGCATGTGCGACGCCTTCACAATGCGATTCTTAATTGCCGAGCCTCCGCGCCGTTCACCTGCGCCCCGTCGTTCAGGTATCTCGTTGGCGAACCACCCATCACCCAATCCAGGCCTCGTCGTAGCTCTACATTTTCGGCTGGACACTGTCCGCCATCCCAGGTCTTCAGTAAAGTCCTCCGCCGGGAGCACTTCCCCTTCATCGTGCATTGCTGCCAGGCCGCGCTAGGTCTACCAGACGGTAGCTCTCGGCCAGCGTGGCGTGAGCACAAAAGTTCCAATAAACTCCAAAAAATGGGTGGCCCACCTCAAAATCAGGTATCCGCTGAATCTTCTTGTCCTCACGGATCCGATGATATCAAGCTTGCGCCACTAGATGACTAAAAAAGGCTCGGAAGCTTCGAAAAAGACGGACCCATAAAAGCACACAAGCCTCCTTCGAACTTAGTCGTCTTCCAGTCTTCACCTGCTCTTCTATATGTAGAGGCCATTTCCAATGCCTGCTGAAGCAGGCGTCGATCATTAAGCAGTTGACGCTGAAATTTTCCTGTGCGCCTCAGCTTCCTCTTTCGAGGACGACGCTGGTTCCCATCATTTGTTGGCCAAGTGTTATGTGATGGGGGCACCTCATCTGCCGCTCCTGACATGGCCACTGCTTCCGAGGATGGTGGCGGCAGCTCATATTCATGACGAGTGTTGTGCGACGATTGATATTCATTGTCTATGCTACAGATCAGCTGAAGTCTGAAAAGAATCACACACACACACACGCACACGCACACGCACGCACGCACGCACGCACGCACGCACGCACGCACGCACACACACACACACACACACACACACACACACACACACACACACACACACACACACACACACACACACACACACACACACACACACACACACTAGCCTCGGGCTTAGTTAAGGCTACATTATCACACCTGATTACCACAACCACACACTTGTCATCTTTCTAGAGGCCCTTGTTTTACATTGTGGCCTCAGTGTGTTCACGGCACCAGAAAGCTTCCTGTTGCCCATTTTCCGCACCGAGTTTTCCCACATAGCTTGCGATTTTCATGTGATTTAGAGCTGTTTTCTGTGTTGCAACAATATACAAGAGAAGATGGGGCATTACCTCATTATATGCCTGCATGCACATTGCGCATTCTTGGTCTGCATGAGTAGGTGCATTGCTCGATATGTGGCCTTCTTGGAGCTTTTGTGTGGACGTCATCTCTTTGTGCCACTAAAGGTACGGGAGGAAGGGAAATTGCTTAAGCATTTTATTTAAGCTAAATGTGTACAATGAATTCATCGCCAGCATCATTACACTGTACTTGAATCATGCTGTTATTTCATCTTGCTTTCTATGCTTTTTTGTAATTTGCCTTGTCGTCACCGACTTGATGTATTTAATTTTCATGGTTCCAAATAAAAAAAATCCAGGAACAGTAGTGCTGCCTTAATTGGCAATTTGTTTTTTTTTCATTTTCGGCCATGCAATCTGCAAACTGGCCGACTTATTCATTTATTATTTATTTAAAACCACACCATGCTGAGTCCGGTTCATGCACTTTATGGGCACGCAGTTGTACAGGTGCATCACGACGAACTTGCCTCTTCAACTGTGGTATCTGTGTGCGCTCTGCTTTTTTCGGGCAGAGACTGGTCATTCACTGGAAGCGCCCCCAGAAAGCGGTGCAGTTCACTGAAGTAAACCCTAGGCACAGGTGCAGAGCGTGCTGGGCGCTTCCTTGGCCAACTCCTGGAAAGATCAGTGAACAGCTGAAGTGCCATTGCATGAACTAGTCAAAATGCATAGAGATGGAAAGCACACTTCATGCAGGAAGAAAATTACAGAACGTGCTTTAGTGCTATACTTTCAAAATAAATAGTGACAACAGCTCCCATGTGCCGGTGACTTCGATCAAGCTTAACAGAACTACTACTTGCGCAGCTCTCAAAATGCACGTGCATGCAGGCTAGTAGATTTTGCACAATATAGTGGACATGTTTAGTCGTCATGGCAACGGGGAATGAATATTTTACGTCATTTTATGCTTCATCAGAGCGCACTGTAGTTAGAGACTTCTTAAGCGAGTGTCGCTGGTTTCTTTCTTTCCTTCTTGTTTTTTTTGAAGACACAAGCCCAGAACACACAGTTGTGAAACTGGCGCTGCGGCAGTGTTCTTGCGAGGGAATTACGCTGTTACCTTTAACGTTTCACTTTTGACGGTGTATCAAGTGCGTCTTTGCCATACACAAAAAGGCAAAAAAAGAAGAGGGAATGTAGTCACTCGGTGAATTAAGAAACGTGCGTTAACCCACAGGCGTCATATCGGTGTACGAGCCTCAAATGACTGCAAGTGCCAGTCCTGTATCTGGCGATGTGTAGCGCTGTCATGAAACTTAAAACCTGCTCGGCGATCTGGCTGCCTTGCGCAAGCCGACGGAGCACAGGGGTCCGCCTGACGCTTCGCCCCGGCCTACAAGCGAGTGGTTTTGTACAACATTTATTTATTGAGGGTTGGTCAGCCCGAGCAAGGCGCTCGGGTGTCGGTGCGTCGGCAATCACGAAGCAACTCCTTGAAGGAGGATAACAAAGCATTTAATCATATACTCATCACAGAGAATAAGGCAACAAAGAATTTAACGGAGGAACGAGCAAAATTGGCTAAAAGCCCACACAATTCGAAACACGACCAGAACCCACAATAATCAGGCAGGGTTACAACAAAAGCAAACAAATGAGTTTAGAGTCACACGAGGCATTGATAGTGAACAGAAAAAAGAGGACAAGCCGGTGGACAGACCATATCGAAGCGCGGGTGAAGAGCTGCGAAAGCTCGGGTGGTAGTCGTTGCGGCGATGGTTCTATGGTGGCCGGCCCGGTGCGATGAAGCGCGCGCCTCGCCGGCAGCAATCCGGCCCCGTAGGCCGCAAAGACTCACACAACCTTTTTCGCTACCTGTTTCCATCCGACTGTATCCCTTCTCGCCGAACTGCTAACCAGCCGGCGGAATAGGCTGGTCAAAGACAGTGCTGTGCCCAGCGGTTATTTACGGGCCTTTTCCTCTGCGCAACCAAAGACAGCAGGCACTCTGCGATTTATGGCCCGGCCGTCTACGCAATCCCGACCAGCGGAAGCGACCGAACAGTGAACACAGAGCGCACAACTCTTTTCACCGTGTGCTCTGCCTGCTCCGCTCTGGTAACCTGACACCGCGGCAGCCGACCGTCTCCCTATGCCCCTCGACCCTGGGTGACACTCTCCGCCCTCTCTCGTGGCCTCCTCCCGTAGTTTCTGAACGGAAGGCGCGAAACAATGTACTGTGAACATATATATATATATATATATATATATATATATTGTTACGAAGAGTCGCGAAGAAATGGCTTTATTTACAGGCGAGGGATGATGATCGTAGCGTGATAGTAGCGCAGCTCGGCCTCTGAAACTCCTCGTCCTCTTCGTCTTCTCTTCTTTTCTCTTGTCCGTGCCTTTCGCACCTGTTACATTTTCCCGCAAGCAGGCGAAGCCCGTGGGGCGAGTCAGGATGCACAAGCAGGGTAGAAAGGCTTCAGGCGAGCAATATGCGTCAGCTGAGTTCTGCTTGATCGCCGACCATTGCACAGTAGGCGAGCTATGACGTAAGTGAGTTCGCTCAGGCGGTCCATAACTACAAATGGGCCTGAATATTGTGACAAGAACTTTTGGCACAATCCACGCTTGCGTTGCGGAGTCCAAAGAAGAACCAAGTCACCTTTTTCCAACGATACTTGTACGTGACGGTCGTCGTATCGCTCTTTCGAACGACTTTGAGAGGCCAGAGTACGAAGACGAGCTATTCGACTGGCTTTTTCGGCGAGACACAAAGTCTTCGACACAGAATCGTCACTGTGCCGAACGAAGAGTAAGAAAGTGTCGAGAGGGCTTCGAGGTAACCTTCCATACAGAAGATAAAATGGGCTATAGGTCGTGGTTTCGTGTTTCGCCGTGTTGTATGCGTAAGTGCTCAAGAGCAGCACGTCGTACCAGTTCTTATGATTGGAGGAGACGTACATGGCAAGCATGTTCGTCAGCGTTCTGTTTGTCTTTTCAACGAGGCCATTGGTCTGTGGATGATACGGCGTAGAATGACGGAACTGTGAAGTGCACAAACTAAGTAACTCTTCAATGGCATCAGCCGTGAACTGGCGACCACGGTCGCTGATGATGACACGTGGTGGGCCATGACGAAGGACCACAGAACGCAACAGGAAGACCGCCACGCAAGAGGCGGTGGAAGACGGTATGGCTGCAGTTTCTGCATACCGTGTAAGATGGTGTACGCAGACATTATTAAACGGTTCTTGTTGTTAGATAACGGGAATGGACCCAAAAGGTCAATGCCTACTTGCTCGAACGGCGTGCTGGGCGGTGTCAATGGCCGAAGGGGACCCGGGGCTGCGGTGGTCGGTCGCTTGTGACGTTGGCACGTTTCACAACTAGCGACATAGCGCTTGGTTGTTACGTACATCTTGGGCCAGTAAAAGTGCTCCTGCGTGCGGTGTAGCGTTCTTACGAAGCCGAAATGGCCGGATGTCACATCGTCATGCATGGCGCGTAGAACGTCGGAGCGAAGGCTCTCGGGGACAACAAGCAGAAAACGCGCTCCATCCCCGGAATAATTAGTTTTGTAGAGTAATTTATCACGGACAGTAAAGCGACCGCTGCCTTGAGAAGTATGGGCGGCGACAGAAAGCGGATCGAGGGTAACATCACTCCGTTGTTCTCGCTGAAAGTCTGCCACGTCAGGGAACGTAGGAGTAACAGCAGCGAGGCAGTCGTCAAAATTCTCATCATCGCAGTCGGTAGCCTCAAGAGGAATCCGAGAGAGGCAGTCCGCGTCAGCGTGACGACGGCCACTCTTGTACGTCACCACGAAGTCGTATTCCTGGAGGCGCAGCGCCCAACGTGCGAGGCGACCAGAGGGATCACGCAAACCGACCAGCCAGCATACAGAATGATGGTCGGTGATAATATTGAATGCTCTACCGTAAAGATAACACCGAAACTTTTGTATGGCGAAAACGGCTGCCAGGCATTCCTGTTCCGTAACCGTATAATTTCGTTCAGATTTGCTCAGGCAACGGCTGGCATATGCGACAACTTATTCTGCGCCACTGTGACGTTGTACCAGCACCGATCCTATCTTGATTCCACTCGCAGCAGTGTGAACTTTAGTCGGGCAAGATGGATCGAAGTGAGGCGAGAGGGGTGCTGACGTTAGTATAAACTTCAGTTGAGAGAATGATGCGTCACACTCTGGTGTCCAAATTGAAGGATGCATTTTGTCGCAATATACTTGTCAAAGGGTAAACGATGTCGGCAAACCTGGGAACAACACGACGAAAATACGAACATAGGCCAATGAATGAGCGGAGTTCTCGTGCTGACTGCGGTGGCTTGAAGGAGCTCACCGCTTCAATCTTACGAGGATCGGGTCTGATCGGGTCGACTAAGTGTCCGAGGACCAGTGTTTGACGTTCCCCAAAGCGACATTTTTTTTAGTTTAGAACCAGTTCAGCTTTCTCGATGCACTCGAGAACAAGGCTGAGGCGTTGATTATGTTCTTCAAACGTGCGGCCAAAGATTACAACATCGAGGTAACACATGCATATCTCCCACTTTAGACCACGTAGTACTATGTCTTTAGAAGGTGGCAGGCGCACTGCAAAGGAGAAAAGGCATAACATTGAATTCGACTAGGCCACCTGGAGTCACGAAAGCCGTCTTTTCCTTGTCGGCAGGGTCCATAGATATTTGCCAATACCCCGATCGCAAATCAAGTGTTGAGAAGTAAGAAGCAGCATGTAAGCAATCAATGACGTCATCTATTCGCGGTCGTGGACAGACATCCTTCTTTGTCACTGCGTTTAGATGTCTGTAATCCACGTAGAATCTCCAAGAGCCATGTTTTTTTCGGACCAGGATTACTGGGGCTGCCCGTGGACTAGACGACTCTTGAACGACACCTTTGTCCATCATCTCCTTGTCTTTCTCTGCAATAACCTTTCGCTCGAAGGATGACACTCGGTAGGGCTTCTGGCGGATGGGGTGTGCGGAGCCGGTATCTATTCTGTGACGAGCGCGGGACGACGGTAAATGAAGGGGTGCATCTCCATGCGTGAATTCGAATGCAGCCTCATGCCTGGCAAGGACATGTACCAGTGCTTGCCGTTCCGACGTACCGAGAGCCTTGCTGATCATGCCAAGCATTTGGTCTTCAAAATGGCCATTATGGCAACGAGAGCAAGCTGTAGAGACGTCCGTAGTTAGGGCCGCCATTGAGTTACATGCGGTTTCATCGAAGAGAGCGATTTTCATACCGCGAGGAAGGACAACCGGCGTGGCGGAACAGTTCAGCGCATACAATGTGGCGACTCCTTTCGTCATGCACACGACAGAGCAGGGCACAAGTATATCTTTAGCACAGTTTATGCGGAGAGGTCTAACTACAAGGTCAACACAATCAGCGTCAACAGTAGTTGCAGAAACACGAACGGGCGTCAGGCACCAGGATGGTGCGATCACTTCATCAAGAACACTGAGTGTGTCTGTGTCCCTGTCTTCGCCACGCGAGCTCTGTTCGGAATCCGCTGATATAATTAACTTGTTCAATGATATTTCGCCGCAACCACAGTCCACGGAAGCGCCGCACTGTTCAAGAAAATCAATACCAAGAATAACATCGTGCGAAGAATGAGCAAGAACAAGAAATTCCGACACAAAAACTTTCCCAGCCAACAAAACACTCACAGCACAAACACCAAGGGGATAAAGCCACTCGCCGCCCACTCCACGAAAGGTAATACCATCGTTCCAAGAAAGCATAACTTTGTGGCCTAGACGGTTTTTGAAAGCGAGGCTCACCACAGGCACAGCCGCCCCAGTATCAACTAATGCCATGGTCGGTATTCCGTCAATCGAGACATTCACTTTGTTTTTGAGCATCACAACAGGCAGAGGCATTTCTGGCAAAGACCGTCCGGCGACCTCACCTCCATTGGCCGCGGATGCTAGTTTCCCGGCGGCGGTGACGAAGAACGGCGCCGACGGGATGGAGAGCGACGGGGACGGTTATTTGGTGGCGTCAAACTGCGCTCAGAAGTTGGCGAATGGCTGCGTCAGGTCTCGTGTAAGAAGTGGTTCATTGGAAGGGAATCGGTCGTCCGCAAGTCCTATGAAGTACGGGTTCTGGGTGGCGAGAACATTGGTGGTGTCCTTCGTTATTGACGGCCTTGGCGACAATACCGAGCTATATGGCCGGTGGAACCGCAGTTGTAGCACACAGGAGGGTCGCGGTTCACAGCATCTTTCTCGAAACGGATGCTAGGCTGCTGCGGGCGGCGAGAAAGTTAGTTGTGTGGCTAACGTGTCTCTGCGGCTCACTGAAATCCGTTATATCGTTCATAAGTCACGTCTTGGTAGAAGCGTTGGTGCTCTTCTTGTCGCGTCCTGACAGAAGTCACAGGGCCTCGGGGGTAAAAACGCGGCTGCTCTCGTTGTGGCCGAGCGTCATAAGTAGCGCCTCTGTCGTGGAGACGTGGCTGCTGTTGGGGCGCGAGTTCATAACCCTCGGTGACCCTCGCCGCAGGATACGGGGAGAAGGATTCCACGTTTGGCTCGAAATCTGGTTGTAGGCGGAATCTGAGTGCCTGGATGTGTCACTGGCGCGTGCAGGCTGAGCTGTTCACAAACTATTGGTCGGATCGTTGATGCAAGATCGAGGGGCTGGTTGCTGTCCACGCTTGCAACTGTAGTCACATTGGCTAGCCTGCCAAACTTCGGAGTGATGCGCCTCGTTTTCAGCTGCTCGAAAGTGCGACAGTGCCGAATGATGTCAGCGACGGAAGCCAGGTTGTCTTTTGCGATGAGGAAATTATAAACGTCTTCGCCAATTCCTTTCAGGATGTGCCCGACTTTATGTTCCTCAGACATTCCAGAGTCCACCATCCTACACAGTTTTATTACCGCCTCAATGTAGGTCATGCAGGTTTCGCCTGGCACTTGCGCACGTTGCAGTAACATCTGTTCTGCTCTTTTCTTTTTCATCGCGGAGTCGCCGAATCACTCTTTGATTTCGGAAACAAATCTTCCCCATCTTGTGAACGTTTCCTCGTGATTGTCGAACCACATCAACGCAGTATCCGTGATAAAGAACACGACGTTCCAAAACTGAGAAGCGCTGTTCCACTTGTTGGCGGCACTCACCCTGTGATCATGGATGAGCCATTCCTCGACGTCTTCGCCCGATCTTTTGGCGAAGGGACGCGCATCTCTCAGTTGTAGAACGGAAGTTGTCGGCGCAGCTGTTGGAATGGGCCGTTGTTCGTCTGCGTCGTGAGACATATTCAACTCCGGTATATTCGGTGGGAGTCCAGCAATGCGACGGCTCCGTCGAAGAACTTCTGGTTCAGCCTCCGTCTTCGGGTGTCGATTACCCCGCCCCTCCACCACAACTGTTACGAAGAGTTGCGAAGAAATGGTTTTATTTACAGGCGAGGGATGATGGGATCGTGGCGTGATAGTAGCGCAGCTCGGCCTCTCAAACTCCTCGTCCTCTTCGTCTTCTCTTGTTTTCTTTTGTCCGTGCCTTTCGTATCCGTTACAATATATACATACATACATACATATATATATATATATATATATATATATATATATATATATATATATATATATATATATATATATATATATATATATTGTTGCAGGAAGAAAGCAGGCCCACGAATGTAAAATAATGTACATTTACAACTGATGTTAATGGCGTTCAGGCAACTGCCAGACTTCGTCTTCGTATAGTCTAATCCAACTTCTTCCTTCCCTTCACCGTAACATCACCCTCCCGGCGGGGTAGCTCCGTCCCGTTGCAAGTTATAGAGCGCCACTTAATTGGGGCACATAGGGCTTCAGCCTGGCGACGTGAGCAACATCGCTGGTGACGTTGGAAGGCACTGAAGGCTGACCGACTGGGGCGATCTTGTATGTAACGTCGGAAAGTTGGCGTAAGATCTGGTACGGACCAGCATAACGGCAAAGTAGTTTTTCCGACAAGCCGACGCGACGTGAATGCGTCCAGAGAAGGATAAAGGAACCAGGTGAAAAATGGGAGTCTCGATGCTGAAGGTCGTAGCGTCGCTTTTGAGAAGCTTGCGAGACTGTGAGGTGGTGATGGGTGACTTCTCGGGTCTGGGCGGCTAAGTCAATAGCATCGCGAGCGTAACCAGTGCTGGGTGATTATACTGCGGAAGGTAGCAACGTGCCAAAGGGCAAGGTGGGGTCGCGGCCACAGAAAAGGTAAAATGGTGAAATGCGGCAGTGTCGTGACGGGACGAGATGTATGCGAAAGTGATGTATGGAAAAGCTAAGTCCCAGTCGCGGTGATCGTCGGAAACGTACATGGCCAGTATTTCAGTTAGAGTGCGGTTGAGTCGCTCGGTGAAGCCGTTCGTTTGAGGATGGTACGCGGTAGCAATCTGGTGTTCTGTAGAACAAGAGCGGAGCAGATCGTCGACGACCTTCGATAGAAAGTAGCGGCCGCTATCCGTCAGCAACTGGTGAGGGGCGCCGTGGTGCAGGATGACGTCGTATAGTAAGAAGTCGGCGACATCTGTCGCGCAGCTGGTTGGTAGCGCTCGTGCGATGGCATATCTCGTGGCATAATCGGTTGCTACAGCAATCCATTTGTTTCCTTTGATGGAAATTGGAAAGGGGCCAAGGAGGTCTACGCCCACCCGGTAGAAGGGCTCTGTAGGGATATCAATTGGTTGCAGCAAACCAGCGCGAGGCATAGCAGGCGTCTTCCGGCGCTGACACAGGTCGCAAGAAGCGACATAACAGCGCACAGAGCGATAAATACCGGGCCAGTAGCGTCGCCGCAGGCGGTCGTATGTACAAGTGATGCCCAGATGTCCAGCAGTAGGAGCGTCGTGAAGTTGCTGGATCGCGGCGAGTCGAAGGTGCTTGGGAACGACTAGGAGGAGCTCCTGGCCGTCAGGACGAACGCTACGACGATATAAAGTTCCAACGCGCAAGGTGAACATCCAGAGGGACGGGTCGTTGCGCGAGGAGCTTAGGCGTTCCATAAGTTTTCGAAGAACAGGATCTTTGTGCTGCTCGTCGCCAATATGGAGGAAGCCGGAGAGGGATAGAACACTGATGTCCGAGTCTGCATCGGTATCGTCCGGTTGATCCACGGGATTTCGGGACAGGCAGTCAGCGTCCTTATGTAGGCGCCCTGATTTATACATAATAGAAAATGTATACACTTGTAGACGCAAGGCCCAACGTGCAAGTCGTCCAGTTGGGTCCTTCAAAGAGGAGAGCCAGCAGAGGGCGTGATGATCGGTTACGACGCAGAAGCCCCGACCGAAAAGGTACGGCCGAAATTTCGCGACCGCCCATACGAGCGCGAGACATTCTCTCTCAGTAATGGAGTGAATTCGCTCGGGCGTGGAGAGAAGGCGGCTAGCGTGAGCGATGACACGGTCTTGACCCTGTTGACGCTGAGCGAGGACAGCGCCGATGCCATAGCCACTCGCGTCAGTTCGTACTTCAGTTGGCGCAGAAGGGTCAAAGTGTGACAGAATTGGGGAAGTTGTAAGCCGCTCAATCAGGGTAGAGAACGCTTTCTCCTGCAGTGGTCCCCAAGAGAAAAAGACGTCTTTCTTGAGAAAGTCAGCGAGAGGGTGAGCTATTTCGGCAAAATTTTTCACAAATCGCCGGAAATAAGAGCATAAGCCCAGAAAACTACGGACATCGTTTGTTGAAAAAGGTACAGGAAAATTTCGCACGGCGCGAACTTTCTGTGGATCAGGTTGGATTCCGGCGGCGTTTACGAGATGGCCGAGCATGTTGATTTCACGGCGACCGAAATGGCACTTGGAGGAGTTTAGCTGAAGGCCAGCCCTGCGAAACACGGAGAGTATGGTTGTGAGGCGCCGCAGATGGCTCTCAAAGTTCGGTGAAAACACAATCGCATCGTCGAGGTAACAGATGCATGTAGACCACTTCAAGCCACGGGAGAGAGAGTCCATCATGCGCTCGATAGTAGCTGGCGCATTGCATAATCCCAACGGCATGACTTTAACTTGGTACAGACCGTCCGGTGTGACGAAAGCAGTTTTCTCGCGGTCCATCTCATCGACGCTAATCTGCCAATAGCCGGAGTGGAGGTCAATTGATGAGAGGTATCGGGATCCGTGAAGGCAGTCAAGAGCGTCATCAATGCGAGGCAGGGGATAAACATCCTTCTTTGTTATCCTGTTGAGGTGACGGTAGTCAACGCAGAAGCGCCACGAGTTGTCTTTCTTCTTTACTAAGACAACTGGTGATGCCCACGGGCTACTTGAAGGTTCAATGATCACCTTGTCCATCATCATGTCTACCTGTTTTTGAATGATGGCCCTTTCTGTTGCGCAGACACAATACGGCCGCCTATGAATGGGGCTGGCGTCACCGGTGTTGATGCGATGCGTGACAACATATGTGTGGCCAAGTGGACGGTCGTCCAAATCAAAGATGTCCCGATAAGATGACAGGAGGTGAAGAAGAGCTGCTGTTTGCTCGGAAGGAAAGTCAGGGGCGATCATCTTAGAAACATCGTCCGCAGGCGTCGAGTACGGAGGAGTGAGTGACAATGGTCCATTGGTAATGAGGAAGGATTCAGAGGTAAAAGAAGAAACCTCAAATTCTTCCAAAGGAGTGATATGCGCAATGGCGATACCGTGTGGCAGCACATGCGACGAAAATCCAAAATTGAGGATGGGCATACGAGTGCAGTTGTCGCGGATGCGGATTAAGGTGCTCGGCAGGGCAATATTGCGCGAGAAAACCACGTCAGTAAGCGGCGACACGACGTACTCGCCATCAGGTACGGGAGGACAGGGCGTCAGGAGGACATTTGTAGCCGCTTGTGGAGACAGCCTTGCCAACTCAGCAGAACCTAAGCGGTGTGAAGCACAAGTTGATGCGTCGGTAGGAAGTGGCAGATCCAACTGTAACCACCTGCGGAGCAGTCAATTTGGGCAGAGTGTTTTGAAAGGAAGTCGAGGCCGAGATTTAGGTCGTGCGGACAGTGTTCGAGGACGATAAATAGAACAACGGTATAATGGCCCCCAATGGTCACACGTGCTGTGCACATTCCAATAATAATAATAATATTTGGGGTTTTACGTGCCAAAACCACTTTCTGATTATGAGGCACGCCGTAGTGGAGGACTCCGGAAATTTTGACCACCTGGGGTTCTTTAACGTGCACCTAAATCTAAGCACACGGGTGTTTTCGCATTTCGCCCCCATCGAAATGCGGCCGCCGTGGCCGGGATTCTATCCCGCGACCTCGTGCTCAGCAGCCCAACACCATAGCCACTGAGCAAACACGGCGGGTGCACATTCCAAGGACAGGTGAAGTACTCCCATCGGCGACTCGTACCGTGCGTGGTACGGCGGGTGTCAGTACCTTGTTGATCCTTCGGCGAAGAGCAGCGCTCATAACTAAAAGCTGCGCTCCTGTATCAACGAGAGATCTAACAGGAACGCCATCAACTTCGATGTCCAGTAGGTTTCCACATGTAGGCAGGGTCAACAGAGGATTTGTGGGCCGGGTCGTAGTTGCAGCTTTACCTGCGGGAGCTGCACCGCCTAGTTTCCCGAAGCGAAGCTACCGGTTGCAGAAGGGGACGAAGAGCGGTGAAGGAAAGGCGAACGGGACCTACGAACTTGCGGAGACGGGGAGCGGCTGGATCTTGGTGGAGCACTGTCGGCGTATTGGGCGAGAAAGTACGATGGTCTGGTACTTGGCGGTAGTTACTGGGAGACGACCACCGAGTAGGCGGCAACCAATGGTTGCGGAAATGACGGGCGATGTATCGAATACCGGAACAATTAAAGCAGATAGGTTTATCATCCACTGTGCGCCAGTCAGCTGGGTTGCGACGGGGTGGTGGAAAGCTTTGCGTCTGGGAGCGAGCGGCCGGAGAAATCTGGTAGGTGTTTGTATGGTGGACCGAGCAGAGCGATGGAGTGCCCAAACTTGCTATTTCCTGCCGAACGACGGCTTGTATGAGGGAGATAGCGGGCACGCTTTCCCGACAGTCGGGATGAACTGGAGCCGGAGACATGGCCTCAAGCTCACGGCGAACGATGCGCGTGATATCTTCCGGTCCTGCGGGATGAACCAACCGCAGCGGGTCTTCGCAAGAAGATGCCGCGGCGGTATTGGGCAATCGGTCAATCGGTCGAAAGTTTGTGCGACGCGGCGGCCCTTTGCTTGTTCGAAGCGCCGGCACTCCTTCACAATTGCATCCACAGTGGCACAATCCTTACACATCAGGAGATTGAAGGCATCGTCTGCATTACATTTCAGTATGTGACCAATCTTGTCTGCCTCGGTCATTTTGTCATCCGCCTTGCGACAGAGGGCCAGCTCATCCTGCATGTACAGGACATGGGATTCTAAGGACGTCTGAGCGCGACACGCAAGTTCTTTTTTTGCTGCCAGCTGACGACCGACAGGTCTGCCAAACAGCTCTCGCATTTTTTCTTTGCTCTCATCCCAGCTCGTTAGGTCAGCTTCGTGTGTGTCGTACCATTGCTTCGCAGTTACTATTAGATAAAATATCACGTTTGCTAGCTTCATTGTTGGATCCCACCTCTTGTTGTCGCACACTCGCTCGTACATTGTAAGCCAGTCCTCGACGTCGGCGTTGTCCGTGCCACAAAATGTCCCTGGGTCCCACGGAGGAGTGAGGATGACTGTTGGCACGGGTTGCTGAGGTGTTGTTGCTTGTGTCGGTTGATTTGCCATTGTGGCGGCAGGTAGATGACGTCCGCTGCGATCTTCCGTGATTGTACGCCGCACCTTCCACCAAAATGTAGCAGGAAGAAAGCAGGCCCATGAGTGTAAAATAATGTATATTTACAACTGATGTTAATGGCGTTCAGGCAACTGCCAGGCTTCGTCTAGTCTAACTTCTTCCTTCCCTTCACTGTAACAACATATATATATATATATATATATATATATATATATATATATATATATATATATGTAGTCATATCATCAGAAGCCAACATACACTGACACCAAGGACAACATAGGGGAAATTACTTGAGCTTAATAAATGGAATGTAGAAACGATAAGCTAATCGAAATTAAAGTGCATGAAAAAACAGCTGGCCGCAGGTGGGAACCGAACCCACAACCTTCGCATTTCGCGTGCGATGCTCTACCAATTGAGCTACCGCGGCGCTGTTCTCCCATCCACTTTCTTGGGTATTTATGTGTACTAGTAGAACCCTGGGAGTGTTAGCCAGCGCCACCACTCACAGACCTTGGCGGCGGACATGGAACGTCCTTGTTGCCGCAGGCCACCCATGATATATATATATATATATATATATATATATATATATATATATATATATATATATATATATATATATATATATATATATATATATATATATATATGTGTGTGTGTGTGTGTGTGTGTGTGTGTGTGTGTGTGTGTGTGTATGTATATCATGGGTGGCGCCGGTCTGGGACACTGCTCCCCGCTCAAGAATATTACAGCGTAATATTTTACTAGCCACAGGCCAGTGAAAAGCCACACAATAATAACAACAGGAAGCCTGTGAGCGTCGAACATAACAGGAATGTACTCTCAAAAATAGTGTGGAATCTACGGATGCACCGGTGGATATGCGCACTTAACGGTTGCATTGTCCAAAAAATTTAGCCCAGTCCCTATGGCATGAGGATCTGGAACCAGTCTCATGGATACTGTCACTTCAAGAGCACTGTCAGTTCTCGGGCACTGTCAGCTGACGCCCTCCCACTGCACTCGCGAAGTCCACACTATTGTCCATACTAAGAAGCGCATGATATCGCACGACACAAAGACAGCAACCACATCGTATTATATCATAGCTACACAAAGCTAGACCTAATGCCTCCATACAGAACACATGGCAGAACATAATAAAGAACACTGCATGAGATTGTCAGTGGCATCAATACATAGGACCACTGATGTTGAAAAAAAATGCATCATTATACAGTGATAACAATCCGCCTCGGCGACTTAGTCCATCCGACTCATATAGTCTGCTCCGACATTGTCACTTCCCTTGATGTATTCTACCCGAAAGGCATATTCTTGGAACTTCAGGCTCCAACGAAAGACCCTGTTGTTCCTTGGTCAGCTGGTCTCCTATGCTGACGTCGTTAAAGGTCTGTGACTCATAGTCCTGAGGCAATTCCGTTTCACTTGTATCTGCATCCTCCGTGGACACCACAGCGCCCACTGCGGCTGTGCTCGGTTTCTCCTCTCGGCTATGATACTTTTTAAGCATATTTGTATGCAAAACCTTGGTGGTGTGCCCGAGATCAACTTCCTAGTCAACGTCTCCCTTTCGACTCAAAACGTTATAGGGACCCTTCCATTGCATTAACAGTTTGTTGTTTTCAGCCGGCAAGAGGATTAGAGCCTGATCACTAGGCTTCAGCGATCGCTTTCTGCTCTTGTAGTTATAGTAGCGGCCATACCGCTCTCCTCCCCTCTGCAGATATTCATACGCCAGTTTGCAGGTGTTTTCCAGCCTCTCACGAAATGTCAGGATGTACTCGTAGGCGGTCCTTAATTCATCCGTAATGGCATCATTTGTCCATAGCTCCCGCAGTACCGCAAGTGGCCCTCTTACGCTCCGCCCGTAAAGGAGCTCGAGCGGGGAAAAGTGGAGGCTCTCTTGTGGAACCTCTCGATACGTGAAAAGCAGCGGAGCGATATACCGGTCCCAGTCCCTTGGTCTCTCTTGACACATCCGTTTTAGCATCTGTTTGAGTGTCCTGTTAAAACTCTCCACCAAGCCGTTTGTCATCGGATGGTAAGGGGTCGTATGAAGCTGTTTTATAGACAGGAGTCGGTTCACTTCTTTCATCACGTCCGAGGTGAAGTTCGTCCCTCAGTCACTCAATACCTGCCTTGGGACTCCCACGCGTGAAAACATCTCGATGAGGGCCTCGGCAACGCTCTCCGTTTCAACACTGGGGAGCGCAACCACATGGGGATATCGAGTGGCGTAATCCACCATTGTTACAATGTGTCGATTTCCATGAGCCGACTTTGGGTTCAGTGGGCCCACAATATCAACAGCCACCCTCTGAAAGGGCGTCTGAATAACTGGCACTCTGACAATAGGCGCCTTCCATGTGTGGCCCCTAGGAGTGGTCCGCTGGCACGAGTCGCACGACGCGACAAAACGTTTCACGTCGGCCTGCAGCCCCGGCCAGAAAAACTCTGTTTGTACTTTAAGCACAGTTTTACTGGTGCCCTGGAGTCCTCCCATTACACCGTCATGGGCAAGTTCGCGCACAGCTGTCCAAAATTTCTTCGGCACGACTACCTGCACGTATTCTCCCCCAAATTTGGAAGCGAACTTGCGTTGGAGAACTTCTCCTTCAATAAAAAACCCGTGACTGTCTCCCTTCTTGCTGCGCACCACTTGACCTAGTCGATCGAAGTATGCCCGCAGTGTTGGGTCCTGTTTCTGCTCCTTGACTAGGTCTTCCCTGCTTACGTTATCTGAATTCTCCGACACCCTAAGGCCCATTAACGGTCTTTTCTCACAGGCTTGCGATCTCCTTACTACGGCGTTTACCTGGTCCCTATCTGGGTCTGCGACATCTGAGCGCTTGTTTCCAGCAGTGTCGCACTCCTGCTCAGCGTTAATACTCCTTGAGGGCTGTACTTCTTTCGAGGAAGGCACAGTGGCGGCGATCGTCTCCAATCTCCAGCCGGGATCCGGGTCGGCGGCATTTCTGACTCCTTCAAGGTTGCCGAATCGTCGTCGTCGTCGTCGTCGTCAAGCAGCAGCAGCAGCAGCAGCAGCAGCAGCAGCAGCAGCAGCAGCAGCAGCAGCAGCAGCAGCAGCAGCAGCAGCAGCAGCAGCAGCAGCAGCAGCAGCAGCAGCAGCAGCAGCAGCAGCAGCAGCAGCAGCAGCAGCAGCAGCAGCAGCAGCAGCAGCAGCAGCAGCAGCAGCAGCAGCAGCAGCAGCAGCAGCAGCAGCAGCAGCAGCAGCAGCAGCAGCAGCAGCAGCAGCAGCAGCAGCAGCAGCAGCAGCAGCAGCAGCAGCAGCAGCAGCAGCAGCAGCAGCAGCAGCAGCAGCAGCAGCAGCAGCAGCAGCAGCAGCAGCAGCAGCAGCAGCAGCAGCAGCAGCAGCAGCAGCAGCAGCAGCAGCAGCAGCAGCAGCAGCAGCAGCAGCAGCAGCAGCAGCAGCAGCAGCAGCAGCAGCAGCAGCAGCAGCAGCAGCAGCAGCAGCAGCAGCAGCAGCAGCAGCAGCAGCAGCAGCAGCAGCAGCAGCAGCAGCAGCAGCAGCAGCAGCAGCAGCAGCAGCAGCAGCAGCAGCAGCAGCAGCAGCAGCAGCAGCAGCAGCAGCAGCAGCAGCAGCAGCAGCAGCAGCAGCAGCAGCAGCAGCAGCAGCAGCAGCAGCAGCAGCAGCAGCAGCAGCAGCAGCAGCAGCAGCAGCAGCAGCAGCAGCAGCAGCAGCAGCAGCAGCAGCAGCAGCAGCAGCAGCAGCAGCAGCAGCAGCAGCAGCAGCAGCAGCAGCAGCAGCAGCAGCAGCAGCAGCAGCAGCAGCAGCAGCAGCAGCAGCAGCAGCAGCAGCAGCAGCAGCAGCAGCAGCAGCAGCAGCAGCAGCAGCAGCAGCAGCAGCAGCAGCAGCAGCAGCAGCAGCAGCAGCAGCAGCAGCAGCAGCAGCAGCAGCAGCAGCAGCAGCAGCAGCAGCAGCAGCAGCAGCAGCAGCAGCAGCAGCAGCAGCAGCAGCAGCAGCAGCAGCAGCAGCAGCAGCAGCAGCAGCAGCAGCAGCAGCAGCAGCAGCAGCAGCAGCAGCAGCAGCAGCAGCAGCAGCAGCAGCAGCAGCAGCAGCAGCAGCAGCAGCAGCAGCAGCAGCAGCAGCAGCAGCAGCAGCAGCAGCAGCAGCAGCAGCAGCAGCAGCAGCAGCAGCAGCAGCAGCAGCAGCAGCAGCAGCAGCAGCAGCAGCAGCAGCAGCAGCAGCAGCAGCAGCAGCAGCAGCAGCAGCAGCAGCAGCAGCAGCAGCAGCAGCAGCAGCAGCAGCAGCAGCAGCAGCAGCAGCAGCAGCAGCAGCAGCAGCAGCAGCAGCAGCAGCAGCAGCAGCAGCAGCAGCAGCAGCAGCAGCAGCAGCAGCAGCAGCAGCAGCAGCAGCAGCAGCAGCAGCAGCAGCAGCAGCAGCAGCAGCAGCAGCAGCAGCAGCAGCAGCAGCAGCAGCAGCAGCAGCAGCAGCAGCAGCAGCAGCAGCAGCAGCAGCAGCAGCAGCAGCAGCAGCAGCAGCAGCAGCAGCAGCAGCAGCAGCAGCAGCAGCAGCAGCAGCAGCAGCAGCAGCAGCAGCAGCAGCAGCAGCAGCAGCAGCAGCAGCAGCAGCAGCAGCAGCAGCAGCAGCAGCAGCAGCAGCAGCAGCAGCAGCAGCAGCAGCAGCAGCAGCAGCAGCAGCAGCAGCAGCAGCAGCAGCAGCAGCAGCAGCAGCAGCAGCAGCAGCAGCAGCAGCAGCAGCAGCAGCAGCAGCAGCAGCAGCAGCAGCAGCAGCAGCAGCAGCAGCAGCAGCAGCAGCAGCAGCAGCAGCAGCAGCAGCAGCAGCAGCAGCAGCAGCAGCAGCAGCAGCAGCAGCAGCAGCAGCAGCAGCAGCAGCAGCAGCAGCAGCAGCAGCAGCAGCAGCAGCAGCAGCAGCAGCAGCAGCAGCAGCAGCAGCAGCAGCAGCAGCAGCAGCAGCAGCAGCAGCAGCAGCAGCAGCAGCAGCAGCAGCAGCAGCAGCAGCAGCAGCAGCAGCAGCAGCAGCAGCAGCAGCAGCAGCAGCAGCAGCAGCAGCAGCAGCAGCAGCAGCAGCAGCAGCAGCAGCAGCAGCAGCAGCAGCAGCAGCAGCAGCAGCAGCAGCAGCAGCAGCAGCAGCAGCAGCAGCAGCAGCAGCAGCAGCAGCAGCAGCAGCAGCAGCAGCAGCAGCAGCAGCAGCAGCAGCAGCAGCAGCAGCAGCAGCAGCAGCAGCAGCAGCAGCAGCAGCAGCAGCAGCAGCAGCAGCAGCAGCAGCAGCAGCAGCAGCAGCAGCAGCAGCAGCAGCAGCAGCAGCAGCAGCAGCAGCAGCAGCAGCAGCAGCAGCAGCAGCAGCAGCAGCAGCAGCAGCAGCAGCAGCAGCAGCAGCAGCAGCAGCAGCAGCAGCAGCAGCAGCAGCAGCAGCAGCAGCAGCAGCAGCAGCAGCAGCAGCAGCAGCAGCAGCAGCAGCAGCAGCAGCAGCAGCAGCAGCAGCAGCAGCAGCAGCAGCAGCAGCAGCAGCAGCAGCAGCAGCAGCAGCAGCAGCAGCAGCAGCAGCAGCAGCAGCAGCAGCAGCAGCAGCAGCAGCAGCAGCAGCAGCAGCAGCAGCAGCAGCAGCAGCAGCAGCAGCAGCAGCAGCAGCAGCAGCAGCAGCAGCAGCAGCAGCAGCAGCAGCAGCAGCAGCAGCAGCAGCAGCAGCAGCAGCAGCAGCAGCAGCAGCAGCAGCAGCAGCAGCAGCAGCAGCAGCAGCAGCAGCAGCAGCAGCAGCAGCAGCAGCAGCAGCAGCAGCAGCAGCAGCAGCAGCAGCAGCAGCAGCAGCAGCAGCAGCAGCAGCAGCAGCAGCAGCAGCAGCAGCAGCAGCAGCAGCAGCAGCAGCAGCAGCAGCAGCAGCAGCAGCAGCAGCAGCAGCAGCAGCAGCAGCAGCAGCAGCAGCAGCAGCAGCAGCAGCAGCAGCAGCAGCAGCAGCAGCAGCAGCAGCAGCAGCAGCAGCAGCAGCAGCAGCAGCAGCAGCAGCAGCAGCAGCAGCAGCAGCAGCAGCAGCAGCAGCAGCAGCAGCAGCAGCAGCAGCAGCAGCAGCAGCAGCAGCAGCAGCAGCAGCAGCAGCAGCAGCAGCAGCAGCAGCAGCAGCAGCAGCAGCAGCAGCAGCAGCAGCAGCAGCAGCAGCAGCAGCAGCAGCAGCAGCAGCAGCAGCAGCAGCAGCAGCAGCAGCAGCAGCAGCAGCAGCAGCAGCAGCAGCAGCAGCAGCAGCAGCAGCAGCAGCAGCAGCAGCAGCAGCAGCAGCAGCAGCAGCAGCAGCAGCAGCAGCAGCAGCAGCAGCAGCAGCAGCAGCAGCAGCAGCAGCAGCAGCAGCAGCAGCAGCAGCAGCAGCAGCAGCAGCAGCAGCAGCAGCAGCAGCAGCAGCAGCAGCAGCAGCAGCAGCAGCAGCAGCAGCAGCAGCAGCAGCAGCAGCAGCAGCAGCAGCAGCAGCAGCAGCAGCAGCAGCAGCAGCAGCAGCAGCAGCAGCAGCAGCAGCAGCAGCAGCAGCAGCAGCAGCAGCAGCAGCAGCAGCAGCAGCAGCAGCAGCAGCAGCAGCAGCAGCAGCAGCAGCAGCAGCAGCAGCAGCAGCAGCAGCAGCAGCAGCAGCAGCAGCAGCAGCAGCAGCAGCAGCAGCAGCAGCAGCAGCAGCAGCAGCAGCAGCAGCAGCAGCAGCAGCAGCAGCAGCAGCAGCAGCAGCAGCAGCAGCAGCAGCAGCAGCAGCAGCAGCAGCAGCAGCAGCAGCAGCAGCAGCAGCAGCAGCAGCAGCAGCAGCAGCAGCAGCAGCAGCAGCAGCAGCAGCAGCAGCAGCAGCAGCAGCAGCAGCAGCAGCAGCAGCAGCAGCAGCAGCAGCAGCAGCAGCAGCAGCAGCAGCAGCAGCAGCAGCAGCAGCAGCAGCAGCAGCAGCAGCAGCAGCAGCAGCAGCAGCAGCAGCAGCAGCAGCAGCAGCAGCAGCAGCAGCAGCAGCAGCAGCAGCAGCAGCAGCAGCAGCAGCAGCAGCAGCAGCAGCAGCAGCAGCAGCAGCAGCAGCAGCAGCAGCAGCAGCAGCAGCAGCAGCAGCAGCAGCAGCAGCAGCAGCAGCAGCAGCAGCAGCAGCAGCAGCAGCAGCAGCAGCAGCAGCAGCAGCAGCAGCAGCAGCAGCAGCAGCAGCAGCAGCAGCAGCAGCAGCAGCAGCAGCAGCAGCAGCAGCAGCAGCAGCAGCAGCAGCAGCAGCAGCAGCAGCAGCAGCAGCAGCAGCAGCAGCAGCAGCAGCAGCAGCAGCAGCAGCAGCAGCAGCAGCAGCAGCAGCAGCAGCAGCAGCAGCAGCAGCAGCAGCAGCAGCAGCAGCAGCAGCAGCAGCAGCAGCAGCAGCAGCAGCAGCAGCAGCAGCAGCAGCAGCAGCAGCAGCAGCAGCAGCAGCAGCAGCAGCAGCAGCAGCAGCAGCAGCAGCAGCAGCAGCAGCAGCAGCAGCAGCAGCAGCAGCAGCAGCAGCAGCAGCAGCAGCAGCAGCAGCAGCAGCAGCAGCAGCAGCAGCAGCAGCAGCAGCAGCAGCAGCAGCAGCAGCAGCAGCAGCAGCAGCAGCAGCAGCAGCAGCAGCAGCAGCAGCAGCAGCAGCAGCAGCAGCAGCAGCAGCAGCAGCAGCAGCAGCAGCAGCAGCAGCAGCAGCAGCAGCAGCAGCAGCAGCAGCAGCAGCAGCAGCAGCAGCAGCAGCAGCAGCAGCAGCAGCAGCAGCAGCAGCAGCAGCAGCAGCAGCAGCAGCAGCAGCAGCAGCAGCAGCAGCAGCAGCAGCAGCAGCAGCAGCAGCAGCAGCAGCAGCAGCAGCAGCAGCAGCAGCAGCAGCAGCAGCAGCAGCAGCAGCAGCAGCAGCAGCAGCAGCAGCAGCAGCAGCAGCAGCAGCAGCAGCAGCAGCAGCAGCAGCAGCAGCAGCAGCAGCAGCAGCAGCAGCAGCAGCAGCAGCAGCAGCAGCAGCAGCAGCAGCAGCAGCAGCAGCAGCAGCAGCAGCAGCAGCAGCAGCAGCAGCAGCAGCAGCAGCAGCAGCAGCAGCAGCAGCAGCAGCAGCAGCAGCCTCGTTACGCCCACTGCAGGGCAAAGGCCTCTCCCATACTTCTCCAACTACCCCGGTCATGTACTACTCGTGGTGATGTTGTCCGTGCAAACTTCTTACTCTCATCCACCCGCCTAACTTTCTGCCGCCTTCTGCTACGCTTCCGTTCCCTTGGAATCCAGCCCGTAACCCCTAATGACCATCGGTTATCTTCCCTCCTCATTACATGTCCTGCCCATGCCCCCATTTCTTTTTCTTGATTTCAACTAAGATGTCATTAACTCGCGTTTGTTCCCCCACCCAATCTGCTCTTTTCTTATCCCTTAACGTTACACCTATCATTCTTCTTTCCATTGCTCGTTGCGTCCTCCTCAATTGGAGTAGAACCCTTTTCGTAAGCCTCCAGGTTTCTGCCCCGTAGGTGAGTACTGGTAAAACAGCTATTATACACTTTTCTCTTGAGGGATAATGGCAACTTGCTGTTCATGATCTGAGAATGCCTGCCAAACGCACCCCAGCGCATCCTTCTCATTATTTCAGAAGAATAAGAATGGGCTGGGGTGCGTTTGGCAGGCTAAACCAGGGTGCTAAGGATCCCTGGTTTCCGAGTATCAGGTCATAAAGGGGATCCTTCATGCACTTGGCCCGAAGGCGCCCCTTGAAATAATGTGTGTCCACGCTGACCCAAGCTTCTGGAAGCAGGAGAACCGACCGATCTAGGAGGTACACGGGAGAGTTGGATCCTGTGAGACCACCATCCTTGACCAGGCTCCGCCTTACTGTCATTGTGTTGCACCCTGTGTCTCTAAGCCTCCGAAACCTTTGGCTGCCAATCACCTCGGCGACTACTTGAAGTTTCTCATTGACATTTACGTGCTTATCTATCAGGCCCGCACAAACGACCGGGACGTTTTCCCCATTTTTCAGCTCAATGTACCCGTTCTCAATACACAACGACGCTGATTCTTCTGTCATGCCTTTTGGCTTGTTTGGACCCTTCTGCCAACACTTCCAACTAGTGTGGCCGCTTTTGCCACACTTAAAACATCTCAGAGGTTGGTCGTTGCCCTCCGCTCTGCACATGCGACAGTTTTCGGCTCGATGGCCGGTGCGAGAGCAAAGGAAGCATTTTTGCACTTCCTGATCCCTCGCCTTTACAGCTGACTGACTTCTGTCTTTCCTTTCCGCTCTTTGTTCCGCATCTGTTGCAGCTGACGGCTCTTTCCTTGCAGCTGGACGTCTTGCGAAATTCGGCCATCCATGCGCGTCTCCGCTCATTCTATCATTTCTTGAAGAGTAGCATCTTTTTTCTCTTTTAGGAAAAGTTCCAGCGGTGCAGCGCAGCTTGAAAGAAACTGGTCCTTCACCATCAGCTCGAGCAGAAGCTTGTATTTCTCCTTGTTGTTGGGCAGCTCGAACTACCGCTTAAGAAAATTCGTGAGCCGAGTAACAATCTTGGAGCACGTTTCCCCGTTCATAGGAGATGCACCCTTAAACTTTTCTCTAAACCCTTCCTCTGTCATTCTAACGCGTAGCATCAATGCTTGCTTTAACTTTTCATAATCCGTGCAATATGGCGCGGACATCCTACTGAAAACGCTGAGTGCCTCACCGCTAAAACACAGGCTTAATGCAGTGGATCACTGGTCTCGTGGCCAGCCTTGACCTCGATCCACGCACTCAAAACTCAAAATCAAATACGCGTCGAGGATATGACGTCATTCATTGAACACAGTTATAACTTTGTGCGGGTTCTCTTTGATTCCCTGCATCGCCCCCTTCTCTTCCGACCGGGACCTAATGTCCGTTTCCAAGGGACTGCCGGGTTGCTGCCTCAGCAACAACACCTCCTTTTCTTTTTCAAGCCGAGCCATTCTTAAGGTGGACTCTTCTCCTTCCCTCTCGAGCTTTAATTTGGACTCCTCCTCTCTCATAGTCTTTTCGCGTTCAGGTTCTTCCCTGCGCCAAGTGCGTTCTGCATTGCGCTCTTCTCGACGTCTAGCTCTCTCTTGCTCTATCCTAGGAAGCAATTCTTTACCTTCGAAGCCGAAGCTCCGTCCCTGATCAACGAGTTTATCAAACTAGGCCTCTGCCATCGTGCTCAAAGAAACAGTGGAATTCTTGCCACTAGCACGACCCTTCAAACGAGTTCCTTCGGATCCTCAGCACCGACACGCGGCTGACCAGATACTGTCGCGTACGTCAATGATTGTCAAAAAACGTACAACTCGCTCACCCATCCGGCTGCCAGGCGCAAGCCGACGGAGCACAGGGGTCCACCTGATGCTTCGCCCCGGCCTACAAGCGAGAGGAATTGTACAACATTTATTTATTCAGAGTTGGTTCAGAGTTATTCAGAGACTTATTCATTTATTATATATTTAAAACCACACCATGCTGAGTCCGGTTCATGCACTTTATGGGCACGCATTTGTACAGGTGCATCACGACGAACTTGCCTCTTCAACTGTGGTATCTGTGTGCGCTCTGCTTTCTTCGGGCAGAGACTGGTCATTCACTGGAAGCGCCCCCAGAAAGCGGTGCAGTTCACTGAAGTAAACCCTAGGCACAGGTGCAGAGCGTGCTGGGCGCTTCCTTGGCCAACTCCTGGAAAGATCAGTGAACAGCTGAAGTGCCATTGCATGAACTAGTCAAAATGCATAGAGATGGAAAGCACACTTCATGCAGGAAGAAAATTACAGAACGTGCTTTAGTGCTATACTTTCAAAATAAATAGTGACAACAGCTCCCGTGTGCCGGTGACTTCGATCAAGCATAACAGAACTACTACTTGCGCAGCTCTCAAAATGCACGTGCATGCAGGCTAGTAGATTTCGCACAATATAGTGGACATGTTTAGTCGTCATGGCAACGGGGAATGAATATTTTACGTCATTTTATGCTTCATCAAAGCACATTGTAGTTATAGACTTCTTAAGCGAGTGTCGCTGGTTTCTTTCTTTCCTTCTTGTTTTTTTTTGAAGACACAAGCCCAGAACACACAGTTGTGAAACTGGCGCTGCGGCAGTGTTCTTGCGAGGGAATTACGCTGTTACCTTTAACGTTTCACTTTTGACGGTGTATCAAGTGCGGCTTTGCCATACACAAAAAGGCAAAAAAAGAGGAGGGAATGTAGTCACTCGGTGAATTAAGAAACGTGCGTTAACCCACAGGGGTGATATCGGTGTACGAGCCTCAAATGACTGCAAGTGCCAGTCCTGTATCTGGCGATGTGTAGCGCTGTCATGAAACTTAAAACCCGCTCGGCGATCTGGCTGCCTTGCGCAAGCCGACGGAGCACAGGGGTCCGCCTGACGCTTCGCCCCGGCCTACAAGCGAGTGGTTTTGTACAACATTTATTTATTGAGGGTTGGTCAGCCCGAGCAAGGCACTCGGGTATCGGTGCGTCGGCAATCACGAAACAACTCGTTGAAGGGGGATTCAATCATATACAGGACTGATCAAGGACAATAAGGGAACAAATAATTTAATGGTGGAACGATCAAAATTGGCGGAAAGCACACACAATTCGAAACACGACCAGAACACACAATAATCAGGCAGGGTTACAACAAAACCAAGCAAATCAGTTTAGAGGCACACGAGTCGTTGAGAGTTAACAGAAAAAAGAGGGCAAGCCGGTGGACAGACCATATCGAAGCGCGGGCGAAGAACGGGGAAGGCTCGAAGGCAGCGGGCCCGGTGCGATGAAGCGGGCGCCTCGCCGGCGATTCGGCCCCGCACGCCCCAAGGACTCACGCAACCTTCTTCGCTGCCTGTTTCCAACCGACTGTGTCCCTTCTCGCCGAACTGCTAATGAGCTGGCGGAAGACGCTGGTCAAAGACAGTGCTGTGCCCAGCGGTTATATACGGGCCTTTTCCTCCGCGCCACCGAAGACAGCATGCGCTCTGTCGATTTATGGCCCGGCCATGTACGCCATCCGGACCAGCGGAAGCGACCGAACAGTCGACACAGAGCGCGCAACTCTCTTCACCGTGTGCTCTGCCTGCTCCGCTCTGGTGACCTGACACCGCGGCCAAGCCCCGACTCCGTCGAAGGGGACAGCGAAGCCGCCTCCGAAGAACAGCCTCTCACGCGGTTCATAAAGGCGACCGTCTCCGATGCCCCTAGACCCTGGGCGGTCCTCTCCGCACTCTCTCGCGGCGTCCTCCCGTAGCTTCTGAACGGAAGGCCCGAAAGGACGCACTCTCTCTCTCTCTCTCTCTCTCTCTCTCTCTCTCTCTCTCTCTCTCTATATATATATATATATATATATATATATATATATATATATATATATATATATATATATATATATATATATATATATATATATATATATATAACATCCAGGGCTTACATCACGGCATATATAAACGCATCAAGGCATATATACAAGCGCGTAACATCAAGGCTTACGCGCACATTTGGGTAAACTTGTCAATCTTGCTCTGCAGCTGTTTTCTTGTTCGGATAATTCCGAGCCTAGCGAGGCCTCGCGCTATACTTTCGTAGAATTCAGCGCTCTTTCGCTCTACTCTCAGCTGTTAGAGGTATTCTTCCCAAAGGCTTATCAAAGCCCCATGGCTTTCGTTCGCCCCGCGTTGTTCGTGGGTGGGGCGTGTCTGTTGGGTTGCCATTTGCGCAGGGTGGGAGCCGCACATTTCTCCTGGATAGGCAGCAGTTGGTATGCGTAAACGCGGTAAAAGCAAGAACTAAAACATACAAGTGAACAGGGAAGAAAAGCTAAGGACGCGCGCAAAAGAAAAACCCTGTGGAGATTTGAACGCCTACAACCGATAACCAAAGAAGCGAATCGCGCATGCCACCAGTGTTGGGTCGATGTTGCGGCTGACGAAAGACCATGCCGGCGCTGCTGCACCGGCGCGTTCATGACCGAGATTTCAGGTGTCCCGAAAGTGCTGAGTACTTCAGTGATGGTATTTAGTACTTAGAAGCTTGTTCTGAAGAGGCGAAAATTCAACTTCCGTATGAAAGCCAAGCTTTCTTTGCCTCTTGCATCGACTTTCCCACTGCTGCTGCTGTGGGCTGCTGTGGCCGCTGCTGTCGCGCACACCACGTCGGGAGATGGTTCAGCGTGTGTAAATAGATGACAGGTGCGAGTAAGAGAAGAAAGGCGGCGAGAGAAACTCGTTTTCACGACGCCGCGTCGATTGTGCACAATGCCCTCTCGAGCTCCTTGGCCGTCGCCACATTAGCCGTTTGACAGCTGTAATTATCCGTGACTCCTCTCAGAAGCATTGCAGAAACTGCAGCGCTGCCCTTTCTACTAACGTGCGAGGCCAGAAGTGACCCAGATACAACTGTAGAGAGGTGAAGAAGAGAAGAAGGAAAGGGAGAGAGAGAACAATGACAGGAAAGCCAGGGAGGTCAACCAGAAGACCGCCCGGTTTCCTATCCTACACTGGGGGTGGGGGAATGGAGGATAGAAAGAGGAAAAACGGAGAGAGTAAGCACTGAGTGAGTGTGGGAGGGACACTATACACAGAGACACTAAAAACGGTCTCTTAAGCCGGTGTACTTCAAGTATTGTACTAGTGCACGAATCGTTTTTTTATGCCAGTGGCGGGTGTGGCTACGGTCCAAGTATCTGACTCGCTGAACGGTCTTGAGTGCAGTCGGTGTAAAGTTGCCCGCAGAGAGAGGGGTTTTACATCGTTGCGAGGGCAGTTACACAATAGGCGCACGATGGTTTCGTCGCACCCACAGTAGTCGCACATCGTGCTCTCGGCCATTCCCAACCGATAAGAATATGCGCTCGTGAAATCCACTTCCAGCCACAAGTGGCACGTGCCCATATAAGAGAGGGGGTTGAGGTGACGTGAGAAGGCAGGTAAATCCCACTACTATGCGACAGCGGTTAGGGGAAAACAGGTTAAGCTTAAGTTCAAGGTACGGTAGAGTACGCCGCTGCTATTTCTGAAAAATAAATGACAATCAAATATACATTATGCAAAAAAGAAGTCACGCCTGCAGACAGGACACAAGAGTAGAGAAGTGCACAACACGAACGCCAACTATCAACTGAAGGGAGCACAGAGGGAAAAAAAAGAAGACACAAAACTCATCTGCGCATGCTCAGGAATGGTAACACCACGTGTCAGCCGGGTACACGTGCCGGTCTACGTGAGAGATAACTGTTAAGGCACTTCATATCTTCCTTATGTAAAGTAATCGAAGGTTGACTCACGCACGCACTTCCACCATTATAGATATGCCATGCCTCTACCATAGGACGCGTATCTTCATTCTTATGCCTGTACAATATTGCGCATTCATCTAACTCAGGCGTGCAGTTACAATCTCGGCAATGTAGCGAAGATTAGAAGGCGATCCACTGGTTAACGACCTTTTATGTTCCATTAGCCTCTGATTGATACACCGTCCCGTTTGCCCTACGTAGAACTGGCCACAGCTAAGGGGAATTTTATAAACCACACCCATACGAAAGTCAGTAAAACTGTTGTTCTTATTGTGTTTCACTGGACAAATATCTGTTGGTTTTTTGCCTTTTACCCGCTCCTTTTTATTCTGTACGCCAGCGCATATCTTACCTAGCTTATTGGGAGCAGTGAAAGGAACATTAACATCATATCTACTTGCAACTTTTTAAAGCCCGTGCGACACTGAATGAATATACGGAATAGCCACTACTCTTTTTTTGCTATTACTGCTTTCTGTAATCACGTCCGTCCCTCTCGAAACCGACTTCTTTAGGCGCTCAGCCACAGTGGCCACCGCTGCACTAGGATAACCTGCTTCTAATAGGCGTCGGACCTTCGCATTAAAACTGGCGCTCATTTTGTGCATGCAGGATCTAGTGAGGGAAGACTTAAGGCGCGACATGGCAATTCCGTTTTTTACTACTTCGGAATGCTGGGATTGAAAGTTTAGCAACAGCTTCGAAGGTCTTGGCGAGTACTGCCAACACACATGATTTTGTTCGAAGATTAAGGAAATGTCAAGAAACTGAATTCCGCGTCGCTGAGGAAATTCCTTGGTAAACTTTAGTCCTCCCCCACAAAGTTTAAATTGCTCACTTACTGAGGTAGCAGCGGAATCGAATTCCTCCCTATTGCAGAAAATCAGGTAATCATCAACGTAACGAAATATCTTTATAACGCTATCACCTAAGTCTTTCGCTAAGAAGTTGTCAACCTTACTCAGGTAAATGTTGCTAAGAATAGGGGCAACCTTTGAGCCAATACAAATGCCTGATTTCTGCAGAAAAATGCCATCTCTCCACCCAATCAGCGTCGACTTCAAGTACATTGAAATAATTTCTAGAAAAGTTCCCGTGGAAACACCGAATCTGTCAAAAAAGCCGACTCTTGCACTTGTTCTTTAATGCACTCATTTACGAAATTTAGCAACCCTTCATGCGGCAAGGAATAATGCAGGTCTTCGATATCCATACTAAAAGCTGTACAATCACCAGGATTTTCCTCTCTCAAATACTAAGCTAGTGCCTGAGATATACGTAAGCAAAAGGGGTCTGAAAAAACTAGTGAAGCTAAGCAGTTCTGTAGCTGACTAGCGACGCAGACCTGCCACGTCCCTTTCTCTGACACTATAGCACAAAAAGGAATTTCTTGTTTATGGGTCTTGGCCGAGGAAAACAGTTCTAAGGTGAGGGATTTAGCTTTCTTGACAGTACAGACAAGCCTATCAAGATTATGTCTTGACAAGAGGTCAACTACACGTTGCTAAACTACCGAAGGCTTGAGTTTTACTTGCTGTAAATTCTCTTCTATGGCGGAAATCGCTTTTTCTGAAAACATGTCATCTGGCATAATTACGAAATTATTTCATAATTATGCCACATAACATATTTTAATGTCATGCAGAGCCGCAGAGCCGCATGCAGAGCCGCATTAATTAAAGCGCACCGCAGAGTCCAGAAGACACTCCGGAAGCGGTCGACCGTCAAATCAATACTTCTGTGCCCGCCGCGTTAGCTTTGAGGCTAGGGCATTGCTAGAGGTCGTGGATTTGACCCCAATAACGGCAGCCGCATTTTGGCGGGGCAGAGTGGAAAACGCACGTGCGCTTAGGTCTTGGGAGACGTTAACGAACATCACGGTGTCAAAACTATTCCGGAGCGCGCCACTACCGCGTGCCTCATAATACGAGTGCGGTTTTGGCACGTACAACACCATAATCCCATTCAAGTTTATTACTTCTGGTCACAATGCGATGTGCCATGTGAGCAAATGAGAACGCTCAACCCTCTCAGAAGTTATAACATATGGTGCAGAACAACACCTCAAGCAAACACCTCTTGCTGTGTGTTCTGTGTACTACGCAGGGAAACAGCAGTGGTGCACGCAAGGTAACGTTTACCATCAAATCACCAGTCTCGTGTTAGCCTAAACGTTGAAGAAATTAAGGTTTAGCTGTCAACATCACCGCTAATTATGCTCAATCAATGCATACAGCACGGAAGGCTTCGCTTGCATCGATTCCCAGAGCGTGTGAGAGCTGCATAAGTTCTTATACAGATTTTTTTTGTATGCTGTCGGACGCCCTCTAGGCTCGAGAGTATTCCCTGGAGATTTCAAATTACGAACTCGGACTCCTTTCACTCAAGGCTCCGTTCGAGTATGCCTCCTTTGATGCACCTGTGTGGCTGCGCGGATTCACCCTTGAAGTAAAGGATCTTTGGTCCAACGAAAAGTACCTGCGTGACTGGGAACAAGGCGACCGTTGGTTCGCTCCAACGAGATGATTAAAATCGGGTGCTTTACGCACCAAGACCACGATGTTCTTATTGGGCACGCCATGGTAGAAGACTTCGGATTAATTTTGCGCACCTACGTTTCTTTAACGTGCACCCAATGCCCGCGACACAAGCGCTATTGCATTACGCCTCTGGTGGAATGCAGCCGCCGCAGTTAGGTCGAAACCACGAGCTGCAGCTCAGAAGCACAACGCCGTATGGCTGCCGTGGCCGGCTGGTTTGCTGACGCAATCAGCTTTAGCTATGGCCGCGGCTGCAGTAATTATTCTAGCGTTAACATTACCATGCCCTGCTATCAAACAAAGAAAACAGCTTCATTAATTGAAAGGCAACGTCAGAAGTCACTGACCACTTTTCTGCATTTTATTGCTCTTAGCATTCTTTGCCCACTGCAATTAGGCAGTCAGTGAAGTTCACACAGCACACGTACATGAAATTATCAGGAAGCTTCTGGCTTTTGCTAAACAGCACAAGGAACGTGGAGCGAAGGCATTTTCTGTAGTGAACCAATTACGACTGAACGGGGTACTTTATCACTGGGACGACACCACGAACGAAGCAGTTCCGCTAAAACAAGAACCCAGATCTCAGGGAAACCATCAAAACGCAGCATCGAAACTGCGTCCCCGTCGGCACAAATAAACGTCATCAGCGCAAACGCTCGTACCATCATTAACAAAATACATATAGATGTCCTTGAGTCATTGCTTTTGTGCCTCAAACCTAGCTTCGTGGTACTAACCGAAACGTGGCTTTTGTGTGACGTTAGAGATCACGAGATATCAGTTTCTAATTACCTATTCTCAACAACAGGCGATCACGTAGGGGAGGTGTAGCCATATTTTTAAAGACGAAAATATGCTTTCAAGTGCTACTCGAGATTGAGCGCACAAAAGAGAAGGCTTTAGTAGGCTGTCTATATCGGATTTCCACGGCCAGAAACTGGCGACATAAAATCATTGTACAACTTTTTGCAACATCATGCCTCAGGGTTATTGACCTGACTGGCATAAACTGGCAATCACTTCCATCTCACACGGCATAATCCGAATCAATCAGATACAATGTTAAATATTAATCTGTCCTAAACAGTAACTGAACCCATTCCTATATGCGGACATTATCTAACATTTTAGACTTAGTACTCCTTAGTGAGCACTTTCCATAAGTAATTGCCAAACAAAAATCATCGATTGCATAGCGGACCACAAACTTACCTTTTAAAGCTTACCCATTCGTGGCCCCATATTACACCTACAGCCACAAGCTACTTACCATAAGTTCACCAATACCGATGACACAAGCGTACACGGCCATCTTATCCTTTAGTTGCCTACCTTCCTAGAATTACCACAAGTGGCATCCTCTGATGTAGAATCACTGTGGCATAGGTTCAAAGAAATTGTATTCATTTATACAAAGAACTATGCGCATACAAAATGACGGAAGTCAAAATAACATAATAATTAAATTATTCGCAACATGATTCCCGCTAAACGTAAAATAAAACGCCTAAGGAAATAGCGGACAACGAAACATAACTATACATCTGCGGAGGGTCTTTCAACTGATATTTGTAATATAAAAAGCCATGTAAAGGTGGCAGAAGCAGAATGCTTTACTAATGCTCCCCTTTCTAACTTTTTAAGAAACTTCTTCACAAATATTCTGGGAGTGCATTAAACCTAACAAGCACAGCGAGCACCCAGTTCCATCAGAAGCCAACCTCTGGAAAGTAAATCTTTTTAAGAGGTATATTGAATCAGTTTTTACCGTTGACAACGGATATGTTCCACACGCCGTTGTACTCGAAGTGATTTAGAAACTCCGTAGTAGCTGACTTTGAGTTAGAACCTCCGTAGTAACTGATAAGGCAGCTCGGACGTCAAACCAAGACCACTGCGTTCCTATTGCTCTCTTAAGGGCTGACGCAGCGATACAACTTTGCATTCTAGCACGCAAGAGCTCCTTAGCACAGTGGAATACTGCACATATAAGGCGCGCAAGACTGCCCAGACTAAACCCGTCTCTGCAACTCGGACCTCCTGCCGGGCTGCACCAACGCGAAGCGTCTCTTCTGTGTCGGCTGTGGCTTGGATTTGCCTTCACGAATGCCTACTGAGCACTAATTGGAATGGCTGATAGACCTGCATGTGATGTTTGCGGATGCGAGGAGAGCATTGACCGCATACTGTGCCATCATCCTCAATTTCAAGCACAAAGACAATCTTTGTCCAACACATCGAGGAAATTAGATGATCGTCCTCTGAGTGAACAGACAGTACTAGCGCATCGTCCCCATCGATCATCGGCGCAGAAGTCAGTGAAGGCACTCTTGTGCTTTCTCAGAAAGTCTGGTTAGCGCGAGTGCCTTTAACTCAAGTACTGTCCGTACACGTCTCTACACCTTCTCTCTCTTCCCCTTCTTCCTTCCCCCAGCGTAGGGTAGCCAACCAGACCCTTGACTGGTTACCATCCCTGCCTTCCTATATTCCTCTCTCTCTCCATAGTAACTGAGCGTGTTTGAATTAAGCTTTTAATAAATATTGAAGCTCAAAAGGGAGATGGACGGAATATTATACCTAAGATATTTCTAAAAAGATACGCACAATGGTTAGCCTGTTCTTAGCTTTAATAAATCATTGACAATATACACATCACCACAGGACTGCAAAATCCCGAAAACTACCACAGTACACAAATCTGGAAACAAAGCGGACGTCTTCAATTACAGGCCCCTTTCCCTAACTAGCACAGTTACTAAACTTCCCGAACAGATAGTCCTTAAAAATGTAACCACATACTTAGAAAAAGAAAGCATCTTATCACTATGCCAACATGGTTTCCTTAAAGGGCTGTGGATTGTCACTCGGCTGCTAGATATATTTCATGATTTGTCATTCAGTATCGATAACCGAAAACAAATAGACTTTATTTTACTAGATCCCGCGAAATGGTCTGACCGCATCTCGCGCAGAAATCTTATTACTAAATCTAATCAACATTAGGTAGCAGTCCGATCATTGCCTGGTTAAAGGATTACCAAGCTAACCGATTACAATTCGCAGAAATTCGCCGTCAGACCTCGACATCTCTCGTAACATCAACTGGTGTGCCTCAGGGGCGCGTCTTTCGTCCCGTTGGTTTTACAGTGGAGCTGTTAGAGCCTCGCTGGATTTCTCTTCACGTCCGCAGCTTTGACGAGCTGGGGGAGAGAGAGCTGAGGGAGAGTGAAAGCAGAGTATAAAAAATTGGAGGACGCTTAAGCTTCGCCTTCAAGAGTGGAACGCGACAGCGTTCCCGTCGACCCGCCAAGGGGTGTAAGACAATGGGCTACGGCGCAGCGACTACGTGCCCCGCATCGGACGCGGTGAGCGTCGAGCAACGCAGCGTTCAGCGCGACAACGAAATGTGCGCCTGAGCAAGCGACGCACGCATGAGCCTTAGAAACAGCTCATTTCTAAGGCAACACCGCGTTCACTAGAGGCGCTTTTGTACCGCTTTTGTAGCCTTGTTGCCATGTCGGTAATAAAAAAAAAACTCGTGGCTCAGTGGTAACGTCTCACACTCCGGATACCCTGGTTCGATTCCCACCCAGCCCATCTTGGAAGTTGCTTTTTATTTATGAAGTGCCTGCCGTGATTTATCGCTCACGGCCAACGCCGCGGACGCCGACACCGACGCCGACGACGCCGGCTTTTCTGCGACACGAGCTCCTTAACGCTATCGCGTTAAAAATAGCATCGCGCAGGATAGGGACGCGGTGAGGGTGGGTGGAGCCTAGCAGGGGAGAACGAGCGGCGCGGCGGAGACAGGTGGTGGGACGTGACTGCTCTCCGATAAAAGCCTGCGTGCTCGCTTCGGCGGTCCTCTCTCTCGCAGTGAAAAAAAATTATGCGGGGCTCTGCTATTGCAAACACCAGATAGCAGCCGAGCTGGAGGAAGCCCAGCAAAAGTTACACTAAGTGTCCGGTTTCGCACTACAGTACTCGCCTTACTCCAGCTCCGCTGGTCTGTTGTTTTTGCGATAGCCGAGCCACGCCTAATTTTTTAAAGCTTTTCTCAGTGATTTACCATCTAGCATACGCGTAAAGGTTAGGTCTTTCGCACATAATTGTACGCTCTACGAAGAACCTAACTCCCCTGACGACCACGTAACCTTAAGTGAGGCATTGGTCTCCATTTCTAAATGGTGCGCTGATTCACAAATGAAGCTTAAGGTTAATAAATCTGCTGCGCTTACGATAACTAGAAAAAAAAACACAGATCTAAGTTTCCGTGCACCGCAAATAACGTCGAACTAACCAGGACGATGAGCAACACGAGAACAAGGGGAAAGCAGGAGCCAACGTTTCGACAAGTGGCCTTGTCTTCAAGGGGACATATGCTTTCCTCGCCACAGTATATATAGGTAGGGTACTTCTAAAGAGGAGAGGACGTAAGGCGGGTGGGTGCGGCAACGAGGGAAGGTGTGTTAGCAGCGAGGGTGTCGAATTGAGAAGAAGGGAGTCCTGTGCACAAGGCCAGGGGCACGGCCGTCTGTCAATCACGTCTCAAAGCCCGTGTGTCTGCCGGTGTGTCAACGGCGTGCACAGGAGCCCTCTATTACAACCCAATACTATCAAGTATCAATATTATCAAGGAACACCTTAAACTTCGGTCAACCAAAGGAGCAGGCAAGATTCCGAAAAGGCTACTTAACAATAGACCATATTCACACTATCACTCAGGTGATAGAGAAATGTGCGGATTATAAATAATCCTTATATATCGCTTTCATTGATTACGAGAAAGCGTTTGATTCAGTCGCAACCTCAGCAGTCATGGAGGCATTACGGAATAAGGGTCTAGACAAGCCGTATGTAGAAATACTGAAAGATATCTATAGCCGCTCCACAGCCACCGTAGTCCTGCATAATGAAAGCAACAAAATCCCAATAAAAAAAGGTGTCAGGCAGGGAGATACGATCTCTCCAATGCTATTCACAGTGTGCTTACAGGAGGTATTCAGAGACCTGGATTGGGAAGAGTTGGGGATAAGAGTTAATGGAGAACACCTTAGTAACTTGCAATTCGGTGGTGATATTGCTTTGCTTAGTAACTCAGGGGACCAATTGTAATGCATGCTCACTGATCTGGAGAGGCAAAGCAGAAGGGTGGGTCTCAAAATTATACTGCAGAAAACTAAAGTAATGTTGAACAGTCTCGGAAGAGAGCAGCAGTTTACGATAGGTAGCGATGCACTGGAAGTTGTAAGGGAATACATCTACTTGGGAGAGGTATTGACCGCGGATCCGGAACATGAGACTGAAATAATCAGAATAAGAATAGGCTGGGGTGCGTTTGGCAGGCATTCTCAGATCACGAACAGCAGGTTGCCATTATCTCTCAAGAGAAAAGTGTACAACAGCTGTGTCTTAGCAGTACTCACGTACGGGGCAGATACCTGGATGCTTAAAAAAAGGGTTCTACTCCAATTGAGGAGGACGCAACGAGCAATGGAAAGAAGAATGATGGGTGTAACATTAAGGGATAAGAAAGGAGCAGATTGGGTGAGGGAACAAACGCGGTAGGTAATGACATTTTAGTTAAAATCAAGAAAACGTAATGGGCGGGCATGGCCAGGACATGTAATGAGGAGGGAAAATAACCGATGGTCATTAAGTGTTACGGACTGGATTCCAACAGAAGGGAAGCGTAGCAGGGGGCGGCAGAAAGTTAGGTGGGCGGATGAGATTAAGAAGTTTGCACGGACAACATGGCCACAATTAGTACAAGACCGGGGTAGTTGGAGAAGTATGGGAGATGCCTTTGCCCTGCAGTGGGCGTAACCAGGCTGACGATGATAACTCTCAAGTAACGAGCGTCTGAGAAAAGCATTCCTGGGCGTGCCAAGGGTTACCTATCGCCGGAACAGGAACATTAAAGAAATTTTAGTGCACGGAAAAGTCAGCCAACAGCATTTCCCCTTAATAAAAGCACGTTGTCGCCCCAGGTGCAATACCTGCAGGCACCTTCAAAGCGACATTAAAATTTAAAGCACCGCGAATAGGTATACACACGAAGGGAAATCTAGATGCACTTGTACAAGGTCGGACGTAATTTATATGCTTGAATGTTCCATCTGTAAGAAACAATTTATCGATGAAACAGGACAATCAATGAACGACAGATTAAGCGGACATCGCGCGGACGCAGCTAAAAAGCTTCCCAAAGCCGTCGCGGAGCCTTTCAACCAACCAGGTCATAACTTTGATAAACTTAAACTCTACATCTTACATTCATATTTCCGTTCTGAACGAGAAAGAAAATACAGAGAATCATACCTTATCCGTAAGACATTGCAACCAACAGGCATAAACGTTTCCAAGGGACCTTTATAATTTATTTGCTATGCTAAATTTAAAGCTATAGGCAAGAACACTTACCCTGGTTTCTTAGCGATATTTTTTCTTCATATTTTAAATCTTTCTTTCCATTCTTCTTCTTTCTGTTTCTCCCCTTTATTTATTTATTTATACCATTTCAGTATTTCCATTTTTCCCTCTATTTTTAGGAGCACCGGTTTCTGGCGCTCCTTCTCTTCTATTATCTCTTTCAGAGACACGGTAGCCCACGACCACCAGTGAAGCAGCTAATAGAGGGCTGCTGCGCACGCCGTTGACAGGCGGGCGTTGACACGTGATTGACAGATGGCCGTGTCCCTGGCTTTGTGCACAGCACTCCTCTATTCTCAATTGGAGACCCTCGCCGCCAACACACCTTCGCTCGTTGCCCCACGGCCCGCCTCTCCACTTTAGAAGAACCCAACCTATATATACTGTGGCGAGGAAAGCATATGTCGCCTTGAAGAAGACAAGGCCACTTGTCGAAGCGTTGGCTCCTGCTTTCACCTTGTTCTTGTTTGGCTCATGGCCTTGAATTTCCATCTCCCGCCTTCCCCGTGTTTTCCGTCAAGCTAACCAGAGTTTTAGAGCAAAAGTACGTTGGTTCTATAATATCTCGCCATCTTAGATGGGACTCTCACATTACCAACTTCACTTCAACCACCCTAAAACATCTTTTTTTCTCAGAAGACACCTCCGTCTTGCGCCACCAGAAATGAAACTTCTGGTCTTAAAAACATTCTTTAGAAAAGGTATCGAATATTCTAACATTGCATGATTCTTACACGTGAAGCATAATATTAATAAACTAGAAGTTATTTCTAGAAAAGTTGTTAGCTTTAGACTTTTAACAAAAATCAATTTTCAGACTAGCCCATCGAATTACTAAAAGCGGCTGGCCTTCTTAACCTGAAAAACAGCGCGAAGTAGCACGATTGAAATTTAAATATGAGCCTCTTCAGAGACAGGTAAATATAAACGTTACTAGATGCCTTTCTGTAGCGTGGGCAGAGCCTGCGCGCAACTTGCACTCTTGAGCACTCACTGAAAACACGCTTCATTGTAACTGGCTGAAGTATGCGTACCTTTCTACCGCAATAAAGGATTGGAATAACCTCGACCCATTAACTGCTAATAAATACTCGCTAAACAGTTCAAAACCATACTCGCTGAAGATTTCCTTTCGGACTAAGCCACATAATTACAATGTCTGAAAGTAAGTTTTGCAAAATAATGGTTTATTTTGTTTGGTTTATTTATTCTGTTATAATTACCAAGTGTAGCATAGCGTGTATTTTGGGCCCCCTGTGTTCTACTTATCAAAACCTATTGATCTAAATTTTTTTATATACCGCGATTTTCCTATCCTTAATTGTTCGATATTAATGCATCACTCTATAATCTGTGGTTTCTAATCTCATTTCTTAAATCCAAATATTATTGTTCCAACCAGTATTCCATGTAAATATATTAACACTTCCTTGTGATTTATTCTTTAGATGCACTCGGTGTAACCCCTTTCTTGCCTGATCGCCTGTGAGTTTAGGAGTATTTCTAAATAAAAAAATAAATAAAATGCCATCGTCGTCATTGCGTCGTCATGATAAAGTTCTTGTCGTGCAGTAACCGTCACGCTGCCGTTCTACCCATATACTAGTACCACAGTACTACGTGGTACTAGTACCACGGTACTAGTACCACTCAACAAGCTTGTTTTTTATGTCTTGCTTTGCACCTTCGCGGTTAATTTTTCATGTTACATGTCCTATCACATAACTTACAACCCTTTCGGAGCGGAGAATACGAAAGAGACTTTCGCACGCTGCCTAACCTTTGTCATTATACGCGAGACACCATGTAGGTAGGCATTGACCGACACCTTCCGCACTGCGGTTAATGCATCATTAATGAAGTGTCTTCGACCAACTGCCGCATCCTCTATTGTGGCTATGTGCCATGTTTTAGGCTTATTCTGGTCTACACGTCTCTTTTTAGCCGTCGACGCTGTTATCGTAAGCTTGACGACGAATAGTGCAACGCGACAACACGGCCCCAAGGATTTATCTGCGATTCCCACAATGTCATCTTCGTCCGACACAGAATCGCTTCTTCTGGTTAGAAAAGCACGCTGGGGCAACACTCTTTTTTATTTTTCTATGTCAGTCAACATAATGCTACACAATACCCTCTTCCTACCCGAAATTAACTATGGACTTCTCCTCTGGGGAACTACAGCAAGCGAAAAGGCGAATTACACGTTTACAAAAAAGGAATAATTTACCTAATATTTAAAGCTCCTTTCTTTGCGTACACAGCAGGCATTATTCAAAAGCGTAATCTTACCCCTCTTCATTCAAAACACAGTTACAAAGTATGCCGACACTACGAACTCGCAATAGCAAATAATGATGACATATTAAGTTAGCCAAGCAAATGAATAAGTAACCAAATGTAATAAACGAAAACCAGAACAGTGGAACGTTTCAAAATGTCAGACAAATTACGGTTAACAAAGGCTGCAGTTCTTATTGCCTGCACTACTGAACATAATGTACAACGAGAAAAACATTGACTTGTCTAATACATTCTTAAGAAAACTGAGAAGCATATTTAAAAATAGGAGCCCACTGGAAGTGAATTCATGTTAGCCTGCAAAACAACTGTGTTGTGTGCGTTGAACTATTTCAAGTATTCTATGATATTTCACAGGTTTATGGCTGCATTGCGATCTCATGTGTGATTCGAGTTTGTTTTTCGTGTTTCTGCGCACGCAGTCAACCGCATGCAGTATTGCCTTCGTTGGCGTTTGCTGCTGCTGCTGCAAAAAAAAAAAAAAAAAGAAGATATGTATGGATGCTACCACTCTCCCAGTCTGGGTGGAACGCAATATCTAGCATTGGTTGGTCGTTGCTGTTTGATCGTTGACGCAGTGGTCAGCGCGCCCGACTCCCAATTGCTGCTGAAGCTTTGGTTCGAAACCCGGCGGCTGGCGGTTGTGAGCAGCGCCTTCGTTTTTCTTCGCACTTAGTGGTGTTCAAGTATAAACAAGCCAATTATAAAAGGCGCAATTCGTCTATAGAAACGCCAAAAAAGCACACTAATAAAAAACACGGAAGAACTCCTCACGATGACTCTAGACGGCAATGCGAATAGCAATTATTAATATTTGTCTCGAAAACGTATCTACACTTGACAGGAAAGAGCAAGCGAGGACCAGCTGGCAACTGCCACTGGAAGGGCCACCACGCGTGCCTACTCTTAGAAAGGTGGGGGTGAATAGCAATCGAGGAATTTAGAGACGCAACAAACTACTGAATTCATGTTTATTTAACACGTTTGCTAGTAATTACTGAAAATATCGTTGCTTTGGATACATGCTACATACTTCGATATCGGCCCACTTTTCTATAACACTCGATTGCCAAGGTCGCCCATGAGCATGAAGGCATGACGATGAATGTATGGCCCCTAGGAGGTGACCATGGACTAAGAGGTAGTGATATTCATGGAATGACCAAAGCGCATTACGATGACGCTATGGCGAGAATGAGATTTGATTCCTAAGTGAGAAGGATGGTATAACGATAACGACGTGACGGAGATGGTGCGACGACGGCGGTATGGCGACAACCGAATGAAGAAAAGTTAATGAGGATGACACCTTCGGTGTACTCTTCGACACCACCGAGGCAGCATGTCGACGACGGTATCACAACGGATGCACGATAGCGTCTGTGTCACGACGAAGCAATGACCCCTATGCCATAATGACGATTAAATGAAGACAGCATGATTATAATAGGATCACGAACAAGGAATGACGTCGACGGATTGACGACGACGGCATGATGTCATGGCATGGCGATACTGAAGTCATGACAACGGTATGACGATGTCGGCATGAGGAGAGACGGATGTCGAAGCTACAATGGTGACGATGGAACGACCGTGACGGCAACCCGATGACAGCTTTGACAATGAATGTATGACGAGGACTGTACGATGATGTTGCCATGGTGACGATGGCATGACAACGGCACGAGTACAATGGGATCAAGACGTGTATGATGACAATGGCGTGACAATGACAGTACTACGAAGGCTCTATGTCGATGTTGGCGTGACGACGGCGGCATGAAGAGAGTCGATCGTATGACAAAGCTGCAGTGAGTATGATGGCAGGACTCCGACGGTATTACGACGAAGGTCTGACAACGGAGGCGTGATGACTGTCTGACGATGTCGATAAGGGTGTACAATAACGATTAATTGACGATAGTATGGTAAGAATACAATGACGAAGGAAGATTGACGTCGATGAAACGACGTAGACGGTATGACGACGACGTCTTGACGACAATAGGATGACGTTACTAAGGTAATGACAATTATAAAACGACTGCGTGATGGCGACATGACGACTACTGCGTGACGACGATGGCATGATGAGAGTCAGATGACAACGCCGGAACGATGACGATTCACCGACCACGACGGCATCACGACCCCGAACACCCAGTGGCCCAAGCAATTACAGAACTTGGAGAACTGGGTTGGAGCTCAACGCGTAACGACGGCAGCATTGAGAGATCCAGATCACGAAACTGGAATGACGCCGATTGAGCGACCATGACGGCATCAATATAGCGGTGCGATAACGAATGCACGAAGACTGCGCGACGATGATGGCGCGACGACGCTTGCATGAGGAGTATCGGGTGACGAAAGTGGCATAGCTGCGATGCAAGAACCACGACGGCATCCCGACCACGAGCCCATACCTAGTGGCCCAAACTATTAGGCAACTTGTGCCACTGGGTCGGGTACAAGTCGTGACGACGACAGTATGGCGAGGGTAAGATCGCGAAGCTTCAATGACGACAAGCGAACGACCCTGACGCCATCATGACTAGGAGCCAATACCTAGTGGCCCAAGCAGGTATACATCAGCAACTGGGTTATCGTAAGTAGATAGATAGATAGATAGATAGATAGATAGATAGATAGATAGATAGATAGATAGATAGATAGATAGATAGATAGATAGATAGATAGATAGATAGATAGATAGATAGATAGATAGATAGATAGATAGATAGATAGATAAAAAAGCGTTTGAAGTAGGGAATAATGGCATTGGCATTAATAGGGTGAATCTACTTATGCAATAGTATCACACGTTTGTAAGAAACATCTATTGTGTAGGAAAAAAACGTTCTGCTGCATTCTGGAAGTTCGCAGAACTTACTGAAAGCAGTAAAAATTTGGCCTAAGGCTGCTCATCGTAATAGATGAAAACGAAGTGTTCGGAAAGGCAGAAACATGATCAGCATTCTTCGCTCAGGCGACAATTACGTGCTTGGAAGAGTTCAATGCCCCAGCTGACCTAGAGCGTTTACAATAGCGAGAACGCTGACAAGTGGCCGTATCAAATCATTATTGCAGGCAGAGAGCGCCAGCCAGTCCAATCGTTTTTCTCGCAACACAACCACGGAAAAGTGACAGCCTGCGATAGAAGAAATTTGCTGCAGGCTCGGTAAAAACAAGCGCGCTAAATACGATTAAGTACGTAATAAGGGGAAGTGGCCATACTGATAGAGCTTAAAGAGACATGAACAAAATAAATGGAAAACCAGAGTCGCCGGCTTTTTGGCGGACAGGCGCAACGAGGCGGAAAAAAGAGACGAGTTGAAATGGCCAGAACTAAACCGCGCGAACGTCTGAGACGAAAGGAAACGCCGTCAGAAATGATACGCTGCACTAAAGAGCCGTAAGGCAAACAAGAACGCGCAAACAAAACTGAAACGTGCACGCACACCTTTCGTAGTTGCCTGGAAGGCAAGCGTGAACACACCAGCCACGCGCAGCGTGCTCGAGCGAGTACACCCAACCCCCCCTCCAACTAGGTCGAGCACAGGGAAGCGCCGAGCGAAACGTCCTTGGCGCAGGAATGCGCCCCTCCAAGGTGTGTCATGCCGCCCGCAAGCGGTTTACTCAGCAGCTGGCGTGTGGACGCCGCTACTCGTGCGGCGATTGTACTGTTTGCGAATCCTCGGGTTACCGGAGCCCTGAGCCGTGGACGGCAGTGGCAAATCCTAACTGGTAGCGACGTCTTCTGAGGCCTCAATCCAACTACAGCGCATTTGAAAAAAAAAATGTGTTGCGTGATGACTGTTGTCGAAGGGCAATCTTGAAAGGACTGCATGGTGAATATTGTCACGTGTTCTTATCTTTATCGGGCGGCCACGTTTCGCCGCCTAACAAATGCTATCGCACAGCGCGTGAGTCGCCTGCATGTGTCCGAAGTTTCTGGAAAGTTATCGGTGTTTCTATCCGCTGTGTGTTGTCGCCGAACCTTGTGCTTTCTGATATCATCGCCTGACGCGAATGGTGTAGAACTTTGTGGAAGGCACGCGGGTTCCAACGATTAGTCTGGGACATTCGACGACTGCTGTATAAAAGCCGACGCGCTTGACCCGCTGATCAGATTTTCGACGATCGCCGACTGTTCGCCGCTCTCGTTCTGCTTTGAGTGTAGCCTGTTTTTGAGGGCACAAGATCGCGCAATAAAACGCTAGTTTCGTCTTTCTCAGTTTGCCTGCTTTCTTCACAGTTACTACCACGTGACAATATGGTGCCGCTATTGGTCTCCCGTTCCACAACATGGCCACAGCTGGAGAGGAGAGAAGTGCTCTGCTATCGCTACGACGTAGAAAGTGCTAACACGGAACTGGCGTTCGCGTATTTGCCGCAGCGAACGCCGCTCACTTGCTGGGCGATGGAAGCCTTGATTGTGGGGTCGTAGGTGACACGCTTCGTTCCCGAGGCAGCAATTGTCCGTTATTATGGCGCGGCTCGTTGCCGCACTGCGGGACGTGTACTGTACGACCAGCGTTAGTTTTCATGCGTACCCGAAAACGAAGCAGCAGCGAGGTGTTTGGCTGGTGAAGTCACTGAGAGTAAACTGATGTGGTAATTGTAAGAGTTGAGCAAATGATGCACAAAGGGCTTGTAGCATGCTCGCTTCTTATGCCGTCAGTCAAAATACCCTGCGCTGAGATGCATGCGACTTGCATGCGCATGCCCGGCGGAAGCGCGGATCGAGGAAGCGAAAATATAAGGGGTTGAGCCCTCCCGTGCACCGGTGACAAATCATCGTTTCACGATAATTCTGGCAAAAGTGGCAAGCCGCACTCGTCGCGGCGAAGGCTTAGAACAGTGTTTTTATTCCGGCAAAACTGCGTATAGCTGCTTTTATGAAAGATCATGCGAATTGAACAAACCAATATGAAAGCACCAGATTGCTCGCTCGCTAAAAGCCTTTGCTGTCCGACACACCAGGCTGGGATATACGCACCGGGTTATTATGTGGCCGGGACTCCACACTTACTGCGCTTACAACACGCGAACGCTAGAAATTTACAGTGGCTGAATCGCCGGTTATGTTGCTGAGTGTCGCTCACTTCCCAGCCTCTATCACGTAACGTCGCTTTGTACGATCGGCGGATAATACAGCATACGCACGCAGTAAGACATTTAGGAGGCGAAAATCCCGTCAGCGCGAGCGAGCGCGGACGACCAGATAAGGTCACAATTGTTGTATGCGCCGACGGGGCCATATACAGTGGCGGCGCCATGCGGCGCGTCGTAGAAGCCGCAGCGAAAAAAAAAATGTAGCGCCCGGGCAGGCTGCTCCGGCGCGCTCTCTACGGTGGTAATTTCTTTCCAGGCCGCCAGCACGATAACGGCTCCGCGGGCTTGTGACCTTTTCTGGTCGCCGCAAACAGCTGAGTTTCCTCTCCTAAATGTTTCTTGCTCCGTGAGCATACGTTGCCACGGTACGTCCTTCGGGCCAATACCGACGTTTAACACCAGCAGTTCAAAAATATTAGGGAGTTTTACGTGGCAAAGCCACTATCTCATTATGAGGCACGCCGTAGTGGGGGACATCGGATTAATATGCTACGGAAGAGTATTTGCGATGACGAAGAGGCGAGAAGTGGGAAGAAGACTACGACGATTAGAGGCTAGCGCGGGCTGTTACCTCTTGGCCAAGTGCGGCGTATTTCCTTGCAAATATACTTGCAGATAGCTTTTCTTCGGCGTCTTCCTACGTAATATATCTGGTGGAGGTGCTGGGTAATAAGATGCGGGAAGGGCGGAATAGAAGAACCGGGTGCTTCACACCCTCTACTTGGCCCATCAGCGCGATGGGCTGAGCAGATTGTGTGAAGACCCATGTTTGGAACTCCTGGCGGTCAACTGCCTGGATCAGAGAAACCATGACTGCAGCTGCGTTGGAGGAGCTGTAGTCGAAGGCAGCCGCATAGGCGGCCTCGATATCACGCCGTACGATACTGGTAACATCGCCAGTGTTGTTGGGACGAGGAGCGTCGGCACAGGACGATGTCGCTGGGGTGTTGGGCAGACGGGCAAACTGCTGGTCAATACGTCGGCTTTTAGCGAGTTCCAGGCGGCGGCACTCTTATATAACGGCATCCACCGTCGCCACGTCGTTGAAAACAAGGAAGTTGAAGGCATCATCGGCAATGCATTTGAGGATGTGAGAAACCTTGTCTTACTCAGGCATGTGTGCGTCAACTTTGCGGCACCGAGCCAAGACGTCCTGAATGTACTTGACGTATGGCGCGGTTGACGTCTGCACACGGCCGGATAACGCTTTCTGCGCGGCAAGTTAATGATCGTATGGGTATCCGAACAAGTAGGCTAGGCTGCAGCGGCACCGGCACCATGTTTAATCGCTGCTTGTTCTTCATGCAGTTCTTCGGCTTCCTTGCTGTACCCCTCCTTTGCGGCATCACATGGGTTGGAACGGCTTCGTCTGACTTGGCTCCCCTTGCGGTCGAGCACATGGATGTCACCGAGTGGTTGCCCAGGAACTGCTCCATCGCTTCCATATGCTATGGCCTCGGCGGGTCCCTCTTCAAGCTACAGCATGCCAGTCCCCCCGGTGTCCTGTCTTTTGATCAGCCGATCATCGACAACTCTCGGTCTGTGACGTCAACAGCCGACGGTATAAATGTCCAGCGCGTGGATCGACTCTTCAGTGGGCTAGGCTTCAGCGGCACCGGCACCATGTTTAATCGCTGCTTGTTCTTCATGCAGGTATGTTACTATTCTGATGCCGAGTGTATCCGATCTGATGATCGCTTTCTGCTGCTGCTCACTTGCCCACAACATCTTGTATCCTGCTGCTCGCATGCATTGTATTGCGCAAGTTGTCTCCTCTTGAGCGGAGACGTGGAAATCAACCCTGGCCCGGGCCCTCGGTTTAGGCTTGGATCCGGTTCCGCTCCCGATGGGAAGGATGATGCTCGCCCTTCTTTTTATAGCCATGACAACGACCCTTCAGTATCCGAAATGTTCTCTAAATTATTGGAGGGGCAGACTCAGTTCGCACGAGATGGTGCGGAAATTAAGTCATTTCAATAGTCAGTTGCGCGTCGCTTTGATGTTTTAGAGTCACGTGTTCATGCACTAGAATCCACTCATATGTCCAAAGACTCTAGTGTGTGATTTACGTGATGAAAAAAATGCTGTGCCTACTAAGGCGACGGATTTGGTCTTAAAAATGAGTCTTAAACATCATTCTCGTACAAACAATCTCATAATACACAGTATTTTTGAAGTCCTGGTTGCAAACGCTACCACCCTGCTGACTGCAGTTCCATCTGTATTTACTGAGCACTTGAAGACAAGCTTCCCTCATATTGAGCGCTGCCGCAGGCTCGGTAGAGCACGCACTGGTTACATTCGTCCTATCATTCTAAAACTAACTTCAACGACAGAACCGAGGTCCTTAGGAACATCTCAAAACTCAAGGACTCAAATTTCGTCATTAAAGAAGATTTCTCTTCTAGGGTTCGGTTAATTCGGAAAAAAAACCTGGGACGCATCAGCCTCTTTTCGGGACAGCGGTTCTGTTGTGAAGTTGAGATATGATCATGCTTTCATTGAAAAGGTGAGTTATAACTGGGAGGACAGTTCAAACTCGTAAGTAATGGCACCCGCTCAACATGTTTCTTCAGAGCCTGGCCATTCGACTTCCGTTTCATCCACTTCCTGAATTTATCCTGGCTGTTTCGAGAACCTTGTTGTCTTGAATATAAACGCTCGTAGTATTGTTAAAAAGTTTCCCGATTTATTGTCCCTTTTATCTGTTCATTCCCCTAATGTTATGGGCATCCCAGAGACTTGGCTGCACAATGGTATTTACGAATCGGAGTACACTCCAACTGATTTTGTTGCCGTGCGCTTATACAGGATTTGTGGTACTGGTGGTGGCGTGGCACTGCTTATCCGGTCAGATCTACAATTCTCAGTCTTGCCTTCTCCTCCAGAAACAGAATCCGTGTGGTGTAAAATTTACCTTCATTATCGGTGTATTGTGATTAGTGTTATATATCGCCCCCCGGCTCTACTCTTGATGTTCTTCATCCTGTTGCAAATTTCATGAGCGAGATTAACATTGCTTCGTCGAGTTTTATCTGTATGGGTCAGTTCAACCCCCCTGGCATCCACTGACCTTCATTGTCTGTAGTCGGTCGCGACACAGCTATTTGTAAAGAACTAATAAACATTTCCTTGTCCTTTGGCCTCACCCACGTTGTTCCTAGTGCAACCAGATTAAATTCCGTCCTTGACTTAGTTTTTTTTTAAGCGCTAACCTAGCCGAACGTGACTTTTCTTGCGAGGTAATTGATGGTATTTCAGACCATAAAGGCGTTTTAGTGTCACTCTCCTGTCCAATTTCTAAATCCCCCTACACGTTTACTTGTTTCCCTGATTTCACTCGTGCGGACGACAACTCCATTACTGATGCCTTATCTGATCATTTCGATACGTTTGGCACACGTTCAGATAACCAGGACGTAAACTGCCTTGCTAATTACTTTGAGCATCTTGTCAAATCATGTATCCAACGTTTTGTGACAATTAAAACTAAGAAAAGAAATTCTAACACTCCATGGGTGACTCGTGATATCTTGCATTTGTCCCGTCGCGTTCGAAGCTTAAGGCATTCCGGAAGAGGCAGTGATCCCATGGCGTTGCATAGATTTGTTAAGGCAAAGAAAGAAGTCGATCTTAAGTTGCAGAAGGACAAGTATTTCTTTTTTCGTTTTCGCCTGCACAATTTGTTAAGAACCAACCCACGAAAATTTTGGCCTTCTATTTTACCTAGCGATGCTTCATCCACTTCTTTCAGAATAGATAATGACGTCATCAACGACCCGGCGGTGATATCCGATGCTTTCAACAAATATTTCCAGTCCGTGTTTGTTTCCGATAACAACTTTATCCCAGCACTTAGCAATATAGTTTCTTCTCAAGCAATCAGTGACGTTGAGATAAACTGCGAAGGCATCTTCAACCTTACATTAAACCTGGATGTTTAGAAATGCACCGGCCCGGACGGGATACACAACGCGTTCCTTGTTCGTTATTCGTTGTGGTCGTCGAAATATCTGTCAATCATATTCAGAAAGTCCTATCATCCGCTACTGTACCTTCATCATGGAAGTTAGCCAAAGTGCTCCCTCTTTATAAATCTGGAGATAAGCAGTGTTTGTCGAACTACAGGCCAATTTCACTGACGTAACAGTCATGCAAAATGCTGGAACACGTCATTCATACGCACATCACGCTCTTTCTGGAATCAAATAATTTGCTGTCTAACATGCAACATGAGTTTAGGCGTGGTTTTGGCACGTTAACGCCGCTAGCTGAGTTCACGCATGACATTTCACTTAACCTTGATGTAGGCAACCAGGTTCATGCCATTTCTATAGATTTCTCGAAGGCATTTGACGCCGTTTTACATTCTAAAGTTATTGCTGAATTTAATGCTGTACTGAATAATCCTCATTTAGTTAACTGGATTTTGAGCTTTCTCTCATTTCGCTCCCAGTTCGTCTCTTACAGTTCGACTGACTCCACAACGGTTGAAGTGACATCAGGTGCGCCCCAAGGCTCCATCCTTGCGCCGCTTCTTTTTTTATTATATATAAACAATTTGTCACTTCACTGCTCTTCTAACATCCGTCTTTATGCCAATGGCTGTGTTCTATATAAAGTAATTAACTCTTCTAATGATCATTATCGCCTTCAAGAGTTGTTTTCTACTTTTGCGATTGGTGTAACACTTGGCAAATGAACATTAATTTCAATAAAACCGTTCTGATGTCTTTCTGCAACAAATCTTCCCCCTCCCTTTTTAGTTACTCGTTCAATGGCCTTGCTGTAAATAAGGTTTCTGAGTATAAGTATCTTGGTCTAAACACATTGATTATATATGTAGTAAAGCACTAAAAAATTAGGTTACTTGAGGCGAGCGCTAACCCGATCTTCTAAAGACACAAAGTTACTAATGTATAAATCTCTAATCCGCCCTGTTCTTGATTATGCATCTTTAGTTTGGAGCCCGCATAAGCAGTTAGATATTAATAAGCTAGGAGCAATACAGAAAAAGCTGTGCGATTTATACGTCATCGTTACGATCGCGACTTTTCGCCCTCTCCAACACTTTCTTCCTTGAACCTAAACACGCTCTCTTCTCGTCGCCATGTCGAATCATTAAACTTCTTGCATTGCATTGTCGATTCTTCGGTTAGGCTCTCAAATGATAATTACATTAACTTCGCGCCAGGATCATCAACAAGAAGACATCATGACCTAAACATGATACCCTACTACGCACGTACTAACATGTTAAAATTCAGCTTTTCCCCCCGCTCAGTCGAAGACTGGAATTCATTACCTGGGTCCATTCGCTCATGCTCATTCCCAATTTTCGCAACCGCCATTCTAGATGCATAATCGTGCTCACCCATGCCCAGCAGCATTTGTATTTCTTGTATATTTTCCTTTCATCAGTGCTCTTTTGTAAAAGTGTTCACTTGTGTTTACCGCTTTATACTCCAACGCATTCCTGTAACATTTCTCAACCCACTCCTGCTATAGCGCAAATTGCGCTGCAGTATGTATAAATAAAAAGAAATAAAATAAAATAAAAAGTCTTGGAGCTCTTGCTTAAGCGAATCCCAACTATTACCCACCACGTTTCCGCCATCCATCTTAATGGCGCACTGCTGACGACAAACCCATTTGTTTTTACTGCTGTCGAATCAGGCATATTTCTCGGCACTGTCGCAGTCGCTGTAGTTCCCCGACCCGGTCTGCTTATACTGCCTACTCTCGCCCCCCAGGTGGCCCTCCTCGTCCCTATGCCGCACGTTCCGATAATGCCACCACTGATTCTCCTGCGCCGAACCGCCCCTATTCTCGCTCGCCTTCGCCCCAACGACGACAATCTCGCTCGGCCCAGCCCCGTCGCTCCTATTCGCCGACTCCCTTCTGACGCCGTTCCCAGCCAGAAAACTAGACGATGCAGCCCCTCGAGGTGACGCTGCATTGCTCTCTACGCCGCCAAATCCTCTACTGGCGTTGCCAGTCATGTGAACCTTCTTGACGTGCAAGTCGACGGTGTTTCTGTGTCTGCTCTTATAGACACTAGGGCACATTTGTCGGTAATGAGCGCTGACCTTCGTAACTGGCTGAAGAAAAAAATCACGACCGCCACGACGCCTGTTGTCCATGTCGCCGATGGCGGAACAGCCCCCGTAATTGGTATTTGTGCCACCCGCATCTCCTTCGCCGATGAGCAGTACCGAGACCTATCGCTTCGAGCACTCATCGAGCATCTGCGCTCTACATGTACCGACGCATCCGTTCGCCGATACGTCCTCCAGGGCGGCATTCTGTCGCATCTAATCTTTTTCTTGTCGTGCCAAAACATCTACGACAGACTGTGCTCTTTGAGATGCATGACGCACCCACTGCAGGACATCTCGGCGTAACCCGCACGTACGACCGCGTCCGCGCCGCTTCTATTGGCCTGGTCTCGTTCGCTCCGTCTATGTTGCTGCCTGTGATCCCTGCCAGCGTCGGAAAACACCTCAGGTGCTTCCTGCCGTTCATCCCCAGCTGATCACCGTCCCTGTGGAACCGTTCTTTCGTGTTGGATTAGACCTCCTCGGTTCCTTTCCCACGTCATCTTCTCGGAACAAATGGGTAGCCGTCGCAAATGATTACGCAACACGATACGCTATCACGCGGGCTCTCCCTACCAGTTGCCCCACTCACGCTGCGGACTTTCTCTTGCGTGATATTATCTTGCTTCATGGCGCCCCGCGACAGCTGCTTACTGACCGTGGTCTTAACTTCCTCTCCAAAGTTATCGCCGACATTGTGCGTTCCTGCTCCACTCAACACAAGCTGACTACCTAATACCATCCTCAAAACAATGGCCTGACAGGGCGGTGAAACCGTACTCTTACCGATATGCTGTCCAAGTACATTTGCAAGGGCCACTACGACTGGCACGTTGCCCTTCCTTACGTCACATTTGCGTATCATTCTTCCCGGCCCGACACCACCGGATTTTCTCCATTTTATCTACTGTACGGTCGCGAACCGACTTTGCCCCTTGACACGGCACTTCCTGCTACTGCGATCTCAACAAGCGAGTATGCGCGTGACGCCATCGCCCTCGCCGACCATGCACGCCAGCTTGCCCGTACTCGAATGACGGCGTCGCAAACCACTCAACAGCGTCCAGTACAACGCCCGCCACCGTGATTTACAATATTCGCCTGGTGCGCTCATGCTCCCGTGGTCGCCCTCTCGTCACGGCGGACTTTCAGAGAAGCTCCTTTGGCGACACACAGGGCCCTACCACGTGCTCTGCCAGGTGACGCCTGTGACATGCGAAATTGCTCCTGTGAGTGTAACCTCGTCATCTACTCTGGCATCTAGTGATGTCGTGCACGTCAGTAGGCTCAAGGCCCACTACAATGCTTCCGAGTCCGGCCTTTAGTCGCTGCGGGACGGCCCTTTTGCCGCCGGGGTAGTGCTACGGAACAGTATTTGCGATGACGAAGAGGCGAGCAGTGTGAAGACGACGACGATTAGAGGCTAGCGCGGGCTGTTGCCTCTTGGCCAAGTGCGGCGTATTTCCTTGTAAATATTCTTGTATATAGCTTTTCATCGGCGTCTTCCTACGTAACAATATTGATCACCTAGAGTTCTTTAAGGTGTACCTAAGTCGAAATACACGGGTGTTTGCGCCTTTTGCCCCCACTGAAAGGTGGCCGCGTGGCCAGAATTTTACCCGGTGACCTCGTGCTTAGCAGCGCGACACCAGAGCCACTAAGCAATCATGACGGGTCCACCAGCAGTTAAGTAGAGTGCGGTGTGTCACTGCACGATTAGCTTGTGTGTTCTGTGGTTAGGCTGGGCGTCGCAAGATGTGAATACAGGCGTTGTTCCGACTGTGCATCTCTCTGGTTATCTGGAGTTCAGCAAACGCTACGTTTACGGAGAAGCTTGAACTTTGTAATCTTTCAAAATACAGGAAAACCATATTGAGGAGCACACGAATGCCCCGCAATGGTTATTACGTGTGACGGCGTCATCGATAGACACAGGGACGCTGTACAGGGCGCAGCGGGTTCAGTGGAGCCGGCGCTAAACAGGAGAACGGCTTCCGAATATAGCGGAGAAAGCATACTCCATCTCACAAGTCGCTTGCAGCACTGCGGAAGCTGCAGGAATCCTTCGCCAATAGTAATGCCGAATGCCCCTCGAAATCCATGACGCGTCGACTGTTCCCCGTCACAGGAATTGCCAGCAGGCGCGTAGTGCGCGTAAAGCCCCTTGTTAATTTGAAAGCAGCCACACTCTTTGAACTCTGCCGCCACCGCGCGACCTCCTCGCCTCCTCCTCTCCCCTTGCGCGTTCCCCCGCGGCAACCAGTTCTGCCCCCCGTTTTTCTGCACGACGATTGGTCTCCCTGCCGTTGCCCTTGGAAACGCGCGGATCTTGAGTTTTGCTTGTGCTTTTCTTTTTCGTTCGCGCCATTTTCCTTCTGAGCACGGCTGGCTCAGCGCTTTAGCTCAGCGTAGCGAGTGTTGTACGCTGTGTTTCCTGTTCTATGTGCTAGCGCTATGCCGCGCTGTTGTGCATATAACTGCAGCAAGAAGCCTGAAGATGGTTATGCCGTTTTTATGATACCACAAGGAAAGCGTGACGATTCGCGCAGGAAGCAGTGGCTGTATGACTTTGGTCGAAAGAACTTTGTTCCGACAAAGAACAGCGATATTTGCGAGCTGAGGCGCTTTCTTATAGCTCGTAGCAAACCATCCCGTAATGCTGCATTTTTTTCCCGCTTCCGGCCTGCTCACCAGCGTTTTGTTGCGGTTGTCCTCATTATGCTTAATATTACGGGGCGGCTCCATCACCTGGCACGTCGTTAACTTGTTTTTCAGTCGGAAGTTCAGACTTATAGATTCTGCTTTGCGCCCTGAAAAAAACTAGTGGCACGTATACCCGTGGTATTGCAGGTGATGAGCGTTAGCTAGTCAACATTGAGTTTTTTTTGTTTTAAGACGAAACCCTTTAGATCTCTGTTTCAAGATTGCGTTGTAAACTGGAACTATCACGTGACCCAAGAAAGGCCGGAGGTGACCCAAAGCATGTCCACCCCTGTGTAAGAGAATGATTACCCAAGTTAATTAATGAATCATTAGTGAATGACCTAAGGTGGATTAGGGAGGATTAAGGCTGATTAGAGTGTATTGAAACTTCAGGTGGATTAGAGTGTGTTAAGAAGGATTAAGATGCATGAATAAAGGTTAAGGTGGGTGGAGGTGGATTAAGGCGGATTGTGGTGGATTAAGGTGAAATGGGGTTGATAAAGGGGGATTACGACCGATTAGGATGGATTAGGGTAGATTAATGTGGATTAGGGACCATGGACCTAGATTAGGTTTGATAGAGGTGGACTAGGGTGTATTAAGGTAGATTGGGACTATTAAGCAGGTATAAGTTGGATTAAGGTGCATGAATTAGGATTAAGGTGGACGAAGGAGGATTAAGGCTGATTATGATGGATTAGGGTTGATAAAGGAGGATTAAGACCGTAGAGGGTAGGAAAAAGTGCATTAGGGGTGATGTAGGTTGATTAGGCTGTATTAAGGTGGATTGGGATTATTAAGGCTGGATTAAGGCGGATGAAGGAGCATTAAGGTGGATTAGGGTGGGCTAAGGTGAATTAGGGTTGATTGAGTATTAAGACCGATTAGTCTACCATAATCCTCCAAATGCACATTAATCCACCGAACCCACATTCATCGATCTCAATCCTCCTTCATTCACTTTAATCACCATAATCCAAGGAAGTCCTCCTTAATGCACCCTGATCCACCTTCATCGACCTGAACCTACTCTAACTCTCCTTAATGCACTTTAATTCTCCTTAATCAACCTTAATGCTACCTCATTCACTTTAATCCACCATAATTCACTATAATCGTCCTGAATTCACTTTAATCCACCATAATCCACTATAATCGTCCTTAATTCACCTTAATCCACCCGAATCCACATTCATCTACCTTAGTCCACCCTAATCCTCCTTAATTCACCCTAATACTCCTTCATTCACTTTAATTCACCTTAGCCCACCATAATCCTCCTTAAGCCTTCTTAATACACCCTTATCCTTCTTCCTGCACTTTAATCCACGCAAATCGACCTTAATGCACCACAACGCACCTTCATCCACCCTAGTCCACCTTCATCGACCTTAAACTAACCTAGTCCTCCATTATGCACCTTAATCTACCTTCATTCACCATAATGCACCTTCACCGACTTTAATCCCCAATAATCATCCTTAATACTCTTGAATTCATCTTAATCCAATCACTCATGAATCATTACCTTAACTATCATTAATCGTCACTTCTACGCGGCTGCACATGCTTTGGTTCGCTTGCCACCTTCCTTCGGTCGCGTGATATTCTCTATAGCTCACAACGGGACCTTGAAATAGAGGTTTAAGGCTTTCGCTTAAGCCACACACAAAGGGATATGTCACAAGCAATACTAGATCAGACGCAGGAAGTAAAGCGTCTGATCATGTGGCAGAAAAATTGGCTCGAGTTTAGAACTCGCCTCAAAGCTCCCTTTACATCGGTATGCCGCGTTCATACGACATTAATAAAAAAAACCAACCTCCTCATAAACGTTGCCTCCAGCATTAACGATTTCTCCAGCATTTCTCAAAATTTTCAACCCCACAGGGGCGCGCAACTAGCCCAAAATAACACGCCTCCATAGAATCCTGCGGCCCGTCCGCGGGAACCCACGAGGAAAAGCGCGCCGTGCGCAGCCGGCGGGTGAGAACAATCGAGGAGGAAAGCGCCGTGAGGAGGAGAGTGTCGCTACTTACAAATTATCAAGGGGTTTTAAGGGCGCGTGGATGGACGCGCCACTGCTGGCGGCCTCGCGAATTGCGCGCGGGAAAGGAGACAGCTGCGCGCCGTAGGTTTCCGCGTCGCTGCTCGCGCTTCTCTGTTTGAATCACGCTTTCAAAGCAAAATAAGCAACGCCCTTCGCATGTGTGGGGTGAAGAAAGCTTGAAGGTACAGTGGCGTGCTCAAATACTAGCAAAAACTTGCCGGTGACGTGGTTCTGATCATTTCTCGCACAGCCTCATCAGGGGGATCAACGGTAGCAATGGATCGGGCACGCAAACAGCGCCACGCAAACTTGCTGGGTTGCACTAGCACATATCGGGTCCTCAGAGGAAACCCGACTGTGGAAAGAAGCATACCACGCCATAGGTCACGTGCACCGTTGGCGTTGTGTGCGAGGTTCTGCTTATGTGCGGAAAGGTTTATATGGGACAAACTGGCCGATGCGTCAACGTTCGGGCGTGGGGATATGACCGATCTGTAGCTAACGCTGATGTCATTTGCCTACGAATTGTAGGTTTTGTCTCTGTAAGCCAGTTTTTCCGGTATTCCAATGCTAGGCAAGAATGGCAATGCTTTGGCTATAGAAATCATGGAGGCATTTCATATTAGAAAAAACTTGGTGTCTTCCTCTTGTCCCATCTTGAAACTGCGCTTACCAGTGTTCATTTATTAACTTGAACCAACTAGAGCAGCAACCAATTTTGTTGCCCGTGTTTTGTTCGGTTTGTCCGTAGTGCAGCATGGGGTTTAAAGACATTTCGATCAAGTTCTGAATGCCGCTTGCCGCCTCTACGTTTGCTGCTTGTTTACCATGCTGCTCTAGCTAAGCATCTCGATTGCACGAGTGCACTGTGTTGTATTTTAAAGCTGCTGAAGCTTGCAAGAACTGAATTTGTAGGGTATATGCAGCCGGGTAAATCGTCGCACCAGCTGTTATAGAGTTCATGTTTATGGATATTTAACATGCATGGCTGCCCGCATTTTTAACATTGCTGGTTGCTTGATGCAGAACTTTTGTTGAGTTCCTTTAAGCGCGAGGTTTTCACCTTGCTTCATTTGTAAGGACCTTGTTAGATACGGGACGTTTTCCCGGCATCCTTCGAATTCACCAGACCCCAGCGAATCGCCGTCGCACCTTATTAAGGTGCGCAGAAGTGCATCTACCACGTTTCCGAGGCACAGCACGTCCAGACAAGTTGGCATCTCCCACCTCGTGCGCCGCATGTGGAACTATTGTCCCACTGCTTGACTCTTCCCGAAAGTGTAGCGGGAGCCTGGCACGATTCCAGGTAACCTGGGTCCCGAGAGAAGTTAGCTTCTGTGCGGCTCTGAAAGGTCGCTCGAGAACGACGGCTGTAAGTCACCGTGTAGCCCTCGGAACCCCCATCCGCCTATTGTAACGGCACTTGCAAACCCGGAGCAAACGACGGCTGTAATTCACCGTGAAGCCCTGGGAGCAACTCCCCCATCCGCCTATTGTGACGGCAGTTGCAGACCAGAAGGGCACTACCGGAGGCAGGTCATCCCTCGGACAGTGAAGCCCATGGAGGGACCCCCTGAGCTTAATGTGACCGCACTCGCACGGGCGCCTACCATTGGCCGAAAATGACGACACCTGAGCGGGCTCGGCGATTGGCCGAACAGGACGTGAGCTCGAGACACCGAAGTGGTTAAAAGCCAGAGACCGGGAGCAGAGAGCAAGTATTCCTGCATTCATCTCGTTCGGGCTTGTTGCCACAGAAACCGAGGGTCACATAATCTGCACTAATTTCACTCAAAACGTTCTCGTCGTCTCCACCCCGGAGAAGAAGAACGCCTCCGTTTATGGAGGTATCCAGCAAATCCGCATAAGCGAAGGACTATAAAAAGTGGGTGCATACATCGCGGCCCCAGACAACACCTACAAAGGGGTCTTACGAGTGCTCGACGCAGACACCAGCGAGGCCCAACTCCAGCGCATGATCGTCAACGATAGTAATCCGAAGGCTCTCTAAGTCAAACAAATTATTAACACCACCAAAGTGGTCGCCCTCGTCGACGGCATGAAAGTGCCTATGTCATGTGCGGCGTCTGCCTTCTGCGCTGCACGCTCTACAAACGCCTAACGGACGAGTGCTACGCGTGTGGTGGCTTGGGACATCGTGCGGAGGTCTGCCCCGACCCCACTAATGAGGATTGCCGGGGCTGCGGACTAACCTCCCCACCCGATGACCACCAGTGTTCACCGAAATGCGCCCTTTGTGGAGGCCCGCATCTTACGGTGGGCAAAACGTGTAAGCAGCGTTTTCAAGTCCCATACGTCGTACGCAGACGCCGACGGCGCCGTAAGCGCCAAGAACAAGCACTAGCAGCAACAGCTGGCCAAGAATAACAGGCCGCGTGACCTCAGTGCGGCGAGAGCCCTCAGGAGGGAGCGCTCTGTCAGGCCAGCTGGTCGACAACGCAGCCTCTCCAGAGGGCGCTCTCGTTCCCGAGGGCGCTCTACCTGTCGGGTTCGGATCCAGGAAATGCCAACCTGTGCCGATCGTTTCAAGCCGAAGTAGACGACGCCGGCTTCAAGGGTAACGCAGGTATCATTGCCGGAGCATAAAGCTGATCCCAGAGTGGCTCAACTCATGCAAGAGAAGGCTCGGACTCAAAGCAGAAATACAGCAGATGAGGGCCGACTTTGAGTCGCTACGTAAGTCTTACCCCTCGCAAGTCGAGAAGCAACAGGTGCCCCCATGAGGGGAGCCACAGGCGCGCTCGGGTAAACGTAGGGCCGCGCCCCCGGAGGGGGACGCTGACTCTCTGGAGACTGAGTCCAATAACAATGACTTAGAAAGCATGCAGCCGGCAACTCAGCAGCTCGCTCAAAGCGTGACTGCCCTCCTTAAAAGGATGCGTCCCTGGAAAGTGCACAGGCCGCGTTAGCTACCGCTAGACAGCCTTCGAGGGGCTCCATCGGGCACCTTTACCCGCACCTGTCGCCCCTGTCAACAAGACGGTGGAATGGCCAATCCAAGGCAATCACCATGGCGGTCAATACGAATTAGTTGGTTCCGTGGCAGTGGAACTGTGCCAGTTTCCAACGGCGCAAAGCTCCACTGCAGCAATTCGATTAGGCACAGCTGGTCAAACCGCACGTAATTCTGTTACAAGAAACTCTCGATGACGCGCCCACCTTCCCTGGATACAGGGCTGTGTCGATACGAGAGGAAGGACAGCGGGGTAAGCACCTTGGTCGCAGGCAACTGCTCTTTTCAAGTACACAAATTATTACTTGGCAAAACTAGGGTGGAGATCATTATGGTAAAAATTATCCCTAACGATTGGCTTAAAAGTAGTGTTTCCTTTTTAACTTATACAGCTCGCCGTCGGATCAACGGCAGGCATTCGCCACGATCATGACAAAGGCGGTGGCCTTGAGGAAGCGGGCCCCCATAGTGATAGCCGGTGACTTAGATGCACCCCATGATGCCTGGGGTACCCCCGCCAATCCACCAAGGATTGACTGGGGTACCCTCCTTGTCCACGCAGTTTCTGACTGCTCACACTGGAATTGATTACGGATCCTGAATACCTGACGCGAAGCGGCACGTCGGTAGTCCGAGACACTACTCCGGACCTGGCGTTCGTGAAGAACGCCCCCGGAGCAGGATGGCAAAATTGGCAAGAGTAACTGGGTTGCGACCACTTCATTTCGGAGATTACCCTAACAATTAGCACAACCCCTACCAGGGAATTTAAAGTGACGGACTGGGATGCCTTCCGGAAAATTCGGAAGGCGGACCAGACCGACTACGATAATTTCGATAGTCTGTTAACAAGACTACAGAAGGACGTACAAGCTGCGACCAAGGTGGTTAAGAACGACCTAAAAGTAGATCGGATGGACGCGCGCCATGCGCACCTCCTAGAAGCCAAAAACTCCATCCTGAGCCGCTGGAGAACGCACAGACTCCACAGCCGGCTTCGCAAGAAAATTGCGGAGCTCAATCGTACAATAGAAACTCATTTCATTGAACTGTCCCAACAACAATGGAACGAAGTGTGTTCCTCGCTTGATGGGCAGATGAGAACGGGGAGCAAATGGAACCTGCTCAAACACTTACTCGACCATTTACAAAGCAAAAGCAATCAGAGACTAGCCATTGATCACATAGTTCATAATCAAAAGGCGGCGGGCGTATTTGAACACGCCTTCCTGCAAGAGTTGGCCAAAAAGTATCTCCCGCTGGGCCCCTCCAGTGACGGGGATTATCGTCGTTAATGGGGGGGGGAGCGGTTGGGGAGCTCGATGCCCCCTTCACGGAATCTGAAATCTGGCACATGCTCCAAACGGTCAACGGACGCTCTGCACCGGGCCCGGACGGCATCTACAATAAGCTCCTCCGCAACTTGGACACTAACACTCAGTTGCGCTGCTCACCGAAGAAGTCAATAAAATCTGGGAAACGGGCCTCGTACACGACTCCTGGAAGACTGCCTCAGTGCTGTTCATACCGAAACCAGGCAAACCTCTTGCGCCGGAGAACATACGGGCCATCTCGCTCCCGTCCTACGTGGGTAAGGTGGCCGAACATACAGTTCACAATCGCATGTTTAGCCACATAGAAACTAATGAGTAATTCGCTCACAACATAGTCGGCTTCCGGCTAAATCTCTCCGCACAGGACGTCATGTTACTTATAAAGGGGCAAATCATTGATGACGACGCTAGAGACACTGCGGGGATGCTTGATATAGACTTGTCCAAGGCTTTTGATTACATCTCGCACCAGTTCGTGCTAGACGCCATCGCCGATTTGGGACTGGGGCCACGATTCCATGCGTCCGTTAGCTCCTTCCTCAGGGCTCGCAAGGTTACTGTCAAAATAGGGCAAATCAAATCCAAGGAATTTACATTGGGAGCGAGAGGTAGCCCGCAAGGGGCGGTCATCTTTCCCCTACTTTTTAACATCGCCATTAAGGGCCTCTCGGACAGATTGACCCCAGTAAGAGGAAGAGGTCATGCCCTCTTCGCGGATGATATTACCGTGTGGTACATGGGAGGGTCTGACGCTGCAGTTGAGAGTGCGCTCCAAAAGCGGTCGACATCACAGAACACTTCCTATTAGACACGGGCCAACCAAATCTGTCACCAACCAAGTCCAAACTTCTATTGTATAGGTCCACCCGCTGGGGGGTAGGGTGTGCCACACATTCAGATCAAGTTCCCATAGCCCTCTATACGAGGGACGGACAGCAAATCCAGAGTGGATACCATCAGGGTCCTCGGACTCTTGCTAGAATCTCGCGGGGTCAACTCACAGACTATAGCCCGCATTGCCTCCAAGACGGAGAACATGCTTCGGCTTATCCTCAGGGTCTCGAACCGCAGCGGGGGGGGGGGTGAGGGGGTTAAGCGAGACAAATCTTCTCAGACTCTGCCACGCGTTTCTGATTAGCCACGTTAACTATGTAGCCTCCGCGTTGCGCGGGCCTAAACGGGATGAGGTCAAAAGCGACGCCCTCATGCGCAAAACCATCAGGCGCGTGCTGGGTTTACCACTCACTACCAGCCCCGCGCGCCTCATGCAACTAGGCATGCACAACACCCTGTCAGAGGGGATCGTGGCCCAACGAGTGGCCCAAATAATATGACTCTCATCATCGCGAGCCGGGAGACGCATCCTCGAATCCGTTGGACGCGGTCGCCAGGAAATCACGTAGCGCAACGTGACCCTATCACCCATGGTCCGAGATACGTTCTAGGTAGATCCCATGCCACGTAACGTTCACCCTCAATACAATGTATGGCGCCAGGTAGCCTGGGCTCATTCCCTGTTAAAAGTGGCTGCGGCCACTCCGAATCTGGCATGTTTCGTTGACGCCAGCCAGTACGGGCGCCCTGACCACTATGCCGTAGTTTCGGTTTACTCCAATGGCACTGTTATTAACTCGGCATCCGTGCGGAAGGTTTTGGCAACAGTAGCCGAGCAGATTGCTATAGATATAGCACTGAAAAACCCTCTAGGTCCCAATATCTTTACAGACTCCAGGTCTGAAGCCCGAGCATTCGCCTCCGGCTCGATCTCAGAGGAGGCGGCGGCCATCCTCGGCAGCAAGGGGGCTGCTGGTTTTCATATCATGAAATGGTTCCCTGCCCATATGAGAATAAATATGCACTCAGCTTGTCAACGCCACTGAGTTTGCCCATGACTCTGCGCGAGGTCTTAAACACCGCGGTAGTTCCGGTGGACTCACCGGTGGCGACTTAGGACTCTACAGAGATTCGCTTCACACCTTCCATGAAATCTTGGTACATTATGAACTTGCTCGGTGGGCCTTTCCTCTACCACATCATAAACTTACTAGACCACGATCGTCGGCCTTTCGCATGCTCCAAACGAGGTCATTCCCCTCCAGGGGCCCATTCAGTGACTTTTCGCTTAACGTAGAGCGCCACTGTCCAGACTGTGGGGAGGCGTACTGCTCCTTATCTCATATGCTCTGGCAATTCCCTGCGTTACTCAGCTCATCGCTTACCATTCTAACCGTCTGGGAGGCAGCCCTTAAGAGCCGCGACCTCTCGGAGCAACTACGGGCTGTCCAGAGGGCTTGCGAGAGGGTGCAGGACCACGATCTTCCGACCCCAACGTGGGTGCGGCCCGCGACGTCTACGAGGACTTCCTGGAAAGTGAAGTACCCTAACGCGGTTCCTCAGGACCATTAGTAAAGTTCTCTCTCTCGCTGTTTGTCTTTCTGTCTGTCTGTCTCATCAATGTTGCATGTGGCCCACGTGGGGCTCTTGGCCATTGGAGTAAGGAAAGCATATGCGTTCGTAATTGCAACGCCTAGCCACAGACGGCACAGCATGGTCTGTTGGCATCATGATAACCTAGTCGGTAGGTGCATCCGTATGTCCGGAGGCAACGAACGCAAACGACACATGGTGAAAACATTCTAGTCCAACAGAGGCAAAGTACATTCACGGGACATCACCCTTGGCCCTGCCGCAGTATTTGTTCGCGAAAGCGGAATCAAGACACGTTGACTACTTTCATGTGGAGATCGGGCGGCTTCGCGGCGTGGTCATTCTCGCTGATGATCCAATGTACTGGAAGCCACCGAAAGATTATGTTGTGTCCCTTGTCATGGCTGCGATGATCTATGCGTCGAATATCGGAGGCCAGCTGTTCATTGGGTCCATGGCGCATTGGGCTTTGTATGCATTGAAGGGTTGCCTTGGAGTCACACAAGGACTGTCCATTGTGGTAGTCGTTCCTGATTAATGAAATCAAGTGAGGACGGAGTGCCGCATGTTCTGCACCTGTCGATGTGGTCACACATTAGGTTTTAATTTCATTTCTTCAGATATTGCCGGGATGATGACTGCAGCAGCAGAGCTGTTGAGTTTAAGTTTTAAAAATTAAAGGCAGTCCGGACGCGTGTTGAACCTAATGCATAATGTTGTCACTGGCCTAGAGTTACTCAAGCTACCTTTATTTTCCCCTTAACTAACGGGTTAGTTAGTTAAGGGGAATCCATATCCTCTCATTCAATGAGGAAAGAGCGGATATGGTTTTGGCTCTAGGTACTTGAAGTGGACATAGAAGGCGCGCAGTTGAGCTATTTCAACGCTGGCATCCAGGTACGCGTCCGAGCTCAATGACGATTGTGCCTGCATATGAAACGCGGAGACAGACCGGGACTTTTACGAATAAACAACATAAATCTTCAATCAAGGGCGAGGACGTGGAGACAGATATTCAGTCAAAGCTTTCTTCAGACCCATATGCAAGTGTTCGTAATGTGGGAGCTGAAGTTGGAGTGTCAAACTCGTCAGTGTGGAGAGTACTTAGGAAGAGGCAACTGCATTCGTACCACGCGCAGCTGCACCATATGTTGGATCCCCACGGTTACCAAACTCGAAAGGACTTTGCAAAATGAGTTATACTCAAGACGGAAGAGGGCCCAGGCTTCGTCAACAAAAGACCGCGCACCAATGAAGCTTCTCACGTAACGCCGCAGTGAACATTCGCAACGCTCAATATTGGAGCAACGAAAACCCTCACTGCGTGCAAATGACTGCATGAAGTATTCCTGCAGCAATAGATTGGACGGTGTGGGCCCATTGCGTGGCCGGCACGGTCGCCAGATTTAACTCCACTAGATTTCTTTCTCTGGGGCTACGTCAAGATCAAGTATACCGGACAGCAACCACAACATCTGAGATGGATGGATGGATGCAAAACTTTAATAAAGGTCCTGAGGTACGCGACTCAGCGCGCTGCGGGCCGCTCCCACGTTGGGACAGTCAGGCCATGCCCGACCGCCGCATCGTGGGCCCTCTGGACAGCCCATAGTTGCGCCCCGGCATCGGGGCTCTTGATAGCGGAGAGCCACTTGTCTTCATTGATTTGTTCTGTGCCTCGTAACGAGGGGCAGCGCCAGAGCATGCGGTCTAGGCTAGCGATGTCATTGCAGTGCCTGCAAGAACTAGTGGCATTGGTGTCGGGATAAATCTTGTGGAATAAAGCCGGGCTAGGATACGAGCCTGTTTGCAATAATCTGAGGGTCAATGCCTGCACTCTATTTAACTTCTTGTGTGGAAGGGGAAAGTCTCTCCTGCCGAGATAGAAGTGCTGCTAAATTTCATTGTATGTGATCGGTTGATCTCTGTTCTCCACCACTGCGGGCCGGTTTGGGAGTTCTCCGTGGTCGCGGAAAGCGAGACCTCGCGCCTTGGAGTGGGACAGCTCGTTGAGGTTTGTGGGGCCTCCCATGATGGATCCCATGTGAGCGGGGAACCACGTGAGAGTGTGGTTGGCGATGCTTTTGCCGTCGAGGATGGCTGCCCTGGAGTCGCTGAAGATATTGGCACGTTTGTCGTCCAGGAGGGCCAAGGCAATGGCCACTTGCTTGGCCGCCCGTGAGGACGTACTTCGTACCGAAGCGGTGTTAACGGTCGAACCCCTGTGGTTGATCGACACTACCGTGAAATTGTTGCTGTTGCCATACTGGGCCGAGTCAACGAAGCAGCGGCCGCCAGGGAGTTCTGTCGCGCGGCGTAGGAGCGCCACCGCCCTGGTCTTCCTTCTTTCTACGTTGCGCTGGGGATGCATATTGCGCGGGGCGGGCGATATGATTATTCTATCTTTCTGCTCTTTCGGAAGGCCCTGATAGGCGTCTTCGACAGTGGCCGGGGGGACGCCCATCTCTGTTAGGAGTCGTCTGCCTGCCCTGGTGCCAGAGAGCCTGAGAATCTGTGCCCTTTCTTGTGCTTCTGCAATTTCTTCCTGGGTATTATGAATACCCAACTGCAGGAGTCGGTCGGTGCGTGTGTAGTTTGGTAGTCCGAGCGCGCTCTTGATCCCCCTCCTTATCATGGCATTTAGCTTGTCTCGCTCGGCCCTCTTCCAGACGTGCATGGCCGCTACGTACGAGAAATGGCATAACAAGGAAGCGTGGACTAGCCTTATCAGATTCTCTTCGCTCAGGCCTCTCCTTCTGTTAGCTACCCGCCTGATTAGACCGATGACACTATCCGTATTTTTTGTCAGTTTGTGAATGGTGATGCTATTCGTGCCCGCCCCTTCGAGTGTCATTCCCAAGATTCGAATGGACGCGACTTTGGGAATGGGATCTCCGCACTTGGTGTAGAGATCAATCTGAATTTCAGTGGGGGGTTTCCAGTTCTGTGGCTTGCGGCCCTTTCTGTTGGGCTGTAGAGAAGGAGCTCTGATTTCTTTGGGGAGCACCGGAGTCCCGTGTCGGTTAGAAAGCACTGTGTAGTGTCGACAGCTTCCTGGAGACGGGCTTCGACTTGTCCGTCACTGCAACCCGTGCACCAGACATTGATGTCGTCTGCGTAGATCGTGTGACCGATGCCCTGGACCTTGCCTAGGTACCTTGAGAGGTCGACCATTGCGATGTTAAACAGGAGCGGTGAGATGACTGACCCCTGAGGGGTGCCTCTTCTGCTCAGCTCCATTTTCTCCGATTCCAAATCTCCAGCCTTTTTGCTCAGGAAAGATCTGACGAAGGCATGGAAGAACGAGCCTAGGTTGAGTTTGGAGATGGCGTCGAGAACGAACTCGTGACGGATGTTATCAAAGGGCTTCTCCAAGTCCAAACCAAGGATGGCTGTCGTGTCCCGAGTGCAGCGTACCAGGATTTGTATCTTGATAAGCTTCATGGCGTCCTGGGTGGAGAGGCCTAGCCTGAAGCCTATCATGTTGTGAGGGAAAAGGTCGTTGGTCTCGATATACTCAGCAATTCTGTTATGGATGGCGTGCTCGGCCACCTTTCCTACACATGACGTCAGTGAGATGGGGCGGAGGTTGTCCAAGCTTGGCGGCTTACCGGGCTTTGGGATTAGTATGACCTTCGCCAACTTCCATTCTTCCGGTACAATTCCCTCCTCCCAAATCCGACTTATCTCATCTGTGAGAAACTCGATCGATGCGTCCTCTAGGTTTCTGAGAGCCTTGTTGTTAATGTGATCCGGGCCGGACGCTGACCTACCATTGAGGTCGTGTAGGGCGCGACGGATTTCACTGACGTTGGAAGGCTCGTCCAGCGCGGAGTTCGGCTTCCCTTTCTATACTGGGTATGCCGCATCATCTGCCACAGTTTTGAGCGGCAGCTACTTCTTAGCTAGCATCTCCAGCACGTCCTTTTCCGAAGACGACTTCTTGGCTTCGTGGAGCGCTTTAGCGAGGAAACTTCTCTGGTTTGACTTGGTGCCGGAGTCGTCGAGCAAGTGTTTGAGAAGATTCCACTTGCCTCCCGTGTGCATCTGCCCATCGATTGAATTGCAAATTTCGTCCCATTGCTGCCTAGACAGGGCTTGGCAGTGCTCGTCGATCTGCTTGTTGATCTCGGCTATCTTTTTTCTGAGCTTGCGATTTAAGCGTTGGCTTTTCCACCTCTCGAGGAGTGATTGCTTGGCCTCGAGAAGGTGTGCTACTCTGCTATCCAATTTGTCTGTCTGTAGATCCGTCTCTACGGTTTTGGTGGTGGAGCAGACATCTTCCAGAAGTAATGCGCACCACTGGACGAGACTCTCCGGCTTTTCTCCACGAGCGGCGCGGGCCTTGCGAACCTCACGGAATTTGTCCCAGTCAGGGACCGAGAAGGCCTTCGTTCTTTTCTGCTCCACTTGTAAGCTGGTGACCGTGATGTAGTGATCGCTACCGAGGTCTATGAGCAGATTCGACCACACGGCTGAGCCAGCGTTTTTAACAAAGGCGACGAGATCTGGGACAGAGTTCCTGGTCGAGGAGGTGCCACGTCTGGTGGGAAAGGCTGGGTCCGTCAATAGAGAGTCCCGCATCTCCCGCCTCCTGCCACAGGCTTCTGCCCTTGACCATGTCGTGCGTGTAGTTCCACGCGTGAAAGGGGGCGTTGAAATCGCCGGCCCCAACCAGTTTCCAGCGAGTTTCGTTGCCCTAGTGATGATGGTTTTGAAACGTTGTCTGTGATCTCTCGGGCTGCTATATACGTTAAATATAAAAATGCTGGAGATGTTTGATTGACTTGGGATGACTTCTACTAGGGAGTTCTGCGTCTTGCTATGCTGGACCCCTAGATCGTGTGCGACGAAAGTGAACTTGCTGCAGACTAATGTGCAGATTCATCTGCCTTCCCCACGGAGAGCAAGAGCTTTGTATCCCCGGAGTGAAACCATGATCAGTCATTGTTTCTTGCAATAATATAACATCTGGCTTTTCATTGTGAGTGCGAACAAACTGCTGCGGGGTACATCTTTTATGGTGGAGTCCCCTGCAGTTCCACTGCCAAATCCTAAATTGGGTGTGTGGCCCCATCATTGCTGTATAGAGCACCTTCCGGCGTTGCTACTAGGGTATCGAGGGAGATGGTTCTATTAATCGGTCCGGGGATGTGCAGTGGTGGCGGCGTAGGTACCGAAGTGCCATTCGGGAAGTAAACGGGACGTACGTGGGTATGGGTCTACGTCCTGATGTCCATTTCCTGCACCTTGGACTCTATCTCTGGCATTCTGTTTTCTAAGCATTGAATTTTGACGTTTTGTGCGTCTAACTTCTGATCCACGACCAAGAGTCGCTGATCCACTGCAGATAGTCGTTCATTAATCTTCTTGATCTCGAAGCAGATGGGATTCAACATTTCTCTGACTTCGGACTTGGCTTTAGCCTGTACATTATCGGGCATGCTGGGAACGGCCTTTCGTTTCGCTGGGTTGCCCGAGAGGCTTGCATCCACGACCATGGGAACGCCTGCTGTTTGGGGAGAGGGGGTCCTCGAGGGGGATGAACTAGGGACTGGAACGAGTTGAGGTCCCCGAAGGGGATGGGGCGAGTGGGTCACCGAGGGGGTGCCTGAGGGGGTGGAACTAGGGACTGGAACGTGGTGAGGTTGATTAGCCTTTATGAGCTCTGCTATTTCGGCTCGCATTAACTCGATTATGCTGCGCATCTCGGCATTTTCTTTCCTAAGCTGAGCTATTTCAGAGGAACCATGCTCTGGCGCCGCACCGCCCGTTACCTTTTCGGCAGTTCTCGCTCCCCTCCGCACCCTGTCTGCCCAGGTGGCGCCTTGTTTCCCAGGACCGGCTGGCTCCTCGAACGGGACCCTGTTCTGTGGGCCCCGGGACCTAGACCTAGAACGGCTCCTGGACCTGGACTGGGAACGGCTTCTGGACCTCGAGCGGCTTCTCGAGCGGGAGCGCCGGCTCGAAGATCTAGCTGGTTCGCTTCCGGCACATGTCTGTGCTGGTGACGGGTCTCGATTCCTGGATTCCCCATTTCTTTCCCTTCTCCTCTGTCGAACGATGTACGGGAGTTGGAATTTTTTCTTGCAAATCTTGTCCGCTGTGGCGTGAGGGCCGCCGCAGAGGCCGCAAGTAGGCGAGCAGGTGTGGTTGTCGTCGGGGTTGTTGGCCCCACATTTCCTGCATAGTTTGTCCTCCGGCGTCGGGCAGACGTCGGCTCTGTGGCCTAGACTACCGCAGGCATAGCAGCAGTCGGGCTGCCTGAGGTACAAGGAGCACTTGACTAGCGCCGAGCCGTAGAAAACGTAGTTGGGGACCTTGTAGCCGTCGAAAACGACGACTACCGTTTCACTATTCTCGATTCGCTTGGCTCCCAGGGCTAAGGGATTTCTCTCGTTGAGGATGCTTCTGTCCAGGTCGGCCTGGCTCTCCGACACACCAATTTGTCGTATGACACCCTTGCACGCGGCGTGCGGCGCGGCTTCGTAAGTGCTGAGTTTGTATTGTTTGATTCCCAGAGTGATGCAATTCATCTTTAGATAAGCATCTGCGTTATCGCGATACGCGGTGCTGAGGACGATAATATTTTGTGTTGCGTTGGGGCAGACGATGTCGTGGCTAGCTTGCTCGGATGTGAGTCCTGCTGCGGCGGCGACGGCTCTACCAAGCCTTGCGGAGCCCGTATTCTGAACATCCAGACCACCCCTGGGGCGGACGATAATCTTCCAGTGTTCCTTCAGGAGCTCAGGCATTCGCGACGATTTGATGATCTTGTGCTTTAGGCTAATGGGCTTCCTGCTGCCATTGAGACGCTCGCGGTGCCCCTCGCCGCTTGCCGCTTCACGGGTGCTGTCGCGACGAGAGACACGCAGGGCGTTTTTCTTGACAGCGGCGGAGCGCCAGCCGTGCTCCGCACCGAATTCTTCTGGAGGAAGGTCGTCTCCTTGCATTACAACAACCATTCCCTCTGTCATGACGAAGCGGAATTAACCCTGCCCGGCGAACGCTGGTTAGGCCTTGCCGTCAGACGGAGGGGAGCGCGGCGTCACGAAAGAGAAGCAGCTCGAAATACCGACGAAAAGGCCACCCACCGTTGAAAAGTCTGCATCCGTGGGTTCCTCTTTTCCTTATGCATCCGCTGGTGCAGAAATCATCGAGATTGAGATGAATTGTTAACCGAAAATATCGAACAAAGCAGGAGCCAATGTGGGGCACGACTGTACTACTCGGCTTCTTCTTCTTCCCCCCGACACCTGAGAAGCTAAAGGAAAAAAAATAAGACAAGTCTGAAACTCTATCCCTGATGCCATGATCAAGAACTCCTCGGAAAATGTGCGCAACAGAGGCGAAATGTGCATTGCAACAGATGATAGCCACTTCAAAGTCGCATAGTAAGCAAAGGGCGCTTTTCGGGTTGAGCGTCATTGGAAAATCATTCTGGCCCCTAAGCCGTCTCTGCACTCAACCCCATTACATTTGGTGGGCAGCCTGTCAGCTCCTACCCATTTCAAGCATAAAAAATAAAGCTACGTTCTTGTCTTTCGTGTCCTTAGACGCTTTTCGCTTCGGCACTACTCAGCCAGCAGCACGCATTTGCGCCTTCATGCGATAAAAGCCGCCTGGCCAGATACCTACACCAGACATAACCCTCTGTTGCGGGCAGGTCTCGCTGCAGCCGACTTTGTTCATCCATCGCACACTTGAGAGCAGAACAATAACAGTATGCAAGCGCCCCGTCATGTGATATTTTTTTTCAAATTTCGCAGGCTTTCTTTGGAACGCGGGAAAAGAACTACGTGAGATATATCTTGTCGGAAACAATTTGTTGAGAGGTTTCTCAAGGTACTCTACAACTTTTCGTATCGCAATTGGGGTCAGCAGTGAATACTTAAGTAGTTGATTATTTAAACATAACTAATCCTTTACTTAAGGGGAAAATAAGAGGTAGCCTGAGTAACTCTAGGCCAGTGCCAACATTAGGCATTCCGTTCAACTCGTGTCCAGAGTGCCTTTCATTTTTAAAACTGTGGCTCAAGTTACGTGGGACAGCCTCTATATTAGAAATAGTAAAGGTCCTAGCACACTAATTTTGGGCACGCGAGAGGTTACTGAAAGTTCGTTAGAAGAGTAGTTATCAACTGAAACAAGCTGCTTGCGATTAGTCAGGTGAGCCACCTATAATTTTACTGTGAGAATCAAGGTCACGAGATCTTTAATGTCTAGAACTATTGCATCGATTTGGCTTCACTTGTCAAAAGCGAAGTTGTGTATAATTGTCGTTAATTCTGTCCCAGTAGAGAAACCTTTGCAGAAACCATGCTGGGGAGGAAAAAGTACATTGTTTTCTCTCAGACATTGGCTATAATATGTTCGATTAACTTGCAACATGATGAAGTTGTCGATATTGGAGGTTGGATATTGGAGGATATTGGAGGCGGGGGTTGTGTCTGCTCTTTTCGGGATGGGAACGACCCGCGCACTTAGCCGGTCTGTAGGAAGAGTAGCTGAAGATAACGAGGAACGAAAAATGACAAGAAGGAAAAGGGGCTAGCGCTTCATCATACCTGCTTAGAAAAGCGTTCGCTATGTTGTATGGCACTGAAGATGATTTAGCTTTGAGATTCAGTAACGTCGGCCCTGCACCTAGCTGCGATATAATATCTGAAATCCAGTTACATGGCATGCGGTTAGGGTTTGAACCACTGTGGAAAGTTGAAAAAAGAAACACTGAAAATAATGACTGAAGTGATCCGCAATCGGTTGTTCTTCTAGAACAACATGGCCCTCGAGGACAATTTGGTGAATTGACGTGGTTTTCGTGCTTAGAAAAGCCCAAAATTTTTGTGGTGCCATTCGAATTAAATTGGGCAATGTATGGTAAAAATACTAGCACTTAGCTTGACATGCTTAGCGAAAATCTCTCCGCCACTCCCCGCCACCCCTTCCCGTCGTCCAGGCCGCTTCCACGAAAATAGGAACCTACAATTACACTTCTACCACCTGACAAACGGCGCAGCCTCACATTTCTCCACCGACCTTCGACAGCCCATTATCTTTCATTTCAATTGTACATTCTCGCCGCTAACACACCCTCGGCAGTTACCTCGCCCATCCGCCTTACCCCCTCTCACCTTGTTCTCGTGTTCTAAGGTATCATTTACCAAGAAAAAATATTCTCTGTGATCCCGAAATTCAGTTGCATGTCACACCCAGACCATCCGCGAGATATGAGTATGTAGACTGAGCCGCTTTCGAAAAATCAGAAATGAAACAGTCCCGCCAAGCGAGGCGTATGCAGATCTGCTTGACTATCTCAACAAGGAACAACTAAAGAAATTACTACAGATGTGGTGGTTCCTAAAATGGACTCGAGAATCTCCTACCTTCTGGAGGCAAAACACGCCCTGTCGGCCAGGTGGAAGACCCAGAAGCTGAATCGTAGACTCAGAGCGAAAATCGCGCTTCTTGACAAGGACATTGAGTTTCATTTGGCCCAGCTCGTCCGGCAGCATAGGATGAGACGTGTACTGAAATGGACGGGCGTGTGCGAAGACGTAGCAAATGGAGCTTATTAAGTAGTCTCCTCAACGATAAACAGTCTAAGAGCACTCTTAGCCTCGCGACGGATAGGCTCATAAAGAAGCAAATCGGAATCGGCCTCACTGAGAGAGAATTAACCCAACAGCTTAGCACATACTTATCTCCCCCTCGCCAATGACGGGGATCGCTCGCCAGAGAGTGTAAACTACATGGCACTCTCTGCTCCTGATCTAGATGAACCCTTCACCGTGTCAGAGATCAGACATGTTCTCTTCAATCAATATGGCGTATCAGTCCCGAGACCCGATGGAGCCATGAACAGACTCCTCATGAACCTAGACGACAGGGCATTCGAAATATTCACGGCGGAAATCAATGAGGTATAAAAAATTGGACAGGTCCCGGTTGACTGGCGCAGCGCAAAAGTGGTACTCATACATGTATCAGAAACACAGGTGCGGCCATTCAAGAGGAACTTAAGCCGTTCACATCTGAGTTGGCGGCAGTGGATGGCGTACTGCTAAAAGGACGCAAGATTGTCATACCAAAAGCCATGAGGGCCGAAATTCTGCGGCGGATACACGAGGGTCACTTGGGACAGAACAAATGCAAGGCCAGGGCACGTAGGCTAGTTTTTTTGGCCAGGACTCGGCAGTGACATTAAGAACCTGGTACGAACGTGCCATGTGTGTCAGAAATACGCCTACAGCCAACCGAGCGAGCCCCTGCTACTGCGGCCCACACCGGGACGCCCATGGCACCGTGTCGGAATTGACCTGTTCCAATACGCAGGGCACTCGTACGTGGTAGTGTATGACGACCACTCGAACTTCCCAGAGGTTGAAAGGTTGGCGGGCACAACAGCGACGGAAACCATTTCTAAGATATCTGCTATGGCATTCCTGCGCAAGTCTGCACTGACAACGGGCCCCAGTTCGCTTCAAGTGACTTCGCTGTTTTCGCAAGATGGTACGACTTCGAACATATAACATCCAGTCCTAATTTCCCGCGCTCAATAGTCCTAGCCGAAAAGGGGGTACAAATTGTTAAAAGAATTCTCAAGAAAGCTACGGAGTGCCGTGAGGATTTCTGGTTGGGCTTTTTGGTTTATAGATCGTCTCCCTTAGAAGATGGGCGGCCTCCCGGAGAGTTGCTGCAAAGTCGTCGTCTTCGGACAACTGTTCCCGAGTTCAACACTGATGGGGGATGCCCGGTATCAAAACATCGGCAATCATTGCGGGGCAAGCCAATATCGCCTCTTGAAGCAGGAAACGTTGTTCGGATAAAAAATGGGAACTAAATGGGAAATGGGAAAGCAGCGCCACGTTCGTATATGGTCCAAACTGAGAACCACCAACAGCTGAGGCGCAATCGACAACATTTGCGGCGAACAGACGAGCACTGCGAAAACGTGAACGACTACGAGAGCAGCTGGGAAGACACTGAGCCGGAACCGAATAACGTATTACAACCGATCGAAGACTTTGAACCGGTAAACGACGCAGGTGACACTGCGGCAGCCGACCGCTGCTCAAGCCGGCAAATGACCGGGGTGTTGCGTTTCGCCTGCGACACGTGGTTTTGCCGGCGCGACTGCGGCGGGGCGGCAGACATTTTGGCCCGATCGTCGTCGCCGCAACACTCATCGGCAGGTGTTTCCAGGCGCGACTGCGGCGATGCGACCGCAAAAGATCATCCTCTCATTCCAGTCATTGTGCCCGAAACAGGCGATGCCAAAGCAGGGACCATCCTCTCATTCCAGTCATTGTGCCCGAAACAGGCGATGCCAAAGCAGGGACCATCCTCTCATTACAGTCATTGTGCCCGACCGGCAGCGCTACAACAGGGTGCTACGAGATCGTGCTCGACAGGGTGCTACGAGATCGTGCTCGTCATGGTGCTACGGCCTCGCTACGACAGTGTGCGTCACCATTAGCCCATTGTACATTCACGTGCTCGTCTTTTGAGGGGTTCCTTCTTGCCCTCAACTGCGAGAGTATAAAAACAGCTGCCCCCGGACGCAAAAGGGAGGGCTCCGATTTCTTCTGTTGAGTGAAGTGCTCTCCCGTCTCTCTACTTCGGTCAACCTGACCGCCAACTCTTTGCGATGTTAAAATAAACAAGTTGTTTTGTTGTTACCAGTCGACTCATGCTTTGCCGGGACCTTCGGATGCTTCCAGTTGTACCCCAGGCCGCCAGGCCAACGCTACCCTTGGGGCTTGCGACCCAGGTACAACCACGGGCGTCAGCGCCGAGTTCCCAACAGATCGTACCAGTGTCGCGATCCAAACAGGGGTTACTGACTGGGCAACAAGACACACCGGGAAACCCATCCGCACTGCCAACAATTCGTCGGTCTACCAGATACCGGACGGAGCCGAAGCGTCTTTGCTGCGACGGAAACTTTCGTCAAGTCTGCTAACTTAATTTTGTTTTTTTGTATGTGTGTTTTTGTGTGAAGACAAGCAAGTCTCCCAATTGTATGAAGAAAAGATGTATCAGAATGGGCTATCGCGCATGTGCGCCGATATCGTTTGTCATTTCTTTCCCTGACTCTCCTTTCCCTCGCTGCCTACGCAAGTACATAAGCGTATGAATAAACGACCAGTTTGTCATTCTTTGCTCAGCAACAAGTCGCCTCGGTCCGTTACTTGAAACACGATACAATACACAAACGAGGAAAACCCCCACATATAAACAACGTGCGGCCTATTTCCCTTACATCATGCATCGCCAAGGTTGCGGAGCACGTGATAGATAACAGAATCGCTAAACATATTGAAAACGAGGAGCTCTTTAAACACAACCTAATTGGCTTTAGACAGGCTTTGTCCACACAGGACGCTTTGGTTTTGCTTAAGAGAGCAATCTTTGATAACACTACTCCCGACGTCAGACGGATTCTCGCACTGGACCTCTCCAAGGCCGTCGACAGGGTCGCGCGTAGACACATCCTGACGCAGATTTTTTCTTTTAACCTGGATCAGCGTTTTCATGATTGCACCAAATCTTTCTTCGTGGATCGTAAGGCACACCTCCGACTAGGCACGCTCTCGGGAGGACCCTACGGGCTAGGCTGCTGCGGCACCCCGCAGGACTCGGTCTTCTCCCCACTCTTATTTATTTATTTATTGCAAATAGCCTGAAACGCAAATACATAGTAGAGGGGAGTGGTTACAAAGCAACGGTAAGTTATACAAAGTTATACACAAGAAACGGTAATACAAGAACTGATGCGGACAAAATTTGAGCCTTTACGAACTTTCCTGTTCCGAAGTCTACCAAGGACGTTCGTAGTTTCGTAGGGCTGTGCTCTTATTTCCGGCGCTTTGTGAAAGATTTTGCGACCACCGCACGTCCCTTTACCGACCTCTTGAAGAAAGACGCCCCCTTTTTTTTGGGGGGGGGGGGGGTTCTGACCATGCCGCATCTTTCTCGCAGCTCACTACTCTCCTTACCACGCCTCCAATTCTGGTCCACTTTCACCCGTCTGCTTCAATGGCAGCTCGAAGTGGTGCCAGTGGTCAAGGCATAGGAGCAGTGTTAGCATAACGCCAGCGTGGACATGATCGCGTTATAGCCTATGCCAGCCGACTTCCGTCACCCGCCGAGCGCAATTATTCAATCAAAGTGCGCGAGTGCCTTGCTCTTTTGTGGGCTGTTGCGAAGTTTCGTCCATATTTGTACGGATGCCCATTCTGTGTCTTCACTGATCACTACGCTCTCTGCTGGCTATCCTCTCTCAAGGACCCCACGGGAGGACTCGCTCGCTGGGCGTTACGCCTGCAAGAATATACCTTCTCCGTGGTATATAAGACGGGACGCTTGCACAAGGGTGTCGATTGTTTGTCCCGCTACCCCGTCAACGAACCGGCTGATGCGGACGCCATCGCGTGCGTTTTCTCTGTGTCCCAGTTGCTTCTAATCGGCAACGAGCAACGCCGCGATACTTCATTACGAGCCCTCATCGACCATCTGGAGTCAAGACCTGGCGACGCCTCCCTCCGGATGTTTCTCCTTGAGGGGACATTATACCGCCGCAATTTTGATCCACATGGCCTTCGCCTTCTGCTCGTCATTCCATCGCACCTGCGTTCAACTGTCCTCCACCAACTTCACAACGCTCCATTGGCTGGACACTTGGGCGTCTCGCGCACATACGACCGTGTATGGCGTCGATTCTTTTGACCGGGTCTCGCTCGCTCCGTGCGGCGCTACGTTGGCGCTTGTGAGCCCTGTCAGCTCCGGAAGAAGCCCTCCACACCTCCAGCTGGATGTCTTCAGCCGATCGACATCCAACCCGAACCCTTTTTCTGTGTTAGCCCACACCTTCCTGGACCATTTCGTCTCTTGGGCTCCAGAAATAAATGGGTCGTCATCGCTACCGATTATGCTACGCGGTATGCAATCACCAGAGCCCTCCCGAGAAGTTGTGCTACTGACGTTGCTGACTTTCTTCTCTATGACATCATTTTAGTGCACGGTGTTCCGCGCCAATTACTCATTGACCGTCGCCGCAGCTTTCTCTCGGCAGTCGTCGAGGACATCCTCCGCTCCTGCTGAACAAAGCACAAGTTTAGCACGTCCTACCACCCACAGACCAACGGCCTCACGGAGTGCCTCAACCGGACCATCACCGACATGCTTTTGAAGAAAGTTGTGACCGACCACCACGACTGGGATCTTCACTTACCACATGTGACGTTCGCGTATAATTCATCGCTTCACGACACCGCCGGCTATTCACCATTCTATCTCCTATATGGCCGAGGATCCGCGTTGCCGTTGGACACTTTGCTGCCCTAGGCCACACGTTCAGCCACCGAATAGCCCCGCGACGCGATCGCACACGCCAAACACGCGCGCCAGCTCGCCCGCACCCGTCTCGAGGCCTCACAGGAGCATCAGAGACGCCTCTATGATTGCCACCATCGCGACGTTCACTTTTCTCCGGGTTCTCTGGTGCTTCTCTGGTCACCCATACGGCGTGTGGGCCTTTCCGAAAGGCTGCTGTCGCGCTACACTGGCCCATACCGCGTGGTGCGGCAAGTGACCGATATCACGTATGAAATCACCCCCGCCGACCTCTCAGCGTCATCGTCAGCTGTAAGTGACATCGGTCACTTTGCGAGACTGAAACAATACCGCACACATTTCACCGCGGATGTGTGCATTAAGCACCGGTACGGTGATTCTACCGACAGGGCTGATGCTACGGAACAACCGCCACAGTATGGCTGCATTGAGGAGAAAGAAGACGACGTGTGCCCGCTTGATATAGCGTTGCCATCTTTGCGACTGTTGGTGTTCGTGTAAATATAGTGTAAATAGACTTGTACATCAGCTACAGGTAACAATATAAAGGATCATTCTCTTCTGCATGAACGTTTTCAATTTATAAATGCAATAACTATCACTATTGGGGCAAGGCCCTCCCACATCTATGCGGAAGTGCCATAGCTTGAAATTGAATTTTTCCTTCAGTGTTTCACAGGGTGTCTGATAGTCCACACTAGATCTTATCCGTTTCTTTATATTTATCCTAGTGTTGAGAGAGCACGATTAAGCCGTTTTTTATTGTTGCGTGGCTTGTTTTTTTGGTTTGTTTCTGAATTTATCAAGCAGCGGTCTCATGATGCTAAAGTGACTCATGGAATGACAATCATCAGCTTTTGTTTTGCAGAAAAACAACCCATTTCCAGGCCCATTCTTTATTATCCAATTACTCGCATAATTTTGCGGAGTATTCTACGTATATTGACTTATCTGACCTCCACTAGAGAGTCTTGCATTTTCAAATACCATTCTTTCCATAAAATCATTCGACACTTCTCATAATTTCTGTACGTTGGGCTTCTGATACACTACGCATTCACCATTTTTGCTTGTTGTTTATGACTAGAAATCTCTGCTTTAATTTAGAGCTTGAATTTCACATTTGGAACACACAGAAGGGCTTGCCATTGCATATCTGCATAACAGAGAACCATGTTTCATTAAACATTTGCAAAATCTAATAGAAGATTTATGAGTGCAGCTTGCAGTGTGATTTGACTGAATGAGCCATAAAAGTAACTCAACTCACTTGGTAAATTAAAGCACACATTAGTGTGATGTGCAACATATGCTACACTAATGTGGTGAGTTCTTTTGCTTATTCAGCAGAATAATCCGTGCCCAAGAAAAAAAATATTTTGGCATACCGCTTGTACACGCTGATTTAAAGAAAATGAGCTGGAGTTGTCCACATGATCTACTTATTTTACCTGCGAGTATACTCAACAAAAACGTGCCCTAGCTGCTTAGTAGTATTTGAGATTATGTCAGTATTGCATATGTTTGTGTTATCTAAAATAATTGAATTTTTAGAATGCTCGTAGGCATCTAATGTGCATATCTGCAGTTTATGGATACATGTAACATGTCCGCATCAAGTGCGATTGAACGGTCCCACAGGCCCGGAATCCATCATGCAAATAGATTCGCTGCACACATTTGTCACCAGAAAATATATGCCACCAGAAATGGCATGCAAGGAAGCGTTGAAAATATTGGACAGGTAATAAAACGCCTACGCTATTAGTATGTGGGTTCATGCATTCGATTTGGTTCCCATAAGGCACTCGCCTCTTGATTGCTTCCAGGCACAGAAATACTGGGCATCAGGCTGTTTTTCTGCTGTGGCTTTTGTAGAAACATGACTTTTCAAAGTGCAACAATTAAACAGATTCTATGACTTGCTTGTAGATTCGCCAGTACCATTCCGGTGCGCTGGTCGACATGTGCAGTAATTCCCTACTGAAGGGAAACCTGCAAATAAAAACACCGCTCCGCTTGTAAAGAAAATGCTCTATTGTGACGCTTCTCAAACGATTGTGACGCATCACAAGAGCTGTCTACTCGAGTGACGTTCTGAACAAGAAGATACATTCGTTTATTTACATGTGAAGGTAAATGTCAGAGCCCTTCGGGGGTAGGGGTGCAGTACAAAAGGCACGAATGTGCCGTAGCGTCCGATGTCGTCGCGCGATCGCATGTGAAACCTAAACTTTACGAAACTACTACGCCTCCAAAACAACAGGTTCGAAACCAAAATTCGCGACATCCTTTATTGCATGAATGCTTACATCGTGATTTACATGGGTCACGCACTTAGCAAGCACTTTCTGTGAACGTAATATTAACGCATCACCTTCATAAAGCGATAAAATATGCGTTTTTAAATGACAAAGCATAAGGTGACCTGGACTTGTTTTCAGCTCTTTAAGTAGTGACTGCGCTGGCCACATTGACCAGTAGCAACAGGGCGGCACCCTAGCGGTTCCCACTTTTTCGGGCCAGCTTTTCCTCAAGACTTGGTTATATTAACTCTATGGCTTTCAATAAAGGGCATGCGCAGTCGCGGTGAAAGCAGCCGCTGCCCGAGTGGAACGCTCCCCCTCCCGGTTCCTTGCAGGCGACGGAACACGGGTTGTTGTGCCATTACCACAAGCCCGGATTCCGAATCTGCAAGATGGAGAATTTTCCTGCGAGCGCCCTTTGGACAAACCCGGGGCTGCGCCGAAAGGCACAGCGCCCTAATTCTCCCTTGACAAGTCAAGATGCTGAGCCGTCAGGCAGTGGTGTCCTCCGGAGAAGCATCGGCGGGCAACATGTTCAAACGTGTCGCCAAGTGCCAGACAGCCCGGCGCCGTACCTCCCCTTCCCTGGAGGTCACCGCGCCCGCCAGTTTTGAACGGGGTCGCCAGCGTGGTCGCTGATTGGACCCCTTCCGACGACCGTCGAGTGCTCACTTTGGATTGGGCCGTTTGAGTGACAATGGTTTCTGGGGGCTTATAAGCCGCGGCGCGCCGCCTGGAAAACCGGATCCGCCGACCCACCGGGAGCAGAGTGCCGCTCTCGACTGGAGTGAGATGTGTCACGCGTTTTCGCCGGACGTCGCCGTGCGAGAACAGTCGCGTTTGCTGTGAGCTCTCGGCCCCAGTGCCGATCCCTTCATGTCCTGTATAATGACCTGTATATAGTGTATAAAGTCCCTTTTGTTATTCTCACCGACGCCTAACTCGGAGTCTTCGCTACCAACGCTCTGTCACGAAACGGGTGACGAGCGCTACGGGACCACCTCAAAGTCGTAACAGTGGATGGCAGCTACGGGATTGACCGGCATCAGCTACCTCGGCGCGGTGAGTGCCTGAAGTTTACCTCAAACACCAGACTTTCTCTGACACAGGTTATAGTAGCTTAGGGAAGGATTTGGTGTTGCATTGTGATAACCTTGTGTGTTTCAAGCCTAGTAAGAGTGTTTTGAAAACCAGGGGATGCTGAGGGGGTAAACAGGGCAGTGTGTGAAATACTTGCATATGTCGTATTAGTAGCATTATAGTAGCGTACGGCAGGTATATTCAAAAAGGGTAAACAGCAGGAGGACAGTGTGAACGATGGAGAAGTACAAGGTGAAGGAACTTCTCGAAATTTGTGAGGAGTTGGGCATTGAGTTGGGCTCAACCAAAAGAAAGAATGCGATCCTTGAGGTCATGAGGACTGGGGACGTAACGGCTGAGGAAGCCGCAGAAGCCTTGGCGGGTATCAATGAACGTCGGGAAAGGGAGGAGAAGGAACGTTGCGAGCAGGAAAGGAAAGAAAAGGAACGTCGCGAGGAGGAAAGGGAGGAGAGGAGAGAAAAGGAACGTCGCGAGGAGGAAAAGGAGGAAAGGAGAGAGAGAGAACGTCGCGAGCACGAGCTTAAAATGAAAGAGTTGGAGATCCGAAATAACTCGCCCGCACCTGGTCTCACTTCTAATGTTCCGAGAATACGCGATCAACTTCCACCCTTTGTCGTCGGAGAGGATATGGCCAAATACCTCGTGAAATTTGAGCACGTGTGCGAACGGAATAGCATTGAGCGATCCCTCTGGGCACAGAATCTGTTAGCCTTGCTTCCTGGGGAGGCATCAGACGTAATAACTTGCTTATCGAAAGAGGCGTTTGAGAGCTACAGTGATGTGAAGGAAGCGCTACTGCGGAAGTACAAATTGTCGCCCGAAGCTTTCCGGCAGAGGTTCCGGTATGCAAAAAAGGGCAAGGAGTCGAATGTTGACTTCGCGTTTCGTCTAAAAGCCGATCTGGTGGAATGGCTGAAGGGCGCAGAGGTTTACGACGACCGCGACAAAATCGTCGAATGCATCGCGTTGGAGCAGTTCTACCGTTGCATTGATGAGGATGTCAGGCTCTGGCTGCAAGATAGGCTAAAAGAGGTTAAGCTAAACAAGGCAGCAGAGTTAGCGGAAGAGTATTACACCCGCCGCAGCTTGCACAGCAAGGCAGTGCGCGTAGAAAAAGCAGATAGGAGAGATTGGTTTTCCGGGAAGCCCGACGAACGGAAGCAAATCACGCGTCGCGAGTTTCGGAAAGACGAGTCCCTTACCAAAGAAACTGAAAGGGAAGGACAGAATACATCTCAGAATGCTAACGATGGTCCCAAGCAGCGAAACGATACGACGCGTTCTTTTGAAAAACGGAAGCCGTTAACTTGCTACAATTGCAAAAAGCAAGGGCACATCGCTGCGAGCTGCCCAGAGAAAATTGCTTTTGCAACAATACGGGAAACTAACAAAAACATACGACTCTTGGAGCCATATATGCGGGAAATTAAGGTAAACGGCAAGAAGTGCCGAGCACTTCGGGACTCTGCAGCAACTATGGACGTTGTTCACCCGTCTTTCGTCTCCTCGAGTGATCTTACGGGAGAGTGCGCTTGGATACGGCAAGTGGCCGAGGAGGAGAGTGTCTGTTTACCGATCGCAACGGTTATCATTGAAGGAGAGTTTGGGAAACTGAACACAGAAGCCGCTGTGTCTGCCGCCCTCCCGGAGCACTTTCCCTACCTCTTCTCAAATAGCTCGGAACAGCTGCTGAAGGATCAGGGCAAATCATTCTTTGCCGACGTGGCGTACATGGCCCTCACGCGATCCAAAGCGCGCCAGCTGTCGAGGGAACTTGACTTTGAGTCGGTGAGCGAACAGAGGTGCGGCACACGGACTGATCAAGGTAACTTGAGTGGCGAGCAGGCACGGGGGAGGCAGAGCGCGGAGGCTAGCCTGGTCGAGCGTGTCCTGGAAGTGACTGGGAGTGACACGTCCCGTGCTAGCCGCGATATGGACACGACGCCGCAGTTAGGCGACGCAGGCTCCATACTCGCTCCGGTTTCCGCCAGCTGGCAGGAGCTAGCTGCAGTTGAAAGAGAAACTCTGATTCGCGAGCAAAAGGAAGACTGTTCCATAGCCGATCTGATGAAGAGCGTCAAACTGGGAGTGAAAAAAAAGAGGGTTTCATTTTACGAGGAGTCTGGCTTATTGTACCGCCGCTACACGGATAAGCAGGGTCGCAAATATGAACAGCTTCTGATTCCTCGGAAATATCGCCGACAGTTACTGGAACTCGCGCACGAAAACGTGTGGGCAGGGCATCTAGGCTTGAAAAAGACCAAGGCTAGAATGGCTCAGGAGTTTTATTGGCCGTATTGTTGGAAGGATGTCGAACAATTCGTGCGCTCTTGCGACACCTGCCAGAGAATCGGCAAATCCACTGACAAGTGGAAGGCACCGATGAAGTTGGTGCCAGTCATATCCGAACCTTTTCGGCGACTAGTAATCGATATTGTAGGCCCTCTGCCAGAATCAACGAACGGTTGTAGGTATGTTCTGACCGCCCTGTGTGTCGCGACCAAGTTCCCCGAGGCAGTACCTCTTAAGGAGCTAAATTCCTCCCAGGTCGTGGACGCTCTGCTCTCAATATTCGCACGCGTCGGGTTCCCTTCCGAGATTCAGTGCGACAATGGCAGCGTCTTCACCAGCTGCCTAACTTCTACTTTTTTGGAAAGATGCGGCATTAAGGTAGTGCACAGTTCCATCCATCACCCGCAATCTAACCCAGTAGAGCGTATGCACTCGGTGCTGAAGCGAATATTGAGAGCCCTGTGCTTTGAGCGTCACTGTGACTGGGAGGCCTGCATTCCCGCCGCTATGTTCGCCTTGAGATCGGCTCCCCATGAGAGCACCGGCTTTAGTCCCGCGGAGCTTGTATATGGCCGGAGCCTAAGAACTCCGTTGCGCATGCTGCGAGAGTCTTGGGAAGGCAGTGACGACGACCCAAATGTAGTCTCGTACGTCCTTGACCTCCTCCAGAGGCTCGGGAAAACCAAAGATATTGTAGAGAGCCACATGAAGGCGGCGAAAACCTTGTCAAAGGAATACTACGACAAGTCAGCAAAAAAACGCACCTTCGAAGAAGGTAGCCAAGTGATGTTGCTGCGACCGTCGAAAAAAAACAAGCTCGAGGTTCACTGGGAGGGGCCCGCAAAGGTTGTAACTAAGCTTTCCGATACCAACTACGAAGTTAAATTAGGGAAACGGCACAACAAAATTTACCACAGTAACTTGATGAAACCCTACATTCAGCGTCGCGCGATTATAAGCATGACGATAAATGCTGACGATGAGGAAGGGGCCGAAATCCTGACGACGGCTGATATGAAGGTATGTGGTTTAGAGCTAATGGTGGAACAGCTGACGTTGGAAGCGCGTCTAAGTGCCGCCCAAAAGGAGGACTTAAAGGGAATCATTTCAGAGTTTAGGGAGGTTTTTTCGAACCGTCCCGGAAGAACAACGGTCCTAGAGCATGACATCGAGTTAACCTCTGATCAACCGATCCGCAGTAAACCGTACCGTTGTTCGCCCGTGCAGAAAAAAATCATGGCTGAGGAGATTCAGCGCATGCGTGACTTGGGGGTTATAGTACCAAGTGAGAGCGACTACACGTCGCCCTTGATACTAGTCCAGGCTCCAGGAAAAGATCCTAGGCCATGTGTCGATTATCGGCGTCTGAACGCGATAACCCGAGATCAGACATATCCGATACCGAACCTGGAAGAAAGGGTAGAGACAGTGTCGAAGGCAAATTATATATCTACCCTGGATCTCGTGCGAGGCTATTGGCAAGTACCCCTTACGGAACGAGCTAGCCGCTATGCCGCCTTCGTTTCCCCGCTTGGAACGTTCCGGCCACTCATGTTGAGCTTCGGCCTCAAAAACGCGCCGTATTGTTTCTCTAGTCTGATGGACAGAGTGCTTCATGGTTTAGGCGAGTTCGCATTGCCGTACCTCGATGATGTTGCCATATTTTCGGACACTTGGGAATCACATCTGGAGCACTTGCGAGTCGTGTTGAGCCGGTTGAAAGAGACAGGTCTTACTGTGAAACCAGCTAAATGTCACCTAGGTTGCGGTGAAGTGACTTATTTGGGCGATGTGGTAGGGCGCGGCCGGCGTAGACCGTCCGACATCAAGGTAGCTGCTATTTTGAACTATCCCCGGCCAACCACGAAGACGGATATACGGGCCTTTTTAGGTTTAGCTGGATATTACCAACACTATGTGAGAGACTACTCTGACCTTGCCAGCCCGCTAACCGACGCACTTCGGAAGTCGGAGCCCGTTAAGGTGACGTGGGACTCAAAGAAAGAAAATGCGTTCCAAATGCTGAAGCGAGCATTAAGCCATAAGCCGGTTCTGACGGCACCAGACTTTTCGAAAGGTTTCATCATTCAATGCGACGCGAGTGATCGCGGCATGGGAGCGGTACTATGCCAAGAAGATGCTAGTGGTCATGAACGACCAATTTTGTATTTAAGTCGCAAACTAAGTTGTAGAGAAGAGGCATACAGTACCTCTGAGAAAGAGTGCGCCTGCGTTGTGTGGGCCGTTCAGAAGCTGGCTTGTTATGTCTCCGGTTCTAAGTTTGTTGTGGAAACAGACCATTGCCCTCTAACTTGGTTAAGTAGCATGTCCTCTAAAAGCGGCCGTTTGCTGAGATTGAGCATGACCCTCCAGCAGCACAGCCTCGTTGTCCGTTATAAGAAGGCAAGGTTGAACGCGAACGCTGACGCTCTAAGTCGTGCATTCTAGGCCTCGCTTCTTTCAGTGGCCTACTCGTTCCTGCTCGTTACTTACCTTCTCTTGCTTCGCGACGACCTGTCCTGTTCACAGGGAGATCGGGGGAAAAATGAATGACCTCATTGGCTTCCTCAGTAGTATGTTTTCGGTCCAAGTGATTTCAAGAGGACCATTCTATTTGTCATTGTTATTGCTGATTATTAATTGTTCCTGATCTTTTGGTGTGTTGTTCATTTGAAAAAGGGTTGTTTTGAGCCTTGTATACTAGATCGTACGCCTGCCTCTTGTTGCAGCGGGAGCAAAAAGGGGGATAGCAATTCAGTTAGGTTGATTTGGATTATAGCCTTGTCTGGTGTTTGACGGGAGACAGAGGGCACTTGTTCGTGTTGGGTGTTGCCTTTTGCCGGTCGGTTTTGCAAGCTGCAGAACGACCAATCGGGACCAGTGGCGAGAAGCAAGGGCTTAGGAACGACCCGAGCGGAGCTGGTTGAGGTGCCTTGGCGACAACGCGGTGAGCCGAGCTCCTGTCCTGGCGAGTGGGACCTGGGCACGTGAAGTGACCTGGCGTCCCGACACTGGACGTAAACTTGGACGAGCCTGACGAACGTGCGCGCCTGGCATCCGAGCCACGTGGAGGCAGCTCGTCCTCCCGGCGCCTTATCTGAGGGCGGGGATGCTGTTGTGCCATTACCACAAGCCCGGATTCCGAATTTGCAAGATGGAGAATTTTCCTGCGAGCGCCCTTTGGACAAACCCGGGGCTGCGCCGAAAGGCACAGCGCCCTAATTCTCCCTTGACAAGTCAAGATGCTGAGCCGTCAGGCAGTGGTGTCCTCCGGAGAAGCATCGGCGGGCAACATGTTCAAACGTGTCGCCAAGTGCCAGACAGCCCGGCGCCGTACCTCCCCTTCCCTGGAGGTCACCGCGCCCGCCAGTTTTGAACGGGGTCGCCAGCGTGGTCGCTGATTGGACCCCTTCCGACGACCGTCGAGTGCTCACTTTGGATTGGGCCGTTTGAGTGACAATGGTTTCTGGGGGCTTATAAGCCGCGGCGCGCCGCCTGGAAAACCGGATCCGCCGACCCACCGGGAGCAGAGTGCCGCTCTCGACTGGAGTGAGATGTGTCACGCGTTTTCGCCGGACGTCGCCGTGCGAGAACAGTCGCGTTTGCTGTGAGCTCTCGGCCCCAGTGCCGATCCCTTCATGTCCTGTATAATGACCTGTATATAGTGTATAAAGTCCCTTTTGTTATTCTCACCGACGCCTAACTCGGAGTCTTCGCTACCAACGCTCTGTCACGAAACGGGTGACGAGCGCTACGGGACCACCTCAAAGTCGTAACAGGGTGCGCTTTCTCCCCGCTTGTCTCCCTTGCGCGCGCCAGGCTGCGTCAACATCATCGGTGCCCACTCGCGCACTTTCACTCGCACGTAAAGCATACGGCGCGCGGCGACCATGTTATTGCCCTTGGACGTAATACGGAACCGCACGCGACGGCAGAAATGCGACAAGAATCTACATATAATTGTTTTGACAAGAAACTTACTTCCGACTCTTGTGTCTTTTTAACCATCATCATCATCAGCAGTATCATCATCGTCAGCAGCATATTTTATGTTCAGGAAGGCCTCTCCATGCGATCTCCAATTAGCCCGGTCCTGCGCCAACCGATTCCAACTAGCTCCCGCAAATTTCCTAATTTCGTCGCACCACCTATTCTTCTGCCGTCCTCTACAGCGCTTCCTTTCACTTGGTACCCGTTCTGTCATCCTAATAGCCCAACGCTTATCTAATCTGCGCATTACATGACCTGTCCAGTGCCATTTTTTCCTCTTAAGGTCAATTAGAATACCATCTATACCCGTTTGCTCGCTGATCCAAACAGCCCTCTTTCTGTCTCTTAAAGTTATGCCTAGCATTTTAGTTCCACCGCTCTTTGCGCGGTCCTTAACTTCTTATCAAGCTTCTTTGTCAGTCTCCAAGCCTCTGGCTTCTATGTCAGCACCGGTAAAATTCAATGATTGTATACCTTCCTTTTCAATCATAACGGTAAGCTCCAGTCAGGAGCTCACGATGTCTCCCGTATGCGATCCAACCCACTTTTAATCTTCTGTGAATTTCCTTCACGCGGTTATGTTCCCTGTGAATAATTGACTCCTTTACCGACTCTAGAGGCTGACTTGCGATCCTGAACTATTCCCTTACCGGGTAAGGGAGGCGTCTCCTTACCCGGTTGCTCATCATTATCTTTGCCTTCTGCATATTAATTTTCAACCGTACTCTTACACTCTCACTGTTAAGGTCCTCAATAAAACTCAGTATACTGTAGTAATGGGCGACTTCAATGCAAAAATGTGGAAAAGTCAGGCTGAGGAACAGCAATTTGCAACTATGGCGCCGATTCTAGGAATGCTCGGGGAGAGATGCCGATAGAATTGACAAAGAGAAATAAGCTTTGAATAATGAATACCTTTTTCAGGAAGCATAGCAACCGAAAGAGGACCGCGAAAAGCCCTAATCTTAAGAAACGAAATTGATTTCATACTTTCGGCCGATTTCAGCATAGTGCAGGATGTAGAAGTGATAGGTAGGGTAAACTGCGGTGATCATAGGTAAGTGAGGGCTAGGATTCACCTCAATTTGAAGAAGTAAACAGTCAAATTGGCGAAGAAGAAATAAGCCAAGCTAGAGTCAGTAAGGGTAAAAGCAGACAAATTCAGGCTGGTACTTACCAACAAATATGCAGCCTTAGAACAGAAAGGTAAATATGACACAGCGGTAATGAATGAAACCGTAACTAGACTGGTTTCAGAAGCAGCAATAGAAGTGGGGGGCAAGGCACCAAGGCTACCAGTAAGCAAGCTCTCCCATGTAACAAAGGACCTAATAAAGAAACGACAAAGAATAAAAGGGTCCAACTCAAGAGGAAAGATAGAATACGCGGAACTGTCAAAACTGATCAACAAGGCGAAAATGAGTGATATTCGTAACTAAAACGCAAAAAAAAAACTGAAGAAGAAGTAAAAAATAGCCGCAGACTGAAATCAGTGAGAAGAAAACTTGGCATAGGAGAAACAAAGATGCATGCACTAAAAGATAAGCAGGGTAATATGATCAATAATCTCGAAGGTATAGTAAAAGCAGCGGAAGAATTCTATACTGACCTGTAGAGTACCCAGAGGAGCCACAATACCTCGATTCGAAGCTGTAATGAGCAGGTAACAGGTACACCTCCTATAACTAGCGATGAAGTCAGAAGGGCCTTTTAAGACATGAAACGGGGAAAATGGGCAGGAGAAGATGGAATAACAGTAGATTTATTCAAAGATGGAGGAGAGCTAATGCTTGGTAAACTGGCAGCCCTCTATACGAAATGTCTATCGACTGCAAAGGTCCCAAAAAAAAAACTGGAAGAATGCAAACAATACACTAATCCACAAAAAGGGAGACGTTAAAGAATTGAAAAGCTATAGCTCCAGTAGCTTACTCTTAGTATTATATTGACACGTAACTTGTGGAGGAGTGGCTACGCAAACAAACTTGGAAGCCGCAGAAATGGTTTGGCGAGTCTCCCGTTGACACGTGTAATGTATGTACCACATCGGCAAAAACTAACGGTAACACTGGACTTAGGCAAACGCCAGCGATGAAAGCACGCCGCGCTTCCTGGACGCCTGCGGGTGGTCGCTTGTTCTCGACTGTAGGCGGCGCACCGGCGCAAGCGGCGGCTGCCGCCACTCCCAGGCCGCCCTCGCCTTCTCAGAGGCGCTCGAAGCGGCCACTGTTTCGGCCCCCGAGCCGAGAACGGATCGGTACGAATCTCTCTCCTGCGCTGCCTTCTTCTCACTCGCCTCCAATGTGGGCTGATCGCTGATCCGCTCCCATGTGGAGGAAGGAACCGCCGCGGGCGAGTGACGCCCCGTCGGCCAACAATTTAGTCCTTCCTTGAATGGCAGAAAGCGAAATGGTTGCCCGGCGCCGCAGGACATCCCATCCGCTTCGCTGATTTTGTTCTTGCCTTCATTTCGTTGTCTTTATTACTTGAGCGCGAAGCTATAGTACAATCGGCATGGAAAGTGGCCTCGAGCAATAGCAGAACACGACAGCGGCCGATTTAGAGCGAAGCGATACCCCAAGGCTCGCAAATATCGCGAGCGCCTTGGCTTAGGGGTGCGACAAGTATGACGGCACATTAAGTAGCTTGCGAGCACGCTTGGCCGCGCGCCTCGATCTGCATGCGTCCCTCTTTCGCACTCCGGCTTGTAGAGGCTTGTGGAGGGGAACAGTGGCCTTGGCTTCCGCAAGGGGAAACTGCGCGCCGCGAACCTTAGACCGGGATGCGCATCGACGCTCACACAACTCCGGGTGTGTTCCCCCCAATCGCTGGGGCACCCACGGTTCCAGCGGGAGCTTGGACGTCGTCGCTTCCTGTTTTTTTTTTTCGTGCTATATTCATTGCGGTCAAGCGCGCGTATTTATTAGGATGAACAGAATCACGTGGATCATAGGTAAACTTCGCGAAACTTCATGGGCTTACCGATTCGATGCACATAGCTTAATTAGACCAGGGAAGAAAAGCGTGCTAATGATGACAGCTTAATAATCGCTTGGCGTAGCACATATGCCATACCAGGCTCCGAACACTGGGCCCTGCTTTGAGTACTTACGACCGTTCGTGGAATAACTGAGATGGCCTGAATGGGAGCATTAGGTAAGTACCACAGGAAAAGCATGGGGCGAATAAAGTGCAGAGTTCGCGGCAGGGCTTAAGTATACAGGAATCAGTAGATATTAAACAAAGGGCATTGGACTGCGCTGTCCATTTTAAGCACTTCAGTTCATATTCTATATAAGGGGGAATGGAAAGGGAGTTAAAAAAGTATTGTATTAGGATGTAACTTCTCACATAAGCAAAATAAAATACTAGCAGAACAACGGCTACCAGACTTAGCGTCTGCAGGCGACATTGTTTTATTAGCAGACACCCCGAATGATATTCAAGGACTTCCTAATATCTGCGGACAGGAGGGTGGGAAACAAGGATTCACATGTAGTGTACAAAAATGCAGTCTCGTCATTTTTCTTAGCAATTGAGATCTGAGTGCCTCAATATAGGATTGACGATGGCCTACAGTAAATGAATACAAGTATCCGGGAGTATGGACAAACGAGGAATAATTTGTTTAAAAGCCCGTGAAGGCGCACTTAAATAAATATGTAAGGAAAATGTAGCTGTAATGAACCAAATGACGACGTTGGGCTGCAGCAGAGGCAAACGGTCGGTGAGGTCTGTGGAATGCTGTCGTAGTAACGGGGCTTACACTCGGAAATTCTGTGATATGGTTAAGGACAAAAATACTTTCGGGGCTTGACGCAAACAACGTAGCTGTGTGTAGGACGACGTGACGGTGGCCGACTTCGTGATACGTCGACCTTGAATTTATTCGGGAAGGCAAAGGCGTTCGGGAAGGTGGCTGGGGCGGCGCTTCCAACCTGGAAGCGTCCGGGCGAGAATGAGAGCGCACTCTGTTTGCTCTTGGCTCGAACCACCTGAGCGTGCTCGGCATCGATGATTACGGCAGCTGAAGACTCGTGGTGATAACGATGACGCTGTAGTTTGTATAAGCTGTCCACGGGAAAACTACACATGAAGCAATACATTGAACAGATGTCTCGCGATGTTAGGGAAGCCCGATGTAAATAATAGAAAGCGACTGAGACGTACAGAGGACAGCAGATGGCCAGGAAAAGTGTTAAGGAATTTAAGCAAGCAAAATGCGGACTTGCAGGGGCGTATTACGACTAGAAAGCACTCCGGAAACTTATGTAGGCGTTAGTTAAGGCAGCGAGACAAAAATAGGATACGTTTAGGCAGACGGATTGCGAGTTATCACGGGATATTGTAACATAAACAACAATGAAAAAGAAAAAAAAAGAAGAAAAGAGGAGAGACTAAGAATGAGGTGTTGTGTGGTAACTAGAGGATATTACAATGCTAATTATTTTTCTACAGCGAGAGTATTAAGGGATAGTTACCCCAGGATGGTGTCCGTGTGTAGGCAGAAAACTCCCCATACGTGGGCCGATCCCGAAGATAGTGCATACCGGGCCGACCAACAGCGGAGCTGAAGCAGGCGTTAAATAGTGTCCATACGTGAGCCGTTCTCCAAATCGTGTAATGGCGGTTCGGCCTTCGGGGAAGGTGAAGCAGGCTTTAAGTACACCTCATACGTGGGCCGATACCGAAGAAAGGCAATGGCGGGCAGACCCGTGGCGGAGGTGAAGCAGACATTAAGCACTTTCTATACATGTGCCGATCCCGAAACAGTGCAATGCCTTGCCGACCCAAGGCGGAGGTGAAGCAGGCGTTAAGCACTCTCCATACGTGGGCCCATTCAGAAGATAGTGCACTGCCGGAACGACCTATGGCCGATGTGAAGCAGGCGTTAAATACTCCATATATATGTGCCGATCCCGAAGATAGTGCAATGCCAGGCCGACCCGCAGTGGAGGTTAAATAGGCGCTAAGTACTCCCTATACCTGGACCTATCCCGAAGGTAGTGCCAGTTAATGCCAGGCTGACCTACGGCTGAGGTGAAACAGGCGTTAAACACTCTCCAAACGTGGGCCGACCCCCACATCGTGCAATGGCGGGCCGACCCACGGCGGAGATCAAGCAGGCTCTAAGTACACCTCATACGTGGGCCGATCCCGAAGATAGGGCTATGGCGGGCAGACCCTCGGCGGAGGTGATGCTGGCTTTAAGTACACCTCATACGTGGGCCGATCCCGAAGATAGGGCAATGGCGGCCAGACCCGCGGCGGAGGTAAAGCAGGCATTGAGCACTCTCGATACGTGCGCCGATCCCATATATAGTGCAATAACGGGCCGACCAACGGCGGAGGTGACGCAGGCGTTAAGCTCTTCCCATACATGTGCCGTTCCCGAAACAGTGCAATGTCTGCCCGCCCTAAGGTGGAGGTTAAGCAGGCGTGAAGCACTCCCCGTACGTGTGCCGATCCCGAAGATAGGGAAATGCCAGGCCGACCCGCGATAGAGGTGAATGAGGCGTTAAGCTCCCCCGTACGTGTGCCGATATCGATAATAGTGCAATGCCGGACGGACCCACGGCGGATGTGAATTAGGCGTTAAGCCCTCCCATTAGATGGGTCTATATGGAAGGTAGTGCAATGCCAGGCCAACCGCGGATGAAGTGAAACGGGCGTTAAACACTCTCCATACGTGGCCCGATCCCCAAATCCTGCAACGGCGGGCCGACCCTCGGCGGAGCTGAAGCATGCTTTAAGTACACCTCATACGTGGGCCGATCCCGAGGATAGGGCAATTGCGGGCAGACCCGCGGTGGAGGTGAAGCTGGCAATAAGTTCTCCATTCGTGGGTTCATTCCAAAGATAGTGCAATACCGGGCCTTCCGGCGGCGGAAGTGAAGCAGGCGTTAAGCACTCCCCATACCAGGGCCTATCTCCAAAGTAGTGCAATACCAGGCCGACCCACGGCTGAGGTGAAACAGGCGTTAAACACTCTCCATACGTGGGTCGCTCCCCTAATCGTGCAATGATGGGCCGACCCTCGGTGTAGGTGAAACAGGCTTTAAACACCTCATACATGGGCCGTTCCCGAAGTTAGGGCAATGGCGGGCAGACCCGCGGTGGTGGTGAAGCAGGAATTAAGCACTCTCCATACATGTGCCAATCTCGAAACAGTGTAATGTGTTGCCGGCCCAAGGCGGAGGTGAAGCAGGCGTTAAGCACTCCCCGTACCTGTGCCGATCCGGAAGACCGTTCAATTGCAGGCCGACCTGCGGCTGAGGTGAAGTAGGCGTTAAGCACTCTCCATACGTGGGCCGATGCCGAAGTTAGTGCAGTACCGTACTGACCCACGGGGCAGCTGAAGCAGGCATTAAGCATTCTCCTTGGTGGGCCGATCCCGAAGTTAGTGCAATACCGGGGCGACCTACGTAGGAGATGCTGCAGGCGTTAAGTGCTCCTTATACATATGCCGATCCTGAAGAAAGTGGAATGCCGGGAAGCCGCAGCGGAGTTGAAGCAGGCGTTAAGCACTCCCTGTGCGTGTGTCGATCCCGAAGATAGTGCAATGCCAGGCCGAGCCGCGTCGGAGTTGAAGCAGGCGTTATGCACTCCCCATACCTGGGCCTATCTCCAAGGTAGTGCAATGCCAGGCCGACCCGCGGCGGTGGTGAAACAGGCATTAAGCACACTGCATACGTGGGCCGATCCCATAGATGCAACACCGGGGCGACCCACGGCGGAGGTGACGCAGGCGTTAAGCTCTTCCTATACATGTGCCGATCCTGAAACAGTGCAGTGCCTTGACGACCTAAGGCGGAGGTGAAGCAGGCGTTAAGCACTCTCCTTACGTGGGCCGATTTCGAAGATAGTGCAATACCGGCCGATGTGAAGCATGCGTTATGCACAGCCCGTCCGTGTGCCGATCCCGGAGATAGTACAATGCCGGGCCGACCCACGGCTGAGTTGAAGTAGGCGTTAAGCACTCCCCTTACCTGGGCGCGTGTTTCTCTTTACGCCCAAGCCCAGCGCTCGACCGCTGCGCCACCATGCGCCGCTCGCGTGTACCACGTTTCTAGGTACTTTTTCCCAGAAGCGTCACGGCGAGCGCTCCCTAGATCCCTGTAGGTAATTGACGCGGGACTGGGGAGATGTGTTGCCTGGGCGCACAATCTGCTCACCCCAGCAGTCGCTAAGGGAAAATAGGTTTTTCAAAACAAGCCGCCTAGGCTGTTTCGAAATAGTAGTTGCGTGCGGAAGCTGACGCAACACTGGACGAAATTTTTCTGTTTGGATAAAGGGATAAAGGGATGTGATAAGAAGTTGGTCGTGGTGTGCGAGGCGCTTCGATCTACAAAAGCTGGTATAATCGTGGGCCATGGAGGGTTTCTGGCACCACTAGCCACATCATCGCTGCGCTCAAGCTTCCTTTCCTTGTTGACATAACTATCTCTCTTCCAGCAGAAACAATAGCAAGCCGCTGGCGCCATACAGTACGCATATTAAACGCCCAGGAACAATAAAAAAAATCACGCAGAAACTCCTCTGGGAGTTAGGCTATGCGTAAGCATTATTGTGCTACTAGCTAATCTCCGTGCAGCCCGGTGTCATTACCAATGTTATGTAACTTGATTAGGCAATTACTAACGACAGCTCAGTGGCGACACGAACTGGTGCTGACGGTGGCGCAAGGAGCATTGACGACGCAAGTAAAGTACTGCAGGTGGAGGCCCGAGGTGCGCTGATGACGGTTCCGATCATTATATAAGCCGTTATCGCTCTTCAGCGCCTTATTCATCCGCGTGAAACCATTGCAGACTTTTAGCGTGTCCGCTATTTCGGCAAACGGGGGTGGTTTGGGCGGTCTGCCGGATGAGCGGGGGCAACGTGAGCGGCTGGAGCGGTGCAGCCGCCTTGGTGGCGTAGAGCTCAACCAGACAAACACAGAGCTAAAATTACGTTAAGCGACTATCTTCTGCTTCACTGCTGGCGCAAATTTTCGGCAGTGGCGTAATTGTCCACACGATTGCGCCGCTCTCCAAAATTTACACCAGCAGCTGAGCACAATATATCAATTGGTAGCGCCAGCAATCTGGCCGCTCACGTTAACCCGCCAAACCGCCCGCGCTTGCCCGAATACTGAACGCACTAAAATTCTGCTTTGAGCCATGGGCGTACTCAGTCGGCGACTCCTTATGCCGCGTGGGCCGCAGCTTGAAAGCGATCTGCGATGCCCACAAAATAGTGCCAACAGCTCATAGCTTCGCGCGCTGTGTTTTTGCCGCTTACATAGTCTTAAGGAAACGCGCGACCGCTTGACTTCAAAGCTATTTGCGAAAGTTGCAGAATGAGGCCTTAACTGAGAGCACCACCAGCTAGCACTGTGTTTTCGCCGCTTCGTTGCTGTTGAAGCTGAAGGCAGCACAATGGTAAATTCGTTCGCTACTGCGGGCGCTATCTCGAAACCGGTCGTCCTATTACGGGACGGACGAAGCGACGGTTTTCTCTTTGGGTAAGCATACAAATTAAGCTTAAGGTAAGCTTAGGGTAAGCTTAAGCATTCAGAATTAAAATTTACCTACACCGCCTAAACTCAGCGAATGCGGGCTGTCCCGAACACACCGCGCGCCCTGGCACAGCCAGGGGAGCAAAACCAAGTACATAGACTGATCTAGGGCGTGTGTCATGGCGCTTCGGCGAAAAAGTACCTAGAAATGTGGTACGTGCGGGTGGCGCATGGCGGCGCAGCGATCGAGCGCTGGGCTTGGGAGCAAATAGAAACACGCTACATGGGCCTATATCGAATGTAGTGCAATATCGGGCCGACCCACGGCGGAGATGAAGCAGGCGTTAAGCACTCTCCATACGTGGGGCGGTACCGAAGATAGGCTAGTACCGAGCTGAACTACGGCGGAGGTAAAGCAGGCGTTAAGTGCTCCTCATACGTGGCCGATACCGAAGACAGTGCAATGCCGGGAAGACTCGCGGCGGAGGTCAAGCAGGCGTTAAGCATTTCCCGTACGTGTGCCGATTTCGAAGTTAGTGCGATTCCAGGACGAGCTGCGCTGGAGGTGAAGTAGGCGTTAAGCACTTCCTATACTTGGGCCTGTCCAGGAAGTAGTGCGATGCCAGTCTGAGCCGCAGATGAGGTGAAACAAGTGTTAAACACTCTCCATACGTGGACCGATCTCCAAATCGTGCAATGGCGGGCCTACACTCGGTGGAGGTGAAGCAGGCTTTAAGTACACATCATACGTGGGCTGATCCGAAGATAGGGCACTGGCGGGCAGACCCGCGGCAGAGGTTAAGCAGGCGTTAAGCACTCTGCATACGTGGACCGATCCTGAGCATAGTGCAATGCCGGACCGATTCACGGTGGAGGTGACGTAGGCGTTAATCACTCCCCTTACAAGGGCCTACCTCGAAGGTAGTGCAATACCGAGCCGAACCACGGTGGAGGTGAAGCAGGCGTTAAGCACTCTCCATACGTGGGCCGATCCCCAAATCTTGCAAGGGCGGGCCGATACTCGGCGATGGTGAAGCAGGCTTTAAGTACACCTTATGTACACCTTAAGTACACTTCAGGTTTATGTTTGTACTTCTGTCACTTATTTCAAAATTTCTTAAATAACAGAGTTGTTCCTGGTGACTGGAAACTAGCGCGAGTGGTGCCAAGTCATAAGAGTGGACAGAAGGACAGAGTTGAGAATTACAAACCAGTATCCTTAACTATCATTGTATGTAAGGTTATGGAACATGTGATTTATACCTGCATCATGTCTCATTTCGATAACAATAACCTTATTCATCCTATCAGCATGGGTTTCGGCAGGGTTTCTGTGTACGACACAATTGGTTGTATTCACTCACGAGCTAGTATCAGCAGTCGACAAGAAACAAATTGTTGATTGTATATTTCTGGATTTCAAAAAGCTTTTGACGTCGTTACGCATAGTCTATTAATCGCTGAACTTCGACGTTACAAGTTGGATGAGAATGTTACCGCATGGATTGCTGAGTATCTTCGCTCAAGACAGATGTCTGTGGCTCTCAACGGATGTTCCTCTGAATATGTACCTGTGATTTATGGGGTAGCCCAGGGATCAGTCTTAGGACCACTTTTATATTTGTTTTTCATTAATGACATCACTTCGGGCCTATCATCATCATTTAGAAAGTTTACAGATGACTGTGTAGTATACAGGACCCGCCATGGTTGCTCAGTGGCTATGGTATTCGGCTGCTGAGCACGATGTCGCGGGATCGAATCCCCGCCAAGGCGGCTGCATTTCGATTGGGGGCGAAATGCGAAAACACCCATGTACTTAGATTCAGGTGCATGTTAAAGAGCCCCTAGTGGTCGAAATTTCCGGAGTCCTCCACTACGGCGTGCCTCATAATCAGGAAGTGGTTTTGGCACGTAAAACCCCATAATTTTAATAGTATTGTCACGAAAAGACAATTGAAGATGTACCCGGCGTCGGCGAGACAGACAGTTGTACAAGATGGCGTACACAAAACTCAAGCTGGCGTCCTCAGCCTCTGCTTCTTCTTCTTTAGCGCCCACCTCGTGCCGAGCGCGCGTTCAAGTCACTTCTTTTTCAGCGCTGGCGCGTGACAACTAGCGGCATTATCCCCCCGCCAAAAGAAAAGCACCGACCCGATGCTTACTAAACTACGATGCTTACTAAAAAGAAAGTGGAAGTGTGGTAGTCGTATGAGATCAGTTGGCGTCGCCTGAACGCGCGAAATACGGTTTGAGGCGAACAACATGCACTATCTCTGAGTGGTGCTGTCGACGCCGAGGCGACGCGGCACCGTCGGGAATGACCTCATAGTTCACCTCACTAACGCGGCGTATCACTTTGTACGGTCCAAAGTATCTACTCAGCAGCTTCTCAGACAACCCCTGGCGACGAATTGGAGTCCACACCCAGACTTGGTCACCTGGCTGGTATTCGACTCGCCGATGTCGAAGGTTGTAGCGTCGCGCGTCTGCACTCTGCTGCGTCGTGATGTGTATGCGCGCTAGTTGACGAGCTTCCTCGGCGTGTTGAGTAAGTTGCTCGGCGTCGGAAGTAAGTGATGCGTCGGTGTCGTGCGGGAGCATTGCGTCTAGCGTGGTCTGGACCTCGCGCCCGTAGACAAGACGGAACGGTGTGAAGCGTGTTGTTTCCTGAATGGCGGTGTTGTACGCGAAGGTAACGTACGGAAGGACTTGATCCCATGTTTTATGGTGGACGTCTACATACATAGACAGCATGTCAGCAATGGTTTTGTTTAGCCGTTCCGTCAGTCCGTTGGTCTGCGGATGATAGGCAGTGGCCTTGCGATGCTGCGTGCAGCTCAGCTCGAATATGTCCTCTATCAATTGGGCCGTAAAGGCAGTTCCTCGGTCGGTGATGACATGTGATGGGGCACCATGTCTTAGGACTATCTGATCGATAAAGAACTGGGCAACTTCGTAGGCGGTGGCACGTTGTACAGCTTTCGTCTCGGCGTAGCGTGTTAGATAGTCTGTAGCGACTATAATCCACTTGTTTCCGCTGGCTGACAAGGGAAAGGGTCCCAGAAGATCCATACCGATTTGATCAAACGGCGCGCTAGGTGGTGCGATGGGTTGCAGTAACCCCCCGGGCTTCAAAGACGGCGATTTCCTGCGTTGACACTCACGGCAGCTTTGGACGTAACGCTTCACCGTGGGAGAAAGTCGGGGCCAGTAGTACGTCTGGCGTACTCTTGCAAGAGTGCGTGAAAATCCCAAGTGTCCAGACGTGGGCTCATCATGGCAGGCTAGGAGAATGTCATCACGGAGGGTGGCAGGTACGACCAATAGATACTCTTTGTCGCTGGCACTCGAGTTTTTCTTGTAGAGGACGCCCTTTCGGAGGCAGAAGGTCGAGAGACTGCGAGAAAGGTATCGTGGAAGTGTAACATTCTTGCCTTCTAGGTGATCGATGAGAGGGCGTATGTCGGCGTCCTCGCGCTGTCGTGTGATCAGGTCAGAAGCGGTGAGGGCCCCAAGAAATGCGCCGTCTTCGTCCATGTCCTTATCGCAAGTTTTGACGGGAGCGCGCGACAACGCGTCAGCATCTTCGTGTTTGCGGCCCGATTTGTATACGATGGTAACATCGAACTCCTGCAGACGGAGACTCCATCGAGCAAGTCGCCCGGACGGGTCTCGTAGGTTGGCTAGCCAACACAAGGAATGGTGGTCTGTCACCACGTTGAAAGGGCGACCGTAGAGATAAGGCCGAAATTTCATGATGGCCCACACAACCGCTAGACACTCTTTCTCGGAAGTGGAGTAGTTAATTTCGGCACGTGAAAGGGTGCGACTGGCGTAAGCGATCACTCGCTCGACGCCTTCCTGGTGTTGAACGAGAACAGCGCCAAGACCGATGTTGCTTGCGTCGGTATGCACCTCGGTGTCAGCGTCCTCGTCAAAGTGAGCGAGAACGGGTGATTCCTGCAGGCGCTGCCGTAACTCGGTGAAAGCTGCGTCCTGCTCATCCGTCCAAACGAAGGGTGTGTCTTCTCGCGTGAGGCGTATGAGTGGTTCGGCGATCCGGGAGAAATTTGCGATGAAGCGCCGATAGTACGCACACAGACCGAGAAAGCGGCGTACTGCTTTCTTGTCACGAGGAGTCGGAAAAAGCAGCAACAGCAGATGTTTTGTCTGGGTCAGGCTGGACACCGTCGGCGTTCACGACATGACCGAGAAACTTCAACTCTTCGTAACCGAAGTGACACTTTTCTGGCTTTAGTGTGAGATTAGCGGAGTGGAGCGCCTCAAGTACCGCCTCTAAACGCTTCAGATGTTCTTCGAAGGTCGCCGCAAACACGACGACGTCATCTAAGTATACTAAACAACTGTGCCACTTGAGACCCGTAAGAACAGTGTCCATCATTCTCTGGAATGTGGCCGGTGCAGAACACAGGCCGAATGGAAGTACTTTAAATTCGTACAGTCCATCCGGGGTAACAAAGGCAGTTTTTTCGCGATCTCGTTCGTCAACTTCGATTTGCCAATATCCACTCTTCAAATCTATTGATGAAAATACTTGGTTCGCCGCAGCCGATCTAACGAATCATCGATCCGCGGAAGCGGATAAACGTCTTTTTTTGTGACGTTATTCAACTTTCTATAGTCAACACAGAACCTAAGCGTTCCGTCTTTCTTTTTGACAAGGACCACCGGCGACGACCAAGGGCTTTGAGATGGTTGTATGACGTCATCGTCAAGCATTTCTTTCACTTGTGCATTAATCACGTTGCGTTCTTTTGCCGATACGCGATAAGGCAGTTGTCGTATGGGACGAGAATCGTCGTACGTGATTATTCGGTGTCTCGTGATGGGCGTCTGGCGTACCTTAGAAGTAGATGCGAAGCACTCCTTGAACCGAAGTAGTAACTCACGCAGCGCTTCTTGCTTTTCCTCCGAAAGGTCTGAATTGATGTCGATGTTGCTGAGTGTGTGAGCTGGGTTGTCCTTTGTCATAGACGCAAAGCATTCAGCAACGTCTGCTAAGGGCTCAGCAAAAGCGATAGTAGTACGACGAAACAGGTGCCGATGTTCCTGGCTGAAGTTCGTCACGAGGAGCGCAGAATGGCCACCTCGAAGCATAATGAGACTGCGGGCTGCACATACACCATGAGTCAGCATAAGGGAGGAATTGCCCTCTGCAACAGCTTCGCCGTCACGCAGATCGTCGCATACGACCGCTACCAGGACACTTGCGCGTGGTGGTAAAGTTACACTGTCGGCGTAAACCCGAAGCGCGTTACGTCGGCAATTGTCGCGGCTGTTCGCTGCTCTCTCTGTCGAAAAAGTCACTGTGCGTGCCCGGAGGTCTATAACGGCACCATACTCTCGCAGAAAGTCGACGCCCAAGATGAGGTCTCGAGAGCAATCGCGGAGTATAAGGCAGCTGGCTGGAAACGTGGACCCACGAATTTGTACTCTGACCGTGCACATGCCCAACGGTGTTACGATATGCCCGCCAGCAGTACGAATTTGCGTTCCAGACCAAGGCGTGATAACTTTTCTAAGTTCCGTCGCTAGTTTACCGCACAAGATCGAATAGTCGGCACCCGTATCCAGTAACGCACTAACGTGGCGGCCGTCGAGCACAACAGGTATGTCTAGCGAGAGTCTGTCGCTGAGTTCGGCTGCTGTCGTCGCTGAATCGTGCTGAATAGACCGTGCTTGCGTCGATGGGAGGTCTTCGGAAGGGCGATTATCAGCGGCCTCGCCCCCGAAGGTCGCTGTCCTTAGTTTTCCTGGCGAGGGCTTGGCGATCGTCCCTGCGCTGCCATTGGAGGGTTTCTAGGAGCTGGGGAAGATCGCCTGGGGGACGGCGAGCGCGACTGCCGCCGCGGGAACAGTGGCATACCCTGCTGGTTCAAGTACTCTTCAATCGCCCTAGGCCTTTCGCCATATCTGGGCCTTGGTGAATCCGCGGCGAAACCTTGCAGTCCAAGGCGGCGGTATGGGCATTCGCGGTATACGTGACCGGCCTCTCCACAGTGATAGCACAGAGGCCTTCTGTCCGGGGTACGCCAGACGTCAGATTTCCTTTCGAGCGGGCGCCGATCCTCCATACGTTGGATCGGTTGCACTGATGGGAGCGGCGGGACGTATGACGCGGCGTAAGACGTGGCGGGGATGAAATGGGTCGGAGCGCGGACAGGGACTCGCCCCAAAACTTCCGCATACGACGGCCGCTGCAACTGTGCTGTCACAGGCGGCGCATTGCTGCTTGGGACGGGACCTTGGATCGCTTGCTGCACTTCACTTCTCACGAGGGCAGAAATGGAACCCAGCGTGGGCTGAGGCGGGCAGCTGAGCCGTTGAAGCTCCTCACGAACCACAGAGCGGATAAGGTCTCGGAGAACGTCCAGGTTTCCAAAGGCAACCGCGTCCGTTAGTGAAGCAGCATTCGCGTGCCTGTCATAGGTAGCTGAGCGCTGGTCCGAAGGTGAAGCAGCGTTCATTTGCCTTTCATAGAAGGCTGAGCGATGGTGCAGCATCTTTTCCATCGTGGTGGCTTCGGTTAAGAATTCACCCACGGTCTTCGGCGGGCTTCGAACCAGGCCAGCAAATAGCTGTTCTTTAACTCCCCGCATTAGATGGCGCAGCTTCTTTTCTTCTGACATGGTAGGGTCCACCCGACGGAAGAGGCGCGTCATATCCTCTACGTACGACGTCACGCTCTCATTCGGCAGATGAATGCGGGATTGGAGCGCCCGTTCGGCTCGTTCGCGGCGATCAGCATTGGTGTATGTTTCCAGCAAGGCACGGCGGAACTCGAGCCACGATTTCAGGAGCCCTTCTCGGTTCTCGTACCAAGTGCGAGCACCGTCCTCCAAGCTGAAGTACACGTTTCTCAGCTTCGCCGCGTCGCTCCATTCGTTTATCTCAGCAACGCGCTCAAACTGGGCTAACCAGTCTTCAACATCCTCGAAGACATCCCCGTGGAACACTTTCGGTACTCTGAGATTCTGGAGCAGGTACTGAGTTGCCATTGTGGCCGTACCTTGCATAATGGTCGATGGAGACGTCGATGTTCCTTCCATACTGGTCCGTGGGGGCGTCGATGTTGTTTCGGAGAGGTGATCAAGCTCCGGAGGTAATCCTCGGATTCTCCTGCTGGCCCGGTGAACAGGGGTGTCCACTAGTATAGGGCTGGTACTCCGGCTACCAGGAGGAGTTTGTGGCATCGGATGAACCGTACCCCGCACCTCCACCAGTTTTGTCACGAAAAGACAATTGAAGATGTACCCGGCGTCGGCGAGACAGACAGTTGTACACGATGGCGTACACAAAACTCAAGCTGGCGTCCTCAGCCTCTGCTTCTTCTTCTTTAGCGCCCACCTCGTGCCGAGCGCGCGTTCAAGTCACTTCTTTTTCAGCGCTGGCGCGTGACAACTAGCGGCAGTATATAGGGTCATCAACAGCGAATCTGACCAACACGCACTACAACATGATTTGAATTTGATTGCCACATGGTGTGAAAAATGGAAAATGCCACTGACTGTGAAAAAGAGTGTCCACTTCACCTTTACCAGGAAGCACTCATACGACAGCAATCATTACACTATAAAGAATGCTACTCTTGAACAAGTGTCAGAATATAAATACTTAGGTGTATTTTTTTGTGCTGATCTAACGTAGAACAGACATGTTATTCATGTTAGGAACAAGGCTGTCGGAGCATTAGGTTTCTTGAAACGTAACCTTAGTAGTTTGTCGCAGAAACTTAGGGAGCACTTGTATTTCACACATGTCCGCAGTACACTGGAGTATGCGTGTGTTTGCTGGGATCCATATATTACAGAACTTGTAGATAAACTAGAAAAAGTGCAGAGCAGGGCAGTTCGGCTTGTCCTTGGCAATTATGACAGGATGCTTGGCATGACAGAAAGAAAAAAAAAGAACATTAAATTGGCATCTTCTTGAACACCGTCATCGAAATGTCTGATTAAGATTTCTTCATAAGATATACCGTTCTAAAACGGGATAGCTAGGGAATTGTATTTTCAGCCTGCCACATATGTTTCTAAAAGGCGAGATCACAAATTAAAAATACGTGAGACTTCTTTTAAAAGCGACGCTTTCCGCTACTCTTTCTTTGTTCGTACTGTAAGAGATTGGAATACTCTACCACCTGACAATGTCTGTATTTATTCAAATAATGATTTCTTCCATGCTTTATAAATGTAATTTTGAGTGTTTGTTTGCCCAACGAAAGTGTCTCCGTGTTTGCCGAGGACATGTCTCGTTTGTTTCGCCGCGCGGATCCCAACATGTCGGATTCGAAGAAGCTGAACCATCTCATGTGCGGCGTCAAAGAACAGCTATTCGCTGGTCTCGTGCGTAACCCGCCTACAACAGTGGAAGAGTTCATTAAGGAAGCGACAGCAATCGAGTGGGCACTCAGCAGCGTTGTCGGCAACACGAACGCCTCACTAACGACGCACCCGCAGGAGCCGCAGTACTCACAGTGACAGACGAACCCTCGCTGCGTCAACTGATAAGAGACAGTGTGCGCGAGGAGATTGCGAAGCAAACTGTGACACCGAAGGAGTTTACTGTCGCTTCGGTCGCTGAAGTTGTTCGCCAAGAAATTCAGCAAGCATTAGCATCTCCTGAGCCACTCTCTGAACCATGTCCTGAGCCGCGCTTCGAGCCGTGCTTCGACCCACGCGCATATAGCTACGCAGACGCTGTCCGCCGCCCGCTTTCTACCGTGCCGGTACAGCAGTACCACCAGCGGTCTCCTGTTGCTGCCTTGATACAGAGGGAGCATTTCAGGCGACCCCAGCTTCGCAGGACCGACGTATGGCGCACTTCTGATCGCCGACCATTGTGTTTTCAATGTGGCGAATCAGGGCACATTTATCGTTTTTGCCCTCATCGCCAGGGTGGCAACCAGGAAATGTCACCTGCCACTCCGCGACAGTTTCCAGAGAGACAACGATGCTTCGACGACAGTGTCACTCGGGAACAAGGCAGCCCAGCTAACCCCCGGTCGTGCTCGCCGTCTCCGTTGCGTTATTCCTCGCCGAACCGTCGCAGTTTCGCCGACGTGGTGAGAGGCTGCTCTACAAGCCCACGGCGGGGAAAGTGAAATCGGCGACCTCCGGGGGGGGGGGAGAAGAGGTTGCAAGTCGTCGAACCGCCGAAAGACCCCCAAGGTTACAGAGAAACGAGCAGAGCAACACGGAGAAACGGAACGCCGACGAATTCGCGAGTGCCAACCTACTCTTAACGATTGATGGGCACGCCGTGACAGCTTTAGTCGATACTGGCGCAGACTTTTCTATAATGAGTGAGCAGTTGGCAGACCGACTTAAGGAAGTCAAAATGCAATGGACGGGCCCTTATATTCGAAATGCCGGGGGCCAGATAATGACACCTACAGGAAAACGTACTGAATGACTCTAGATAGGAAATGCAGCTTTTGTCGCCACTTTTATGATTTTAAACGAGTGCTGCAGATCACTCATCCTTGGAATGGACTTCTTGCGAGAGTACGGTGCCGTGCTTAACATACGGGACGGCGAGATAACCTTGTCAACTAGTACAGAGACGAGCCACGACGAAGAGCGCCAACGTACATCATTACGTGTCGCCGACGACGACGTCTGCATTCCACCACTATCATGCAGTCTTGTCTCCGTCCGTTGCGGAGAGCAGTTTAACAAGGACGGTGTAGCAGAACAACTAACTGCAGTTCTGTTGCATCAAAGTGTTGCCATCGCTCGCGCTATTGTCAGCCTAATCGGGGGTCGCACCGAGGTACTTCTGACAAATTTCACCAATGAACGCCGGCAGATCAGTAAAGGCACCGCTGTGGCATACTTTGATGACATTGACCACGTTGAACCCTGCTTTGCTGTAAAAGAGGAATCGACCACCGATACGATGCCAAATGCACCCGTCGTCGACGTTGACCCAGGTTTGGCGCCGCAACAGAAACAAAGTTTCAGGGAACTGCTTGACGATTTTAAGGACTGCTTCTCTACAACCTCCCGAGTACGTCAAACTTCACTGACGAAACACCGCATCATTACAGAGGAAACAGCACTATCCATCCGACAGCATCCGTATCCCGTGGCTGAGAAAGAGTGTGAAGCAATACAGCAGCAAGTCGTGAAAATGCTAGAAGATGATGTCATCCAGCCGTCAAAAAGCCCTTGGGCATCGCCCGTGGTACTCGTTAAGAAGAACGATGGTAGCCTGCGGTTTTGTATCGATTATCGCAAGCTCAATCGGGTTACAAAAAAGAATGTGTATCCCTTACCATGCATCGACGACTCCCTCGACTGGTTACGGCATGCACGGTACTTCTGATCGATGGACTTAAAGAGTGGATACTGACAAATAGAGGTCGATGAACGGGATCGCGAAAAGACTGCTTTTATAATGCCTGATGGGCTCTATGAATTCAAACTTCTCCCTTTTGGTTTGTGTTCCGCCCCAGCCACGTTCCAAAGACTAATGGATACTGTTCTCTCAGACCTTAAGTGGAAGACTTGCTGAGTCTACCTAGACGATGTCATTGTTTATTCTGCCACATTTGATGAACATCTCAGCCGGCTATGGTCGGTTCTTCAAGCCATACGGTCCGCTGGGCTTACCTTAAAACCTGAAAAATTCCGCTTTGGCTATGAAGAACTACAGTTGTTGGGTCATGCAGTAAGTCATACAGGTGTCAAACCTGATCCTGAGAAAATTGCAGCCGTCGCATGTTTTCAAGGCCTACAGACAAAAAGGCAGTCAGACGCTTCCTGGGTCTATGCGCATATTACGGGCGATTTATTGCGGGTTTTGCACGCACCGCCTCACCGCTCACCTGCTTAACCAGAGAAGATGTCACGTTTGTGTGGGGCGAGTAGCAGGAGGCGGCATTTAACGAGTTGCAGCACCGTCTACAAACTCCGCCTGTTCTTTCCCACTTTGACGTGGATTCGCCGACAATGATCCACACCGATGCCAGCAACGTAGGTCTTGGCGCGGTCCTTGTTCAGCGGCAAGACGGCGCTGCGCGAGTCATCGCTTACGCGAGGAGAACATTGTCACGTGTCGAATCGAACTACTCCACCACAGAGAAGGAATGCTTGGCTGTAGTATGGGCAGTTACCAAGTTCCGCCCGTACAGATACTGCCGCCCATTTCAAGTTATAAGTGACCACCATTCTCTCTGTTGGTTGACCAACATGAAAGATCCATGTGCACGTTTGGCACGCTGGAGCCTACGGCTTCGAGAGTACGACATGACAGTGGTCTATAAATCGGGTAGGCAGCACTTAGACGCTGACTGCCTTTCCAGATCGCCGATCGAGCCGTCAGGCAGAGATGACGACGAATCCGCAAGCTTTTTAGGAGTTGTTGATGCGGTCACCATCTCTCAACAGCAAGAGGACCAGGAGCTCGCGTCACTAATTGATTTCTTAGAAGGTCGCACGACAAACAAGCCCAGATTGTTCTCAAGGCACCTGTCATCATTCCGCCTACGCAACAGTGTTCTTTTTGGGAGGAACTTCTCTTCAACAGGGAAGAGATATCTACTAGTCCCTAAAACTCTCCGCAATAAAATTTTGCAGGCCTGTCACGATGAAGCTACCTCAGGTCACTTAGGCTACACAAGAACATTAGCACGGATAAAAGAAAAGTATTACTGGCCATGGCTCGCAGCACAGGTGAAGCACTACGTTCGTACGTGCCTTGACTGTCAGCGACGAAAAGTGCCACCTACGAAACCGGCCGGACTAACACATCCCGGGTCCAGTGCCAGAAACACCGTTTGCACAAATTGGGATGGACCTTTTGGGCCCATTCCCAATATCTGCTGCCGGAAATAAGTGTATAATAGTCCCGACAGATTACCTCACGCGATATGCTGAAACCAAGGCACTTCCTAGCAGCACAGCAGCCGAGGCCGCACAGTTCTTAATCGAAAACGTAGTCCTGAGGCACGGTGCTCCAGCGGTCATCGTAACCGACAAGAGAACTGCCTTCAAGGCTGAACTTTTGTGAACTGCACTCACCCTCAGTGGCACGGCACACAGAAGGATGACATCCTATCACCCGCAAAGCACTGGACTTACGGAGCGCCTCACCAAGACTCTCGCAGACATGCTGTGCATGTATGTCGATGTGGAACACAAGAAGTGTGACCAAATATTACCCTACGTAACGTTTGATTATAATACGGCTCGGCAAGAAACAAGAATGACGCCATTCACTCTCCTACACTGTCGAGAAGGGACTACAATGCTGGATGCTATGCTTCCTCGTGATTCCAGCGATTCCGAGACTGACGCCGCAGATTTTACAGAGCGCGCCGAAGAAGCAAGACAGCTAGCGCGCGTTCGCATAGCTAGCCAGCAAGACCGTGATGCCCGACGTTACAATCAACACCATCGATGCGTCGTATACCAGTCCGGCCAAAGAGTCTCGGTTTGGGCTACAGTACGCCGCCGAGGCCTTGCGGAGAAACTTTTGCGCCGATACTTCGGACCGTACAAGGTTCTACGACGCCTTAGGGACGTCAACTATGAAGTCGTTCCTGACAGCCCATCCTGCTCGAGGCGCCGTCAGGACCTGCCTGAGACTGTGCACGTGGTGCGCATGGAACCTTATTTATCTGAATGACATGGACACTCTCTGGTTTGCTGGACAGCGGATGCTATGCGCCGAGCATAGGGACGGTGCACCTTCTGGAGGGGGGCAAATGCCGCGACGCCATATGTGCGCAAAAACGTTGACGATGAAGACGACGACCTCGTGTGTGCAAGCGATGGTGCTAGAGAAGCCTAAACTGAACACTTGTTCTAATTGTCTAGATTAAATACTACTCTCCGCCTTTGTGAGCCGTGACAATATGAGTTGTGCCCTCCCTGCTGTAATGATTGAATGGCGAAGCAGGTACCCAATAAATAAATAAATACGTGGGCCGATCCCGAAGATAGGGCAGTGGTGGGCAGACCCACGGCGGAGGTGAAGCAGGCCTTACGTGCACCTTATACGTGGGGCGATCCCGCAGATAGGGCAATGGCGGGCAGACCCGCGGTGGAAATGAAGGAGGCATTAAGCACTCTCCATACGTGGCCCTATCCCGAAGGTAGTGCAATACCGGACCGACCCGGGGCGGAGGAGAAGTACGTGTTAATCACTCCCCATACGGGAGCCGATCCCCAAATCATACAATGCCGGCCGACCAGCGGCGGAGGTAAAGCTGGCGTTAAATACTCCTCGTACGTGGGCCGACGCCGAAGATAGTGCAATGGAGGGTAGACCAACGGCGCAGGTGAAGCAGGCGTTAAGCACTCTCCATACGTGGGCCGATCCCATAGATAGTGCAATACCGGGCCGACACGGGGCGGAGGTGAAGAAGGCGTTAAGTACTCCCCATACCTGGCCTATCCCGAAGGTAGTTCAATACCGGGCCGACCCGCGGTTGAGGTGAAGCAGGTGTTAAGCATTCCCCATACATGGGCCGATCCGGAAGATAGTGCAATGGCGGGAAGACCAACGGCACAGGTGAAGCAGGCGTTAAGCACTCTCCATACGTGGGCTGATCCCATAGATAGTGCAATACCGGGCCGACACGGGGCGGAGGTGAAGAAGGCGTTAAGCACTCCCCATACCTGGCCTATCCCGAAGGTAGTTCAATACCGGGCCGACCCGCGGTTGAGGTGAAGCAGGTGCTAAGCATTCCCCATACGTGGGCCGATCCGGAAGATAGTGCAATGGCGGGAAGACCAACGGCACAGGTGAAGCAGGCGTTAAGCACTCTCCATACGTGGGCTGATCCCATAGATAGTGCAATACCGGGCCGACACGGGGCGGAGGTGAAGAAGGCGTTAAGCACTCCCCATACCTGGCCTATCCCGAAGGTAGTTCAATACCGGGCCGACCCGCGGTTGAGGTGAAGCAGGTGTTAAGCATTCCCCATACGTGGGCCGATCCGGAAGATAGTGCAATGGCGGGAAGACCAACGGCACAGGTGAAGCAGGCGTTAAGCACTCTCCATACGTGGGCTGATCCCATAGATAGTGCAATACCGGGCCGACACGGGGCGGAGGTGAAGAAGGCGATAAGCACTCCCCATACCTGGCCTATCCCGAAGGTAGTTCAATACCAGGCCGACCCGCGGTTGAGGTGAAGCAGGTGTTAAGCATTCCCCATACGTGGGCCTATCCTGAAGCTTGTGCAACGCCAGGCCCACCCGCGACGGAGGTGAAGCAGCTGTTTAACACTCTCCATACGTGGGCCGATCCGGAAGATAGTGCAATGGCAGGAAGACCAGCGGCGCAGGTGAAGGAGGCGTTAAGCACTCTCCATACGTGGGCCGATCCTATAGATTGTGCAATGCCTGGCAGACCCGAGGTGGAGGTAGAGTAGGTGTTAAGCCCTCCCCATACCTGGGCCTATCCCGAAGGTAGTGCAATACCGGGGCGACCCGCGGCGGATGTAAAGCAGGCGTTGAGTACTCCTCATACGTGCCGCGATCATGAAGTTAGTGCTATGCCAGGTCGACCCGCGGCAGAGGTGTAGTTAACCATTCAGTGGCCCACAAACATAGCTCCCCTGGTCATGCTTTTTTCATAGATTGGACGGGCAGTTAGTTTTTTTTTTCAGCATTTCTCGGTTCACTCTTCATTTCACTAAAGTGAATGCCGGAAATCGTTTATCAACGTACTTTTATGTCCACTGCAGGACGAAGGCCTCTCCCTGCGACCTCCAACTCCCTCTGTCATTCGCTAGCTAATTCCAACTTGCGCCTGCATTCTTTAATATGGGGTTTTTATTCTCTACTTTATTATTGCTTCCTTCATATCTTTGCTTCAGTAAGGCTGTCTGCCTAGTCCCGTATCATGCTCGTTTATTCATTCTGTAATTTTGTTCTTCATTTTTCCTTGTTCTATTAATATAGGAATTTCTCTGAGACAGAAAAACAGGGATCAAACAAGCGTTTTTTTTCCCGGGTCCGACCACCGACGTACCTACTAGCGAGCTCCCACGAAGGCGGCCGGAAGAGGCAAAGAAAATACTTGGCTTTAAAAGTCAAAATGTACCCTACCGCAATGCGTCTTTCGGATGTGTGAGCAGCTCGACCCATAGAAAGAGAATATTGCAATATGCGCGTGGACGCTTCTCCACGGAACATCCCTAACTGCATCCGGAAACCCGCGCTGGAATGGAAACCGAAAGGAGATAACCCACCGCGGCTGTCACGAATGCCACGTCATGCCGCAGCACATGTGTGCTCAAATAATGCCCAACTACAGAGGCGAGAAGAGCGCTAGATAATGGTTCTTCCTCGAGGCACGAACAGCTACATGAGAACATTCTTCCCACAGCTATAGTGTTGTGTGGTTACACTGGCTAGGCACTTTTAGATATCATGACGAAGCCTTAGAATGAATTTTTATCGTACATCACCACAAGCTATACAAATATGTATGAGCTCCTCGATCGTTATTGTAAAAGCTAAAGAAAGTTTAACTATAGACAAAAACCTAGTATCGAAAGCATAAACAAGGCGGCCGTTAACGCTAAAGAAATTGGTCGGACCTTGCCCCTGTCTCTATAAACAAAAACACTCAGTGCTATCGTGACTCATTTATTCCCTTTGCATGTTTGCACGGGAATCGCCTTCCACGTGTTGACGCTACCAGAGACATTGATGCTCGTAGAAGTCCTGCTACTAACCTGTTTCGCCAATTATCGTACCTAAATATTGCATCGTTTTTCTAATGGTTGTCAATTCTGACGTATTGTTTCTATTGTTGCTGCTGTTGAATTCATTTAACAGTGTACCCACTCTGCTCTCTGACGCCGTAGGGACGTTAGGGTAATTGAAAGAATAAATAAATAACTAAATAAATAAATAAATGTCTGTAAAAGCTTTCAGCGAATTTCTTGTGGACACTGATCTGATTAGTACCCTGCCAATAGCCCTAATCGTGGGACGTAATTGTTGTCATCCACTACCGTCATGATGACTTCCTTGTCCCATTGACATATTATGTGTGTTGGTGGGACAACCCCGGTCATGATCTAATTGTAACCATGCTGTGCCTTGAAACTTTTTTATCTCATACGCCCACCTAACTTTCTGCCGCCCCCTGCTACGCTTTCCTTCTCTTCGGATCCAGTCCGTAACCCTTAATGATCATCAGTTATCTTCCGTCCTCATTACATGCCATGCCCATGCCCTTTTATTTTTCTTGATTTCAACTAAGATGTCATTAATTACCGTTTGTTCCCTCACGCCAATCTGCTCTTTTCTTATCCCTTTACGTTACACCCATCATTATTCTTTCCATAGCTCGTTGCACCGTGCTAAATTTAAGTAGAGCCCTTTTCGTAAGCCGCCAGGTTTCTGCTCCGTAGGTGAGTACTGGTAAGACACAGCTGTTATGCACTTTTCTTTTGCGGGATAATGGCAACCTGGTGTTCGTGATCTGAGAATGCCTGCCAAACGCACCCCAGCCCATTCTCATTCGTCTGATTATTTCAATCTCATGATCCGGATACGCGGCGACTACAAGCCGTAAGTAGATGTATTCCCTTACCACTTCCAGTGCTTCGCTACCTATCGCAAACTGCTGTTCACTTACGAGAGTGCTAAACATTACTTTAGTTTTCTGCAAATAAATTTTTAGACCCATCCTTCTGCTTTGCCTCTCCAGGTCAGTGAGCATGCATTGCAGCTGGTCCCTTGAGTTACTAAGCAAGGCAATATCATCAGCGAATCGCAAGTTACTAAGGTATTCTCTATTAACTCTTATCCCCAATTCTTCCCAATCCAGGTGTCTGAATACCTCCTGTAAACACGCTGTGAATAGCATTGGAGAGATCGTACCTCCCTGCCTGACGCCTTTCATTATTGGGATTTTGTTGCTTTCTTCATGGAGGACTACGGTGGCTGTGGAGCCGCTATAGATATCTTTCAGTATCTTTACATACGGCTCGTCTACACCCTGATTCCACAATGCCCCCATGACTGCTGAGGTTTCGACTGAATCAAACGCTTTCTCGTAATCAATGAAAGCTATATATAAAGGTTGGTTATATTCCGCACATTTTTCCATCACCTGATTGATAGTGTGAATATGGTCTATTGTTGATTAGCCTTTACGAAATCCTGACTGGTCCTTTGGTTGACAGAAGTCTAAGGTGTTCCTGATTCTATTTGTGATTACCTCAGTAAATACTTTGTAGCAACGGACAGTAAGCTGATCGGTCTATAATTTTTCAAGTCTTTGGCGTCCCCTTTCTTCTGGATTAAGATTATGCTGGCGTTCTTCCAAGATTCCGGTACACTCGAGGTCATGAGGCATTGCGTATACAGGGTGGCCAGTTTTTCTAAAACAATCTGATCACCATCCTTCAACAAATCTGGTGCTACCTGATCCTCCCCAGCTGCCTTTCCCCTTTGCATAGCTCCCAAAGCTTTATTTACTTCTTCCGTCGTTACTTGTGGGATGTCAAATTCCTCTAGACTATTGCTTCTTCCATTATCGCTGTGGGTGCCAACAGTACTGTATAAATCTCTATAGAACTCCTCAGCAACTTCAACTATCTTATCCATATTAGTAATGACATTCCCGGCTTTGCCTCTTAACGCATACAACTGATTCTTCCCTATTCCTAGTTTCTTCTTCACTGTTTTTAGGCTTCCTCCGTTCCTGAGAGGATGTTCAATTGTATCGATATTATACTTCCTTATGTCAGCTGCCTTACGCTTGTTGATTAACATGGAAAGTTCTGCCAGTTTTAGTCTAGCTGTAGTGTTAGAGGCTTTCATACATTGGCGTTTCTTAGTCAGATATTCCGTCTTCTGCGATAGCCTAGTGGCATCCTGTGTGACGAAGTTACCCCCGACTTCTATTGCACACTCTTTAATGGTGCCCAGAAGATTGACTATCATTGCTTCAACACTAAGGTACTCTTCCTGAGTTAAAGCAGAATTCCTGTTCTGTAGCTTGATTCGGAATGTCTCTATTTTCCCTCTTACCGCTAACTCATTGATTGGCTACTTATGTGCCAGTTTCGTCGGTTCCCTTCTCAAGTATAGGCTAATTCGAGTTCTTACCGTCCACATCTTGTATGATGCCAAGGTTAGCGCAGAGTATAAGGTCTATTTCCTTTCTAGTCTCGCCGGTCGGGTTCCTCCACGTTCACTTTCGGCTATCCCGCTTGCGAAAGAAGGTGTTCGTTATCCGCATATTATTCCGTTGAGCGCACTCTACTAATAACTCTCTCCTGCTAGTCCTAGAATCTATGCCCTATTCACCCACTGACTTGTCTCCAGCCTGCTTCTTGTCTAGCCTGGCATTGAGGTCGCCCATCAGTATAGTGTATTTTGTTTTAACTTTACCCATCGCCGATTTCACGTCTTCATAGGAGCTTTTGACTTCCTGATCATCATGACTGGACGTAGGCGCGTAGACCTGTGTGGCCTTCAATTTGTACCCGTTATTAGGTTTCACAAAAAGACCTGCCACCCTTTCGTTAATGCTATTGAGTTCTTGTATGTCACCACCCGTATCCTTATTAGTCAAGAATCCAACTCCTAGTTCTCGTGTGTCCGCTGAGCCCCGATAGCACAGGACCTGTCCGCTTTTTACCCTGTATATGCTTCTTTTGTCCTCCTAATCTCACTGAGCCATATTATATCCCATTTACTGCCCGCTTATTCCTCCAATAGGACTGCTAGACTCGCCTCACTAGAAAACGTTCTAGCGTTAAACGTTGCCAGGTTCGGATTCCAATGGCGGCCTGTCCGGACCCTGAGATTCTTAGCAGCCTCTCCTGCGTCGCAGGTCTGACTGCCGCCGTGATCAGTTGCTTCGCAGCTGCTGGGGACTGAGGGCCGGGGTTGGATTGTTGTATTCATATAGGACGTTGTGGCCAAGTTCTGCACCAGCGTGGCCAATCCTGCTCTGATGAGAGAGTGCGTTGCTGGTTATGGTCACCGGGATCAGGCCGCTTTCCAGGCCTGTTTATGTAATTCTGTCAACATGCGAATTTTTTTATCCGGTAAAAATTGAGCGGCACCGGGATTCAAACCACGGTCTTCTTGCACACGAGGCGGATGCTCTACGTCTACGCCACCGCTGCTTGGCGTATGTTCGCGTAATCGCACCTCCCTACGCCCATCCTCATAATCACTCCTCCTACCCCTCTCCTCTTTCCTTTCCCTCTCAGGAGAGTAGCAGGCTATACTCCCGGACAACGTTCTATGGCTCTAAAGGGATAGGTACGGGTACGGAGCTTCTGCACATGTGTTACAGTGCCACGCAGTCCTCCAGCGTTTTATAGAGCTTTTGGTTTCTCGGTACACGCGCAACGGTTTCGCGCTTGCCCAGACGCGGAAAAGCCGCGAAATAAGCAAACTCTTACACTTAGTGGTGTGTTTTGTCTTGTGTAAGTGTTGCTAATACGGTGTGTGTGTTTTTTCTCTATCCCAGCTGAAACTAACGTGGATGAAAACACGGGGCTTTTTTTCAGAAGCGCTCTCCCTTGTGCGCGCTTTGCCTCCGTAGCTTTTCTTTCATATCCACAGAAAGTTGTCCGCGAGTATAGAGGATATTAGCTCAGGTCAACCTCGCTGAGCTCCCTCAATAAGTTCTCCTCTCTCTCTTGTGGCGTAGCCGGATAAAAAATTTGATTATTTTTGTAGTTTGTTTTGAATTATTGATTAAGGAATTTTTGTCGGGACATTTGATTTCTTTCAGCTAAAATGACGCTAAAGAGAAAAATGATTTCACCTGTTTTAATAGGTTACCATTGTACGATGGCAAACAAGTAACTCTTACCTAGGAAAGACGCTTTGTAGGCGCAAAAAAGAAACTACGGCTGGCAGCGGCCCCACGAAGTTCCCGCAGTAGCGCTCCATGACGTCAATGATTTTGACGGCCTCTGCTAAGTCACAGTTACTTATGCATCAGTAAAAACGGACTATAACGTGTTCTAAAGGAGCCTAAGACTGAACATGACATGTTTAGAAAGCTTTTACCTAGCCAACACTACCCAAATGAGCGAAAAAAATACTTATAGAAAGGTGGCTACACACGCACCGGCATTTGGGCATGCAGTGACCTCAAATTAAAAAAATAATTTTACTTTGGCTCGCATTTCCTCTTCAAATAATAAACCATTATAGCGAAATTAACGACCAATGGAGTTTTCAATAATACTTGAATATTCTAAACTGATGTAGCGCTTCCCTTTATTTAAAAGTGGCAGTTTTGATAAGTGAAGTTGCTGCTTTATCGATGTGAATCGCAAGCGGTTCTCGATCTTCTCTCTTGTTCTTCCTCCTTTTGCGAATACGGGACGCGCTACGAGGCACCGTTTCCGCTATTCCACCGCGCCATATTATTCGTGGCGGCCTTTGATTCGGTCTGTTTGACGGCGATCTCGACTCTCTCGTCGACTCTCGCCCACCATCGCCCACTCTGAAGGGCTTCCTCGCGTGTGAAGCGAGGCACGAGGAAGTGCGGCCAAAAGGACACTCTCCTGCCCACTAAGCGAGCGACGCCGGGGGAGGGGGAAGGGGGGAAGCCTCTTCTTTCTCGCCATTTCCCTCGGCGGCGTCTTGTTTTCTCGCCTTGACACCGTTGAAAGTCGGCGACTCCACTTGCCGGCTTTTTTCAGTCGCCCCGTGGCGCGTGCGACGGCGTTTCTGAGCGCAACTCCATGTTGAGCTAGCGCGCTCGCATCCTTTAAGAAAGAATGGCGCGCTCCGATTCTCGTTCACGACTGACAAGGGCAATGAATTTGAAGCTGTGAAGTATGTTTATTCTCGTGGCAATACATGGAAAGGGACATGACTGAAAAGACGCGCAACGTGGCTCGAAAGTATTCGAGTATCGACAGCAGCCAGTTTTACCGATGAATTTGGCGAAACTGCCTGTTGTTGAGCCCTACGACGTATGGAAATGGGTAGACAGAATGACTAGGTTCAACGACATCACCCACCATTACAAGATGCACTTATCCACCAACCCATCTAAAACGCTATCGATCGCAAGTTGTCCAGTGGTGACAACTACAAACCAAATAATACCAGAGTCCTAATGCACGAATGTACGCTATTTATCTAGAAATATAGACAACACATAGATACAAACTGTGTGGCACTAAAGCTACGCTGGGACACATGCTATGGGAATGCCAGGGACTAATACACGACAATGAGAGTGAGACCTCCACGAACAGCCTCCGCGCGCGGTGGCTGGCTGCGCTCCTCAACTGGAACCTAGAAGGCCAACGCTGGGCACTCCAGCTGGCCAGGGAAGCCGCCGGCAAACAGGAACTGTGGCCCGTAACATCGGCGGGTGCCCCAGCCCACTCGCTCGCCGGGCGCCGCATCGTTATGATCTGAAATAAAGTTTTCGCACTCACTCACTCACTCACTCACTCACTCACTCACTCACTCACTCACTCACTCACTCACTCACTCACTCACTCACTCACTCACTCACTCACTCACTCACTCACTCACTCACTCACTCACTCACTCACTCACTCACTCACTCACTCACTCACTCACTCGACAACTGGTACGGGGAACTGCAACACAGAATGAGGGTTCCAGCACCCGTAAATCACGCACTCGAGGCCACAGTCGGCATCTTATACACACACGAAGCAACTAATGGCAGACAGCTTACACAGGCAAAAAATACATTTAACTATTTCAGCACGGAAGGTTCGCAAAACGCTGTTATAAGAGAACAGGAAAGGTCTTACATCACAATATTTATCCTTAAGAATTTCCAGAATGAGGTAACTACATGATTCTGACACTAGGGCACCCTCTTTTGTCGGCGGATCCATCTTTTGCCTGACCTTGAGTCTTCTTTTGCTTCTTCTTCTTCTCTTGTTTTATGCAACTACCTCTCAAGTTTACTTTCAGGAATCGCGTTCCTTGGTTCTGGCTTCTCCTGCTTTGGGGGCTTAGGTCAAGTATCAGGTGGTATTTTCTTTGCTCAGCTTGTAATTTTACGTTGTTCTTGTTTTTCATATATGTTTTTGTGTTAGCCTCGCTTGATGTCTGTATCATCACCTGGCTACGAGGATTCCCTGTGGTCAGCCTCGGTAGCTCCTCAGGAGCTGCCGCTTGAGTTTTTTCTTCGCAGTGGAGTCAGCAATGTTTCTGTGGCCATGGTGCCTACTGACGGCGGTACGATCAATATGAAAAACCCAAAGACGATTCAGGGGGAATTGCAGAAGGCCTCACCTGAGTTCCGACAGATCACAGAAGTCCGCCAGTTCAGCAGAGGGGCTATAGTATGCTTCGCCAGGCCAGACCTGTGTCAAAGAACTGCTCAATTGTTCCACATTCACTTCCCATCCGGTGAGCTGCTTCGTACCGCAACATCTTGCATGCTATAGATGTACTGTACGAGGGGTGGACGTCACTTTAACCCCAGAAGAGGCTTTAGAAATGTTCTCGGTGGCTGGAGTCATCTCCGTTTGCCGGTGTAATTGAGTGATTGACAATAAGAAGATACCAACAGAGTCAGTCATAGTTACATGTGCTGGGACGATGCGGCCAACGGAAATTAAGGTCTGGCCCCTAATTTACAAGGTAGAAGCTCTAGCTCCACGCATTCTACAATGTAAGAAATGTTGGCCATTCGGTAACAACGTCAGGGGCTGCAGATTTGCACGCCGCTGCCGTGCTTATGGAGACAACCACAATTGTAGTGATTGTTCGTCCAAAGAAGAGAAGTGTTGTCTTTATGGTGGTGATTATCCCACCAACTACTGGAATGGCATATATGTGGTTTAGTGGCGCAAGGGTCAGATATGGCCAAAGAGCGCCAAGACAGTGTTAGTGATTTCGCGGTGATGATAATGAGTTCTGTGAAGATGTGACTTGACTGTAAAGGGGCCTAAAAATAGTGGCTGTAAAGTGCGTAAAATCTACGTGCTATAAAATTATGGCGATGACTAATGACGAATACTATGAACATTAAAATACATCGTAGAAGAATGATGAATTATTTAAAATATGCGAGAAGTTAAAGTGCTTACAGCACTACTGCCTCGCCAGAGCCCTTGAACCACAAGGGCCTAGAGGCATGAGCTATTCAAAATAATTGTCATAGCGGCATCCTCTGAAGAGAGGAGGCGCTACGAACATGTGGGGCTAATAACGTGCAACACAACACCTTTAAAAAAACCTAGGACTGCGTTGGTGTCAAAGAGTGGTTCTGGACCAAGTAACATAACAGGATGGAGGGGGATGTGCTGCCGGTATGCTAAGAGAAAATGTTTCTTTCTTTCAGCTTCGGCTTCCCGACACTCCAGTAGGACGTGGAGGACGGTCAGCCTCTCCCCGCATCTAACACAGGTTGGAGGCTCGTTTCCCGTGAGTAAAAAGTTATGTGTGCCAAATGTGTGTCCTATTCTTAGACGACAGAATAGGGCATCTGTCTGGCGTGATTTTGTTACAGCAGGCCAGAAACCTAATTGTGGCTTTATTACATGCAGCTTAATATTTGTTTCCAGGTCCCACAAGTGTTGCCAGTAGTTTCGCAGTTTTCTTCTTAAGAAAGGCTTCAGGTCTGTGACAGGGACCGAAGCAGTAGGACTAACTGCATGCAATGAAATGGATGTGGCCATCTGGTCCGCTAGTACGTTTCCCTCAATGCCCCTATGTCCAAGCACCCTGCATATAATCACATTTTGGTTAGATCACATTTTGGTTAGATGCTTTACACAGTACGGATATATATTTAACACGTGATTATATGCTTTACACAGTATGGAGTACAGTTCATTAATTACCGGATTTTTGTGACTACAGAAAGACATCAAGGCCTTCACAACACTAAGGGAGTCCGTATATATAACTGATTTCTGGAGTTTTGATTTATTTATATGCTTTACAACCGACAGCAGTGCGTAAGCCGCAGCCGTAAAGATACTAGTTTCCGGATGCAGTACATCGGTTTCCGAGAAGGATGGACCGACGGCTGCATAGGACACCCCGTCGTGTGACTTCAATGCGTCTGTGTAGAACTCCGTGCAGGAGTATTTGTGCTGGAGTTCCCGGAAATGCATTTGGATTTCAATCTCTGGAGCGTGTTTTGTAACTTGCATGAAGGATATATCGCATTGTATCAGCTGCCACTCCCAAGGAGGCAGCAGCTTGGCTGGGTGCATTGGGCGAAGCTCGAGGATTGGGACACGCATTTCATCACTAAGCTCCCTCACACGCATCGAGAAACGCTGTCTTACGGAGGGACGATTATGAAAGAGTGTAGCATATGTCGTATCGTTAATGGTATTAAAACACGGATGTTGAGGATTAGAGTGGACTTTCAGAAAATATGTTTGGCTGATGTATGTTCTCTGCAGATGAAGTGACCACTCATTTGATTCTGCATATAAGCTTTCAATAGGACTTGTTCTGAAAGCTCCAGTGGCCAGTCGGATTCCTAGATGGTGGACCGGATCTAGCATCTTTAGCGCGCTCGGGGCTGCAGAATGATAGATCACGGCACCGTAGTCCAACCGTGATCGGATGATGCTCTTGTAAAGATTCATTAAACATTTCCTGTCGCTGCCCCATGTTGTGTGGGATAACACTTTAAGTAAGTTCATTGTTTTTAAGCATTTGACCTTGAGGTACTTTATGTGTGGAATAAAAGTTAATTTCGAATCAAGTATGATGCCTAAGAAGTTGTGTTTTTTGTTCACAGGAATTCGCTGACCACACATTTCGATACTGGGTTCTGCAATGAGGCCTCTCTTTCTTGTGAAAAGCACACATGAACTTTTGTTGGGGTTAACTTTAAATCCGTTTTCTTCTGCCCATTTGGGCACTTTGTTCAAGCCCTGTTGAACTTGCCTCTCACATACTGTAATGTTGCAGGATTTGAAACCTATCTGTATGTCGTCTACGTAAACAGAATAAAAAATGGCTGACGGTAATGAAGCACGAATGGTGTTCATTTTGACGATGAAGCGCGTGCAGCTAAGTACACCTCCTTGAGGTACACCAGTTTCCTATATAAAAGGTCGCGACAATACATTGTCGACTTTCACGCGGAATGTACGGTTGGACAAATAGCTTTCTATTAGGACGAGTATATTGCCACGAATGCCAATTCCCGACAAGTCTCTCAAGATTCCATAGCGCGACGTAGTGTCGTACGCCTTCTCCATATCGAGGAATACCGATAGGAAATATTGTTTATGTAGAAAGGCATCGCGAATGTTTCCCTCAATGCGCACAAGGTGATCGGTTGTGGACCGCCCTTTTCTGAAGCCACACCAAAAGGGATCGAGGATATTATCGAGTTCAAGGAAATGTACAACTCTGCGGTTAACCATTTTTTCAAAAAGCTTACAAAGACACTTTGTAAGAGCTATCGGACGGTAACTTGCCGCCAAGGAAGGGTCTTTACCCTGCTTAAGAACAGGGACCAGAATCGCTTCTTTCCATGCGGATGGGAGGTATCCCGTAGCCCAAATAGCGTTGAAAAGCGTGAGTAGTGTATGTTTGGTGTCAGTGTGTAAGTTTCTGATCATTTCGTACATGACTCTATCAGGTCCCGGTGCAGAGCTTTTGCATGTGGTCAAGGCAGCTCTCAACTCAGCAATACTGAACGGCCGGTTATAAGGTTCATTCTGTCGGGATTTTCGTAATATTGGCTTACATTCTTCTATTTGTTTGCATTTCAAGAAGGATTGCGAATAATGGTTTGAACTCGACACGCTCTCAAAGTGTTCTCCAAGTGAGTCTGCCTGATCTTTCAGTGTTTCACCTTGTGTGTTCACCAAAGGAAGTGAATATGTTTGTCGCCCTTTTATCCTACTAACCCTGTTCCAGACTTTGGCCTCACCTGTATAGGAGTTCATAACAGATAAAAACTTCTGCCAACTCTCTCTTCTGGCTTGTCGACGGGTTCGCCTGCCTTTGGATTTTACTTGTTTAAAACTGATAAGATTCTCCGCAGTGGGGGAGGCGCGTAGCAACCCCCACGCTTTGTTTTGTTTCTTACGAGCGATCCTACAATCGTCGTTCCACCACGGGACACGCCGTTTGCATGCCAATCCATTTACTTGTGATATACATTTAGTTGCGGCATCTATTATGAAGGCTGTAAAATATTCCACAGCAGCATCAATTCCTAACGCGGACATGTCATCCCATGATATACTAGTTAAGTTTCGGAATTTCTCCCAGTCTGCTGTCTCAATCTTCCACCTGGGAGCCTGTGGTGGATATTCGTCCTCTTTAAGTGTTCTTAATAGTATGGGGAAATGGTCGCTTCCGTAAGGATTGTTCGTAACTTCCCATTCGAGTTCAGGCAGTATGGATGGGGAAACTAGGCTAAGATCAATTGAAGAAAAGGTATTGTTTGCAAGACCTTCTTATTCAGAAGGCACGCACCAGAAGAAAGAAGGAACTGTTCAACAAGTCGACCTCGCACATCTATACGAGAGTCGCCCCAGAGGGAGGTGTGCGCATTGAAATCGCCAAGAACAACATAAGGTTCTGCCAATTGATCTATAAAGGATTGGAATTCATGTTTGGTTAATTTGTAGTGTGGGGGTACGTAAAGGGCGCAAATGGTGACGAGTTTATTTAGAAGAACAGCTCGAACCGCCACTGCTTCACGGGGCGTTTGTAGCTGTAAACGCTGACAGGAGATACTTTTATGAATTAAAATGGCAACACCGCCTGATGATACGACAGCATCATCGCGATCTTTGCAGAACTTGACATACGGTCGGAGAAAGTTCTTGTGTTGTGGTTTTAAGTGTGTATCCTGTAGACACAGCACTTTTGGATTGTGTTTTTGGATAGGCTCTTGTACGTCATCAAGGTTCCTAAGAAGACCTCTGACATTCCATTGAATTATTTGTGTAGCCATATTGGAAGTAAATAAGTGCTGTGTGTATGGAAACGGAGGTGATGCCTTAGGTTACAGAGCTCTTTCGAGGCACTGTAACAGGGGTTCTGCCCTTTCTGGAGCGTTCGAGGGAGCCTCGACGCTCCTTAGGCGTTTGGTGCGCCTTGAGGACAGGTGTAGTGTCCATTGCCTCTTGTGAGGCGCCGGACACGTGCTCTTGCGAGCGGGAAGTTACAAGGGAGAGTCCTGCCTTGGAGGGCAAGACCCCTGCGCCCACTAGCCCGGAGGTCGATGGGGCACCCTGCGGGATTTGGCTGTGCCGGCTGTTGCCAGCGCTGGAAGGGGCCGGGGAGGTTGGGGCAGCCTCGGCTGCGCCCACCTTCGGGGTCGATCGTCCCCCTTGCTGTGTTGACGGAGCAGCGCTAGCTGCAACCGCCGGGGGGGCAGATGGCGTAACTGCCGACTCACTGCCTGTGGGTCGGACAGCCGCCGGAGGCCGTTGCGACGCTGCCCCCTTACGCACCACATCGGAAAAGCTGCTCTTATGCAGGTATGACACCCACCTACGTGCCTCTTTGAAAGATATGTTTTCTTTGACTTTGATTGTCACAATCTCTTTTTCTCTTTTCCAGGACGGGCAGGCGCCCGAGTATACGGCATGCTCGCCATCACAGTTGACACAATGTGGAGTGTTTTGGCACGTTTCGGAGGAATGTTCGTTGTCACTGCACTTGGCACAAGTCAGCCGGCCTCGACAGTTCTGTGAACTGTGGCCGAAACGTTGGCACTTAAAGCATCTGAGAGGATTGGAAACGTATGACCGAACACGAAGTTTGATATAACCAGCCTCGATGGAATCGGGAAGGACACTTGAGCCGAAAGTGAGTATCAGGTGTTTCGTCTTGATCTCTTTTCCATCTCTCCTCATCTTAATTCGTTTAACATTGATAACATTCCGGTCACTGAACCCCTCCAATAGTTCAGCCTCAGTGAGCTCCATTAAGTCATCGTCAGGGACAACACCACGGCTGGTGTTCATCGTGCGGTGCGGCGTTATAATTATTTGTGTTTCCCCAAATGACACTAGTGTTGACAATTTTTCATATTGTTTTTGATCGCGGAGCTCCAAGAGGAGATCACCGCTTGACATCCTCGACGCCTTATATCCAGGACCAAAGGCTTCAGTCAGCGACTTCGAAACAAGGAAGGGTGAGGTAGTTCTTACTGGTTTATCTTGTTTTGCAGAGTGGATGACATGGAAACGCGGGAAGGATTCTTTTTGGCGGCCAAAAAATTAGAAGACTTCATCGGTGCGCCCTCTTCTCTGAGGGCGATCAGGTAGTGGAGGGAAAGAAGTAGCCGTGAGTGGACGTGTAGTTTTCGGCAGCAACGCCAGCTACCCACCATGGAGTCCAACAAGGGGACGCTGCAGGGCCTGAAAAACAGGGCTTGCAAACGCCAGCTGTACGTTGCCACTATAACCCAATATGATATAACCAAGGTTGGCTACTCACACAAGGTTAACCCTTGCCGCCAAGAAGAAGGAAGTAAATAGAAGAGAGAAGGAGACAGGAAAGGTGGAAAGTAAGGGAAAGACGAAGGTTGTAGGAAGAGAGAGACAGGAAAAGGTGACTGCTGATTTCCTCCAGGTGGGTCAGTCTGGAAGTACCGTCTATGTGAAGCAGAGGCCGAAGAGGTGTGTTGCCTCCGCCGGGGGGCCTTAAAGGTTCGAGCACCCAGCATCGGCTCAACCCCCAGGATCCCCTTTTCCCCAGACACGGCTAAGCCGCGCACGGCTACACGCGGGAGGGTCCAACCCTCGTGTGCTCGGGTACGTGGTGTCGCAACACACCAAACGCCTGCTTGCGCAGACGCCCCTGCGGGGGCCAACTACTCGAGTTGTCCTGCTAGAGCACAGGTAATTCAAATTATGGATGTAATTGAAAGGAGACGTTACTCACGCCGTGATGCTGTTGTTGAGGTCCAGGGGAGATCTAAGAGATATGCAGGAGTGACTGCCCGTCAGCAAATGGTTGCAGATTCAGCCGTTTCCGATTCTATTGCGATAGCGGTCGAAAAGGCATTGTCAAAAGCTATGGAACGATCAGCGTCAAACCTGTCGGAGACTCTAGCTCAAGTGTCGACATCACAAATGATTCAACCATTGAGTCCTTGAGCGAGTTCTAATGATAGCTCGATGATTCTTACACGGACCCTAACATCGAATGCCGAACAGCTCATGGATTCTTTATGAATTATTGCAGAAGACGCGGACAATACGAGGCCATCGACTTCAACTCAGCAGACCAACAAAGGACGCTTCTCTGGATCGAAAACAACCAGGACGTAGAAATGGACCTCCCGACGCTTAAGCGCACAAGATCACCTAACGATAATTTAACAATTTCTGTCCCGCACTCAAAAACGAAAAAGTTAGTGAAACATAGTCTTTCCATGTTAGATTCTAATCCTAACTCTTCCAGCTCTGTCCTTCAATCAAAACCCACAAAGTGCGGTAAAGACAGCCTTTCGAAAAAGTATTTTTTAAAGGACAGCACATTGGAGCAAGCGGTTTCTAAAGTAAACATTAATTCATCATAGGCTATTTGAAGGTATTACAATGGAACTACCGTTACATTATTTCTGCAGCTACGGATTTGATATATTTTTGTTCACAACTTTCTCCTAATATTATTCTTTTGCAGGAGACTTGGCTATACAATGGCCAAGGTTTTCGTATAAAATATTATCGTTCATTTCGATTGGACCATCCATCGAGAAGCGGAGTACTTGTTTTCAAAATAACAGCTAAAATGTGCCGCAAAGTAAACATTTCGTGCCAGTATATGTCTACGGAGTGTGAGACACTAGCAGTGGATGTAACTATTCCTGGTTGTTCCCCATTTTCCTTAGTTATTACATATTTTCCCACAGGCGCGCATGATATTTGTTTCCTTGATACCGTTGTAAAATCTTGTACGAAAGAAATAGTGATATCTGGAGACTTATTTTCGCATCATGTGTTTAGGGGTTTCAAAACGGACTCATGTGGAAAGCGATTGTCAGACTGGTCAATTAACCAAAATTTTTGTTGCTTAAACACGAAGACAGCTACCTTTATTCAGGGTCTTTCTAAATCAGCATTGTATCTAACATTTGCCAGTTGAGGAATTTCCGTAACTTCCTGGTCTACTGTCGACTCAGCTTCAAATAGCGACCATCATCCTATTAGGTTTGATATTGTATGCCCTGTTATTCCCCTGGAGTCTCCGACGCAAACTTTTGTCAATTACAAGAAATGTCAGAGTGCCTTGAAAATGGTCCCAACTCCCAGAAAATGGTACCCAATGACATCAAAGGCATGAAGCTTTGCTCTGTATTAAATAGTCCCAATTTAATGTTAACATAAGTAAAAGTACTACCTGTCCTTGGTGGAATGCGGATTGCACGCGGGATTATAGACGACGAAAAACCGTGTGGAAGAAATTACTTTACAATCAGTGTCCGAGTAACTGGGGTGATTATAAGTTCGCAGCTGCTGCGTTCAAGAGAACAGTATCGAACGCGAAATACGAGTATGAAGAAAAACACCATGACTTCCTCTCTAAGCCCAGCAACAAAAAAGCTCTGTTCAGATTCCTTCGATATAGAAAATTCATACCGACACCAGTGAATTCTGAATCGATAATGCTTTCACCACGCGAGATATTTGCTTCTTTAGAATTCCTAAGAAAGGGCTTAGATCAACGCTTAACATCACGCTTGCCGAATGGGCCACTAAGGCCTCCCATCGCCGATGATATTGTGGAAGTCACACTGTCAGAGCTCTCTATTGTCCTTAGATCTCTGCCTGCCTCCGCTCCAAGTCCTGGCGGCATTTCCAATGCCATGCTAAAAATCTTGTTTGAAATGTCTTCTGATGACATTCTGAACACAGTGAATGATACCCTAAAAAAATGCTTGGATTCCATTAGAATGGAGGACAGTAAAAATTATTCCGCTGATTAAAAAAACGAGCTGGCTACAATCTTGACAACATTAGGCCTATATCTCTTTCATCAAATATGGTAAAACTAATTGCGGGAGTTTTATATGAACGTATGATGGATCATATATATGAAAATTCGTTACTGAGCCCAAGTCAAACAGCTTTCCGACCCGGTCTCTTCATTTGGTGTGCGCATGCAGATTTGGAAAGCGGCATCCAACTTGCTCAGCATAGAAAAGAAGTTAGTGCTTTAGTGACTCTTGACATAGCGAAAGCTTATGACAGCTCTCTACTGCTGGACAGATTACAGTCCTGTAATTCTCCGAGATATTGTCGCAGCCTAGTAGGAGGCGGGAAAGCCGGTGTAGAGGACGTGTAAAAGCACTTTTATGAGAGTAGTCAACACGACGTCGTTGTCGCTTCTGTTTTTCCACTCGCGCGCTACTTCGGCGTCGTTCTCATCGCCTGGCACATACCCGCGGCGACCATATAGGATGTGACATTTGCCCCCCCTTTGAAAAAAAAAGAGGCATCGTCCCGATGCACCAACCGCTGCAGCCTGTGCACAGACGGCGCAAAGTTGTGGTCATGAGGAAATGTATGGCTTCATACAAAGCACGTGCACAACCTCGGGCAGATGCCGCCGGCGTTTGGAGCAGTTATGGCTGTCGGGGACAACTTCATAATTCACATCGCTGAGGCGGTGCAGAACTGTGTACGGGCCGAAGTATCTTCGCAGGAGCTTCTCAGACAGCCCCCACCGACGAATCGGAGTCCAGACCTACACCTGGTCACCGACGTTGTATGTGACGGGTCTGTGCCGAAGACTGTAGTGTCGGGCATCGTATTCCTGTTGTTCTTTGATTCGCAAACGCGCAAGCTGCCTGGCTTCCTCTGCGCGTTGCGTAAACTCTTCGGCACAAGTCTCGTCGTCACCGCACTCGTGTGGCAGCATTGCGTCCAATATTGTTGTCACTTCGCGTCCGTAAACGAGGTTGAAAGGCGTCACACGTGCTGTCTCTTGGCGAGCCGTGTTATAGGCAAATGTAACATATGGTAATATCTCGTCCTAGTTCTTGTGGTCGACGTCTATGTACATACCCATCATGTCTGCCAGAGTCTTATTCATAGGTTCTGTCAGCCCATTGGTTTGGGGATGATAAGCCGTGGTCTTTCGGTGAGTGGTGCCACTTAGTCGCAACGCGGTATCCAGAAACGCAGCCGTGAGCGCAGATCCTGTCTGTTATGACCACTACGGGAGCGCCGTGCCTTAGGACGACGGCTTCGACGAAAAATCGCGCTGCTTCGGCTGCTGTTCCACGTTGGATAGCACCTGTTTCGGCGTATCGAGTAAGATAATCCGCGACGACGATTATCCATCTATTTCCGGCAGTAGACAGTGGAAACGGACCTAAAAGGTACATGCGAATTTGTTCGAACGGCACTTGCGGTATCTAAACAGGATGCAGCAGTCCAGCTGGCTTGCCGGGTAGGGCTTTGCGGCGCTGGCAATCCAGGCATGTCTGTGTGTAACGTTTCACCATCGACGCAAGTCTCGGCCAATAGTACTTTAGCCTAATTCTTGCCAATGTCCGAGTGTAGCCCAAGTGACCAGCGGTCGGCTCGTTGTGACAGGCATGTAGGACTTCTTCGCGAAGAGATGCGGGAATGACGAGTAGGTAGCTGCTGCCATTAGGTGAAAAGTTATTTTTATAGAGAACGTCGTGGCGTAAGCAAAACGAAGGCAGCCCTCTCGCGAATAACCTCGGCACGCTGCTTGTTTTTCCCTCTAAGTAATCGAAAAGAGGAACCAGTTCTGCGTCCTCGCGTTGGTCGCGTGAAACGTCGACAGTATCTAGCACGCCTAGAAAACCCGCGTCATTATTGTCGTGGACTGCAGTCTCAACAGGAGACCGAGAGAGGCAGTCGGCGTCGGTGTGTCGTTTCCCCGATTTGTACGCAACCATGAAGTCGAACTCTTGAAGCTGAAGACTCCAGCGCGCAAGCCGACCGGCTGGATCTTTTAAATTAGTCAGCCAGCAAAGTGCATGATGGTCACTGACAACGGTGAAAATCCGACCATACAAATATGGCCGAAATTTCAGGACGGCCCACACCAGTGCGAGACATTCTTTTTCTGTAGTGGAGTAGTTAGCCTCCGTCCCTGATAGCGTCCTGCTGGCGTAAGCAATCACTCTTTCGGTGCCGTCCTGCCGCTGTACAAGCACTGCACCAAGGCCGACATTACTAGCGTCGGTATGAAGAATCGTCGGAGCGTCTTAATCAAAGTGTGCGAGGACGGGAGGCGCCTGCAGCCGTTGCCGTAGGTCGTGAAATGCCCGTTGCTGGTCTTCACCCCACACGAAGGGGACATCTCTGGTGAGACGTGTTATTGGCCATGCGATGCGCGAAAATTCCGCAAAAAACCGTCGGTAGTAGGCGCAAAGGCCCAGAAAACGTCACACGGCCTTTTTATCTGATGGCGTTGGAAAATTGGCAACGGCAGAGATTTTATCAGGGTCAGGCCGGACACCTTCACGACTAACAACGTGACCGAAAATTGAAGTTCTTCAAAGCCAAAACGGCACTTTTCAGGTTTTAAAGTTAGACCAGCTGAGCGTATTGCTTCAAAGACCGCCTTTAGTCTTCGTAAGTGTTCCTCGAACGTTACGGAGAAAACAATCACGTCGTCGAGGTAGACCAGACAGGTTTGCCATTTGAGGCCTGAGAGTACAGTGTCAATTAGTCGTTGAAACGTTGCCGGCGCAGAACACAAACCGAAGGGGAGCACCTGAAATTCATAAAGTCCGTCGAGCGTCACAAAAGCGGTCTTCTCACGGTCTCGCTCATCGAATTCTACTTGCCAGTAGCCGCTTTTCAAGTCCATCGACGAAAAGTAACGTGCGTTTCGTAGCCTGTCCAGGGAATCGTCGATACGCGGTAGCGGATAAACGTCTTTGTGATCATGTTGAGTTTTCGGTAGTCGGCGCAGAAGCGCAGGCTACCATCCTTCTTTTTCACCAATACGACAGGCGATGCCCAAGGACTATTAGATGGCCGAATAACGCCGTCCTCAAGCATCGCCTTCACTTGTGTTTGGATTGCCTTGCGCTCTTTCGGTGCTACACGATAAGGATTCTGCCGAATTGATCTGGCGTCGGCTTCGGTGACAATACGGTGCTTAGTGAGCGGCGTCTGGCTAACTCGTGACGTGGATGAGAAGCAGCTCTTAAATTCATCGATGAACTCAAGATGACTGCTGCGTTCGACAGGCGATAAGGTCGGACTGATATCAACCGCAGGGGCAGGCATAGCCACGGTGAACGTCGCGTGCTCCACTGAGAGGCAGTCCTGTATAAAGGTAAATTCGTCGAAGTAAGCAACAGCCGCGCCTTTAACAATGTGTCGACTTTCCCTGGTAAAATTCGTCAGCAGGAGTTCAGCACGTCCGTAGTCTACGTTAATTACGGCCCTGGCGATGGAAACGCCTGGACTCAGTACCAGTGCGTCGATGTGTTCAGCGACGCCAGTCCCAGTGTCCAAGTTGTCACAGAGAACAGGCACGAAGGAACAGCTTCGCGGCGGAAGGGTGACGTCGTCGTCGGCGATACGTAAGCGGGGTCGACGTCATCTGAACGCGCAGAAAATGTGACGACGAGGTCACGGACACAAATCACTGCACCATACTTTCTCAAAAATCTATCCTCAATATAAGTTCTTTACAACACTCAAGGAGAATGACGAGGGTGGCGACGGAGGTTGCACCGTCGATTACTATTCTGGCTGTGCATTTTCCAATCGGCGTCATCAACTGGCCACCGGCAGTTCTGATGTTGGGCCCAGTCCACCGCGTCTTAACTTTTCGAAGCCTGCCGCCAGCGTTTGACTGATTATGGAAAAATGCGAATCAGTATCGACGAGAGCGGCCACTTGGTGGCCGTCAATGCAAATGACAAGATCGGCGCTGACGGCGTCGGTTACAGGAGGTGTGGTTGGAGTCGTCGGAGTTGTAGAGTCGTCGATCGTCGGAGATGGGGGCTCTTGGGTAGCTAGCCGGTTTGCAACCTCACCCCCGGAGGTCTCTGCGTCTAGTTTCCCCGGCGCGGGCTAGGGGACCTGCCCCTAGAGGCGTCAGAAAAACCTCGACGGGTCGGTGGGGTGTAACGAGCCGGAGATGGGGAACGCGATCGAGGCGTCGGTGAACCTTCTGGCCGAAAGTTTGTATAATTTCCGTCGCATGCACGTGCAGCATCAGACACAGGGTAATTGCAGCTGGGAAATCTTGGATACCCAGCCGCGCGGTAGTGGCACGCGCGGTAAACATGTCCTGCTTCGCCGCTATGAAAGCATAGCGTCCGGCGGTCAGCGGTGCGCCACAAATCGGTCTTTCGAAGCGGGTAGCCGGCAGGGGATTCGCCGTAGAAACGAGGCGCAGCGACCGACTGGCGGCGATACGGCATAGTTGGCGGCGGCTGTGACTGTCGAAAATGGGGCGTCGGGGGTGGCGGTGATGGCTGCATCGTAGTGGTCGACGGTGTCAGCAGCATCGAAGTGGCGGGAGCTGGACGACAGACAGCTTCCGCGTAGGTCAATCGTCACGGCACCGCCTGCCAGTCGGGCGAAGAAAAGGCCTCTCGAACTTCCTCCCGAACGATATCAGCGACAGAAGCCACCGCTGGTGCCATGGGAGAGATCCCGAGCTGCCGGATCTCCTCTCGCACAATCTCTCGGATGACTTCACGCAGAGACGCGCTGCAGCTCTCAGGTAGAATTGAAACATTCACCGGCGAGCTCTTGCGATCATATTGACGGTACCGTTGCGCTAGTGCCCGTTCTATAGCGGTAGCCTCCTTGGTAAATTCGGCCACTGACGTCGGTGGGTTCCTCACGGGCCCGGCAAACAGTTCGTCCTTCACTCCGCGCAAGAGATAGCGCAACTTCTTTTCTTCGGCCATCTCAGGGTCTGCTCTGTGGAAAAGGCGGGCCATGTCTTCTGCAAACATGGCAACGCTCTCGTTTGGTTTTTGAATACGGGATTCAAGTAGGCGCTGCGCGTTGTCTATTCTGTCGCTACTAGTGAACGTGTCTAGCAGCTGTGTGCGGAAGGCATCCCACGTGGTGAAATTCCTCTCCCGGTTCACAAACCACGTCCGCGCACTGTCTTGAAGCGCAAAATAGACATTAGACAGCTTTTGCTGGGAGCCCCAGTCATTATAACTGGCGACACGCTCAAATTGGTCCAGCCAATCTTGGACATCTTCAAGAGCGTCGCCATGGAAACTTTCTGGTATCTTAGGATTCTGCAGCGTCAGCTGCGATGGAGTTGCAGTAGCCATGGCGGAAGTAGGTTAACGCGTTCGAGCAGGGTCCTGCAAAGGGTTCAACTCGGGCGTCAGTCCTAGCAGGCGGCGACTGTACCGCTGAACACGAGTTTTGACGAACGAAGGTGATTTCGCTTTCGAGGTATGGCTCCGCGAAGGGGTGCCGAGCATGAGACAATCCTACCCCGCACCTCCACCAGTGTCGCAGCCTAGTAGGAGACGGAAAAGCCGGCGTAGAGGACGTGTAAAAGCACTTTTATGAGAGCAGTTACTGCGACGTCGTTGTCGCCCCCATTTTTCCACTCGCGCCCTGCTTCAGCGTCGTTCTCATTGCCTGGCACATACCCGCGGCGACCATATAGGATGTGGCAATATATAACTGCGTGGATTTTTGAATTTCTAAGAAACAGAAAATTTCATTGTTTTCAAAACGGCTTTTCTTCAAGAAAGCTTGATCAGACAGGAGGGGTGCCCCAGGGGGCTGTTCCGTCTCCTGTACTATTAAACCTATTGATGAGTTCAGTACCCCTGCACCAGGATGTGAATCGGTATGTCTATGCAGATGATATTGCATTTTTCCCGACAGCTAGAGACATCAATTCCCCTCACATGTCTTTGCAAACGTATCTCTATACTCCACAGACGTGGTTTCACAATCTGTATCTGCCAGTAAACGGAAACAAAAGTGCAATCCTTGTTTTTCCGCTTTCTGGGCCGATACACTTATCATTAGCATATGAACAGAGAACCATTCCTCAGGTAGAGTCGCTTAAATGCTTCGGTATCATATATGCCGCAAAACTTAACTGGCGTTCTCACATAGAAAATAATGGAACGAAGGGGACACGAGCCGTAGGATTACTAGTTAGAATCAGTAACCGGGGTTCTGGTATGCGAAGTGACAGACTAATTATGATTTATCGTATATAAGTACGACCGATTCTAGACTTTGGCTGTGTTTTCTTCTCAGGAAGTGCAAAATATAAATTAAGATCACTTGTTCTCTTAGAAAGAGAAGCTCTTCGACTATTTTTAGGTCTTCCTAAATTCGTTGCTAATGATGTATTCTACCAGGAAGCGCGCCTACCTACTCTTCACACGCGATTTCGCATGCTTACGGTTCAAACCTACTTAAGAGCTTATGAATCTTCACTACGATGCGGACAATATGAATTTAATTAGTGAATCAAATGCCTCTTTTTGAGAACACGTGGTCACGGTTGCATACCTCACAAGTTGTATTTGTGCAAGCACAATTAGCACCATTAAATGCTCCCTTAGAGAAATAATTCCGCTTCATAGGTCTCCAGGTTCGCTAAAAAATGAATTTGCAGACATTTTACCTAACAATGCGAAAGTTCTGCCCACAACATATTTGAATGGCCGTTTACATGAATATTTGGCCCGTTTCAAAGTAAGTATAATAGCGACCGATGCTTCTTTGTGAGAAGAGATGGCAGGCGTGGGTATCTACTCACCATCCCTTGATTGGTCTTTTTCACTTCGCCTATCAGGTTACACATCAATTTTTGATGCCGAACTTCTGGCAACAGTTCTTGCCTTGCGGAAATTACCCCTTCATACTACAAAAGTTATTATCGTCACAGATTCTCCATCTGTATACAGCGGACTTACTGCGTCTACAAATTCGACAGCATTGAGCACGTTTCATTCATTAGCTCTGCCTCACTTAAGTTGAGTTCATATCGTATGGGTCCCAGGCCACCGACGCTTTCATATTGTTGCGTGTGGAAAGACACAGAAAGAAGAGGCTATTTACAGGCTATTTACACTGGAGCCAGGTAGCCAGGCCGACACTCGCTCGCGCCAAAGCACCGACCAACTTCATCGTCGTTCTCGCGGCGGCTCGTTTCTTGAGCATCGCTCGATGAGATCGTAATACTACCCCCACCACCCCCCCGGCGGCAAAAGCACCGTCATGGTGCTGTTAAATATCCAAGGCGCGTGAAGAGTTGTAGGGCTTGAGTCGGGCAAAGTGGACAATGTCACTGGTTGTCACAGCGGAGGACGTAGTGGGCGTGGCTAGAACGATTTCATACGTGACATCGGTCACTTTGCGCAGCACGCGATATGGACCTGTGTAACAAGAAAGGAGTTTTTCACATAGGCCAACTTTACGCGAAGGTGACAAAAGCAACACGAGGCTGCCGGGCACAAAATGGACATCACGGTGACGGAGGTCGAAGCGTTACTTCTGCTTGCCTTGAGACACTTGTAAATGAGCGTGCGCAAGTTGGTGAGCCTGGTCAGCATGGGCGATTGCTTAACGGGCATACTCGCTAGTTGAAGCTGTGGCGGACGGAAGCAGAGTGTCCAGTGGTAGCGTTGGTTCGCGGCCATACAAGAGGTAAAACGGGGAAAAGCCAACAGTTTCGAGACGGGAAGAGTTGTATTCAAAGGTAATGTATGGTCATGGTGGTCATGGTGGTCGTCGGAAACGTATTTGGATAGCATGTCTGTAAGGGTGCGGTTCAAGCGGTCAGTGAGGCCGTTCGTTTGGGGATGGTAGGAGGTGGTCAATTTATGCCGTATTGAGCAGGCACGCATGATGTCGTCGATGACTTTGGCCAAAAACGTACGGCCATGGTCTGATAGCAAGTGACGCGGAACACCATGCATCAAAATAATATCATGTAGGAGGAAGCCCGCAACATCAGTTGCGCAACTGGTCGCAAGAGCACGGGTTACGGCGTAGCGGGTCGCGTAGTCCACCGCGACTGCAACCCACTTGTTCTCTGATGTAGATTCCGGAAATGGGCCGAGAAGGGCTAAGCCAACACGATGAAAGGGCTCGGAAGGAATGTCGAGCGGCTGCAGGTAACCAGCGGGGAGCTGGGAAGGCTTCTTGAGTCGTTGGCAAACTTGACAAGCGGCGACATAACGTCGTACGGAACGGGCAAGACTTGGCCAGAAAAAAACGGCGACGTACACGGTCATACATTCGAGATACGCCGAGATGTCCTGCCGTTCGTGCGTCTTGGAGCTCTTCTATAACGGTAGAGCGGAGGTGTTTAGGTATTACAAGTAGGAACTCAGAGCCGTACGGATGAAAGTTACGACGGTACAAAGTACCGTCGCGGAGGACGAAGAGGCGTACAGTAGCATCGGCCGGGGAGTGCTCAAAACGGTCGATGAGTGCTCTGATGTAGGCGTGACGGCGTTGCTCGTCGGCGAAATGAAGCAGCTGTGATACAGAGAATACGCAAGAAGCACTGGCAATATTAGCGGAGTCAGAGTCGTCAACAGGGTAACGCGACTAGCTGTTAGCGTCTTGGTGCAGGCGGCCAGTCTTGTACACCACGGAATATGAAAATTCTTGTAGCCTCAAAGCCCATCGAACAAGCCGGCCTGTAGGATCTTTTAGCGAAGAGAGCCAGCAGAGAGCATGATGGTCAGAAAAAGGGCGACCGTAAAGGTAAGGACGGAACTTCGCAACCGCCCATACTACAGCAAGGCATTCTTGCTCCGTAATGAAATAGTTGCGCTCCGATGGTGTGAGGAGGCGGCTCGCATAAGCAATAACGCGATCCTGGCCACGCTGACGCTGGGCAAAAACGGCACCTACGCTATGACCGCTGGCATCTGCACGCAATTCTGTAGGTCATCAGGGTCAAAGTGGGCGAGAAGGGATGGTGAGGAGAGAAGAGTAACGAGACGAGAGAAGGCGGCGGCTTCTGCAGTACCCCACGAGAATTGTACGCCTTTCTTCAAAACATTAGTGAGGGGTCTAGCAATTGCCGCAAAATCTTGAATAAAACGACGAAAGTACGAGCATAGCCCTACAAAACTTCGAACGTCTGCGGCTATCTTCGGAACTGGAAAGTCTCGGACAGCGCGAGTTTTGTCGGGATCAGGCTGTACTCCGGAAGCATCAACGAGATGGCCCAGAAGACTAGTTTGCCGGTGGCCAAAACGACATTTCGACGAATTAAGTTGCAGCTTCGCCTTTCGAAATACATCAAGTATAGCTGTAAGACGTTCAAGGTGAGTGTCGAACGTTGGCGAGAAGACGATCACGTCGTTGAGGTAGCAGAGGCATGTGGACCATTTCAAGCCTTGGAGCAAGGAGTCCATCATACGCTCGAACGTGGCAGGGGCGTTGCATAATCCAAACGGCATTACTTTAAATTGGTATAGGCCATCAGGTGTGATGAACGCGGTTTTTTCTCGGCCCATATCGTCAACAGCAATCTGCCGGTATTCCGGACGAAGATCAATAGACGAGAAATAGCTAGAACCGTGCAGGCAGTCAAGGGCGTCGTCTATACGTGGGGGCGGGTAGACGTCCTTCTTAGTAATGTTGTTCAGATGACAGTAGTCCACACAGAAGCGCCACGTGGCGTCCTCCTTCTTAACCAACACCACAGGTGACGCCCAGGGACTCGAAGAAGGCTCAATTATGTTTTTCTCGAGCATTTTGTTGACTTCGTTTTGAATTACTCGGCGTTCCGACGCAGAAACTCGATAGGGTCGTCGGTGAATAGGCGTAGCATCGCCAGTAAGAATCCGATGCTTGACCACGAGCGTCTGGCCTAAAGGGCGATCGTCGATGTCGAAAATATCTCGGTAGGACGATGATACTTGGTAAAGCTCTTCAGCCAGCGCCGAGGACAGGTCCGTCGCAACTATTGCTATTTTCATTATATTGGGATCGGCACCGTGGGCTGGCGCGAGGGGCCTGCTAAGCTCGCGAGAACCATTGGTCGATAACGCTGCCAGGTATTGGTCGCCGAAACAATCAACGGAGGCAAGGCAAATACCTTGCGGTAGAATTTGCTTTGCCAATCCAAAGTTACAGACAGGCATACGAGTGCGGTTACCAGTAATATTAATCATACTGTGAGGCACTGTAACGTCATACCTTATTGGAATGTCGGGCAGAAGAGTGACGAGGTACTCGCCATCAGGAACTAGTGGGAAAGACAGCAGTTCAATGTTGGCTATTAACTTTGGCTGCAGGAGAAGAAAGCCGGTTGGACGTAAGCGGCAGTGGGGTGCGTCAGAAGGTTCTTCGGGCATTGGCAACTCAAGGCGAAGGGTACTGGAAGAGCAGTCAATAAGAGCAGAATGTGCGGAGCGAAAATCGAGTCCAATAATGAGGTCGTGGGGGCAATCAGCAATTACGGTGAAGAGGACAGGAGTGTGGCGGCCAGCGATGCTGACGCGTGCCGTACACATGCCGATGATAGGCACAGTACCATCCGCAACGCAGACGACGCGTGCCGACGCTGGGTTGAGGAGTTTGTTCAGTCGTCGTCGGAAGGCAGCACTCGTAATTGAAAGATGTGCTCCTGTATCGATGAGTGCCGTGACAGGATAGCCGTCAACGTCAACGTCAAGAAGGTTTCGGTTCGTGGGTAACGTGAGCAGAGGATTTGAGGGCAGGGTGGACAACGCAGCTTCACCTCCAGAAGCTGCAGTGCCTAGCTTTCCGGCTTGGTCTGGGAGGCGATAGGCGGCGAAGAGAAGCGACGGGGTTGGGCGAACGAGACTCATTGCGTAGAGGTGAGGGCGAGCGGCTGTACCGAAGGTTCGGAGCAGGAGCATCAGCGGCAGTGGATTCATGGTGGTTGGTATAGGGAACGGAAGGTCCAAAGGTGCGGGAATAAGCGGCGGTGTATGTCCGTGGTGGCCATTGGTTACGGCAGTGACGAGCGACGTGGCCGATGCGACAGCAGTGGAAGCAGCTCGGCCTGTCATCAGGGGTACGCCATACGTACGGATTGCGGCGTGATGTGGCGGAAAAGGACTGCCGAGGACGAGGAGGGCCGCTAGAGAACTAGGGAACGCTGGGTTGAGACGTGGAACACACGGAGTTCAGACCCATGTTCTCAAATTCCTGTCGAACGACGGCCTGGATCATCGCAATGGTGCTTGCTGGCGGATCGGGAGGCGTCGTGAAGAAAGCTGGCGAACAGGTGACCTCGAGTTCGCGGCGAACAGTACGGGTGACGGCGTCACAGGTGGTGGCCTGACGTGGTCGACCCTCACATGTCGACGTAGCAGCAGTGTTGGGTAGCCGCGTGATGTAGTGTGTGATACGGCGGCTCTTAGCTTGTTCAAGGCGACGGCATTCTTTGATGATGGCGTCGATAGTCGAGACGTTGCCGAAAACAAGCAAATTGAAAGCGTCGTCGGCGATGCCCTTTAGAATATGTGACACTTTATCGGCTTCGGACAAAGCATCGTCAGTTTTGTGGCATAGAGCTAAGACGTTGAGGATGTAGGAAACGTACGGCTCCGTAGATGACTGAACACGAGACGCAAGAGCCTTTCTCGCGGCAGCCTTGCGCCCAATGGGGTCGCCGAACAGTTCCCGTAGCTTCACTTTGAAATTCTCCCAACTGGTTATCTCGTCGTCACGCGTTTGGTGCCACACGCGTGGGCTGCCGCCGAGATAAAAGATGACATTGGCGAGCATAATCGTTGGGTCCTACCTGTTATTAGCACTGGCGTGTTCATAGAGTTTGATCCAGTCGTCAACATCCTGGCCCTCCAGGCCAGAGAGCACACCTGGGTCGCGATGTGGGGCGACCGTGACGATTGGAGCAGTGGGACAAGCGGAAGCCGTTGCAGAGGTGGGCGCGTCACCGGGAGGCATTGTGACAAGCTCGGTGTGCCGACCACTTCTGAGTTCCGTGGTAAGGACGGGGATCGCTGACCTCCACCAGAATGTTGCCTGTGGAAAGACACAGACAGAAGAGGCTATTTACAGGCTATTTACACTGGAGCCAGGCCGACACTCGCTCGCACCAAGCGCACCGACCAACTTCATCGTCATTCTCGCGGCGGCTTGTTTCTTGAGCATCGCTCGATGATATCGTAATAATATCAATGAAATAGCCGATTCCTTAGCACGAACTTTTTTAACAGGTCCTGTGCTCTCTGTGCTGCCGGCAACTGCGCGCATCACTGCAGCCAGATGTAGGGAGTTTTCTTTGATCAAAGGCAAAAAAGGCCTGTCATTAGCAAAATTTACAGATTTTTTGCATCTAAGTTATTCTTGGAACGGGCAATGGAAAACCGGAAATTCGAGGGTTCATTTATTAGACCGCGTTGTCGTATTTCAACACTTAATTTTTACTTGCACAAATATGGTTCTGCTTTACTTCTGCACTTCGTTTCTTAGGCTTAATTTCCTTTCTTCTCTGATCTGATACAGCATTTTCCTTCATTATTATTTGCAGGAGGCTTTGACACTTTCGCTAAATGCGGTATTACTGATATTTTATTTCTCAGGGCTTTTAGTTTCGATGTGGTGCGGTTAGAAACGTTGCGTCCAGAAACGATGGCTTGCAGCAAATCCCGCCTACTAAGCAGAGGCCCAATCCGCTCTCATCTTCCCCCAATGTACGACGGTAACTCCGTGCAAAGACAATAAATCTAATCGATCTAAGGGCGGCACTCTTACTAACACGTTGGTAAACTAAATGCAGCCTAACCATCGTTAAAATGAATACAAACTATAGACTGTGCTCAAGCGCCACGCCATCTGTTGGCTCTCTCACACCTTGGGGGAGGAAGGGGAGGGGGTCATCGGCGTGAGAAATTCGCTGTCAGTAATTAGAAGCTGCACACGCCAAAGGCGAGAATGGGAGCGTCACTGTTAGGGTATTAGTGCTTATCCCTAAGTGGGTTATCATTTTTGTAGCTAGAAAATACAGTGGAGTTGCGTTTACTGACGACGGCTACGCTTTTTAGTTATGTATGATAAAAGCAGAAAACTATGAAGTCTTGCATTAGGTAATACTTAAATAGAACATAATAACATGCAGTGACACTATAATAGCAAACAAAACATCTTTCGAGCAAGTTACAGTTAAACTATGCTTGCGGTACAACAGAGGTCAGGTCGAAAGGCAGAGAGAGAAGTGTTAACGAGAAAAGGACCTCACTGGCTACCCTGACGGTTGACGGAAGAAAGGAATATATATTTGTAGCGAAGTTTCAGATGCACGCATGAGGCCCAATTGCACACGATGCAGGAGAGGAAATATTCATCACAAAATACCAGCGCCTTCAAGAAACCGTTCAAGTTCTTTCAGTGTTTTGAGACGCAGTACTTTTTTTGGGCGGCCGCGGCGGCCGCATTTCGATGGGAGCGAAATGCGATAACACCCGTGTACTTAGATTTAGGTGCACGTTAAAGAACCCCAGGAGGTCCGCATTTCCGGAGTCCCCCACTACGTACGGCATGCATCATAATCAGAAAGTGGTTTTGGCACGTAAAACTCCATAATTTTTTACTTTCCTTGGCCATTGGCCTAATACTTTGAAAAGTGAAAAAGTTTGGACGTGAATCCAGTAACCATAGTTCTTGCTCGAGGGGTAGCCTATGTGAATTTTGCTTGCGCCACTCGGGAAATAGGCGGTAGACGTCCTCGACGTCATGGCATTGCCACATAAACGGGGTCGTAGCCGCGTAAACATGTTGAAGAGGACGCACGCATAATTCGAAATAATAAATGCTTTGTGTAAGCAGTCCCGAGGCGCAGACGATGTAAGAAGGTGTCGATGCGTCATGGAAACTCAGAGTCTCTTGTTACTCAAGATATGGGTCAACTACTTGCAAGAATAATAAGTTTCGGTTCTCTGTGAAGCAATTCGATACACGTAATTCTCTCGTGAGGCTTCGTAAGATTCCCAGTGTGCCAGTGTGAGACATGGGAACAAGGCGGGTTTCCAAATTGCCATGAGCCGCTTTTGCCAATGTAAGCGCAATTTCCTTTCTTAAATTTCTGTTGTGGTCTGGAACCAACTAGAATACCACAAGTTTTAACCCTGCAGCTTGAATGAGCTCATCTAGGTGAGCGTAGGTCAGATGGGCGTCTATTTGTTCTAGAGGGGTATTTTCAATAAACCTAACAGTCACGAAAGAATTGGTGCTGATCACCTACTTTATTGGCTTCTCTGACCGTTTGATGCAGCCGATGGCTCGTGAAATGGCTACGAGCTCATGATTTTGTTTAAGACTCAAGATGACCCTAAAGACAGGAATATTATTGATGGAATTCTGGAATAATTGATGTTGAAGTTCAGATTTTTTTGGTTATGGAGCCACAGGAACCACACGAATGAAGTCGGATATTTTTCAAACAGACGATGTGAAGCCATGTGCACCGCAGCGACCGCTCAGTCCAATTTCACTGCGAAGGCTGTTTACTTATTTTTCGCTCATTGGTAGTTAGAGAAGCCCGGCAGGGTAGTTGAAATTCACATGCAAGAAAGTCGACATAGTGAGCTACGGAACGTGCTTTGGGAACACACACTACCTGTGTTCCGGGTCGACTCCGCATGTATGAAACGAGAGGGTGTGAGCAAGTGATGCGCTCTGGGCGCTCGTCGCCGAAACGTGTTTCTCCTTGTTCCTGGCATTTAAGTTTAAATCCCTGAGGTCTTTCATGTAATAAATACGTAATAGTTTACATGCCCAATCGATATAGAATTAGATGACGCGCACCTGTATATTTTCTTTTTGTATATGACGTAGTACTTTTGGATCGCGGATGCGAACATTGTGAGCGTTGTTTGCCTTTGTATGAAATGGAGTGTAGTTGAAAAAGGTGGCGACACGTCTCCACGTTTCTGCATTGAAAGCAGCTTTCGTGAACTCTGCAAGTGCTAGCGAACTTGATGTCGCTGAGAGAGATGTTGAGAGGGATGGATGTCTCTCTCAACAACCGCAGAATGTCAACGACGCCCGCAGAATTGCGCAAATTACGCCAGTTTGCCAGATTGTCAGAATCTTTGCTATTAGAAAACTATGCTTGAACGTTGTGATTTGTGGGTAATTTACTTCCTTTTTAGGGAATTCCCAAAGGGCTCTCGAAAGCACATTGACACATGCCCTTCGAACAGCCAGTCTTATGCAGTAAGATTGTGAAGCGAGCCTCCCCAACGAAATTTCTAGCGGAACACGTAACATAATCTCGAGTACAACGTACGGCCCATCATCACAACCACCAAACACCGACACACGCTCGCGTGACGCTCAATTAGACGCCTCGAATTCTCGTACCGGAGAACGAGAGCATCACTCCTGAACACTTGTCTACAAATGTAAACGTAACGATTCTAGTGCAATGCTGTTTATTCCCTCTGGCGCTCCGCCAGCATTATTAACGGGTTCAGTCAGCTGTGAATGACAGATGATGGGAAAGGAATTGAATTGAGGTAAAGGAACCGCTGCACCGATGATATCGGCTCTGCTTTGAAGGTGCGGCGCGGAGGCAGCGACTGAGTTTACGCCTAACGCCACGTGGAATGCAAAGTACCATACATTACTAAGCCATCTGAATAAAACTAAAGGTAGCCACATACTTTTATCCTGCCACCGTCGTTGCTGCGATGAGCATGCAAGGAGGCAGCATAGAAGGCCTGCATATGCCAACTGGTTGAGCGCCGTGACGTGGTGCTTTACACGCCGCTTTTCTCTATTTTTTCTTCTTTCCGCTTCTCGGCGCGCTCGCCACCATGACGGCCGTCGAGTATCTGCGGCGGGGCATACGGCATGTTTTGGCTAGGTTTCGTGGATAACCGCTTCATTGAAGAAATCAGTGATTTTTTTATATGTTAGCGATTGATTTTAAGTGTACTGGAGGTGCAAACATGTGCGAACGGAGCTTTCTTTTTTTTGTGACGGATTACGGAGCTCAGGCATGGGTAAGCTTAAGCACGGGTGCTATTCTCGGCGCTTGTTCAGATATATTTTTTCATGATTGCGCTACCGTGAACAGGTGTACGAAGCTATAGACTGCGTAGCCGGTGCGCTGTCATATATCATGCTAATAACACACATTATTATTGTGCCGCTGAGAGTGCATACACTGTAAATGAAAATAAATTCACCTAGAAGTTTTTAAGAGGTGATGTGCCCTAAAACATGCCCATCCATGAACATTTATTCCGATGTATGGGAGCAATACAGCGCCATTCCCTCGTTTTAGTCCGTTGGCTAGCTGCGGGAGGATTAAGGCGACATGACGCGATTTTACTGCGCTTAAAAATCTTGTTCGCATGTGAAAACTCCGACAGGGAGTTTTAAAAAACCCCTCCGTCGAAACAGGTTGGTCACGTGGCACTTCCCATGAGGCTGTGCGCCTCACCAGCGACCAGGCGCGTTCGGCGGAGTCGGCAGTGCTCATGGCTGACGGTTTGTTTACATCTGTGCAGTGTCGTTCCGTGACAGCTTTTCGTCAACTTGTTTCCCGTATTTCCTTCTAGAAAATGTTATAGGCGTGCCTGAAGCTCACTGTATATTTCAGCTTCAAATGTGTTAGCTCTGATGACTTTTCTGACAAAGATGAATGCAAGAGCAACGTTTTCAAGTTCGGAAAAAGGCTTAGGTATACCTCGAAGCTGCTCACTGACTCACGATGTCGGCTCGGCTCAGGTTCTGACTGTTTTCGTACTGCGTCATCGTGGCTTGTGTTCTTCAGTACGTGAAATGCGACTTTTATTTCCACATGAGTACGTGCTGACAATGGCCGGTGTAATATTTGAAAGGACCGCCTAGCAATCGCAACAGCAGCCACTGTTCGAGCGATGACGTCCGTGCTAGTCGCACATGAATGGTATGCTCCAAGTTCGTTGCGGTGCTGCGCGGCCACTGAAAAAGACCGGAGTGCAAGGAACTGTTTTTATGTGTATGTGTAGGGATATGCTCGCCCAGGAAAAACGGCACGACATAAGTATGCATATACTGTAAATAAACGTTCTTAGCGATGTGAATGGAATTGTTATCGTGCATTTCGGTTTTGGTCACGTTGTTGCTTCCGATATTGCATTAACGTTATGCTCTATTCCAGACACTAATTTAGAAGCATGCCTGTTGGCTCCGAGTTTCAGGATTCGATCGAGAGATCAGTGATCTAGCTCCTCTTCACAACGGAGAGAAATTGCTCGGACGCTGACCATATAGTGCGGTCTAGAAGATGTATGACTACGCACTTTTCTGTGTTACGTCGGCTGCTGTGGTTCATGCTCACAAGTAATAGTTTCTTGTTACGCTACCCCTATTTCGCAAAAAACTATTTTTTCTATGAAGAACACGCAGTTACATTTTTCTTTCTTACTGAAACTGACGCACTACTTTTTGGTATCGCGCGAAGTCGTTTCAGCAGTCATAGAATGGCATGCTGATTTGGAAAAATTACACCATCAACTTTATCTCTCACTATTCTGAATTCAAATTTTTGCGTTTATTAACGCATTCTGTTAATTTAAGATGCACAGATCTCGTATGAGCGAGCATGTGAGTCATAATTCCGAAAACAGCACAGCTGCTGGCTAGGGGGTTTCGACGCACACAGTATCGTGGCTATATGTACTGGCAGCGTTGCTTCTTGTGTGTCGCGTGTACATTGGATGCCTTTGAAAGTTCTGCATTGGGCGTTTCTGAGACGTATGTCATGATTTATGTGGTTTCATTGACTTGTTTCGTTGAATTTGACGCGGTCTTGTGTGTATGTTTCGAAATTTGAGCAGTAGCCTCCGTGTATAAATATCTTCACGCAAACTAAAGCAATACCTTTTTAGAGCGCAGCTCTTTGGCGTCCGTTCCTGGGTTTCGCGTCGTCGTCGGCGTTGTCGTCGGCCTCGTAACCAGCTCCGCCCCCCTTTCATCCCCCCAGCGCTAGCAGCGACCGACTGATACCGCTGGATGCCGCTGACGCCACTAGAGAGTCAAGATAACGTGACTGCATAGAACACCGTCGCCGCCATGCAGAAAGAGTATCAGTCAAAGGCATCAGTCAGTCGCTGCTATCTCTTCCCTCCTCCCTTTATCGTGTTGTCCGCTTGCTGCGCGCGCTTCTGCCCCCATCGTTTGCCGCTGGGTGTACACGCCGCCCCCCTCCGCTTCCGCTTACTGCTGGTTGCTCTCGACGGCGGCGATGAGCCTCCGCTTCGGCGGCGCGAACTGCAGGGTCTTCTCGGCGGCGGCGATGAGCTTCTGCTTCAGCCTCGCTTACTGCTGGTTGCTCTCGACGGCGGCAATGAGCCTCCGCTTCGGCGGCGCGAACGGCAGGGTCTTCTCGGCGGCGACGCTTAGCCTCTGCTTCCCCCACGGCTGTGACAACCTCGCGAGGCACTTGTATAGATCTCGTCTTTGAGAATCAGGCATTGGTGTACCAAGTCGAACATATATCAGTCTATTTCTCCGACCACAAAGCTTCCTTCATGACTGTCAAGAACTGTTAGTGGAGTCTTTGTTAAAGGAATACGTGTGAAAAATAAAAAAAAAATTCTGTGATAGCGCATACATGTGTTGCTCGATTTCTTTGCCTCAATCTATCCAAAAGGTGAAACAGCTTATTTGCTGCGCTCAAATTTCGCATTAGGAAGTAACGTAATCGTCGGTAATTTTTTTGATTCTCCCGTTGCACCTCGAGAAAACTCCGTCCAGTTCATAGTAAAAAATAAAAAAAGACAGCAAAAAGACTCCCATGGTTGCACGCGAAAATTCCGCTCGCACGGAGTAAAAATTCTACTCTGGTCGTACGAAACATAATAAACTCCCAACTGGGGGCTCGCTAGAGGACAAGCATTATACTGCCACGTAGAAGTTATTTCCGTTTACAGTGTAGTCAATGCTGTTAGGCGTTGCAAATATATTCTGCAAGGAGAAAATGTTCATTACCAAGTGTAAATGATTTTCACTATTCTGAGTAAGCTTTCTCGCTTTCGGCGTCTCTGTAGAATAAAGTGGGGCACGAATTTGGTGGTTCATATTGACTTGGAACTGCGCAAAGAAAAGGGGGAAAGTGCTGATTTATGGAAACTATTTCTTTGTGTAAGTTTCGTCCTTGCATGCGCCTTCTTTACAAATGAAGTACAGGTTCCACTGTGACGTTTGCGCTTGAGAGTCAACGGCACGAGTTTGAGATAAAAACATAGAAGCATTCTGACGACATAAAGAGATGCGAGCATCATGACGAAACGGCGCGAATAGTGGAGATGCTCCGTGTTGAATGCGCACGTTTTAACATGAGGCTCGCGTTATTCAGGCGAATATGCCACGCGCCTTGTGTTCGGTCATCGTGGTACTAAGATGCTTAAATTGCGGAGCTCCACACTCAAGTACGCACTTCGAGCAGCGCAAAAAAAAGCTCAAGTTGTTGAATCGGCAGCTACATAGAGCTGCACACACGCAAACGCCTGGCCTTTCGCGCGCACAGGCGAAACCTTGACTTCATCGCAGCCCTTTCACACCGGGCGAGTGTATTTAGAAATCCAAATAAAGAATCTGATGGATGCAATAGAAATAAATCGTGAAGCGGCTTGATCTGTGCAAGCCGCGACACTGTTTTTGACTGCAGGTGCGCTGGTCGTAGACGACATAACTCTCAGATAAAGCTCTGGTGAGTATATGAACATCGTGTGCATTACGTATACATTATTCGCGAGGCAAGGAGCCCTGAGTTTTTGTGCTATAACTCGACACTAAAAGGAATTTGTCCATGAAACAAGCCTCAAAAGGCTTCTAACTGGAAGCAGGCAGCCAAACCGAAGCGGAAAAGCCAGTCCATAGTCGCTTTGCCTAAAAAGCACAAGAAGCATGTGCGTTTGACAGTTTCATTGCGTTCCATCATCGCTCCTAGCACAGCACATAATAAAGAAGCCATAAACACGGTCAAAGTTTATGCGCAGACAGCCAAAACAATTTTTCATATATCACCACTCTACGTGCGAAGCCGGCGCGCGCCGGAGCGAGCGACCACACTGTGAGGGCGAGCGACGAGGGAACACGCGAGCAGCGAGGAGACCAGCAGAAGGAGAGGCCGGGCGAAGAGAGATCTCCCTACCTTCAGTTTTATTCATGGGGATTATAGAGCAGAATTTCTGTATAAGCTAGCTTTAGGAAGCACTAAGACCGCTTTTAGCTGAGGGTCATCACGTGCTCAAAACAAGCTCAACTGCGCTGAGAAGCCAACACTTCGCAGGCGCCGCCAGCACTCTGCAGGAACCGGCCGACCAAGCGCAATTTATAGCAGCATTGTTATTTTTAATTGTTTCTCTTACTCAAAGAGGCGTCGTATTCAGACGAATGCATATCCCAACCTGCACCACCTACACAGAATACACCGCACGAGGTTCACTGACGAGTGCCCGTGGTGCACAGACACATCCACACCAAAACACATCACATGGGAGTGCCCCAGGAGGCCTCCAAACATAGAAAGTCCCATATTACACCAACATCCACTAATGAGGAATAGGCTGTGGGAGGCATGGCTTGCGGACGAGGGTCGGGAGAGCCAGTTGGCTCTTCTGGACCAAGCCCAGCGAGCCGCTCGTGCCAGTGGGGCCCTGGAATAGGGGCTCCAACCATCGTGTATTATTTTATTTACATTGAATAAAGCTTTACTCTCTCTCTCTCTTACTCAATGCTGCAGGGCAAAGCTCATGCGTCGCAGGTTTCGTCTCAGTTAAATTGCGGGAAGAAAGTCATACGACGCCCTGACACCTCTTGCAGTATGACAGGCGCAATAAAAGTTCTTTTTTAAAATCTAAGAACAGCGTTGCACAAGTCACACAATAAAATATACCCACGAGAACTTTACTGAAAGTAAACTCATAAGAAATGCAGCCTTAGTCAGCGTGTGTCTGCTACACACGATATCCACAACACGGCTAAATTTGTCCGTGACGTGTACAACGCGGCATGGATATACTGGAAATGTTCGAATCGTATTAGTGGTGTAGAGGGGTCACTGTAAACAATGTATCAGTGCATGCAATTCCTCGCGTCATACATCTGGGTGAGGTTTAGGTTCGCACTTTACCTACACGGAATGTGGGGCGTGGCAGCATTCATGGCAGACTATTTTATGAATCTAAGCATTAACGTCTTTCAGCTGTCGAGAGCCGTAATCACATGCACGCTGTAGCATAGCCATGGCGTGCTCGCAGTAACGCCAGACCAGTGAAGCATTGGCGTATTGAGTAGAACAAAATGAGCGTTTATTCAAAGGTGTAGAGCGTATTTAGAAGTAGCCGAGTGGCAGGAAGATAGGAAGGAGCACGTGTTAGTAGTGATAGTCCGAACTCTGAAGGCTCGCCAGATGAGGCGATAAAAGGTGCACGCACTTAGAAAACACGTGAAGTTGCAACATTCCTTCCTCCTCCGAAATGAAAGCGTTGCACTGGCTTGCATTCTCTCGTTGAACGTCTCAGAGTTTGTTGGGCGACACCTGTATTCAATGGGTTCATTGGAATATCTGGTGCCGCATAATCTGGAGAACGGGTGCCATTTGGAATGCGCCGAGCAGTTATGCCTTCATCCGGGTTCACCGTTTCTGGATGCTGTAGTTGTGCTGCTTGCTCTGGCTCACTGCGATGTGTGGTGGTTGTAGTTACTGTTGGTTTATCGCCTGGTGCTTCTTGTCGCGGGCGGATCTGGTCTACGTGCCGCTTGACGACTCCATCCGATGTTTCCACCGTCACCATTCTCGCTCCAGACGTCGCCTTCACATGGCCGGGCGTCCACTTGCTCACCGCACCGTAATTCCGGGCATACACGTCACTTCCAGGTAGCTGCAGCCAGTCTTCTTGGCTCTCTTTTGGTCCTGGAAGTGCTGGAGGAAAGCATGTGTCCAAGCGTGAGCGTATTTGATAGCCCAAAAGCAGCTCTGCTGGGGATTTACCCGATTTTCGCGGAGTCCTCCGGTAGTTAAAAAGCAACCGTGCTTGGTTCTCTTCCAGTTTTCCTTTCCTCATTTTTCGAAGGCCATCTTTTATAGCTCGCACTGCCCTTTCCGCCGCACCATTACACTGGGGATGGTATGGAGCGCATCGAAGGTGCACAATGTTGTTGGTTGCCACGAACAACGCGAAGTCTTCACTGGCAAACGGGGTCCCGTTGTCAGAAACGATCGTGCGTGGTATTCCAAACCTGCTGAAAATGCCACGCAGACAGTTAATGGTAGTCTGCGTTGAGGCATGCGACAAAGGTATTGCTTCGAGCCATTTGGTGTGTGCGTCGACTACTACGAGTATCATTTTTCCGCAGAGCGGACCCGCGTAGTCAATGTGAATACGGGACCACCTTTCGCCTGTTTCAGGCCAGTTGACGACGGGAGCTGCAGGTGGCATCGGCAGATTTTGTACACAGTAGTGGCACTGAGCAGACACGTCCTCAATATTTTTGTCGAGGCCTGGGCACCAGAATAAAGAACGCGCGACAGATTTCATTGCCAGTGAACCCTGGTGCGTTTCATTTAGAAGATGCAGCACTCGCTCCCTAGCTTCGTTCGGTATTATGACCCTATTACCCCAGTACACCAGTTCATGTGCTACGGATAGTTCGAGGTTACGGTCAAAAAACGGCAGTACGGCCCGGGCCATTCAGTTTGCGTTTCTGGGCCACCCATGTAATATGTACCGTTTGACCTCCGCCAGGACAGGGTCAAAAGACGTTAATGACTCCAGCTCACGCGTTGTTATGGCGCCATTGTTCAGCTGGTTTAGCAACAGCACATATTCGGGCGGCTCAGCGTCGTCGTCAGATTCCGGAGATCGCTGCGGAAGTCGGCCCAGGGCGTCAGCGCTCAGCCTCTGTTGTCCTGGTGCGTACTGTAGCCGGTAGCGGTAGGCCCCCAGGTGGAGTGCCCAACGTTGTATCCGTGCGGCGGCCATTGTGGGCGTCTGCTTGTCCGATCTCAGCAGGCCCAACAACGGCTGGTGGTCAGTCACCAAGGTAAATTCCCGACCTGGAAGGTAGTCACAGAATTTCGTGACGCCGAATACCAGTGCCAGTGCCTCTCGCACGAGCTGCGAATAGTTGCGCTCCGCCTGCGTTAATGTTCGGGAGTGGAAACCGATGGGCCTGTGAACGTTACCGGTCGTGTGAAACAAGACAGCTCCCACAACGTACGGAGACGCGTCACATTCATGTTTAAGTTCCTTCGAAGGGTCGAAATGAACAAGAACCTTGGCTCTTTTAAGGCTTTGCATGGCAGGATCAAACGCCGGCTCTTGAGGCTGTTTCCATTGCCAACGTGCGTTCTTTTCAAGCAGTTGATACAATGGACCAAGTGTGGTTGACATGTTCGGCAAAAACCTCGCGTAAAAAGTAATCATACCCAAAAACGAACGTAGCTCGCTGACATTACAGGGGCTCGGCGCCTGCATGATAGCGTCAAGGTTTTTTTTCTGTCGGATGAAGCCCATCACGATCGATCCGATGACCTAGATAAGTTACTGCTGGGCTGCGCAAGTTGCATTTATCGAACCTTACCTTTACACCGCGCTCTCGGAAGCGCTCTAAGACGTTTTTCAGCCTTTCGCCGCCGTCACTCGCTTTTTCGGAAATGAGCACATCGACAAGATAAGCCTGTGCTCCTGGAAGGCCAGCCAATACCTCATCCATTTTTCTTTGGAATATCGCGGGCACAGAGGCTATACCGAAAGGAAGTCGATTGTAGCAAAATAGCCCTTTCGGCTTATTAATGACGTAAACTTTCTTCGCGTTATCGTCTAGCGCCAGTTGATTGTATGCATCCCGTAAATCCAGAGCGCTGAAATAGTCCCCATCGCGTAACTGGTCAAACATATCCTCAATGATTGGCAATTGGTATTGCTCAGTTGCACACGATAGATTTACTGTGGCCTTGAAATCGCCGCAGATTCATACTGCGCCGTCTTTCTTAAGCACTACCACTATGAGCGTTGCCCAGTCAGAGTGTGCCACCTGCGACAGCACGCCCAGAGAAACTAAACGGTCTAGTTCGAGTGACACTCGCTCGCGTAGCGCGTATGGAATGGGTCTGGCCTTAGAGAACTTGGGTACGGCGCCTCCCTTCATGTGCAGGCTGGCTGGAGGACCCTTGATTAGCCCAAGTTCCTCGGAGAACAACGAATGAATGAATGTGTGTTGTTTAGGGGCGCAAGGGCCAGATATGGCCAAAGAGCGCCAAGACAGTGTTAGTGATTTCGCGGTGGAATGATGAGTTCTGTGAAGATATGACTTGGCTGTAAAGTAGCCTAAAATAGTCGCTGTAAAGTGCGTAAAATCTACGTGCTATAAAATTATGGCGATGTCTAATGACGAATACTATAAACTTTAAAATCTATCGTAGAAGAATGATTCAAAATAGAAAATATATAAGATAGTAAAATTACTTGGAGCACTGCTGCCTCGCCAGAGCCCTTGAAACACAAGGGCCGAGAGGCATGTGCTATAGGAAAGAGCTATCACAGCGGCATCCTCTGAAGAGAGGACCCACTACGAACATGTGGAGCTAACAATATGCAAGACAACATCTTTCCGAAAACTTAGGACTGCGTTGGTGTCAAATAAAGGTTCTGGGCCGAGTAGCATTACGGGATGTAGGGAGATGTGCTGCCGGTATGCTAGAGAAAAATGTTTCCTTCTCTCAGATTCGGCTGCCCGACACTCCAGGAGGACGTGGAGGACGGTCAGCCTCTCCCCGCATCTACCGCAGGTTGGAGGATCATTTTCAGTGAGTAAAAAGTTATGCGTACCAAATGTGTGTTGTATTCTGAGGCGACAGAATAGGACATCCGTTCGCCGTGATTTTGTTACGGAGGGCCTCAGCCGTAAAGACACTAGTTTCCGGATGCCGTGCGTCGGATTCCGAGAAGGATGGACCGGCGGCTGCATAGGACACCCCGTCGTGTGACTTCGATGCGTCTGTGTAGAACTCCGTGCAGGAGTGTTTGTGCTGGAGTTCCCGGAAATGCATTCGGATTTCAATCTCTGGAGCGTGCTTTGTAACTTGAGTGAAAGATGTGTCGCATTGTATCAGCTGCCAATCCCAAGGAAGTAGCAGCTTGGCTGGATGCATTAGGCGAAGCTCGAGGAGTGAAACATGCATTTCTTCACAAAGCTCCCTCATACGCAGCGAGAAAGGCTGTCTTACGGAGGGACGATTGCGAAAAAGTGTAGCATATGTCATGTCATTAACGGTATTAAAACACGGATGTTGAGGATTTGAGTGGACTTTCAGAAAATATGTTTGGCTGATGTATGTTCTCTGCAGAAGAAGTGACCACTCATTCAATTCTACATATAAACTTTGTATGGGACTCGTTCTGAAAGCGCTAGTGGCCAGTCGGATTCCTAGATGGTGCACTGGGTCTAGCATCTTTCACGGCACCATAGTCTAGCCGTGATCGAATGAGGCTTTTATAGAGATTCATTAAACACTTCTTGTCACTACCCCATGTAGTCTGGGATAGAAGTTCGTTATGTTCATTGTTTTTAGACATTTTTCTTTAAGATGTTTAATGTGGGGGACGAAAGTGCGTCTGTAGTCAAGTATAAAACCTAGAAATTTGTGCTCTTTGTTTACAGGTATTTGTTGTCCGCCCAGTTCTAAGCAAGGATCTGGGATCATTTCTCTCTTTCTTGTAAAAAGAACACAAGAGCTTTTGTTAGGATTGATCTTAAATCCATTCTTGTCTGCCCACATTGACACTTTGTTCAGGCCATACTGTACCTGTCTCTCGCATACCGCGAGGTTACAGGATTTGAAAGCTATTTGTATGTCGTCCACGTAGACACAATAAAAGATTGCCGGTGGTAATGAAGCGCGAAGCGTGTTCATCTTCACGATGAAGAGTGTGCAGCTGAGCGCGCCTCCTTGGGATACACCCGTTTCTTGCGTAAAAGAACGCGAAAGTACATTACCGACTTTTACCCGGAAGGTACGACTGGACAGATAGCTTTCTATTAGGTTTAGCATATTGCCATGGATACTCATTTCTGACAGGCCTCTTGAGATTCCGTAACGCCACTTTGTATCGTACGCCTTCTCCATATCGAGGAATATAGATAAGAAAAACTGTTTGTGTACAAATGCTTCTCGGATATTTGCTTCTACACGTACAAGATGGTCAGTTGTGGAGCGCCCTTCTCGGAAGCCACACTGATAAGGATCAACAATTTCGCTCTGTTCAAGGAAATGATTGAGTCGCCGATTAATCAGTTTTTCAAATACCTTACAAAGGCAACTTGTCAGGGCTATCAGGCGGTAACATGCCACTCAGGAAAGATCTTTGCCTTTTTTTCAAACCGGGATAACAATGGTTTCTTTCCATGCAGTCGGGAGGTATCCTGCAGCCCAAATGGTGTTGAAAATTGTGACTAGTGTAACTTGGGTGTCTTTGTGTAAATTTTTGATCATTTCATACATGATTCTGTCAGATCCCGGTGCAAAGCTCTTGCATGTGCTCAAGGCAGCTCTCAACTCGGCAATAGTAAAAGGACAGTTGTATGGTTCATTCTGTTGACATTTTCTGATGAGTGGCTTTCATTCTTCTATTTGTTTATATTTCAGAAAGGATTGCGAGTAATGGTTGGGACTTGACACGCTCTCAAAGTGCTCCCCAAGTGAGTCCGCCTGATCTTGTAGGGTATCGCCTTGTGTGTTTACTAAAGGGAGTGAATATGCTTGTCGCCCTCTTATTCTATTGACCCTATTCCAGGCTTTGGCCTCATCAGTGAACGAGTTGATACGCGATAGAAACTTCTGCCAACTTTCTCGCCTGGCCTGTCGGCGGGTTCGCCTGCCTTGGGATTTTACTTTTTTAAAGTTCCTAAGATTCTCCGCAGTGGGAGAAGCGCGTAGCAACCCCCACGCCCTGTTCTGTTTTTTACGAGCGATCCTACAATCGTCGTTCCACCACGGGTCACGCCGTTTGCACGCCAAGCCATTTACATCTGATATGCATTTAGATGCGGCATCTATTATGAAGGCTGTAACGAACTCCACTGCAGCATCAATTCCTAACGAAGACATGCCAGCCCATGAGATACTAGTAAGAGATCGAAATTTCTCCCAATCAGCTCTCTCAATCTTCCAACTAGGAGCGTGTGGTGGATATTCGTTTTCTTTAGGTGATCTTAGCAGTATAGGGAAGTGGTCGCTGCCGTAAGGGTTGTCAGTAACTTCCCATTCAAGTTCAGGCAGTACAGACGGGGAGACTATGCTAACATCTATTGAAGAATAGGTTCTGTTTGCAAGAGAGTAATATGTGTGCTCCTTCTTATTCAACAGACACGCACCACAAGAAAATAGGAACTGTTCGACAAGGCGTCCTCGCGCATCTATACGAGGGTCGCCCCACAGGTAGTTATGTGCATTGAAATCGCCAAGAACAACATAGGGTTCTGGCAATTCATCTATAAAGGACTGAAATTCATGTTTGCTTAATTTATAATGTGGGGGTATATAAAGCGAGCAAATAGTGATAAGTTTGTTTAGCAGAATAACTCGAACCGCCACTGCCTCAAGGGCCGTTCGTAGCTGTAAACGTTGACAGGCTATGCTTTTTTGAATTACAACTGCAACACCGCCCGATGATGCGATAGCATCATCGCGATCTTTGCGAAAAGTAACATACTGTCGAAGAAAGTTTGTGTATTTTGATTTCAAGTGTGTTTCCTGTAAACACAGCACTCTTGGATTGTGTTTATGGATAAGTTCTTGCACATCATCAAGATTCCTAAGAAGACCTCTGACATTCCATTGAATGACTTCTGTATCCATATTTTAAATTAAATTGGTGCTGTGTTTACGGAAACGGAAGGGATGTCTTAGATTACAGAGCCCTTTCGAGGCCCTGTAATAGGGGTTTTGCCATTTCTGAAGCGTTCGAGCGAGTCTCGGCGCTCCTTAGGCGTTTGGTGCGCCTTGAGGACAGGTGTGGTGTCCATTGCCTCCTGTGAGATGCCGGACAAGCGCTCTTGCGAGCGAGAGGTTTCCCGAGAGAGTCCTGCCCCGGAAGGCAAGACCCTTGCGCCCACCAGCCCGGAGGTCGATGGGGCTCCCTGAGGGATTTGGCTGCGCTGGCCGTTGCCAGCGCTGGAAGGGGCCTCGGAGGTTGGGGCAGCCTCGGCTGCGCCCACCTTCGGGGTCGATGGCCCCATCTGCTGGGTTGGAGGAGCAGCGCTAGCTGCAACCGCCGCGGGGGCAGACGGTGTAGATGCCGACTTTCCTGCATGTGGGTCGGACAGCCGCCGGAGGCCGTTGTGACGCTGCCCCCTGACGCCCCACTTCGGCAAAGCTTTTCTCAGGCAGGTATGCTACCCGCCTGCATGCCTCCTTGAATGAGATATTTTCTTTTACTTTGATTGTTACGATTTCTTTTTCTTTCTTCCAGGATGGGCACGACCGCGAGTACGCGGCGTGCTCCCCATCACAGTTTACACAGTGGAGAGGGTTCTCGCAAGTTTCCGTGCTGTGTTCATGGGCACTGCATTTCGCACATGTTTGGCGGCCCCGACAGCTCTGCGAACTGTGGCCGTAATGCTGGCATTTGAAACATCGAAGTGGATTGGGCACGTACGGCCTAACATGGAGCTTGATATACCCGGCCTGGATTGACTCGGGCAGGACACTTGAACCAAAGGTGATTATTAAGTGCTTCGTCTGAATCTCTTTACTATCTTGCCTCATCTTAGTTCTTCTGACGTTGATCACATTTGGTTCGCTGAAGCCCTCCAGGAGTTCCGCTTCAGTCAGCTCAAGCAAATAATCATCCGACACAACGCCGCGGGTGGTGTTCATTGTATGGCGTGGGGACTGTTATGTGGGTCTCCCCAAATGACACTAGTTTCGGTTGTTTTTCATATTGTTTCAAATCGGGGAGCTCCATGAGTTGGTCACCGCTTGCCATCCTGAACACCTAGTAACCTGGACCAAAAATATCAGTCAAGGATTTTGACACAAGTAATTGTGAAATGTTTCGCACTGCTTTGTTTGGTTTTTAAGAGTGAATACATGGAACCGGGGAAAATTTTGGATTTGGTGTCCGAAAAACTAAAATACATCTTCGGTGCGCCCTCATTTCTGAGGGCGATCAGGAAGTATGGGGAAAGAAGTTTCCATGAAAATATATAAAAATTCGGCAACAGCGCCGACCGCCCACCACGGAGCCCAACGAGGGGACGCGGCAGAGCTTGCATGCTGCACGACGCCAGTCGTAAGCCGCCACTATAACCAAATATGGTGTACCCAGGGTCGGATAACCACACAGGGTTAACCCTTGCCGCCAAGAAGAAGGAAGTAACTAGAAGAGAGAAGGAGACAGGAAAGGTGGAAAGTAAGGGAAATATGAAGGTTGTAGGAAGAGAGAGACAGGAAAAGGCGACTGCCGATTTCCTCCAAGTGGGTCAGTCTGGAGGTGCCGTCTATGTGAAGCCGAGGCCGAAGAGGTGTGTTGCCTCCGCCGGGGTGCCTTAAAGGTCCAAACACCCAGCATCGGCTCAACCCCCAGGATCCCCTTTTCCCGAGACACGGCTAAGCCGCGCACGGCTACACGCGGGAGGGTCCAACCCTCGTGTGCTCGTGTCCGTGGTGTCGCAACACACCAAACGCCTGCTGTAGCAGACGCCCCTGCGGGGTCCTCGGAGAACACGTCGTGGTAGTAATTGAATATGCTATTCACGCTGGATTCGCTTGATTCATTTGTTGCCGCTGAGTCCTCTACAAGAAGAACCACCGGAGCACCTGAACTGTTCAGCTGCTGGATTAAATCGCGACCGCAGAGATTTGGTCCAGCACAGTCCAACACGGTCAGCGCAGACTTCACTGTCACCCCTTTATGACAAACCTGGAGCGCAAGCTCCCAAGTACTGGAAGGCGTCCTGTGTAGCAGGATAAATTGAGACTGGATGGTTTCAGTTTCGGCCATTGCTCACGGTGCTTATAATACAGTTGACGCGGGATGACACAAACGGCCGACCCGGTATCGACTTCCATGCTCAGCTGCGCACCGCGCCAAGCAAACGCCCGGCGGATCGGCGGTTCCAGACAGCTTTTTCGTTGTGATAACAAAGTCCAAATGTGGGCAACTTCGTGTTCCTCGTCTGCTGAGGCTTCCGTCCCCAAGAGGGTGTTGGTTTGTGCCGTCCTTCGTGCCTTGTTCTCGAGCCCCGCGACTTCGACATTTCCTCGCAAGGTGACCCCGTCGTCTACAGCGGTAGCAGCGAGCGTGAGACCAGGGGCAACATGCTTCATTATGTTTCGTACTACCGCACCCTGGGCATTCTTGACGTGCGGTAAGGCTCCTCTCATCCACCAGAGTTTCTCTCAGATACGCCTGTACTTTTAAAACGGTGTCGTTGCCGGTCCGATCATCTGTTTTACATCACTATCCGCAGCCTCAGCTGCAAGGGCCATCGCTTCAGCGTCTTGTAGCGTTAATTCCCGCTTTGCTAGTAGCTGCTTCGCTAGTGCACCTGACCGTATACAACAGACAATGCGGTCTCGTAGCATGCGATCCAAAGCACTGCCAAAATTGCAATTGTCAGCTATTCGGCGAATGTCTACCAGGAATTCATAATTCGGCTCGCCCTCCGCTTGACAACGACTGAAGAACTTGTAGCTTTCGGTGATTTTGTGTTTCTTAGGACTGTAGTGCTCACTCAGAACTTCGACGACTTCTCCATACGTCAACGCATTTGGCTTGCGCGGAGCCACCTTCGCTGCCAGCACTTGGATCGTATGCGTATTTAACGCGGAAACAAGCAATGCTCTTTCCTTAGTCGAGTCTTCAATCGCATATGCTTCAAAATATGCTTCTACTATAATAAGGTACGGCTCCCACTTACCTTTGCCTTCTTCGAAGTCCGGAAGCAGGTGAGCCATGATGGCCTTCGTTTCTCGGTTCTGCGGGGGTTCTGGTTCAGCGTCGATTTTCACTGCATGGGCGATGCCCCATCCTCGTCGCCACTGTAGCATAGCCATGGCGTGCTCGCAGTAACGCCAGACCAGTGAACCATCGGCGTAGTCAGTAGAATAAAATGAATGTTTATTCAAAGGTGTAGAGCGTATTTATAAGTAGCCGAGTGGCAAGAAGATAGGAAGGAACACGTGTTAGTAGTGATAGTCCGAACTCTGAAGGCTCGCCAGATGAGGCGATAAAAGGTGCGCGCACTTCGAAAACACGTGAAGTTACAACACACGCCTAATAAAGGTTAAAGCGAATCTATGGAATCATAGCATGTTATTTGACGCTTTGCATTTAAATTAGCAAGGCTCACAGACATTGCCAAAATGGGCCGGGGTATGAGTTCGTCACACGCTGCGTTTTTAGCAACTATTAGACAACAAAGCACGCAAACGTGGAATCCAGGTTCCTAATCATGAGATAAGTGATCGACTTGTACTAGCAACATAATAAAGAATGAAAAGAATGCGAACAAAATAAATACACACCACCCTAGCACTGGATACAGATGGTTAACCAGCGAAGCTGAAACGTGCGGCCGCGGTGTTTATCACTGGGTTAATCCCGACGATTCATTAAAGTATTCCTTAATTATTGGTTACGCCTTTATCTTTCTTTATGAGGCTACACACGTTCGGCTGTTGTTCGGAGCGGATTCCGCCCATCGTAGCCAAGTTGTTATCAAACCACAAGTAGTTGCACGCTGCACTACTGAAGCCAAGGTACCGTTTGAGTAAGTCTCAGCGGAAACGGGCGGTGGCTCCTGCGAATGCGTTCCTGCCAATTTGCTGCTGTCGCTGCCCTACCTCGAGGGGCCTGCACGGCCGCATCCTCAGCCGGCCGTTGCCGTTACAGGTGGGCGCCACGACGCCGCTTGGCTTCCCGGTTTGAAGTGTGGGCCCGCCATTGCTGCTTGCGCTCCACTTTGCGACTAGGCCCTACTTGGCTAGACGCAGCCGCGCATTCTTGATTACATTCCGCCTTGTGTTGTAGCATGGCTTCGAAGGCTCGGTGCGTGACTGCCGCTTGCGTTCGGCTACGCGCACTTGTTCTTGTGCAAGGGCTTCGGCATGGGCACGGCGGACTCGAGCGCATTGGTGGTTCTGTTCCCGGCGTCTTTCATCGTACGCGGCTTGCTCTTCGGGGGTACGAACTACGCACGGCCTGTCCATGCATGTCGATGTTCCAGGGGAACACCGGCGCAGGCGCTCACCTGCGACGGAGAAAGACGACGCCACTAGTAGCGTAGGCAATCACGGGCATCTCGTTCTTTTTTATTAGGCCGTCACTGGTGCGACCGGAGCACAGCCGACAAAAGGTGCCCAGAACATCTACGTTCATGTCCGCTACAGCCCTTGTTATCTAATCCTCCTATTTGCATGGCGCCTGTCTTTCGAGACCGGTTGCCCACTCACACCGTAATTCATATTTGAACTCTATATGCGTGTGATAAAAAGGTAGAAGCTGTCAGCTGTTTGATGCGACACCGTTACGTACTTTGGGCGCATATTTTGTTTCCTGGCCGCGTCAATTTGCACTCCGCCTGTGGAATTGGCCATGGCATCCCATATAAAGCTGCTCATGAGAATGGTATTGCCTCCGTCAGGATCGTCAGTGCATGCACAGAACTATTTGGTTGTTGGGCTCAGGGAATGATGCACGAAAGAACGTGGACGTAAGAAAACACTGACATGGCAAGCTGTTCCCTGAGATCGTGCTACATCGCGTTTTTTTTTTCAGACCATCACGCTCGAGCCGGATGGTCTTATAACAGCTTTGCTACTGCTTTTTTACAGCTTTGCTGCAGCTCATTTATTCATCACCTGCATTCTTTTTAATAATACAAATGATATCACTGCGTGGAAGAGCGTCTCTTCAAGTTTCTCTTTAGCCAGTGCCACCGCGCCTGCTGCATACACGCTTAACTATATGCTTTCCTAATGCAGTTAAAACGATTAAGACGCGGCATCAGCCCTGGTACAGCGTCATGCATGGTCACTATCATAAGAAACTTAAAAAGAACAAAAGAAATTAATGCAGTAAGTGTGGTCAAACGTTGCCTAATAAAATAAGTTGAATAAATCGGCGTCTTGAAGTCAGCTTCGCCGCAGTGGACTTCTGTTACACGGTCAAGCATACTTAACGTATGGCAGTGAAACATCAAAATCGAAGAGGGGTCACTGTCAAGAACATCGAAAGTATATGTTACTTAATGATATACACGTGTTACCGCCTTATCCTGTTACGTTATGCGCGCCGAGGTGCCTAATAAGTGTACTGGCAGGCCCTCAGAGGAATTTCGCACGTGGCTGTGACGCTTTGAAGCGTTTTGTCGGCCTCGTAAGCCAAGGTTAGACTGTTTATTCAAGTGATTCTTGTAGAGACCACTGTTACTTCGCGCTGCAGTATTTTCGGATTTTTTCTGTGTTTTACTGAGAGACGCCGCTCCCATTGCCACGGCAATGGAAGTAGAGTCGGCAGAATGCCGACGCGACTTCACTGCTTTGGCAGGAACCGGCCTGAGGAAGAGAAATTGCCCTCCTAGTCAAGCTGAGAGCGAGGACACTGTGGTCTACTCCTGCTCAAGCGATGACGCCTCAGATGAAGAAGGCTTCGAAAGATTGGTACACCGGAAGGCCAAGAGAAGAAACATCAGCGGATGGTCTTCTTCAAGTAAGTCTACCGTAATGTCACAGCGAAGGCCGTCGGCGCACACATTTTTGTGCCGGACACACCTGCCCACAACCTCAACCGCCTACTTTTGCACAGGATACACGAGAGGGCACTTCCCAGAGCACTTTTCATGGATAGGACACTAGCTGTGGGGTTACAGTATTTAGATATAAATCGAGCAGCATTATTCTGAGCACGTTCAAGTGTAGTAAAAAGATGGACTGGTAGATTACACTTGTAGAATATAAAATGTCAGTGACTATGAGCAGAGGATTGCTAAGCTAGAAAATAGCCAAAAATAAAGGATGGGTGGCAACACTACCTTGCAATTCCCGTACTAGTATTCGACAAGAGATTTCCGTTTCTTTGGAGGCTCTTGCCCCAGGAGAAATCAAAGATAAATGCCCACAACCGAAACGCAACCAATGCTTTAATGGCAGTAAAGCTCCTGGGCAACATCAATGTCCACTACCTCATTCCGCAGGACAACGAAACCATGGCTGGCGTAGTTTATAATAGTGACACATCAATTAGCGACAGCGACCTGCCAAGTTTAATCAAACCTGCGACAGCGACAGCTGGTGTTGCCTTACTACAAGCTCGGCGCCTTGGCAAGTCGACCCGTGTAAGACTCGTGTTTAAATGTGACGGCCTACCACCACATGTAGAGGTCGGCCACTTTCGGTATGTGGTACGACCTTTCGTACCCAAACCACTTCAGTGCAGAATGTGTCAAAGATTTGGACACGTGAGTGCTGTCTACCGAAATACGACCATGTGCCCACGATGTTCCGAACACGACACTGACACTTGCCGTGCAACAGACCTCAAGTGCCCAAATTGTCAAGGCTCGCACGCTGCATCCTCAAAATAGTGTCAACGCCTAAAGAAAGAGCCGAAAATCTTGAGAAAAACAGCCAGAGACGGACGTCCCACAGAGATGCTTCTGCAGCGATAAGGCGACATCGCTCCCGGAAACGAAAGCCTACGATATCCTCTTCCGGTTCAAGGGAAATGTCTCCTCCAGCAACGCCGTCTCCTGTTCCATTTGTATCGAGTAAGAGCACGAATGTCAACAGAAAAAGCGGCCATGCTATTCATGCTTCATCAAATGAGGTGTGGATAGCACTGCCGAAGACATGCCACGCGTCAGAGCCACAGCACATGAATCGCCACTTAAAGTCAAAAGTCACTACAGTTGACGAATTGTGAGACAAGGATTAACAAGTGATTGCTACGCTCAAATCACTTACGAATCTCAAGCGTTTACTACTGACAAACATGGACACTTCGGCTGCTCGTTGCGCACTGCAAGTACTGGACGCGCCGACTCCAGTACTTGAAAGCATCGCATAGCACCATGGCTCGCCCCTCGCTGCCCCTCCACAAGGAAGTTAAGCGAGCATCTCTACTGCAGTGGAATGCCCATGGTCTCAAATCGAGAATTTCAGATTTTAGACAGTTTGTCTTCAAAAACCGTTTTCCCATCCTCGTAATTTGCGAACTGAACGTGCCGAATTTTATACGCATTTCTGGCTATGAGGCATTCATGTCTTCCACCTGTGGTTCTGTGAGCAAGGTAATTGTATATATTGGATATGATCTCACATACGTGTTGCAACCAGTCCCACCTCACTACGACAACCAGTACGTTTGTTTAGTTATGAAAACGAATAAGCTTAAGTTCACACTTGTCGCTGTTTACATTGCTCCTTCAAGTGGTTTCGACTCTAAACGACTGCATGAAGTGCCACAAGCAACACCCGGCCGTACGATTCTCACAATACATCTGAAATTTCTCGGCGGAAAGTAATGGGGCACATCGGTGCGGTCAATGCTGCAGCTTTATAACACCTTGTTCCTCGGTTTCGCAAGATACAGGCTTCCTGTGCTTGGTAACGCCTGCAAAACAAACCTGCGTGTACTCCAGGGACTACAAGCTGAAGACCTAAGGACGTGTTTCGATCTTCCGAGGTGGGCGTCTACAGTGCCAACGATTGTCATAGCTCGAGATCACCGAAGAAAGGCCACACGCAACTTTTAGTCGTATAATTACTGCCAATCGTACCTCATTTCCATTGAACTACACGCCTGCAGCAAGAGCATCCTCACCTTTATAGTGTCTGAAAAGACCTGAAATACGTCTGACCAGCCAAGGAATCATGAAGAAAGCCAACATGCTGTCATTTGCCCTGAAGCAAACCACATTAGAACTTTTACATGAGGTGCACAGTGACGGCGTACACGTTTACATCGATGGCTCAGTCACATCTGAAAGTTCAGCTGCCGCTGTGGTGATACCAACAAGATCCCTAAAAATACAGCTAAAAACGTCACATGTATCATCAACGACAGCTGCTGAGCTGTTAACCCTGCGTGCGGCTCTTTATTTCATTCAGGAGGAACCACCCCATGCATGGTCAGTCTTCTGTGATTCCAAGGCAGCCCTACAGAGTGTACTCACAGCACTGCGCCATGGATCACATGAGCAGGATAATACATCAGCGGTTGTCTAGTCACTGTGGAATACATGGCAATGGTCGAGCAGGCGCAGCTGCCCGATCTGCCCACGATGGCGTCAACTGCGTTGCCATTCCTCTTTCGAGAGCCGACGCAGCGAAAAATCTTTCCGCAGTTGCGCGTGACTTGACATTAGCTCAGTGGAATTCATCTGAGTTAACAAGTACCCGCCTTCATACCCTGGACCCTAATTTACAGCTCCGTATTCCGCCCGAGCTCCCACGACGTGACTGCACCATTCTAGTGCGTCTATGGCTTGGGGTAGCGTTTTCAATTGCGTACTATTTCCTTATCGGAATGACCAACAGTCGGCTTTGTGACTTCTGCGGGTGCAATGAAACAATCGCGCACCTTCTTTGTCAGAGCTCTCGTTTCAACCCGGAAAGAGCAGTCCTCTCAGCCACCCTAGACAAACTGGACAGGCGCCCAATGACAGGAAAACAAGATCCTTGGAAACTGGCCTACGCGAAGATCACCGCGATCCGCTCTGAAGGCGCTATGAAAGCGTTGCGGTACTTAAAAGACACGGAATTTTCTGACAGATTGTGACTGTACACAGAGTGACGTAGGATTGCACGGTGACACTGTGTAAGACTAGGAACGCTCTTGCGGGCTGCGTGACAGTGCCCACAGAAACAGTTCGTGTTTACGTGCGTCTGTGTGTTTAGCTTTTTTCCCTTTTTTATCCTTCTCTCTCTTACCTATCACATCCCCTTTGCCCCTCCCCCAGTAGAGGGTAGCCAACCGGAGACAATCTCTGGTTAACCTGCCTGTCTTTCCTTTGCCTTTCTCTCTCCCTCTCTCTTGATTTCTTCATTAATGGCTACGTAATTTCGCAGTTTCCTGTCTAACTACTTTGGTAATATGCAAGTCAAGGTGCTCTTTTTAGCTGAGCACAAATCCGAAAGCGAAACGACGCTTTTGCACCTGTAGTGCCGTCACCCATTTACAACACAGTCAATGTCATCTTGTATGTCACTGGGAGATCACCGAACTCGGGGTACTGACTCGCACGTGTGGAACTGCATAACTAGGCGTGAGATCACGTGCCTCTTGAGGAGCTGCTTTGCATCAAAGACCAGGCACCCTTGCTATGCTTCAACGCAAAACATTCTGTATGACTAACCGCATAACATGTTTGTACTGCGGCAAAGCTAACCTTACAAAACTAAATTTTGCAACGATTTTTAGATTCTTGCTTCTCTACCAGCCACTACGAAGCGCTTGTCGGTATGTCGCTTGGCAAATGTATTACCAGCTAATTCTCTCCCGTTGGGAGTGCGAGAGACTCAGATATGTGAGAACTGCCAAGGAACGCAGTTGCCCTGATGAAGGCAAGGTCTTTTGTCGAAATTTTACACGAGCCTGTTCGACCGCAACACTTTTGTGTATTGCGGTGAAGCATGCCGTTAGTGGGAAGGGATCACGCAAAGCGGGAAGGTAGGGTTTCAGTCAGCGACGAACCTAATGTTCTAGTCTTAACAAAGCAGATTTTTGCGGCAGGATAATGTTTTGACAACTTTTGTTGGCTAAAGCCCTACATTCCAGGTTAGCTGTTGTCACTATCAATATGCTTTACCGCAATACACAAGATGCCTCGCTAAAGGACACGTCTGCCGTAGTTAGCCGAAACCATACGTGACCCTTCATGCCAACACACATTGTATATTGTGATGAAAAATACTAAAGAACATTTGTCAGTTTAGGATGTAAAGACCCTTGCCCTCACACTTGTGATACTATGACAATCAGTATAATGAGAACACATTCACTGCAAAAACATTCACATTTTAATGGAGACATGAACATTAATGGGAGCATGCGGGATGTTTTATCCTTTTGGTTTGTTGTGTACCTATCATAAAGACATTATTAAATTTTCCTGTACTTTCTAAGGTACTGACGTACATAAAATTCCATCGCAAGGAGTCGCTGCGTAATTGCTGTTCAAAAACTAGTGTGATGGCTTTTCTCACGAGAGGTTGGGGTTAAGTTGCCGTGAATGTTTTTTTAGAGCGATAATTTTCTGAGAATAAATCATGTCAGAAAACTGACCTGTGGTGCCCTGAGTTTCAGTATGTAACGGTGGAAAGAATGCATAATAGATTAACATTTCTTGCCTGAAACCAATCACTAGCTGAAATATATAAAATTGTTTAAATAGAATCCATGAGCAATTGCGAGCTGCGCGCACCTAGGCACAAAACACACTTCACGTGTTTCAGTTCATGCAGGCTTTCTACTACTTTGTTGAAGCCACAGGTACATTCTCAGTGGCGCAGCAGTTTTGGCCGATTTTGCTCAAGTATGCCCTAGACATTATTGAGTGATTTGCTCTTGCAACTGGACAGCAGCCTCAGCTTGGGAGACTAGTGACAGAGCATATTACTAGGTGACAAATAGCATTACCAATCCGAGCAGAAACTTGTCACTTTTCACTTGTCAAACTTGTCATGTGTGTCACTTTTCACACCTCGATTTTAGACCATGAATACAGAATAATCTGTAGCACATTTAGATCCTAGATTTTAAATGATGTATAAACCGCCTTCTTGTTCACTGAAGTTGCGCTCTGCTTCTGTCTCAATGGGAGAGCCCCTCTGCACTGCTGATCAGGGAACGTTCTTATTTACATACATCCTTTTTATTTATCACGCCTACAATCAAACATCAAATGTACATAGTACATGAATGGGCTGTGAATGAACCTAAATTAGTTTACCATGTTCAACAGCACAGAGCATGTAGCTGGTGTTGGTTCATTCAAGCTAAGCATTACTACAGCCTTTAGCTGTAGGTATCATGGTATGAGAGCAGAGAATGGTTATGCAAAGACAGTTGGGCGCGTTGAGACGGCATCTTTTCTTGTGTGAAAAGGTGACAGATGCAAAAAATGGGATAGCACACATGTGCTTTCATCTTTTCTCTCTCTCTCTCTCTCACACACACACACACACAAAAGCCGGAGGAATAAGGTTCCTTCACTGTGTCATGGAAACTGTATGTTTGCTCTCAAAGGTAATTCTGATTCATTGGATTTGTCCATGTGGTGTGTCTATTTTCTTGAGTGCACGTGGTTCAGTTTTGCACTTTAATGTTTCAAACTCATTTTTATTGTCACAGAATGAAGATTCCACATCATGGTTTGACTTCCTGCTACAGGGCCCTTGCACTCAGCATGGAGTGATGAAGCAGAGCGGTGCACTTTTATTAAAGGTGCCGATTTTAGCAGTTTCACAGTAGTTCATCAAAAAAGCGTGTGCTGAAAATACTGCTCCTACATCAAAAAAGCGTGTGCTGAAAATACTGCTCCTATCTACATTCCTCAGCGTCTAATTTTGCTTGTATTCCTGTATTCTATTCAGCAAAACTACTTATATAGGAAATGAACCGTGATAAGTACACGTGGGCGTTTTAAAGAACAACCTTGAACCCTTTCTATTGGTGCATTGGTAAACTGTTTACATGCAGTACAGTTGAAACAAAAGGCGAAATAGCAAAACACCAATGCTTCATGCGACATTTATCAGATTTGTATGTCTGCACTTTTCGCACAATACAATATACTAAGACAGAGCGTACTAGCACTACTAAGCACCGATCTTTCATATTAGGCATACATTACCACAAGCTCTTTAAAGGTGGTCACAAGAGAAATGTTGGCTTTAACGAGAAACTAAAGATGTTAACGTAAGCTGTGAAAGTGTATAGAGAAACTATGCAATGTGTAGCATTTACTCAGTTCCAAGAACTTTTAAAGCTGCCATAGGCCTTCGTAGCTGCGGATGAGGAAAACGTTGTTGCCCTATTTGAAGCATAAGGAATAAACATTAATATGGAAATCTAAGTAACAACTCGTAACGCCAATGAAAATCTTGCTATACCTTTAAAAAAGAGACCGTGAAATGAAATTCTTGTCACAATTTCCTCTTTTTACTTTATTTGGGCTGAATATACAGGACTCTACTAACCTAGGAAAGCAGAGGGGGTGAAGTGCATTAGAAAAATGCTAGTTTGTTTTTAAATACTGCCTTCTCCACATTCAAAGTTCAGTAATGTTTACTTGGAAAGCTACCGTGAAGCCATTGGTTGAGCCTGTATGGTGCATAACAGCGGCGATCACCAACCTAACTGCTTGGGTTTACGGTGCCTTATTTGTAGCGTATACAGATTTAAGTGCTGAGCTATTGAAAGATTTCTTAAGGTGACTAACATCCTGAAAATATAGTTTACTGCGTAATATACATAGAGAAGGTAAGAAAGACAGGACAGAAATAGGACAGAGCTGTATGCTGTAAGTATCCATTTACAGGAAATGTCAATTTCATCTGATGCTGAAGTTCTGATTGACTGGCGTGGGGTATGCGTGAGGAGACAGGTGCCCCCAGCTGATCAGCACTTCAGCAGAAGATGAAATGGACATGCCCACTAGGTGAATACTTAGAGAGACGCCCCCCCCCCCCGCTACTGAATAGAGTACTTCAGTAACCAACATGCCTGTTATGCCATCCTTGCATTCAATACCCGCCTTTGTCAGGAAAAGTCTGAAAGAACCAAGCTAGTGCATGAAAAGGTTTCCTGAGGGTGTGTGACTTGAAGCTCGTAGTGGTAATCCCAAGAAACGGGGTTGGATCCAGAGTAGCACCAAAAGGCAAGCCTGCATCAAAACAAATATGGAGGAGGGTGACTGCATGCTCACAAGTTCGCCATGACCCAGTCATGTCTGAAGTTGATTAAGCGTACATGGTTGATGAATACTGCATAGGCTAAAATTATTTAGGTATGTTTATGAGGACTGCATATTTACTGGAAATCTCAAAATAACTATGTTAGCGCAGAAGAATACTCTCCACTAATGCTGACGTCGTTGAAAGAACGAGAATGTATGAGTTTAACTTGTGTGGGGCATGAAGTTACACAAAACAACGCTCAGAAATGGAAACAAAGTGCAAAGAGTTATACTCAAAATATATTGCCGTCTCTTTAGGACTATTTGAATGTAATAGTAAGGAGTGCAAAATTGGACCCAACTAGAAAAAAATATGAGATATTTCGGCTCCCACGTAAGAGCCTTGTTCACAATGATTGTGAACAATGTTCACAATAATGTTCACAATGATTGTGAACAAAGCTCATTTTGAACCATCTATTATTTTTTATTTTTGTGGTTGGCGTCCAATTTTAAACCACATACCATGCCTCTTTCGACCAGACAAGCCAGACAGGCTGCCGTCCAACTCTTTACTACTTCAATGCAGATAATTAGAAGTTGGCAAATATTACATTTTTCTGATAGGAATAGTAGGTATTGAATAAGTATTGAACAGTCATACACAGATGCACACATTTACAGTAGGCATATTAGCCTTGGAATTAAGCACGATATTTGTATTAACTACTAAAAGAAGGAACACTGGTAACTAACAGGAAAGATTAGCATAACTTTTAAACACCAGTTTATTATTTGTCATTCAAAAACTGCTCAGACAGCCTCTCAAAATCTTTACAGCTTGTCGCAAACGAGATTTCTAAGGATAATTAGCTGCTGTATGACTAGCTGTAAAAAAGTGCGAAATAAATGGTTGCCGAAAAAAATCAGAAGTGGAGAAAACGGTAAACGAAAGCTGTTGGAAGACTCGTTTCTCTAAAGACATGTAAAAGGGCATGTTAGATGAAAAAATCGCCGGTTAAGAAAAATTTACGTCACTAGACAGCCAATAACATTAACTGATAGATAAGCAAAAACCAGAGGTGGTCTTGTAGCTTTCCATCATGAAAGCAAAGAAAGCTTGCATTACCCATTTTGTTTCTGCATTGCTTAAAAAACTTACGTTGTTTCACTTCTCATTGTCTGCAATACTTCGGTAGCAGACGGACAACAGTAACCACTTTAACACTTCGTTATTGCAACATATTTAGTGTTTAGCATTTTATAATTTAGTATTTGGCTAGCTTTACGTAATAAAAAATGCCAAATAGTTAATTCTTTTATAACATGAATAGCTAGCGTGTAATACTTGATTATATTTAAAACTTCCAATATTCAACCATCTCTAAAAATAACACCGCCTTTAGCACTGTTCATGCAAAGGAACCCCCTCCCCCTCATATGTACTCGGCATCCACCTCTACAATCCTGAGGCATTCTGACTTTACACCGTGTGGCAAACCAAACGAATAAAAAAACCAAAAATCCTGAGGCATGATTAAATTTGCACGTGTAGTATTTACCAGTCTGCAACAGCTTGGGCTTGCTTGCTGTGCGGAGTAATTATGCATCCCATACTTGTAACAGTCATCTGGTGCTTCTGAATAATCGTGTCCGGACTGCGCACGCTACAACATAAGTTGGCACATTCAAAAAGAGAAGTACATGTTTTGCTCGCCAATTTACTTTTAGAGCGCTCAATTATGTAAAGTGTGCTATTATATGATTAATGTAATTTGCGAATTCAAAGAAAGAACACGCCAGCATATTTTTCTTCATATAGGTGCGCTGGACCAAGAAAGTAATTAAGGAAGAACACCAGAAATATAAACACAAATAATTGTGTGCTTACTGCCATAAACTAATTCTCACGTAAGCCACGTGACATGCTTTCCAAAGCATCTCTTACTTTAACTTACAGCTGCATAACATGAAGGCACTCTCGAAAACCACATATGATTCATGATCATTCACTGTGTTAGTAACCAACTACCACTGAAGCAGACTGCGAACATATCTGGGCATTGCATTCAGTAGCTGACGTAAAATGGAGAAGATTGCTGCTTGTAGGTATGAATGAACCAAGTGAATGAGGAATATAGGTTTTAAACTTGTACTATTGAGTGCGGCAGCACTTAAGAAAAACATAATGCAACTACTAATTGCAACATATGTGATGGAGTAACCGAAATAGCTAGGGGTAGTTTACTAGACCAATAGACAGGAGCTGCGAGTTCCGAAAATTTCTGAATACTTTTCTTCCCGTGTACTGAGCTAATAAAAAAGCTTACCTAAATTGCTTGCAGCTCTGCAAGCAATTTAATTTAGTATCAATATAATTTAATAAGTCCCTGCTCTCGCTGCTTTGCCCATTCTTATTTACACCTAGCACAAAGGTTAGGTCAAAAGCAACTGAGCAAGTGTTTGCATTGTGAGGCAAGTGGTTCCCGTCTGGTAGCCACATCTCAATTTATCAGAGCACTTGAAAGAGAAGTCATGAGTGTAAGTCATACAGACGACGGATACTTTGGTTCAATGATAAAGGAAAACACGAACATGGAAAAATTGGATAGTCCACAGAATTAGCAGAATTTACATTGATTGGAAAAAACTGAAAAGATGCATCATGGTATTTATGTTACACAGGTCCCTGTCAACGTGAAAAATTTGCACTACCTGATAAACTTATATGACAATACGAGAACAGTAGTACTGTATGGAAAATACACAATTTTATTAAAGTCATTTAGAAGTGAGGAGATAGAAGTCGCTGAATTGAGGATGCTGAAGTGGATGAGGTAGAGGCAGAATGTAAGGGTAGGTCATAGAAAATTACATCCAACACACACTTAACGCAGCAAAAATTGCACTCAGTGTTCCAGAAGAAATTGGCTAAGATAATTCATTGGTATACGCACATGAGAGAGCAGCAGTATTACAGCAGAGACAACTGTCATGCAATAGGAAAGGACGTTAGACTAAAAATTAAGAGTTGATCAGAACGGTTAAGCATGGGCTCAGAGTCGTGTACAATTTTGTATGATATGCATGATGCCAGAGCTGCATCGCAAGAACTGTGGCTTTACATGCATTGATTATGAGATGATGTGGGCGAAGAGTGGATCAAGGATAGCACAAAGAGGGGGCCTCCTCCAAAAGGAGAATGGGAGGGGGGTGGGGCGAGAGAGATTTTTTACGCAATATACAGTGTCATATGAGTCAGAATTAGAGACAACATTTCTCGGGGGAAGAGACAAATTTCCAGGGCGCTCCACCTGAATCTGGAAATGTGGTAGGCAAAATTCTATATATATTTGGCATGATAGGCATAAAGTACTATATATTTTTCCTACTGCGCTTTTCTTTAATCTATACGAATGTTGTTTTAATATAGCGGTTGCCAGTATCTGCAGAACTAAATCTATAGTCGCAATATGGTAATGTGGCTGTTTGCTGCATGTAATCAGTAACAAAGTTATATAGTCAGAACAAAGTTTTTTTGCACATTATTCATGCGCTGATATTTGAAATAAAACATCACGCAGGAACTTAATTGTGTTTATTTAAATAGGGCACAAGAGTGCTTCACTAAAACCTGCATGCTGGAATTCTTTATGCGAATGATTAGTTGTGAAACTTGTCGATGAGGACTTTTTTACATTTATTGCTGCAGCAAAATACTGGCAACATTACATGACTGAAATTTTGCGATGTCACTCATTATGTACACGGTCTCTTAGTACATGAATTATGGTGCACTGTCATTAAAAGTGTAGAAGTCAAATAATTTTACTCCATAGAGCTGGAGCATCTCTTGAAAGGATGCAGAGATAGGAGCGATATCCTTGCCGCATTGTTTAGTGAGTTCTTGTTATTACAATGTAGTAAAGATTTGAATTGATGCACAGTTAGTATAGTGACACATTTTCATAAAGAAGTTTAAATCACCGGCCCAAACGGCATGAACAAGTTCGTTACTAGCTGCAGGAATAACGAGTATTAAAAAAATCTAATTCGCCATTGCTGACAAAACAAAGCATTGAACATGCGTCCGACATTGCATGGTCCCTTTAGTAAAGCTGCTATGTGTAGCAGCGCTCTGCAGCCTGATTGAGTGAACTGGAGTAACATAGGGTAAGCAGAATGAATTGGCCCGAGCTCAGTTGTTTGTTCCTTGCCACTATACTGGGCAGAATTTGGAAAAAGAATTTACACCCACGAACGATATGAACACCGTCACTCAAGGAGCTAAACAACAAGGTACACACACTCAAATCTGAACGAAATTTTCTGTTCTCTAGAAGGATGGCAATGTGGGATCATTATGGAATGGCACCTACCCATCATAATCATCATCATCATCATCATCATCATCATCATCGTCGTCGTCGTCGTCGTCGTCATCATCATCATCATCAACAACAACAACAACAACAACAACAACAACAACATATCATCATCCTATTTCATGTGCACTGCAGGACGAAGGCCTCTCCCTGCGATCTCCAATTACTCCTGTCTTGCGCCAACCAATTGAAACAAGCGCCCGCAAATTTTCTAATTTCATCGCCCCACCTAGTCTTCTGCCGTCCTCGACTGAGCTGCCTTTCTCTTGGCACCCATTCTGTAGCCCTAATGGTCCACCGCTTATCTAACCTGCACATTACATGACCTGCCCTGCTCCATGTTTCCTCTTAACGTCCATTAGAATATCGTCTATACCCGTTTGCGCTATGATCCAAACCACGTCTTTTAACGTTATGGCTAACATTCTTTGTTCGACGGCTCTTTGCGCGGTCCATAACTTGTTCTCAAGCTTCATGGTCAGGCTCGAAGTCTCCGCGCAGTATGTAAGCACCAGTAAAATACACTGATTGTACACCTTCCTTTTCAATGATAATGGTAAGTTTCGGGTCTGGAGCTGACAATATCGGCCGTGTGCGTTTCAACCCATTTATATTCTGTGAATTTCCTTCTCCTGATCAGGACTTCCTTTGAATAATTAACCTACGTAAACGTACTCGTTCACAGACTGTACAGGCAGGCTGACTGGTGATCCTGAACTCTTGGTCCCTTGCCCGGCTATCTATAGTAATCTTTGTCTTCTGCATATTAATCTTCAACTCCGCTATTACACTCTCTCTGTTAAGATCCTGTAGTGTTGCAAAAGCAAGGACACAAGAATAAACGAAACACAGACACAAGCCACCTCATTACGTCTCGGTTCAGCTTCTTCTTGTGCCCTTGTTTTCACTGCATTACACTACATGCCATTCGATACTCTAGCTGTAACATTTATGAGCGCTGAAAACCTACACCTGCCTGATCTTACCTAGTCTTGTCTGTTTTACCATAATTAAAGAGCAAAATGTGGATATAGTAGGTCTAATTGAGCTGTCGTGATATTACTCTCCCTGACGCATAGCTTTGAAGAATGTTTAATCGTTTCTCCCGTGAAGGACGGCTGGATGATGTCGTAGCACAGCGTTTCGTTGACTTGTTGCCTAATAGTTTCACGTTGTCGCGTTGAAACTTGGTAAGTGCTCTCGTGGAGGTGCTAGTGCGTTCATGTACCGAGCACCCCTGCAAAGCCGCGACCCAAGCCCGAAGACCGAGGAGAGCTCCTGCGGCGGAGGTAAAGCAGGCGATAAGCGCTCCCCACATGTGTGCCGATCCCGAAGATAGCGCAATGCCGGGTCCACCCGCGGTGGAGGTGAAGCAGGCGTTAAACACCGGTTGCCGGTCCGGTTGCCGAAACACGTGTGCCGATCCCGAAGATAGTGCGAAGCGGGCCTGACCCGCGGCTGAGGTGAAGCACGCGTTAAGCGCCACCCCAAACGTGTGTCGATTCCGAAGATAGCGAAATGCCGGACCGACCTGCGGTGGAGGCGAAGCAGGCGTTAAGCACTCCCCATACGAGGTCCGATCCTGAAGATAGTGCAAAGCCGAGCTGACCCACGGCGGAGGGGAAGCAGGCGTTAAGCGCTCCCCAAACGTGTGCCGATCTCGCGGAGAGCTATCGGACTCATCCTCCCCCGCACAAATTACCATCGCGGTAAAGAAAAGACGAATGGGAGGCACGGTCAAGCAAGCAAGCAAGCAAGCAAAGCAAGCAAAGCAAAGCAAGCATAGCAAAGCAAAGCAAAGCAAGAAAAGCAAAGCAAGCAAGCAAAGCAGGCAAGCAAGCAAACAAAAGTAAAAGTAAGTAAGTAAAGTAAGAAAAGTAAATAAAGTAAGTAAGTAAGTAAAGTAAGTAAAGTAAGTAAGTAAGTGTTTTATTCACAGTAAGCAATATACAAAACTCACTGCAGGGGCAAGGGCTAAAGGCAATCAAGCCTCACAAAGGTCCCTGTCCCTCCGCAGTTCATGGCAGCTCGCACGCTTCGAGTTCAACAGAGTAAAAAAAAAAAAGAATTGCAGTACATCAGTTTCAGGAAAATGGACAATTAGCAACTTGCAAGAGTACACATAACAAATCACATAAACAAGAGAAAAATTTACGTAACATTTTAAAATAACCGTACACAAAAGGTAGCGCACGCCAAAATATATAGCTACACAAAAAATATTAAAAGAATTCGACAATTCGAATGCATGAGGGTGCAATGAAATTACGTAATACATGGAAACACTCAGAATACTAATTATTGAATGATTTAGGCATTGGTCGAGGCATGAAAATCCGCAGGTTAATTTTGATACTGTATACATGAGGTAATTAATAAGTTCTTTGCTTGTGTTTTAAATGCAGTAATACTAGCATTAAAGTTCAATCTATCTGCAAGGATATTCAAAACATGATGTGTCTGGTACGCAGCACTTTGTTTTCCGTAATTAGTTCTTACTTTAGAAGCTCGTATCCTTCGTTCTCGTAAACAGTCGTATGGTTCTTCGATGCGGCTTTGTTCATATAATTTATTTTGTTGAATTACTTGGAGCAATTTAAAATAGTACAACTGATCAATCCTGAGCATGGAATGTTTTATGAACAGTGGAGCAGTTGGCAGGTCTTGTAACTTTCCCCTGTACTTTTCGAAACAGCGCAATATTTTCTTCTGCATAGTAATAAATCTAGAGTATTTTTTTTGCGATGTTGTTCCCCAGACTAATATCCCATAAGTTACCTTAGAATGTATGTTAGGTGCTGCAGCACATCCTTTCTATGAGAAGGACAGCGGCGGAACTATTTGTGAGGTGGAGGGTGGCGTGGTCGTGACGAGTGGCAAGGGAGATTTAGGTCCTCATCCCACATTACATGTTTTAGGTGTTTCCCCCTTGCCCCTCCTCTCCAAACAGCACTGGAGAGACGGAGTGACAGGAAACCACGAGAACTCTTCCAAGCAAACGCACCTCGCTTCGTAAGAAAGAGGGCCCCGCCGTGGTGGCGGGGGATTCCTGTTTTTGCTGCTCGACAAGCTCTCCCCAAATGATCAGGCTAAACGCATGCTGTTACATTTGGTGGGGGGGGGGGGGCCGTCTGCTCGTTCTGGTTTTCTCGCTTCATACATGTGTCTCGAAGTTCCGTTGCCCATGGTTTCATATACTAAGCAGGTTAGAATAAATGGGTTCCCTTCTCCTACTGTCCTAGGTGAGGTCCTGGGTTTGCAGCCCACTTAGTCCCCCCCCCCCTCCTTAATCCAGCGTTAACGAAAGAGACCCTTATTTGCGCAACTGACACTTCTGGTCTAGCACCGGGGCGATGCTCTTTTAGGGACGAACAAATGACGCGTGTATTCTATACAGACGACATCGACGATAGGAAAATTAACGGACTTCGTCCTGTGGGTCAGTGAGACTCGGCGAGGACGAAAACTTGTCTCTCTCCTGTTTGTTTTTGAGCAGGTTGTCCAGCTGTTCTTGAAGAACAAGGTCTGCGTTGTAATGCGACCATATTTCGTAGTTTCCATACTTGATTTACTTCTACTTCATTTTAGAAAATTCTATACGTAAAACCACAGGTTCCCATTAAAATGTTAATAATATTATTCAATATTTAACTTGCACATGTTTAACTGTATACTTTATGTATTTCTGTAAGAAGTTCTTGTTACTACTCCTATCAAGACAAGGCAAAGTATTGTATTGAACACTACTTTATCTCACTTAATATTAGCTTATTTCTAATTTTAGATTATGCATTTGTTTTGCTTTTTTGTGATATTTTTAATAACCAACTTGCTATATTTTTCCATCATATTTCCACCCGATTCATGGCCTATCCCCCGTAGTGGGTTTGTGCCATCAATTGACGCTCCATCTTCATCATCATGATCGCCATGTGTTGACGCCACAATAATTACGACGACACGGCAAGGTTGTTCAGAGGCAAGTTCAGAGTGCATAGGTAAGACTTAACGCAACATACGTTACGCGGATCGAGCACTTGTCTAAAATATTTCGACGCCACACAGAGTGACTGAGTGCATGCCATGCGGAATGAGAAGTGCGCATATTGTGCAGATGTGCGTCCATAAACCTTCAAAGCATGCTTCAAACCATAAGCACTTTCGCGCGGATTAGCTGTGACCCCGCTTTCTTCGTGAGATATGATTTTCTTATACCGGCTATGCCTGAAGGAAAAGCGCGTGGCCAAGACGTAATGGTCACGTCTCTTATTGGAATAAAGCGTAGACAAAGCGGCAAACTCTACTAAAACACGGAGCTTGCTAGATTCTTCAGTTATGAAAAGAAGTGGTAATTTGATTGCTTAAGCGCAAGGCATTTGTGCAATGCCGCGAACCATTCCGTGTATTGCAGTGAAGCGAATGAGAATTAGCGCGCATATGCAGTGTAAGCTATGCGTTATTATAAAAACTGCAAACATCACTTGGCCACGGTTCTAGCCTTTATTATCAAAGGTGCTCACCTGAAGCCTCCGAGCTGAAGCATACAGTGTGTTGCAGCGAAGTGAAGAGAAAATGTGCGCGTACTAAGTCTAAGCAACACCTTATAAAAATTGGTAACCCCACTGAGCTTTATTATTAGTCTTTATTAGTATTTATTATTATTATTTTTTATTATTATCTCAGAAGAGCACCTGAGGCCTCCGTCTGCCGGTATCATTTTTCTTTTCGCTTGCTATGCCATTTCACCGCAGTACCAAGAAGCACTGTGGAGAAGCTTTTTAAAGCAGCTTCACCAGTATGAAATGCATATAACCCCGCTACCTCCTCCCTAAAAAACAAGAACAATACTTACCAGATCACAAATGACGCAAAAAAACATCCTTGAAGTGGAAGCAGAAACAGAATCGTAGTCTTTAGAAATCATGCCTCATCTTGTAAAGGCACGAACATGTCTTGGTTTTATTGGTATTGCTTAGACAAAATTTTTGGAACTAATACTTATTCAAAGAAGGCATATCTTCCGAAAAAGTGTAGAGCATTCTATAATGCCTTGGGGTTACGAGTGCAAACGAAAATAGTTGACTTACATCTGGTACGCTAACGAGGGACCTCAGGGGAACCACCTGACAAAACGAAGCAAGTCGAGAGGTTATCCATTCGACCGTGACAGATTGGTTCTACACTTTGTCTTATAACTCGGAGATTACTAAAGTAGCCTAGAAGAAACAGTGTACTTACAGGGAAGCACTTCATTTGCTCCTAATTCTCAAGACATGCTGAAGTAAGCTTGAGTTCATTATATGTGCATGCAGAAGTGCGGTAAATGAAAATGTTTTCATCCAAACGTATAACGTTGCAGAGCGTTGTCTTCATGAGCAACAGTAGACTTGAATGTTGTTATTGCGCTATCAAGCTTACTTCAAGATATAGAATAAACAAAGACGTATAAAAAGACGTACAAGAAGAAACGTCATTATGATGGTGAATGTGCTTTAAAAAGCTGCTCCACAATACTTCTTTATGCTGCGGTGACATTGTATAGCAAGCGAAAAGAAAAATAATACTGGCAAGCAGCCGTGGTCAGAGGCGCACAACCGTGGCACAGTGGGGCTTCCAGTTTTTATAAAAGTGCTCTCTTCGCTTCACTGCAACACACTGTACACTTCAACGCGGAGGCCTGAGGTGAGCACCTGAGATAATACTTAAGGCTATAAGCATGGCCGCATGAGGTTTAAGGCATGTCCTCACTTGCGGCGCCGTTTCTGCTTATTTGAGAGGCCACTTCCGCTTATTGGTTTGCGGAAATTCGGCGCCCCCGAATTTTCGCAAACCGGAGCGAGCCAATCACAGGCGCCGGAGTTATCACGTGGGCGATAAGGTCCATGCTCTCGCCGGCGAGCCGGACCGGCGCGCGCGCCGTGTTCGAGCAGCCGCGGAGGAACAAAAACTGAAACGCGCAGTAATTCTCGCGGGCTCACGAGGTATGTCAAGAGAGGGCGATAACTCTCGTTTGCCGGCCGTCTGCGCGACCGCGCAGTGATGTGACCTTCGAAACGTGGCGCGCGTTTTTAGGCCTGCCGCCTTGCGCGCGCTTATTTCCGCAAGTGAGGATGTACCTTTACAGTTTTTACATGAACGTATAGCTTACACTGCATATGCTTGCAAATTATCACTCGCTTCAGTGCACTACACTGAATGGTTCGCCGCATTGCATAAAATATGGGCGTTGAAGGAATCAAAGTACCACTTTCTTTTTCTTTACTACGCCATCCAGCGAGCCATTTCGGCTCGTCGCGCCGTACGAGCTGTGCAGACAGCCGTATGCCGTATACCAGATGCAGTGGCAGACGAGCGACCTTGAGACGCCGTTGCCTAGCAACGCCGCAGCCGCACTCCAACAGATGGCGACGCCGTCGACGCCGCTGCTGTACCGGCTCGCTCCACCAGATGTGCTCCGCTGGGGTAGAGGGAGAGGGGGTGTGGCCTCGCGGGGGTATATGTATATGCGCTTCGCCTCAGTGTACTTAGTCGTTATGGAGAGCGCGAAACAGACTCAACAACGACAGAACGAAGTGAGGAAGAGACAACGCGCTCAATGGGGAACCAGCGCTGGAGTTTTTACGGCGCCTGCAGCGCCGCCCTGTCGGTCAGAACGTGCACAATGCAGCCGCTCCCGCGGACGAAAATTGCTACTGGTAGTGGCGTTGCGTGCCCTGAAAGTCGAAGGAAAACAAAAGGACGCCGACGATACTGTTGCGTATACAAGTGCCACAGCTACGTCGGGATGAGGGAGGATGTATCCTTCTGCGTCTTTCCATCTAAACCCTACGGAAAAGAATAGAGGCGGCGTTGGATCCAAGCAGTCAGGCGAGCCGAGTAAGTTGCCGTCTTGTCGCCCGGTCAAGCGGTGTCGGGCTGGTTTCTAAATCGAATTTCGCGTTTGTGCTTGGTTTATTCGATAGTTAAGACGGTAAGCCGTGGCAGACAGTACCAAACAGCATAATCTGCAGTCGGCATTTCGTCGGAAACAAAATGAGCAATAGCATGCACCATCCGGCTTATGTACCAACCATTTTTTCTTCGTAATACCACCACCATGCCCCTTCCAATGCCACCGCACCAAGTGAAAGATACGAAAGGTAAATATTATCCGTTGATTGCCAAGAATTATGTGGGAGGGAAGCTGCCTTGTAATACGAGTTGTGTGCGCGTACTGCCCGCGCACGCGCGACTACGCTGCCTATGTGTTTTGAAAAATGCGCATGCGGATGAGGACTCTGCGCTGAGATGCATCCGCTAAATTTATGTAATTGATGGTAAACGTAGCCAGCGTTGTTACGGATCCAGTAGCGGAGCACTCAAACCTTTGCTTCCGCGAGTCAGCTGATGCGATAAAGCTTTCTTCTCCATTTACTGCTGTGGCGAAGTAACATTAGAATTTTTCATGTCTAGCCAGAGAAATATGGAATGTCTTCAGGCCAACTAATACTTCCGAAACCATAGCGCAGCACGACCGGAGCCGTAGCTGCTAGAATTGCGAGGCAGCTAGGCGCAACCGTTAAAGAAACGCACATGCTCGCCGCGACACACTGTGAAAAATATATGAAGGTTAAAAAGCTTCTTTCGTCATTTCTTCACTTGATGGCGCTAGCTTCTTTACGAAAACTGTCCACTTGAAGCGGCGCGAAAACGGAAATATACGAACTATAATACGGCCGCGCACGTGTGTCTCGTCTGGTCGGGAGGCTGGAATGTGCCGCGTCTCGTCGCCAGGGCGGCGTGCAACGCACTCTTTTCGACGCGCCGCCTATCCAGCGCTGGTTCCCCATAGATGCCAGAAGAACGTGCCCCACGAGTCGAGAAGCGTCGTAAAGAAGATGCGGCTAGAAGAACTCGTGCCACATCCCGGAGGGACTCTTCAACTGCGGAAGAGACCGCTTTTGCAGCTCTTGCTTTCATTATTCAACTTGGGTTAACCAGAGCTAAACCACAAGCAATTTTTAATTTCATAACTGAATAATCAATGCAGGCTCGGCGCTTTAGTAGAGATTGCCGCTTCGTCTACGTTTTATTCAAATAAGAGACGATTACGTGTTGGCCACGCGCTTTTCCTTCAGGCATAGCCAGTATAAGAAATCATTCCCATCAGAGCTAAGCCACGCGCTCGGCAGCAGGAACATGCTTATGGGCTTATGGTAAGCATGCTTTGAACGGTTATGCACGCAGATCTGCAAAATATGCGCACTTCTCATTCCGCATGGCATGCACTCAGTCACTCTGTGTGGCGTCGAAATATTTTGGAGAAGTGCGCGATCCGCGTAATGTATGCGGCGTTACCACTCTAAACTTCAACAAAAACTTACGTGTCGTCGTTATTACTGTGGCCTCAACACGTGGCTCCATGATCATGCCGCCGACGTCTTCTTCCTTTTCGATGTGGCTCGTGTCCATGTTGCTCATAGATGCTTTTTCCGCGTCGTTGAAAACGGAGCGACGCGGTTTTCGGCAGCGAGGCCTGGCGTTGTCAAAGGCCTGCACACAACCCTTGCGCAACGTTGCACATAGGCGTTTCTTAAAGGATTTCAACTTGCTTCATGTGCCTCAGATACACCGCAATGCAAGTGATGCATGCGCCCATCACCAAATAGGCGTCAGTGCTCACTGCTGCATCGCGGTCACCGCGGCGGCAACCCAGCGTCGGAGCGTAAGCAAACTTTAAGGGACACTAAAGCGAAACAATAAATCAGTTTAGAATAATGAAGCATTGCTTGAGAACCCTGCATGCAGTCATTTCAAAAAAATAGTTTGATTACTAGATGAGAAAATTAAGGTCCAAATATCAGTAGTTGAATTTCGCGCCGAAACCCCAGCGCCGCTACGCCAGCGTGACGTCAGGGATTCCAAAGTATGTTTTCGCATTTGGGCCACGTTGGCTGAATAAAGGTTCTCGAACTTACCATGTTTAATATTTGGTTCCTTTAGAACACAATGTAGTCCATCTGCATTGCTATATATAATCATTAGGCCCTAGAAGCTGCCATGAAAATCCAAGACATCACAGCCCCCAGGTGCGGAAACTTAAGTAGGCGTCGCCACCCGTATTTCGTTCTTGCGCTTTTTCTCGCTTACCAAAGGTCTTATCGTTGTAAGAGTGGTGTTTTTGGTGTTGTTGAACGGTAATTTACTGGTCCCTTTAAATCTCGGAGGCAACGCCGGAGCAGCTGCCCTGAGTGCCGCCATGCTAGCGGAAGTGGCTTGCGGTGGGAGCCAATAGCGCGCAGTTGTGACTCACGGCGCCCAGGGGATATGTTTTCTGTATACGCGTCGTGGACCAGGACAAATTTTCTTCAACAGTGAAGCTTTTCTTTCGAGGAACGCGTATGTGTTTCCTTTGTAGCACTTAGTTACGCTTGGGTGGATCTCTCGTTTTCCCAGGTTGTGGGTTTTCACAGAACTATTAGGTCAATATACAAGGTGTTCCGAATTAAGCTTCCGAATTAGGCACTTGGAGCCACGCGAAGACCACTTGTGAAAATAGGTTATTGGGCAAGAGGGACACAAAGTGAGATGATAATTATTGCTTAGCGCTTCCCAATTAACTAAAGTGTAATAATAAACTTTTTTGCTGACTGCAGTAACTAGGTATGATTGTATTGCAAAGTTAGAGGCAGTCGTGTTGCTACGCAGTATGAGTTGGAAGAATTCTGGCTTGTCTGTGCTCCGAGAAATCCGGCGCCAAATATTTATTGTCGTTCGCCTGATTACGCATGCAAGAGAGTTGAGATCGGCACAAGACCCTCACGTGACGCGGCTGTTGCGTGTGGCGTTTAGTCTGACAGCGGGCGGGAGTCATTGGCAAAGATGGTGACTGTCCCCCTTCCGCTCTCGGCTGGCGAAATAGGAAAAATCAAAGAACCCGGAACGGCTGTCGTAACACGTGACCACGCAGCCTATAACGATGGCACCAGCTGCCATGCCGAGATAATTGCGTGAGCGGAGAAACCGTAGGGCAGTGCGCGTGCGTAATGTAGAGGAGGGGGTATGATCTTTGTATAGGCTACGCAAATAAAGTGACTGCTGATTCTCAAGTGTTGTAACTTTTATTGAAATCAAGAGCAACAAGTGCGCGGCTCACCGCGCTGTCACATCTGAGTTTGGCCAGCCGATAAGGGAACAGTACCAACTTTGCCAATGCCTCTGCCCTGTTGTCAGACTAAACGCCCCACGCAGCAGCCACGTCACATCAAGCAGGAGCTTTTGGCCGATGCTCACTTTCGTGCATGCGTGATCATGCGAACGACAAAATAAAATTCGGAGTCGGATATCTTGGAGCACAGATATGCTAGAACTCTTCCAAGTGAAAGTGTGTAGAAACCCGACTGCCTCTAAATTTTGTGTAGAAATACTCACTTACTTCAGTGAATAAACAGTTAATTATGCAATGTTAGTTAAATGGGAGTTAATTGGGCGGCTGACAGCGATAATAATTAGCTCACTTTGCGCCCCCTTGGCCACATAACTTATTTGCTCAGGTGATCTTCGCGTGCCTCCCAGTGCCTAATTATAAGAAAACCATTAAGCTTAATTTTGAACGCCCGGAATATGTACATATATGAACGAGAAGAAAGGAAAGCGAGTGCCCGATTTTTATTAGTAATAGCATAAGAAGTAAATAAAGACACCAAGGAGAACATACAGGAAATTACTTCCACATACTAATTAAATTAAAGAAGTGATATATTAGTGTAAATGAAAGTAGCTGAACAAACAACTGCCCGCAGATGGGATACCAACCCACGGCTTCGCATTACGCGTGCGATGCTGTCACCAGTTGTTACCACAAACTTTCTAAGGCATTTTATGCTTATCTACCACAACTAAACCTGGCAGTGTTAGCAAGCGCCACACCTCTCGGCCGTCAAGGCCGTGCGGTGCGGCGCCGTGGTAGCGCAATTCGTGGGAGCTTCGCACTCGTAACGCGAAGACGTGGGTCCACGCCCCAAGCTATCACCCAAGCTTTCATTTCCGTTAATTTGTTATTTCTACTTCTGGTTACAAAGTACATGTATATTCCCCTATGCGGTCTGTTACGTTTCGCCTACGACGCGCGGTATAGCCGGCGCGGATGCAACGGACGCTGGGGCTTCGTTCAAAGCGGCAGACATTTTGGCCCGTTCGGCGCCGCCGCTACGCCTCCCCGCCAAGCGCGTCCAGGCATGTTCCAATGCCACGTGTCTTCGTGTGCGTGTGTGTGTGTGTGTGTGCATGTTGGTGCCCACGCTTGTCGAAGCGCGGCAGCCGGGGAGAGGAGCTCCCCCAACTGTGAAGCGAGGAGGTCTGAGCGGCGCCGGCCCGGCGGATGCGTCACCTACGCGTCCCAACGTGCCCGAGCGGCGCCGGCCCGGTGGATGCGCCACCTACTCATCCCAACGTGTCCGAGCGGCACAGTCACGTGCGCGTCTATAGAGGCGTTCCTTCTTGCCCTCAACTGCGAGAGTATAAAAGCAGCTGCCCCTGGACGCCAAGAGAGGGGCTCCGATTTCTTCAGTTGAGTTACGTGCTCTCCCGTCTCTCCACTTCGGTCGACCTGACCGCCCGCTCTTTTACGATGCTAGAATAAACAAGTTGTTCTGTTACCTGTCAACTCATGCTTTGCCGGGACCTTCGAATGCTTCCAGTTGTGCCCCAGGCCGCCAGGCCAACGCTACCCTTGGGGCTTGCGACCCAGGTGCAACAACGGGCGTCAGCGCTGAGGTTCCCAACAACTGTCTGCCAGCGGTGAGATCGCGACAACGGAGGCCAGCAGCGAAGATATGCAGTTGACTGTATGCTGAGCAGCACAACGACCATCCGGGAGCAGTGCAACGAGCCCTGTGTGATGACTGGTTGCCTGCAGCGGAACGACTGCGCTGAATTCTTGGCTGCGAGGCTTGGTGAGTGCGGGACTTTCTTCTTCTGAGTTTTGCCAGGCTTTTGTTAGTGTCAGAAACAGAGCTGATAATTGTGGTTGTCGTTGCTGCCGGGTTAGTTTGCGGCAAGACAATATTAGGCAGTAGAGAAAGCAGGATTCAGAGCAGCCGTGGATTTGAAGTCGTTGCGCAAACCGAAATTGCTGGAGCTTGCAAGAGAGTTGGGTCTGGATGTCTCAGACAAACTCAGAAAACCAGAACTGCTAAGGGCTATTCTTGAGTTAGAAGCTGAGGATGACGAGCTGTCGGAATGCCTTGAGACCATTGAGGAGAGGGAGACGGCAAAAAGACAGGAGAGCGAACTTAAAGAACAAAAAGAGCGAGAACAACAAGAGAAAAACGAAGAGCGCGACCGTCAACACGCTTTGGAAATGAAGCGTCTCGAGATAGAGATGGAACGCGCTCGTAATGGAAGTCAGGCACACGGTGCAGGAGAACGAGTATTGTTCAAAATGACTGACCTGATGCGGCCGTTTAAGCTTGGAGAGGACATTGGTTTGTTCCTGGTTAACTTTGAGCGAACGTGCGAGAAGCAGGGGTTCTCTCGGGAAACGTGGCCACAGCGCTTGCTCACTTTGTTACCCGGCGAGGCGGCCGACGTAGTCGCTCGCTTGAATAGAGAGGAGGCAGAGGATTTCGACAAAGTGAAATCGAGTCTGCTAAAAAAGTACAGGCTGTCAGCGGAGGCGTTCCGTCGGAAGTTTAGTCATATACACAGTTTGCGTACAGGCTTATGTCAAACATGCAGGAGTGGCTCAAAGAAGAGAAAGCGTTTGGTGACCAGGAGAAAGTTCTGCAGTGTTTCGGGCTGGAACAGTTTTATAGTCGGTTACCTGAGAACGTGCGGTACTGGGTCTTGGATAGGCCAGACGTTAGTACGGTGGCTAGAGCCGCTGAGCTAGCCGAGGAGTTTGTGACGCGTCGGGCTCGCGGAGCTAAGGACGGTCAAAAGGGTGAATTTGGCTCCAAGTTTGAGAGGCCAAAGTTCACACCCATGAGAGCAAGGGGCGACACACGTAGTGCGGATGCGAGTGAAAGCAGTCCGACCGAACGTAAGGAGACGGCGGCAGCCGAAGCCGAACGCAGAAAGCGGTTCGAGACGAGGCAAGCGCGCGTGTGTTATACGTGCCAGAAGCCGGGTCACTTTTCGGCGCAGTGTCCGGAAACAAAAACAAAAGTTGTGTTTTTGTCAATATGCAGCACTGACGAGAACATGAAGCTTCTCGAGCCTTACATGCGAGACCTCCTCGTGAACGGGAAAGAGTGCCGAGTGCTTCGCGATTCCGCAGCTACGATGGATGTAGTTCACCCCTCATACGTAGAACCCGATATGTTCACGGGCGAGTGCGCATGGATCAAGCAAGCCGTGGAAGCTCATAGCGTGTGTCTGCCCGTAGCAAAAGTGCTTATTGAAGGACCTTTCGGAGCACTTGAGACGGAGGCCGCAGTGTCATCTATGCTGCCCCCCCAGTACCCGTACCTATTTTCGAACAGGTCCGATCACCTCCTGCGCGAGAAGGGGCTTTTGTTTGGTGAGGCTAGCGTTCAGGCCTTAACCAGATCGAAGGTGCGGGAGCTCGCTGCAAAGGCGGTAGTTGCGGGGCCGACGTTATCAAACAATGAAAAAGGGTCAGAGGCGCAGCAAGCTGATATTCAGAGCACGCCCGAACTGAATAAAATTGAGTCTGTAACGTTAAAGGCACCAGATGCTGGAGAGGAAATGCCCGACACGGGAAAATTAGAAGAGCTATCTGCAGATTTGCTCATCGCGCCTACGTCAGACGGACTTAATAGGTTGCTAAAAGTCAGCCGGTCGGCTTTGGTAGCCGAGCAAAAGAAGGATGGCAGCCTAGAAAACACACGCTGCATTATCAAGGAAGGTATCGCCAAGAAAAATGCTCGCTTTGTGGAAAGAGGTGGGGTCCTGTACCGGAAGTATCTAGACCGCAGGGGAGTGGAGTTCGATCAGCTGATCGTGCCTCAATGCTATCGTGAGGATCTGTTGCGCTTGTCGCACGGGGGTTCGTGGTCCGGACACCTAGGAGTTAAGAAAACTAAGGACCGTCTCTTGCAAGAGTACTATTGGCCAAATGTTTTCGGGACGCAGACCACTTCGTGAGGTCATGTGACACCTGTCAGCGGGTGGGCAAACCAGGGGACAAATCGAGGGCGCCGTTGAAATTGGTACCTATCATTACGGAGCCTTTTAGACGGCTCGTTATTGATACAGTGGGACCACTGCCGGTAACAGCCACGGGGTACAGATACATTTTGACTGTGATCTGCCCAGCGACAAAGTTCCCTGAAGCAGTGCCGCTAAAAGAACTCAGCTCAGTTGAAATAGTCAATGCACTACTGTCCATATTTGCGCGAGTTGGTTTTCCTGCGGAAATCCAATCAGATCAGGGCACAGTGTTTACTAGCGCTTTGACGACAACTTTTCTCGAAAGGTGTGGGGTAAAGCTGTTACACAGCTCAGTGTACCACCCACAGTCGAATTCCGTTGAGAAGCTCCACTCCGTCATGAAGCGCGTGTTGAGAGCATTGTGCTTTGAACATAAAACTGACTGGGAGCTGTGTCTGCCTGGGGTGATGTTTGCATTACGGACCGCGCCGCATGCGGCTACGGGGTTTTCGCCAGCTGAGCTGGTGTACGGTCGCTCGCTGCGATCTCCGCTTCGCATGCTTCGAGAATCGTGGGAAGGCAGGGGCGACGACCCAGTCGTGGTGGAGTACGTGCTTAGGCTCCTCGAACGCTTAAGAAGGGCACAGGAGTTGTCAGGTGAAGCAATGGCAAAGGCCCAGCAGAAGGCCAAGGTTTATTATGATCGGACAGCCAGGGCCCGTCGTTTCGAGGTGGGCGATGAGGTCATGATATTGCGCACATCGCTAAAAAACAAACTAGACGTGCAGTGGGAGGGCCCAGCACGAATTGTTCAAAAACTGTCGGACGTCAACTACGTGGTGAGTCTGCCAGGAAAGCGGAAAGCACAGCAAGTTTACCACTGTAATCTGCTCAAACCTTATAGACAAAGGGAAGCAGTGGTGTGCATGATGGTAAACGTTTCCGAAGAGCTTCCGGTCGAGCTTCCGGGACTAGGCTCAGTGACGAACAGGAAAGACACCGATCAGGTCATTAGTGACTTAGTCAGTGGAGCATCGCTGTCGCCTGAGCAGAAAACCGAACTACACCAGCTCTTACAAGAGTTTCAAGGTCTGTTCTCTGAGAGGCCTGGTAGGACTTCTGTCCTTACTCATGACATAGAACTTACCTCCCCAGAGCCAGTACGATCCAAGGCGTACCGGGTGTCACTCCGCCAGAGCGATATTATGGAGGCTGATGTAAAGAAAATGCTACAGCTCGGTGTTATTGAGGCAGGTGAGAGTGATTATACCTCCCCTTTGATTTTAGTTGAGGTACCGGGCAAGGAACCTCGTCCTTGCGTCGACTACCGCAGGCTTAATTCCATCACTAAGGATCAAATTTATCCGATCCCTAACATCGAGGAGCGCCTTGAGAAAATTAGTAGCGCTCAGTTTATTTCCACCCTAGATCTTGTCAGGGGTTATTGGCAGGTTCCACTTACAGAAGAGGCTAGTAGGTATGCGGCGTTCATTTCACCAATGGGAACATTCCGTCCTAAAGTGTTGAGTTTTGGTTTGAAGAACGCGCCATACTGCTTTTCAAGCCTCATGGATAAAGTGTTGCGGGGACAGCAAGAATTCGCTTTACCGTATCTAGACGACGTAGCGATATTCTCCGCATCCTGGTCTGAGCATATGGCACACTTGCGGGCAGTGCTAACCCGCCTGCGCGAAGCGGGCTTGACAGTCAAGGCTCCTAAGTGCCAGTTAGCACAGGCCGAGGTTGTCTACCTCGGTCACGTGATTGGTCAGGGTCGTCGCCGCCCTTCTGAAATAAAGGTGGCCGCTGTGCGAGACTTCCCGCAACCGCGCACGAAGACCGATATTCGGTCGTTCTTAGGTGTCGCAGGCTACTATCAGAGGTACATCCCCAGGTACTCTGATATCGCGGCTCCCCTGACGGATGCTCTAAGAAAGACAGAGCCGCAAACAGTCGTCTGGGACGAGACAAAGGAAAGAGCTTTTAGCGCCCTAAAGAGTGCCCTAACAAGCCAGCCTGTGCTACGATCGCCAGACTATACAAAAGGGTTCGTTGTTCAGTGCGATGCTAGTGAGCGAGGCATGGGCGTTGTACTGTGCCAACGGGAAAATGGAGAAGTGGAACACCCCGTCCTGTATGCTAGTCGTAAGCTGACCAGTCGTGAGCAGGCGTATAGCGCCACCGAGAAAGAGTGTGCGTGTCTCGTGTGGGCCGTTCAGAAATTGTCATGCTATCTAACCGGCTCGAGGTTTATCATTGAGACGGATCACTGCCCTCTCCAATGGCTGCAGACCATCTCTCCCAAAAATGGCCGCCTCCTGCGCTGGAGCCTCGCTTTGCAACAAAATTCCTTTGAGGTGCGTTACAAAAAGGGGAGTCTCAACGGTAACGCCGATGGCTTAAGTCGAAGCCCCTAACGTAGGAATCAGCCTCAAAATTGTTTGTTACTGATGTTTTTCTTCCTGAGGCAGGATTTTTAACATATTGCTTTTGTTTAGTGTTTCAAAGTGATGACATGCTTTCTAGTGCAATTTTCCAATTTGTGGACGCGTTCTGAGTGCTGCTAGACTACTGTAAGGAACTAGGCAGTGGTATAAAAGGGGAAAGAGCCTGGCAGGGCTTAGTGAGGGTTGTGCCGTGCTTGCTGACTGAGAGGTTGAGTTTCAGCGTAGTTCTAACGCTTGCCGGGAACAAGAACAAAAATGTGAACTCTCCCGAAGTCACTTTGCAGTGTCCTGTGTGAACCTGAACGAGAGAACGAGGCCTTCTCTGTGCGCTGCGCTCAAGAAACGTCGAGGGACACCCGACTTCGGTTATGAGCATCATCGAGCGACATCCCTCCGGACAGCGGATGCAGTCCCCTGACCTTCGGGATCTCCTTCCCCCGGCGGGGCGGTCTGTTACGTTTCGCCTACGACGCGCGGTATAGCCGGCGTGGATGCAACGGACGCTGGGGCTTCGTTCAAAGCGGCAGACATTTTGGCCCGTTCGGCGCCGCCGCTACGCCTCCCCGCCAAGCGCGTCCAGGCATGTTCCAATGCCACGTGTCTTCGTGTGCGTGTGTGTGTGTGTGTGTGCATGTTGGTGCCCACGCTTGTCGAAGCGCGGCAGCCGGGGAGAGGAGCTCCCCCAACTGTGAAGCGAGGAGGTCTGAGCGGCGCCGGCCCGGCGGATGCGTCACCTACGCGTCCCAACGTGCCCGAGCGGCGCCGGCCCGGTGGATGCGCCACCTACTCATCCCAACGTGTCCGAGCGGCACAGTCACGTGCGCGTCTATAGAGGCGTTCCTTCTTGCCCTCAACTGCGAGAGTATAAAAGCAGCTGCCCCTGGACGCCAAGAGAGGGGCTCCGATTTCTTCAGTTGAGTTACGTGCTCTCCCGTCTCTCCACTTCGGTCGACCTGACCGCCCGCTCTTTTACGATGCTAGAATAAACAAGTTGTTCTGTTACCTGTCGACTCATGCTTTGCCGGGACCTTCGAATGCTTCCAGTTGTGCCCCAGGCCGCCAGGCCAACGCTACCCTTGGGGCTTGCGACCCAGGTGCAACAACGGGCGTCAGCGCTGAGGTTCCCGACAAGCCCTTTGTGTCATTGTTTCTTGGATTCTTAAAGTAGGACTAACAAAAACCAGGCCTCGTTTTCTTTCTTCTCTATCATTACATAGCAAGGCCTCGAATCCGGCACCATTGATGAGCTCAGGTAGCATCTGTTGATTTATTAACCATTTACCTTCACCCCAAAAGATCACGTACATGGGATGTCTGCGATAAGAAAGAGTATTGCACATTCGCTGTCAATGGCGTCAGGTGCGGTGCTGGCTAAGACTGCCAAGTCTAGTTCTGGTACACTGTAAAACAGTGTCGTCATTATACGAAGCATTTCCGTCATTATACGGAGGAATCGCAGGTAAACATACGGAAAGTATGTCGCATTTTAAATATACGGCAAAAGCTTCCGTTAATGTAGGGAAAGTGCGCCATGTTTTAGGATTTACGGATATTTAACTGCAATAATACAGTGGCTACGCTGTTCTGCACGAAACAGACACAGTTTCGTATAGTGTTATGCGAACATCGGTATTTTTGCGAGGAGAACTATACACGTGCATGCCTGAATGAGCGCTTGTACTCACGAAGTTTCATCTAACAATATTTCATTTAAGACACAAACTGTACGCATTATGAAGATATGCACACAATGTGAAAGCTAGGCTTCTAGCAAAAGCGGAAATAAAAGATCGTAGAAATATATATACGCATCCTCTATTCCTGTCGCAGTTTGCCGCGCATACGGGCCTTGTATAACGCTGATTTATGCGCAAATATATGCGCGTGTTTGCAATGTTCTGAAATTAAGCGCTTTGCGGTTAATAGTACAGCATATATGTTTATTGAACGAACAGCCGTGGGCATAGGTCCCAATGCAAACAAACTTGCGGCCCTCAGGCGCTGGTGGATGCACTGGGAATAATATTTGTGCTCAACGCCGAAAATTCTGCGCACTATAAATCAGTACTGAAACGAAGGGAGTGGTATAATGACCATAACTGCGTTTACATTTAGCGACAAGTGGCCTCGAAGGGAACTGGCGGCCTATAGATCAAAGTACAACGGTCGGATGATATTTTCGAATGGGGGAAGCAATTAACCAAAAATCAAAAAATCGACATCAAAATCAAAATTATATTTATTTTTCCAAAGAACTTTGGAAGGAGGTCCGAACAAAAAGTGGAAGCTAGTCCACTTGACGGGGGTTCGGGCCCCCTTTTACAAGGCACAGCGAAGGTGACAAGTCGACAAATAAACAATAGAATCAATTATACATAACAAGATAATAACTAGTTTACAATAGCACAGGCGTACAAATGAGAAGAAAACAATCTTATCAACATGAATTTTACATTTTCCTATAAAGTTCTTATTCGACATGTACAAAAAAGTTGCGGAGTCTTGTTCTATTACTGTTTTTTATCGTTAATGTCTGTTTGTGTAGATAATTTATTAGCATAGGAAGAGAACAGCGAAGCATTTGCTCCCCATAGGATGTTCTCGAAAATGGTATTTGCCAGGGTTCCGTGCTACGAGTGTCTTGTATCGGCGTTCGAATTGTCAGGTCTGCAAGGGAAGCTAATAATTTTCCAGGATTGTTGATGCTTTGTTTATATCTTATCGCCAGATGATACGAGTAAAGATTGTGAGTAGAAACTAAATTAAAACGATGAAAAAGTGGTTTAGTATGAGCGTGGTAATCTGCATTGGCTATATGTCGAAGAGCTTTCTTTTGGAGTACGAATATGCGATTTAAGTTCGATGTTGTGGTTATCCCCCAGACAAGGATACAGTAATTAAGATGAGAAAGGAACAGAGCATTATAAATTTTTAGTTTAACCTCTTGTGGTAAAAAGAATCGAAACTTTGCTAAAATACCAACAGACTTTGCAGTACGGGTAATAACGTGATTGATGTGCAGATCCCAGGACATGTTTTTATGAAAATGTACACCAAGTGCCTTCACAGAGTCGACAACTTCTACAATGTCATTACCGAGGAGAAGGTTACCTTCTAGCACAGCACGTGATTGTTTGGGTGAAAACAGAATCGCCTTTGTTTTATTAACGTTTATCTCCAATGAATTTAGCTTGCTCCAGGAGTTCAATTTGTCAAGGCAATCGTTTATATCGAGGTGAAGTGTCGTAGTGTTAGAGTTTCGGGACAGTAGTGTTGTGTCATCCGCATAAATAACAAATGTCGGTTTCGCGCTTATCCTAATTATGTCGTTAATGTAAAAGTTAAATAGAAGGGGACCAAGGATGCTCCCTTGGGGAACACCAGCATTCACATTTTTAAATGAGGAAAGAGAATCACCTATCACTACGGCTTGTTTACGAAATTTTAGGTAAGAGGTTAGAAGTCGTAGGGGTGTGCCTCGTATACCATACAGCTCGATTTTTTTAGCAACGTTATGTGGTTCAGGCGATCGAAGGCCTTTGAAAAATCTATATATATACCAGTTATAAGTTCCTTCTCTTCAAAAGCTTTTAAAATTATTTCCTTTTGGTTTAATAAAGCGAGTTGTGCTGATCTGCCCTTACGAAAGCCATATTGAGCGTTGGTTATTAAGTTGAAGTTAGAGGCGAAATTTGCGATTCTACCATGTATTATTTTTTCTAGTGCTTTTGAGAACACTGGAAGAATGGAAATAGGGCGATAGTTAGAAAAGTGGTTTTTATCACTTCCTTTGTGAATAACAATTACTTTAGAGAGCTTCATCTGCTCGGGGAAATTTCCAGTAATAATCGGTTGGTTATAAATATGTGCGAGTGGTGTTGCAATTATATCAATGGTGTACTTAACAGGTTTTAATTGTAGGTTATCCAGATCGCAGCCATTACTATTTTTAAGCAGGTTAAATGTCATTTTAGCCTCATGCACACTCGTAGGGTTCAGATCTATACTATTTTTATTACTCTGGATTTGATTACCAGCCTCAGGATAGTGGGACGTGTTCACTAGACTGACAAAAAACTCATTGAATGCTTCAGCCAATTGGCTGCCCTTTAAAACCAGACCATTTACGCTTATCTCTTGGGCACTTTGCGCCGCAGGTGAACGATTCAATAATTCATTTATCCTTTTCCATACTACATCTGCCTTTGCATTACATTCCAAATTGAAAGATGTTAATAGGTATTCCCCTTTCGCATTACGAAGAAAGGCGGTTGTATTGTTTCTATGTTGCCTAAATTGTTCCCAGTCATCAGGGTTTCTCGTGGACAAGAACTTTCTATAAAGTTTGTCTTTCTTTTTTATCAGTTTAAGGCAGAAGTTCGAAATCCAAGGTTTCCGCGATCGGCTGGATTTTTTTATAGTAATTAAAGGAAAAGAGTCGTGGTAGGCTTCCTTAAACAAACGTAAGAATGTATCATACGCTTCATCAACTGTATCTGCGTGATATATAAGGTCCCAATCTATCGTTTTTAGCTTAGAGCGAAATGTTTCAAGCGTGATTCGAATAATGTTTTGAATTTTCCGATTATCTGAATGTTGTGTGGCAATCTTATGGTGCGGCGACCTAATAAGCAGAAATATAAGCAAGTGATCGCTAATATGGGAGGCGAGAGCACCACCTATATTATCATGCGGTGCTAAATTGTTAATGAATAGATCGATTAATGTGCTTGTGGCCGATGTAATACGTGTTGCCGTGTTAACCGTGCAGTGAAAACCATTCGAATCTAAAAGCGTCTGGAACGTGTGCCGCGGGGTGGATGCGTCCAACGTATTAATATTAAAATCTCCGTCAAGGACAAGTGTCAGTTCATTTTGGTTTACATACATGAACAGATCTTCAAGGTAGGCAAAGAAATTGAGTAAATTCCCATCAGGCGGGCGGTACATGACAGCAAACATATGATCATTGTATCGGACAACAAGACTCTCTACGTCATTCGTCATTAACGAATAGTTTTCCATTAAATCGCATCTGACACTTTTCTCATACATAAGCAACCCACCACCATTTCGGTTACTTCTGTTTTTCGAAAAACTGCTGTAATTTTCATGTTTTGGAGTGTCACTTTCTGAAGTAAGCCATGTTTCGGTTAGGAATATGAAGTCAAACTTAAAATTGAAACTGTTTAGCAGAATACCTAACTGATCTTCTTTGTTCCGTAGCGACCTTACATTCAAGTGGAAACATGTAAATCCTTCAATATTTTCTAATACAAATATTTTATTTACGTCATCGGGTGTAACGGCCATTCCTTTGTGAGCCGAGCAAAGAAATGCAGTTATGTAGGCTTACTGAATCTTATCAATGTCCCGTGCACATGTCACTCGGACAACTCGGGAGTCTTCATCTTTACGTGCGAAAATATGACCATTTTTGACCCACACGAACTTCCAGTTTGACACTCTCTTATTCTCAATTTCCATGCCCAGGAGCCAAGAGGGAAAGGCCTTTGCTGAACTATAATGTAATTGGTTTAACTCATTCTCATAATATTTCCAAACCATCTCGTATCTGTCAATAAATGTCTATTCATTGACACTTCACTGTTCATGCTTTGTCAATTCTTGCGTTAAGATGTTATCGAAGACATTTGGCGCTTCATCTTGAAACAAGACCGGTGAGCGCACACGTTCTTGTACGGCAGAATAAAGATCGCGAACATGCGCGCACCGACGGCTGTGAAAACTACGGGAAGGTGACGGAAGATGATGCACGTAGTACCGTGCTAGTACTGTATGTACTGTCAAAAAGAAAAAGAAAGGAAAAGGAAAGAAAAAACGCCCACTGTCGAGCTTTATTTCTTTTTGACCCAGTAAGCAACACCATTTGTTTCATGTGCTTTGTTCATGGGTAAATGTTATGACACAACTCATTATTTACTCGTTCATTACGTGCAAAAACGAGTCCAAGTTAGCACTAAACTAGAGCTTATTCACGCGTCGCAGTGCACTGCTTTGCACTGCATTGCAACACTGGGGTACGCTATCCCCAGTAGCCAACCGTCTGCTTGACCTCCCTACCTTTCTTCTTCTTGCATTCTCTATCTCTTTGTATAAAATGCAGTACCTTGTGTGAAAGAAAGCGTTCTCCTCTTTTAGGAATCAATTATTTGTCAAGCAAATATTTTACTGTTTCAATAGCTAGAGTGCAAATGCGGAAACAAAATCGGTTCTGACTTTTTATTCTTGCTCACAGAGTGCGGCACCAGGGGCCAGCGCACACTGCGCTTCAGCTTGGCGGCGCAACCCACCACCCCGTTCAAAAGGGGAGGCTCATAACATCCATCCATCCATCCATCCGAGAGGCGGCTTGAGATATTGTGGCGAATCAACGTGCTTTTCAGGGCTCCGTGGCGTTGACGAAATCATAAGTTTTTCTGCATGCTTTGAACTTACTTCTGTTTTTGATTTGCTGACTTGTTTTTAGCTTTTAAATGATAATTAGCAGTTTTCTTCTTTTGTCTCTCGCTTTTTTCCTGTGCGCGGGTGGGTTTCGTGTGCATTTGATTTTACAGGACAGCCAGAGCGCCCTCTCGCGCCACGTGTTACAGCACGTGCAACCGGATAGCACGTTAAATAATAGCTTGGAAGTGGCAAGACTAATAGCTATTAGTGGTTTTACTGTGTGTGTTTTGATAGGAAAGTGAGAGCATGGCCGCGTGTTTGAACACATGCAAAGCCATATCATACCTAAGTCTCTGCGGCATTGATTGCTTTTAAAACATTGGTGAGAATTACTTTGCGACATTTAAGGATTTAAATCCTCTGCGTTTCCGGCTTTGCTGGAAGGCACGTGCTCTCCAATATTGTAATATTACAGTATTCCCATTAGAAAAAGCCATGCAATAAATCGCAAGAAAGTCGGGAAAACGGACAGGGTGCGGGGCGTCTCTCAAAGCAGATTAGAGGACGGATGAGAATGGAGAGGCAGTTGAAGCAATCGGCACACACTGTGATGCCGATGCTAAGCTGAATAAAATGGAGGTCTTCCAGGAATAGCTTGTCAAACAGGTTGAAGAGTTCAAAAATTAGCTAAATTGAGAGCGTTGAGGTTGCCATTATCCCTCAAGAGAAAAGTATATAATAGCTGTGTCTTACCAGTACTCACCTACGGGGCAGAAACCTGGAGGCTTACGAAAAGGGTTCTACTCAAATTGAGGACGACGCAACGAGCTATGGAAAGAAGAATGATAGGTGTAACGTTAAGGGATAAGAAAAGAGCAGATTGGGTGACGGAACAAACGCGAGTTAATGACATCTTAGTTGAAATCAAGAAAAAGAAATGGACATGGGCAGGACATGTAATGAGGAGGGAAGATAACCGATGGTCATTAAGGGTTACGGACTGGATCCCAAGGGAAGGGAAGCGTAGCAGGGGGCGGCAGAAAGTTAGGTGGGCGGATGAGATTAAGAAGTTTGCAGGCATGGCATGGCCACAATTTGTACATGACCGGGGTTGTGGGAGAAGTATGGGAGAGGCCTTTGCCCTGCAGTGGGCGTAACCAGGCTGATGATGATGATGATGATGATGATGATGATGAGAGCGTGATTCACGGAAGCTAGTGCGAAAAAGACTTCAAGCAGCCGAGAAAAAGCTGAACAGGTCCGCCATAGTGAACGAGAGTGGTCTTGACAATGGGACGCAGTCCCCCTACGTGACAGGAGAGGGTGTGCCAGCAATGTATGTGGAAAGCGTGCAACGCGATGAGTGTTCAGCTGGATGCACGGCACGTACCTTGAGGCCGCCACGCGGAAAAAGCTAGAGCGCAGCCCCTTGTCGATTCTGAATCATGCAGAAAAGGACGAAGGGAAGCAGGGAGAGGTAGGAGAAAGTGAAAGGTTGATTATCGCCGGCGACTCAAACCTGTTTAGGTGCTCAGAAGCAATTTGGGTTAGAGGGTGAAAGGCGATAAAATAGTGTCAGTAGGGACATTTCCAGGGTGGACACTGGGTTCTGTCATGGAGCGAGCAAAAGCAAAGCTCGCGAAAATGCCAGCATGCGCAACCTTGTCACAGCAGCAGGAGGGCTAACTTACGTCCTAAACAGGAAAGGGACAGGACTGGCCCAGCGCTTGGCGAAGAGGGTGAACGACTTGCGTGAGCTATCCCCTCAGGTGCAGGTCGTCGTGTGCACGGTGCCGGAAGTGCCTGTACGTGACATTCAGGTACAAAGATAAGTAGTGGCTGCTAATGAGGAGATATGGAAAATGAGCCGAGAGAAAGGCTTCGAAATTGTCAAATTAAACAGGGGACTGAGACGGTGTGGTGGTTTTCAACGAGACGGGATCCACTTCAATTACAGGCTTGAACGAGGAGTGGGCTGGCGACATACTAGTCACGCTGTTGCTTTTTAAGGGGCTCACGGGCGCTCAGGAGGCCAGAGTAGGTAGTAATGAAGAAGGTCCCCTAAGGGAAGCTCATAATAGCATCGCCGTCAATAACAGGGAATGGAGGAAAGCAAGAAACAGAGCACGAAATGCAATAGGCTGCGTAAACCTGCAGGGCGGCAGAAGAAAGGAAAAGTGGACAGAGATGGAGGAGCCGATAAATAGAGAAAAAAAAGGTATGCATGCGGTTACAGATACGCACTTTAGAAACTCGCAGGAGCCGCCAGTGATTGAGAATGATGTTTGGGAAGCCTGAAACAAAGCTAAGGCGAAAAGAAAGGGAGGGGGAGTCGGAATGCTCGTTTATCAGGGAGCCAAGTAAAAAAAAGTAAAGTCACAATGTCAAGAGCACCTTGGCCTATCAGGTAGAATGAGTGGGTAAAATACTTGGCTGGGCGTTACGTATTTGTGGACCGGCAATAATTGCACAGAGAAGAAGAAACAGTTAGTGGAATGCATAGGTGCTGATATTGTCACGTGGTAGTGACTGTGAAGAAAACAGCGAAACTGAGAAATACGAAACTTGCGTTTTTTGGGGGGGGGGCTAGTTTGTGCCCCCAAAAGAAGGCTAGACTCAAAGAACGGCGACAGCGGCAAACACAGTCGGAGATCGCCTAAAATCTAATCTGCGGGTCAAGCGCGTCGGCTTTTATACATCCGTCATCGAATGTTCCCGAATAATCGCTGGGACCCGCGCGCCTTCCACAAAGTTCTACATTACTCCCGTCGCGCCCACATGCGATCAGACTACACAAGGTTCGGTCACAGACAGCGGATTGAAGCATCGATAACATTCCAGAAACTTTCCACACATGCAAGCGCATTCTGCGCTGTGCGATAACATTTTTTAGGTGGTGAAACGCGTCGCCCGATGAAGACAAGTACACGTGTCAATACCCCCCTCTTAAAGAAAGCATCGACTCGATGCTGCAAACAAACGAAAGTAATAAAGAAAAGCACTCGTAGCAACGAAAACAACAAAATAATGGTATCTTCGCCTGGTCGCCTTTATGCCCCGAAGCAGACTCGGGTAGATCGGTCGTTTCCCGAGCTCAAAGGTAGGGGACAAGCGCGCAGGCCGAACGTGCGAGTCGCTCTCGGAGGAGGAAATTGCTGATGCGAAAGCACGTGACTACTGCCAACGTCCGATGTTTCGCCTATCCAAAGCTCCCGGCGCTGCCGCAAAAACCGGCGGACGTGCCGGCGGGACGAGCGTTCGTCGACACGCCAGCATGCAGTGGCCTAGGTTGCCAAGGTTACGGTGGGCCGTCGCCTTGGGCCGCAAGGTTACGGTGAAACGTCGTCGCGCTGCGACGACGTTTCAATCTCGATGACTGCTCCGACGACAGGGCTCGGAGCGCCTCAGAGCGCTCCAAGATAGAGAAGAGCAATCGAGAAGAACCAGCCGAACGCAGGGCGCGCACCCTCTTTTAACCAGCCGAAGACAACGCTGTTCGCGAGAGCACTCCAGAGTGCTCAGAAACGACCCGCCGAAGATAGCATAAGGAAGTTCGTCAGCGTTCGTAAAAGGGTTTACGACGCATCACGTGGACCACTTCAGATCGTGCGCGGTGCCGCTGTGAATGCGAAATGCCATCTGGCACGACCTCATAGTCCAGTGCGTCAATACGTCGGATAACCCTGTAGGGTCTGAAATAGCGTATCGGGGTCAATACCCAAACGCAGTCGCCAGGCTGGTACTCGACGAAGCGTGGTCGGAGGTTGTACTGTCGGCTGTCAGTCCTCTGCTGGTTCTTAATCCGCAGGCGGGCGAGCTGTCGGGCTTCATCGGCGCGCTGGAGATAGGTAGCGACGTCAAGATTCTCCTCGTCAGTGACGTGTGGCAGCATGGCGTCGAGCATCGTCGTCGGGTTCCTGCCGTAAACCAGCTTGAATGGCGTGATCTGTGTTGTTTCTTGCACCGCCGTGTTGTAAGCGAATGTTACGTACGGCAGGACGGCATCCTAGGTCTTGTGTTCGACGTCGACGTACATTGCTAGCATATCGGCGAGGTTCTTGTTCAACCGCTCCGTAAGACCATTCGTCTGTGGGTGGTAGGCCGTTGTCCTCCTGTGCCTTGTCTGACTGTAGTGCAGATTGGCTTGCGTGAGCTCCGCTGTAAAGGCCGTTCCTCTGCCGTTGATGAGGACTTCTGGGACGCCATGTCGTAGCAGGATTTTTTCGACGAAGAATTTCGCCACTTCGGCTGCGCTACCTTTCGGCAGTGCTTTAGTTTCAGCGAAGCGGTTGAGGTAGTCTTTCGCCATGACGATCCATTTATTTTCGGTTGTTGACGTCGGAAACGGTCCCAACAAGTCCATCCCATCCCGATCTGCTGGAATGGTCGGCAAGCAGGCTCAATTGGCTGTAGTAATCCGGCTGGCATTGTCGGTGGCGTTTCGCGTCACTGATAGTCTCGGCATGGTCTGACATAACGGGCGACGTCGGTGGTCACGCGCGGCCAATAATACCTTTCTTGTATCCTCGATAGTGTCCGGGGAAATCCGAGGGATCCAGCGGTCGGATCGTCATGTAGGGCGTGCAATACTTCTGGACGCAGTCCTGACAGGAAAACAAGAAGGTAGTTGGCGCGCACTGGTGAGAAGTTCTTCTTTACGAGTAGGTTATTTTGAAGCGAGAACGAAGACAATCCTCGCTTAAATGCCCTAGGGACAACGTCGGTGTGCCCTTCCAAATACTCCACTATGTTTTTCAACTCTGGGTCTGCTCGCTGCTGTTCAGCGAAGTCTTCTGCGCTTATAATGCCAAGGAAGCCGTCGTCATCTTCGTCATCTTGCTGCGGTGAGTCAATGGGGGCGCGTGAAAGGCAATCGGCATCAGAGTGTTTTCGTCCGGACTTACAGGTTACAGTGATATCATATTCCTGCAGTCTTAGGCTCCACCGCGGCAGCCGTCCTGAAGGATCCTTTAAAATCGCTAGCCAACACAAGGCGTGATGGTCGCTGACGAGTTTGAATGGCCTGCCATATAGGTAAGGCCGAAATGTCGCTGTTGCCCAAACGATGGCAAGGCATTCCTTTTCGGTTGTTGAATAATTGCCTTCCGCTCTTGACAACGACCGGCTAGCGTAAGCTATCACGTGTTCATGTCAATCTTTTCTCTGGACAAGGACGGCACCGAGGCCTAGGCTACTAGCGTCAGTTTGGATTTTGGTGTCGGCGTGCTTGTCGAAGTGCGCATGTACGGGCGGTGACTGCATGCGTCGTTTGTGTTCTTGAAATGCGTCGGCGAGCGGCGTTTCCCACTTGAACTCGACGTCGCATTTAGTTAGCTGTATCAGCGGTTCAGCGATGTGTGGAAAGCCCTTCAGAAATCGCCTGTAGTAGGCACACATGCCAAGAAATCTACGCACTGCCTTCTTGTCGATGGGCTGCGGGAACTTTGCGATGGCAGCTGTCTTCTGCGGGCTGCGGCGGACTCCAGACTTGCTGATGACGTGGGCTAGGAATAGAAGCTCATCGTAAGCGAAGCGACACTTTTCTGGCTTCAGAGTGAGCCCTGATGACTTGATGGCCTCTTATACTGTCGCAAGCCGCTTAAAGGGAAGCTCAAGAGTCTGTCGAATTCAATAAGATGCTTATATACGGATGCGGGAAACTTATAAACCATGTAGGTAAAATTTGGGGTTTTTTTTCAATTAGGAGCGACGTAATCGTCGGTTAAAATTGCGCTGTAGCTCCGCCCCTCATCGAATACCGCGCGCTCCTGCTGACGCTGACGATGCGAGCGGTGACCGGAAACCGCGGTGTTGAGACGTCAACTCTAGTGTTTTGTTCCTTCGCAGCCTGCGCGACCGTGCCTGACCGTGCTTGTTTCTGCGTGCGTGCCATCCTAATCTGCTTCGATCGACCCTGCATTCCTTTGTTGGTGCGTCTGCGTGTATGTAGATAATAATATATGGGGTTTTACGTGCCAAAACCACTTTCTGATTATGAGGCACGCCGTAGTGGAGGACTCCGGAAATTTAGACCACCTGGGGTTCTTTAACGTGCACCTAAATCTAAGTACACGGGTGTTTTCGCATTTCGCCCCCATCGAAATGCGGCCGCCGTGGCCGGGATTCGATCCCGCGACCTCGTGCTCAGCAGCCTAACACCATAGCCACTGAGCAACCACGGCGGGTACGCGTGTATGTAGAGTGGTAGTCAACATGCGCAGCATCAACTGAAGTGGTGGGCCAATTATTCCGGCTTTCTGTGCAGCCTACGGTTGCGCGTGCACCAGCGGCCGCGACGATGTTGTCTTCCATTGCTTCCCACAAGACAAGAAGCTTTTAACGAAGTGGGAGGCTGCTGTGAAGCGAAAGAATTTCAAGCCCTCAAGAACAACAGTGCTGTGCTCCAACCACTTCCGTGACGACGATTATCACGAGAATTTGTCTTTAAAACGTGTGTTGGATTTGCCAGTCGAATCGGCTCGTCTAAGGCCCGGCGCAGTGCCGTCAGTGTTCGCGTACACAAGGAGCGTACACACGAACTCGCCCAAACCTGGATTTTGATTTACTGCGAGCTCCTTCGTGTTAGCACGCTGAACGGAAGGTGCATGTTTATCTCCCGCCCTTGACGCAGGTTTCGTCTCAAAGCGCCGCGAATTTTCTATTTGCACGTTTGTTGTAGAACAGCCTGCATGCAGCTACCATAACGCAGTGCAAATGTAGAGTTTGCATGTGATGGAAAGCCGGCGCACGCCGGCACGTTACGCTCCCCCCTTCTCTCGCGCACAGCGAGAAACCGACCGTCTCACGTAGCCGACGGAATTCGCCGCCTTTACGACTTCGGTTACGAGTAGTGTGCGGATGGCGCACAGATGAAGGCCACTACACGTACTGCATGAACCGGGAAGCTCTTCACGTGTTTAAACCGTCTTTGTAGATTGCCGACAGCTTTGGACAGCGCACAAATGCCGACAATCGCATCCCCGCTTACGTTCCACGAGGAGGCATGCAGGAACACAACACTACAGTTGTTTGACCGGAAACGAGCTCACTAGATCGGCGAAAGATCGGCGAGATCACTAGATCGCTTTGCAAAAAACATACTCACCAAAGAGCATTTCGAACACGAGGAGATCCCAAGACTTCGCTTTCGTTCGCCTCGAAAGCACTGCTCGCACCAGCATCGTTTGCTTCTTCGAGAGGCCGGCTCTTCGCAATCGGCTCGTACATGTAGGGAGTAACGCCGAACTCCTCAGAAAAACGCAGTCTCTCTAAATTTTCCATTACCTCTTAATTTTCCATTACAGCACCAAACTACCTGGCACCGCGCTTCATGTGTAGCGGCCGCGGTCGGTTACAAGAGTTGACTTCACGAGGCGCCCGACCAATCACAGGCGGAAACAAGACGCGCGAGCTGGGCGTGTCCGCTGCTGCACTTTTCGTCGAAATAAAATATATTTGCGCTTTCTTTTGCTCAATTTCGATACGATATTCGAATTCGGAGGGTTGAAAACCATTATGTACACATGTTCACTCATTTTTTCTGGAAAACCGTTCAGCTTCCCTTTAAGGTGATCGTCAATATTTCCGGCGAAGACGACGACGTCATCCAAGTAAACAAGACAGGTCTGCCACTTCAATCCTGCTAAAACCGTGTCCATCACGCGCTGGAACGTTGCAGGCGCCGAGCACAGTCAGAATGGCTTGACCTTGAACTCGCAGAGGCCGTCTGGCGTGATGAAGGCGGTCTCTTTGGTATCTCTCTCGTCGACTTCTATTTGCCAGTAGCCAGACTTGAGATCCATCGACGAGAAGTACTTTGCGTTGCAGAGCCGATCTAATGCGTCGTCTATCCGCGGTAGGGGGTATACATCCTTCTTTGTGATCTTGTTCAGTCGACGATAATCAACGCAGAAATGTAAGATTCCGTCCTTTTTCTTCACCAAGACAACAGGGGATACCCACGGGCTTTTCAGTGGCTGGATGATGTTGTCGCACAGCATTTCGTCGAATTGTTGTCTTTTAGCTTCACGTTCTCGCTGCGAAACTCGGTAAGGGCTCTGGCGGAGTGGGCGAGTGCACTCCTCGGTGATTATGCGATGCTTGGCGACTGGTGTTTGTCGAATCCTCGATGACGTCGAAAAGCAGCCTGGTCGAAAAGCTTTGTATCGTCGGAGCAGACTTCTGAACTGCTGTTGCTTAATCACGGGGAGACTTGGATTAATGTCGTAGTCTGGTTCGGGAACCATGGTCATCGGGGTAGATGCGGCGGAATCCGAGAGGACAAACGCATTCCTGGTTTCCAGAATTTCGTCGATGCACGCGATCGTCGTTCCCTTGTTGATGGGCTTGAACTCCTCGCTGAAGTTTGTCAGCAAGACTTCAGTTTTCCCACCATGCAGTCGAGCGATCCCTCTTGCGACGCAAATTTTATGGTCTGGCAGTAGACGTTGGTCGCCCTCGGTGACGCCTTCTACGTCGACAGGTGTTTTGGTGCCAACGGAAATGACAATGCTGGAGCGAGGCGGGATGCTGACTTGAATTTGGAGCACGCTTCTGGCATGGCAACTACGAGAGCTCTCCGGCGGTATCACTCGATCTGCCGACAGCGTTATCGACTTCGACTTCAGGTCGATTATTGCGCCGCGTTGGTTCAGGAAATCCATGCCAAGAATGACGTCTCCTGAACACTGTTGGAGGATAACGAAGGTGGCAGGGTAAGTCCGGTCATGAACGGTAATTCTTGCCGTGCAGATTCCAGTCGGCGTGATGAGGTGCCCTCCAGCGGTCCGCATTTGAGGGCCTTCCCAGGCAGTTTTAACTTTCTTCAACTGGGCGGCGATGTGCCCACTCATTACGGAGTAACCGGCCCCTGTGTCGACTAAGGCGGTAACTGCGTGGCCGTCGAGAAGCACGTCGATGTCGGCGGTTCTTTGTCTGTCGTTGCAGTTAGGTCTTGGCGTCGGATCACGGCTGCGTCGTGTTGAACTGAAGCTGGAACGTCGCGTCGTCAAATCGTCTTTCGCTGGTGTAGTCTTGGCTTCCTGACTTCGTCGGGACGGCGGCGTGTCGTTATTATGTCGTCGAGATGGTCTCTTCGGCGGTTTCGTTGGCGGCAGAGGATCTTCATCAGCTCGACGAAGAGAAACCGCACCTCCATCTGTTGCTGCTTTTAGTGTTCCGGATATGAGCTCGCAGACCGGCCCCGGGCTGGGCCAGTGTATGGTCGGCGCTGTGGCGACGGGTAAGGGCCTGGTGACGGCGAAAGGGACGGCCGTCGAGCGCTCCACTGAGTGACGGCAAGGTAGTCGCCGATATCGCGAGGTCGTTGGCCAATTTGTGGTCGCGCCGCGTTAACGGCGAACCCTCGGACTCCTATCTCCCGGTATGGGCATCGGCGGTAGATGTGCCCGGCTTCTCGCAGTGATAGCAAAGCGGACGGTGGTTGGGGGAGCGCCAAACGTCAGTCTTCCTTGTTATGCCGCATGGGGTGACGGGTTGGCGTGCTGGCGGCGGGGGTTATGGTGGACGATAGAACTGTGTCGTCACTGGGCCCTGCCATGGGCGCGGAGGGGGAACGTGACGGCGGGTTACAGCTGCGTATGTCATCGCTTGCGGCTGAGGCTGCGGCGATTCAGGGGCTACTACGAGTTGTTGTTGAAGCTCCTCACGTACGGTGTCGGCTATCGCATCCACTTGTGGCTGTGATGACGGGAACAGCTTCTGTATGTCCTGCCGCACGACCGCTCGGATAGTCTCGCGCAGTTCGTCGGTGGGCAGTGACTGAATTCCTGCGTAGTTTGTAGAGCTCGTGCGGCGGTTGGATTGCGGGTTCCGCATGTCGAGTCTCTTCTTGATGCTGGTGGCCTCGCGAAGGAACTCTTCTACGGTCGTCGGTGGGCTTCGTGTCATTGCGCAGAAAAGTTCTTCCTTCGCACCACGCATGAGTAGGCGGACTTTCTTCTCGTTGGGCATATCCTGGTCGGCGTGGCGGAACAGACGGCTCATTTCTTCCATAAACATGGCAACGTTCTCGTTAGGTAGCTGCACTCGGGCGTCAAGCATAGCTTCGGCCCTTTCCTTGCGCACAACACTTATAAAGGTGCGTAGGAAGCTGCTACGGGAAAGGTCCCGTGTTGTCAAAGTCGGCTCCTTGTTCTCAAACCACGTTCTGGCGGCGTCTTATAAGGCGAAGTATACATGCCGCAGCTTGTCGTCGGAGTCCCATTGCTGAAAATCGCGATTCGTTCGTAGGTCTCCAGCCAGGATTGCGGGTCTTCAGTCGCTGCTCCATGGAAGGTCGGTGGGTCCCGTGGTTGCTGTAGGATAACGGGGGACGCTGGGGCAGCGATTGGGACTGTCTTGACCACGATCTGCTTTGTCGCCTCAGGTAGAAGACCGCCTCTGGGGGCAGTCCTTGCAAATGCGGCTGGCACACTGGTCTTGGGCGATGTTGGTTTTGTCCTCGGGCTTCGGGCTCGGATTGCGGCTTTGCGGTGGCGTTCGGTGCATGAACGCACAAGCACCTCCACCAGATGTCACGTGGTAGTGACTGTGAAGAAAACAGTGAAACTGAGAAAGACGCAACTAGCGTTTTATGGGGCGAACTTTTGCCCTCAAAAAACAGGCTGCACTCAAAGAACGGCGACAGCGGCGAACACAGTCGGTGATCGTCGAAAATCTGATGTGCGGGTCAAGCGTGTCGGCTTTTATACATCCTTCGTCGAATGTTGCAGAGTTCTCGTTGGGACCCGCGTGCCTTTCACAAAGTTCTATATTATTCGCGTCGCGCACACATGCGATCAGATTACACAAGGTTCGGTCGCAGACAGCGGATGGAAGCATCGATAACATTCGAGAAACTTCCCACACATGCAAGTGCGTCCTGCGCTGTGCGATAACATTTGTTAGGCGGTGAAACGTGTCGCCTGATGAAGACAAGTACACGTGTCCATATTAAGCGTTTTGGGAATGATGCTGAAATTTTCTTATTATGTGGCATGAATGCAGACATACAGGATTTAGATGGCTGTCCCGACAACAACGGGAATTCAATGCTAGACATTTGTGAGCTACATAACCCCGTTATCGTGTATACAGGGCGGAGTGTGAAGGGAAGATCACCTGCCAAGTGGGAAACCTGCAATTAACCATTGATTACTGTTTAATCACAAAAAAAAATTCGTGATAAGTTGAGAGAAATGGTCACAGACGAGGAAGGGTATAGCAGCATTTGGAGAGACCAAAAGGGCATGATTTTGAAAATGGTATATGTAGTTGGGAAAGAGAGGAACGAGTGTATAATGGCCAGTCCAAATTTGAACACTTAACAATTAACAAATTTAGTCACAAGAATCGAGGAAGAACTTGGTAAATGGCTAAGAGTGGGAATATAGTGAGCTCCTAAGTGTAATAACAACCAAAATAGAGAAAGAGAAACAACATGTTCAATGGAAAGCAAAAAAGAAACCGAAAGGCTGGTGGAACAAGGAGATACGAGAAGCGATCGCCGAATGACAGAAAGAATCTCGAGGGCACAGGCAGGCAAAGAAGGCGCAGTTGCCACAGGATGAAGTAACCAGTAAATGGGAAATATACCGGCACAAAAAGTATGTGGTTCAAATACTGGTGTAAGCGAAGATTAAAGGTGAAAATGAACGTTGGTTGTAAGAAATACGTGAAAAAAAGAAGGCCGCACCTAGGATATATTGGAAACACATAAAATTATGAGGCAAGAACACAACAACAATATAGGAACATATCCTAGACGAAGATGGAAAATAACTGGAAGGGGAAGCGGCAATAAATTTCACCCGAAAAATAACAGCCGAATCTTTCCAAGGATATGACGAGGTTGCATTTGAAGAAAAACAGAGCATGAAAGAAAACCAGATGGAAAAGGAGCTCGTGCAGACAAATTTCAACTGGGAACGAGCAGAAGAGAAAATTCCTAAGTGCGCAGCCACAGGGCTAGACAAGGTTCCTGTTAGGCTGATTAATGAACTAGGAACAAAAGGTAAGGAAGCTCTAGTGAAAAAAGTGGAAAAAAAACTTTAAAAGATAGACGAATACCAGACGGCGCCAAAGTAGAAAGATTTTAATTTATAAAGGTAAGGGGGAGACAGATAGAATTTACTCGTATAGACCGTTGATGATTACATCGGTAATAAGCAGGCTAGCACTGCAGGCAATCAATTTAAAGCTGCAAGCATGGCCAGTAAATAATGGCATTTTGGGAGAACTTCGGCATGGCTTCAAGATAGGTAGGCCTTTGGATTAAAGCTTATTTGTTCTTACTCAGTGTATTGAAATATCAAGAGTAGAAAGCAAACCGTTATATGAGACCTTTTTATACATTACAGGAGCGTATGACTAGGTAGACCTCAGCATCTTGTGTGATATTCTGGACGAGGAAGGCTTAGGTGACGATTGTCTACAGCTTTTGAAAGATTTACCTGAAAAAAGCGCTTGCCATTAATGGGAAGCGATGAGAAGCGAGGAGAAAGTTGATATCAACAAGGTACTGAGGCAGGGATGCCTTTTATCCCCACTGCTGTTTATGATGTACATGGTGAGGATGGAGAGGGCGCTAGAAGGAAGTAATATCGGATTTAATCTCTCATACAACCAGGCGGGTAGAGTAGTAGATCAGCAGCTTGCAGGTTTATTTGATGCGGATGACATTGTGTTGCCAGCTAACAAGCAAAGTGATTTCAACGTCTAGCTAACATCTGTGGACAGGAAAGCAACAATTTAGGTTTGAAGCTTAGTGTTAGAAAATCAGGTGGTATGGTATTCAATGAAAACAGTGAACAGACAGTGGCAATACAGGGCCAGGGAATATCTCGGGTAAGAGAATATAAATACTTTGGTGTATGGATAAACGAAGGCAATAGATATTGGAAACAGAAGAAAAAGCAATAACAGTAAAAGGGAAGAGAAATGTAGCCATAAAGAAGCACAGAGCGCTATGGGGATACAATAGGTACGTGGTACTCCGGTGTATGCGGAAAGGTTGTTGTAAAGTCACGTCAGCCGCAATCAGACTGCCTTGCAAGCGCTGACGGCACGTGCGTTTATCTTTTGATATCCTTCCCTTGTTCTCCCTTTCCCCTTTCCCCCTCTCTGTTTCGTATATATGCGCTCCGAGACGGAAGCAATACAGATTCATGTTCCAACCTTCGAACGGCGTGATGTCGTATACAGTAAGACACGCCACGTGTGTCGTAACTATGTAACAGTGGCGACGAAGGTGTGACATGCACCTTTATTGCTTCTGTCTCGGAGCGTATATATACGAAACAGAGAGGGGGACAGGGGAAAGGGAGAACAGGGGAGTACTGTCACCTGTAACGCACGCCGAGTAGGCTACTCCCATGGTGCCTGTAATGAAGAAGAACGGCGCGGTTAGAATTTGCGTTGATTTTAAGGTGACCTTGAATCCCGCCTGTGAACTGGAGCAGCACCCGTTGCCAGCTATTGATGACATTTTCGCATGCCTGAACAGTGGGGACTGCTTCAGCACGCTGGATTTAAGAGACGCGTAGAACCAAGTCCCCCTCGATGAGGACTCAAGGAAGATGTGTGCAACCAATACACACCGTGGTTTGTTTTGCTACAACCGACTGCCATTCGGCATAGCTTCCGCGCCTGCCATCATCCAGTAGAAAATAGAAACAGTTCTGCAGGGCCTGACAGGTGTTCAGGCTTACCTTGACAATGTTTTGGTATCAGAAAAACTTTGTAGCACCGACAGGTTACGACAAGTACTGCAGCGTTTTCGTGAGCATGGAGTGAAGCTCAGACTTGAGAAATGCAGCTTTCGCCAAGAGGCAGTGACGTATCTGGGTCATAAAATTGATCGTGAAGCTCTGCATCCAATAGAGAAGCATGTTGAAGCAATCGCGCGAGCCCCCAACCAACAAAATGTTCAGCAGTTGAGGTCGTTTCTGGGCATGATTACATTTTATTCAAAGTTCGTGCCCAACATGTCTTCCGTACTTGCACCGCTGTACAAGTTATTGGAGAACTGCACACGTTGGTTCTGGGGACATGCGCAAGAAGCAGCTTTTCGTGAAGCAAAAAAATGCCTTCGGGAAGCGGCTGTACTGGCCCACTATCATCCCGCGCGACCCCTCAAGCTAGAGTGTGACTCTTCACAGGACGAAATAGGTGCCGTGCTTTTCCATACATTCGGAAAGATAAACGAACCTGTCGGGTTCCGTTCTAGAACGCTAACAAGGGCTGAGAAAAAATTATTCTCAGCTTGAGAGGGAAGCCCTTGCTCTTGTGTTTGGAGTGTCCAAATTCCGTGATTATCTCGTAGGTCGAGAATTCATATTGGTCGCCGACCACCAGCCGCTCGTGGGCCTGCTGAAGGCGGATCGACCAACTCCAGCATTGGCAGCCGTCAGAATACAGCGCTGGGCGCTGTACTTAGGCGGATTCCGCTATCAGCTTCAATTCTCTCCTGGTAAACAACTGCTCAACGCTGACGCCCTTAGTAGACTGCCATAACGGACGTCTGAGCCGAAGCCACCAGAACAGGACCCACTAGACTATCTGCTGGCCTTGACTGTGTTCGATGAGGCAACTGTGTCAGTTGAGGAGCTAAGGCAGTTGACTGCTGGTGACCCTGCTCTGAGTCAAGTTATGCGATTCACTAAGAACGGTTGGCCGCCCTGCGCGAAAGGCCTGAACAGGAGTGTCGCCCCTTTTTTGACAAGAAATTGGAGCTTTCTTTGGCCCACGGATTGTTATACTGGGGCCGGCGAGTAGTCGTTCCGATGGAAGCGCGCCGTCGCATCTTATACCTTTTGCATGAGAGGCACCAAGGATGGTCCGCTATGAAGGTGGCTGCTAGATCATAATTCTGGTGGCCAGGGTTAGATCGCGAAATAGAGGCAGTGACAGAGTCATGTCAGAGTTGTGTTCAAAACCTGCGCATGCCAGCTACAGCAACACCAAAAAGATGGCCCACTACTGTTGAAAAATGGACAAGAGTGCATATAAATTTTGCGGGGCCTATTGCAGGGAACATGGTACTCGTGGTCGTGGACGCATTCAGTAAGTGGATTGAAGCTGTGCCACTGCGACAAGCAAACGCTTCATGCACAATCAACTGCCTGCGCGGTATCTTCTGCAGATATGGCGTGCCACGAACCATCGTATCCCATAATGGAACGCAGTTTGCCGCTGACGAGTTCGCTACTTTTGTCAAGAGGAACAACATTGAACAACAACAACAACAGGAACAGATTGGACACAGCAGCACAGTTGCGATGGTGGCATCTAACTCTTTCGTCTTCGTCGTGCAGCTTTGCTTCGTCCTGATGTGTTCCGTGGCTGGGGTGCGCACAGCCCATCCTGAACACGCCAGCTTCGCGCAGACAGAGCAGACCAGTGCGCAAGCCATCATGGTCAAAGATTTGCACCTACAAGATGGTCTTCGCGATTCACCGTGGGACTGCAGGATACGTCACTCGACAGCGCCTGCGCAGCGGCACGACCAACAAGCAGCGCCTCACCACAGCACCCGTATAAAAGGCCTCCCTCGGCACTATGGCTTCATTGGGCACGGCAGCGCAGTTGCGATGGTGGCATCTAACCCTTTCGTCTTCGTCGTGCAGGTGAGACGATATGGTTTATGCTTTCGGTCAAACGACCCATTTCTGCTATTGCTGTCGTGCCCACGGTCTTCCTTTCCGTTGATTCAATCGGTTGTATATTGATCTGCATGGACATTACATTCTATTTGAGAGAACTGCTATTGTGTGCGGCGATGTAGAATCTAACCCGGGACCTGACATAAACCAGATCGCCAAACCACTTTAGGACATAGCCGCTCATATTAAAGATATTAAAGAAGGACGCCTCGTTCAGATGGACCAAAAGTTAGACGCGTTAACAGAAATCGAGGCAAAAGTGTCATTTTTTGAAAGTGAAATAACGGATATGAAGGTGCGGTTGCAAAGGCTTCAAGAGAGAGCCGAAGACCTCGAAAATAGGAGCAGACAACCGAATCTATTAGTATATGGCCTCCCTGAAACAGAGGGAGAAAGCAATGAAAGCCTAGAAGCCGCTGTAAACGACAACATAATTAAGAACACACTTGGTCTGGAACCCGTTGGTATTGAGCGCATCCACCGTTTAGGTAGATACTCGAGAAATAAAACCAGACCAGTCATATTCAGGCTTCTTGACACTAGACAGAAGACTCAAATATTACGAAAAGGCTACAAGCTCAATGACTCCAACTTTATCGGAGAGGATTTCAGCCGCAAAATGCGGGAAACTAGAAAAAAAACTCTGAGAATGTGCAAAACCGCATCGGGAAAAACACGAAAATGCCTCTTTATCATATGACAAGCTCTACAATAAAGATCGCGTATTTATTTGGGATCACGAAAAAAATGAAAGGGTGTCACTACAAAAAAACATAGAAATAAATCGTCCATCAACCCGAAGTCAAACAAGCGTGAGACCCTAACAAAGAAACTTGAGCTCCTAACCGTACTTAATATAAATGCGAGAAGCATAGTAAACAAAGTGGAACTCCTGGAAGGACTGTTACTAGAATACAATCCCGATATAGTGGCCATCACTGAAACCTGGCTACCCCAGATATCTTCAGTCACGAGATATCTCCACCAGGTTACTCTGTTATTCGGAAAGATAGGCTGTCTCGTGGTGGCGGCGTGGCCCGGCTCCTTAAGAATGATATTCCACTCGTTCCACTCCCTGAGGTCTCCAACGCGGAGGCTGTATTTTGTAAAATACCGTACAATGACACCGGTTTATTTGCTGGTTGCGTCTATCGAAGCCATCCTAGTGGATCCGAAGGCGTGCTTGCCTTGCAGGAGCATATGCAGTTCCACGTTCGTAGCAGCAGAGTAATCCTCATGGGGGACTTCAGTTTACCAGACTTGAACTGGAGTACCATGCACTACACTACAGCCACATCCTCAGAACTTACGGATCTAATGATAAATTTCAACCTTTACCATGTAGTCGACCAGCCAACTCGCTCACAAGGCTCAACGAATAGCATACTTGATTTCATACTCATTAGTAACCATTTCCCATTTCAGGCACTTGAGATGGCAATAGTCGGTGGTATATCGGACCACGACATACCTAAGTGTAAGCTCTCGCTCGAAGGCAACATAAAGACGCTAAGCCTGGAGCGTATTGTACTTGATTTTCGTAGAGCAGCTCATGACTGTATTCTCACTCACCTGGCGCACGAGTTTGATGTTTTTCTGCAAGCAGCTTCAGAAACGTGTTGTGACGTCAACAATTTGTGGCATCAATTTAAGTCAATAGTGCTACACTGCACAACAAACATCCCGATGAAACGTTGTAAACTACAAAAGAAAAACCCATGGAAATCGCGTGAGGTCCTTCAGGCGAAGCGTAAAGTAAAAAGACTTAGACATACTATTAAAAGAAAAGGGTCAAATGAATCTCTGAAAGGCAAACTGACCTCCGCTCTAGCTGACTTCAGAGGAAAGTTAAAAAATGCAAAGCATCATTATTTCAGCATAACATTGCCCGAGTAATTACCAACAATCCACACAGGTTTTGGAAATACTTTCGCCCGTGTTCAGGTGTGACACCTGAGCGATCTGTAGAAGAGAAAACGGTTCGAGCAAACACGTTCAATAACTTTTTCTTTTCGGTTTTCACTTCATATAATGGCTTCATTCCCTCCCTACCACGACCACCTAAAACCATCGATTCATTAAGCATTACCAATGCCGGAGTTCTTCATCTATTGCTTAATCTCGACATCAAGAAAGCTAACGGGCCAGATAATATCCCCGAATGAGTTTTTAAAAACGTATGCAGAATAGTGTAGCCAATACCTTGCCATTATATACCGCAAATCACTTGCGTCCGCACAACTACCAGATGACAGGAAAAAAGCGAAGGTGATTCCTATACATAAATCTGGCGACAGCAACGAACCTTCGAACTACAGGCCAATCTCACTTACCAGCACATCTTGTAAAATATTGGAAGATATTATCTTCAAACACATCACTATATTTCTCGAGCAAGAACATATATTAATACCTCAACAACACGGCTTAGAAGTGGCCTCTCAACGGTCACACAACTAACCGAAGTAGCGCATGACCTTGCGCTCAACCTAAACAACCGAAGCCAGACAGACATGATCCTCCTCGACTTCAGTAAAGCATTTGATTGTGCAAGCCATGTAAAATTAGTTGCAAAACTAGAGGATACAAGCGGGGACGGTCAGATTACTGCATGGATAAAGAACTTCTTATCGCATCGAACACAGCACGTTATTGTAGATAGCACCCCTTCCAGGTCTGTAGCTGTCACCTCCGGTGTTCCCCAAGGGTCAGTACTGGGCCCATTGCTATTTTTGATCTTTATCAACGGCATCGCTGCTAACATTGAATGTGATATTAAGCTCTTCGCGGATGATTGTATTATTTATAAAGAAATTGTCAGTTACGCAGACCATTTATCATTAAACAGAGCACTCGATTTGGTACCCAATTGGTGTAAAGAATGGCAAATGTCAATTAACACCAGTAAATCTGTATGCATGTCCTTTACAACAAAAAAGAAGCCTTCGGAATTTACTTACGCCCTCGGTGGCACTTGCCTGAATAAAGTAAATAACCACAAATACCTAGGTTTGACATTCTCTTCTGACCTTTCATGGAACTTACATATTGATAATATTACCTCAGTCGCATTACGCAAGCTTTTTTTTCTTAAAAGATGTTTACGCCTGGCGCCGAAGCACACCAGACTACTAGCCTACCCAACTTTTGTTCGCCCTATCTTAGAATACGCTAACATCGTCTGGTTCCCGCACACACCAACTAACAGATCAAAACAACAAAAAGTGCAAAGAAAAGCTGTGAGGTTCATTTATAAAAAATACAGGCCCTATGACTCCCCAACAAATCTCTTAGCTAACGCAGGTCTTAATACACCAGCTGTTAGGGCCAGAGACGCCCGCTTAAAATTCATCTGCCAAACTAATGCATGACACTGGCAGATAGACCGAGCTAAGTACATTACTTTGTCTACATCACGTCTATCGCGAAAAAAATGACCCATTTACACTAAACCAGTACAGTGTTCGCAATGACCGTTCAAGTTTTCATTTTTCCCCCGTGCGATCAAGAAATGGAATCTCCTCCACTCAGACATAGTTCGCTCTCCGTCACTTTCATCATTTATCAACCTACTAGACACATTCAACAGAGCCGACGCCACTTAACGCATCCACATATACTAAACTGTAATACTTACTTCTGCGGGTGGAACGTCTGCATCAACCCCCAAACTGGCCGCTTCTGCGCGGTTATGTTAGCTTTATAGCTTCTGTAATCTTACATGGGTCGCCATCAATCGCTAATTTTTATATAAATTCTAGTAATACTATATTGTTATACCAACTATGTTGTTATGGCCATAATGTTGTACCAACCAAAAGTATTGTACTTCACATCGTCATTGGTGATTTCTACTGTAGTTAAGGAAGCTTTTTCTCTTTCCTTTCTTTCTTTTACTGTACCGTGTATAATGACCTATTTGTTTCTTTTTGTAAAACTGTGCCCCCCTGCTTTGGTCTCACTGAGAATAGCAGTATTGTTAATAAATATATAAAACATAACGCATCTGCGCACAGCTGTATATCACCCTCAAACGAACGGTCTAGCAGAAAGGGCTGTCAGGACAATTAAGGACCGCCTCAAGAACATTAGTGAGGAGCGGTTGAAAGTTAATATTAGCAGGCTGCTTTTCATTTACAGAAGTACACCTAACCGCTCTGGAAAATCACCGTCAGAGCTGCTCTTGGGATATAAAATTCGATCCCGTTTAGATATATGTTTCCCTCCTGTAGACGCAGAGCCAGCGAACGAAGCAGACGAGTGGCCACTACCATTGCCTGAAGCTACCGTGTACGCCCGCAACTTCGGAGTGGGTGAGAAATGGACTCCAGGAATTGTAGAGCCTACAGCAGGCTCTCGAATGGTGAGCATTCGAACAAAAGCCGGATCGGTAAGACGATATGTTGACCAGGTGCGGAATCGGGAAGATGCGACGCCACCGCTTGGTAAAGACCAAGAAGTGGCAAAACGAGAATCGAGAACAGGTACTCCTAGCGACTACCCACTGTCGCCGGCCGAGAACGCCAGCCGAACAAGGGGGCATAACAGAACCTGAGCATGAACTTCAGCCGGAACTCGCAGGGAGCAACGCTGAACCCGTGAGATCACCCCAAGCCGCGCGGCGCTCTACACGTCAAAGAAAACCAGTACAGCGACTTCAGCATTAAGGAAGAAGAGATGTTGTAAACTGACGTCAGCCGCTATCAGACTGCCTTGCAAGTGTTGACGGCACGTGCATTTATCGTTTGATATCCTTCCCTTGTTCTCCATTTCTCCTTTCCCCCTCTCTGTTTCTTATGTATACGCTCCGAGACGGAAGCAATAAAGATTCATGTTCCAACCTTCGAACGGCGCGCTGTCGTATACAGTAAGACACGCCACGTGTGTCGTAACTATGTAACAAAGGTGTAATGGTTCGCCGACTTACTTTTGGAAAGGTGGTTGTGTGCTTGAAATCAGGGGTACAATCAGGACTCGATGGGAACCAAAAGTCAGTGGGACGTCTCGCACTGGGCGCTCACGGGAAGACTACAAATGAAGTTGTGCAGGGTGATATAGGCTGGACTTGTTTTGAAGTGAGGGAAGCTCGCAGTAAACTTTGTTGTGAAGAACGACTGAGGAATATGGAAGAAAGTAAATGGGCTGGGAGAGTGTTCAGGTATGTGTACAGGAAAAACATTGATTCACAGCGGAAGAAAAGAAGTAGGAAGCTTAGCAGCAAGTATGCGGCCTGTAGGGTGGGCAACACAACAACAAAGAACGTCAAGCGGAAAGACAGAGAGGCTGAAATAATCTCATGGGTGGGGGCAATGGAAAAGGAGCCTGCCATGAGTAACTACTTAGGAGAAAAAAAAACGCAATCAGGAAAGAAACAATTTGTGATAACTCAAAGTGAGGCTCATTTATTTTTGTAGCGAGGCCAGGATGCCTTAGAACATGCACCTCTAAAGTGAGATATATGAAGAAAGAAAGCATGTGCTTGCTGCGGTAAAGCTAGGGAAACTATGGAGCATGTTTTATTAGAATGTGAAGACGTCTGCCCAGCGGTTGATTTAGATACCACTGGCCTCCTTGAAGCCCTTGGGTTCAGTGAGAGCAGGGGAAAAGTAAACATGTCCGCAATAGAGACAAAACACGGAGTCGTACAAAAGCGATGTTCGCAATAGGGGGTCAGAAAATTTGATTTTCAGAGTTAAGAGTGCTTTTTCTTTCTTTTTTTATCCTAGGTAGGACATTAGGCAGTATAATAGCAAGAGCATGGTGGCGCAAACCACCGCCCCATTGCAAAGAGGACGCTCATAACGTCCGTCCGTCCATCCGTCCGTCCGTCCGTCCGTGCGTCCATCCATCAATCCATCCATCCATCCATCCATCCATCCATCCATCCATCCATCCATCCATCCATCCATCCATCCATCCATCCATCCATCCAGAGGAGCGGTAGGCGAGGCTGAACATCTGTAGTCAGCCGGATTTCATCGTTTCATGTTGTAAAATTTGTTAGTTTAGCGTAAATATGTGTTGATTTGTACTTGAGAGTGGAGCAAGGCCGCAAGGACGAGAGGTTGACGCATGGGAAGCCAAGAACACAAGCGATGGATGCTTACGCTGCTTGAGACTCGGCATGTTCGAATTGGCAAAGTTTCGTATTTGTCGCGGTGTGGTGTACGCTCGTGCGCTCGTCATCTGCCGTTACAGTGGGCGGATATTTGCGCTGAATATGTATCACTTCGTCTGCAAAACTCTGCATGCGGTGGCATTAAAAATGTTGTCCTGTGTTCGGGTGCACGTATGCGCTTGGACACGCGATAGGCTGCTCTCAACGGGTGTCTAAGTCTACGCGCGCTCGTAACTTGCTCATGAGGCAAGCTCACGTTAATTTTATTTGGTTTGCATAACGTAGGTGTTAAAATGATGTGTGGTAAGCAGGCGTCGCGAGCGAAAATATTGTTTCAAAAGGCCAGTAAGCAGCGTCATTGGGCAAAAATGACGCCCGAATGGGGAAAAGGATCACCTATTTCTTAAGATCGATTTCAATGGTAACACGATCGGCTAGATCACGATCGCAATTTTCCGTGTGGCACTTCTAACCTCTTGCTCCATTGCGTTGAAAACGCAGAATGAAAGTGCATTTGGTTTCGCACCTGTATTGACGCTTGTACCGGGGTGTGAGCATACTGTATCCGATACGGCATAGAACTTCTGTTAGAATACAGAACTGAAAGTTCGAAATAATAGCACTGGTTCAATACGTGTAATCGTTACTTTCTTGCTTCCGTGCACGTTTTTATTGTCCTGACTAAAAAAAGTTCATTACTCTGGCTGCTCTGCTGTGTGTTTCCTTGGTGCAACTGATTGCTGTGCAGCAAAGCGTTTTGCTTCGAGTCATGTCTGGGGAGTCAAGGCATTGGTGTAGGTAAGCAAGCTGGAAATGTACCAGTTTCAAAAAAAACTGCGGACATACAAGAGAAGCGAATGCAATCATCATACACTGTACTTTAAGAATAATTCAGTTGTATTATACAGCCGACAGTAGAGATGTATGGAAATCAGATTGTATTGATAGTTATCAGGAACCAGGTAAGTTATCATTAGTAATTATTCATTTTTTTTTATTTAAAGACTAGTTGCTGTTGTCTTGCCGGAGCTAAGAAGAGGTCTGTTGCCTGCAATGGGTCCCTCTCTTTGAAGTTATCGCAGTATTGTTGCTCTCAAAGTGAGTGGATTTTTTTCCTCTCAGCTTTTTGCTACCTGATTCACGACCATCTTTAGCTGTGTAGATGAGTACTGTTAGTAATATCGGAGTGCTGGTGGACGAGCACCCCTTCAGTATTGAAGCACTTCTGACAAGCTGCAGCTGTGGCAGTATGCGAAGGTGTTATTATATAGGCCAAATTAGGTTCTCTGAATTAATATGTTAATACATTGATGTTATTCGATTGTGGTCTAGCCGGCGAAAATTCTAAACAAGGAGAAGTAATCTTAATTTGCACTTGATAAGTTCTGCAAGCAACTCAATTAAGCTGTTACAGATGAAATGGGACATTTGTAGATGTGTTGAAAAATACTGCAGTCCTGAATAACCTTACAGTTAAGTGGTATAAAGGTTATAAACAGGGATAAGGTGTGTCAGAAAGGCTGGCGAACGTTTCGGTAGGAGGACCTACCTTCGTCAAAGGCGGCTTCGTCATCCCGGGCATGTTAGTTTTAAACTGTTAGTGCAGTGACGTCACGTGTGGTTGTTGTCGGCGGCGGCTGGTTGTAAAGGGAGAGACTTCAAAGAGGATTAGCGCTGTCGCCTGAACTCTGTGAGCGTGGTTCGCAAGATGAGGTGCAATGACTGGGAGGGTGAAAAAGTGGGGAGAAAAGAGAAGAAAGAAGAGAAGAGAAAGAAAAAATGGGGGGAGACCTGATAAAAATTAAAAAAAAGAAAAACAGGAGCATGGGGAGTGTACGGGAGCATTCAGGGGTGTCGTTGGCGGCATGGCTTTGTGGCTTAGAAGAGCCGGTCAGGCGGTCCTTGTGCGAGTAACAAAAGGGGCCACGGGACCCAAAAATACATCAGTTGAAAGACTGACTTGAGTAGAATAGCAGCAATGCATCAAGCAATTTTGAAAGAGTTAAGATGGAGACAAGGAGTCTGGGGTGCAATGCATGGGGAAACTGGAAGGCAGCGGCATGGTCTTTCAAGGGACGTTAGCCCCAGTAGTTCAGCGTAGCTGTAGTTACGGTGGTATGCAGAAATGGCGATACCCTGTGTGGCTGTGGCGCCGAAAGAGGCGTCTTGGTCTTTGAAATGTGTTGGTGAGGGTGTTTAAAAATATATATAGCAAAAACAGGCAAAACTAAAAAAAAAACTAAGGACAAAGACGAAGTTTCGAACCGGTCCCTGTGGTCGCCCCAGGTGCTCTACATGCAAATATATTCAATCTGCTCCTGCAGTAAGAAGACTAGCGTCGAATTACTCACACAAGGTAACTTCGGGTTTCACCTGCACATCAAGTCTAGAATGTGCCGCTTGTAGCAAACAATACATAGGAAAGACGACAACAAATTCATACAAGACTCAACGGCCACCGCGCTGATACAAAGCGCAATTTACCTAAAGCTGTAGCCAGCCACTTTATTGAACATGGTCATATATTCGACAAAGCAACTTAAGGCTCTATATATTGGACACAAGTTTCCGTTCACCTTGCGAAAGGAAATATACGGAATCATATCTCATACACAAGTTTAATTGCCTACACCCAACTGGAATTAATTTGGCACGTGGCAACTTAGAAACATTAAAAGCTGTATGTTAAATCTGAAATTCTCGTGTCATAAACCAAGGCACAAAACTCATTATACCAACAGATGACCTTAATTCTGAACCCTACCTATGCCTGAATTTTAAAAAAAAAGTTCTACTGCCCACTACTCAATTTAATATACTATTCCATGTTTTTACATTGATATCAACTGTACTACCCCCTTTTTCAACGTACACCAGCCCCCCTCCTCTTCTACGCCCATCTCCCTCCTATTTGTTCTTCCGGTTTCGATTCCCCCTGCCTTTTTAGTTTTGTCTGTTTTTTGTTATATATTTTTTTGAAGCACCCTCAACAACACTTTCAAAATCCCAGAGGCCAGTATACCCTTTTCCGCACAGCCACACAGGCTATAGCAATTTCTGCATAACCCCGTAACGACATCTACGTTAAACTACTGGTACTAAAGTCCTTTGAAAGACCATGCCGCTGCCTTCAAGTTACCCCATGCATTGCACCCCAGACTCCTTGTCGCCATCTTAACTCTTTCTCAATTGCTCGATGCATTGCTGCTACGCTACTAAACCCAGTCTTTCAATGATGTCTTTTTGGGTCTCCTTTGTTACTCGCGCACTGACCGCCTGACCGGCTTTTGTAAAGTACAAAAGCATGCCCCCTGAATGCTCCCTAACCTCTTGCTTCCCGAACATCCCCCCCCCATTCTCCTATTTCTTTTGTTCTGTTTCATTTTTTTCCAGGTTTCCCTCCTTTTTTTCCCTTTCTCTTCTCCTCTTTCTTTTCTTTTCTCCACGCCTTTCCACTCTGCCGCTCTTGTCCCCTCGTCTTGGGAACCACGCTCACAGACGTCAGGCGACAGCGCTCATTATCTCTGAAGTCTCTCCCTTCCCAAACAGCCGAGGTCGCGGGATCGAATCCCGGCCACGGCGGCCGCATTTCGATGGGGGCGAAATGCGAAAACACCCGTGTGCTTAGATTTAGGTGCACGTTAAAGAACCGCAGGTGGTCAAAATTTCCGGAGTCCTCCACTACGGCGTGCCTCATAATCAGAAAGTGGTTTTGGCACGTAGAACCCCAAATATTATTATTATTCCCAAACAGCCGCCATCGACAGCAACCGCACGGGACGTCACTGCGCTAACCCTTTAAAGCTAACATGCCGAGGATGACGAGGCCGCCTTTGACGAAGACAGGTCCTCCTATTGAACCGTTTGCCAGCCTTTGTGAGGCACCTTATCCCTGTTTATAACCTTTATACGACAGTGTGCTATTCCAGCTATCGGCCTCTTTCTTGATTTTACAGTTAAGTGGTACCACTATAGTTTCTCTACAAAGCATGCAGCAAGGTTCAGCGTTCTAGGAGGCTGGCATCAACAGAGGTCTTATTTACAGTGCAGTTCGAATGAAGTGTTCCTGTTAGGGTGACTATAAAATTTATGCTTTAATTCTCATCTTGTATGAAGCAGACTTAGGAAAATCGATTTCTTTTGAACAATGGCAGAAATGCATGGGTAATACTTGTATACGTAGACATTACATCGCTATAGTTTAACAAAGTGGTGGCCCTGCATGCTAAAATTTACAAGCCTCTGATTGAATAATGTCAACTTTTGTTGCAACATAAAAAAATATATATATAAATTTATTTCAGGGCAATTCCTGCGGAGACAGAGACTAAAGGCTGAAATAGCCTGACTGGACCCCTGCCCCCGTTCATTTCATACAGCATTTCGTACAATAACATATACAGTAAGGTGCACATTATATTAAAATTACAGTTGCACTCAATGTACAGCCGATGAAGGAAAAAAAAGTGACTTCTAATACATCAGATAAGAAGTATGAAGTGCATACATGTGTACATAGCTCACGCAGATAGATATACATATAGAAAAGGTCACACAGGATTTATGTGTTAGATAGCTAGTAGATCCTTTATCATGTTACAGATATGTAGAGAACGATTATGTACCAGTACATTGTGCTTACAAAACATTAAAAAAAGAAAATCAGGAATGTCATGAACATAGTAGAAAGTAATCTAAAACAGTCTACAATACACGTGCTGTTCTGACAAGGAACGTTTTGTACATTCTTTGAATTTTACCACGGCTGTCTGCCCAATTTATTATGTCTTTCTGTTTATTTAGAATCTGTATAGCTTGATACGTTACCGATTGTTTCCCGTAATTTGCCCTAATCTTCGGAAGCGTCCTCCTATGCTGCCTAAACCCGTACTTATGTTCAACTACCATATCACTGTCTTTGTATATGTTTGTCGTGTGTATATGTTGCACTAATTTATAGAGATAAATTTGATTGGCCATAAGCGTGTCGTGTTTCAGAAATAACTCCCTGGTACGTAAGTCACGGATATCTCCTGCATAATTTTCAAAAATACGTAGCATGCGCTTTTGTAGTACCGTTAATCTATTATAGTTGCGCTGAGTGGTGGTGCCCCATACTAGCGAACAGTAGGCAATCTTAGAATATACCAGAGTGTAATAAAGAGTTTTTTTTAGCCGAAGAGGTATTAATGTAGAAATCTTCCTAATGCATCCTATTGATCGAGCTATATCGACTACTAAATGGTCGACGTGACATGGCCATACTTGGAACCAAACGCCTAGGAATTTTTGCTCAGGTGTTTGCTGAATAATCTCGGTTCTATACGTAATATGCATGTCATGTTGGTCGCGTTTATTTGGAGGAGAAAAAAATGATGTATTTAGTCTTAGAGGCATTTAATTGTAGACAATTATCATTTAGCCATTTGGATAGGTTTTGTAGATAATGATTAGTCTTTTCTTGAAGTTCACGTTTCGTCCGTGAAGTAAAATATACGTTAGTATCGTCCGCAAACATTACTATATCAAGGGTGTTGTCAATCTGAATTATGTCATTAATGTATAACGAAAACAGGGTAGGACCTAATAATGATCCTTGGGGTACTCCATTTGTTAGATTTAACGACGTCGAGGAATAATTATTAACATCTGTAAGCGTTTCTCAAGGTAGCTGGTTATTAATTTCAATGAAATGGCACGTATTCCATAACACTGCAGTTTTAGAAGTAGAATATCATGATTCACCGAATCGAATGCTTTGCGCAAGTCTAGAAAGAGACCTAAAGTAAAATCCTTATTTTCAATACCTTGAATAATTTTCTCCTTTGCACGAAGTAGTGCCTGTTCAGTTGACTTGTGTTTTTGAAATCCGAATTGCGAACTAGATATGATATTATATTTCTCTAAGAACTTTGTTATGCGATCATTAATTGCCCACTCAAAGACTTTTGATAAAACAGGTAATACCGATATTGGCCGATAATTTGTAACGGCGTTTTTGTCTCCGGGTTTGTGTATCGGAACAACCCTTGCTATTTTCAGTTGGTCAGGGAAGATACCAAAATCGAACATTAAGTTAATAATATAGGTGAGAACGTTCTTTAGTAACTTGGAAACGTACTTTACTGGCTCAGGCCTAAATTCGTCATAACCAGCGGCGACATTTTTTATTCTATTAAGTAACTCTTCAGTCTCTTGTGGGGAGACGTGATACAAAACAAACGAATTTGGTAAAGAACTGATGTGTCTTGTTGGTTGCTGACTGCCTACAATTGCGCTATCTGCCTTTCCTGACTGTATAAAGTACTCATTGAATGTGTTAGCCAAACACTGCCCTGCTATCGCATTTCCATTCATCTCAATCTCTTGTACGCTGGTTATGGCATTGTTTCTGCTTGTCAATCTGTTTACTGTTTCCCATATCTTTTTTACATTAGTTTGATGGCGAAGAAACAAACTTTCGTAATAATTTTCTTTTCCTTTCTTTAGATCTGAAGTTAGTTTATTTCGAAGCTTCTTGAACTCCTTCAATTGGTTTACATCGCGCGCACTAATAAACCTGTGATACATCTTGCTTTTTCTCTTATTATTCTGTATAGTGCAGGGTTAATCCAAGGTTTTCTTATTGCTTTCGTATTCTTCCGGCCACATTGTAAAAGAAACGCATCATAATGACTTACTTTTAACTTCTTGTAGAATTCCTCGTACGCATCATTAGGATCACTGCAGTCATACACGCTAGTCTAATTTATGGCCTCCACTAACGAAAAAAATTTTTCAAGCGATTTGTCATTTATCGCTCGATATTTCCTTACTTGAAAACGTCTGCGTGTGAACTGATAAGTAACACAAAACACGGCTAGATGATCACTTATGTCGCTAACTATCACTCCACTTATTAGTTCTGATGCACTGATATTCGTAACACAGATGTCTATGGCTGTAGCTGTTTTAGGGCCAATGCGTGTGGGAACCGAAATAAAATTTTCACATCAGTATGACATAATCAGGCTCTTGTAATTCATCGCGTACTGGTCATTACTAACTGTATTTATATTTATATCACCACCAACAAAAAAAGGTAACGTGTTTGTCTTAAAAACCTGCATCAATTGCTCAAGAAAATCTAAGAACTCGCGTTTAGAATCAGCTGGTTGCCTATATATGGCAGCAAGCGGAAATTGAGATGTTTTTATAACTAAGCATTCAACATTTACATTTGTAATTGTGTACTCCTCAATAACATAAAGGCAACACCTTTTCTATTATAACAGATTACCGTTATTGCGTACCAACATAGTATGATATCTGCACGAAATGTATGTGACTTTGCCTATAAAGCTATGCACACTAGTGCATCATGAAAATTTATCATGTGAAACATGTCCTGCAGCTTACCAATATGCCTAAATTTAATGCAAGTTTTTTTTCTGTGGTTTCTGGACTCGGAATGCTCTTCACGTTATATTCTTGTTTGCGACAAGGCTATAATACACTTTTCTCTGTTTATATTTTCCGGCACTTCAAACTGCGGCGAGATAAACCACTGGGCAGCAATACTGGAATCGCTACCATGTGTCGAGCTGTGTTCAAACCCACACGAGGAAACACGGGTTTGCCTTGTTTGAATGTGTGGCATGGAAGCGCCGTCCCCTTCTGTGCGTTGCTTTCTGTTTAATTGTGGCATCACATGGCATCATAATCGTGATAAATATGTTCATTTGCTAAGAGACCCATAGTCATCTCCATGTGTTATATTTGCAGTCACATTATGTGCAAATGACCAGTGCTCAAACAGAGAGAGAGAGAGAGAGAGAGAGAGAGAGAGAAACTTTATTGCTCAGTTAATCGGAGTTATGGCAGGTCTGTGTGGGGCCCTCAGTCCAGGGCACCACTGGCTCTTGCGGCTCGCTGAGCTTGGTCCAGGAGGGCCAATTGGCTCCCTTGATCGTCGCTTGCGAGTAGTGCCTCCCACTGTCGTACGAAGTCTGTGACGCTTAGAAAAGGTGAACTGACGTTGCTTGGCCGAGCCGTACATTCCCACGTTATGTGGGCCAGCGTGGGTTTTGCGCCGCTCCACGGGCAGGTGTCGGTGCAATATGTCGGGTGCTTCTTGTGTAAGAGGTTTAGGTGTGGATATCAACTGGTTTGTATGCGACGTCAGTCTCGGGCTTGTCTTCTATTTCGTTTGCAGTGCTGAGGTCCGTAGGTCCGTCTCTCCCTCCTCTGATTCTCTAATATGTCGCGCACTGCGGACAGTGGTTCCTCTAGGGTTCTGGCCGCTGCTCGGTCGTTGCTTCCTCGAGCTATGCGGTCTGCCCTTTCGTTCCCTTCGAGTCCGTGTGCGCGGGGCACCATGTAATGCCGTGGTCCAGGTCCAGTCGTAAGCCGAGTATTCTTTGGGCGCTGCGCGGTAGCATTCCCCGCATGAAGAGTCGACACGCTGCCTGAGAGTCTGTAAGCACATGAGCCGACTGACCCTTAAAGTTGGCGTCTCATATCGCCAGCGCTATTGCCGCTGCCTCTGCTGTGAATACCGAGGTAGTCTTAACCGTAGCGGTTATCGTGGTGACTCTATTGGTTGCGGCGATCGCGTAGAAGTCCCTGCGAGTGGTTGCGCTCGCGTCGGTGTAGCAGACGGTTGGATCCTTGCCTAATCGCTTCTGCAGAGTCCTCGTCCTGGCCTGTCTGCGGCCTGCGTGGTACCTGGCACTCATATTTCTTGGTATAGGTGAGACATGGACATGCTCCCTCAAATCTCGTGACAAGTCTGATTCGTCTCCGCAGAACAGGGGTGGAGCATTGTATCACAGTCTTTGGAGAATAGAGCGGCCCTGGGGCGTAGAGCTCAGCCTTTCTCGTTGCGATATCAGAACTGCAGCGGTATGTTCGTCATATTTGTTGTAAATACCCAACCGTTCCAGGCGCTCCATGCTGACTGTGTTCGGTAGTCCCAGAGCAGATTTCTATGCCGTTCTGATAAGGGTGTCCACCTTCTTCATTACAGTTTGGTGAAGTTTTTGAAACGGCAGGCCGTAAGTAACGCGGCCAATCGCAAATGCTTGCACCAGCCTAGTAGTTTCTTCTTCCGCGAGTCTGTTGCGGCTGTGTCCAACTCGCCATATCATACATGGCACACTCTTAACGGCTGGTTTTAAGCTCCGAATTGTGGCATCGACGTTGCCATTCTCTTGGATAACTAGGCCAAGCACTCTCATTTGGGCGACTTCAAGAATGGCCTTGCCGTCGAGCTGTAAGTCTATCCTTGGTGTGGCAGTGCTCTTATGACGCTTGCTGCGTATGCACAGGTACTGATTTTTCGGGTGCGCACGTCATACCCGCGTGCTTGGTGTAGTTTACTACCTTGTCTATGGCCTCCTATAATAAGTCTTGTTTTTCTCCGTAGGAACCCCGGTGTGCCCACAAAGTTATGTCACCGGCGTAGATCGTACATCCGATGTCCCGTGCTTGCTCAAGTTATAGGGCCAGTCGCCTCATCCCGACATTGAAAAAAAGCGGTGACAAGATTGAGCCCTGTGGAGTTCCTCGGTGGGGCATCGCAAAGACGTCAGAGCGCGTAGTGCCCAACCCAATTGTTGCCTTCCTATCGCGAAGGAAGGTAAGGACGTACCGAAACATCCTTCTTCCGCAACCTATGTCTTCCAGACCTTCGAGGATTGCTTCGTGAGAGATCTTGTAAAATGCCTTTTTGACATCGAGCGCCACAACTATCCTGGCTTGTTTGCTTTGTGGCGGGTCCAAAACTTCGTCGCGAAGCATAAGAAAGGCGTCCTGTGCCGAGACGTGTGGCCTGACGCCGAGCATAGAGTGGGGAAAAAGTTCATTCCACTCGATGCAGCTGCTCAGTCGTGTTTGGATCACCTTCTCAAAAAGCTTCCCTGCACACGACGTGAGCGATATTGGTCTCCAGTTTTGCAGATATCTGGGTTTAGCCGGTTTCGGTATGAGTATGATAGTAGCCTCTTTCCATTCTTTTGGCAGTACCCCGTCGTCGGACCATACATTATCGTTGATATAGGTCGCAAGCTGCCACACTGATTAGTGCAGCATCGCATTTGTAATGTGGTCCGGACCCGGTGCGGTATTCTTCCGGAAAGATTGTGCGGCTGCACAGAGCTCTGCCGTTTTTATGGGTGCGTTCAGCTCCGCGTTATCTGGTCTCTCATAGTTGTATTGCAGTGATGTTGTGTCCGATACTCCTACGTAGACGCTCTTAAGGTCTTCAATGAGGGCATCGGCCGCGCCATCGTGTTCATTTTCAATTAATTTCATTGTTCTGTTTGTGGTGGTCCGTGTTCCTGTCGGATATATCATACTGCGCAGAACAGCCCATGTTCGCTTTGTGCTAAGCGTTCCTTTGAGCGAATCACAAAACTGAAGGAAATCGGTGTCTTGCAGCTGCTGCGCGTGCTCACTGGCTTCCTGCGCAAGCCTGGCTATCCTGATCCGGAGTTTTCTGTTGTGTCTCTATCTCTTCCAACGTTTGGTCAGACTTCTCCGCGCTTCCCACAGGTGTAGTAGATGCCTGTCACTGCTGGTGTTTCGACTGTTGTCGATATTTCCCGTGTAGTTCTGTGTATTCTCCTCATGAATTCCGTCCATTCTGTAGCACTATCGCAGGGTGTGGCCTGCCTTTCCTTCTGTCTATAAGCTGTCCAATCGGTTATGGTGGCTTTTATTAATTTATGGCGAACCCGCGTCATGTTAACTGAGACATTAATAATGCAGTGATCACTGCCAAGGTCTTCACCTAGGTTCGTCCAGGTAACACCTCTGTCATTGTTGCTGAAAGTTAGGTCCGGCGAGGTATCTTTGACTACACTGTTTCCCGTCCTGGTTGGTTCACCCGGTCGCGTCAGCAGGACCAGCTCATGCTCCTCCCCGAGGTCGGCTAGCCTTTGGCCCTTAGGAGTGCCTCGATCATAGCCCCAATCAGAGTGCGGAGCGTTAAAGTCCCCTAGGATAATTGCCCGGTCGTTGCTTTTCACTTTGCACAATGCGGCCGCCACTAGCACATCGAACTTTGCCTTCCTATCTATAGGTGGGCTGTAGACGTTGGCAATAACTGTTTTTGGTTTGCAGCGTCTACATGGCCCGACCGTGAGAAGCTGATGTTGGACACCGCAGTTAGGGACGTAGTCCACGCTCACCGCTATGTCCGCCCGTGTCAGTGCTGCTCTCTGAGGATGGTCAGGGTGTGTGTGCATCTTGTATCCTCTGAGGTTCGGTATCTTCTTGCCTGGTTCTTGTATGCATATTATGTACGGGGGAACAGGCGTCGCATGTATAAAACTCAGAAGTGCTGCGTGTTTAGTTCTAAGAGTCCTGCAGTTCCACTGCCAGACCTCGAGGTTTTCGGCTACTCTCGTGTGGCGATTAGCCATCTATAGTACTTTCGCTGTCGGCCAGCTCTCTCTCTTTAGGCCGGCGTGCAGGAGTTCCTGGACTGGCACATTTTCGTTTGTTCGGTCCCTCTTTCGTGGCACGAGAAGAGGAGTCCTCTATCTGTCGTTTTAGCTTGCACAGCTCTGCAAGAAGAAGTTGGATTTGTCGGGCTACGGTATCCAGTTTATCGTTTTTCCTGTCACCTGCGTGTTCGCGTTCTTGGTTTCTCCTGGTTTGGCTTTGTTCGTGTGGGGCTCATTCCTTTGTTTCCAATCAGCTAGATCCCTTCGAATTTCTGCAAGACTGTCCTTTAAAATTGTGTTCGCCTCTAAGATTTTTTGATAGGCTGGACTGAGTTACTGGATCGGCAGTGGGACACACTATTCGCGCCCAGCTTACCTGTTGTGTTGCGATGGCCGCCATCTGATGTTTAGCCTGCGGAGCCCTCTCCTGTTTGGGGGATAGAGGCTTGATATTGCGTGCCCAGGATGTTCACCTAGATCTCTGACGACTCCGCCGCCTGGTACGCGATCTGGATCTCGATGTTCCTGCTTGCCTGAGTTTGGAAGGGGTCCCCTCTTGCCGTTGAGGGAGCTCCGGAAAATCACTGAGCTCCAATTCTTCGTCTTCTGTTGTAAACCACCGGGGTCGGTGTTGTTGAGCAGCTTTTTGCGCCTCGCTTCTCGGTCGGCCTTGTGGTTGTGTTTGCTTCGGTCGCCCGTGAGGTGGTGCCCCCGCAAGCGGCACATCGCGGTGAGCACTCGTGTCCGTCTTCGGGCTCGAGCGCTCAACAGATTCCACAAACCCTTGTGTCTGGTTGCGGGCAAACGTCCGTGCGGTAGCCGACGCTGTGACAAATCTTGCAAACCTGCACCGAGTTGCGGTATGGATGACACGCCATTTCCCCACCGCAATAGTAGACGAACCGCGGTAGGATGGCACCGAGGAATGTCATGACGTACTATGCTCTTCGAGTCCCCTAGCATTTTGGCCTGGATTACATCGATGCCCTGGGTACGGACTGGGAGGTTTGTCATGATTGTCTCTCCGGGCGTGTGCGGCGGGAGTCCATGAATGACACCTCTGACGGCGCCTTCTCATGTGGCAGCGTACGCATTGAACGTGTGCGTCTTGCCATTGACTGTGAGTGCTGTGATCTTGCGTAGGAGATTAGCTGTTTCTTCCCCATACGTTGAGACTATTGCTATGTTTGAGCCCTGTTTTATGCGCTGTATAAAATGCTCACCCTTTACTTTGTTGTGGCAGGCCGCGATAACTGCTTTTGCGAGCATCGGAATGGTTAGAGTTTTCAACGGGAGTACTTGGTGCGGGCGGATAATGCATGGGCAATACTTGTATACGTAGACGTTGCATTGCTATAGTTTAACAAAGTGGTGGCCCTGCATGCTAGAATGTCAGCTTTTGTTGCAACATAAAGGCAGCACCTTTTATATTATAACTGCTGCAAAGTGAAAACGACAACAAAGAGAGAGAAAACCGTGTTCGCCGTAGCGCGAGACCGACGCCATCGCACGTGCCGGAGCGGCTTTAGAACGTCTGAACAAAGGCCAATCACTGAATAAACGGGCGCAGTGTTCCCGTTCTTGTATGGACGTTATTATGCTCCTGGCCGTCCGGCCGGATGCCATTCCCTCCCGGTAGCAGTCATAACAGTTGAGTTATAACAGTGGCGACGGGCAACGAACCAGCACCTTGATGACGGCGAACACTCCTGCTATGGCGTACCAAGTTCCACATTTCGACGACGCCAAGGACAAGTGGTCGTCGTACTACATCAGAGTCGAGTCGTACTTCGAGGGTAACGACATCGTCGACGACGCTAAATAAAGGGCGCTTGCAATCGCGGCACTGGGCTCGAAGCCTATTGACGTACTGAGTCGACGTTGTGCCCCGCGGAAGGTGAGCGAGTTAACCTACGCGGAATCGGTTACTATTCTCGAAGAATTTTACGCACCCTCGCCAAATGAAATAGCCGCAAGCTTCAAGTTCTTTACCCGCATTCAAAGGGAAGAGGAATCAGCTCAACAGTTTATCGTGGAGCTTCGACGCCTGGCAGATAAATGCAACTTCGGGACCATGTTGAACCGCTTGCTGCGAGACAGACTCGTGTGCGGAATTTGTAGCAGTGACGTGCAGAAGGCACTGCTTTCTCACCCGAAACTGGCATTGGAGGAGGCAGAAAACATCGTGCTTGCAGCAGAGGCTGCACGACAGGGTGTTCAGCTTATGAAGCAGACGGAACCAAAAGAAGAGCTCGAGCTTCACAGATTAGCGGGCGATCGACGGCAGTGACAGGCAGGAAAAACCTGCAGCCAGGCGAGTGGATCGTCTAAAGGATGTCATCGGTGTGGAAGTCGCGAACGCGGTGAGTCGACTTGTGCCTTTAAACACGCCAAATCGTTCAACTGTAGGAAAAAGGGGCACCTAGCTGCAGTGTGTCGATCTAAGGAAAACCGACCGCACCAGAGCTTGGCGCTCAGCAGCTGCTCAATGGAAAATGTCCAAGCCGAGCTCTCCGCACAGTTGTATACACTAAAGCCGCAACCAACCGCAGACAACGGGATCGTCAGCCCGGTACGACGCAATTTTTGCTGGTGTGGAGCCGACATCGTGATGGCAATTGACAGCGGCTCATCCGTGCGCGTGGTATCCTGGGACGTCTACTGCCAACATCGCATAACCTGGCCCTGCCTTGAAAAATCCAGCTTCAAGTTGTTGTGCTACTTGGGTCCGTTGCCTATAGCCGGGAAGCTAACGCTCCCGTTTCATACTGCGGCACGACTGTTACGGCGTCACTGACCATTGTTCGTGTCTCCGGACAGAGCCTGTGCGGCCGTGATCTCATCCAGGTGCTGAACAACGAAGGGGCTGCGGTTTTGAGCGTGTCCAGCATTAAGGAGCAAGGGCTAAACTTGCAAGCCATCCTGTGTGAGTACGAGGACATGTTTGCACCTGAAGTGGGTCTGTTCAAGGTTCCACCCGCTCATCTATACGTGAAGGAGGATGCGGTTGCAAAGTTCTTCAAAGCCAGGCCACTTCCATATGCAATTCGAGAAAAGGTTTCTAACGAGCTGGGCAGGCTTGCTAAATCCGGAGTCCTGTCCCCGGTGGCTCACTCGGAGTGGGCGACGCCGATAGTTCCGGTAATGACGAAAGACGGAACAGTTCGATTGTGTGGCGATTACAAGGTAACGGTAAATACCAGCTGTGTGACGGAGCGGTACCCACTCCCGGTAATCAATGACCTTTTTGCTGCACTACACGAGGGTGACGTTAACAGCACATTGGACTTTCGAGACGCCTACAACCAGGTTCCCCTGAATGAGCAGTCAAAGAAGCTGACGGTCATTAACACACATCGAGGATTATTCTGCATTAATCGCCAGCCATTTGGTATGTCTTCTGCCCCAGCTATCTTTCAGCGAATAATGGACATCGTCCTGAACGGTTTGCCGGGAGTCCAGGCGTACTTGGACGACGTTCCGGTTGCGGAGAAGGGGAATGACGGCGGAAAGAACCTCAAGGCAGTTCTCCAGCGCTTTCGAGAGTACGGCGTCAAGCTAAGGAAGAAGAGGTGTGCACCTTCAGGATGCCTGAGGTTTCGTATCTTGGCCACAAGATCAGTACTGGAGGGCTGGAACCTCTGGAGAAGAACATGGATGCCATCATGAAGGCGCCAACACCCAAAAACGTGAGCGAACTGTGTTCGTACTTGGGTCTTATCACGTATTACAGCAAGTTCCTTCCCAATATGGGCAACATCTGCTATCACCGCTCTACGATTTGCTAACCAAAGAACGTCGCTGCAATTGGGACTTTCACAACGGGAAGCTTTTCAGAAGTCAAGAAGCGCTTTATGCAATGACAAAATGCTCCCTCCCTTCGATCCCTCACTGCCGCTGTGGTTGGAGTGCAATGCGTCACCCAACGGAATCGAAGCGGTACTGTCCCATCGCATTGGCAACGTTGACAAGCCTATAGGTTTTCGTTCTCGAAGACTTACCAAAGCGGAAAGGAATTATTCCCAACTGGAGCGTGAAGCGTTGGCCCTAGTGTTCGGGGTATCAAAGCTTCGGGACTACCTCCTGGGAAGAACATTCACCTTCATCACAGATCACAAGCCGCTGGTGGGTCTATTTCGCGAAGATCGTCCCACGCCCATCATGGCTGTCGCAAGAATTCAGCGTTGGTCCCTGCTCCTGGGAGCATACCAGTAAGAGATAGAGTACAAACGTGGCTCGAACAACCTGAATGCAGACGCACTCGGTCGGCTTCCTCTAGAAACCACCGAGGATACATCAGAGGAGCTACATGAGTACGTGCACTCACTGCAGCAGCTGGATGACACGCCCCTTTCGTCGCAAGCAATGAGACAGTTGACCGAGAAAGATAAAGTACTTGGAATTGTCAAGTCCTACGTGCTTCATGGTTGGCCAAATGAGCTGAAGCCCGTGAATACACGTAAAGTGCCATGAGTTGCCTGTCACATAGAAATATTGTGTCGCAAAGCTACGAGTACAACCTAAACGGGTTCTATTAAAAAAAGACTTAGCTCAGAAAATTATCCTTTATTATGCAGCCTGTGTAGACGGTTTCTTAGACATGGCCATGGCGCTCAAGAAAGGTGCTGAGGCCACAGTAGTTTACTGTACAAGCCAAGACCACAAGGAGTTCATCCAGTGACCATGAAAAGGTCCCCTGGGGCGAAGTGCAATTCGGCGCCACCACCGTTCTCCTGTAACTTTTCTACCTTCTTAAGTAACCAGGTGGGCCAAGTATGGAAAAGGTAAAAAGAATCAACAGCTTCAAACATAGAACTTGCTCAAGCTCCATGCAGTTCAAGCGTGAAATTCTTCCCTTATTATTCATCAAAAAACGGGAAATAAGTAGATTGTATGGTCTTCATATGGACACCTGTTTCCCACAGAGAATTCTCAATGAAGAAAGAAGCAGCTTATGAAGGCTTGAATATCGGCCAGGGTGATTTGGCGTCGATAGGATAATGAATATGAATGTTTCTGATGAAGGTAGTGGTAGTAGACTGAATAATCCAAGAGTTTAGATATACACTGGAATGCAGATTTCATTCCTCTGCCAGAATTTTAAAAATCCCAATAATTCTTGTGTTTGATAGTCTATGTGTGTCGAGCGAGTGCTTCCTGATACACTGCTTCTTGATGCTTGCTTCTTGCTGACATCATTCTTAAGCTGCATAATTCAACTAATTAAATTCTCTGTTTCTCCCATACAAGCAAATTTACATTCATCATAAGAAACCTTGTAGCTGATTTCCGGAAACTTTCTCATGAGATTAGAGGGCGGCATGCACCCCAGGCTTAGATATGCATTCAAGAGCCTCGAATCTTGCAAATGTTAAAGATATACTCCTGCTAAGCAAGTTCTTGGTATCGTCCACAAGGTTATTCGCAAATATAAATTTGCCTATATTGGGAAAACATGTCATGCAATATCGCTGACAATGCATAAACATTCCAACTGAAATAAATAAAAGTAAAGATAGCACCGAACGCCAGAATGATTGATATGATGTCATTATTTTTGTGGAATAAAATGTGTTTTCCGATCTAAATCTGGAATCCTTTATAATTCCGACTACTAAATACCTCATGAGGGTTGCGACATGAAATGGACATGTCGTACTTAGTCCTCATTTCCTTTACTATAAAACCCGATCATGCTTAAATAGCCGTGAAAGAACTGAGATCACAGTACTTAATACTTTATATTGATCCAGAAATCAGTTTCTCAACCGACCGCAGCATCACCCGCTAACAATTTTTGACAGCAAATGTGACACAGAAGGCACTTAGCACTTAGGGTGGTGCTATTCACTTTGATTGTTTGGTATAGTGTACGTGTTATAGCCCTACGTGCCATTATTTTTGAGCAACAAAAAGGGGGGGGGGTTGTTTTGAACAACTGCATGGGGTTGCAGTTTAAATCAGAAACCTTCACAACTGAAACTAAACGCACTTTCCACAGCTTTAGGTTATACAGGCGCACTAGTTTACACAGAACACTCTCTCCTCCTCATCACGGCCCAGGTGGCGATTCAGGTTCTTAATAGATTATGGGGTTTACGTGCCAAAACCACTTTCTGTTTGTGAGGCACGCCGTAGTGGACTCAGGAAATTACGACCACCTGGGGTTCTTTCATGTGCAGCTAAATCTAAGTACACGGGTGTTTTCGCATTCCGCCCCCATCGAAATGTGGCCGCCGTGGACGGGATTCCATCCCGCATCCTCGTGCTCAGCAGCCCAATAGCATAGCCACTGAGCAGCCACGGCGGGTGCGATTCAGGTTCTTCAAAGGCGGTTCATTGTATGGGATGGCACATAGAACTTTACTTATTTGCTAAATATTGCATTCCAATTGTGTAATATGAGATAAATTCATTAGAGTTCTAACTTACCCTAAATGTATTACAGCTGTGTACCAGTAAACTGGCAGCAGCATGCAGTAACTACATCTTGCGGACAAACAATTGCAATTGGCATATCTATATGTAAATGCTAGTGCACAGGCATTGGTAACAGTAATGGTTAGGGTACACATAGTTTCTTCCACTCCGGAGTATGCATCCACCACCAGGAAATAAAGTTTTTTCTTCCTCCTCCTCTATGAAATTGGAATGTGAAGTGGGGTGTAATTTATAGAGCATACTCTTGCATAAATTCATGAGCATTCCTCCTTGTTTGCGCACCAGATCTTTGTTACTACGAGTGTAAAAGCAGGGTGCCTCTTTACAGCACTTGTATAGAACAGTCTGTGAATCTTTAACGAACAGTAAGCATGAATATTGGGATAATTTTTAGTAATTTTCAGCAAAGTTAGTGGTCTTTGCCTTACACTGTGGTGTTTTTAAAACTCTAAGGTTGGGACGTCTGCACAAGGTCTGCATATCATTTTGCATAAGAGTGCACTAGTGCGCATAACACCTCATCTGCAACGTTCTGCTGCACAGAATATGATGAGCTCTCGTATTCATCGGGCGCCATCTCACAATCCGGCTGCTCCTTTGTTAGTTAGAATGTAGCAACAATGAAAAGCACCTTTGATGTTCTAACAAAAGCAATTCTGCCCTCTGATCCCCTAATTCTGCTCACTTGATGCCTAGTGTTAGAATAGCATAATCGACACCATGAGAGTCAGTGTGGTGTATAATTATGTTTATGGTGGGGCGGGGGGGGGGGGCACAATGACTTTAGCAACTTTTCCCGATGACTTGAATCAGTAATGTGGAATGCTGTTTGTTTCTTTCACTCATTGTTACCAAACTTCGCTTTGGTTGGGGCAACAAGTATATTCTGGTTTGCTAGCGCTCCTGCCAACATGTATAATGTGTAGGCATCTGTGTTGAAGAAAGGAGAGCTAATGGTTTGCCAGGAGTTAAGGTCCATTTCCACCATTAAATTTTGAGCTTACACCTGTGGCTATTACTGCTGAATGAATGCCTACCCAGTAGAACTGCCCATAACATTTTCTTCCATTATAGTAATGCTGAAGCTTTGAACAGTACTTGAACTTAGACTTGTTTAAAAAATGACCCATTTCCTTGTTCAAGTAAGACAAAGCTTACACAGGAAGACAGAAACTTGAAGCCGTCAACAGCAGCATGAATATAAACAGCGCTCGACGTTTTGCAATCTTGCATCTGGTTATCATATTGTCCATCCCACTTCTTTTCAAAGGCTGTTTTTTACTGTTTTATGGTCATACCAAGTTGAATTTTGATGTCCTCATTTTTTATATTTGGTCAATGTATTTTTTCTTCATAGGCTTTCAACAAAATGTATATTAATAATGTGCCCTCATTTGCAAGCTATACTGATCTTAACCAGATGCATCCTTATACAAAATTTATTTTCCTTAATTCTTAGTTGCTTATTTCCAACCAGTTTATCTTAATTCTTAATTTCACTTCTGAGAAGACTAAGTCTTCAATGTCTTTTAAGAGACGGAAATAATCAGAAGAATAAAAATGGGCTGGGGTGCGTTTGGCAGGCATTCTCAGATCATGAACAGCAGGCTGCCATTATCCCTCAAGAAAAAAAGTGTATAATAGCTCTGTCTTACCAGTACTCACTTACGGGGCAGAAACCTGGAGGCTTGCGAAAAGGGTTCTACTTAAATCGAGGATGACGCAACGAGCTATGAAAAGAAAAATGATGGGTGTAACGTTAAAGGATAAGAAAAGAGCAGATTGGATGAGGAAACAAAGGCGAGTTAATGACATCTTAGTTGAAATCAAGAAAAAGAAATGGGGGCATGGGCAGGACAAGTAATGAGGAGGAAAGATAACGGATGGTCATTAAGGGTTACGGACTGGATTCCAAAGGAAGGGAAGCGTAGCAGGGGGCGGCAGAAAGTTAGGTGGGCGGATGAGATTAAGAAGTTTGCAGGGACGACATGGCCACAATTAGTTCATGCCTGGGGTTGTTAGAGAAGAATGGGAGAGGCCTTTGCCCTGCATTGGGCATAACCAGGCTGATGATGATGATGATGATGATGATGATGACTAAGACTTTAATCCGTATAGTACAGATTCAACATACAGAGTCGTTCGTTTGCTCAATACGGGAAGCACTTGTACTTTAACGGTTATAGCACACATTCAGCACACCAGTGTGTTCCGTTTTCTAAATACGTGAAGCACCGGTACTCTAACGGTTATTGTACAGACTCAGCATACAGAGTCTTCCGTTTTCTAGATACGAAAGCACTCGTAATTTGTATTATGGTCTCTATTTTACGGCGGTCTGTTCTACGGAAATGTTCTTGATTTACTGAAAAACTTTCGGTCCCACATTACCAGCAGATTTGCCGTAAAATGAGGAACTTTTTTTTACTGTGTAGATAAGCATAAGGTACTACAGAAAGTGGATGGGAAAACTATGCCGCCGTAGCTTATTTGGTAAGAGCATGGTACGCGCAATGCGAACACGTTGGCTTGTGCCGCACGTGCGGCCAGTTGTTTTTTCATAAATGCTTTCATTTCCATTAATTTATTATGTCTTTAATTCAATTAGTAAGTATATGAAATTTGCCCTACTCTGTCCTTGGTGTCACTGTTTGTTGAGTTGTAACTGTGTGACCTAGTGAGACGAGTACAACAAGAGACTAGCGATAATGTGCTTATAAAATGCGATGAAAGAAAAAGTGGCCTCGCAACTTTAAAAAACTATACGCTGAGGAGAACTTTCATATAGTCTACAGAATATTATCACGGGCGCGCTTACCATAGTGAGTTTCCTTTTATGTAATATGTTACTCCTCTGTGAGATAGCGGTAAAGAAAACCTACACATTTAATAAGCATCTCGGGTCGGCATACGGTGCCGTCTTCTACTTTCTAGTAAATCAAGGCAGGTGGAATCGGATGGGAAAATGGGGTGTGAAGCGCCAGATGTTTTAGATGTACTCATGCAGCCGCTCGCCGAACGCGAAGTCGACGAGATCCCGAAGGAGCGTCACTGTTCTTTCAGCAGGCAATCTTGGGAATCCGTGATAGGCAATCATGGCAGATTAATCCATTCCGAATAGGTTCTTGGCCGTAGTGATGGTGGCACCGTCGCCACCACCACTGGTTTTTTACTCCTGGCTGCGACACGGCGGTTACTGTGCGCACGCTCGCAGAAGATCCTGCAAACTGAATAAGGCCCCGGAGCTGAAGCAGTTGCCCTGCAGGAGTGGGTATGTGCCACTAACACCAGGGCTCCGCATCCGCTGCACCAGCGCGCCCCCGGCGTGGCCGAAGAAGACGACGAGCCTGGCTGTCGCGCGGGGCCGAATGCGCGCCGGGCTCGGGACTACGCTCAGCTGCGCGTCGTCGTCCAGCCACCAGGGAGGAACAGGCGAATGGCCTCTGAGGACGCCCCCGGCCCCAACGGGCCGCACGCCGTGCACAACGTCGACGACAAGCGCGGTGAGTACACCGCTGGCGCCGCTTTTACACAACATGGCTACAGCCCAGCCGCGGCTGTAGCGATTGCGCGTAGCCCAGCTTATCGCGAACGTTTGCGCGGTGCGCTGCTGGTGTCGTGCAGGTGCTTAGTGGTCATTGAGCGCTACGGCTGCTGAAATACGTGTGGACTGACGGATACCGGGGTTACTGTCAAAGTGGGAAGTTAGTGCTGTTGAATCGCTACTATGGGATGGGTTCAGTACGGCGTCTTTTCGATTTCCGCATTAGTGTGCAGCGATTTCAAATACCGGCAGCATTCCGCGACTACCGTTTTGCAATTGTCACGCGCATATCGCGAATTAAAGATAAACGAGGACATTAGGAAACCATCGGACACTACCGACACGAGCCTTGCGTTATAACGTGTGCGTCGAATGACAAACACCGCTTGTGAAAGAACGCTGCACAAGAGCGATTTGAGCAGCTGGAAACGTCGCTCTTCAGCGTTTGAGTCTGCTAGCAGATCAGCGTTATGACAACAGAAGCGGTTTAATGAAAGTTATTATGTCGCTTAGCATTAGACTGCGAGGAAGCACGTGATGGTGCTAACGCACTGCTGTAAACGAGAACTGCTTACGTTATCACCACGGCCATTTTGTAACTGGAGCTAATTATCAACTAGTTTTACGCGTGTGTGCACATCGGTAGTTTACATTAATCACGCGATACTGCGGTCGGTAAAGAAAATGAGAGTAACAAATTTTGTGCAGTGCTTACCATTCTTTCCCGCATCAATTCGAGATTACGCTAGGAAAGAATGAATATGTTGAAATACAGGCCACAAAGAAAACACAGTGAGATGCAGGCGTAACTAAAACCAGGGCGATTAAGAGCCCGACCCGATTAATTATGCATCCTAAGTCAAATGATGATTAGACAATATCTCGATCAATCACTGCAGCATGATTAGACAACAGGTGATGAAAGGAGATGCCTAGCGTTATGAGCGAGGAAATGACCACACTGATAAACTCACGGTATTTTTGCACGACAGCTCACACTCACGGAATATTTCCAGCGCATACTAATACAAAGCGTTTTAGGGAACACACCTTTGATGTGAGGCCTTCGAGACATTAGTGCGAGTTCTCTTATAACAAAAGTGCCAAACGAAGGGCCTGACTGCGAATGTCGTCCCTTGTCGTATTTGTTGTGTCATGCAGTATAAGGCTATTAATTACCAACTAACCAGAATTGTCTCTTTTTGATAGTTGTTACATTTTGTGTCAGGTTTTATCTTTGGAAGGCGTGTTGTTCCGGTACCTGTATAGGCATGTCTATACAATACGGTGCGGTCATATCGAATTTTCACGAATTTTTCAAAATTCGCTTGTTGCAGATACCAAATTTCTAGTCCTTGAGCTAGACTAGTCATATACCCGATAATAATTGAATGACAAATCAAAACACATAATCGAGGAATTATCATCGATTGACTGATTAACAACCGAGTTCACAACTTTATGGTACATAAGGCAATTGACGAATTGCAGCTGGGGACTTTCAAGGCATTTGCACTTAGAATGAATTTCCAGTTCGACACTATTACGGAGATATATGCCATCAAACTAGTCGTTAGCAAGCAGTGTTGTTCCGCTTACCCTTTAGCAAAATGCTTTTACGCATTGAAGCACACGAGTAACTGGAACGCCCGTGTATTTCATCCCGCACTTTGGCCGATAATGTCTCGAAACTGGTGTCATCCTCAGAAGTTTGTTTCAAGTTGATACACGTTGTAATTTGACCAGCTACAACCATAATATGTGCCGTAACGTAATTAAAAAATTAATTCGTGAATTTCGTGTAATTAGTGTAATGTGTGTTTCGATTTCTCGTGCTAACAGTGTCCGCCACATAGAATAATCCAGATGAACGATAAGAATTATTCTATCTGTCGCAAGGGATCTTTAAAATTCCGTAAAAAAACAGAGGAGGCTTCAGCTTATCCTGTAAGAGTGGAACGCAATAGTATTCAAAGATCCCTGACTGCTTCTTACGCTTCCCGGCAACAGGGGCGTATCTAAAGGTAATAGACAGTTTTAGCAGAGCGTTGCTTACGATTCGCTCCACTTACGATCTGACCAGATCCGTTGCTTACGATCCACGCGCCACTGGCGGCATGAACTGCATTGATTTCGCTTTTTATAGCGAAAGCTTTACTGGCCGCGAACTTGCGATTTCGCCGTGGCGGTGCTCCGAGGAGGCACATGACGTCACAACGCGCGCCTCGCCGCGGATATTTCTCTCTCCCTCGCTCCCTAGTGAATACTGCGCTTGCGTCATTAGTAGCACCGAGCCACAGGTGTTCCGCCGCAGCGCAGCGCCGCGCCTTTCCGCCGCCGTCGTTTGGTATGACGTCACACCACGTTCCTCGTCGTCGCGCTCACCTCCGTTCGCTTCGCCAGCTGCGTCGCATGCCTGATAACATGTCGGAGGATTGAAAAGGAGAGCTCGCGTGCGCCGCAGCCACAGTTCAGGCGGTAGTATGGACGGCGACAATTCTGATAAGCAGGAGGAGGCCTGGAATCGACATCGGAACGAGATGAAGAAGAAACGAATCGCCCAGGAAATAGACGAACAGCGCGCCGAACGACCAGCTAAACGCCACAACATAGCTTAGAGAACCAGAGTAACCTGGACTTCCAATCAAGATTAACCAAGGCTAACCATGCTATGCCTTAGCTTTCGCTACGTATATCCTGGCATAGCCGAGCTAAGTCACTGGCAATTTCATGAGAAGCGCCTCTTTCAGAGACGCCAGGCACAACCTTTCAGCGAGGCTGTAAAACGACAAAGGAACCCGTAGACGCACCCTAACGCTCCGCCCAACCGGTCGCGTAGCGGAACGTATGCAGCGGTGTGCGTTGTGCTGTCGGTGTGAGCACTATGCGCACGCGCGCTGGCCTACCCGCTAGACAGCTTTGTTGAAAACCTTAGGACGCACTGGTCTGAGCGAAGCGGACCGTCAGCGCTCTGCTAAAGCTGTCTAATCTTTACCGGAAAACGCTGGCCGACAACGCTATGCACGAAGGTGGGCTTTCTGGTATAAACGCGGCCTCTTGCGTTGGCCGCGATGCGGCGGAGGCGGGCGCCAGCTTGAGGTATTGCAAGGAACCGGGCGCGCCGCTCCATGGCCCACAAGACACCCGCACTCCAGCGCACGCAAATGGCGATCGCCACGGCCGGCCTATGAATGGTAGAAACGCTGGAAAACGGATTTCTTAGAATTTCGGCGGAACAGAATTATTTTCTCGTATAGTACAAACTACGATCCAGTGCTATCATGTCTGTAGGTTGTGTGTTAGTTGCAGCTTACGATTTTTCCACGTATTCTAACTTGAGAAATTAAATTAGTTCAGTAAGTTCCTTGCGCAACGCGCAGGGAATGGGTATGGGTGGTTCGAAAATTTTTTTCACCGGGACGCCGACGCTGGGTTTCCTGCGACACGGGAGCGTTAACGCTGCCGCGTCAGAATGATCACCCCGTATAGACATACGTATATAGGTATTCCAGAAAAAGGATTGGCGCGACTTATCCGGCGTTTCTCTCCGTAATCTCAAATCATTGAAGCTTGTGATCGCGAATGCGCTGTAGCTAGCCATCTTTACGTTGGCACAATACGAAATAATGGTTCAATTTCCTAGGAAAAGCTTTCCTTGCTTTCTTCAATGGCGTTTTCAGGGCCACCGCACTAGTTGGCAATGCGCGTTTTTGGGTGAACAAGAATGCTATAGTAAGCCACGTTGATGGAGCCAATATTTGAACGAGTCGACTTGTATTCGTCAAGGTCATCTGTTTCAGAAAAAGAAGTAGCCCACTGTGTTGTCGTTGTCGACAACCCGGGCAAAGAAAGGAACTCGGGTACTCACCATCCAGGGGTGTTAAGTGTCGGGAGCTGCGCGTAACTGCACGCCATTGCTGAGCGGCGTACGCGGTGAATGGGCGGAAGAGCCTTCGTACTTTCGACAAAGGCTGGTTCAAGTCAGCGGACTACGGCACCCAGTCTTTATCTTGCGGAAAAGTTAGTTTCCGAGAAGAACTGCACTGCGGAGTGACCTTGCATTTGTGTGCGAGGCTGGTAGGCTATATCGATGCTTGCCGAAGTGGCATATAAACAGGGTAGGAAACGAGGCTATGATATCAGACCAAATATTGTGAGACGGAAGACCAGTATCCCGAAACACAGCGAGGCTGGCTGTCAGGCTCCTGAAAACAGCCTGAGCTCAATAATTCATGCATGTCTCGCGCAAAAAGACAAAAACAGCTGAACTTGCGTGGCACACGTTGTTGAATTGTACGACATAATAGAGAAATTTTGCTTGTCCGGTATTCGGGTAAATGCAGGCGGATGTGCATTGGGGCGGAGGCGTAAATGGAAGCGGCCTGCATGGTGCAGCCACCTGGTGGCGCAAAGCTCAAAGAGTGAAAAAGAGCTAATACTGCAGTAACCAAGTGTATTCTACTTCGCTGATGGCGTAAATTTTCCGCACTTGCGTAATCATATTGCTGCCAAAAATTTACAACCGCAGCAAAGCAGAATACACCTGGTTACTGCAATAATACCTGTTTTTGACTGTTTGAGCTCTGCGCCACGAGATGGCTGCCGCATGCAGGTCGCTCTAAAGTCACTGGAAAAAATTTGAGAGTACCGCAAAGGTCGGGATTTGACTGGCAACACTGAGCGGCCACCGCCATATACCTTCCAAGCCGACTGCGTCGCGGGAAGGCCGCCGTGTTGGAAGAGCTTGATGTTCGGTGACACATCGGGTTCAGTGTTTACTGAAGTACAAATACTTTGTATCCGGAGATAACGGTTGCTAGGAACGAAAATAAAATGTTATTTTGTGCGAAGTAATGCAGCCGGTGGTTGTTCTACACGCCGATCGTGTTTACTGCTGGAACTGTGCTACGATTGCGGACAGCAGCTTAGCGCTGCTATCCGGAGCTTATGCACGCGTTTTTTCTCCTTCCGTGGAGCGGGCTACGAAGGAAACATTTCGTCACTTCGAGCCGGAAGGAGGAAAGCTTGTGCTTTTGGGCATGAACATCGTGGACCGCCGTCGGCTTCTATTGAATGTTTCCAAGTAGGACGAAACTAACACCTGACGGTGTCACAGGCACGTACATTCATTGTGTAATTTCACAAGTTAAATCGGACACATTTAATTTTGTTTGTAGACGGATACCACTCGTTCTCGATGCTGCCGGGCGACTTCGTCCGCCGTGTACGCACGATACACTGCGACTTCTGTGTGCGCACCGGTATTTGGCCGTGATCGCGTAAGACAATCTGTGCGCAGCAGGCGTAAAAACAAACTTTGATGAGCATTTTGCGCACTAAATCTTGTGGAAGACTAATATGAGACAGTTGCATGATTACAGCAACGTATATGTACTTCTGTACACTGATATTGAGCGAGAGTTTGCTACATTGTGATTTATGAACGCGGCTGTCTAGTGCCTTCATGAGCGGCTACACTTCTCAACTTATTTATGACTGTTTTATTAGACTACCAATATTTGCGGCCTGTGTAAAACAAAAAGCGAGAACGCCCGCTGGTGACGCAGTACTTTTTTTTTCTAAGTTGCATAGGCAATGTATACAATTTTTGTGTTTTTAGAGCGGTTTATGTAACATGCATAATGACAGAGTCAAACTAAAGCGACTGGTTGTTCTGTTATTTTGTATTTCTTGTTATGCATCATGCACAACACTATTTGGGTATGCACCATAGCATTTCAACATAACACATAATATGTATGCTGACTTCAGTTTATTGCATGTGCTCGACCTACAAGCTCAAAATTTGAAGCATGTGTTGTGAATATCACCTGGCCATTGGTATCAAGCTCGAAATGCGTGCGTATAAATGAGCAAAGGATAAGTGGAAAAAAGAAAGTATCGTGGGCTTCGTATTGACCATGCTTTTATTGAATGCGATCGTCACGATCTGCGAAAAACAAGTGCCATATGGGTAGAGTGACTCGAGGCGAGAGCGCGCTCACGTGCGCGGAGAAATCATGCGACTACCTGGTGCACGTGAGGACGCGGAATTCTCGCGCGACAAGTGTGCCTTCGCGTGCCAAGAGCACGGAATAACCGAGTGTGTTGAGCAGCTAATGCGTACACGTGCACCCGCGTCAAGCGTGCAAGACGCGAAAAATCCCTGCAATGAACTCCTATTTTCGTAGCATCGCTAGCACCACGTGCACTTCGCTTAAATGTCTTCTAAAACAGTGCAGAAAAGCACAACCAATGTGTACTTATACCTCACACTCGCGCGTGTTTTTTGTAGGCTTGAAGTTCTCCCGGCCGATACTGTGTAACCACGCAGAACGACGCTCTCGGTCATTCTTCCCGGTCGGAATCTAGGAAAAAAGTCTTTCCAGACTCAGTTCGGTGGCGGCAGCCGAAGGCGCTGCACCCAGGCATAATTTTCTTGCGGTCAAACGCGAAGGCGACAATCGGACCACACACAAAGATACGTAGGGAGCCTGCGCTGCCTGCGCTATAACTCAGCCGGTCCGCCCGGTGCTCGGAAGGTATACGGCACCCCAAAGGCACGTGGTACGGTTGGGCCAATGAACGCGTCGGCGGCACGGGGAAAACGAATGCGGTACTCTGAAATTTTTTTCAGTGACTCTAGGTCGCTCCCGTTTACGCCTCCGCCCCAATGCCCCACCGCCTGCGTTTACCCGAATACTGGACAAGCTAAACATCTGTATAATGTAGTACAATTAACTACGCGTGCCACGCAGGTTCCGTTGTTTTTGTCTTTTTTCGTGAGACATCCATGAATGACTGAGCTCAGGCTACGTTCAGGAGCATGAGAGCCAGCCTCACTGCGTTTCGTTTACCCGAATAGTACAGAAGTTAAACCTCATTATTAGTTTCGACGCAAAACAGACAAATACGTACTTGACGATAGCACAGTGGGTTTTGGGATGAACAACGACGCAATGAAAACGCATAAGATCACGAACGCGTGCGATATCTACGACAGACAACGTATTGAGTTATGGTACTTATTTTTTTTAGTCTATTTCGTGCTAAAGCCATCATGTCGAAACTTTCCTCATAAACCTCATGGTGAAGACTGCTAATACTAAGCGTCAGTGATAGCTTGCTTGATACGCGATAGATGCTGTGGTAGCCCAGGGACTATGGCGTTTCGCTACTCAGTTTGCGGCCGCTGATTTGATCCACGCTGCGGCAGTCGTATGCGGATGCCGGCGGAATGTAAAAACGTTTTTGTACCGTGCATTGGACGCACGTTAGAATACCACAAATGGCGAAAATTATTCGAGTCCTCCCCTACGGCTTGACAGAAAACCATATTATGGTTTTCTTGCGTAAAATGGAAGCATCTCATTCAAATTTGTTCCTTAGACAACACTTTACCGTGCCACCTAATACACAGGCGTGAATTATAATACAGTGACCCTCTGCGCGTATGCGTACGTGTTCGCGGAAACACGGCAGACATGCCAAAGGATTATCTAGCACATTGTTCCTCACTTTCCGTGCTGCAGCGCAAAAATAACGACACGGTAAAGAGGGCGTTCTCCGTCTGCTGCACTGTAAGCGGAAATGACTTCCAGGTGGCAGTATAATGCTTGTCCTCCAGTGAAGCCCCCGGATGGGAGCTTATTATGATCCGTACGATCGGAGAGAAATTTTTTACTCCGTGCGAGCGGAATTTTTGCCTGGAACCATCGGAGTCTTTTTACACTTTTTTATTTTGCACTGGACGGAGTTTTTTAAGGTTCAACGGGAGTGTAACAAGAAGCGTCGCGTTAGTTTGCGGTAAGATGTTTATATGCAGAGGCTACTAGTCAAATTTATGAATATACACACAAGACCGCGTCAAATTCAACGAAACCAGTCAATGAAAGCACATAACATCATGACATACATAAAAAATTGAGAAACGCCCAATGGAGAACTTTGAAAGACATACAACGTACACGCGACACACAAGAAGCCACGCTGCCAGTATACCTAGCCACGATAGGTGTGCCCAGCAACTGCCTAGCGAGCGGCTGTACTGTTTTCAAAATAACGACTCACATGCTCGCTCATACTTGACCTGGTTCTCTGAAGTTAACAGAAAACCTTTCTCAAATTAAACTGTCAATTCAGAATACCTTGAAAAAGTTCTGTGAGTGCTGAAGCGACATCGCACACGGCCGGCGTTCGCGGCCAAAAAGTGGTGTGTTGGTTACAGTAAGCAAGAAAAATGTAAGTGCGTGTAAAATTAACTTTGTATAAAACAGTGGTAGCGTAGCAATAATTTATTACGTGTGAGCATGGGGTCCTGCAGCCCCCGACATATCACTGAAAATTACGTATTCGTACGTTTTCTAGACCGTACTACTTGCTTAGCGTCCAACCATCCTCTCTCGCGTATGAACAGCAGCTACACCGCTGATCTGTTGAGCGAATCTTTACACTCGGAGCCAGCAGGCGTGCTTCTAAATCGGCGTTTGGGATAGAACATAATGTCAATGCAATATGAGCAAATGAGCAACTCCTGTGACTTTATTCAAAAAGTTCGTGACGTGTCTCTAGACGACGAAGAGGAAATGGTTTCGTTCGACGTGGTGTCGCTGTTTACCTCCATTCCGACTGACTTGGCTGTGGAAGCATGCACTTCTGTTCTGGAATCTCACAGGACCTTGCCAGACAGGTCGCCCATTGACGTTCCCGACCTCAAGAGGCTCCTCTGTTTTTGCCTTGGAAACACGTACTTCTGTTTCGACAAGGTCTTCTACAGGCAAGTCCACGGTACGGCAATGGGTGCATCCGTCTCTGTTACTGCTGCCAATCTTACGATGGAATGTTTGGAAAGGCATCCTCTCTGCTCTCCTAGGTCAAAAGTTTTTCTGCGCTATGTGGACGACTGTTTCTGCCTCATTCGGCGCAGCGCTTTGGATTCGTTCACTGAGCACCTAAACAGTCAGGAAAAGGCCATCCAATTCACAGTTGAGACAGAGGTCGACAGCAGACTCCCTTTTTTAGATGTACTTCTCACAAGACGCGATGGACGGCTCTCGTTCAGCGTATACCGTAAGGACACACACACTGGCCGGTACCTGAACTTTCAGTCTGTTCATCCAGACGCTCACAAAAGGTCGGTTGCTGCCTCACTGCTCAACCGTACGAACCACATTTGCACCACAGCAGAAAGTCGTTCCACTGACTTGGACCACGTGCGAGGTGATCTCTCGGCAAGCGGCTATCCCACATCTTTTTTGAGTGCCGTGGAACGCCGTCTGTCCAATCCAGCTCGTCCGGCTAATCCCCGACCAAGAAAGCGTGCTGCCATACCTTACGTTCCAGGGATAAGCGAAACCTTGTCTCGCATTCTACGCAGTTGTGACGTTGAGGTGGCGCACGTGCCCGTGTGTAAGCTGAGGCAAGTGCTCGTTGGCGGCGAGGACAGGCTTCCGAGAGAATCGTTTCCCGGCGTGGTCTATAAGATACCCTGCGCAGATTGCGACTGCGCATACATCGGTGAATCGGGCAACTTCAAACAGACTGAGATAGCATCAGAAAGATGTCGAAAAGAAACGTACAGTTTCGAATGCCCTTGCCGAGCACACGGATGCAACGGGCCACAAGATCGACTGGGATCACTCGAGAATTATCGGCCAAGAAAGAAACCTAAAATCGCGGCTGTATCTGCAATCGCTGAAGATACAAGAAACACGTCACACGCTCAATCGAAATGAGGGAACCCTCCCTCCGTCATACACGCGCTGTTTACTTCACGTTCTGGAGTATACATAAGTTTCCATGAACCTTCCCTCATCCCATTGTGAAGAAGGCTTCCGTAGCGAAGCCGAAACGTCTTTTAGGTTTATTCAATTTTTATCACTTCTGTTGGTCGGTGTCCTTCGTTTTATTTCTTCAATTTCTTCAATATTAGAAGCAACGACGTGACCAAAACCGAAACGATAGATAACAGTTCGATTCACATGGCTCAGTATGAAGCAATATTTACAGTACGCATACTTATGTCCTACCGTTTCACAGCGAAGCGGTACACCTCTGCCGTCGAAGAAAATTATCGTGTCGTTGTGGTAAGCAAAAAACTCTCCATACCTTGGCCGATCCCGGAGATAGTGCAATGCCGGGCTGACCCGTGGCGGAGGTGAAGCAGGCTTTAATCACTCCCCATACGTGGGCCGATCCCGAAGATAGTGCAGTGCCGAGTCAACCCGCTGCGAAGGTGAAGCAGGCGTTCAGCACTCCCCATACGTGGGCCGATCCCGGAGATAGTGCAATGCCGGGTCGACCCGCGGTGGAGGCGAATCGAGCGTTAAGCCCTCCCCACACGTGGGCCAGTCCCGAAGATAGCGCAATGCTGGGCCGACGCGCGGCGGAGGTGCAGTTCTCCAATAAGGAGCCCACATACACAGCTTCGCTGGTCAGTGGAAGGGCGCTGAGATTATTTTCTTGGGCGAGGATATCCGTACACAGATACACAAAAACAGTTGCCTCAACTCAAGTCTCTCTCACTGGCAACACAGCACCGCAACGAACTTGGAGTATGCTATTCACGTGCGACGAGCACGGACTTCGTTGCTCGAACAGTGGCTGCTGTTGTCATTGCAACGCGGTCCTTTGAAACATTACATCGGACGTTGTCAGCATGTACCCACAGTGACATAAGTCACATTGCAGGGACTGAAGAACACAAGCCACTGTCACGCAGCGCCAAAACACAGCCAGCAACCTGTGCCGACATCACGAGTCAATAAGCAGCTTCGAAGTATGCCTACACTGTAAACGAAAATAACGCCACCTAGTAGTTTTTAACAGGTGATGTGCCCTAAAACCTACCCATTCTCGCGTATTTACTCTGATACTTGGGAGTAATACGGCGACATGCCTTCGTTTTACTCCGTTGGCTAGCTGCGGGTGGATTAGGGCGACATGAGGCGATTTGACTCCGCTTCAAAATCTCGTTGTCCTGTGAGAACTCCGACAGAGAGTTTTAAAAAACTACCCCAGCCGAAACAGGTTGGTCACGTGGCACTTCCCATCAGGAAGTGCGCCGCGCCAGCGACCGACCGCGTTCGGCGCAGTCGGCAGTACTCGTGCCGGACGGTTCTTTTGCATCTGTGAAGTGGCGTTCCGTGACAGCTTTTTGTCAATTGTTTTCCTGTATTTCCTTCCAGAAAGTCTTATAGGCGTGCCTTAAGCTGACTGCATCTCTTCTTGAAGTACGTTAGCTGTGATCACTTTGCTGACACCGATGAATGCAAGAGAAACGTTTTAAGTGCGGAAAAAGGCTTAAGTATACCTCGAAGATGTTAACTGACTCGTGATGTCGGCACAGGTTTCTGACTATTTTCGTGGTGCGTGAACGTGGCTTGTGTTCTTCAGTACGTGCAATGCGACCTTTATGTCGTTGTCGGTACATGGTGACAAGGGCCGGTGCAATGTTTGAAAGGCCGACGTACACTATGAACGAAAATAAACCAACCAGAGAGATTTTAACAGGTGATATAACCTAAAACCAACCCATTCTTGCATATTTACTCCGATATATGCGGTCAATACAGCGGGATTCCCTCGTTTCACTCCGTTGGCTAGCTGCAAAAGGATTAAGGCGACATGACGCAATTTTACTCCGCTTCAGAATATTGTTCTCCTTTAAAACTCCGACCGGGAGTTTGAAGAAAACTCCCCCGCTGAAACAGGTTGGTCACGTGGCGCTTCCCATGAGGCTGTGTGCCGCGTCAGCGACGGGCCGCGTTCGGCAGCGTCGGCAGTGCTCATGACTTACGGTTTGTTTACATCTGGGCAGGGGGGTTCCGTGACCCTTGTTCTTGAATTTCCTGAAGCTCATTGCAACTCAGCTTCAAGTACATTACCTGTGATCACTTTGCTGATAACGATGAATGCAAGAGCAACGTTTTCAGGTGCGGAAAAAGACGTGGGTATATACACCGAGGCTTTCTCACTCACTCGTGAAGTCTGCACAGGTTTCTGACTGTGTTTTTGTGCTGTGTGAGTGTTGTTTCTGTACTTTAGTACGCAAAACGCGATTTTTATGTCCTCCTGAGTACATACTGACAACGTCGGGTGCAATGTTTGAAAGGACCACGTAGCAACGGCAAGAGCAGCGACTGTTCGTGCGTCGACATCCGTGCTAGTCGCACATGAATGGCACACTCCAAGTTCGTTGCGGTGCTGTGTTGTCAGTCAGAAAGACGGGAGTGCAAGCAACTGTTATTGTGTATACCTGTGTACGGATATCATCGGCCAAGAAAAACAGTAGGACATTAGTATGCGTTTACTGTAAATAAAAGTTTTACTTAGCGATGTGAATGGAATTTTTATCATGCATTTTGGTTTTGGTGACGTCGTTGCTTCCGCTATTGCATTAACATTATGTTCTATCCCAGAGACTGATTTGGAAGCATGCCTGCGGTCTCCGAGTGTGAGGATTCGCTCGACAGATCAGCGATGCAGCTCCTTTTCCCTAACAAGAAACACTGCTTGGACGCTGAGCAATAGTGCGGTCTAGAAAATGTATGACTACGCATTTTTCGGTGTTACGTCGACGGCTGTGGGTCATACTCACACGTAATAAATTCTGGCTAAGCTACCACTCTTTCGCACAAATTTTGCCATGAAGCACACGCACTTACATTTTTCTTGCTTACTGTAACCAACACACCACTTTTTGGCTGCGAACGCCGGCAGTGTGCGAAGTCGCTTCAGCCCCTACAGAATAGCATTTTAATTTTCAAAAATTATTCCATTAACTTTTTCAAGGTATTCTGAATCGACAGTTTCATTTGATTAAGGTTTTCTGTTAACTTAAGAGAGCCAGGTGTAGTATGAGCGAGCGTGCGAGTCATAATTTTGAAAACAGTACAGCTGCTCGCTAGGCAGTTGCGGGGCACACCGTATCGTGGCTATATATACTGGTAGCGTTGCTTCTTGTGTGTCGCACGTACTTTGCATGTATTTCAAAGTTCTCCATTGGGCGGTTGTCAAATGTTTATGTATGTCATGATTTATGTGCTTTCATTGACTGGTTTCGTTGAATTTGACGTGGTGTCTTGTGTGTATATTTAGAAATTTGACTAGTAGCCTCTGCATATAAAAATCTTCACGCAAACTAACGCGAGACTTCTTTCTATACTCCCGTTGCACCTCGAAAAAACTCCGTCGAGTGCAAACAAAGAAATTAGAAAAGGCAGAAAAACTCCCACGGTTCTACGGGAAAATTGCGCTTGCACGGAGTAAAAATTCTACTCCGATCATACGGAGCATAACTCCTAACAGGGGTGTCGCTACAGGACTTCCACCTGGGAGTTATTTCCGTTTGCATTGTGAGCCTTTTTCTGCACTAGAAAGCGTTGGGTTTGCATTCATCGTCTTCAGCAAAGGGATCACAGCTAACGTACTTGATGCTGAGATACAATGAGCTTCAGGCACGCCTATAACAATTTCTGGAAGGAAATACGGCAAACGAATTGACGAAAAGCTGTCACGGAACGCCACTTCACAGATGTACACAAACCGCCAGCCATGAGTACTGCCGACTCCGCCGAACACGCCCGCTCGCTGGCGCGGCGCGCAGCCTCATGTGAAGCACCCGTGACCAACCTGTTTCGGCGGGAGGAGTTTTTCAAACTCCCTGTCGGAGCTTTCACAAGAGAACAAGATTTTGAAGTGGAGTAAAATCGTGTCATGTAGCCTCCCGCAGCTAACCAACGGAGTGAAACGCCGGGATGCCGCCGTATTGCTCCTATACATCGGAGTAAATATTCGAGTATGGGGATGCTTTAGGGCCTGTTGAAATCACGTGTTAAAATCTCCCAGATGGGTTTATTTTCGTTTACAGTGTAGGCGCAAATCATATCGGCGCTCCTCAGGTTATTGCCGAGCCGGCATTAAACAGTGGAGGATAAAGAATAGAATCGATCTGTAGAATGTAGAATGTGTAGAATGTGTGTAGTAGAATGTGCATAGATTTTTCTAGGACAATGCGTCTCTAAAGTGCCACTCAGACAGTGTTGAATACCAGTAGGCGTCGTTCATTAGGAAGGCACGGGAAGTATATGAATTGGACGTGCTTAACTGTGCGCTCCTTTGAAATGCGTACGAAATACCGATGCATTTGCGGTGGCATGGTTACTAGCGCAAACAAGACTAACGGAAAAACGGTGGGACAGGACGGTCTTGTCAGTCAGTCCGTAAGTCTTCTTTGCGTTAATAACCATGTCCCAGCAAATGCATCAACAGCAACCAGCCGAATTTTCTGCGTTAAAAATACCGCTGATTTCTTGGTAAACTACTGCCTGTGTTTTTATGTCGGAAAAATGGATTCTTACAACCCTTTTTAATGACACACCACAAAACAGATCTGCATTCAAATACAGAAACTGCCTCGGATTCTTGCAGCCGGCTTAAACTCGCTCGGTCGCTGATGCCTCCGTGGCTACTGCACTCCCCGTGATGCTTTAGGCTCAGGAAGCCGTGGTTTACGGTGCTTTGCGAGCAACCTCAGTCTCCCATTTTTTTGTTCTTTCGAAATAGCACGACTTCTCCCGCATGTCATCTTGGGAAACACGAGCCATATCAATTCTAGGGCGGCAAATTTTTTCCATTTTTAAGAAATACGGTCCAATCAAAGTAGGAAAGGGTTTCTTAAAGCAGAAATTCGAAGCGAGGACTGCACTAGGTGGCATTTACATTGTGGGAGAGTAAGGGGGAAGAATCGATTATACATTCAGTCGGTGGTGTATGTAGCTATACCAACAAATAATTCATAAATCATCTGCTTTGCCCAAAAGAGTACGAAGCGATGGATAATTTGACCATACCGTCGTTCTTAACTTTCTTTGAGGGGGTGGGGTAGAGGGCGGAAGTTTGTGTGAGGGATAGTTACGGGCTCTTGGGCTATATCTAGTATAATTGTTGTTTTGCTTGAAATGTGTGACCATCGCAAGAAAATACTATATATATCGCGATTACTCACGCCACCCTTCATTCTCTTCTAGGTTCTGCCGAGTCGATAGAGCCTCCGTAAGTAGAGAAGTACACGTTATTTCGCTATACGCAAGCATTTAAAATAGTATTTGATATGGGAGTTCGCTGTTGTGCAATAAACATCGCTTACACGTCGAGTAATCTTCCTGCTTGCTTAGCGTCTTTACAATCAGGAGATGACTGTCCTATATGTGAATCTGACGTTTGGCTAGATTGAGGTGACGTGAAATACAGGTATGGGAAACGTTTAATAACGTAGACGACTTATGCACATGGCAGGATTACAAGTTTATCAGTACTTAAAAACTTAGAATCGCTTAGGGTGTATCATCAAACACTCGTCACTGTAGTTTTCAGTAGGAAGTGTTGTGAAGTTATTTTATGAATTCTTTTGAAGGAAGGATAAGCCCCTATAGGTCTTCAATGAGAATAATCTTAGCGTAGTGCGTATTTGGGAGTTTCAGAAATAAGGACGCTAAGTTCAGGAACATTATTTGCCTGCATGCAAAAGAATTCAAAGAAAATGAAAGCACACAGGCGAGCGTTATACAATGTAATTCGGGCCTTTGGGAAGGCAACAACTCCATAGAACACTATGTGTATAATAACTCCCAAACAAACCCGTGATATTTCCCTTGTGGTCACTCTATACACTTGCCTGAGACCCCTTACTTTTCTCTCAGTATTCGTTCTGTCATTTTAGCGTACACCCTATAATTTGTTGTCCACACAAACATATCTGGGAGACCCTCAACCAGTGCTTATTTAAATGTTTATGACTCCATCGAGCTAGATCACTTCTAAATCAGAGATCACTTTTATCACGAGCAAATACAGTAAGCCACAAACGTAGAACACCAGAACGACGTAACACACTCTCTCTGAAATTCTCAAAAGCAAGTCAGTGATTTGAGATTCGTCAACAGTCAGCCGTAGTACTAGATCAGCCGTACTAATCACTAACAGGCACACTATGTTGTTTTGAAAACTTATATTAAGATCAGCCGTTTGGTCGGGACCCCCTTTGCGGGTGTCGGCGGCGGTCGTGAACCAGTGAGCGACCGACACCGTGGACATGCTTTCATTGTCCTAATTGTATTGTGATCATTCTTTCTTTTGATGCTGTCTTCGTCATTCCACCATCGTCATGCTTCATGATTATGCACCCGTGGTGATTCCGCAGTCGTCACAGCTTCGTCATACTGTGGTCGTGCAGTCGTTGTCGTAAGGTCATAGCGGCGTCGCAATTATGGGGCTGTATACTCCTTAACCATCCACTTAGGTGATACTATCACTTTTGCCATACCTCCGCCAACGGCGCGCGCTGACTGGCTTTTTTAGCAAAACCGTAAATAGTGCCATCTAGTAGTTGCGCTCTAATCAATTTGACGTCAGGGTGTTGTTGGGTGCACCTAACGCATATTGAGTAAGCGAACACGTCATTTCGCGGTTGGTTGGTGGCGCAGTGTAGTATACATAAAAGAGTTGGTAGTTTCTGACAGAGAAATGTGCGGAACATAACCAACCGTTATGTATAGCTTTCACTGATTACGAGAAAGCGTTTGATTCAGTCGAAACCTCAGCAGTCACGTAGGTATTACGGAATCAGGGTGTAGACGAGCCGTATGTAAGAATAATGATAGATCTCTATAGCGGCTCTACAGCCACCGTAGTCCTCCATAAAGAAAGCAACAAAATCCCAATAACGAAGGGCGTCAGGCAGGGAGAAAGATCTGTCCAATGCTATTCACAGTGTGTTTACAGGAGGTATCCAGAGACCTGGGTTGTCAAGAAGTGGCGATAAGAGTTAATGGAGAATACCTTAGTGACTTGCGATTCGCTGATATTGCCTTGTTTAGTAACTCAGGGGACCAATTGTAATACATGCTGACTGACATGGACAGGCAAAGCAGAAGGGTGGGTCTAAAAATTAATTTACAGAAAACTAAAACAATGTTTATCAGTCTCGGAAGAGAACAGCAGCTTACGATAGGTGGCGAGGCACGGAAAGTAGTAAGGGAATATATCTACTTAGGACAGGTAGTGACCGCGGATCCGGATCATGAGGCTGAAACAATCAGAAGAATAAGGATGGGCTGGGTTGCGTTTGGCAGGCATTCTCAGATCATGAAGAGCAGCTTGTCATTATCCCTCAAAAGAAAAGTGTATAAGAGCTGTCTTACGAGTACTCACCTACAGGGCAGAAACCTGGAGGCTCCCGAAAACGGTTCTACTTAAATTGAGGACGACTCAACGAGCTATGGAAAGAAGAATGATGGGTGTAATGTTAAGGGGGGATAAGAAGAGAGCAGATTGGGTGAGGGAACAAACGCGATTTAATGACATCTTAGATGAAATAAAGAAAAACAAATGGGCATGGGCAGGGCATTTAATGAGGAATGAAGATAATCGTTGGTCATTTAGGTTTACGGATTGGATTCCAAGAGAAGGGAAGCGAAGCAGGGGGTGGCAGAAAGTTAGGTGGACAGATGAGATCAAGAAGATTGCAGGGACAACATTGCCACAATTAGTACATGACCGGGGTAGTTCGAGGAGTGCGGGAGAGGCCTTTGCCCTACAGTGGGCGTAGCCTCGCTGATGATGATGATAAGCTTATAGTATTTTTTTGATGGCGGTTTGGACGTAGTTCTGTGCAGCGGTGTTTGTTGGCTGTTGATCGGCTATGACATTGTTTGCCTTGTGAAAATGATATTTTTCGGTGACAGTGTCTTGGAACAGCAGGCAGCGCCCCGTGAACAACGCGTTGTTTGTGTGTTGGTTATGAGCGGTTCGTGGTGAAGTGTAGTTGAGACAGGCCAGACGGTGCCGGTCTGGCGGTGCGCGATGGCTGACGCACAGACGCAGAAGCAGTGTGTCGCATTATAACATTATCAAAAATCTATTTCGCAACCGCTTGTGTTGTAGCGCAATTTATTCAATAAAATAACATTTCACACTTCCTTTTCCAATTTACTTTACCTAAAGCGGCCGTAGCCAATTGTGGTCAGTGCGCAGAAACCGTACTGCGGACATTACACTCGAAAAAAACACACCCGAGCAGTTCTGCACTAACACGGTGCGCTCTCGGGCGCGTTCTGAAGCGTTCGAGAGCACTTGTTGGTAGCGTATGCCGATGCCACGGTTAGGCCGCTCGTTGATTTACTGAACGTGACTATCGTCGAGGGGTTAGTATTGCCGAAGTGAATTGTTTCAGAATACGGCCCACGATGTCGTTATTTCATTATCATGGTGCAGCCACCTCCATTTTATCGCCGTCTCGCCATTGTCGTTACTGCGTTGCCGTCATACAGTCATCCTCATGCATTCTGAATTCTATAGCCTCTATGATACCGCCGCAGTCTTTCCGTCGTCGTTTCTACCAACATTATTCACGTATTGTCATGTTGCCGTCACGCCGTCTTTGTCATATCGTCGTCGTCATTTCAGCGTCACACGTCTGTTGTCGCCATACCTCTTTCCTTTTTTATCATTCCGTCGTCATCATTGCATCATCGCCACACTGCCGTCTTCATGCCGGCAGGGTCATTCTATCACATTGATTTCGTCGTCATCATTCCAATTTCATGATCCCACTGTCACCATGTGATTGGTCATGCCGCTGTCGTCATACCCACGTCGTTACAAAGTTCTTCAGTCGTCATGTGTGGAACGCGCTTGTTCAAGCGACGGAAGTCTTTGTTTAGTGAGGTGCTTCCAGGTGGGAAAACGTTTAGCAAGGTCATATTGTTTACACTTGCAAATGGGAGTCGCTAAACATGAACAGTGTCTTTCACAAAAAAACTACAAAAGGTTAGCTTACACTGATTTCTACAGTGCGTGGGATACGTATTTTTTGTTACGAAACCCACGGGGTATGGAGCAATTACTTTTGCGTGAGAGATACCTCATTGCGTGATGATCAACCGCTGTCGTTGTAAGCAAGCATGAAACCATATTCAGATGGCACATTACGATGACGGGATGCGGTGGCTATCGCGTGGTTGATTCGTTAAATAAATTATTCTGATTTGCAGGATTTACTTCATTCATTAGTGTGCATGTCTGGCATATTCGATTATTTTGTTCATTATAGCCTCATTTTATGCGGAAACATGATTTCCAGAAACTCCGCCTGGCTTCTGTACCGCGGGTCATTGTCGAACGCGAGCCCATGTTATCGCGCACCGCCTTTCATGTGCACGCCTTCGTGTACGAAAGGCAAGTTACGCAGCACTGCTGTTCAGCTTATCCTTTGATTTGAAATGGCTTCTAAGAAATGCTGGCGTAGTTGCAGATACGAGAACGAAAAGCAGCCGCATGTTTTGCCCCCATATTAAAAAAATGCCTACTTGTCGTGGATTATCAAGTCCCAATTGGGCTCAACCATTCCGCAGAAATAGCAGACTCACAATCTTTTGTCACTGCGGCACCGAAAGTACTTCCGCCTTGTAAGCTACAACACGGTGTGCGTAATCGCACGTTGCCGAGGACACACGAAAACTGAAGACTAAATGGCGCTTCAGCTTTTGCCATTTAATAAACCAACTACTCGTATGTCGGCACCGCCGCACAGTCTTGTAACTCCGTCGGCCATCCATAGACGCCACGTTGCATCTCACGTGAACGCGATTGTACCTCACGACCACGATTTAGCATTGACAGCATAGCATCATACATTTCTTTCTTTCCCTGTGCCTCAAACGTGCATTTCTTTCCCGCAGCACGTTTGAGGCACATGAATTTTTGTCTTGTATATTCGTTGCATGGTGTTCCGTTTCGTTTTGTATTATTGGTGCATGGCAGCCATGTACCAAGCTGCAATACCTAACGCTTCGCCCAGCCGCATGGCTACATAATTTAGCCCTTTCTCTGCTGTTTAATCTTAGTGCTTAAAAACTTCTGATTTGGAAGTTTAGAAAACTGTGCATGCTCTGCATAGCTGTTATTAGGTTTTCTTGCGGTTCTTACAGACATTCGTGTGACAGATGTCAGAACCATCTACGCATATATTAAATTTGTCTGTCTTTAATACCAAAGTCTTTCAAACCGGGGTCGACTATTCACTACGTAGCGGATGTAACGGCTGTGACGTCGCGCCAAGGAGTAAAAGGACTGCTGGGTTGCCGCACTGTGGAAGCATCACGAATTCTTAGCCGATAGAAGGCCGAATACCCCTGTATATGTGCCCATCCGCTCCACGTCATCTGCTCAGCGTCTGCTCGCCATCCTGTTACACGCTCCATAATTGGTTGACAGACGCAGAAAATGTTTTAACCCCGTATCCATAAGCTTTTTTTATGCATGCGACAGCAGGGCTTCGCGTTACCTGTACGCTTTCGCTGCAGTTGCCTTGCAGCGTCCTTAGCAAGTAGTGCGTGCGAATGCATATACAAAGGTACGCCGGCGCCACAGCGTCTGCTCGGCAACTACTTGGCGTTTGCTCTTTAACGTCAAGAAGTACCATGCCAGAACGGGATAGTAAATTAATGAAGGAGTGCACAATGAGGCTTTTATTGCGTTCGGCACCGTCAACGCATCACCAATGCTAATGCGGTGGTGCCATCTGCTAACTAGACATAAATCCAGCTTTACGGCTCAGTGCCGTGTCCGTAGTCCTAGTAGCGTGGAAACAAACAGCCGATCTGATTAATTACGACAAAACATACCTAATGATTCGACCTCACTTTGATATGAGACTTAGCAACGACTGATTTTGCCGCTTCTTTCTTTCTGATGGGGCTGAGAGCCAGTAACAAGCATGAATTCGGGTCGACGCGGGCGGTCTGGGCTGAATGGGTGCTGCCATCTTGGCTGCGTAATCACGGTTAGGGTGGCTATTACGGATATTGGTGGTAACTGCCACAGTAATGCGTGGTATACGACGTGCCAGCGCACAGGCCCTAACATGTCACGTAATGATGTACCATATCATGTAGCGATCGAAAATAAAAATCTCAAGTGTATGCCAATAATCAGCCAGTTACGCCTGTATCTATGTAAAGCAGCGCTAGGATAGTACCTGTGTACGCCTGGTACCTTCGGCAGTGGTGCAATCAACTTGTGTGACGGAGATAAGAGCCGCGAAGCTTACATTAAGGATTGCCGACAGGGAGCGCTTTAGTAGTGACAGCGTAGCGGATGCTCCAACGTGGTATAGCCTGGTATTTGAACATTGCACACCTGGTTTGGCTTCATGTCGAATTAGCATGTGGCGCATCGCCGTCTACGGAGTGCAGCTGCAGTACACAGTATGGCTTCCTGCTGTGTAATGCGGTGAGGTGTGCCATTGTGAGCACGCACTACATCCACGGCTGAGGCTAGGAGGGGGGAGCCTATGCAAGCGTGTTACTACGCCAAGTAGTCCCACCCTTTCGCGCGGGGTTCAGGTTTCGCTTTCACCAACGCATTCCGCGAAAGCGTATTGTTCGTAACGTTGTAATGTGTGTGAACATGCGCTAAATATGGACGATCCTTTTGAATGTATCGTTATGCTTAATAAAACGGGTATAACAATTAGTGAAAGGATATATATATATATATATATATATATATATATATATATATATATATATATATATATATATATATATATATATATATATATATATTGTCATGTGGTGGTGACGTTAAGAACACAGTAGCAATACTGTGAAAGACAAAACTAACTTTTGTTGGGCGAACCCGTGCCCACATAAACAGGCTACACTTATAGCACAATGATAGCGGCGAACACGGTCGGCGATCGTCAAAAATCTGATCGGCGGGTCAAGCGCGTCTGCTTTTATACAGCAGTCGTCGAATGTTCCAGATTAATAGTTGGGACCCGCGTGCCTTTCACAAAGTTTTACACAATTCGCGTCAGAAGATGAAATCTGATAGCACAAGGTTCGGCAACAACAGACTGCTGACAGAAGCATCGATAACTTTCCAGAAACTTCGGATATATGCGGGTGCGTCTCGCGCGCTGTGCGATAACATTTCAGGCGGCGAAACGTGGTTGCCCGATAAGTACACGTGTCAATATATAATGTACTGAAGGCACTGGGTACTGAGAATGATGCTGGTGAAAAGAGGAAGACGACTAGAAGCGCTCGCCGGCCCGTTTCGCTATAACGCCGACTTATTTCAGCCCACCACTGCAGACCTAGAACATGTGCTGCTAGGCGAACACCGCCATTGGATATGGTGGAGGCGCTGGGTTTCGCTTCTACATCCTGCAATTCTGCAGTCAGACGCTACGACCAGCTATTCAAATGGATGACCCGGGACCATCCCATGCTGCTGCTCCCGCGCCCCAGGCGTCGTCTGGCAGCGCGATCCTGCTATATTTAGTGGCACAGACGACCACGACGTGGAGGACTGGCTCGCCGAATATGACCGTGTAAGGCCCTATAATAAGTTGGACAACCGCGCCAAGCTCCCTGTGATCTTTCACCTGACTTTCGCGGCAAATCTATGGTTCCGCAATCATGACTGCAATCTTACCACCTGGTGTTCTTTCACGACAACTTCTGCAGAGGTCTTCGGCAGTCCCGCCGTTCCCCAGCTTTGAGCTGAGCAGTGCTTGCTTGGTCGAGCTCAACACCTTCATGAGACACTCACCAGTTACTTTGAAGACGTGCACTAGCTCTGCAAGCGAATAAACTCACCTATGGACGAAGCAAACAAGATCAAGCACGTCATGAAAGGTATCGACGACCATGCCTTCTAATGCTTGTCGCGAAGAGTCCCCGGACGACTGACGAGGTCATACTGCTCTGCCAGCAGTACGATGAGCTGCGCGAGCAGCGTGCCTCAACACGCGCTGTTCAGCAGGGCACCGCGGATCTATCTCCCTTGGATTTAGACCGCAACGCTGCAGAAATATGTGCTTTAATGCCGGAAATAAAGCAGCTCATCAGCCAGGAAGTCACGCGCCTACTCTCTGGCAAATAGCACACCCGAGTGGTCGATAAACTTGGCTCCTTCGCTTTGTCACGAAATTCAGACGCAAGTTTCCGTGGCGCTGCCACCGGCTCCTCCTCCGCCGCCTGCTTCTGGACCGCTAACTTACGCTGACGCTGTCGCCCGGCCTTACGCTTCTCCGACTCCTAACGCCTACAGGGCCACTGGCAGCTTTTATGTGCCGCCGCCACCTTCACTTCCGACTCTTGTACCTTACTCGGCCGCTGGAGCTCCTGTCGTCAACCCTTGGCGAACACCTGATGACCGGCCGATATGCTATTCCTGCCATTTTCCGGGCCACGTAGCACGATTATGCCGCCGTTGCAGCCTCCGTTTACCTGACAGTGCCACAGGCCTGCTCGACTTCCACGTCATGACCCTTCTCTGGGCTCGTCTTACACTAGCCCACCCTTGGATTCACGCCTGTCTCGTTCCGCACGTCGCCGATCCATTTCCCCCATGGTTCGCCAACCCAGCCCTGCAGCCCGCGAGGAAAACTAACAGTCGCACTTGCAGAGGCAACAACTGCGTTTCCGTCGAACATCTCAAGGCCTCATTCTTCCCCTGCAAATGAAATTAATCTGTCCGGAGACGGCGTCACCGCACACGCATTTATTGACACCCGCACCGCCGGTTCTATTATAATTGAGAAGTTTTGCCGCAATTTGAACGAAGTGACCACTCCTCTTACCTCTGTTTCTCTGCGTACGGCAACCTCGCATCGCATTCTATCTATAGCGTCGGTCACAGCCCGTGTCGTCATTCAGCGTGTTCTCGTACCTTGCGCGACGTTATACTTGGATGGGATTTCCAATCAGTCAATCAAGCTCTTGTCGACTGCGCTCGCGTCGAACTTACGTTACCAGTGCCGTGCTTTGGCCCTGACGACCACTATTCTCCTAAAGTTGTTTTCGCCTCTGACATCGACAACCCACCTTTCTCCACCGCTCTGGTCCCTGTGTTATGTAATTCTGCTGCGAACTTATCTATTCTGTTTACGCCTCGGCCACTTGCGCACGCCGCGGGAACTTTCTGCTTCAGTTTGCTGTCGTCACTTTTTGCGATGGTTCTGGTGCCCTCTACGTGTGCAATCCGTCCGCCTGCCCATGATCCTTACAAGGAGGAGTGCCTGGTTACTTCAGAAGCTTTCGATTGCCTTCTCCCGGCTACCATGCTTGGTGATACGGCATCACTACCGATTTATGCCGTAACTCGTCCCGCCGCGACCGATGCCCATGTAGACGTATTCACTCATGTCGTCGACATGGAACTCAAACCTGCGGAGCACAAAGAAATTATCAAGTTCCTCCAGCGGTTTCGTGCCTCATTTCATATTGACCAACCATCATTGGGCCGAGCGTCCGCAGCCGCTTGCCGTATCGACACCGACCAACAAACACCATTGCGGCAGCGTCCGTATCGTGTGCCGGCGCTGAACGCCGGAACACCGACCAGACGTTGATGACATGCTGGAGCTTGGCACGATCCAGCCCTCTTAGCAGTCCCCGGTCATCTCCGGTTGACCTCGTTCAAAAAAAGAAGATGGCTCCATACGGCTCTGCGTCGACTATCACTACCTAAACCGAAAAACGCGCAAGGATGTCTATCCTTTGCCATGCATCGACGATGCCTGAGATAGTCTAGAGTGACCGGGATTCTGTTCCTCACTGGATCTGCGCTCCCGGTAATGGCAAGTGCCAATGGCAGAGGCCAATCGCAAAAGGACAGCCTTTGTAACACCTGATGAGCCATATGAATTTACCGTGATGCTGTTCTACCTCTGCAACGCACCCACAACTTTCCAGCGCACGATGGACACCATTCTTAGTTCATCGATCACATCGAGCACCGCGGCGTCAATGCCCAAACAAAAAGACGCGATCGTGGATGACTGCTGTGCCACAGCGAAAGCGATCATTGCTGCACATGCAAAGAAGAGACGCCGCGTACAAGCACATCTAGCACCACGGCGTCGATGTGCAAACGGAAAGGGCGCGATTGTGGACGCTGCCTTGTTCTTGACGGTGCGATGATTGCTGTTCCATAGCGAAAGCGAATATTGCAACACATGCGAAGAAGAGACGCCACGTACAAGCACATTGAGCAGCGTGGCGTCGGTGTCGAAACGGAAAGGAAGCGATAGAGGACGCTACCTTGTTCTTGACGGTGCGATGCATGCTCTGCCACCGGGAAAGCGAATATTCCTACACATGCAGCGAAGAGACTCCGCGTACAAGCACAGTGAGCACCGCGGCATCGGCGCCCAAACGGAAAGGGCGCGATAGTGGACGCTACCTTATTCTCGACTGTGCGATGCATGCAATGCCACAGGGAAAGCGAAAAATTGCTACGCATGCGAAAAGAAGAGGCGCGACGTACAAGCACAGTGAGCCCCAGGGCGTTGGTGCCCAAGCAGTAAGGGCGCGATAGAGGACGCTACCTTCAGCTCGACGGTTCGGTGCTTGCTGTGGAATGCCGAGGTGGAGCCGAGCAGAGTGGTTGACTGTGCACGGAGCTCCGGGATTTTCTATCTTTTGACCAGTTTTTCCTACGATGTGCTGAATGAAGTGGTGAGCCCTTCGTATTTTCGTAAATATGGGCCAGGACGTGCCCGTCACACGTGTGCGGATTGCTAACACTTATGCCGACTACGGCGGCGGCGTCTCCTGCGCGGGAGAAGCCGTGCGCAATGCCGCAACAGATGGCGACGCCGGCTGCGTCCGCTGCGACGCCCACCAGAGCGACGAACGCTACGACGAGCACACCTAAACCAAACTACATTGAAGCTTCAAGCTCGCACGAACCACTAAAAGTACGAGCGACGCTCTCGGACCTGGACCGGGAACAAATGGAGTGCCAAGACACCGACGAAGGGGTTAGTATCATCCCACAAGACACCGATATGCCCGTCACACGCGTCGGGCAGGAGGAGGACAAAGGAGACTGGCAAACGGTGTTAACTGTTCGCCAGAAAAAGGCTCTCGCTAGAGTTGGAAGAAAAACCATGGGTGTAGGGGATCCCCACGACTCGTCGAGCCAGCACCTCGGACCAGCCAAGAAGCCGCCGATGAAGAAAAATCCATGAGTCAACAGACTACCTCCGTTACCAAAGCAAGACTTCAAAATAATAGTCCGACCACATCAAGGGCTACCAATTAGACTTGACGGCTCCACACATTTCCGAAGCGGTCATCATGGCCACACAAAGGAAGGTGAGAGGGGAACACTTCCTTTTACGGCTAAAGCCAGGATAAAACATCTTTATCATATATACCCCCAAACAAGAGGTAGCAGATATAGTCAGGAAGATAACGACGCTCGTTATCAACGGCAAGCAACACGCAGTGAACGCTTACGTGACGGCCAGAGAAGACACAAAGAAAGGTGTAGTGCACCGATGGGCACCGCACACGAGTCCGCAAACACTCCAAGCCAACCTGCGCATCAGAACGCAAGGAGTGGAGATATTACGAGCGCGCATGCTTGGGGAAACAGACAGCGGTCATTACTTTCTATGGCCCCATGATACCACGCTTTGTCTACTACATGGGCGGAGAAATGCCCTGTTACCCATTCAAGAACACCGTACAATTCTGCAACGCCTACATGCAAACAGGCCACAGGATGGACGTGTGCCCTCAACCCCATACCTCAGTATGCAGCAAATGTGGCACTAAGGAGCCAGAGCCAGATCACGAATGTAAACCCACACACTCCACTTGTGGAGAGGAGCATCTTGCCGGTTCGAAGGACTGTAAGAAACGGTACAAACAGCCACGGCAGAGCAACAAAACGCATAGGAAGTCTTCCTCCAGACTACTCAAAACTCCGATCAAGGAGTCTGTACCAAGGCCACGGTGGTACGACACGGATGAAACGGACGACGACGATGGCCAGCATTAAAGCGACAAAAAGACCTACCAGCCGTGTCGTTACGACGACAGCGATCCCGATCAAGAGAGCGACGAGGGCGACATAAGGACTCCGGCTCTTCAGACCACCCCACTTCCCACCGCCAGCCCATTCTTACAGGGTCCAGGCAAATATTTCCCACTCAAACAAGGAAGAAGGAAGCCACCGACAACAAGGTGAGCTGGGCGGGGATGGTTCGTACCACGGCTCCCATAACATCGAACCCAGAATATCAAAAAATTGTATTAGAAAATAGGCAACTCAAGCGAAGCTTAGAAGAACTTAGGCTGGAGATGCCGCACTTAAAAGCCAACTCACAGCTAAGGCGGAACAAGCAAAACCCACACATGTGGCACAACAAGAACAGACGAAAGCGACACCCACTACGGACAAAACACTACAACTCCTAGTGCAACAGATGCAAAGCATCCAAAACTTCCAACATTCACTATACGCTGATTTACAGGGACTTAAAGGATACGTAGAAGAAACGCTAGCCTGACAAAGATCACTGCGTAAAAGAGCGAATAGCAACCCCAGCGCACCGTTGGCTAGAAAAGCCAAGAATGGCATAGTCTCGGACTCGACGGACGTCGAAGGCGTGATCAACAATGGCCAGTAAAACGCCCAGAATCGTAGACAACGCTGAGATATGGCATTGGAACTGCCACTCTTTCCAAAGAAGAGCGGCAGCGCTACAGACTTACATCGATTCGGCCATCAGAAAACCTGATACTATATGCCTCCAAGAAGTAGGAAAGCGTACAGTCAAGCTAAGGGATTATTACACAGCTACGAATCAGCAGTACCCGCGGGTTGCTACATTAGTGCATAAAGGAATAGCGGTGAGCTCACACGAAATCGCTCAATGCGCAACCGAGCACCAAATCATTGAAATACACACATCGAAGAAATGGAGAGCAAAGACCTTTATTTGCAACGTATACAGCCCTCCCAAGGAACGTCGACCAGACTTTGCGGCAGTTATAGAATACGCATTAGGCCATCTGGGAGGAAAAGACAAATTTGTACTCCTAGGCGACTTCAACGCTCGCCTCACCCATTGGGGATACTGACGAGATACCCCCAAAGGCAGAAGCCTGGTAGAAATTACTGACAAATATGATCTAGAACTAGTAACTCTCCCACTAACACCAACTAGATTAGGAAATAGCGTGTGCGGGGACACTTACCCCGACCTAACCTTCACGCTAAACATAGCGGATGGGCAATGGAGAAATTTAGACGAAAATCTGGGAAGTGACCACTATATTATTAGCTATTCAATAACCACACCCCGGCTCAAGCTTCTACCAAAGCAGGCCAGAATCACAAACTGGACGGCGTACATGAAATATCCAATGTCCACAACACCCCACAACACAGCTGACGACTGGGCAAACGAACTCAGTCACTCACGAAGCCACAAGACGAAACATATCCATTAACGCGAACACACCTGCAGTAGACCCACATCTGCTGCACCTGTGGGAGGGCCGGCGCAGCTTAACCAAGCGCTGGAAAACTCAGACTGAACATAAAACTTAGGGCTAGAATAGCAACGCTAACAGAACAAGCCAATGAGTATGCCAGAGAGCTGGAAGTGGAAAATTGGCTCCAATTTTGTGATTCACTGAGAGGGACGCTATCCACCGCTAAGACATGGGCTATCTTACGTAGCATGATAGACTCGGACTCTGCAAAGACGGCAACAGCGGGAACAATACGCAGCCTAGTAGTTGAATACAAAGGTGACACCGATAAACTGATCCAAGTGCTCAGGGAGAAATACATTAAAACAGGGGGCGATAGTGTCGAATCTCTCAGCTACAAAGGGCCGACAACCAAACCTCTAGATGAGCCCGTTACGGTTGCCGAATTGTATGCAGCGGCGCAGGACATCAGACGAAACAGAGCACCCGGAGCGGACGGCATCACCAATTCAATGCTGCGCCACTTCAGCAATGAGCAACTCGGACGACTAGTCGATTACTTCAACAAGGGCATATGGGAAACTGGTACCATTCCGCAGCAGTGCATGGAAGACACCATAGTCCTAATCCCAAAACCGGGAAAACAGAAAACTATTCAGAACTTGAGACCAATCTCACTAACGTCATGTCTCGGGAAGCTGTTTGAAAAAGTGATACTCACCAGGTTAACTGATTATATCGAAAGTCACAACCTCCTATCGGTGTACATGTATGGTTTCCGCAAACATCTGTCAACACAGGATGTTTTCCTTAGGCTAAGAGACGACGTAATAAACAATGTGGCGACTGGTGAAGAAAACATTGTGGTGGCGTTGGGCCTAAAGAGCGCATTCGACACTATGACCCATAAGCTCATTATGGAGGAACTAGAAGAAATGGGATGCGGAAAGAGAATTTTTGACTACGTCAAGTTCTTCGTAACTGGTAGGACTGCCACGATAGGTTTAGAAGATATGCGATCACCTAAGCTTAATCTCCCCAACAAAGGAACTCCACAACGAGCTATACTCTCACCATTATTGTTTAACAATCTGGCAAGAACAATTTGCATGAACAATTTGGCAAGAAGGTTGCATCAAATCAAAGATCTCAAATTCACGCTCTATGCGGATGATATCACCTTATGGATGCACAAGGGATCGTTAGGCCAGAAAGAGAACACCCTACAAGAAGCCATCAACACCATTCAATACTTCGTGGCACAACACGGCATGGCCTGCGCACCAGAAAAGTCGGAATGGGTCAGAGTCCATGGACGAAACTACCCTATCAGGCCAAACCTACACCTCCAACTAGAGAACCGAATGCTTCCAGAAAAGACCAAGGTTCGTGTCTTGGGCCTCAGGATCCAAAGCAACAGGCGAGCGGATCACACTATCGCGACCCTTAAAGTGACAACGAAGCAAATAGCAAGACTAATAGGAAGAATCACAAAGAAAGGGAGATGTCTATACGAAAAGGAAATGACACGACTCGTTCAAGCTTTTGTCATCAGCCGGATAACATGCTCTTCCCTATCAAAACTTAAATCGCACAGAAATCAAGATGGTGGACCAGATCAAAGTGCGCGTACAAGGTGTCGCTAGGATTACTGGTGAACACCGGAAATGAAAGACTACACGACACAGGAGTTGAAACACCTTTGAAGAGCTCAAGGCAGCGGTTATGATAAATCAGACAGAAGGCCTGTGTCTCATACAAGCCGGACAACAACTACTGACTAAACTAAGATATTCGGCGAGACCGAAATAATGCAGCGACCAAATCCACCAGCTACCAGGCCACATCAGGAAGCAAATACAAGCCACACCGATACCAAAGAATATAAATCCCGAATACCACAAAGGCCTAAGACAAGCCCGAGCCAAGCAACTTATCAAAATCTTTGGGAATAATCAAGAAGTGCAATACACGGATGCCGCTCGGACTGCTAGAGGACACGTCATTGTAGCAGTTCGCAACACGCAGCGGAAAATAGTCGAAATAACGGCCTCAATAAACACAACATGCACAGCCACTGCTGAAGCTTCAGCAGTCGCGATGGCAATCAAACACAGCCACAGCGCCGGGCACTCGGCACTGGTTATCTCCGACTCTCAAGCAGCATGCAGAATGTACATGCAAGGCAGATTGCTACGAATCGCGCTGAGAGTCTTAGGCGACGCGCTCCATGAAGAAGATGCAATCATATGGTGTCCAGGACACGAGGGCATCCCAGGCAATGAGAGGGCACACTCCCTAGCTCGAGAACTCACAAACCGAGCAGGGAACCACAGCCTTTTGCAAGATAGTCCACTTACAGCCTGAGACATCCTCGAACACCAACGTCGCACGAGAGAGCGCCTTGGCTCCCCCGCATCGGCAACTGGCGGTACAAGAAGCCCGCGCATACAGACGAATGCAGACACACACCTATCCCCACTTGGCAAGAGCACACCACATGAACCCCACACTACATGCCGGCGCTTGTCCATGGTGCGGTGCGTGGCCGTCGCTGCCACATGTGACGTGGTAATGTACAAAAAGTACACGAGAAGCGAACTCGCCTGAGATGCTTGCCTACAATAGGGAGCCGTGGGGGATCCTCCTCGCGTGGCCGGGGCTGGGGGCCCAAAGGGGCCTCTTGGGCCAGGCGGAGAGAATAGCCAGGCTCACTGGTGTCCTGGAATGGGGACCCACCCAACCGCTTCCCTCCCACCCTACCCTTTTCCTTACTCCCCTCTTCCCTCTCAATCATTAATAAAGTTTTTCCACCACCAGCACCACCACCATGCATGCTGTGCTACAGGTAAAGCGAATATTGCTACACATGCTAAGAGACCCCGCGTACAAGCACAGTGAGCACCGCGGCGTCGGTGCCCAAACAGAAAGGGCGTGACAGTGGACGCTACCTTGCTCTCGATGGTGCGATGCATGCTGTGCCACAGGGAAAGGGAATATTGCTACACATGCAAAAAAGAGACGCCGCGTACAAGCAGAACGAGCACCCCGGTGTTGCTGCCCAAACAGAAAGGACGTGATGGTGGGCGCTACGTTTTTCTAGACGGTGCGATGCATGCTGTGCCACAGGGAAAGCGATTATTGCGAGACATACAAAGAAGAGACGCCGCCTACAAGCACATCGAGCACCGCGGCGTCGGTGTCCAAACGGAAAGGGCGCGAAAGAGGACGCTGCCTTCTTTTTGACGGTGCGATGCATGCTGTGCCACCGGGAAAGAGAAGATTCCTACACATGCACCGAAGACACGCCGCGTACAAGCACAGTAAGCAGCGCGGCGTCGATCACCAAACGGAAAGGGCTTGATCGTGGGCGCTACATTGTTCTCGACGGCGGTATGAATGCTGTGCCATAGGGCAAGGGAATATTGCTACGCATGAAAAGAAGAGACGCCGCTTACAAGCATAGCGAGCACAGCGGCGTTGGTGCCCAAACGGAAAGGGCGTGATAGTGGATGCTACCTTGACCTCGATGGTGCGATGCATGCTGTGCCACAGGGAAAGGGAATATTTCTACACATACAAAGAAGAGACGCCGCGTACAAGCACAGGTAGCACCGCGGCATCGGTGCCCATATGGAAAATGCACGATAGCGGACGCTACCTTGTTCTCGACGGTGCGATGCATGATGTGCCACACAGAAAGCCAATATTGCTAGAGGTGTAAAGAATAGACGGCGGGTACCAGCACAGTGAGCCCCGCGGCGTCAGTGCCCAAACGGAAATTGCGAGATCATGGACGCTACGTTATTCTCTACTGTGCGATGCATGCAGTACCACAGGGAAAGTGAATATTGCTGCACATGCAAAGAAGAGACGCCGCGTACAAGCACAGCGAGCCCCGCGGCGTCAGTGCCCAAACGGAAATTGCGAGATCGTGGACGCTACTTTGCTCATGGCGATGCGATGCATGCTGTGCCACAGGGAAAGCGAATATTTCTACACATACAAAGAAGAGACGCCGCGTAGAAGCACAGGTAGCACCGCGGCATCGGTGCCCATATGGAAAATGCACGATAGCGGACGCTACCTTGTTCTCGAAGGTGCGATGCATGCTGTGCCGCACGGAAAGCCATTATTGCTAGAGGTGTAAAGAATAGACGGCGGGTACCAGCACAGTGAGCCCCGCGGCGTCAGTGCCCAAACGAAAATTGCGAGATCGTGGACGCTACTTTGCTCATGGCGATGCGATGCATGCTGTGCCACAGGGAAAGCGAATATTGCTGCGCATGCAAAGAAGAGACGCCGCTACATTGTTCTCGACTATTCGATGCATGCTGTGCCGCAGGGCAAGCATATATTTCTACACATGCAAAGTAGAGACGCCGCTAAATTGTTCTCGACGATGCGAGGCCTGCTGTGCCACAGGGCAAGCGCACATTGCTGCACATGCAAACAAGAGAGCACACATTGCTGCACATGCAAAGAAGAGACGCCGCTACATTGTCCTCGATGATGCGAGGGATGCTGTGCCACAGGGCAACCGCATATTTATACACATGCAAAGTAGAGACGCCGCTACATTGTTTTTGACGATGTGAGGCATGCTCTGCCGCAGGGCAAGCGCACATTCCTGCACATGCAAACAAGAGACGCCGCTACATTGTTCTCGACGATGCGATGCATGCTGTGCCACAGGGCAAGCATATATTTCTACACATGCCAATTAGAGACGCCGCTACATTGTTCTCGACGATGCGAGGCATTATGTGCCAGAGGGCAAGCGCACATGGCTGCACATGCAAAGAAGAGACGCCGCTACATTGTTCTCGACGATGCGAGGCATGCTGTGCCACAGGGCAAGCGCACATTGCTGCGCATGCAAACAAGAGAGCGCACATTGCTGCACATGCAAACAAGAGCCGCCGCTACATTGTTCTCGATGATGCGAGGCTTGCTGTGCCACAGGGCAAGGCCATATTGCTGCACATGCAAGGAAGAGACGTCGCTACATTGTTCTCGACGATGCGAGGCCTGCTGTGCCACAGGGCAAGCGCACATTGCTGCACATGCAAACAGGAGAGCGCACATTGCTGCACATGCAAAGAAGAGACGCCGCTACATTGTTCTCGACGATGCGAGGCATGCTGTGCCACAGGGCAAGCGCACATGGCTGCACATGCAAAGTAGAGACGCCGCTACATTGTTCTCGACGATGCGAGGCATGCTGTGCCACAGGGCAAGCGCACATTGCTGCGCATGCAAACAAGAGAGCGCACATTGCTGCACATGCAAACAAGAGCCGCCGCTACATTGTTTTCGATGATGCGAGGCTTGCTGTGCCACAGGGCAAGGCCATATTGCTGCACATGCAAGGAAGAGACGTCGCTACATTGTTCTCGACGATGCGAGGCCTACTGTGCCACAGGGCAAGCGCACATTGCTGCACATGCAAACAGGAGAGCGCACATTGCTGCACATGCAAAGAAGAGACGCCGCTACATTGTTCTCGACGATGCGAGGCATGCTGTGCCACAGGGAAAGCGCACATGGCTGCCCATGCAAAGTAGAGACGCCGCTACATTGTTCTCGACGATGCGATGCATGCTGTGTCACAGGGCAAGCGCACATTGCTGCACATGCAAACAATTGACGCCGTTACATTGTTCTCGACGATGCGATTCATGCAAGGCCACAGGGCAAGCGCACATTGCTGCACATGGAAACAAGAGACGCCGCTACATTGTTTTCGACGATGCGAGGCTTGCTGTGCCACAGGGCAAGGCCATATTGCTGCACATGCAAGGAAGAGACGTCGCTACGTTGTTCACGACGACGCGAGGCATGCTGTGCCACAGGGAAAGCGCATATTGCTACATATATGCAAAGGAGAGACGTCGTTTTATTATCTAAAACCTTTGCATCGACACTTTATCGTTTTGTCAACAGATTTAAAAATATGAGCACATGCCTATTTCCACAACATGAAGTGTCAATGTCTAGCACACGCAGCGCCCATGAACATAATTTGATCGGCGTTCGCGTGAAGCCCGCTGTTACTTTTAAATTATTTGTGTAACTTTTGTGCGAGAGCCGGTACAAAAACACGATACCACGCTGTTCCAAATGTTGTGAAGGACCAACGCAAAGTTGGTTTGCACAATTTCGTTAAAAGGTATCAATTATTTGGTGCTTTAGATAAAGGAAAACGGCGTGGGCACTTTTGTCTTTGTGAGATCGAAAGGGGCATCACTTATTACATAACATTTAGAGAGCATTCTGCGGCCTGACTTCATACGTTGATAATATAAAGTGCAAAATACGTTGAAAAAGAATTGTACTTCTGTCCGCGGTAGCACTGCATTGATTTTAGTTGTGGCGTTCTATATTAGGCTAAGTCGGGTTTACTACGCAAAAGTGACCATGAGCCTTGGCTTATAAGTTGCATGCAGCAATGCGTGGGTTCTCTGGCTGCCAGCCAACAATTGATCTTAATGGTGTGTTTCAAATATGACGCCGACCAAGTAAATACATTTGGCGAATATGATTTTTCTCAGATTGCACATTTCCGTTGCTTATACAATGTTAAAATATTCACGCTTATGCCTGTCAACGTGTCGTCTTGGTTCAAAGTAAGCTAGCTATGCTGGTAAATATCGAGGCTTGGAACGGTACGTGTTTAACAATTTCTACATTACGGAAAAGGAAGACTCTTTAACGAAGCCGAGAAAATTAATGAGACGTGCTACGCGGTCTACTGAAGCGCTTACCCATGTCCCGGGAATGCCGTCGGGCTGCGTCACTAATGAGGCGCGTCCTTCCTTTAACAGGGAACGGCGGGCGCGGCTGGTGGTGACCCTGGTCTGCTCGCTGATCCTGGTCGTCGTCTTCACGATGATCATCTACCGCATGATCAACGAGAAAGGCGAGTCCGTAGCAGCACAACGACGCAAAGGTTTGCCGCAGACAGGCATATTCTCGTCCCGCGTTTGCTTAAGGTTTCCGCTGGGCACATGCGAACTCACCCGACGGAGTTTGGGCGAAGGTCGGTCGAGCCTTGTGTTTCTCATCGAGTTGGAGCTCCTCAGTAGAAAAAGAAGAAAACAAATTTCTGACAACTTGCAGAATTGCGGCGCAATTTCCACCCAAGCTGCTTATCTGGAGTAGTTGCAATAACAGTTTTAGTTGCTCATAATTAGATCACACAGTTTTAAAGGTTGCATTCATGTGGCAAACCTGTTTGGAAAATTGCCCTTGCTTAACGTTGCCAAATATTCGTTATACAATTTTAGCCAACGCCGTACCGCACCCGCACGCTCAACTTCCCATACACATCAGCCGTACTTTTCTCCACATTTTCACCTAATCTTTATAGTGGAGCAAAAACGACTGGCTAAATTATGCGCCGCAACTGAGTCACACATTCTGAACATTTATTGATAACCATCTTCATAAGCTGCCCCCTTTGTCCGCGATATATACACAACGTTGCTCATTTAGTTCGATTGGTGGGTTCAGTAAAATTGAGCAACAATCGTAAAAAAAGCAGAACCTATACCTTTTCTGTAATACTGGTCGAATGTGAGCCTCCTGTCACATGCACGTTTTTTACAGGACCTTGAGATAGATTCAGAACGGCCGTACAGCGTGTTGAAGCGCTTCAAACCTGAATATATCTTTACAGCGAAAGCTGCATATGACTAAGAATACGTAGTTTTTTCTGGTCCGCCAACATAAACAGACTTAGTAATTTCTAATGAATCCATACACAATGGGTTTCATTGTCCGCTTTGTGTGTGATCACCTACGGGTGCAGTGCGGCGGCGCATATGTCAAAATACGGAACACATTAGAGCGCTCGCCGTGAAAAATAGCGTGTTGTCAAGGTTATCGCTGTATATAGGCAGGAGAGGTGTCGGCGCTAAAAATAGCTGCGTTATCGATGGGGCGGTAACGTATAGTTCGTACGCCCGAAAACAACATGCGTACGAGGAGCGCCCAAGGGAACAGCAACAAGAATGTAAAGGTTACCGGCGCGAAACGACTCCCGACGAAGAACGTTCCCGCGATGCGGAACCAACGAATGATAACCATTCCACTCTGTGAGGATGGATTGGCAGCGACAGCACTTTGCCTTTCGTTTGAGAGCTTTGACTGTTGTCAGCTTTCGCTGCTATTCCATCTTCAAAGAGAGGAATGATTTTAATTTTTAAATTGCTTTATTGGCACCGCACGTAATAAACTCTGCATGCACATTGTCGATAACGTTCCCTCCATTTTCGACTAATATTATCTCTGGGACGAATGTACTTCGTGAACTGTAAGCTAAATTCTTCACTCTTCGTGGAACATATGTTTAACGCTCCGAAGTTCTTCCATGCGTTATTTCCTGCAAAAGCTGCAACTAATGCAGACATTTCAAACATTTCCTACATACCACCCGTGACTTATAACCTGTCCCACATTTAACAAAATATAAAGAGGGCAATTCGTTCAGTCCACAAAGAAAACTGTGTGCAACACGGAAGTATACAGGGTGTCCCAGCTAACGTTATGCAGCTTCTTACAATGGAACGGAACTGTTATAAACGGAACTGTTACAACACTCGATTATGAAACTTACTGCCACCAGGAAAAGTTTCGTATTATGACTAATTATAGAAGATGATTTATTTAGGGAAGTATTTAGTTTTTTAATACGAGGCCTGACTTCCGACGGAGAAACTTCTATTGCTTACCAAAACAACCCATTCAGTCGTTCTCCTGATGCTGTTTTCTATGTACAATGAGTTTTGCTTGACTTGAAGCGTGCGAAGTTAAAGAATTGCCACCTGATGAGGGTACCGCGCGCTTTGGTAGCAGTGGTCCTAAAGAAAGCTTGAGCGAATATTCGATCAAACATTGTGTCATTCGATACTCGCTTTGCCTCGAATTTCAGCATTCAAAATTTTCGGAGCATTCCGCACGAATTAACATAAACACGTTTTCGGCGTCGCATCGCATTGCACATGGCCAAGACAAGCTAATGACAAATTCGCTACATTTGCCAATTTATTAAAACATCGATCCGCGACACAAGCACCTCCCCTCCAGTCAATCCATGCATAACGTGTAGCGTTACTGAGATTCACTGAAACACATATGTAAAGAGACGGGTATCGTCCGCCATTTTTACCTCCTCCCTCCAGTATCTTCTTCTTGCGATCACTCTTCATCGTCTTCTATAACTCTTTTGTAGCAGACTGCTTCACTCCCTCGGACTTCATTGTTCACACCTCCTGGTATAATATTTGACTGCATTAATGAAGAAGGTGCACTTCGTTTGCGCGGAGACCCCAAGCACCAGATAATCTTCAGGATACCACGCTGCGAGGCAGTCTTGATTACCTGAAAGCGTGCATACAACTTGCCATTGGAAGTCTCACGGCCGTTCCGCAATAGAACGAGGTCGGAAGGTTGTATGTCCGGTATGTCGCTGCTGCCGCTCCTGTCAAAGTTTTTCTTCAATCGATCTTGATATGCCTGTTGTTGTTTCACACTTTTTTGCTCTCAGAAAGCGTTATATAATCAAGAAGGCGCAGTTCGCGATCCGCTGGAAGTACGGGCAGGATCCCTCAAGCAGCGAAAAGAGGGCCACATCCAAGATCGATCGTGCAAGAACGGTTGCGATGTCTCACAGCAGCTTCAAGGCAGTACTGTTTCGTGTCTCGTATAGCACGTTCGGCGAGGCCATTAGCTGTTGTTTGATATGGTGAACAAAACTTTATTGACATTCTTTTATCTCCCACCCACTTTGCATGCCATAACCCATAATTGTGATAACCATCCTTGTACAGTCATCAATAACCTGCAATGAAGCTTGTGTTGTCGTGGCGCCTTCACCTTTTATTCTGAGCTTCGCGAAATCCAAGTGAATGACTTGAAATGGTACACTCTGAGTATAATTGTCTCTTGGTTGCCTGAACTTGATTTTATGCTTCTGGCACCGATGGAACGCTTAGATCTACTTTCTGGTATCATCCTTCATACCTGGCCTCATATATGTCTTGAGCAGTTTATTGTACGTGAGCCAGAAACCATCATGCCTAGCGGATAATGGGTGCCATGTTAGAGATGCAGTATCATGGGAGGCATTGTACCTGCAACATGGTATTTGACATCGGTAAACTTCATTTCTTCAGTGCCTTAGCTTTTAGCTTCATGTGATTAATGTTTTAAGGGTAGTCAAATGTGTTCGGTGCAAGCAACCTGGACAAGCATCAATGTCGGTGAGTAGAAGACGGTTGTTGGGAAATGACTAAATCAAACTGTTGAAGATAATTGCCCATCTAGTGATTTATCCTTTTGTTTGTGTCGTGCCAAGAAGGGGAATGAGTGCCCGGTATTCTGTGATTTTGCCCTTTTTAGGTAGGTTCGAAAATTCTGCACAGCTTTCAAGACAGCCAGCGTTTCTTTTTCTGGAGTAGAGTAGTAAATTTAAGCTGGCTTCAGTGTATGGTGGCATTACCGGACTACATAACGCTTTTGGTGGTTTGACTCCGATGATTTGTGGTAGAGCACGGCGCCGGTCGAATAATAGCACCCATCTGTATTGAGCGGAAACGGCGAGGAGAAGTTTGGTATCTGTAGGATAGGGTCCGATGATATTATTTTCACAAATTCACAGTGCGCAATTCAACACTCGTCATCCCACTAGTAAGGTATACCTTTCTACTTCAAACGTCTGAGAGATCTTGTCTTAATGAGTGTATTAAGTGTCCGGCTAGAGCTAGGAAAACACGCAGTGAGTGTACACCGTAGGGCTTCGCCAATTCTGAAATTTTTTCCAACCGATTCCTGCCTTGTTTTTCATGGAGCCATCAAAATTTCTTCCAATGAACGCCACCTTTTCTTGGAAAAAGGCACTGTTTCGGAAGTTCACTTTGAGATCTGCAAGACTGAGAGCGTGCAAAACTTGCGAAAGGTCTTTCTGATGTTCCTCTTTTGTTTTAGAATAAGCAATGATATAATCAAGGTAAACGTTGCAGAGCGTTCCCAGGTATGGCTTCAGGGATTCATTCATGATCTTCTGAAACCAGGCTGGGGAGTTCTTTCAGCCGAAACTTAGTTGAATGACGTAATGAACGTAGTGTAATTTTTCGTTTGTTTAGTCAATGGAATTTGCCAAAAGCCCCTGCAAAGGCCTAATCTTGAAAACCAACGGCAACCACCGCTTTCGTCAATTATGTCGCTTATCCTGCGCATTGGGTAAGGAATCAGCTCAGTTTGTTGATTAATATTTTGGTAATCTATGCAAAAGACGGAAAGTTAATTCCGCCTTTTTTTGGAGCGATAGTTATAGGTGATGCAAATGGCGACGCCGACAGTCGACTGATCCCAGCGTCAACCATTTCTCGTAGCTCTTCTTTCATCCATAGCGTCTTTTCTCGTGGCATGTTATACGGAGCTTTTTCTAACCACTGCTTTGTCTACGAAATCGGAGGGAACCGTATGAGATTTCATCGCTGGGCGTAGTTCCCTTTGCAGAAAAGCTCTGATAATTCTGTTTTTATGTTATCCTCACAGGAAATTTGATTTAGGTGTCCATATGCCTCTAGATCATTCTTCTTGTGAAGCGTCTACAATTAGGACCTTGTCGTCGCAGTAGATGTTCATCTTTAACCTTTTTATATCAGGACGGAGCGACAGAAATTCATTCATGAGCTACAGAAATTAAGGACAAAATATGGCACGCAAACGATCGAAAATGAAACCATTTCTTTATGTAATATGTACCGTAACATTGTTAACGAAGCTGTAACTTCTAGAACAATTCACAAATTAAAACATGCAATACTAAACATAATATTTTCTGATCACAGTGTGTTTAACGAATGTTAATAAAGTTTCTTTGTTTAATGTAAATAGTAATGTTATTATTGTTCTGTTCTGAATGTATAACTTTGGTTAATAACAGAATGTTCTTATTTTTGCTGTGCTGTATTTATTTAGTTACTTGCTATTTGGCAAACGGTTGTTACTTTTCATTGTGCTTAAAATTTTGCTGTGAATAGTGACACGTGTACTTATCTTTATCGGGCAACCACGTTTCGCCGCCTAACAAATGTAATCGCACAGCATGGGACGCACCTGCATGTATCCGAAGGTTCTGGAAAGTTATCGATGCTTCTATCCGCTGTCTGTTGTCGCCGAGACTTATGTTATCTCATTTCATCACCTGACGCGAATGGTGTAGAACTTTGTGGAAGGCACGCGGGTCCGAACGATTAGTCTGGAACATTCGACGACTGCTCTATAAAAGCCGACGCGCTTGACCCGCAGATCAGATTTTCGACGATCGCCGACTGTGTTCGCCGCTTTCGTTGTGCTATAAGTGTAGCTTGTTTTGTGGGCACAGGTTCGGCCAATAAAAATCTAGTTTTGCCTTTCACAGTATTGTTACTGTGTTCTTAACGTCACCACCACGTGACATCTGGTGGAGGTGCTTTACGTCCATGTACCGGACGCCCCCGACCAGCCGTAATCCAAGCCCGGACCGCAAAGACAACACCAGCGCCGTCCCGGAACATCGAGCAAGCCGCTGTCTTCAACAGCTGCCCCCGGAGCACGGACTCCTACCTCAGAAGACCAAGAAGATTGTGGCCAAGGAAACCCCAATGGCAGCCCCAGCGTCCCCCATCGTGCTGCAGCCGCCCAGGGAGCCTCCAACGTTCCGCGGTTCAACATTCCAGGACCCGGAAACCTGGCTCGAGACGTATGAGAGGGTCGCCGCATTTAACAGCTGGAATAGCGACGACAAACTGCGTCATGTCTATTTCGCCTTGGAGGACGCCGCCAGGACGTGGTTCGAGAACCGAGAAGCCACCTTAACGACCTGGGAACTTTTCCGAAGCGGTTTCCTGCAGACATTCGCAAGCGTCGTACGCCGAGAACGAGCCCAAGCGCTATTAGAAACCCGGGTGCAGCTACCTAATGAGACGACCGCGATCTACACGGAAGAAATGAGCCGTTTCTTCCGCCACGCCGACCCTGAAATGCCCGAGGAGAAGAAAGTCCGCCTGCTGATGCATGGTGTGAAGGAAGAACTTTTTGCAGAAATGGTACGAAGCCCACCGAAGACCGTCGACGAGTTTCTTCGCGAAGCCACCAGCATCGAGAAGACACTCGAGATGCGAAACCGGCAATTCGACCGCCGCACGAACTCGACAAACTACGCCGGAGTTCAATCACTGGCCACCGACGACCTGCGCGAGACTATCCGAGCGGTCGTGCGGGAGGAGCTACAAAAGCTGTTCCCACCATCACAGCCTCAATTGGCTTCGATTGCCGACGCCGTGCGTGAGGAGCTCCAACAACTTGGAGTAGCCCCTGAATCGCCCCAGCCTGAGCCGCAAGCGATGACCTACGCCGCCGTCGCACGCCGTCAAGGTCCCCCTCCGCGACCGCACCAGGGCCCTGTCACGCCGCAGTTCCGTCGTCCGCCGCCGCCACCGCCAGCACGACCACCCGTCGCCCAGCGCACCTACGCGAGGAAGACAGACATTTGGCGCGCTCCTGACCACCGCCCGCTCTGCTACCATTGCGGAGAAGCGGGTCACGTTTACCGACGATGTCCGTACCGGGAGATGGGACTGCGAGGTTTCGCCGTGAACGCTCCGCGCCCGCAGCAAAGTAAACGCCCCCGCGATATCGCCGATTACCTCGCCGCTTCTCAGTGGAGCTCTCGACGACCGTCGCGTTCGCCATCACCAGGCCGCTACCTGTCGCCGCAGCGCCGACCATACACTGGCCCAGCCCGAGGCCGGTCAGCGAGCCCATATCCGGAAAACTAAAAGCAGCAACCGATGGAGGTGCGGTTGCTGTTCGTCGAACTGACGAAGATCCTCCGCCGCCGACGAAGACACCGAAGAAACTACCTCGACGACATAACGACACGCCGCCGTCCCGACGAAATCAGGAAGCCAAGACTACACCGATGAAAGATGACTTGACGACGCGACGTTCCAGCTTCAGTTCAACGCGACGCAGCCGTGATCCGACACCAAGACCCAACTGCAACGCCAGACAAAGAACCACCGACCTCGACGTACTTCTCGACGGCCACGCAGTCACTGCCTTAGTCGACACAGGGGCCGATTACTCCGTAATGAGTGGACACATCGCCGCCCAGTTGAAGAAGGTTAAGACTGCATGGGAGGGCCCCCAAATTCGGACCGCTGGAGGACACCTCATTACGCCGACTGGAATCTGCACGCCAAGAATAACCATTCATGACCGGACTTACCCTGCCACCTTCGTTATCCTCCATCAGTGTTCACGAGACGTCATTCTCGGTATGGACTTCCTGGACCAACACGGCGCAATCATCAACCTGAAGTCGAAGTCAATAACACTGTCGGAAGATAAATCAATGCCGCCGGAGAGCCCTCGTAGTCACCACGCCTTGAGTGTGCTCGAAGATCAAGTGAGCATCCCGCCTCGCTGCAGCATTGTTATTTCGGTCAGCACCGAAACACCCGCTGACGTAGGAGGCGTCATCGAAGGCGACCAAAGTCTACTGCTAGACCGTGAAATTTGCGCCGCAAGAGGGATCGCTCGACTGCATGGAGGGAAAACTGAAGTGTTGCTGACAAACTTCAGCCAGGAGTTCAAGCACATCAACAAGGTCACGACGATCGCGTACATCGAGGAAATTCTGAAAACATGTAATGCGTTTGTCCTCTCGGATTCCGCCGCATCTACCCCGACGACCATGGTTCCCGAACCAGACTACGACATTAATCCAAATCTCCCTACGATTAAGCAACAGCAGCTCAGAAGTCTGCTCCAACGATACAAAGGCTGCGTTTCGACGTCATCGAGGATTCGACAAACACCATTCGCCAAGCGTCGCATAATCACTGAGGAATGCTCTCGACCACTCCATCAGAGCCCTTACCGAGTTTCGGCGCGAGAACGTGAAGCCATAAGAGAACAAGTCGACGAAATGCTGCGCGACGACATCATCCAGCCGTCGAAAAGCCCGTGGGCATCCGCTGTTGTCTTGGTGAAGAAAAAGGAGGGAACCCTACGTTTCTGCGTCGATTATCGTCGTCTGAACAAGATCACGAAGAAGGACGTATACCCCCTCCCACGGATAGACGACGCATTGAATCGGCTCTGCAACGCTAAATACTTCTCGTTCAAGGACCTCAAGTCTGGCTATTGGCAAATAGAACTCGACGAAAGAGATCGCGAAAAGACCGCCTTCATCACCCCAGACGGCCTCTACGAGTTCAAGGTTATGCCATTCGGACTGTGCTCGGCGCCTGCAACGTTCCAGTGCGTGATGGACACGGTTTTAGCAGGATTGAAGTGGCAGACCTGTCTCGTATACTTGGATGACGTCGTCGTCTTCGCCGGAAATTTCGACGTTCACCTTAGGCGGCTTGCAGCAGTACTAGGGGCCATCAGGTCATCAGGACTTACTGATGACTTACTTACATCAGTGCCGCTTCGCTTACGAGGAGCTTCTATTTTTAGGCCACGTCATCAGCAAATCTGGAGTCCGCCCCGACCCGCAGAAGACAGCTGCCATAGCAAAGTTCCCACAGCCCATCGACAAGAAGGCAGTGCGTAGATTTCTTGGCATGTGTGCCTACTACAGGCGATTTGTCAAGAACTTTTCATGCATCGCTGAGCCGCTGACGCAGCTAATTAAATGTGACGTCGAGTTCAAGTGGGAAACACCGCAGGCCGACGCATTTCAAGAACTCAAACGACGCATGCAGTCGCCGCCCGTACTTGCGCACTTCGACGAGCACGCCGATACCGAAATCCACACTCACGCCAGTAGCCTAGGCCACGGTGCCGTCCTAGTCCACAGAAACGATGGACATGAACACGTGATAGCTTACGCTAGCCGGTCGTTGTCAAAAGCGGAAGGCAATTATTCTACAACCGAAAAGGAATGCCTCGCCATCGTTTGGGCTACAGCGAAATTTCGCCCTTACCTATATGGCAGGCCATTCAAAGTCGTCAGCAACCATCACGCCTTGTGTTGGCTAGCGAATTTAAAGGATCCCTCAGGACGGCTGGCACGGTGGAGCCTCAGACTACGAGAATACGCCATCACTGTAACATACAAGTCCGGACGAAAACACTCGGACGCCGATTGCCTATCACGCGCCCCCATTGACCCACCACCGCAAGATGACGAGGATGACGACGCCTTCCTTGGAATAATAAGCGCGGAAGACTTCGCCGTACAACAACGAGCGGACCCGGAGCTTAAAGGCCTCGTCGATTATTTGGAAGGGCACACCGACGTTGTGCCCTGGGCATAGAAGCGCGGGTTATCTTCCTTCACGCTTGAAGACAGTCTACTCGTGAAGAAGAACTTCTCACCAGTCCGCGCCAATTACCTTCTTGTTGTCCCGTCAGGACTTCGTCCAGAAGTATTGCACGCCCTACATGACGATCCGACCGCGGGACACCTCGGATTTTCCCGGACACTATCGAGGATACAAGAAAAGTATTATTGGCCGCGCCTGACCGCCGACGTCGCCCGTTATGTCAGAACATGCCGAGACTGTCAGCGACGCAAGACACCTCCGACAAGGCCAGCCGGATTACTACAGCCAATCGAGCCTCCTTGCCGACCATTCCAGCAGATCGCGATGGACTTGCTGGGACCCTTTCCGACGTCAATAACCGGAAATAAGTGGATCGTCGTGGCGACGGACTACCTCACCCCCTTCGCTGAAACAAAAGCACTTCCGAAAGGTAGCGCAGCCGAAGTGGCAAAATTCTTTGTCGAAAACATCCTGCTGCGACATGGCGCCCCAGAAGTCCTCATCACCGACCGAGGAACGGCCTTTACAGCGGAGCTCACCCAAACTATTCTGTAATACAGTCAGACAAGGCACAGGAGGACAACGGCCTACCACCCGCAGACGAATGGTCTTACGGAGCGGCTGAATAAGACCCTCGCCGACATGCTAGCGATGTACGTCGACGTCGAACACAAGACCTGGGATGCCGTCCTGCCGTACGTAACATTCGCTTATAACACGGCGGTACAAGAAACAGCACAGATCACGCCGTTCAAGCTGGTCTACGGCAGGAACCCGACGAGGACGCTCGACGCCATACTGCCGCACGTCACTGACGAGGAGAACCCTGACGTCCGTACCTACCTCCAGCGCGCCGAAGAAGCCCGACAGCTCGCCCGCCTGCGGATCAAGAACCAGCAGAAGACCGACAGCCGACACTACAACCTCCGACGACGCTTCGTGGAGTACCATCCCGGTGACCGTGTTTGGGTTTGGACCCCTATACGCCGACGAGGACTGAGCGAGAAGCTTTTGCGTCGCTATTTCGGACTGTACAAGATCATCCGACGTATTGGCGCACAGGACTATGAGGTCGTGCCAGACGGTATTTCGCTATCACAGCGGCGCCGCTCACGACCTGAAATAGTCCACGTTGTGCGACTAAAGCCCTACTACCAGCGTTAATGAACTTTCGGGCTTCGCGTAACTGACCTTTGGACTTTGTTTCTTTTTGTTGTTACTTATGTTTAACAAGTGTCCTTTTGTGTTTCGCTCTGTTATATTTGTAGCATCGGGACGATGCTTTTTAAGAGGGGGGCATTGACACGTGTACTTATCTTTATCGGGCAACCACGTTTCGCCGCCTAACAAATGTAATCGCACAGCATGGGACGCGCCTGCATGTATCCGAAGGTTCTGGAAAGTTATCGATGCTTCTATCCGCTGTCTGTTGTCGCCGAGACTTATGTTATCTGATTTCATCACCTGACGCGAATGGTGTAGAACTTTGTGGAAGGCACGCGGGTCCGAACGATTAGACTAGAACATTCGACGACTGCTCTATAAAAGCCGACGCGCTTGACCCGCAGATCAGATTTTCGACGATCGCCGACTGTTCGCCGCTTTCGTTGTGCTATAAGTGTAGCTTGTTTTGTGGGCACAGGTTCGCCCAATAAAGATCTAGTTTTGCCTTTCACAGTATTGTTACTGTGTTCTTAACGTCACCACCACGTGACAATAGTTTTGAAGTTTTGTGCCTTATTAATTGTACTTTGTTATCAGTTTACTGCCACTTCTGCTGCTCCAGCGAGGTAAAGGCCTTAGTCAGGAGGATTACGCCCTCCTTTTGCCTTACCCTGCGGGCAAACCTTGTATTTATGTTGCCCAAATAAAACTTTGTACAAAAAAACAAAAATAAGTTACATCATACAACACTAATACGTCTGTCTAAATGTTCTGAGCTTTAAATTAAAGAACTACATAGGCCCAATCATTACGTGAGTTTGCAGTTCCATTGTATCCATGGACCCGCAGGGCCCTGCCACTATGCAGGCGGCCGACGTGCACTACTCTTTTTCGTTATGGGCAAGGAGGCTCCAGAGTCAACAAGGGCCTTCATTTCAGTGACATCGACCTTGACAGGGAGGTGAAGCAATCAAGTGGACACTATGGGCAAGGTGTAATACATTAGGGGCTTGCCATCGACACTGACTTGTTTCTGTGGCAACAATTGAGGTACAGTCACATCTTTCAGTGTGGCACGTTGACTACTTCCGTCGATACGATCGGTAGCGGGATAGGAACTTTCCTTTAGGTTATGTCTTGGGCTTCGTAGAGCAACCCTTGGTTCATTGGCGGTGAAGCTATCTTTTGCGTTCAGCTCACTTCAATTAGGTAATATCTCTTCTTCGGCAGGCGCTTAGTTCTTGCGTCAATTCTGTTAATGGTAACAAGAATTTTATGCACTGCAGAAGGTCTTGAAATGTTAAAGGCGCTCTTATCTGAATTTACTTTGTTACATCCACAGGTTGCCCTTGTGTAATTACCGCTATAACGGCCAACGATGTGAGATTAGGTTCCGCATCATACAACAAATGGCGTTTGCGATTAAGTATTCTAGCAAAGAACCACATTGGTATGTGAAGCGTAGAGGCGCATCGCTACTTTCAACAGCGTTTTGACGGAAAGCCCCTAAAAATCTTATTTTCCAATTGTCCCAGCAAGCTGGTAGCTTCTACAAGAGCTGCATGTCATACCACTTTCTAACGATGACACTGAGGTAGCCACGCATGCTCTGCATCTTCTCACATAAGAGAGTCGCCCATTTATTTCAGTTACTTATTCGTAAAACCATAGCCTTCTAGTGGGACTCGCGGAGCCTTCCTCGAATATGTGCGGTTCCACAATGTTCTGATCGAGGTTATGCAGCCTGAGCAGAGTTGCCATGACTTTGCTCTGGTGCGTCATCTGGCGTTGCTGTTGCTCGATTACATTCAAAATGAGGCTTACCTCTGCCGGTGTTTCCTGCTTAAGAGTCGGTGAGTGCGAAGGCTCTAGGAACAAGACCACAAGTTGCTGCAGCTGCAGGTCCACATTAACGGATCCCGCCTGCAGGAGTTCTTCGCATCTTGAAACCGTAAAAGCGCACAAAGACGAGAACGAAGAGCATGGACAGGACGACGCGCTTACTCGCAACTTAAACATCTTATTTAAAGGAAAGAAATATGTTCACAGAAACGGAGTAGGACGGCTGCGCATGCGTGTCAAGGATCGCGGCTTAAATCATTTCAAAGGCAACGTAAAAAGTTAACGAAAGTCAACTATCAAGAAACTTGAATTCCTTATGTAGCAAAACAGAGGGGCGGCTGACGAAGGTTAGGTTTGAAAAGCTGATGCACTTCTTAAGAGATAACTGCTTATTCTCGATTGCCATGCGACTGGCAATGCGTCAATAGGTGCTACATAAAATACTTTCATGCAGCACGTATTGAGCAATAAAACCTGTATCGGGAGATTAAAAACAAAGTTACCTCCTCTTTTCTTAATGTGGAAGGCCTCTGCCAATTCCCGGGTTAGCTGCGCTGTAAAACGGTTGGACCATTTTAGGGAGTTTTGGCCTCGTTGCATAACTTCAGCCCTTAAGGGAGGACAATATCCTCCATTCGAACGGAGTTTTTTTCACACCCTTGTGTTTGGTGGTATGGGGAATTATTGGAGTTTTTTAATTCTGCTTTGAACACCAACCCCTGAATGGTTGCAAGAGTCTATATGAAGAATTATGGGAGTTTTTTAATTCTCCTTTGAACACCAACCCTCGAGTGGTTGCAGGAGTCTATATGGGGAACGTTGGGAGTTTTTCAATTCTCCTTTGAACACCAGCACTACGGAAGTTCTTATGAGGAGCTTTGGGAGCTTTTACAAGTTGACATGGGTATTTTATTTTTCTTCTAATGGGAATTTATAGGAGAAGCAATGGGAGTTCTTACGTACATATTTTTGGAAAAGTTTGGCTTCTCAAGGGAGTTTTGAAGAATACCTTTGGGAAGTTATTTTACCTCCTTGTAGGAGTGCTTAGGCGTAAACCTGGGAGCAACGATTCCCATATTTTGGGAGCTCTGCTTAAGGGAGCACTTATGGATAGTTTTGAGAGTTAAATTCTTGCTTTTTATGGGAACATATAGCAGAATGTTTGGGAGTGAAGTTTTACAGCTTTAAAGAGCTGTTTTAGTAAAAGAGTTTTAAACAGATGTTTTGGGAGTGCATTTTAGCTCTGTATTAGAGCTTTTACAGGTAGGTCTGGGAGTTTATTATACGCCTTTTCGGAACTTTACGAGGTTGAAGGGAGTTCTTTTTGTGTGTTTGTTTAGTAGATTGTGCCTGTCGAGTGCAAAAACCACGATAAAGCAATAAAATGTCTGGAAATTTATTGCAGTTCCAGAATCAAATGTGCCAGCATGATAGTACATTCAATGACTATTAGCCTAATGGAAGTGAAATAATTCAATAAATTGGATAGCAACCAGCAAACCAGTTTGACAGGAAATTCAAGCATATTGCAAGCTTCAGTACAGTTGAAAATCCACAAGTGCAGCCAAGACTGAAATTGAGTGGCCCAAAATATCATGAGCTATTGGGCAGTCCTTGCATGCATTAGAACAGGCCACATTTGTTTTTTCATGCAAACGAGAATGCTACAAAAAATGATGCAAAGGAGGCCAGACAACATCAATGACGTAGAACATAATGAAAGTACCTTTGAATACCTATGCTATTTCTAATAGGCATCTACGTACAACTTATTCTTTCATGTAACACACTGCTGCAAAGAAAAAGAAGCAGAGGTGGTACTATTCACTCTGAATCAATTTCCTTAGCACTGTGCAGTACATGAAATTCAAGCTTGCCAGCTAGAGAACATGACAAGTTCACAGCAAAATGGGCATAATGGGATAACAGTAGACAAACAGGTGATATCTCAGGCTGAAGTTAATTCAACAAGGGAACTAGTCGTCGTCAGGGAAAGAAAATCCAAGCCGACAATTCCAGCTCACGCTTCCATGCATACAGAGATGTCACTACGTAGGTTCGTGTTGTGATGCCCCATCACCTAAGTCAGCATCAAAGAGGTTCATTAAAGAGTGGCACATATGCAGTGGCACGCAGCGAGTGTACACACACAAGTTTGTGTCAAAAACGCTCATTGAAGAGCTGCATCTACCCAGTGGCCTACCCGCCGTGGTTGCTCAGTGGCTATGGTGTTGGGCTGCTGAGCACGAGGTCGCGGGATCGAATCCCGGCCACGGCGGCCGCATTTCGATGGGGACGAAATGCGAAAACACCCGTGTGCTTAGATTTAGGTGCACGTTAAAGAACCCCAGGTGGTCAAAATTTCCGGAGTCCTCCACTACGGCGTGCCTCATAATCAGAAAGTGGTTTTGGCACGTAAAACCCCAAATATTATATTGTTATACCCAGTGGCCCTAAGTGCTCGTAGTAGCCCAGGGGCATGTACTGAATTTCCACAAATATAAGGAGTTTTTTCAAAATTTTTGGCCTCAGAAGACGCCTCGCATTATATAATCGACCTAGACACAAACAACAAGATCACTGATAGAAATTGGCGTCAGCAACGTGCCAAACGCCCCTACTTCCACACACCTTGCTATCCCAACTAAACCCCCATGTTGAGCATTTAAACTTACCTCACCCTCTCTATGCACTCACTCATTTTGCTGGATATCCATGGAGCGGAGAAAAGTGAACTATATAAATACTGCCAAGGAAAACGGTTGTTACCGTAACGAAGAAGTCCACTTCTCAAAAAAGTTTCTCCACGTGATATAGCACTTGTTCGACCTCTGCTAATCACCTTCAGCTGAATTTTTCATATCACACAAAGCAGCAATTCAACAATAATTTTTAGTTTTATAATGAAACAAAAATTTTTATAGGATGTGAAAGGAAATATAATACGGGAACCCTTAACAGTATCCAGGAGTGTGAAATTTTTTACACAGGCAAAGAGGCAAACACTTAGCACCAGGGCACACATAAGGCGTCATTACAAACATTTTCTCTGCAAAAAGCCCTAACACCCCGACGACAGGTGGTGTTGCATGGAGCCATGCATGCATTTCAAAAAATAGGCATTTTGTATGTTCTTCTTCCGCAAGATGAAGGCAGGCAGGCTGTGATGCTGTGCAAACAGTTGTGGCCTTCAAAAGGGAAGGAATTCACACAAGAAGCCATGGTACTCTTGAGATGGCAGTGCATGATAGGGAGCATTCTGAAAAACGAAACGTAAATACATTATGTACTATTGTATTGCAAACTGACACCGCATGAATACTTAAACATAGCATCACGAAATATTCAGCAATGCTGGGCCATTCAATGCTACCACTCCTAGTGTATCTTGGCCACCTCAGATTTTAGGAAAGTTACAACCCATTGTACAGTTGCAGACTGGATGAATTGGAGAGTATGACGAAAGCCCGCGTGGTCGGGATGATGCATACTAAAAGAAAGAGGTCCAGACGCCGACCAAAATGTTTAAAATAGCTATTTAAGTTTTGGCTCCCCCAAGGAAGCCTTGTTCACAAGGCTCCCGTGGGGGAGCCAAAATTTAAATAACTACTTTAAACCATTTGGTCAGTGTCCGCACCTGTTCCTCTTAAGTTGCAGAATGCACACACAGAATACTTCGCGAATATTTCACATCATGTGAACATCGTTATCTTGTAGGCTAAAGTTGAAACATCACGGCACTGACAAAGCTGCAAACAAGTGTTTCTATGAATGACGAGAGGGCTTCCCAGAATGTTTCATTATGTGACATGGACCAATAATGTTTTTTATTTGCAAAGAGTATCTTCTTATCCTGACTTGATTAAGTATAATAGACCTTCGAGCAATTTCTGAAAAGTATTTTCATCCAGCTAGGGTGGTTTATAGGTGAAATAATCAATTTAGGAACCCCCATTTTTTAGTGAAGAGGTTATATTAAAAAAAACCTATAGCTGCAGTGAGTAAAAGTTTCTGAAATTTTGAATCAACTCTTTATATCTGCAGAAGCTCTTTAATTAGGTATTAGGATGCCTCGCAGCACTGACAATGAAAGGAAATCATGAGAACACCATTAGAAAAACTAATAAATTGAATGTGTTCTTGATAATATAATGTGTTTTATTATACTCAGATTATACAAAGCACCAGCAGTATTGCGCATATCTTCAGAGTGCACACACAGTTAACAAATGTAATAATAAATACAGGTCAACAGCATGAAGCAACACATAGGTACTGGGTTTCTTCTTTCAAATTTGCCTAAAAACCAATCAAATGAGCATTCAGCCGTCATATAAACAGCGCCTGCTTGCATCAATTCAAAGAACTTTCAGATGTGCAGAATTATTTAGGAGCTTTTAAGCATTAGGCATGACACTACTATTATGGGTAATTTGTCGCCTGTAAAAGTGGTAAATCAGGTGAACGGCTAGTTGTCCTTCCGGTGAAGGATATTGCAGAAAATGTGAGGACAAAAAGATTAAAGGAGCTATTTGGAACTCATGAATGTTAAGAAAGAAGATAATAAACAATGTTACCATGCTGACAGATAGATAAAAGATGATACAAAGAAAATATTATATATAGATTACACAGATGCAAGCATTCTGCTTCTTTATTGCTGCAAAACTCGGCAGTTACAGAAGCGCTTCATCCCCTCAAAAATATTTTTAGCAATACATTCGCTATGGAGTTCTATTGAGGATTCATCAGATTTGCATGCTACGAGTGGTTTGGGCTGTTCAGAGACAGACATCTGGTTTGCAAGCGCAAGAACACGACGAAATACTGCAAGTGCTCCAGAAAAATGCTTACATGGTAAAGGGAATGACAAAAACAAGAATATGGATGAAAAGACCAAACTGCCCCAAAGTCTAATTTTAACAATGTAAGGTTTTAAGAAACAATTACAGTTGACAAAACAAAATACCAACATGATATGCAGAGAATGAGTGCTGGACATCAAGCGACCTCACTAAACAATGATCACATACACAAGAACGACACATTCGCACGAAATTTCACAATACACGACATATAAGCTATGTGATTCATAATGCACCCATGTCATACATCATATTGTTCAAGTAACCAACTTCTTTATTCAAGACCCCTGTAGAAGGTTTGTTGGTTCAGTTATTGGTTTCTTGGATGGAAAAAGACCTAGTATACAAATCTGCACTTCGCGGCCTTATATCTGCAAAGTGCATGTGTACAGCCAAATTTTGGTACAGTTTGGCATCTTTTGCAATGTTTTGTGAGATATCCAGATGCTGTTATCACCTACATCTGTGCACAATGCTCCTGCAGCCTGCCATTACCACAAATCCTGGTCTATCCTACGTAACACCCCAGTCACACGGGCACTTTCAAAGTCCTTTGAACCAAAGATGCTTTACTTCAAGGGAGAATGTCCACTGTCACACAAGCACAGCAAAGAAGCCCTTCTGGAAGGGGGCTTTGAGTAAAAGGAGTGCGTGTTCGTCCTTTGAAACCTCAAGGGAATACTCTCGAGCCTAGAGGGCGTCTGACAGCAGAAAAAATAATCACTAAAATATGGAAGTTCAATTTTTACCTCTTCAGAACGAGCCTATAAGTACTGAATACTGTTACTAAAGTACTAAACACTTGCGAGACACGCGAAATCTCCATCATGAAAGCGCCTGTACAGCAACGCCGGCACGGCCTGTCGTCAGCAGCAACATCGACACAACACGTGTGCCATGTGCGATTTGGTTCTTTGGTTAGTGGCTGCTAAGCGTCCCAGTCTCCTTGGGTTTTTTCTGCGCATCTTCTTCCCTTGTCACTTTTGTTTTGTAGTTTTTTACCGCGTTTACGTGTACCTACCGCGACCTAGCCACAACGAACGAAACAAAGCAGCTGAAGCAAAGGCAACAATGAATAATCGACGCCAACGTGCGGTGTATGGCCACCATGTGGTACACATGGTGGCCATCATTACAATATATACATCTGTTTGTGATAAAGTAATCCCTTTACTACGTGTGCATTCTTCTTGATGTTTCTATGTATTAGAAAAAATAGATGTTTCTGAAGAAAATGTGACAAATTTATTATAAGACGCATCGGGCCATAATTTTTTATTACTTTCGAGGTGATGGCAGCGCTAAGGATACATTGCGGTTTCTGTTAAAAGCTTCAACGGAGACTACCTGGAGACCATGAAGCACCGACATATATCCATTGAACTAATGTCTTTGAAAGTTCAATGCTCCTTAACATCAAAGTACCTTTGGCATGCTCGTGTGACTGGGGTATAACACTTGCTGCTGAAGGCATTAAAGACACTCAAAGGTGCCTCAAAGGCAGGCTGAGCATTCTGCGCAGGTTAGCGTGTTAGCAAGTCCCGAAAAACTTGCAGCACATTGTAGAAGATGTCAATACATGGCAAAATACAACAGCACAAAATACTCAGAAAATATAAGGCTAAATGTGCACACTGATATATGAGGGCCTTCCCAGACAAGTCGATAAATGCAATAGCACACCTTCTATTGTAATCTCAAATGGAAAAATTGATTACTTTAAAAAAGATGTACTGTACATGCAAAATAGAATGAGTGATGTACCTTATATGTCACGCATAGTCAAATTTTGCTGCAAATGTGAGCCTTTCATGCATGCATATAATCGAACTCATGTACTAAAACAACTTCATGTGTAGTGCTCATCCTGTGCATTTCATGTGTTTCATCTTATAGTATAGTAACTGTTTCCTAATGCCAGTAACCAACTCTCCAAGCTTTCAACAATAGTATGCAAGATTATTTATTCGTAGAAGCATGATAGCATGAAAAAAGGATAAAGACCTATCAACAGGACTAGCATCAACTACAAGCTGATGTTGCTCCTGGATGGAAACGAGGATTAGTAACCGTAATCATTATCAATGTTTCAATGAGGGAGTGGGTGAACCCACAACTTGCACGAATATCTACAGTAGCCACATGGCTGAACATATGAGCCGTGGATGTTCCCCTATCTTCCAGCACATGAGGTTAGTTGCAGAGAGCCCTGACAGAGCTGAGAGGGAAGTGATTGTGGTTTTTCACATTAGCAAATAAAGATCGACATGTGTCGGAAAATAATCACCATCTGTCATCAAAAACATGTGATTTTTTATAGAGCACTTATCCTCGATTCATTACACACATTGCATTAGGTGACTAATTTGTTTCGCTACTGTTCTTAGTGCACGATACAAGATTAACCTTTTCCATGCCAATTTTATTTTCAGAAAACCACTGAAATTTTAAAAATATTTTTATCAGCTATTCTTTGTGAAGAGTTTTCATTACTGCAATAACAGGAGTTCGTCTACAATTTATGCTGCCTTTTACTAGCTGTTTTTCATGTTTTTAGGTTGCAAACAGAGAAGGACGCAGAAACAGTCTACATGAAACAAGAAAGTCAAGCTTGCTTTTGTTATCCTCCATGAAACATATTATTGCAGGAAGAAAGGGGGTTAACCGAGGGCCCCGATTTTTGTTAGTCATATCATAAGAAGACAACAAGCACTGACACCAAGAACAACATAGGGGAAATTACTTGAGCTTAATAAAGGAATTAATGAAACGATAAATTAATGGAAATTAAAGTGAATGAAAAAACAACCTGCCGCAGGTGGGGAACGACCCCACAACCTTAGCGTTTCGCATGCGACGCTCTACCAGTTGAGCTACCGCGGCTCCGTTTCCCCGTCCACTTTCTTGGGTATTTCAGTTTCCTTGTAGAACCCTGGGAGTGTTAGCCAGCGCCACCACTCACAGACCTTGTCGACGGGGGTAGAACATCCTTTCTGTCACAGGGGTCAAGAGAACGTGATCTTTTTTGGATGAAGGCAACGGTTCAATAAGCCCACACATGCTACCTGAAAGCATCCATGTTACCGGATTCGAGACCCTCGTTATGTAATAAATGAGACTAGGGTTAACTGAGGGGCCAAATTTTTATTAGTCATATCTTAAGAAGCCAACAAACACTGACACCAAGGACAACATAGGGGAATTTACTTGAGCTTAATAAATGAAATAACCAAGCAATAAATTATCGGAAGTTGATGAAACTACAACATGCCATAGGTGGGGAAAGATCCCACTACTTTCGCATTTCGCGTGCGATGCTCTACCAATTGAGCTGCCACGGTGCCGTTTACCCATCCACTTTCTTGGGTATTTATGTTTCCTTGTAGAACCCTGGGAGTGTTAGCCAGCGTTACCACTCACAGACCTTGGCGGCGGACTTGGAACATCCTTTCTGCCGCAGGCGTCACGAGAACGTGATCTTTTTTGGGTGAAGGCAACCGGTCAATAAACCCACACATACTACCTGAAGGCATCAATGTTGCCTGATTCGAGACCTTCGTTATGTAATAAATGAGAAGAAAGGGGGTTAACTGAGGGCCCCAATTTTTATTAGTAATATCATAACAAGCCAACAAACACTGGCACCAAGGACAACATAGAAGAAATTACTTGAGCCTAATAAATGAAATAACGAAACGATAAATTATTCGAAATGAAAGTGGATGAAAAAACAACTTGCCGCAAGTGAGAAACGATCCTACAAGCTTACTTTCTTTTTGGGAGGCGGGGGAACACATAACTAATCACTGATCTATCATGCAAGTGATGTTTGCCTATCTCAGTAGTCTATCTAAAGACAGAAAACTAGGCTCAGGCGTTTTTATCTCTAAAAGAAAAGACAAGCTTTTATACGGCAACCTATCAACTTGAAGCCCACAGTATTAGTTCAGCTTCTATGGCATCTGGCTGTTGAGCACGACTCAAATAAAAATTAATGCAAAAGTATTAGTGTTCCATGCTTTTAACGCTTGGAAAAGGGACACTAAAGGAAATTAATGAGTTAAGTTAGATTGAAGGTTAGCCTTTTGTAATAATAAATTCATCATTTATAGCAAGAACAGAGCTTTTCTAAGCAAGAAAATTAGAGAACTGCAACATCAAAGGGCAGCAACTAATATATTGAACCAAATTCTGTAGTTTCATGTGCCAAAACCACAATATGATTGTGAGGCCAGAAGTACGAGGGATTCTGGAATAATTTTGCCCCCCTTGGTTACTCTACTGTGCATACAGTGCAAAATACACCCACGTTTTTGCATTTCACGCCTATCAAAATGCAGTTGCCATAACTACAATTTGATCATCCACCATCAGGCTTGGCATCGCAACATCAAACAGCCCAACTCAGAGCCCATGCTTGGCAGCAACCTTCCGCAGTGAGTGCATCACTTGGTGCTCATGAGGCAGTACTTCCAGCTGCTTCAGCTGCTTTAAATTATGTGCACTGCTGGCTTTTGCTGTTTTACAGCCCTTAGAGCCCAACTACAACAAAAGTTAGGGCTGCATAAAAAAATGATTCAAACACTGTAAATACAAAACAGCATTCTAGCAATCTTGATATCGAAACTGAAATGAATGCCACAATTACCAGTAACTGGCAGTGAGGCATGACTCAGATTGCAGGGCACCTTAGTGTGGCCTAAGAGATAAGGGACCACCTGCAGCTGCCTGCAGTGTGATAAAAACCTGGAGGCGATGTTGACGCTCGTCATAGCCACTAACCACCAGGTTCATGCGCTGTCTGCTAATACAGTATTAAAAGAATATCAAAAAGAATATTAGTTACCAGCCCCGCAGCTTTGCCAAGATCACTACAATAGTATTTACTACTAATTTATTCCCAATACAGCCAAAGTGAAATTTCTTTGCATTTGGAATTTAAGCTTTTGCAGTAGCGGTTTTGAAATTTGATAATCACAATGCTCCTGTGCTTTGTGACATTACATCACTAGATATTTGACAACGCCGTGGTTCTAAATGTGTTTCGATACATCGCTATCTTAATTCTTTTACAACCTAACTCTAACGTGACATATGAGAATACAGTAGATAACATTTGAAATGGTTTTAATCGGCATGGAAAAGGACTAACCTTAACACATGAGACACGCATGGCGAAAGCATTGTAAGCAAGGCTCCCACGTGTTTTTAAATAATTTTTCACCTTGGTCGGTGTCAGTTCTGTTTTTCCCCTTGACTCTTACTAACCGGGCAATACTTGGTCAGGCTCAACTTCATTAATCCATTGACGGTATGCGGCATATCTTAGGTAAACATTTGATGCTCACCTTAAAGCATGTTTCCCGAAGTTACCAACTAAGAGCAAAGAAACGTTAGCTAGTGTATGAACCAGCCTACATCCATGTTAAGGCTACTATTGCCCCAATGTGCCTTGAATAGGCTCTAACAATGTGTATCAACACAATGCGCAATATATTTTGTGCTCACGTTGGCAGGTTCCTAACAGCTGGCCTCCCTCACTCTCATCATCGGAATCTCAGAATCCCTACTGCGAAAACTTCAGGAGTTGAAAGCAGCAAAGGCAACAGTGCGCAGTTTGAAGCAGCCAGAGGCACTGCCTCATGAGCACAGCAGTTGCACTCACTGAAGAAGTTCAATTACAAATATGGGGCCCCATTCGTGCTGCTGGTTCCGAAGAAGCCATCTAAGCTTTTTTTCCACGCTTGAGTGCAAAAATGCAGCTGCTTTTAACAAAAGGCATGCAGCACCGTTCATGAATTGTGCCATTGGAATGGTTTACCAAAAAATCTCTTCCTTCTGGTAAGCTCTACACAAGCCAAATTGGACGCTGCAATGATGAAAGGGCAAGAGAACATTTGCAGAATATAAAAACAAAGGAAGACCAATGTAGGTGAGCAGTGTAGCACATGCACTTGTCATCCACAACCAGAAATATATTCTTGGCAGAAGTAGAAACACGAATTCACAACTGATATCAGAAGCTCTTTTAATATCAAAGAGTGGGAGTGATTGTATAATTATTCATTTTTTTCTATCTCTCACAGGTATGTGTATCAATGTTTTTTTTTTCGGTTTACACACGTTGCTACACCTCAATTTTCTTGATCCTGTTCCCTTCTTTGCAACCTTTCCTCCCTCTCCCTCTTTTATGAACTTCCAGAGAGAATATATGAATAGTTCCTGCTTTCTTAGAAAACGTGGCACACACATGGTCGATGTGGAACATCCTTTCTGCTGCAGGCGTCACAGGTACGTAATCTTTTTGAGTGAAGGCAACTGGTCAATAAAGCCCCACATGCCAATTGAAGGCATCAATGTTGCCGGAATCGAGACCCTTGTTATGTAACGAACGAGAAGAAAGCAGGTTAACCGAGGGGCCCGATTTTTATTAATCATATCATAAGAAGCCAACATACAAAGGCACCAAGGACAGCACAGGGAAAATTTTTTGTACTTACGAATTCAAATAAAGAACTAATAAATTAATGGAACTGAAAGTGGATGAAGAAACTACTTCCCGCAGGTAGGGAACGATTTGACATCTACACATTACGCGTGTGATGCTCTACCGATCGAGCTACCACAGCACCGTCTTCCGATCTATTTTCTGGGGTATTTATGTTACTACTAGAACTAACCCTGGGATTATTAGTCAGTGCCACCACTCACAAACCTTGGCGATGGATGTAGAGCATCCTTTCTGTCGCAGGCATCACGAGTATGTGAACTTTTTGGGCGAAGGCAACTGGTCAATAAACCCACACGTAGTACCTGAAGACGCCAATGTTGCCAGATTCGAGACCCTCGTTATGTAATGAACGAGAAGGGGGTTAACCAAGGGGCCCGATTTTTGACTGCTGATGTAGTACACACTTTGCAGCATTTAGGGTGAGGCCAGCTTCTTGCAGGTGCTGAAGTACATTGTGCAGTCGTGCATAATGTTCCGCCTTCGTGCGGCCAAACACTATTATGTCGTCTTGCAGACATGCTTCGCCGTCCAGGTCTTCTATCTCTCTTAGCATTACCCTTTGGAAAAATTCAGTTGCTGTGGAAATTCCGAAGGGCAATTGGAGAAGCTTAAAATCGCCAATTGGCGTCAGGAAAGTGTTGTACCTCTGGGACTCGGGTAACCAGTAACCAATATCCAGCTCTTGAATCAAGTTTGCTAAACCAGGCAGATCTGGTGAGTTCGGCTAGGCAATCATTGACGGTGGGCCTTAAGACTCGTTCGCACAGAATGTTCTATTTCAACCCTCCAAAGTCACTGCAGATTTGAAGCTCGCCTCCTTGATTTTGCACAACTACCATAGGTGCATGCCTCTATGTGGTCTCTTCGACCTTTTTGATGACACCCAGGCTCTCCGTTCTCTCCAACTCACATTGGACACTCGGCGACATGGGCAGAGGTCCTCGCCTCGCGTACATAATAGCACACCGCTTGGCATCAGAGAGTAGCGATATTTTGTAATCGGTCTTGAGAAGGCCCAGGTCTGTAGCCAGGTAGAGGCAGTGGCATAAAATGTTGCCTGGGTCGCTGGCCTTGCCTGCTGGCCCTGCTACTTCTAGGAGACTTGGTAGGACATTCAAGGATTTGACTGCGGGACGTCAAAAAGTGCGTCATGCATCTTGTCTATTGCATAAGTTTGTTCTTGACATAACCAGCCATTTCAGCACAGGGTGGCAGTCTAACTGTTGCTTTTTTGGTCCTGCCGGGTCCGAGCAGCTGTTCTTTTGCTTGCTTCAGGTTGCCCATGACTCGTTCGTCGTAGAGGCTTGTTGGTATGGCAGTTACATCTGCGCCAGTGTCTACCTTGAAGCCATTGACCATCACATGGATTTTTCATGGCCCAGGATCCTGTTGGTCAGTTAATTGTCCAAGTAAACCTCTTCCAAAACAGCTTCGTATATGCTTTTCGTTCTGCTTTTCAGAAGCGGAAAAGCATGCGGCAGCAGTGTTACTTTTTTACTGCAGGCACTGCATGTTTTGCCATTCGCTGTGCACATAGTGTGTGATGGTGAACCATAGGTGTTTTGTTGAACCATAGCACTTGCATGTCAGCGCAGTTTGGTCTCGCTGGTTTTTTCGAGAATTTTTTACTTTCCTTTGCTCTTCAAGAAGCTGTGCATGGTGTCTACAGCTACAAGTGATTGTAGCTGTGGCCCTAGGTCCTTTTGCTGCTGTTCGGTTGTTGCCATGTTGCGAGCAGCGTTGACAGCGGCTTCCAGAGTAAGCTCAGCGTATAGTTTAAGCTTCTCACTTACCTGCGCGTCTGTGGAACCAATCACGAGTCTATCACAGATCAGTTCCTCTTTCAGGGGAGCTGTACTCAGAGGCTTCAGCTAGTCTGAAGAGTTCGGTGATGAACATATCGGCTGCCTCATGCGCGTCTTGCTTCCGGCTGTTGAACTTTTAACATTCGTATATCGCGTTCATCCGTGGCAGCAATTTTTCATGAACACTTGCATTACTGTGTCGTAGTCGAGTTTCTCAGCATCACAGAGCCTGAGCAAGGTTAGGACATCTTTGGCTTCACGACCCATGGCATAAATGAGTGTGTTCACTTGCGTCTCGTCAATAGCTCTATAGCACTCCCTTCTCGTGAACCACCGTTTCTACTCCTCGGGTCGCCGAAAATCAAGTTTTTCCGGCAGTTTGACGACGAACGAGCTTAGCGGAGCTGCGTGCTGGGCTGTGGACACTGTAGGTGAAGCCATGGGTAGCAAAGTATCGTATTCACCGCCGTGCCTGCAGGTGTAGACTGCTACTGGCGTGGTGCATTTCTCACAGCGTTGTCGAGTATCCCACCGCTGCCTCCATGTCATGGCCGGGTGACGAGCATACGTGATTGACAAAACGTAAGTGTTAACTGGGAACTGTTTACTAGGTTGTGTATGCAAAACACGCACGACTATATGCCGCCTCGGCTTACACGGTCTGGTCCGCTCTCCCAGAGGCGTTGTTCAGCATCTTACATGACCGTGTACATACGCCATCTCGTTGCGGTAGCTCGCATGACACAGTGCACCAGTGTAACTCAATGGACAGCAACTTCGAAAAAAGTACATTTCGGAAGGCTGCCGAAGTTTAAACAACTCTTAGTTAACGTCAAGGAGATTTGCGCTCTTATTAACATGCACATTTACGCCACTAGACCGTAACCTCGTTGCTACATTATAGCACGGTTTTGGTCCGAATTAAAACACTGATATAACACAGCGGAAAAGTTACGAATAAGTGCCATCAATACGAAGAATATTAGAATGGCATACACTCTCATTCTTGCTAACTGCTCATTTGTTGAAATTCCAGCAGTCTTCTGAATTATAATTTTTAAACGTGCTGCCCATTGAGTCATGATAATGCATTGCGGTGAAATTTGATAGATGGCTGCAGAGCCAATCCAACATTTCAGTTTCAACCACAGCTAGTTACCCCTATGCTTTTATTGGCTTCATTGCCTTGTGGCTTTATATGGTCGTGATTTAAAAAAATGAAGCACGTTTTCCTTCTCCTCATTCATTCATGCGAGGGTTTGAAACCTCATAGCCTTGATGCCTTTAGGTAGCATGCATGGGTTTGTTAGCCACCTGCCTACTCTCTTCAGTTCAGGTGTTACGCGACACCGTCGTGCAAAAAAAGATGTCATCTGCCCACCATAGCTCTAAATGGCGCTGGCTCCCAGGGCATAAATACCATAAATGCCCAAGTTAGCACAATCGGTAGTGCATCACGTGTGTACTGCAAAGGTTGTGGGTTCAGTCACCACCTGAGACAAGGTCTTTTCGTCTGCTTTCATAACTTTTTTCAATATTTTCTACATTTCAACCACAGCTAATTACACCAACGCTTTTCTTGGCTTAATGGCCTGCGACCTTTATATAATCAGCAAAAATAAGGTAACAAGAAAATTAAAATAAGTAAGTGGAGGACAGGGTCATCGGTGTTCAAAAAGCCACCTTCCTTTTTCTATCGTTAACAAACATGTGCGCTCAATAGGTAACTCCTCTACCTGCATATCGTATGACAATGCAAGAGATGCAGCTGGAGCCCACAGTCCAATGTACAGCATACCAATGCATCTCTCTCCGATGATAGTTAAGAGCACAGGTGCGAGTAGAGTTGCGTGCCACGGTTCTTCTTGCCAACCCATGGAAAGGAGCATAAGCGATGCTGTAGAGCTTGGTGCTTCAAGCAGTGTTCAGGTATCCATTCATAATCCTGCATGTAGTGTCCAATGTATTGTAGATATCAAGACAGCTTCAGTCCTGCAGCAAATGAAGTGATCAGTTCTAAGCCAAATTTTGAGATGTAGGCACTTTGGCAGACTGATGCTAAATGTTGAAGTTTCTGGGATGCCAGTGATTATTTTATTAAACATTATATGGGCCACTCATACAGGGATGGAAGCAGTCAAGGAAGTTTTGGAGCAGCTCTGGGAGTCGCAAATTTGACACACTGGAGCATGAATTGCCCGTTTTGGAGCAGTAAATACATGTTTACATGAGAAGCTTGGTAAAGGTCAATGAGTGAAATACAGGTGTATGAAGAAAAGGTGTTCCTTATTTTACTTTACAGAGCACTATTTGATAATGGCAGATCAGTTCTGCGGAAGCCTGCAAGGCAAGTAAAATTCATGACAGGAAAATTTTTCACCCACCCTACTTTAGCATGAGGCTACGTTGGAGACCTGTACAGGTTTCTCGGAAACCACCATTAAATTACATACTGGATGTGACAACTAACTGTGGCCAAGAAAAAAGTAAATGAGTGCTTTCCGTGAACATCGCCCACTCTATTTTGATAGGTTTATGTTAGTGCTACTCAAGTTTTCTTTCCTTTGCGAACAAGCAATTAATATGTACTTGTAATGAATGTTTATTTCCTTACTTATCGAATACGGTGCCAATCAGAAGGTTGTGTAATACGCCGAGAAATGACCGATAACAGCGTTAAAACGACCTAGGTCAAGTGTGGTCTTTTTTTTCCGACAAAAAAAAAGAATACTAAACATGCAAATTTTTCTTTAGAAATTCACGTGACGATGCGCTCCGCATCAGTAATATAAGTGGTCTCAGACGGAAACATTGTCATCAGTGCACTGCATATATTACGAATTTGCAAACCTGGGGCACAGTCTTGTAAAGGTTCGCACAGCGAACTGTTACCAAGATCGCGCTACTTCGCGTTTCGTAGGGACTGTACTTGCACGCCAAAAACTGCTGATATGTCGAGAAAAAACCGCAGCTGCTCTTTCCCAGTGCCCCTATTTGACAAAATTTTTGTAAAGATTGACGCAATATTTGGTGCGCAGAAGCATTTTCATGGTCAGGGCAGTTTATTGTCACCTTTTATTTATTTCACGGGCTTTCATTCTCGTGTCTTCACAAATCCTAGGCTGTTTTAAATGCTGTTACCGGCCATTTGTAACCATCATACAAAACTTTTTAACTGACATCTTATCGATTAGGTAAACTTAAGAATTTAGCTAATGAACCATATTCGTGCACAATGAATGAGAAATATTTGCAGCGACTGCCATGAACAGCACTCATCAAGATACAGTGAACACCATTCGAGTAGTACCCTGTGGTAATTTTTAATTCTTGGCAACCCGCAGTTGAGATAGTTGAGGTAACTGGTCATTGCATGTTTGCCAGTATTTTACATCTGTTTTGACACACTGGTTGGAAAAAAGACATGAACGGGCATGTTGATTGCACTTGAGCTGTGGCATACAAGTTTCCCTTGTCGTGCAAGGGCGTCAACATTAGACAGACGGGAAGGGGTATCAATGATTCATACTAAGGTCCGTTACCGTGCAACCTAATACAAGGAGAACAGAAGGTACAAAATGACGACAAGGCACTGTTTTGTACCTTCTGTTGTCCTTGTCTTAGGTTGCGCTCTAACAAACCTTAGTATGAATCCCAACCAACTGGCCCAACTAGCCGTTTTAATGCAGTATCAATGATTGCTTGGGCGAGCATAGTTACAACCTTCATAAAAGTTAAAGAAGTAGGTCCCTTGTCATGCATTGCAAGTCTTGTGGATACAAACTAGTCTTTTTTAAAGAATGTGTCATCATAGGATGCAGTAACACTCAACTGATGCGCGAGATTACTGATCAGGCTAATGTCATTGCCAAATACGTTAGGGTGTGCATGAGTACACCCTCCTTATCTTTATCAGGCAATGAACCTTACTTCCTAAGTTGATCGGCACGTTTTCAGTGAACTGCAGCAGTCTGCATCTTGTAAGGTTGTTGTTTCAATTGTTTTTCCCATGTGTGCTATGAGCGGCTCATATAATGTGCAATAGGGTCGGGGAATAAGACCAATTAGAAGTTAGTGTTCATCCTGTCACCTGTACTTTTTCTTCCATACTCAAACTGAGTTATGCTAAAGCAAGACAAGGATCCATTCAGTCAGTTTGTGCCTTCGAACCAGTTCACCTCCACAGTGCACAATGATGCTAATTTAAAGGGACATTGAAAATATTGTTTATTTTTATTGAATAAATAAAGTTTAGTATTAGGTTTCACACTGCATTTTGCAAGTTTGAATTACCCTAGTATAAATTTGTATTCTAGAATGTGAAGGATGAAAACAAGCATTTCCAACCTTACACATTTCCAATGACAGCTAATCACTACAACTTAGAGGAAACGCTCTACAATCTCAAACAGTCGCAGCTTCTATCCGCGGTTGTCGTATATTGTAACGTAGATTGCAGGCGAGTCTTACAAAATATACGCTTCTCTTTAATGGCGGGTCAGAAGAAGAGCGTGAAGCATACGCGCTTCGTCATCTTCCATGGCGCCGGGCGCTGCGCGAGCCGTCCCGCGGTGCGGGAGCCCCACAGCATTGTGTCAATTGCCTCCCATGCGAAAAGCGACCGTCTCGGTCGCGTGAAAAATTTCTTTCAGCGACGACAACAAAGGGAGCTCCTTAGGTGCAGCTCGGCGTTCACGTACGCCCATAGTAGGGTTTCATGCGCACTACATGAACAATTTCAGCGCGAGGACGACGACAGGGGCGAACCGGGGTCAGAACTGCAGGGGACGACTTCGTAGGTAACGTCACTGAGGCGGCGTGTAACTTTGTAGGGACCAAAATACCGGCGGAGCAACTTTTCCGAGAATCCACGGCGACAGATCGGCGTCCAGACTCACACGAAGGCGCCAGTATTGTAATGGACGTCGAGTCGACCCTGATTGTACCGAAGGGTGTCGGCGTGCTGTTGGCTCCGGATACGATGCCAAGCAAGCTGGCGGGCTTCTTCAGCTCTTTGTACAAACTCTTCTACGTGTTCGCTGGTCGAGCTATTATCAGCCAGAGGTAGCATGGCGTCAAGTGTGGACATGACGTGACGGCCGTATACAAGCTCAAACGGCGTATACTGCGTAGTCTCCTGTACAGCAGTGTTATACGCGAAGGACACATAGGGTGAAATCTTTTCCCACGTCTTGTGCTCTAAGTCGATATACATGGAGAGCATATCAGCCAGCGTTCTGTTCAGACGTTCCGTTAATCCATTGGTCTGAGGGTGGTACGCAGTGCTCTTGCGGTGAGAGCAATGCGTCAGCTGGAGAACGTCCTGCATAAGTTCGGCTGTAAATGCTGTACCGCGGTCGTTGATGACAATAGACGGTGCACCACTTCGTAGGACGATGTGGCTTACAAAGAACTTGGCCATTTCATACGAGTTTGCTTGCGGAATAGCTTCGGTTTCGGCGCACCGCGTTAAGTAGTCGGTAGCGACGACTATATATTTGTTGTGCGAAGAGGTCACTGGGAATAGCCCAAGTAGATCCATTCCTATTTGTCGGAACGGTGCTTGAGGAGGGTCCAGAGGGTGGAGAAAACCAGCCGGTATAACTGGTAGTTTCTTGCGGCGCTGACAATCGCGGCAGGTCTCCAAGTACCGTTTCACAGAAGAATAAAGCCGGGACCAGTAATACTTCTGTCGTATTCTTGCTATTGTTTTAGCGAATACCAGGTGTCCGGCGCATGGCTCATCATGGCAGGCTTGCAAAATGTCTTGGCGCAGCACCAAGGGCACGACAAGGAGGTACGTATTGGGACCGATTTCGCAGTTTTTCCTGTAAAGGACGCTGTGGTGCAAGCGGTACGATGATAAGCCGCGCACAGGCGAGTGGGGTAAAACACCTGCAACTCCTTGAAGGTGCTCGGTCAACGGCAGCAGCTCAGGGTGAGCGCACTGGTGCTCAGCCATCTTTATGGCGTCAATAACGCCGACAAATGGCAAGTCATGGTCAAGGTCCGATGACGCCGTAGGGAGTGGTGCACGTGACAAACGGTCAGCGTTGCTGTGCTTCCTTCCAGATCGGTAGACAACTGTTATGTCGTACTCTTTTAAGCGCAGGCTCCAACGGGGTAGTCTTGCTGAAGGATCCTTGAGGTTGGCAAGCCAGCACAGGGCGTTGTGATCGCTGACAGGCTGAAAGGGTCTACCGTACAAGTATGGTCAGAATTTACTAATGGCCCACACAACTGCTAAGAATTATTTTTCAGTGATTGAGCAGTTCTTTTCAGCCTTGGTGAGACTGCGGCTTGCATAAGCAATCGGGCGTTCCGCACCAGCTTGCCACTGCATAAGAACTGCACCGAGACCCGTATTACTGGCGTCAGTGTGGATTTCAGTGTCAGCGTCTTCGTGGAAATGAGTAAGTATCGAAGCCGCTTGCAAACGCTGGCACAATTCATTGAACGACGACTGCTGCTGCTCGTTTCGCCCAAATGAAAGGCACATCGTCGCGTGTAAGCCGTGTAGAAGGCTCAGCAATTCTCGAGAATCCCTCGACAAAGCACCTATAATATGCGCACAAACCAAGGAAACGTTGGACAGCCTTCTTGTCTGTGGGTGGCGAAAACACGGCGACGGCAGCTAACTTGTCGGGGTCTGGTCGGACGCCTTTAGGACCAACGACATGGCCAAGAAATTGGAGCTCTTGGATCCCGAAGTAGCACTTTTCAGGCTTGATGGTGAGGCCGGCAGTACGGGTCGCAGCGAGGATACCCTCGAGTCGTTCGAGATGTTCGTCAAACGTGCTCGAGAACATGACGACGTCGTCCAAATATACGAGGCAGGTTTGGCATTTGAGTTCAGCAAGCACGGTATCCATTATCTGCTGAAAAGCGGCAGGTGCGGAACAGAGACCGAAGGGGAGAACTTCGAACTCATAAAGCCCGTCATGTGTCACAAACGCTGTTTTTTCACGATCCTATTCATCAACTTCGATTTGCCAATACCCTGATTTAAGGTCCAACGAAGAAAAAACTTGGCATGTTGTAGACAATCTAATGCGTCGTCGATGGATAAACATCCATCGATAACGTCCAATGGATAAATATAGCGCTTGGTGACACTGTTCAATTTCCTGTAATCTACGCAGAACCGTAGTGTGTTATCTTTCTTTCTGACTAACACTACAGGGGAGGTTCACGGGCTTGTGGACGGCTGGATCACGTCGTCTTGGAGCATCTCTTTCACCTGATGCTTGATCGCTTCCCTTTCCACTGGAGACACTCTGTAAGCATGCTGACGAACAGGACGTGCAGACTCGTTCGCAATAATGGGGTGCTTTGTGATGGACGTGCGCCGTACTTTGGACAACATTGAAAAACAGTCCGCAAATTCATACACGACTCGGTAGATGGTCTTTCTGATGGCCTAGCGGAGCAGCGTTAACGTGAACCCGTTCCTTTAGGCTGGGCAACTCAGATTACTGAGACGATGCGATTTTCAATGTGGCAATGTCAGAGACATCAATGATTTCGCGAAGAAAGGCGATTGTCGTTCCTCGCGGTACATGCCGGCACTCGTTGCTAAAGTTTGTTAGGAAAACTACTGAACATTTGTTTCGCACCTGAAGAAACCCTGTCGCTATGCAAATGTGGCGCTCAAGAAGCAGGGGGATGTTGGCCTCAGCAATTGCTTCGGCGTCGTCTTCCATGTCGCATCGGACAAGGGTACGCACGCTGCTCTTGGGTGGCAACGTGACGTGATCGTCAGCTACGCGAAGCGCGATGTCACTGCCGTTGTCATTACTGTTCGCTATGGCTTGCGTAGTAGCGAAGCTAACTCTGGACTCTTGCAGGTCGATGATGGCGGCGTTCGCCTGAATAAAATCCATGCCGCGTATAAGGTCCTTTGAACATTCTGGAAAAATTACGAAGTCGTCGATGTACGTGAAGCCCCGAATGTTTACTCGTGCCGTACACCGGCCCATTGGAGTTATGAGGTGCCCTCCTGCAGTACGAACTTGAGTTTCGGTCAATTGCGTCGAAACTTTGTTCAGTGTGCGCGCGAGATTCTGGCTCATAACAGACGTGTCCGAACCCGTGTCGATTAGCGCCGTGACTTCGTGGTCATCTATGGTAACTGGTACCTCGCAAGATACTGACACCGAACTACACTGCTTTCGCTGTGTCTCAATTACGTCATTTCGCTGTCGTCGTAATGGAGGATCTTCAGCGTTCGAAAAGTCAGCGACCTCACCTCCGCATGTCGCTGGACTCAGTTTTCCCGGGAGGAGGGGCTGGGTGAGCGACGCCTGGAAGACCTGCATCGGGTAGGTGACGGTGACTGGGGGTCACTGAATCGTGGGCCAAACGAGCTTCTGGCGTCCGCGAGGTAGGCTTCAATCTCGAGGAGGCGTTCAGCATTGCGTGGGCGCATTCAGTGAGAATCCACGGAGCCCAGATCGGCGGTAAGGACAGGCCCTGTAGATGTGATCGGCTTCACCGCAATGAAAACACAAGGGTCTCCGGTCTGCAGTGCGCCATACGTTGCTCTTCCGGGGTGGTCGTGTTTCAGCCATGAATGGCGTGCGGCGAGTCCTGAAGTCAGCAGTTGCTTGTTCAACGGCGCGCACACCATGAAAGTCCAGGACATCGCACGCATCGTGAAACGTCGGAGACAACGAACTTCGCGCAGCTTCCGAATACGACACGCGAGGCCGTGGCTGCCGTACCTCGTGCTGTGGTGCCTCGCTTCGCTCCGGGACTTGTACTGCCTGCCTGATTTCTTCCCGGACGACCTCAGCCAGAGCGAGTCACGTTACCAATACCGGAGCCACCTGAAGCTTTTGGAGCTCCTCTGGGACAACAAGCCTAAAGAGCTCCCGCTAAGCGTCGGTATTGTACATGGGTATAGCGAGAGGCTCACGCGATAGGGTCGACACGTCGCGGTTGTACTGCCTTATTCGTTGCTGCAGTGCCTTTTTCCATTGATATGGCTTCCGCGAGAAACTCTGCGACGGTCTTTGGTGGGTTGCGTATTAGGCCACCGAATAACTCACCACGCATCAGGTTCCTGACCTTCTTTTCTTCCGGCATGGATGCATCCGCGCGTCGGAAAAGTCGGCACATATCTTCGACAAACATTGCGACGCTTTACTTCGGCCGCTGTACCCTCGCCTGAATTGCAGATTCAGCTCGCTCCTTGCGATCGAGACTGGCGTATGTGCTGATTAGCTGGCATCGGAATTCGTCCCATGTCAATAACGCCGCCTCACGGTTCTCAAACCATGTCCGCGCGTAGTCCTCATGGGAAAAGTAGGGGTTGCGTAGCTTGCGCTCTGGGGACCAGCCGTTGAATTCTGTGACACGCTCAAAGTGATCAAGCCAGTCCTCAACATCCTCGAAAGTGTCCCTATGGAAGGATGTGGGGATTCGCAGCTGGTTAAGGACGACCTCGGTCGATGCCGCTGAGGAAGAAGGCGGAACTGATATACTCATCTTTCCGACTCGATTGGGTAGAGGCTCGTGCTCTGGTGGCAGTCGCTGAAGTCGACCGCTTGTCCGTACGTGAACAGGAGTCAGCTCGACCGGACTTCGTACTGGGCTTGTAGACGGCGTTCGATCTGGGCGTGGTAGCATGTACCCTGCACCTCGACGAGAAAAATGTAACGTAGATTGAAGATGAGTCTTACAAAATATACGCTTCTCTTTATTGACGGGCCAGAAGAAGAGCGTGAAGCGTACGCGCTTCGTCATCTTCCATGGCGCCGGCCGTGGCGCGCGCCGTCGCGCGGTGCGGGAGCCCCACAACATTGTGTCAATATAAATGCATTACGCACCGAGAGAATATGGTCAAATCTTAAAGCTAAAACTACGGTAAAGGCTTGTACCAACACGCTTAAAAAAGGGAGAACATTTCAAAACACATAGTGCAGAGGTAAAAAATAAATCGTGGTTTTATTTGCCAAAACTACTATGTGATTATGAAGCACGCCATAGTGGGGGGACTCCGAAATAATTTTGACCACCTGGGGTTCTTTAACGTGCACCTAAATCAAAGTACACGGGCGTTTCCGCATTCTGCCCCCATCAAAATGCGGCCGCCGTGGCCGGGAATCGATCCCATGACCTCGTGCTTAGCAGCCCAAGACCATAACCCCTAAGCAACCACGATGGGTACAGTGCACAGCTGTGAAATTTTTTCCTATACCAGACATAAGTTTTTGGCCAGGGGCTCAAGAACCGGGGCAATCGCGCCTGTCTGGCGCTGTTCACAGTGCCACCTCAGCAAACCGGGACATTCGCACACGCGAACGAGAGTACCAAGTCCAGCCATGGCTGGTATACCATATGACGATACATTAAAAAAATATACAGCAACTAAAACAAAAGGACGCGTACAAACAAGTCGTGTCCTTTTTATTTAACTGACATATTATCTTCGCGTCTTTTGCCCCCTGTACGACATAGAGGTTACACAGTTCTGCTTATTCTATATCAGTAGTATCGTCTTAAATCATGCATGCGCACTGAGCACATAAATACCTTCTGGATATCGCAGAAGCCGTTGTTCACGGCGTGAGACACATGACAGCGAAGTCAAATGCGATCCTTTTAGAAATAAAGAAAAAAAAATTGTTTGCCTAGGACAAACTTGGTGGCGGCACGCAGTACCTTGGCGTTTACCGTTGCACATTACTCTTGTTGTTAATCACGCCGACCTCGCTTGTAGGCGTGAGAATAGCATCAAAGTATTATTATTTTCTGTCAAATACTGCTGCCTCGCAAGTACAAATAGAAAATTTTGAGTTGTCAAGCGTACCTCGGCATACCGGCACACAGCAGCTTCCCGCGCTGAAATCTCGCCGTGGATTCGAATTCGCGCCGCGTGCATTTCGATGAGCTGTTGGGGCGCCACCTAGAAGAGTTTGAATATGGACAAAATGAAACAAAGTTCTAACATGTGTCCGTCTAGATTTTTATATTTATTTGTTTAAGATATAAGGCACATGCTGTTTAGAAAATACTCACGGCAAACAATGTTTTAGTTTAGTTTCTTTGGCCCCTCGGCTCCATTGTCAGCTGGGCTGCGGCCTTTAAACGATATTCCTTACATATTGTGGCTCAATGTTGAGGACACTGAGCCTTGTTGAATGGGGTTTAGATGGAAGGACAATATTTCGTTTTGTAGAGTATTGCTGCTGCGGATAAAGCGAGAAATAGGCTGCTCCTCGTCCGCAGAAGGAGCCGGGCAAGCAAGTCTCGAAATGCAAGAAAATAAACGGCTTGCATGATTACTAGTACAGTCTCGCTTGGTTGACCCGTGAGAAACAGCATAATTAACAACCTAATAAATACAATGGACAGCCGCCAAATCGTTGGTCAATTAGACATGTGAATGATGAGTCAGTCTGGTTATTTTTTCGTGTTTGTCCGTTTGTAAACGTGTTGTGCAAAGCTTCGTTTATTTGATGTTCTGCCCCATTTTCACCAGAAAAAGAAAGAGAGAAATGCGGCGTGTTTCTGTTGACGCGGCACGCGCAAGTGAAACGGATTTACGGGCAAGCCGCGCGTGTCACTTTCACACATATATCGCTCAATAAAGCACTCCGGCGGTATCGACGCCTCGGCCGCTCCACTGGTGGTAACAGCTATAGTGGTACCGAAAGGACCTAGAACTTCAGGGCACTACAAGAATATATTTCATGGTTTCGTACCTGCTTACTGTATAAGTGTACAACGTACATGCGTCTTTGGTATACCGCAAGTCTGTTCTCACCAATGCAAAAATAAACGACATAAAATTAATTGGTAAACTAAGAAACCAAGGTGAACATTCAATAATTTACGAACAGGTAGGGTCACACTCAACTGAGTCGTGAAACAGTATGCTAGCTGTGCCAAGAATCTTAATTAGTCGAGCAATTAAGGGTGGTGACTGTCATGTGCAATGCCTTGGGGAAATGCATGCAGAAGTAGGACAATAGCTGTTCCTCTGTCTTTGCTCCTGCCCTATCTACTGATTAATCACTTATTTATTTATTTATTTTTATTTTCACAAACTGCAGCCCAATTGGGCTGTCGCAGGAGTGGGTTTGTACATTGCCTATAACAAAATATTTTTCCGCACAAATCAACTTCAACGCCATAAGAAACAACTTCAAAATAAAAGATACAATCAGTATAACAAACGCAGCACGAATCAAGTTAATTTATACAAAAGTTTCTCTGAAGGCAGTGACCTATTTTCACCTGGGAGTAAGTTCCATTTTTCAATTGTATGAGGGAAGCTATACTTAAACAGGTTAGTATGCGGTTGAAATTGTGCAAGGTTAAGTTTGCGGCTATTCTGAGTAGGTTTCAATTTATCAGGAGACAGATAGTTGTTCTTTAATGAGTAGTGTGGGGTGTTATTTGAATTACGCAACAATTTAAGGTATTCATGATCACGCCGCTTGGACAGAGGTAGTCAACCGAGTTGTGATTCATTTAAGTCATTATTCCAAAAATTGGAGAGTCGGAATTCCCGTCACAAGGCGCTATTGGCAGTAAAATCACCTACAATGCTTGTCGAATGGGTGCCGCAGTGCTACGGTTGACCTGCAAAGACGGGGCCGAACCCCTGCTTAGAAAATGGAAGAGAGGCCGAACTCTCTCAAGCCCCGGCTAACTTTGAGCACTCACTGTGTGAGTGGTATTCTATATATTGTACTACCACACAGTAGAACGATGTATATTAATGAATAATACAGTAATAATATGTATATATAATAATAATAATAATAATGATTCAGATCTGCTACCATATCTGCATCTCCTTCCTTCATGCCACAGAAAATGTCTATGGAGTTCTTGCTGTCAAATCAATAAATGTACTTCAGAGCATTGTTGCGTTGTCGTGACAGTGTACAATAAGACACTGGAAACATCACTTCACAACATCCAACTCTTTATCGGTCAAACCTGTGCTCATAAAAACATGTGGCACTCAAAGCGCGACAACCCAGCGGCGAGCATGGTGTGTCAAGCGCGTCCCATGACTCGTCAAAGGTCGTAACGTAATTGCTTGTGCTACATTATATATATATATATATATATATATATATATATATATATATATATATATATATATATAGTTATTTATTTATTTATTTATTTACAGCATACTGCAGGCCGTGTGGCCCAAGCAGGAGGGGCATGGTAACAAATAAAAGTACATGTATAAAAGGCAGAATTGCAAAACATGCGGCGTGTTTCTGTTGACGCGGCACGCGCAAGTGAAACGGATTTACGGGCAAGCCGCGCGTGTCACGTTCACACATATATCGCTCAATAAAGCACTCCGGCGGTATCGACGCCCCGGCCGCACTACTGGTGGTAACAACTATAGTGGTACCGAAAGGACCTAGAACTTCAGGGCACTACAAGAATATATTTCATGGTTTCATACCTGCTTACTGTATAAGTGTACAACGTACATGCATCTTTTGTATACCGCAAGTCTGTTCTCACCAATGCAAAAATAAACGAAATAAAATTAATTGGTAAACTAAGAAACCAAGGTGAACATTCAATAATTTACGAACAGGTAGGGTCACACTCAACTGAGTCGTGAAACAGTATGCTAGCTGTGCCAAGAATCTTAATTAGTCGAGCAATTAAGGGTGGTGACTGTCATATATATATACAGTGAACTTTCACTTGAGTGAACTTCAAGGGACCGCAGGAAATAATTCACTTAACTGAAAGTTCACTAAACTGAATATCCACTAGAGCAACTTAAGACATGGCATACAGAGTCAAAAGTTTGAAGTGCAATTCATGGAGCAAAAGACATGGCATCCATAGTGTTAGAAATGTGTGGAATGGAATTTGTAAATATCAGCAAATACAAGGTTCATAACAGTTATAATGCTGCCTTTCTCAGGCGGTGAAGGATTTCCGGCTTGTCCGAGAGAGACAACCGCTTCCGTTTCGTCCCACTCATCTCGAAAGTGGGCATGCGAATTGCCGTGGTTACTTAAAACTGAAAGGCTGAACGGACCCGATTTAAACACACCACATGGGTCGTTTGTGTGCACACACGGAACCGACGAGACTGGAAAGAAAGAGACGACGACCATGCCACGACCGGCTAGTCGTGGCATGGTCACACCACGTGGTTTGTGGTGCGACAGATCGCCGCTTTGCCCCAGGGGCGCTGTAGCACCAGCGACGTTACATTGCCGCTGGAGCGGCGGTTTGATGAAGGCTGGCATCGGTGGCGCCTGCAGTGCAGGGCGCGAAACTTCATTGAACTGATCGAAAAAATAAGCCTTGGTCCTCTGAGCGAGTTCGTTAAACTGAAATATTGATTGTTCCGAAATTCGTTTAAGTGAAACGTTTTTGCATAGAATCTATAAGAAAACTGCCGGGGATTTTTAAAAAGTTCGTTATCCTGAAATATTCGAGAAAACGACGTTCGTACAACGGAGAGTTTGCTGTATATATATATATATATATATATATATATATATATATATATATATATATATATATATATATGTATACTGTATATATATACCTTCCGCAAAGTGCAACACTATTTGCATCTCGCGTTGACTGTTATCTTTCAATTGTTAGTAGGTGAAATGCAATCCACAGAAAAAGGATAAACAGTTGTACGCATATCTATCAGTATAATCACGGAGTATCAGGCTGGGCATCAACGAAACTGATTCTTAATATCTGTAACTGTGGCGAGGAAAGCCTATGTCACCTTGAAGAAGACAAATCCCCTTGTTGAAACGTCGGCTCCTGCTTTCACCTTGTTCTCGTTTTGCTCATCGTCATGAATTTCCATTTCCCTCCTTCCCCGTGTTTTCGCTGGATTTGTATACATGGTATTTTAACACGCAGCCTAAAAGTTTGCAGATTCTTCTTTTATATGCATAGTTGGTATATAATTGTGAATCAGCAACACACTAAAAAAACGATTACTTCTAGCATAACACTGAAGCATACAGAGCTGAAAATTTACTGCGCCTACCTGGGCGTCATTTCACATATTTAAGAGGTGAATCATTTTCCTTTGTGTGCATGTGCATTGGACTAGCTCCCACATCAAATTATATGTCATCAATCTGCACAGTTGGCACAGTAGGAATTCACAAGACAAATTTTAGCACGATGCGCCTTGTTTACACTCCTCTACATTTCTGTATGCAAGATATAGCACTACAATTTCCGTTGAATATACTGTGCTTGTTGTGCAGGCCATGTTTTGATGCACCTGTAAGATAATGTAAGACTTTTGTGAATATATTGGCACAGCAGCAACTTCTGTTATTTTGTATGTACATTTCTGACCAGCAACACAACCAAGCAGAGGTATATTGTGCTGTAGGCAAAACAAGTGGCCACTTAGATTTGGCAGCTCTAGATGGGCACACCGCACCTATCCGTTCATCACCCCACTTTAGCATTTACATTTCACCAATGGCAAAGGACAATGTCGGATTCCGTAATATATCCAATTTCAAATGCACTATGAATGACTGACTTTTGAAAGAACAATGAAGTGATGCCTGGAAACCTGTGTACCAACTTTCTTCCCATATTAGTTACTAGAATGCTTTACAAATGTCTTAATATTCTTCATATGTTGCACCTAAATTTGGTGCTAGAGTGGAGAGGAGTGCAGTATTCTGGCTTTACCTGGGGTGGCAAAATGCCTCACAACACTGCTACATCAAAGTAGCAGTGTTGCCGCGCTCAACGGTGCCCTTAAAGGCATTCAAACGAGCGCATCACATAACAGGGGAGGGGGGAGTACAAATATAAAGGAGATTACAAAGTAATAGTTACAATAAATAATAGGACCAAGTACAGAACGAATGTATGCTAACATAACATTGTTTAGGTATTAAGAAACAGAATGTAAGAAATCATAAGAATTGCAAAACCAAAGTTATGCACACAGCACAATCAAATGTTGAAAATGTGCATTCACACATAAACTACGGTATTAATACAGGTATTTATTAGTAACTCCCACCAAAAACAACTAAACAAGAATGTAATAAAAAAGGCAACTAATTAACAGTGCGTAGCACGGTGTAAAATTTTAGTGTCAGATTCTGTGGCAATATCAGAGGGAAAGCAGTTTCATTCAGTGATGGTGCAGGGTATAAAGGAGCATGCATATTGCAACGTGTGAGATGGTGTACGCTTAAATATGAGGTGGTAATCCCGGCATGAAAAGACGACAGGTGGTGACTGAAAGAAATCATTGTGAAGAGAAGTATGATTATAAAGTTTGTCAAGCAGGCAAAGACGCACTGATTTGTGGCGAAAGGATAGTGCTTGTAAATCAGTACGTGCTTTTAATAATGACACGCAAGTGTAAGATGAATAGTCGGAAAATATGAAGGCGAGCAGCCCAGTTTTGAAAAAATACAATCTCGTCAACAATGTTTACCTGCCAGAGTGCTATATTAGCGACGCGTATTCGTGCTTTGTGTGGATTAGCCTAGTGTAAGCAAGTTTATCTATATTGACAAAAGCATGCTTTAGGTTTCATCTGATGATGTCAAGAGAGTGATGAGCTGCTGCAAATATGGAGTAAATGTGGTGGTTTCATGTTAAGTCGTAATGTAAATGAAAACCTGTGCTGGTAGTTGAATGTTAAACTGGGATCTTTGAATTGGTTGGTGACTTGTGAATTAATAATGTGTTCCATAAGTTTGCGAATTGTACTGGTTAATGATCTTTATTGGTAGTAAAGGGGTGAGAAAGACTCGCTCGGTTTGTAGAATGAGATGACTTTAGCCACTCACCAGTCTTTTAGAATGGACCCAGGGGGTATGTCGCGACACTAGCTGTGACACATTCTTGAGTAGCTTGTTATTAAATTTGCTGTGACCTGTTGTAGATGAAGTTTTTAATCTGTTTAGTAAGGTAAAAATGCCCGACCCACTAATAACAATTTCAGACATGTCAGATTGCATGGGGAAGTCATGGAATGCAGTGATGTCTTCGAATGTGAAACTCAACAAAACATGTCATTTAGTAACTGCACACACTATAACTCAGGAACTACGCCACCACCAGAATTAGGATTATGTCAGGATGTGAACAGGGATTTATTACGTGCCATAATCACTGTTATTCATAAGAAATCATAGCTGTAAGCCTGCTGATGTGTGGATTTTAGTAGCATCTGGCATTCTTTGTGACATATTATGTATCTTTGCCATGTCTTGGATTTTTTTATTTGCCATTCTATAGAGCACTTCATTTTATTTATGAGGTGCTGCAGGCGTTTATTGAATGTTGCATCTAATGCTGAGAAAACGGACGAACATTTTGAGAAGATTTGCAAAGGTGGCTCTAAACATAACCTAGTTCTCTTCAATAGCTCGAGTGTGTCTGCTAAGGTGACTAATTCAAGAATATGCCGAGAAAGGTTGGCCCTATTGTAGCACCTAATGTGTTTAGTAGTGTTTTCTTTTTGTTAAACAGAAGTTAAGTAGACCTACTATAACTGCATGATCAGACAGCCCGTCCAGGTGAGTAATGCCGGAACAGATTAGAGGATCGCTCGCCGAGATGAGGAGGAGGAGGAATAAACATTTATTTTTGAAACAGTATCCCGGGTTAAGCCCCAGTTCTACTCTAGGTGGGAGGTTTCCTCATTCCAGGAACCCTCTGGCCTTCGCTGCCTCCTTGGCCCTGGCGACGAGGTGTCATTGTTGTTCCAGGAGACGAGCTTGGCCTCTCACGTTTCAATAAGGTCTTCGCTTTCTTGTCTGGCGTTATATTGTTTCGGTGAAGGCGATGCGTCTGTATCTAGATGCCATGGACACTCGAGGATCAGGTGCGCCAAGGTGTCTGGTAAGCCGCACATTGGGCAGTGGTATCCTTGTAGCATTGGGCATATTCTGTGCATGAGTATTTCCTTGTAGTATTTGGTGTAGTCTGTGCATGAGTATTCCGTGGGTGTGTTACTTTGTAGCCTTCTGAGTGTGGTACTTTCTTCTTCGGTGAGCTTTGGGTGAGGTGGTGGGTGCACCCTGCGTTGCAGCCTGTTATTTTGAAAGATCGCTGAGTAGGTGATGGGTACGCTCTTTACCCCTGCTGACGCACACCGGCATCCTGTGAGTAGGAAGGGTTGGCCCGGCAGGTGTGACCTCGTGCCGCGGCGTGTGCTGCTTCGTTGCCCTCCAGCCCGCCATGCCCAGGAACCCAGGTCACGCAGGTGTAGGGGATCGGTGTGCTGTCGCGCGTAATATCTTTAGTGCTTCTGCCGACACTAGACCCTTAGCATAGTTCCTGACAGCTGCTTCAGAATCGGAAAAAACTACAGCTGCGTCCATGCCCGTGGTGGTTGCTATGGCGATCGCCGTCTCTTCTGCAGTCTCAGAGTTTTGTGCACGGACTGTGGCAGACGCTAGCTCTCTGCCCTTATAATCTATGATGTTCAGGGCGTAAGCATTTCTTTGCAGGTAATTGCCTGCGTCAATGTATCTGGCATCCGGATCTTGCCTGTGTCTTTGCCATAGAGTATCCACTCGGGCTTCTTTTCTTGTGGTACGTGAGGTGCATGTTGCGTGTGATTTGCTATGCACATGAATTTGCAGATGTTTGGAGGAATTCTTTCTTTTCGGTTTCACTGTAGCTCAGCCGTTGCAGCATTGATCTCCCGGTGGGCATGAGCTTAAGTCATTCTAACTGACTGGCTTTATGAGATTCAGCTAATTCTTGCCAGGTGTTGTGTATGCCCATCTTGAGAAGTCTCGTAGTAAAAGCCGTAGCTGGTAGGCCCAGGGCGGTTTTGATGGCTTTGCATATTTGAAGGGTAATTTTTTTCTACCTCTGATGAGATCTTGAATATTGGCGAGTGTACATGAAGAAAAGGTTGGGAGAGTAATTAGTTGAGGTAACGTGAAGTGTAGACAGGAATGAAGGAAAATATGCCATTGAGCCTGAGCAGCTGTGACAGATTCTGTTGTCCAGTTAATAATGGAGAAAGTAAAATTGCATAAATGATCAGAGTAGATTGCCAGAATAGCATATGCACTTCATTTACCTAGTTTTGAAACTCGCTTGAAAATTATGCACTTATGATAACATTCTGCTTGCGCATTGAAGTGAACTGAATATGTGCTCTAGGAATGAACGAATGCCAGCTGCAACTGCAAGAAATTATTTTTTTAAAGCTATGAGCATGCCACCTTCTATGCAGTTGCATCATTCACAACAATAAGTGTTGTATGCAGATGTGGAAAGAAAAATTTTATTGGAGATGGTATCGTTTAGCCACGTCTTGATTAGTACAGGAAGAGATGTCACTCATGAATCAATGAGTGACGAAAGTGACATATATTTTGACATCACATTTCAACCGCTTGTGCATAAGAATGACAGGTTTGTAGAAGTGTTATCGGTGTGTGGTTGCATAAGTTGTCAGTTTCCACACTTGCATAAGATGAAGATTTGGCTTGTCATTCAAAAGCTTGCTGGGACAGACGCACTGCACAGTTTACTTCCGAGTCCCAAACATATGTGTCGTGGTTGACCAAGAGTTTGTTAAAAACCAAGCAAGCTAAGGTGAGCTGTCTCATACCGAATACAAATTTTAAAAAAATTAATACGAAAATAAATATATCTGTCATCCTGATTACTGATTTGCTGTTCCTAAGTGATGGAGCAGTGCGAACGTGACATATATATTTTATTTGTACATATTGGACTTAACCCACCGCAACAGTAAAAAAAAGGAAATAAAGGAAGGTAAATGTAATTGTGAAATTATACTGATGGAGCATCCTTTTTTTCATGCTGAAGTACACAATCAATATATGCACATGTGAATACGATATGTGCATGCATTAGAATAACTTTCACCGGTCAGATTATGTCAGCAAGACAGCAAGGTGGGCGAATTGGTTAGGATTTATCTTAGTTTTGGTAAAAGCTAGCGCAAAGGTGCGATGACTAGAAAACGTTATCAAATACGCGAGCAGGGCTGCTAACGGTTTGTGAAACTTTTCTGTAACGCTATGTGTTATATCCGCGTCCACAGTGACCAGGACGGCAAGGATAAGCGTAGGTTATGAGTAAACTCTTCCTTGTCGTTTAACGCGCTGATAACCACGACTGAATACAATACGGCAGTTTTTTAACCTTTGCTATTCCGGCTTGGGCAAAGCTCCCGTCGTTGTGTGCCACCTCACGGCCGCCGTATGCGATGCCGCCGAGCAATAAGATTGACTTTTGGATGGTACGTACGCTCGCTGCGTGAGGGTACCACGCAGGTGAAGGGCACGGGAAAACAGCCCATTCTTACGACGCGGGGTTCGATATATGACCTGTGATTAGCTCGAGGGTTCTTAGATTAAGTGCGTAGCAGTTGCGCGGCCCAACGCTTCGCGCTGCCCGATTGTAGACGGTGGATGTGGTAACATATTTTAATTTCGCTTGCGTTTCGCTCGCGCAAGAACTTTCCACGACTCGCTGACTTCCTGTCTGTCGCCTATGAATGTTCCCCGGCCAGACGCTCCTCAAGCCCGGCCCGGGCCCGATCGAGTCAGCAATTGCTTGCCCACCCCGAGCATCCTTGTACCGAGTTTGGCATATGCGGCCGACAAAGCTTTCTATCTGGCCAGCGCTAGTAGTAAAATCATGTGTTGTCAACAATTAAGTTAGCTTGTTGACGGTACGTGAAACGTCGGTCGCTTCCGTATCGCAGCTCTGTTGGCATTTGCTTTTTTTTTCTTATTGTGTTACACAGTAGGTGCGATTGCGATCCCTTTATTCCGACGGTTATGCTGTGTTATGATAGAGCAGGCAGGCCGGATCGAGGTGCTGTACTCGCTAGGGCCTTTCCTTGCCGTGCTGCGCGTACACTATCACCGATAGGTCGTTTATATGGACGGTAGGTAATAATAACGATAACCCCGAGAAAGGAATCCATGTGACATACTGGCCCTGAAGATAGGTTCATGTTTGCCGAATCGCACCGTATGTATGTATGACTCGGTCGAATTGGCACGTACAGTTGAGAGGCTCTCATGAGATATGCTCGCCGACGACATGCCGATGAAGTGCTGTTTAGTATTTTTCTCGCACACAACTATATAAACGAACTTCCTATTAGCGTGTAGACGAACGATAAGGGCGGTATATAGGTACAGTACCGTACAAATTCGCCTGAAGAGGAACATTACAAATGTGCACATGGTATTCACAATTTATTAATTTAATGATGATATATTTGGGCTGTGTGGACCTTTCGGGTGTAGTGTAATATGCAATGTAGGAATGAAGTATTAAGAACACAACAACAAAATTTCTTGTCATATGACCAACTAAGTAAAATCTGCTTTTCAAATGAACAAACATACCCCACAGGAATACCACTTGTAGCTTTTTCAACTGAGGTACCACATTTTTAGTCACATATACAGCTAGGGTATGCAATCTAATTTTAGAACATGGCTTACTTAGGAAACAATAAGCTTGCATAATCTTGAATACAGTTAATGCATTAAAGGTGCAGCCTTAGTTACCGTACACATTGCATAATCTGCACACTGCAGAGAATTCGCACAATCTGTTTTGTACTTTCTTCATGCATGTGGCTGCAAGCCTTTGTTTTCAAGAGTGAACCTAAGAAGAAAAGTGCTTGTGTTTGGTTTGGATGATGCACTTCGGTGGCCAAGAGAATAAACATGCAAATTATAATATTTTTTATTAAGATAGCTCCAGTGGACCAGCACGACCTACCTTTCATACCATGATTAGGACAAGACAGATGGCACCTGACAAAATCCAGAAAATGTATCATCCACTCTAAGTAATTGGTGAGCAAGCTTCAATACCATGAGGGGCCAGTGAGCCTTGGCTTTGGTATGACAGGAACAGTCTTAAAAATACCGAAACATATGTGCGTAAGGGACAGGAGTTGACTCTGTCTGAAACACACTGATGACTCTATTATAAACGTAACCAGCAGTGCTTGTGTCATGCCCTGCTGCTTAATTTCAGAGAGACTAAGAGATGAACGAAAGGCATAGATAGAAACATTGAGAGGAGCATTATTTATGTTCTTTTGCAATATCATGCTGCCCTTACCGCAAATTATAAGCACTGCAATAGTTGTCTCTAGCTTGCTCATTTTATTAATGGTCCCATTCACCGTCTCAACTCAACAGCATAAGACAACAAATTACCTTTTTGCGCTAAAGTCTGAGAGGGTGTTGGTTACACATACTACATTTGGTTACATTTACATATACTGGATGAGTGAGGGGCATATGAACACAGTTAGTGCTGCTTTCGAACTGAGATTATTCAATCCATTGAGCAAACTGACTTTAAACCTTCGCAAGAGACTGTTCAAGTCAATACACATACATTTGCCCACATCTACTGTTTGTGCTATATTGATTTCTCTTTTACGAGTACTCACGGTGGATTATAAGGGATATTACAATTAAACATTGAGGGCCATAAATATGGAAATAATATGGCCTTTGAACACAAAAATCATAGACAGGCCATCAAAATAACAGCAAAAATAAAGAATAAATTATTTGTTTGTTTAAAGAAAGCCAAATAAGCTTATTAAATCACCCATGACATGCCTCTTAATTGGCTCTTGAAAGCTGAGCTGCAAGATTGGTATGCTGTGTATATCACTGACAGTAAGCAACAGACTAGCAATACCAGAGTAACAGGGGAATCACCCATTGCAATCACCTCTGAAAATTTAGTCAATGGAGTTAGAGAGCTCTTCTGAATCACCTTTCTAACAGCGGAGTAACACTAGCATTTTGGAACAATACATTTGCGTTTCTCTGACATGACCCAAATACGTCAAATGCATCCCGGGACATATGGGAGAAGTAACCATGAATGGCGCTCCCAACCTCAACGAGAAGGCCCACCGAGCCGCGTGAGAACTAACCCACCGCGGCTCGGAAAGTGACGGCCCAACACCTCGCAACCCCCGGGGAAAAGGGAAGGACTGCGGGAGGCGACGACCAAAAGTAGTGAGACAACAGGGACAGACTGGTCACGTACCACGACATACTTACACACTATACGAAACAAGGAGAAATATACCCACAACCCCGCAAACAACTCGACAGGTTTCAAGAAACAGATTGGAGAAGGTTGCAAACCAGAACATTCCGAAACCCATTACATTTAAACAGAGTAATTTCAACGCAATACCCAGACGCGAGCTGCAAACTCTGCAAGCACGAACAGGCAGACATGGCACAGATCTCAGGGAAGTGCACACAGATCAGATCGATATATGTAGCGGACAAGATAGAACCAGAACTTCTCGAGGAGCGATAGCTAAGCGCTCTGACTAGCTCGGTACTACACCACCAACTATGGGCTATCCGGTGGGCCCGGGCAGCGGTGGAAAGGCTATGCCTCGCCGCACATAATGCCCGGGTGGCCTGAGCCCGGGCTGGAAACCTTGCAGGTCCTTTTCTAAAGTTATTTCCGTACGTCCCTCCCTGGTCCAAAAAAAATTATCTTCCTAAATGCCATGTGCATCTTTAGAGGCATGACTTATAGAGATACTCTGGCAATTTAATCTTTCCACCATGGATGCTAAAAAGTCTCAAAAGGCAAAATGCTACTCGCTGATAGATGCTTCATTTCAAAGAACATTTGCACCCTTTTTACTCACAATGCTTTGTTTAAGGTCCCATTCATAGGAAGTCAAAAGCACAATTAGACCTATAATTCCCTGCCTGTAATGATACTGTGTACAAAATTGCTGTGAAACAGTATTGTATGAAGCTACACTGACTCTCTACAACGGCAGAAGATTACTCTTTTCATTCAGGCAACAGTGACATTTCTTTCCATTCATGAAAAGTCAGTCATGATGCCTGTGCTCACATTATTAAAATTACGCATTTCCTGATGATAAATTGCGGTTAAGAATACTGCGTCCTTGACAGTGCTTGCAAAATTGATGCAGCAATGGCTGTCGAAATTGAGCGTAAAAGCATGTGTCCCATCAGAGCAAACTTTTCGGGGTAGAAAGACTGTAAGTGAGCATGGCACAAGAGGTGCGGGTAGATACAAATTCTTTATGTTGTTGTGTTCTTTGTTATCTGCCATGGCATTGAAAAGGCCAGAGATGTGTCCTTGTACCTAGTGTAAGCAAGCATTAAATGTTAGTAGTTGTGAAGCTTGTGTATCTTCTGACAAAGCTATATGGCTTTGCTGTCTTGCTTCAGCTGTTAAATGGCACTCACGGAATTGGTGTGTCTGTTTTTGGGTGATGTTTGATAAAAATGTGGCTGCCTCATTATTGTCATGTGTGACTTTACCGTGTACCAGCCCCGTTCTGCAGACTCTTGTCATGTTTGGTATAAAGATCAAGTAGAGTTGCAGACATCTATTGTATATTGCTTATCTTTATAAAGAGGGAAGTACTTAAGGCTGACTGATACTACGCTTCCATCTCCTGTAATAGCAGCGTCTGTACAAAATACATTGGTCCAAAGTAACATCAGTGTACAGCCGTGCCATGGCCTTAAGTCTGTGCTTGCACTCACGGAATTGGTGTGTCTGTTTTTGGGTGATGTTTGATAAAAATGTGGCTGCCTCATTAGTGTCATGTGTGACTTTACCGTGTACCAGCCCCGTTCTGCAGACTCTTGTCATGTTTGGTATAAAGATCAAGTAGAGTTGCAGACATCCATTGTATATTGCTTATCTTTACAAAGAGGGAAGTACTTAAGGCTGACTGATACTACGCTTCCATCTCCTGTAATAGCAGCGTCTGTACAAAATACATTGGTCCAAAGTAACATCAGTGTACAGCCGTGCCATGGCCTTATGTCTGTTCTTGCACCCAAGCAATCAGAAGTGACTGCAACATGCAACCTCTTTAATTCACATGCTCATTCACATTGAATTAGCAACGCTGCCGTGGTGTTCACCTGGGCATGTTCTTGAGCGAACAGAGGGAGAGCAGCTATTGCCCTCATCACGTTCTGAAGAACGATCTCAATCTGGTCCCTCTGCTTCGGTGAGGGCCGGTAAAACTGAGCCTGCTAAATGATACGTGGCTGGAGTACAGAACAATCAACATTACTGGCTATTTCGGTACAATCTTCTCCACATTTAGAAGCAATCCATCATATCAGATGGAAGGTTGACATTGGTGTATTCTTCATTTTGCCTAGCCAACTTGATCTTGTTCCGGATTGGCGAAGATCGAGACCAACGATCCGCACTTCTATTTCTTGTAACAAGAACCAGTGCCGGTAGCCAAGAATATTTTGGTGCATGTGTTGGGTGGGGGGGGGTCGAGGAGGGCAGGGGGCTGGTGAGCATTGTCTGCACATCGTTCTTTGCCAGGTAAACATAAATGTTGGGTTCGGGGGCAAGGAGTTACATTCCCGGTGTTGTAGAGCATGCTGCAAGGCAATGCCGGTCTAGCCTGGTGTGGTTGGAAACGCCTTTCTCAAACTATTTGCCAATAATTGTTAGAAAGCTATATTGTGGCTACTTTTCCTTGCAGCAAGGTGTGTATTGGTCCAAAATGAGTGATGCACGAATGATGGATGTCGCTGCACCTATTTCTGCCTGCAAACGTGAGCCACCATTTAGGAGCACAGCAGTACTTGACGGTAGTGCTAGTAAATTGACATAATTAGCAAGGCTTCATTGTACTTACACTGGAGTTCAATGTCGTTTTTGATTAAAATGGCTGTGAGATATCAGTAGGCTTTCTTTTTTGTGGCCATTATCTGGATTTCGTGCACCCCCTGGATGGGCTGTATCATTCTTTCATCCCTCTGACAACAAACATTTGCTTGTGAGTACGTCTTGCTACCTTTATTATTCATTTTTTTTCTTGATACTCAGACCCCCGTCTTTGCAGTGTGGCCTCTGGCTGTTTATGTTCTTAGGTATGCAGACTTGCATAATGTTAACGTGTCTGAAAAGAAGCAGTATACACGCTGAATACTAGAAATATAGAAAGCCATTGCTGTAAAATTAATGGTCAATCTCAGAAAGGGTCAGCTGAATTAGCCACAATGAATAATTTGCTGAAGCTATAAAACTGCTTTTTTTAATCAGTTTTCCAAGACAAATACAGCAATATGCGTGTCATGTTTGACGAGAATTCACAACTACCTGAAACATATTTGCGTTCAGAATTATTACCAGGTGCCACAAGCACACTTAATGCAGAAGCTTGAAAGCAGTACAGTGACAGCCACACACCTCTGCCACGTGGACTAAAAACAATCCCAGACGGTAGCACACTACTCACCGAGTTGAAAAAACAAACACATGTTGTCATTTATTGAAATTGCTCCTTATTTTTAAAAGTTCAATTCAGAACAAGTTACTACAGAGTGTAATAATGTTTATGTCGGTTTCCATATTACATGCCATTCTGTGACAACAAAATGCTGCACATGCGCAATCTGTCAAGCATGTCCTCCTACAAAGAGTGCATTTTCTGAATGGAAACTGAGTGAATCAAGTGACATGTGGCTCATTTGAAGTTGCAGGTAAACTTGATGGGTGAGAGCGCTAAGGGCAAGTAATAGTAGTATAAACTTTATTTCTGTTAGTGGTTTGGGCGGTCGGTGCGTCCCTCAGTCCAGGGCTCCACTGAGCTCTGTGGTTTGCTGGGCTTGATCGAGAAGAGCTCCCTGGCTCTCAGCATCTCCACTAGTAAGCCAAACATCCCAGTGCCTGTTACTTGGCACTTGCGCCGTAAGGGGCGAATTGAAATTTGGAGGCTGTAGTTTATACGTTCATGTTACGTGGGCAAGAGTTGTCAGCTCCCCGCAACAAGAACACATACTTTCATATAATGCAGGGTGTATCTTAATGAGTATTTGTAGGTGTAGATATGTGTTAGTCTGTACACAGCGCCAATCCCTGGCCTGTTCTTGCATAAGGTTGGAGTGCGGGCGGCTGTATTTTTGGCTCTCTTTTTCCTGGTTTTCGAAGGTGTCGTGTGGGTCAATGGAGTTTCCTTGAAAGGACTGACTAGTGCTCGGATGCTTATTGCTTGAGCAGTTCGGTCCACCCTCTCATTTCCCTCGAGTCCAGAATGCGCCGGGCACCAAATTACCACCTGGTGCAATTCTGTGAATTTTGTGCGGGACGGTACCCGTCATGCACGAACAGCATGCTGCCATAGAGTCCATCATGGCCAATGCAGATTGTTTCTTTTTGCTTCTGCATCTCGAAAGTCCAGCGCTATGGCTGCTGCCTCCACGGCGCAGGTTAACGGGTTCAGAATGGAGGTAGTTATCCCTGTGGACTGATTGAAGGCCACTATTTTGAATTTTTCTGTTGCCACTCTACACGCATCTGTGTAGTATATGTCTGGATTTCTTCCACATTTCTTTTGTAAAGCCTTTGATTGCGCTTTTCTTCTGCTTTGGTGGTGTTCCGTGCTCATATTCTTTGGGATTCGTGAAACTAGAATTTTCTCTCTTGTTTGTCTGGGTAGCAAAACTGTTTTTTCTCAGCCATACTGCGCTATCAGGGGATATCCCACCTTTTGCAACAGAGCCTTTCCTTCTTTTGTAGAATTCAGATGTTCTCTCTGAGGCTGACCACATGCCGTGTCATGTTCTTCAGGTGTGTTGTGAATACCAAGAGCCTCCAGCTTTTTGGAACATGTGTTTTGGGAGCCCTAGCTGCCCTGATGATGGAGCTCACTTTAGACATTTAAGCCTTATTTAGTTTTTGAAAGGGGAGGCTATAGGTCACCCTGCTAATAATGAATGCTCGCACAAGTCTGACTGCCTCCGCTTCTTTGAAGCCTCTTTGTTGTTTTGTGACTCCGTGGATCATTTGTGCCACATTCCTTGTTCTTTGTTTTAATGTTTCTAGCATGTGTGATGCCCTGCTGTTGTCTTTGTACAAAAACTCAGAATACATTCAGGTATGTGGACACCAAGGGCAAGAAACAAGGAAAAAATTGAGAATGGCTAAGTGGTTTCTTTTGATGCAGTGAACCGTAACTAAAGTCCAAGTATGCATTCACACGACATCTGGACATGAAGACGTTACTAAAATACATCAAAGCCTGACCAAGCAAACAAATTCGCAGGCCTCTTTGAATTTATTCCATTTATCCTTTGCAGCATTGGTCAAACGTGTAATACATGACTATGAAAACACAGTTAGTGTCTGTATACAGAAAAAGAGACTGTAGGCTGTAACTGCCTGAAACTGTGATTTCTAATGCACAAACTTTTGTGCATAGACAATTTGGTACAAGAAGTGCTGGTACAGATTTTCCAGTGAAAATGCACGCAGTTTGAAGCTTATTTCACAAAACTGAAAAAATGAACATAATTGTGTGCACACACTGCGTGCCTCCATTTAACACAGAAACAGTCTGGCTGTTCACATTGTTCATGCTGCATAACAGTAATTTGCCGCCTTAAAAATACTGTTGCTGTGACACAAATCGCTTCCAGTTGAAACAGACAACAGGAATTCTTGTCGCAACTACGGAAATTTCTGTTGTACGACAGAAGTTCCTGATGTTTCTGTAGTTGCGACAGACATTTCTGACATTACGGCAGAAATTCTGATGTCCCAACATAATCATCCTGTCGTGAAGAAGAATAGTTCTGAAGTCGCAACAGAAACGTTCTGTCGGGCAACAAGAGTTCTGAAGTCGCAACAACAACTTTCTATCGCAACAGCAATTCTGACGTCGCAACAGGAATTCTCTGTCAGGACTGCACACAGTCCTGACAGAAATAAGTAAAGTGACAGTAGTGTGCCACTTTCTGTCGCAGCGACATAATTTCTGACGCCGCGACAGAAGCGCTTTCAGTCACGACGCTTTAAAATTGTATGTCAATTTCGCATCGGTGGTGTACCCAGTACTTTTCTCTTGAGCGATATTCAATCGTGCTTCTCTGAAGCCGGCAATGCAGATAGCACCGACGCCGGTATTAAAGTCGACGTGGCCAATTGTTATAATTGTGCCGTGACGACGAAGCACCATAAACGCCCTACCGGCCTCCTCAAAATCGGCCGCTGATGAAAATCATACCATCTGCGGGAATGGCTGCGCATCCGTTTTGCGTTATTTGGTAAGATGTGGCACAGAACCCTGTGGACTTACATGTGCCGTTACACTGACACAGTTAACTTCTCAGAAATATTGCATAAGCTTTTACAAAGCGAAAAAGAAGTTTTTGGTTGTTCCACAAGGTTGCGTGAAAAGCTGTCTCGCTCGGGTCGCATATTCTGGTACAGCGCTGCCGAGAGAAACCAGTATGCTGTCAGAATGAACAATCATCCACGAATGTTTATGTAGCTATTTTGCATTGAACACAGAATTATATGCGGGCTCAAAAGTGTAGAGCGAGAGACAATTGGGGGTCTGAATTAGCAGTAACAACCTAACATTGTCTCCGGTCACCGTTGTCTATTTCTGTATGTCTTATTTATAATGGATATCCTACAGCAGAATCGATGTTCTAGCACTACACAATGCACCTGTCGATGGTAAGAACACTTACTTTTCTAGAGATGCGGCATTTGACGCGGTGGAATGAAAGCGCATCTTGGCGCTTAAAATGCAAATATGAACATAAGCGCAAAACGTTTATATAGCAAAAATATAAGCAAAGAAGCATGCTTGGCGTGGCGCAGTGGTAAGATGCTGGGCTCGGGATCCTGCGGTCCGAAGTTCGAATCACCCGCGGAGATGTTTATATTTTTCCTTTTATTTTTCTTCTTACTACTAACAAATTCACATACCCTTAAAGAGGTCTCTGACAATTTTTAGCTGAATATTGATCAAGAGCTACAGGATGTCACACTACAGACAACAGAACGACAGACTAAAATTTCCTGTTGTGTTCTTCAAGTGGGCTATCACAACCTATATCGACACTTAAGGCGAAATGGTTATCAAACACACCTGATGACGAAACTCCAACATTCTTTGACCCGCCGTGGTTGTTATAAGCGTCCTTGGAGTTGTGCTTAGTATTAAGCACGAGGTCGCAGGATCAGATCATGGTTCTGACACGTGAAACACGACAAATTGAAAAAGAAAAAAAGTTGAGACGTATCTTTTTTGTGCGGCACTGGCTTCTTGAGTTTTCTTGAGAGGACCGATAAGTCTCAACACCACGACATAAAAGGTGTGAGCATTATGCGCATAGCGCAATGCGTCCGCGCCGTACTCACGACCGCAGCTTGAAACATGAGGCAACTGGGCAAGCGGTAATCCTAAACGCACCATTTCCAAAGTAGTCGACACCGTACGTGGTCCGATTTTGTGAGGACTGTAGGTGAGGTTTCACTAGCCGCTGTCATATCGTGGCGCAGTAGGGAATGCCCGAGCACAGCCGCGCGAACCACACAAGTGTATTGTAGTACACAGATGACGTCAAAGGGATGACTACGCGGTGGCCGATCACCGCCGGGCTGCGCATTGGGGCAGGTAGCTTTCTTCTGAGGTTCCACACTACACGAAAGACTCTCCGACGGCCGCTAAAATTACCTCGTAAGCACGCATATAGACACACACGCAGAACTACAAATGAGCAAAACAGGTGCCGTCACCGGCGCCGACGACAATGGCGCTTTGCGGGCTTTGCCTCCAGTTTCACTTTTAGTTGATGGGAAGACAAACAGAAGCGAGGACATTCTGCGGCCGAAGCCGTCGAAGTTTTACATGGTCTCGCTTCCGAAGACAGCTCGTCAGATGCCGACCGGGGCTTCTGGCAGCGCGACAGGACATTGTGGTCGACGAGACGAACAAATCGTCTATTATATCGCCCTAAATATGTTGGCTTGCACTCCGGAAATGTACAAAATTGCAGAAAGAAAAAAAGAAAATAACCACTTGGACAATATATCTATCCTTTCTCGTTTCCTTCTCACAGATGTGCAAGAGAAAAGAAAATAACGCACAAAATAAGAAACAGAACTCCGTTTACGCTAAAGGGAGGCCTGTATCTTCTAAACTCCCTCTTAAAAAGGATGTAGAATTGAGGTTCTTTCTCCTTTCATCCCCATTTTGCGAGGGAGAGAAATGGAGGAGGCTGAACATTTCTACACCACTGTAAGGGAACACGGTTTTCATGCACGTAGTCTCAAGGGAGGTCACATCCCTTAAAATGCCTTTTTCGGCTCATTTCCGTTTACAGTGTGGCTAGTACTTTTGAAGTTAACTTGAATGTCTTCGAAAACAAGATAAGAGCCGCAATTCCTACAGTGGGTGGCTAGATGTGTCATTCCTGATGAATTATATGCAGCGACTTATATTTTTCGCGACTCATAAAAGCTCCTTCCAGCACCACTTCGACGAGGTTGACCATTGTGGCACTTCGGGCAAGGTCCTTCGCTGGCTCACCTTGCACGTGGTAACGGCTAAAGGACGGCTATGCCCCGTCGTGACGTTGGATCGACAAGGAATGTTACCCACATGTTACCCAATGACTTTGGCTAAGAACGTACGGCAACGGTCTGTAAGCAATTGACGCGGGGCACCATGAATGAAAATGATATCATGCAGGAGGAAGTCCGCAACATCAGTTGCGCAACTGGTCGGAAGAGTGCGGGTTACGGCGTAGCGGGTCGCGTAGTCCACCGCGACTGCAACCCACTTGTTTCCTGATGTAGATTCCGGAAATGGGCCGAGAAGGTCTAAGCCGACACGATGGAAGGCCTCGGCGGGGATGTCGAGCGGCTGCAGGTAACCAGCGGGGAGCTGGGAAGGCTTCTTGCGTCGCTGGCACGTAACGTCGTACGGAACGGGCAAGGCCCTGCCAGAAAAAACAACGACGTACACGGTCATAGGTTCGAGATACGCCGAGGTGTCCTGCCGTTGGTGCGTCGTGAAGCTCTTGTAGAACGGTTGAGCGGAGGTGCTTAGGTATGACAAGTAGGAACTCAGCGTCGTCCGGATGAAGGTTACGACGGTACAGAGTACCGTCGCGGAGGACGAAGAGGCGTAGAGTGGCGTCGGCTGGAGAGTGTTCAAAACGGTCGATGAGTGCTCTGATGTAGGCGTCACGACGTTGCTCGTCGGCGAAATGAAGCAGCTGCGACACAGAGAATACACAAGCAGCACTGGTAATATTGGAGGATTCAGGGTCGTCAACAGGGTAACGCGACAAGCTGTCAGCGTCTTGGTGCAGGCGGCCAGACTTGTAGACGACGGAATATGAAAATTCTTGTAGCCTCAAAGCCCATCGACCAAGCCGGCCTGTAGGATCCTCTAGCGATGACAGCCAGCAGAGAGCATGATGGTCAGTGACGACGGAAAAAGGGTGACCGTAAAGGTAAGGACGGAACTTCGCAGCCGCCCAGACTACAGCAAGGCATTCTCATTCCGTAATGGAATAGTTACGCTCCGATGGTGTGAGGAGGCGGCTCGCATAAGCAATAACACGATCCTGGCCACGCTGATGCTGGGCTAAGACGGCACCTAGGCCATGACCGCTGGCATCTGAGCGCAATTCTGTAGGGGCATCAGGGTCGAAGTGGGCGAGAATGGGTGGTGAGGAGAGAAGAGTGACGAGACGAGAGAAGGCGGCGGCTTCTTCAGGGCCCCACGAGAATTGTACGCCTTTCATCAATAGATTAGTGAGGGGTCTAGCAATTGCGGCAAAATCTTGAATAAAACGACGAAAGTACGAGCATAGCCCGACAAAACTTCGAACGTCTGCGGCTGTCTGCGGAACCGGAAAGTCTGGACAGCGCGAGTTTTGTCGGGATCAGGCTGTACTCCGGAAGCGTCAACGAGGTGGCCCAGAACAGTAATTTGGCGGCGGTCGAAACGACATTTGGTCGAGTTAAGTTGCAGGTTCGCCTTTCGAAATACGTCAAGTATAGCTGTTAGACGCTCAAGGAGAGTGTCGAACGTGGGCGAGAAGACGATGACGTCGTCGAGGTAGCATAGACAGGTGGACCATTTGAAACCACGGAGCAAGGAGTCCATCATACGCTCAAAGGTGGCAGGGGCGTTGCATAATCCAAACGGCATTACTTTAAATTGGTATAGGCCATCAGGTGTGATGAACGCGGTTTTTTCTCGGTCCATATCGTCAACATCAATCTGCCAGTATCCAGAACGAAGATCAATGGAAGAGAAATAGCTGGAACCATGGAGGCAGTCAAGGGCGTCGTCTATACGTGAGAGCGGGTAGACGTCCTTCTTAGTAATGTTGTTCAGATGACGGTAGTCTACACAGAAGCGCCACGTGCCATCCTTCTTCTTAACCAACCCTACAGGTGACGCCCAGGGACTGGAAGAGAGCTCAATGATGTTTTTGGCTAGCATTTTGTTGACTTCACTTTGAATTACTCGGCGTGCAGACGCAGAAACTCGATATGGTCGTCGGGAAATAGGAGTAGCATCGCCAGTAAGAATCCGATGCTTGACAGCGAGCGTCTGGCTTAAAGGGCGATCGTCGAAGTCGAAAATATCTCTGTAGGACGATAACACTTGGTAAAGGTCTTCAGCCTGCGCAGAAGACAGGTCCGTCGCAACCATTTTCTGTATCTTGGGGTCGGCGGCCGAGGCTGGCACGATGTGCCCCCTAAGCTCGCGAGAAGCATCGGTCGATAAAGTTGCCACGTGATGGTCGCCGAGACAATCAACGTTGGCAAGGCAAATACCTTGCGGTAGAATTTGCTTTGCCAATCCAAAGTTAAAGATAGGCAGGAAAGTGCGGTTCGCCGTAACAGTAAGTATACTGTGAGGCACGGTAACGTCATACTGTGGCGGAATGTCGGGCAGAGGAGTGACGAGGTATTCGCCATCAGGGACTGGTGGGGAAGACAAGAGTTCAATATAGGCTATTGATTTTGGCGGCAGGCAAATAAAGCCGGTGGGGCGTAGGCGGCACTGGGGTGCGTCAGAAGGTTCTGTGAGAATCGGCAACTCAAGGCGAAGGGTACTGGCAGAGCAGTCAATAAGAGCAGAGTGCGCGGAGAGAAAATCGAGGCCGAGAATGAGGTCGTGGGGGCAATGAGCAATCACGGTGAAGAGGACAAGAGTGTGGCGGCCGGCGATGCTGACACGTGCCGTACACATGTCGATGATAGGCACAGTACCGCCATCCGCAACGCGGACGACGCGTGCCGACGCTGGGGGAGGAGCTTGTTCAGTTGTCGTCGAAAGGCAGCACTCATAATAGAAAGATGTGCACCTGTGTCGATGAGTGCCGTGACAGGATAGCCGTCAACGTCAACGTCAAGAAGGTTTCGGTTCGTGGGTAACGTGAGAAGAGGATTTGAGGGCAGGGTCGACAACGCAGCTTCACCTCCAGAAGCTGCAGTGCCTAGTTTTCCGGCTGGATCCGGGAGGCGATAGGCGACGGAGAGAAGCGACGGGGTTGGGGCGAACGAGAGATATGGCGTCGAGGTGAGGGCGAGCGGCTGTAGCGATGGTTCGGGGCCGGAGCATCAGCGGCAATGGGTTCTTGGCGGGTGGCATAGGGAAGAGAAGATCCAAAGGGGCGGAAATGAGCGGCAGGGTATGTCCGAGGAGGTGGTGGCCATCGGTTGCGGCAGTGACGAGTGACGTGGCCGACGCGACAGCAGTGAAAGCAGATCGGCCTGTCATCGGGGGTACGCCATTCGGACGGGCTGCGGCGAGGTGTGGGAGAGAAGGACTGCCGGGGACGAGGAGGGCAGCTAGAGAACTGGGGAACCGTTGGTGTAGACGATGAACACACGGAGTTGAGACCCATGTTCTCAAATTCCTTTCTGACGACGGCCTGAATCAGCGCAATCGTGGTTGCTGGTGGATCGGGAGTCGTCGCGGAGAAAGCTGGCAAACAGACGGCCTCGAGCTCGCGGCGAGCAATACGAGTTACATCGTCACAGGGGGTGGTTTGACGCGGTCGACCCTCACATGTAGACGTAGCGGCAGTGTTGGGGAGCCGCGTGATGTGATGTGTGATACGGCGGCTCTTAGCTTGTTCAAGGCGACGACATTCTTTGATGATGGCGTCGATAGTCGAGACGTGGCCGAAAAGCAAATTGAAAGCATCGTCGGCGATGCCTTTTATCACATGCGACACTTTATGTGCTTCAGACATAGTATCGTCAGCTTTGCGGCTGAGAGCCAAGACGTCGAGGATGTATGATACGTACGGCTCTGTAGATGTCTGAACTCGAGACGCAAGAGCCTTTCTCGCGGCAGCCTTGCGCCCAATGGGGTCGCCGAACAGTTCTCTGAGCTTTTCTTTGAAACTGTCCCAGCTGTTTATCTCTTCGTCATGCGTTATATATATATATATATATATATATATATATATATATATATATATATATATATATATATATATATAATACAAGGAAATCTTCTGTAGGTCCGGTGCATAGGTAGTTGAAGAAACGAAGGAGCATACTTACGAAAAGTGCATTTTTCATGGTTGAACGTTTCGGCCGTGACACGGCCTTCGTCAGAATAAACACAGACTCAAGTGCGCACCCGCTTTTATGGGCTTGCGCACGTGTGCATAATCAGCAGTGCATGCACGTGTACACTTGCAAATAATAACAGAAAAAGTGCAGCATTATGTATATCTTAAGCACAATAAATTATCTGCATGAAATATCATTATAGTATCGCGGTGATTATACATTATGTCACAGAATGATATCAAGTGCGACATGGCAAGACTGGGAACAAATTGATTTGGCATGATTTTTAAATGCTGTACAAGAATATATACATCAAGATATGGCAGAAAGGCACGACATTTTCCTACGCTCTCGTTGATAGCAGATGAAACAGTGTTAAATTTATAAATGAGTTTCTCATTTATAAATTCAGCGAACTATTTATATGACGGACACTGAATCTTCGTCCGCTGTTGATGCTCATACGCTACGTCACGTCTACTGACTGTTTCATTGTCACGGGCAATGAGCATGGACTTCCGACACTATTCTTAATGGTGATGTGTTGTTTGCGCCTAGCGGTCACTGCTTTTCTGGTGGGCTTAGCCTTACTCCTATCCTGGTGCGGTTTCAGGTCGGTAGTGCGTTCGTCGCTGTTCGTAACCCTACTTCTTCGCCACTTGTGCTCTCCCAGGGCACTACTGTGGGTTGATTTACTGACACCGAACCTCTGGTACGCTTCAGACGGAATAACCACTCTTGTCTACCACAACTGATTTCATACTGCTGCCGTCGCTTTAGCGGCCGCGATAAATCCCGATCTGACCACTGCGCAGAAAGAAGACCTTTTGACCCTCCTACAAAAACACAGCGCCTTATTTGACGTTCACTTCAAGCTTCTGGGGCGCAATTACGTCACACTACATCGCATTGAAATCGAAGGCAGTTCGATTGTACGTCACCGCCCGTATCGCGTATCTTGCAAAGAACAAAAAAGCATTGTGGATAACGTTGATGACATGCTCAAGAGAGATATCATTCGGCCATCATCCGGTTCTTGGTCGTCTCCTGTTGTGCTGGTCCGCAACAAAAGCGGCTCTGTACGATTTTGCGTCGATTATCGAGCCCTTTATAATCTCACGCGCAAAGACGTATATCCGATGCCAAAAATCGACGATGCCATTGACTCCCTCCAGGGTGCGTAATATTTCTCTAGTCTAGGCACCGGATCCGGGTACTGGCAAATTTCCATGCACGAAGCGGACAAGGACAAGACAGCCTTTGTGACGCCAGACGGACTTTACGAGTTCAAAGTGATCCCTTCGGTTTATCTAATGCTCCTGCAACATTGGAACGCATGATCGACACAGTTTTACGTGGCCTTAAGTGGAAGATTTGTCTGTGATATTTAGATGAAATCGTTACTTTTTCTACAACATTTCGTCAGCACCTTGAGCATTTGGAAGAAATTTTCACGTGCATTTCCAACGCCGTACTCCAACTCAACACAAAGAAATGCCATTTTCCCAGAAAAAACATTAAACTGTTGGGCCATCTTATCAGCAAAGATGGCGTTCAAGCAGATGCCGACAAGGTTGCTGCCGTGTTTCGCTTCCCTCGCCCTGAAAATCAAAAACAATTAAGAAATTTCTTGGGCCTGGCATCCTACTTCCACCACTTCATCAGTCGTCTTGCTGCCGTGGCGTCGCCGCTGCACAAGTTGCTCACGTCGGGCACTGCTTTCAGTTGGACAAACGACTGCGAACTTTCTTTTCAAGTCCTCAAGCAAGCGTTCACCACTGACTCTGTCCTCAGTCACTTTGATGAGAACGCACCAACTTGTTTGCACACCGACGCTAGTGGGCATGGAATCGGTGCTGTCCTACAGCGTGATACCACCTCACGAGAGAGTTGTTGCCTATGCCAACCGTGCATTAACGGTTGCCGAAAAGAACTACTCGATCACAGAGCAGGAATGTCTCGCAGTAGTTTGGGCGATACAAAAATTTCGACCATATCTTTGCGGACGCCACTTCCCGGTCATAACCGACCACCACGCCTTATGCTGGTTATCGTCAATCAAAAATTTGACTGGACGCCTTGGTCGCTGGGTGGTCCGTTTACAAGAGCACGATTTTGACGTCGTCTTCAAGTCTGGGAAAAAGCATCAAGATGCCGATGCTCTCTCTCGCTGCCCGCTTCCACTATTATCTGCGAGTACTCTCTCTATTGCTTGCCACTTGATGAAACTAAGTCGCCACTCCCGTTATTACCTCTAGCGTTAGTGACACGTTATCTTCCAATTGCGTCACTCAGCTCACCTCGTGTCAACGTTCTGACCGCTACTGCAACAGCATTATCCAACCACGGCGCGGAACTGCTTCTGCACCAAATGCCAGATTACGTCGACAACAGCGCGACAACGATGCGCTGCACCGCTACATTTACAACTCCGACGGTAACCGTTGGGTTCCTGTTCTTCCACGTTCGATGCGCACACCACTCCTTAAAGACTTGCACGACGACCTATCAGCTGGCCATCTGGGTTTGCACAAAACATACCACCGCGTCAGGAACCGTTTCTTTTGGCCAGGCATGTCTGCCTTTGCGGCCAAGTGTGTCGCTTCTTGCGTCCAGTGTCAACGGCGGAAACGACCGACTGCTCCTCCTGCTGGGCTTTTACAGCCCATCCCATGTCCCGACCCACCGTTTGCCATCGTTGGGATAGGCCTAGTTGGCCCTCTGCCCATAACGTCGACCGGTCATCGATGGATCGCGACAGCTGTTGACCAGCTCACACGTTAGGGCTATTTCAGATGCTGCAACTGGAACGACGAAAATCGGTGCAGTCGCACGCATCGCAATGCGATTTTTAGAGGGCACATTTCACATTATTGCGATTTCAACAATGCGACTGGTGCGACGCCCAGGGTTACTCACTGCGAATAATAATATTTGGGGTTTTACGTGCCAAAACCACTTTCTCATTATGAGGCACGCCGTAGTGGAGGACTCCGGAAATTTTGACCACCTGCGGTTCTTTAACGTGCACCTAAATCTAAGCACACGGGTGTTTTCGCATTTCGCCCCCATCGAAATGCGGCCGCCGTGGCCGGGATTCGATCCCGCGACCTCGTGCTCAGCAGCCCAACACCATAGCCACTGAGCAACCACGGCGGGTATTACTCACTGCGAAGTTTTGTGGCACACGCTGCATAATTCCTTTATTGTAATGAATAAGACCTTTATATTATAATATTGTGGACTTTGCTTTATTCGGACAAGTATTATGCGTGTTTTATTTCTAAATCTTGTTGAAGTTAAGATTTGATTTGGAGTGCGCAACGGCGGTTTCTGAAGTTGAGTACGACATGGCGCACGTGAACAGGTGTTCGTGCAAGGGTAAGTGCGCATCGGCGATGGCCTTCCGATACTGATTGAACATCTTCCTTCGACAACGTCATCACTACCATGCCTACACGTGGCCTACGCTGAGCTGATTCCGCACGTTGTCGAGTCGACTGACTCACCACCCGAGACATCATGGGAGGTGGACCGTCCTTTCTGCGCACCGGCGACAACGGCGACAATGTCGAGACAGTATAAAACTGAGAGCCAACGGCGCGCCGACTTCAGTGGGCTTGGTGGCACCATCCGATACGCAATGCTCAAACCTTTGTTCGTCTTCATACAGGTTGGTGATAAATGGTCCTTTTCTAAATGCTTGAGAACCAGCTCTGTTGGGTTAGTGGTGCTGCCAAGCCCCGGCTGTCTTTTCCGCTGTTGCTGTGAATCTGTGATGACCCTCTTATGGGGGCAAAGGTTCGTGTTCTCAATGTTTTAACGGTTCTCTTAGGCGGAGCCTCCGAGAACCCAATTGAGGACAAAGCCGTTGGTTTGAACACAGACACAAAACTTTTAATCAAACTAAAAAGGCATAAAGCAAACAGAAAGAAATAGAAAGCATGCATAAAATAAACACTCAAGCGGACATTGCGGTAATGAACACACATAGGGCTTGCATGTGGTTAACGAGGGCGCGAGTCTGGGCTTGCCACGAGGGCGGGGACGCGTCGCAGTCTCGACGGGGCAACGCGGTGAGAAGCTGGCAGAAGTAGTCGCGCCGGTCTCACGAAAGGTCGCGGCGTAAGCTGACCGACCGGGCGCCGGGAGCGCGCCAGCTCTGGCTAGGCGAGGTGACGCTGGCGGCTGGGTGGCAGGAGCAGGCGGCGTCGACGTTCTACGCCAGCCGTAGCCCGACTGTTCCCGTCTCGCCCACGGGCACGGAAGCTCGAACGCCGGCCTCGGGCAGCAGGCGGCATGGCAGACGGGGGTGGCGTTCTGGCCGGGCAGCTGGCGTAGAACTCGGGCCAGTAGCCCGACTGTTCTCGTCCTGCCCACTGGCGCAGAAGCTCACCGGCCTTGAGGAGCTCGCGGCACGCTCAGGTAGACGGGCGACGCAGAGGAACAGGTTGGCAGGAGGCCCCGGTCGGGTGAAGTCCTGGTGGGCTCGGGTCCAGAACCCGACGGCCCGTCTTCATCGCCCGCTCCGGTGGTTGACCTCCTCCTGCCGTCGCTTCCTGGGACTCTCCTGGCGTCTCCCCGGCGTCTCCCTGCGTGTCCTCCTCTTCTGCCAGCGCATCAGGCTTTTTCTTCTTGTCTGGCCGATTTGGCATTCTCGGATTGGCTGCCTGACTCCCCGTGGTCTTTTCCGCTTGGTTGCTTTTCTTCTTTTTGTTGTTTCATGCGCCGCGCGTTCTCGTGCCGGACGCTCTTCGGCCTCGTTGTTTTCCTCCTTACACCTCGGCTTGCGTGCACTCAGTGTCGTCTGCTCCTGACCGTCCCGAACACCGCACCGTGTCGCGCACCACACATCACACAAGCCCCCTTTTTAAGAAGTTTTTCTGAAGAAAAACTGCCGCTCTTTGCGCGACATAGTTCACAACATTACAGTCACAGTCATGGTCTGTCCACGAGATTGCGCACAACACTACAGTCATGATCTGTCCTCGAGATTGCGCTGTATGGTTCAAACACACAGTTCACTGAGCACGCAGATAAGACATTAAAGGAAAACACTAATTCAAAGAAAGCATACCAAGAAAAAAAGAAACAAAGAAACTAGCATCAAAGACTAACAGCATGGCATTACGATGACATAACCTTGCTAGGGTAACAATAACATCTAGAGGCGTAGGGTTATAGTTTCCCCTGTATTCTACTCATGTAGTCCGCCCCACGACGTTCCGCACGTTGACCTTCTTGAAGGTCATCGCCAAGCTTAATTGCTTCTGTACCCGGGCCCTCATTTGTTGTGAAGGTAGGTATAGGGGTGTCTGTCTCGCCCTCCTCCACCACGATGAATGATGCTGACTGTGGGGAACTCCCTGGTTCACACTCTTCATAGCGCTTCAGCATGTTAATATGGAACAGTTTTGTGGTATGTCCCAAGTCCAGCCAGTAATCAAAGTTGCTTTTCTTTCCTGTGACCAAGAAAGGCCCCTTCCAGTGCATCGACCGTTTGTTGGCTGTCGTTGGAAGCAGGATAAGGGCACGGTCACCAACTTTCAGCTGGCGTATCTTGCTCTTAGGATACGTTCGCTGGCCAGTGTCACAAGAGCGTACGTATCTTCTCACTGCTTCTTGGACTCCTGGCCAGTAGAAGGATTCTCGAACACGATCGATCGTTCTCTTGATTCCTTGGTGTCCTGCCATCAGGCTTTCGTGCGCCCAAGTGAGCACTTGGCCACGCAATTTTTGGGGCACTACCACTTGTTGGATCGTTTTGCCCGAGGACAGCCGGCAACAACGATATAGCACTCCCTTTACTACTTCGAATGAGTAGGATGCCAATCTTTGGCCCTGGAACACTTGACCCACTTTGTTCCTGCAAGACTTTAAGGTCTTATCTTCGTTCTGGGCCGTGGTAAGGTTCTGCCTGGTTAGTTTCAAGGCGCTGATATTGATAGTGGATGTTTTCGGCTGTTGGTCTCGGCCCTTGATGCCGACCAGCAAAGCATCCGGGGAATGGTCTTCTCCCTTGGTTCTTTTCGGACTTGGTATACCATCTTCGATGGGCTTCCTCAGTCTTTTTGTCCAGGTTTTATCTGGATCATGAGGTTCTCGTGAGCCTGGTACATTTCCGATAATAACATCGTATAGAGGAGCTGTCATACACTTTACAATCGCTGTACCAGAAAAATAAGGTGAATTAATTTCAACCTTGGCCTCGGGAGTTTCAATGCTGCTGCCATCCGCCAGGACAAGCTTAGCGGTGGTACCTGTCAGAGCCTTGTCTGGTACGAGGGAACGACGCACAACCAGCGTGTTGCTTCCCGTATCTGGCAAGACTGACGCGGTTTGTCCGAAGACGAAGCCCTTTAGCACTGGCATCTGGCGTGCCACATTCCTCGTGGGAGTCTTCACCGTGCTAACTACGTCTTGTTCAACGACTACTGCGTTTGACTCTTCCAGGCGCTCTTCCGGCAACAGGCAAGACGCCCTTGGTGGATCATTTTTCTTGGTGCAGGCTTTGACATCATGCCCGGGCTTACGGCAATACCCGCAGTACGGTTGCCTCTGCTTAGATCGGCAGTCTGATGCACCGTGACCCAGTTTTCCACATACGAAGCATCGCATTGGAACTCTCTCAGATGGGCAACCGGTTTTCTCCGTACGGTTACTGCCTTCCGATTTCTGCAAGAACACTAACAAATTGGGCTGTCTCTGAGCCTCTAGGAAATTATCGGCAGCTTCGGCCATGTCATCTAGCTGGCGGTAGCTCTTCTCGCGCAGGAAGAGTCCTAACCGATAATGACAGTTGTTCAGAAACTGTTCCGTCACCACCAGGTTGCGAAGTGCCAAATACTCCTTTTCGGTTTTGGAGATTTCCACCCACCGATCAAAGAAACTCAGTAGCCTAGTTGCGTACTGCTTTCCAGTTTCACCATCTTGGGGTTTGCTCTGTCGGAACTTCTCCCGATAGCCTTCCGCCGTAAACCGAAAACGCTGGAGCAACGCCAACTTGGCTTTATCGTAGTCGAGGGAGTCTTCCGGAGACAGACGTCCAAAGACTTTCAGAGCTTCTCCGCTCAAGCAAAAACTTAGAGCCGTGGTCCATTTGTCTCTAGGCCATTCTTGTCCGGTGGCGACGCTTTCGAACCTTTTTAAATAGGCATCCAAGTCGTCCCGGCTTTCGTTGAATCGCGGCATCAAACTGTGAGGATTCACGCTGAATGGGGCACTCCCTCCTGGCCCTCGGTCAGCTGTCCTTGCAGCGTCCGTTGCCGCCATTTGGAGGCGCAACTGAAGCGTTCGCTCCTCCAATTCTAGCTGCCGTTGGCTCGTCTCGCCACGATTGCCCTCAGCTTCCGCGACTTTAAGTCGTAACTGTAAATTTTTCTCCTCTAATATAAGCTCCTGCTTTTTAGCCTCGCGCTCCGCTGCCCGCTCTTCTCGCTCCGCTGCCCGCTCTTCTCGCTCCGCTGCCCCCTCTTCTCGCGCCCGCTCTTCCTGCTCGTTCAACCATGCCCTCAACTCTGCACCTTCTAGGCCCATGCGTTCGGCTAGCGCTAACAAGTCTCTTGTGTTAGCCATAGTTCCTAACCGCTAGAAGAAGGATCCAAACGAACGGCTTTGTCCTGTCGCACGGACGCCAATTTGTGATGACCCTCTTATGGGGGCAAAGGTTCGTGTTCTCAATGTTTTAACGGTTCTCTTAGGCGGAGCCTCCGAGAACCCACTTGAGGACAAAGCCGTTGGTTTGAACACACACACAAAGACTTTTAATCAAACTAAAAATGCATAAAGCAAATAGAAAGAAATAGAAACCATGCATAAAATAAACACTCAAGCGGACATTGCGGTAAGGAACACACATATAGCTTGCATGTGGTTAACGAGGGCGCGAGTCTGGGCTTGCCACGAGGGCGGGGACGCGTCGTAGTCTCTACGCGGCAACGCGGTGAGAAGCTGGCAGAAGGAGTCGCGCCGGTCTCACGAAAGGTCGCGGCGTAAGCTGACCGACCGGGCGCCGGGAGCGCGCCAGCTCTGGCTAGGCGAGGTGACGCTGGCGGCTGGGTGGCAGGAGCAGGCGGCGTCGACGTTCTGGCCGGGCAGCTGGCGTAGAACTCGGGCCCGTAGCCCGACTGTTCCCATCTCGCCCACGGGCACGGAAGCTCGAACGCCGGCCTCGGGCAGCAGGCGGCACGGCAGACGGGGATGGCGTTCTGGTCGGGCAGCTCGCGTAGAACTCGGGCCCGTCGCCCGACTGTTCTCGTCCTGCCCACTGGCGCAGAAGCTCACCGGCCTTGAGGAGCTGGCGGCACGCTCAGGTAGACGGGCGACGCACAGGAACAGGTTGGCAGGAGGCCCCGGTCGGGTGAAGTCCTGGTGGGCTCGGGTCCGGAACCCGACGGCCCGTCTTCAACGCCCGCTCCGGTGGTTGACCTCCTCCTGCCGTCGCTTCCTGGGACTCTCCTGGCGTCTCCCCGGCGTCTCCCTGCGTGTCCTCCTCTTCTGCCAGCGCATCACGCTTTTTCTTCTTGTCTGGCCGATTTGGCATTCTCGGATTGGCTGCCTGACTCCCCGTGGTCTTTTCCGATTGGTTGCTTTTCTTCTTTTTGTTGTTTCATGCGCCGCGCGTTCTCGTGCCAGACGCTCTTCGGCGTCGTTGTTTTCCTCCTTCGACCTCGGCGCGCGTGCACTCAGTGTCGTCTGCTCCTGACCGTCCCGAACACCGCACCGTGTCGCGCACCACACATCACAGAATCATTGCATGTTGTGCGTTTGCTATTACAACTGAGTGGAGATGTGGAGGAAAATCCGGGGCCTAAGATTGACGAAGTTCTTAAAGTGGTTACTGAAATTCAGGCCTCTCAAACGCTTCTTCAGACCGGGTTACTTAATGTGCAGTCTAGGCTGACAGAAATTGAAGGAGCACTCGCATCACTCAAACTATACCAGGAGAAGGTTGATAAGTGTGAAGTAGCAATTACGGCCGTACAGAAAGAGGTGTCACACATGGCCAAAAAACTGGATGATCTAGAAAATCGGAGCCGCCGCAATAACGTTGTCATCTTTGGTCTAGAGGAAGACAATGATGAAACTAATACATCCTTGGCAAAACATGTCACGGAGAGCATATTTAAGGAAAAGCTCGGGGTAGAGGTGCGATCACTCGAACGCATTCATCGCATTGGTAGAAAGATTAAGAACAAAGAACGACCAGTAATACTACGCTTGTATGACTTCTCTGAAAAAGCTGCCGTCCTTCGTAACTGTTTCAAACTAGAAACCAATACCATATGTATTTCTGAGGATTTTTCGCCAGCTGTTCGGGAAGTGCGAAAAAAATTGTGGCAGTCATCGAAGGTTGATCGCGTGAAAGGTGAAAAGGTGAGCCTTCGGTTTGATAAAATGAAGATTGGCAACAGCTGCTACGTGTGGGACGGCGAGAAAAATAGAAGAACTGTGATTAAGCGTACCCACGTCGACGATGCCGCTGCTCCACCCGGAACTGATAAATGACGGAAAAACACAAGCCCCTTGACATTATTGGGTCTTAATGCACGTAGCATTGTGAACAAAAGAGAAAAAATAGAAGAAATTGTCTTGTTGTACTCTCCTGACATTATGGTAATTACCGAAACCTGGCTGCACCCCGACATTCATGACTCTGAAGTAGCTCCAGTGGCTTACAGCCTCCTTCGCACAGACCGTGACGTTCGCGATGGAGGCGTAGCCCTAGTAATAAAAAAATAGCGTTTTATTTCAAAAACACGAGGGCATACCTGGTCATGAAAGCATCTGGTGTACCGTTAACGTGTGCGGAATGTCTGTTCTGATAGGTGGTGTGTACAGGCGTCCTAACGCTTCCGTCGAATACATGATGCAATTGCACGATTTCCTCCACACCAAGGTAAATGCCAGAACCAAGCTGATATTAACCGGCGATATCAATCTGGCAGGAATAGACTGGGATAACCTAACGTTTGGGGCTAGGGAAAAGGAAAGCTGTGACCAACTGCTGAAAATAATGTTTAGCTTCTCATTATCGCAGCTAGTTAACCATCCAACAAGGCAGCAGGGAGGCGTCGCATCATTGCTAGACCTGGCATTTGTCTCGAACACTTTCAAACTAGAAATCAGCATAGAAGATGGTATTTCTGATCACAAAATGATTTTGTTGACCTTTTCTGGGCTGACCTCACAGGCGGGTCACCAAGATCCTTACACTGATTTTAAAGATTATAGAAGAGCAGATGACGTCAGCATCATAGATTATTTAGAAACTGTGTTTGAGGATTTCACACTACTGCCTTCATATGATGTTAACGGATTGTGGGAGAAATTTAAGGGTGCCATAAAACATTGTGAAGAAAATTTTATCCCCACAATACGTAAACGAACAAATAGGAAAACACCCTGCATTACCCCCAGTATCATCCACTTGAAAAGAAAATTGCGAAGGATGCGCAGGAAGAAACGTAACCCAGTGGAAATCGCGCATCTTTCGGCTGCGTTGAAGTTTGAATTAAAAAAGGCGAGAGACAACTTTTTCTCGAATACTTTGACGAACTTCATGCACAGTCAGCCGCACAAATTCTGGCGCTATCTGTCAAAACCTGAAAACCCAATAGTACAAATTGAAATCGGAGGTGTTCCTACCCATAATGCACACACTATTGCTAACGCTTTTAATGCCCATTTCCAATCCGTGTTCACACGCTCTCCCCGTCCAAGTGATGTTTCGTTTGCATCTGATTCAGCGATGCCGGACGTAGTTATAGCTGAGCGAGGCATACTGAACCTGCTCTTGAACATTGACACAAAGAAAACGCCCGGCCCCGATAATATTTCCAATACGTTTCTAAAAAGATTTGCTGCCCAACTGGCTCCGTTCTTACACAGGAATTTTACGGCGTCTCTTCAAGTAGCTGCATTACCTTCAGACTGGCTCGTTGCAAAAGTAATCCCGATTCACAAAGGTGGCAATCGGTTGCACATAAACACATACCGACCAATTTCTTTAACAAACTGTTGTTGCAAATTAATGGAGCACATTATTAACAAATCCATTATTAGTTACTTAGAAAACAATAACCTAATATACCCTAAACAGCATGGCTTCAGGAAGGGCCTTTCTACAGTGACACAGTTATAGGAAATTTCGCATGACTTTGCAGAGATAATTAATTCCGGACTACAAGGAGACGCCATATTCGTCGATTTCTCCAAAGCCTTCGATCGCGTGCCTCACTGTGAACTGATCGAAAAACTTAAACTTATAGGAATTGCATCTAACAGTGTTGCGTGGATAGCATCTTACCTTGCACTCAGATCACAATATGTATCAGTAAACAATAATGAGTCAGAGAGCCTTGAAGTCTTTTCTGGTGTGCCACAGGGGTCCGTGCTGGGGCCATTGCTCTTTCTTGTCTATATCAACGACATCCCATCATGTGTTGAGCCTAACGTAACCGTACGTCTTTTTGCAGATGATTGTGTTGTCTACACAACTGTTCGGTCTGTGGATGATCAAATTAAACTAAACACCTCACTAAACAGCATTTCCAATTGGTGTGATAGGTGGGGAATGAAGTTCAACATCAGTAAAACAGCATGCACCACTTTTACACATAAAAAGGTACCTAACATGTTCACTTACAACATAAGAGGCACGGCTATAATAAGATCAGATACTGTAAAATATTTGGGTGTGACATTCTCGAGCTCGCTCAAATGGGACACTCATATTGACATCACATGTGCAAAGGCATTTAATCAGCTCAATTTCTTACGTCGCAAATTGGCAACAGCACCATCCGATGTCAAATTAACTGCGTACAAAACCCTCGTTCAGCCAATACTTGAGTATGCCAGCATTGTATGGTCCCCGCAGCAATCTTACCTCATTGGTAAACTTGAAAGAATACAGCGCATGGCGCTCCGTTTCATTTATTCCAGATACTCTCCGTACGACAGCGTCACTGCTTTACGTGAACAAGCACATATCCCGACTCTAATATCAGGAAGGCGTATCGCTGCCTTGAAGTTTCTTTTCCTTTATCACGGGCACATAAATATTGATAAAACAAAGTACATTAGGCCACCCTTCCAACATTCGGGAAGAACAAATCACCGTAAATGCATCAGACAGTTTTCTGCGCGTTGCAACACATTTAAATATTCATTTTTTCCATGTGCAATTGAAGCTTGGAACCGTCTGCCGGAACCAATTGCCGATGTTGACTCCATCGAAGTATTTGCAACGAAGATACGCGCACTTCTTTATGATTAGGTCTGTTTCCGATTATGTACTGCTTCGCTACAACGTTGTCTTGCGCAACTGTGTTTTGGCCGTTTCCCACCACATCTGAATTGTTCGTAGCTCTTACCACTTTCCTGTATTATATGCCTTGTACTAAGTGCTTTGGTCTGTCGTTTTGTTTGCGTGTTATATCTTTGAATTGTAATAATTGGCGTGTTTCATTGCTTTCTTCTGTTTTGACCAACAATGTTTCGTTGTTTTGATTTCGACCCACTCCTGTATGAGCCTGTAAAAGGCTTACAGTATTGCTAAATAAATAAATAAATAAATAAAATAAACAGCTGTTCGCAAGTGGTTTAGCGCTGTGTGTTGTCTCATCTGCCTTCTATGACCATTTCGTTCTGCCTGCGCTAAAACAATCTACAAGATGACCTATGGAAAAGTTCATATAGCTACGCTCACCGCATATACAATATATCGAATTCGGCTGCCACGAAGTCGTCGTGACAGCCCAACAAGATCCTCGCGCTACCCGTGCTCGGTGTCAGCTTCTGGAGAAGTGGCGAGTGTATATTGCTCGTGATTGCACATATGCGGTGCCTGCTCCTAGCCATATTCTTGCGCCAAACACAACAAGCACCAACCTGAAAGTCCGCGTGTGCCCCTGAACGAAGCCGCAAATGATCTGTGTCATTACTGGACGAGGAATGAAAATTGTGTTGTGAAAGTGAACCTTAGCACTTGCCTTGTTCGTTCATCGCGGTGCCTGTGCTGTGAATAATATATATATATATATGGGAGTCCTCTCTAAATATTCCTAAAGGGACAAAAGCCGACGCATCAAATCTTTTGCGCAGTTACTGTCACTTTTGTAGAAACCTGTACATTGTAACATAGCATTCTAAAAGACACCCTTCTTGTCCACTTTGTTGTCCTGTGTGTCGCGCTGGTAGTATACGCTGAACTTTCAGCAGAATACCATATCAATTAGCGGTATCCATAATCCAGGATCGTAGGCTCACAGCAGGCGCGCTTGCCGTGGGGTTTTTGAGCTTTCTTCTCAGCCATGCACGTCACTCACGGTTAGCCTGTTTTGTGGAAATAAATATTATTATTATATTATTAATGTTATTAGATATTACAGTTTCTTCACTGTTATCTATAGCAATCATCCATATACCTTAACCTAGTCATGCATTTAACCTGTATTAGATCAACATTGTTACGACATACTTATGGGAGTCATTTCAAACTAGATTGCTGAGCCAGAGAAATTACAAATGCACGTCTCAATGTTTATTCCCATTTGGTATTCCTAACAGATTATATTGGCCGAATTTTATGCCTGCGTGCGTTGTCTCCAATCTAATGTTCAGAGCTGGAAAAACTGATTTTCTTGCTGTCGAAAGGCTGCTTCAATGTCCATAGCAAGATGTAATTATTCATTTCGAAAGTGTTAAGGAATGACTATATCTCTAAGCTTATCAATGCGTTTTTGTTCCACGAACACAATTAAGTTTTTCTTCTCCCCCTCATTGACAGCCATGGAATGAAACTGTTCACTTTCATAAGTATCCGGATGCAAACATTCTGGAGTTTTTCCTGAGCGTTTGTCTGCATCCTATAGGGCGCATTTTTGTATCAAGTTCTGGTGTTGCTATCGCAGTGATCCACGCATATTGTTATATTGCAACAAAAGAATTTATACAACTTTGTTTTCAAATCTACAATGTGGCCATGGAGTAACGACCACATTAATAAGCAAAATAAACTGCAGTTCAGTGTACTTTTTCGAATCCATGATAAGTGATGTGTTTGTGAAGTGGTCAATTAAATGCTGCTAAAGTAACTACGATGTATACAAATTGTGTTATTTTCAACAATCCAACATGTCATCTTCTGCAAAGTTTGCTTATGCACCGCATAGGTTACAACCTTAATGTCATGTAATCTTTATGCATCACACTGTTCACAAACTATACCAAAATGCAAACGGCAGTTAATCTAGATGTACACTGCGAGACATCAACACAGTGACGTTTGTTGAGCCAGAAATGATGCGAGGTATATGCAGATAAATGAATGACATGTGCTTATCTACTTATTTATTTATATACCTCGCAGACTGCAAGGTTGGGGTATTATGCGAGGGGGAATAAAAAAGTAGTTACAAAAGGAAGAATGGCACAACATTTAAGAAAAAAACCAGCACAAGAAAACAGTACCAATACAATGCACCAACTACCTCAACGGGTTTTACTGGCACAATATTATACAATACTTAACAAGCAATAACATTAAAAATTACTGCCCATGCACCCTGTACAGATGGTAAACCAGCGAAGCTGAAATGTGCGGACCCAGTGTTTATCACTGCTTTAATTCCGACCATTTATTCAAGCCGTTATATATTATTGGTTATGTCGGTGTTTCTTAATGAGGTTATGCACGCGTTTGGCTTGGGTTTATCACATTTTTTATTTGGAATGCCACACATCGTGCTTTGCAAGATCACCATCACGGAAAGTGCAGTGTGTATGTTCATTGTTTTATTCAAGCGGGTCCGTAAATGTCTTTCTAAATTATGTTACGAATTTGCGTTTTCTAACGCGTTAATCATAGTATTTATTACTCGGTTATGCAGCGTAGTTACCAAGTGAATCACCGGGGCTGCACATTTCATTTAATTAAATACAGGGACACGTTTTTGAACCTTTTTGGAAGTTGGAGAGAGACTGCTGCATGTGCGCTCTGCTGTTAGAGAGAAATGACGTCACTATCGGTCTAGCCAATGGCCCACCACACCTTCGCTGCGAGAAAATTATGACGATGTCTTAAACCCGTCCCCCCCTGTGTCCCTTCCCTGCAATAATACTGCAATAATAGTAGATAAAAAATGTAGGTTTGAAATGCATACGCATTTCTATGTCTACCCAACAAAAAATTTCTCCGTCCATCATGCGAGACGAATGCAAGGGCCTACACCACCCTAAACAATGGCTCATACCCCTAAACTAGGGTTTTTGGGATCGGACCACGAGTTTTTTGCCTAGGTATACACAGCTTCACTGTAGAAAGAATGAACACCTTTCTGCTAGAGACCAAGGCGACCATGAGGCGTACTAACAAATGAAAGTTTATTGAACATGCCGAATAAATGCTGGTTGATAAGCAATAAATCCAAATTACAGAAAAATCAGAAGCAAAAACTGATGTGTGTCCACACAGATCCCACCAAACACGTCCATCTCTGAAAATGTAACAGAGACCATGCTGACAAGATTCTCCCAGTGTCTTTGCAACTACAGCTGCCATAATTTCTGTAGGTGGCCGATCTCCACAGAATGCTAGCTTCCTCCTCTAGAGTGCACTATCGACATCTGAGCATGCATTGTAGAGGAAGAAGGTGGCATTCTGTGCAGATCGGCTGCCTAGAGAAATTACGGAATCTGCAGACCTAATTACGCTGGCAGAATCTTGTCAGCACGACCTCCAGTAGAAATGGATGCGTTTTCTGTCAGAAAACACGAATAAATTTTTGCTTCTCCTTTTTGTGTATGTTTCGTTTATTGCTTGTCAGCCTGGCGCATTTACTCGGTGTGTACATTGAACTTTTGTGGCGCCATTTGCAGCCAGGCTATTATTATTTTTTTAGACTGCAACAAGTCACTTTAGTGGCTCTTATGATGCTTCTGTGTATGTTATAAAATCTTTTATTTGGCCGATGTAGCAAGAATGTATAGTGTGAAGCAGTAAGAACAGGGTGCGCTAACTTCTAAGTAAAAGGTTTATTGTGAAAATGCAGTGATCTATAAAGGTTACCAGATAGTAGTGCAGCAATAAAACATGATAAAAAAACTAGTGCTTGATGAAACTAAACATAGAAGCAGGAAAGCGGTAAAATACATATAAATATACAAGTCCAGGAAAAAAAAACATTGTGATCACCAAGTGTGCATGTTGCTACCTTCCAAGAAACTAATCTTTTCAAATGGCATAGAACTGAAAGAATGTGCTTGCATAAGCAAGCTGTCAGTCTGTCTATTGGAATAACAACAGTGCTTCTTAAAAGGTGCTGGCATACAGGATTGGCAATTGTAATGATTTTTTGCCTGCATTTGGAATTTTTCTGTATTTTCTTTCTGTAGCATTTTATTTATGTTTGGGTGCATCAAGCACCATTTTTTATCTAGCCTTCAAAGACGTCTTTCTTTTCCTGGGGAAAACACGGGGAAGACAGGAGATGGAAATTCAAGACGATGAGCAAAACGAGAACTTGGTGAAAGCAGGAGCCAACGTTTAGACAAGGGGACCTTGAAGAAGACAAGTTCACTTGTCGAAACGTTGGCTCCTGCTTTCACCTTGTTCTCGTTTTGCTCATCGTCTCTTTTTTGGAATTTGTATAACTCGCCACATTTTTACAATGAACCACAGTTGAAAGTTAGTCCTCATCCATCTATAGTGTCATCCTGTTGAATACTGCTTCATGCTATGCACCCTTGCAACATTTGTTTGTTTGTGCGTGCGGGCGTGCGTGCGCGCGCATAGATTTGGATGTGAAATCAGGCCCTTAGGCGGAGGTATCATTCTTCTCCTGTGCTGCCTCATGAATTCATTAACTATAGTTCAACAGAAATACGATGGACAAAAACTAAGTTAACGCACAAATGACTTCGTTCTTGTCCTTTGTCTATCTCTTGCGCTTTAGTTAATAATGAATACACACGAACTCGTCCAGTTTTCTGTTGTTATGCCGAACTTATTATCCCGCTTGTGTCCTGGAATATCCGCATGGCTATGTATCCTGTAATTTAATTTCTGGCCATGTGCTTGCAAGTGGCGTGGGAATCTTCTGATTTTCCTGAGAATCTTGTGTAATGTGCAGGCCCAGAGTTTCTTGTGAATCCATACACTTGTGCAGGGTATTGTGCAGGGTGTAATCTGCACTGCAAGTGCTGCTTTGATTGCTTTCAGTTCAGCTTTTCTAGGTGTAGGATGACCTGAAATGGCACTGATTTATATGGCGTTTAGTTCTATGTAGTGTCCTACTACTGTTACACTGCTATTTCCACATCAGTGTACTATGTGTGCCTGATGTTTGTTTGAATATTCATGATTAACAACGACCTCTGTGTGTTTGGCAGTAGCATATAGTCTCCTGGCCTAATTGTTTGCCCCCATATTGAATGGTATGTGCCTGTTGTGTTTAAAGTTCAGTTGCTTCCGAGGTTGTTTCTGAAGGGAGGGGTAGTCATCTTTGCATCTCATATGCTAGCTGGCATAGTATCTTGGGACCAGGTTCTGAGCTCTTGAGGCAAAGAAATTGTGCTGCAGGCTGCAACTCTACTCTGTCTAGGTGCTTGTTTGTTTCCTCTTTCTTATAGAGGTGTTCAAGCATGGTAAAGTCTGAAATACCAGTTATTACCCGATGCCTGTATTCAATGAGTTGTCTTCTTGTGTGCTGCTGGTAATTCATACGGTACCATACCTTGGACACAAGCACACCATCTGCGATTTTCCACAGTATGAACTCGTCCACTCCCCATGATTTCAAGATTATTCTTTTCACCAGGTGTAGAATTTGCGTCCAGGCATGACATAATTGTTTCATCCACATAGTGGCTCTGTTGTCATGGTCTTACACTAGCTGAGGATTTGTGGATGTTGACTTGCGGGTAAGTTTCTCCAGCTATTGGGAGCACAATGTGCAATCTGGAGTAGTTCTTGATTCTAGTCTTTTTTCCGACGTCAATGTAAGCTGACTTATCAGAAAGTGAGAGGCCAGACGGGCCAAGGAAGTCTACAGTGTTGTGGAGGGCTTGTGGCATCATTCTTGATTTCTGTATAAGATAGCTTTCCCATAGACTGTAGTACACCATAGGCTGTAGTACTTCTTGTAGTATGCCTGTGTTGTTGGTGTGGGTGGGCCAAATGTACCTCCAACTCTCACCTGGAATTTTCTGTCATTGAAAAAGTTACTGTTTAACTTAAGTGCTCTCCCAGAAATTTTTTTGCTTTTCCTCTTATTATAGTAGCATGAGGTACTGCTGTTGAAAGCCTCTTCACTCTTTTCATTCTTTCATAAGCGGTATTACACAATGCCCCGAAATAACGTTTCTGCTGCTCATGGCCCACTAATATCTGCCAGAAGGGACAACTCTTGAAGAAGGTTTTCTTTGTGCTGTGTGTGCGACATAGCATGAGCATTCATATTTTGACATTTATACGTCTGTAGAACCAGCATCCTGACAGAATTCTTGCTATGCCAGATTATGCTTATTTGTGCAGTGCTGTTGAACAATACATATTGATGCAATGAACGTTTATGCACTCCAATTATCGCGAAAGGTGGTTGTTTTACAATTGTGCCCTTTGCTTTCGATTGGTGTTAGATTTTGCATAAGCACTCCCCTCTGTGCATGCGCCCCTTTCCTGGAAGACACTCCGCACTTCGAATTATCGCCGGCATCAACGCCAACCAAATCCCTTCCGACCGCGCTATGCTAGTCACTTTGGATGTTTCTGCCCTTTACACCAATATTCCCATGAGTGAAGGAATTGAAGCAGTTTCTAGATCCCTCGAATTCAATCCCCAAGTGCACGCTTCTGAAGTTTAATTATCACCCCTTAGGTTAGTTCTCACGCTCAACTATTTCGAATTCGATTCTATTCACTACATGCAAACGTTCTGCACTAGTATGAGTACGCCATTCACTCCCACGTATGGGAACGTTTTTATGGGACAGTTTGAAGCAGACCTGTTGAAATCCTAGCATTTAAAACCCCAACCCTATCTTCGTTACATTGACGACATATTTATAATATGGGAACACGACCCATGCGCGTTAACCGACTTAATTAGACATTTCAGTCACTTTCACCCAAGTATTAAATTTACTCCTCACCAATCTCGTAGTCAGATCAATTTCCTGGACATGACGGTCTACATAGAAAACGAAAAACTGAAAACAGCATTTTACCGGAAGCCTACGGATAGCCAGCCATATTTAGTCTACAGCAGTCATCACCCGCGACATTGCAAGCAAGAAATTGTCGTCGGACAAGTGAAACGAATAAGAAGAAACTGCAGCGAAGACCACGATTATATCCACCACCTAAATGACCTTAAAACAACAGTAGCAGAAAGGAACTATCCCCAAGTTGCTCTCGATGGAGCTTATGATGCTGCGTCAAGATTGGAGAGACAGTCGGAATTGGCGAAGAAACAGCCCACACTAGAATCTGACAGACCACCCGCCTTTATAACAAAATATTCTAATGCAATCCCAAACACCACAACATCCTGCTAAAATACCACCCAATATTACCACCCAACGAGCTTCTGAGAAAAGCGTTCCCGGATGTACCTAAGGTTACCTATTGCCGAAACAGGAACTTTAAAGACATGTTAATGCACTCAAAAGTCAGCGAACAGCATTCCCCCTTAATAAATGCATGTTGTCTCCCCAGGTGCAAAACGTGCAGGCACCTTCAAAGTGACATTAAAATTAAAAGCACCGCAAGTAGTCATACACACGTAGACAAACCTAGCTTCACTTGTACAAGTTCGGATGTGATTTATATGCTTCAATGTTCTTTCTGTGAGAAACAATATATCGGTGAAACAGGACAATCAAAGAACGTCGGATTAAACGGACATAGCGCGGACACAGCTAAAAAGCTTCCCAAAGCCGCCGCCGAGCATTTCAACCAACCAAATCATAACTTTGATGAACTTAAACTGTACATCTTACAGTCAAATTTCCGTTCTGAACGAGAAAGAAAATAGAGAATCATACCTTATCCATAAGTTCAAGACATTGCAACCAATAGGCATAAATGTTTCAAAGGGAGGTTTAGAATCTATTCGATATGCGAAATTTCAAGCTATAGGCAACACTTAGTTTGGTTTATTGGCGTATCCTTCTCTTTCCTTTCCTTTCCTCCTTTTTTTCAGCCGGTGTGTCAGACGCTGTTGACACGCCGGCTAACACGGGTGCGTTGACATGTGGTTGACAGACGGGTGTGGGGAAGGGTGGCCTTGGCCTTGTGCACAGCTTTCCTTTATCCTCAATTCGACACGCTAACACACCTTCCCTCTTTGCCGCACCCGCGCGTCTTACACCCTCTCCCCTTTAAGAGAACGCCACCATATATAATGTGGCAAGGAAAGCATACGTCGCCTTGAAGAAGACAAGTTCACTTGTCGAAACGTTGGCTCCTGCTTTTATTTTGTTCTCGTTTTGCTCATCGCCACCCTATGCAATATTATTTTGAAGTTTAAGAGTTCAATAAAAGGGGATGAGCTAAACCTAAGAGCAAGACCTATTTTTTTTACCTATGACTCCCATCGAAATGCGACTTCCATGGCTGGCAAATGAACGCCTCGCCTTGAGTTAGCAGCAGAATGCTATAGCCACAATAGTAGGTGAATAAATTGAAGAACGATATTTTTGTCTATAGATTTATTTTCTTGCCTGTATCTAAGGAGAATTTGGAGTAAGTTTCTCATTGCAAGAAAGCCCAGTTTGTGGTCCATTATTGAATAAACCACATATTGCGTATAGTTTAAACGCAGAAATTTCTTCTAAAATCCTCGGGTGATATGCTATTGCAAGTAGCATGGTATTTCATTACTTATAAAGAGTAATCACAGCGGATATCGTTATATGGGTTCACACACTAACATATGTGATCACAAACTTATTAGAAACTTACTAGACATATGTAAGACGTGAATGTTTCTGCACACATGCTCCGCTGTGAACGTGCAAGAACTGCTAGTACTTACTTTTCTTCAACGTATCGTTTTCTAATGTTTTATCCCCACAAGAACAGGCTGTTTGCCTGCTTTTCGCATTGTGGCACTAGTTTTGCATGACGATGCAGGAGGGTACGTTGTCACTGTGCCACTATAGCAAGCAAATAATTTACTGAATTTACTAGCTGTAGAGTTATTTACGTTTCAAAGCTAATGTTGATACAGATGCAGTGAGGATACAACGTCCACAACATAGCCAATGTGTATTTGCTTCTGTGCAAGAAAAAAAATTCTCCAGAGAACAGGTGCAACTTAATGTGCATGTAATATCCGAAAATAAATTAACGACACTGTTTATTCAAGCCACGGATTTGAGGCTATCGTAGAAAATTCATTACGATAGCCTACAGTTGTGCACCGTCAAATTTGATAAGTGAGGTGAGATAAGCTTTCAAGATGCATCGGGATATTAACGCTTTAAAACCGACAAGAAAATGCAATGAACGGTACCGCATTCAGCACAACGTTGAACCTTCGGGTACTTTGCTGTCTTGTCATTTGCCCTTGCCGAGGTTGAAGTAATTCAAGCTGCTCCGTACGCGAGATTTTTGCATGCTACTCAGCAAAAGCAAATTGTGACGACCACGTCGTCTGGTGGGGATCGAACACATCCTAGTACTGACAACTCGCAAAGGCGTACGAAGCAAACGTGAAAGTGCACTTCATTTGCTGTGTAGTGCGTGAACAAACACACAGAAATCGCAGAATAGAATCTGCATTACAAGTTTTTATCGTCCCTTCGCATAAGTACCGAATTCGGGAATCCACGCGTCCGCTCATTGCACTTGTGCGAGACGCCATTTTCTAAAACAAACCAGCGAAATAGCTCTGTGATAGCTTTTCCGCGCAATTTCGAAGGAAAATCGCAGCGATAGCTGCGACTGTGCGACAAACCGATTGGTGGCAGCCGAAAATCGGGGGTTCGGCACTGCGACTGCGATTTTCATTGCAAACGACGGAAATCGCAGTTCCGGTGCGACGAAAATCGCATCATGTGAAACAGGCTTTACGCAGAGACCGCTCCTCTACGCTCTAGTTTAGCCTCCGACGTTGCCACCTTCTTTCTGGATTTCATTGTGCTGTGTCGGGGTGCACCTCGTGTACTCTTAAGCGACCGCGGCTAGACTTTCATGTCAACAATGATCGCCGAAGTACTGGGAGCTTGTGACACAGTTCATAAGACGACATCCGCACATATCATATATCACCCTCAAACAAATGGCTTAAGAGAGCGATTTCATCGCACACTAATAGATATGATATCAATGTATATCGGGCCAAACCACGACAACTGGGACAAACTTTTACCTTTTGTGACCTTTGCTCACAACATCGCCATGCAACGAACTACGGGGTACTCACCTTTCTACCTAGTTTACGGCCGTTCACCGGCATTCGCCATCGACGCCGCTTTCTTGAATGCTCCAACTTAACACCTCGGCCAGTATACCCGAACAGTTCGTCTCCACACTTGAGGAATGTCGTCAACCTGCTCGCTTCAACACAGAAGTCAGTCAGCTAGATCGCAAGCAACGTTACGACATCTCTCGTCGCGACGTCTCCTTTCGTCCGGGAGAGGAAGTGCTCCTTTGGACGCCCATCCGTACACCCGGTTTGTGTGAGAAGTTAGAATCCCGCTTCCTTAGACCCTACATTGTTAATGAACAAACATCCCCCGTGAACTATCGCGTTGCTCCCGTAGACGTTTCTTCTGAACGAAGTTAGGAACATTAGCGTACTTTGTCTAGTGGTTCAGTAGGATTTCGGCGAGGACGAAGAAGACGCGTCTCTGGCCTGTTTTGTATTTGAAGAAGTTGTCCTGCGGCTCTTCAACGTCTCCCTGTCTTCTGTCCGAGTTGTACTGCGACACTGGTGGAGGTGCGGGGCACTGACCGCGCCTGATGCTCGGGAGTCCTTCTGGGAGCCGTTCTTCTAGCCCGGACGCGTTATCACCAGTTACAACACCCGAGCATCGCTTTTGTCGTCGACTGCTAGGCCTTGCCCCGGAGTTCTCCCCTCTTCAACCACCTCTCTCTAGGAGCGCCACACATCTCGCGATGGCCGAAACCAGCCGAACGCAAGCACCCCAAAGTAGCCAGTTTTCCAGTCCACAGCAAGTAACCGTTCTGCATTCTCTGGTTCCCGATCGTTATCGCGGAGCAGTCTACGAAGACATTGAAGACTGGCTTGACAAATATGAGCGCGTCGCACAGATTAATCAGTGGACTGAGCAGCAAAAGCTCTCCCACGCCTATTTCGCCCTTAACGACAGCGGCCGTACTTGGTACGAAAACCGCGAAGCTAGCCTAACGACATGGAACGACTTCCGTCAGAAAATCAGATACTTTTGCGAGTGCCGACCGACGCGACCGTGCCCAGCAGATGATGGAGCTACGGGTACAACAACCTAATGAGTCGGTCACAATGCTCGCCGAGGACATGGCCTGCCTCTTTCGTAGAGCCGAGCCGAACATGACTGAAGAAAGAAAGTTGCGCTACCTCATGCGAGGTGTAAAGGGGGCAGTTGTTCGCGGGACTTGTGCGGAATCCACCTGTCACAGTCGCTGACTTTATCAAAGAGGCTACGGCTGTTGAGCAGGCCCTTCATCAGAGATGGAGACAGTACGATCGACTGTCCACCAGCACCACAATCAATGCCGCCGCAGTGACTGGCGAGTATCAGAACCCCTTGCGGGAATTGATCAGAGAACTCGTTGGAGAAGAAATTCAATAGATTCTGACACCGACAGTGGATAGACCCGCAGCGTCAATCGCCGGAGTGGTGCGTGAGGAAATCAGGCAGGTGTCACTGGCAGCCGATCTTCTAGGTCACCGGCGTCCCATGACCTACGCAGCCGCTGTGCGATGTCCACCACCCGTTACAACCACACCGTCTTACCACCAGCCTCCGACAGTCGCTCCTTGGTCGCCACCGCAAGAGGAGGCTTCGAGGCGCGCACCCATCACGCAGCTACAGTCATACCACCAGCCGCCGTTCACAGCGCCTTGTTCAACGCCGCAAAACGACACTGTGGGACGGCCGCAATTTTGGAGAACCGACGCATGGCGCACCGTCGATAGGCGCCCACTCTGTTTTCATTGCGGAGGCGCCGGCCACATTTCGCGCCATTGCGGGCATCGCGACACATCCTTTCGACCTTTTCGTCCGTGGTCCTATGGTTGACGTGCAAATGACGACTTCATGCTACGCCGCGACGAAACAGCTTTTCAGGGACCTGCAATAGCGCGCCCGAATGACGAATCTGTGCCGCATGTTCAGTCCGATTTCGGCCCTCGGTCGCGCTCTCCAACCCCTCCACGTCAGATGCCTTCCCCTACTGGACGTACTTTTGCTGACCTCCGAAGACGAAGGTCGCCAAGCCCACGCCGGGGAAACTGAAGTCGGCGGCCTCTGGGGGTAAGGTTGCAGGCCCATCGCAAGACAATAAAAAGCCCCCGACACTCTCGCCGCAGAACGACGTGAAGCCGATAAACCCCGACACCGAAGAAATTGTTAGCGCCGACATTGATGTTTTGACGGATGGACAGCCGGTGACAGCGTTAGTCAACACTGGTGCCGACTTCTGTATAATGAGTCAGGAACTCGTCCTCCGTCTGAAGATAGTAAAGACGCCATGGACGGGACCCCATATAAGGACGGCAGGCGGGCAATTACTGATGCCTATTTGAATATGTACTGCTAAAATTAGCATCCGGGATTCTTTCGTGGCCACTTCTATCATTCTTCCTGTGTGCTGTAAAGATTTGGTTATTGGAATGGATTTCGTGAAAGAATATGGCAGCGTAATTAAAATTCCGGGCCACCATGGTGACGTTTTATAAGAGCCCAGGTTTAGTCCATTGCTTATCACCGCAACGCAACTCCTTTCGTCTAGCAGAAGACGACGTCGTCATCCCACTTCGATCATCCACTCTTGTTACGGTTGCATGTGACGCACCGTTTCACTGCGAGGGAGTTGCCGACCAAATAACAGCGTTGTTGCTTACTCACGGTATCTCGGTTGCACGAGGCATCGTAAATGTAACCGACGGGCGCACTAACTTGTTACTAACCAATTTTACCACAGAGCGACGGTACCTTCGAAAGGGCACGGCTGTTGCTTACTTTGATGGTGCTGCGGATGTTCTAGGCTGCTGTTCGCTACTCGAAGAAGCACCTACGCCAGACCCAGCTTGTGCACTCGATGTCAGCACTGCTTTGTCGCAGCACGAACGAGAGCGGCTTCTCACGCTATTGTTGAAGTTCAATGACTGCTTTGCGTCGACGTCCAGCGTCGTACGGTCGCCTCTAACAAAGCATCGGATAATTACAGGGGATACTGCAAGACCAATACACCAAAATCCTTATCGTGTGGCTCCCAGAGAACGTGAAGCCATACCACAAGTGACAAAAATGCTGGAAGACGACGTGATTCAACCATTAATGAGTCCCTGGGCATCTCCTGTAGTTCTAGTTAAGAAAAAAGACGGGAGCTTGCGTTTCTGCGTGGACTACCGAAAACTAAATCAAGTGACAAAGAAAGACGTGTACCCACTTTCCCGTATACATAATTCACTCGACAGGCTTCGTCACGCGCGTTACTTCTCTTCAATGGACTGAAAAAACTGATACTGGCAAATCGAGGTAGATCCGAGAGACCCTGAAAAAACTGCTTTTGTGACGCCAGAGGGCTTTACGAATTTAAAGTCTTGCCTTTCTGCTTGTGCTCTGCCCCTGCTACATTCCAACGGCTCATGGACACTGTGCTTTCGGGTCTGAAGTTGAAAACCTGCTTAGTGGGCCTAGACGACGTCATCGTGTTCTCCGCAACTTTTGAAGAACACCTCCAACGGCTTGAAGCGGTTCTGCCGTCCATCCGGTCCGTCGGCCTCACCCTGAAGCGAGAGAAGTGCCACTTTGGCTTCGGGGAACTACAGTTTCTCGGTCACGTCGTCAGCCACGCAGGTGTTCGCTCAGATCCTGAGAAAATTGCGGCCGTAGCACAGTTTCCAGTACCAACCGATAAAAAGGCTGTCAGGCGCTTTCTGGGCCTCTGTGCCTATTACCGGCGGTTTATTGCGGACTTTGCTCGCATTGCGTCGCTGTTAACTCGCCTGACGAGAGACGACGTTGCTTTTGTATGGGGCGATGAAGAACAAGGCGCATTCACCGACTTGCGGGAACGTCTCCAGGCACCTCCAGTGCTTGCTCACTTTGATGAGACCGCTCCTACATTGCTCCACACTGATGCCAGCAATGTTGGCTTGGGTGCTGTTCTTGTGCAGTGGAAGGAGGGCACAGAAAGAGTACTTGCCTATGCAAACAGAACACTCTCACGCACAGACGCTAATTACTCCACAACTGAGAAGGAATGCCTCGCCGTAGTATGGGCTGTTATGAAATTTCGGCAATATTTGTATGGCCGCCACTTCACAGTTATCAGCGACCATCATTCACTGTGTTTGTTGACAAACCTTAAAGACACTTCGGGATGACTGGTGCGTTGGAGCCCACGGATGCAAGAGATTGACATGACTGTCATGTACAAGTCGGGAAAACGACATATGGATGCTGACTGCCTGTCTCGATCACCGACAGAGTCATCTGCTCCACCCGAAGAAGTCTCGGCATTTCTTTGTGTTCTGGACACATCCACCATCGCCCAACAACAACGGGATGACCCTGAGTTGCTTGAGCTCATCAATTACTTAGAGGGCAGATCTGCGAAACCGCCTAGAGTTTTCGCAAGAGGCCTGTTGTCGTTTTGTTTGCGAGCCAAAATCCTCTACAAAAGAAACTTTTCTTCAACCGGGCCCTCCTATCTGCTCGCCATTCCTGCAGCTCTTCATACGGAAGTACTTCAAGCCTGTCACGCGGTGACTTCTGGTCACTTAGGCTACACTAGAACATTGGCCAGAGTGCAGCAGAGGTACTACTGGCCGAGACTTAACACCACCGTGAAACATCACGTCCGCACTTGCCTCGACTGCCAGAGGCGCAAGTGGCGTCCGCCGAAACCAGCCGGTCTCCTGCAACCCGTCCAGGTCCCTCGAAGACCATTTGACCAAATCGGAATGGATATATTGGGTCCGCTTCCTACTTCTACTGCGGGGAATCGCTTTGTTCTCGTAGCAACCGACTATCTCACACGTTACGCTGAAACAAAGGCAATCCAGAGAAGCATAGCGGCAGAGGTGGCGCGCTTTTTCAATGAGCACATTTGCGACGCGGCGCACCAACCGTCGTAATAACAGACCGATAAACCGCATTTACGGCTGCGCTTTTAGATCACGTCTTGCTGCTAAGTGGAACGGCGCATCGGAAATCAACCGTCTACCATCCACAAACCAACGGATTAACGGAACGCCTAAACAAGACAATTGAAGAGATGCTCTCCATGTACGTGGAAGTTGAACATAAAAATTGAGGCGACATCCTACCGTATATCACCTTTGCATATAACACGGCGAAACAAGAGACGACGCGCATGACTCCGCTCACCCTTGTTCACGGGCGGGATGTACAAGCGATGTTGGACGCAATGCTTCCACATGACTTTGACGACCCTTATATGCCGCTGAGTTTACCCTACGCGCAGAAGAGGCTCGGCAATTCGCGCGCTTGCGAATCTGTCAGCAGCTAGACTACGACGCAGGGCGCTATGATCTTCACCGTCGAATAGTAATCTGATATCGGCGACAGAGTGTGGGTTTGGACACCCATACGAAAACGAGGCCTCTCCGTGAAGCTGTTAAGGCGATACTTCAGACCATATCGAGTATTGCGCCGACTCAGTGACGTCACGTACGAGGTCGACCCCGATAGTCCCAATTGTACGGGGCGCCACACGCACCGTCCTCAACTTGTGCACGTTGTCCGCATGAAGCCGTGCGGGAGCGAATAGCTATGCGAGAGACCCTTAATTCCGCAAGTGACACGTCTGGCCTAGCATCGGGACGATGCTCTCTTAGGGAGGGACGAATGACGCGTGTATTCTCCTATGCCGACGACAACGAAGATAGGGACATTAACGGACTTAGTCTAGTGGGTCAGTACGATTTCGGCGAGGACGAAGAAGACGTGTCTCTGGCCTGTTTTGTATTTGAAGAAGTTGTCCTGCGGCTCTTGGACGTCTCCCTGTCTACAGTCCGCGTTGTACTGCGACAATATATATATATATATAGTCACCCAGCTATTACAACTAAAACAGTTTGCCAAAAAACGTCGGCCTTTAGCGATGGCTGGTCCTCGGAGAGCCCGCGCGCAACCACGAACTTCGTCGTTCTCGCCTTAAGGGTCCGGTGTCAACACGTGCAAACTTACTACGCGTCATTACTCCCCTCTCAAAAGCGACCGGTCCGGTCGCTTCAAGGGCAGCGGGCGCGCACTATGGACAAGAGTGCCAACATGAAAAGACAAAAAAAGAACATAGAGCCATGTACACAATGGTGAAGCGGTTTGTGAGGGTTGCTTAGCCCTGGCGTGCGTAGTACGGCTTCATCCGTACTACGTGGACTACTTCAGCACGGGGACGGCGTCGGTTCGAACCAGGATCAGAGCTTTGAGGCACCACCTCGTAGTTCACATCACTGAGGCGGCGTACAACTTCGTAGGGGCCGAAGTAGCGGCGCAACAATTTCTCTCATAGCCCACGGTGTCGGATAGGTGTCGACACCCACACGCGGTCGCCTGGTAAGTACTGGACATTCCGTCGGGTCCGGTTGTAACGGTAGGCGTCGGTATTCTGCTGCGTGCGGATGCGATTCCGAACAAGCTGGCGAGCTTCCTCTGCTTTCTCGACGAAATCTTCAGTGGTGTCATTCCTTGTGGTTCCGTGGTCTACCGGGAGCATGACGTCTAAGGGGGTTGTAACGCGACGTCCGTAAACAAGCGCGAATGGTGTAAACTAGGTAGTGTCCTGCACAGCGGTATTGTAAGCAAACGTGACGTGTGACAAAATTTCATCCCATGTTTTGTGTTCCACATCAATGTACATGGAGAGCATGTCGGCTAATGTTCTGTTTAGGCGCTCTGTTAAGCCGTTAGTTTGGGCATGATAGGCTGTGGTCTTTCGGTGGTCGGTGTGCGTCAGCGTGACGACTTGTTGCAATAACTCCGCTGTACACGCTGCACCGCGGTCAGTAATGAGTACAGCGGGTGCACCGTAGCCAAGCACGATGTTGTGGACGAAGAAGCTGGCGACTTTAGCAGCAGTTCCCCGCGGCACAGCTTTCATCTCCGCATAGCGAGTTAGAGTCAGTTGCCACGATTATCCACTTATTTTGCAAGGAGGACGTGGGGAACAGCCCAAGAAGGTCCATTCCCACTTGCTGAAACGGCGCCGTAAGCGGATCCAAAGGCTGAAGGAGGCCGGCAGGCTTGACGGGTGGAACTTTACGCCTCTGACTAACACGGCATGTTCGCACATAGCGCTGAACCGACGAAAATAGGTGTGGCCAATAGTATTTTTGCCGTATGCGCGCTAATGTCCTCGCGAAGCCTAAGTGGCCGGCACAGGGATCGTCGTAACACGCCTGTAAAACTTCGTCGCGCAGTGCCGTCGGAACGACGTGAAGAAACGTTTCCTGGCTGTTCTCGAAATTTTTCTTGTACAGGACATCGTTTCGCAGCCAGTACGACGTCAATCCTCATGAAAGTGGGTGTGGGACAACAATGTCAGCTCCCTCGAGATATCGTATGACTGGAAGCATCTCAGAGTCTGCAGGCTGATAGTCAGCCATGCGCACCACGTCGACGACACCAAGAAACGCCAAATCTAGCTCCAAGTCGGAGGATGTCAAGGGAATAGGAGAACGTTACAAGTAGTGGGCGTCGCTATGCTTATGGCCGGATCTGTAGACAGCAGTTATGTCGTATTCCTGGAGGCGGAGGCTCCAACGGGCGAGGAGACCTGACGGGTCTCGTAGATTCGCAAGCCAGCAAAGCGAGTGATGATCACTGATCGCTCGAAATGGCCGGCCGTATAACTAGGGTCGGAACTTACTGATGGCCCATACGACTGCTAAGCATTCTTTTTCGGCCGTCGAATAATTAGCTTCTGCATTTGTCAGAATACGACTCAAGTACGCAATTACACGTTCTGCTCCATCTTGCCATTGAACCAGAATGGCCCCGAGTCCTACGTTGCTGGTGTCATTGTGTATTTCAGTTGCCGCGGTGTCATCAAAATGCGCCAGCACTGGAGCAGATTGAAGGCGTTTACGCAATTTGGTGAAGGCCTGCTCTTGGTCTTCCGTCCACGCAAAGGGCACATCTTGTCGCGTCAATCTCGTGAGCGGTTCAGCAATCCTTGAGAAGCCTTCAACGAAACGACGGTAGTAAGCGCAGAGGTCCAGGAACCGCTGAACAGCCTTTTTGTCTTCAAGACGGGGAAACTCGGCAACGGCAGCGAGTTTTTCCGGGTCTGGTCGTACTCCTTGGGAGCTGACCACATGGCCCAGTTACTTGAGTTCTTGGAAGCCAAAGTAACATTTTTCTGGCCTGATAGTGAGGTTGGCCTTGCGTATTGCGGTTAGGACAGTTCGTAGCCGGGTGAGATGTTCGCCGAACGTGCTGGAAAACATAACAACGTCGTCTAGGTACACTAGACACGTCTGCCACTTTAGTCCAACGAGTACAGTGTCCATCATTCGTTGGAACGTAGCAGGAGCGGAACAGAGACCGAAAGGCAGCTCCTTAAATTCGTACAGCCCATCGGGAGTCACGAAGGCGGTTTTTTCACGGTCACGCTCGTCCACTTCGATTTGCCAGTAGCCTGACTTTAGGTCTAACGAAGTAAAGAACTGAGCATGACGCAGACGGTCCAAAGCGTCATCGATCCGTGGCAGGGGATAAACGTCGCGTTTGGTGACTCGATTAAGCCGTCTGTAGTCAACGCAGAAGCGGAGAGTGTTGTATTTCTTTTTTACTAGTACGACAGGCGATGCCCACGGACTTGTCGATGGCTGGATGACGTCATCATTTAGCATTTCTTGAACTTGACGAATAACCGCATCCCGCTCCATAGGTGACACGCGATACCGATGCTGACGAACAGGCCGCACCGACTCCTCTGTAACGATCCGGTGTTGCGTAACGGAAGTGCGCTGGACTATGAATTCCGTGGAAAAACAGCCGGAGAATTCTGTCAGTAGGCCCAGCAGCTGATCCTTCTGTACATCTGCTAAGTCAGCATTAATGCGCACGCGGGTATTCAGGCTGGCGTGAGTTGTTGCATCCGGTGAAGCCACTTGTAACGTGCCGATATCGGAGAAGTCAGCAATGTCGTTCAGGAATGCCACTGCTGTACCTTGAGGGACGTGTCGATACTCATGGCTGCAATTTGTCAACAAAACTTGCGAGCACTTATGCTGTATTCCAACAAGGCCCCGGGCGATGCAGATGTGTCTTTCGAGCAGCAGCCGGATATTTGCCTCGGCAATACCCTCATAGCCGTCGAATGCGTCGCAGGAGACGAGGGTCAATACGCTGCTCCTTTGCGGCACCGTGATGTTCTCGTCAACAATCATCGAGGCGTTGACATACGTGTCGTCAGTGCGGCTCCCTGCTAAGGCCTGCGCCGTCGAAAACGTTACCCGCGACTGTTGTAAGTTAATCACAGCTCCATTAGCCTGCAGAAAGTCCATTCCCAGAATTAGGTCCCTTGCACAGCTTAGGAGGATAACGAAATCTCCGAGGTACGTAAGCCCACGAATGCTCACTCGCGCTGTGCATCTTCCTACGGGGGTTAGCAGATGGCCTCCTGCAGTTCGAATCTGCGACCCAGTCCACTCGGTAGAAACTTTCTTCAGCTTGCAGGCAAGGTCCACGCTCATAACTGAGGTGTCCGCTCCAGTGTCGATTAACGCGGTTATTTCTACGTTTATGGTGACGGGAATGTTCGACGTTACTACCCCTCGTAAGGTGTTCGACTCCGTCTGTACGTCTGCGTCGTTCTGTTTTCGTCGTTGTCGTCGTAGTGGAGGATATTGCCTACGGTCGTCGTCAGCGGCCTCACCTCCGGAGGTCGCTGACCTTTTTCCCGACCCGCCGGGCTAGGCGAGCGGCGTCTCAGAGCGCCGTGAGTAAAGGCTTGGCTTGGTGATTGTGATCTGTAACGAGAAGAAGACGACGAATGGGGCTCCGGCCATCGCTGATCAACATTGCGACGATTTGCGACGAAACTCTATTTCCGGCCGCCGCTCACCAGGTCGTGGACGAGGTGCATTCGGCGAGAATCCACGGAGCCCCACATGACGATAAGGACACATTCTGTAGATGTGTCCCGCTTCGCCACAATGAAAACAAAGGGGCTTGTAGTCTGTGGTGCTCCAGGCGTCGCTCTTCCTAGTCCTTGCTTGGGCGATGTGCGGTGGGCTGCGAGGCGGCCTGGAGCTTAGGTCCATTTGTTGAGTGGGGTGTACCATGCTGCACGCACTTGAGGGCGGCGGACGGCGTACTGCTTCAGCGTAACTAATTTAGGCGTGCGGTCCCTGCTTTGGTGCCTCGTACTGTCCAGGCACATGGACGGCCTGTCAGAACTCGGCGTGCACCATTTCCGCAATGGAACGTTGTTCCACAGAGGCAGTGGTCGTCTGTATCTTCTGCAGTTCCTCCTTGACGACAACCCTGATGAGTTCTCGCAAGGCGCCAACGTCGTTACCGAGAGTAACGGCAGAGAGCTCTCTTGAAATCACGGCGCCGCGGTTGTTCTGCCTGGCCCGCTGTTGAAGGGCCTTTTCCATAGTAGTGGCTTCGTCATGAAACTCTGTAAGTGTCATCGGCGGATTTCGAATGAGGCCAGCAAAGATTTCCTCTTTGACGCCGCGCATGAGATGGCGCACCTTCTTTGTTTCAGTCATAGAAGTGTCCGCACGTCTGAAAAGCCGATTCATGCCTTCTACGTACGCCGTCCCTCGCTCATTCGGGCCTTGAATTCTTGCCCCCAACGCGAACTCCGCCATCTCCTTCCTGTCCGCCCTGGCGAAGGCATTGAGGAACTGTCTACGAAATCCTTCCCATGACGTCAGTGTCACCTCGTGGTTCTCAAACCATGTTTTCGTAGAATCCTCAAGAGCGAGGTACACGTAGCGTAGCTTACGCTCGTGGTTCCAGTCGGTGAGGTTGGCAACCCGGTCAATATGGTAAAGCGAGTCGTCGGCGTCCTCTGAAGCACTTCCGTGGAACAGATTCGGCATCCGGATGTGATTGACGGCAACGTGCGATGCTGGAGGAGTGGCAGGAGGTGGTTGGTTCGTAATTCTAGTTCATTCGGGTAGCAGACCGTGCTGTGGCTGAAGTCCTTGGAGACGTCGGCTGGTACGTACGTGCACAGGGGTAAGCTCGGTTGAACAACTCGCCGGGCTTAGGTCTGGGGTATGCTCCGGAGATCTTAACATCGACCGTACCCCGCACCTCCACCAGAAATGGCACCCAGCTATTACAACTAAAACAGTTTGGCAAAGTACAGATTGGCAAAAACGTTTGCCTTTAGCGATGGCTGGTCCTCGGAGAGCCCGCGCTCAACCACAAACTTCGTCGTTCTCGCCTTAAGAGTCCCGTGTCCACACGTGCAAACTTATTTCGCGTCAATATATATATATATATATATATATATATATATATATATATATATATGGCAATTATGTTGTAGATATATGTCAGTTTTAAATGTAGCTCATCGGACATACCATAATTCTGGTCCTAGAGCTGGATTATGCATGGAGGCGGACATTACTTCCGCGAGACGTCGAAACACATAATAAACTCATTAACAAACATTCTGTAATTCCTTTAAAGTACTTTACGGCACATATTGGAATATTGGAATTCACAACTAGTAGAACGTGACTTTGCAGTGCGTATCCACAAGGAGTGTATTTCCAGGTTGACGCCAGTTTAGAGATGTCATCCTGCTGCAACAAGCCGAAACGGCATTATTGTAGAGGAATTGGCGTCCCGAAACAGCGCCAATCATACCAACACTTCTTGTCGTCTGCTACTGGCTTCGTACGGCCACATTGCTGCAATGCCCGCCAGTATCTTCTTGCGCCAGATCTCCTGTGCCAGCACAAGGTCAACTAGCACGTGTTCACCTATTGGAGTGCCCAGTCCGCCTCACTTCTCAGCCTGACATCAGGGGTGCACGACATGCCACCACTGCGGCACACGAGGACGCCACTCCCGGTTTCACAGACGCCACCAGCGGGCCGCACAACCCTGCTACTTTGAGCGCGATGCGCTTTCTCTTCGGTCACACAACTGATGCTTTGATAATCCTTTCTCGCACTGATTTCCACCTCCGGCTGACTTCTCCAACACTACACCGAGTCCACACACCTCGAGACGCCGCTTCCCATGGTCATTCCAACCCTCGGTTTCTCCTCTATGCCCGGCTTCCCAGGTCACTGTTGAGCACACGGAAAACTATGTAATGCAGTTTTTGGAGAGAAACTGCAGGTTCTCGAAGTGTTAACGTTCCTCCTGAGTTCCCATCAAACATCTTATTGGCGTCTGTGGAAAGTGTGTGGACACTGGCTATGCTTGACGCAAGAGCTACAATTTCTGTTATGCGTGCCGACTTCTGCATTCACATGAAAAAAGTGAAAGCATATTACAACGGACCAATTCTAATTGGAGCTGATGACGCAAGTATTCAACCGTCCGCACAATCTACTGCATGTGTCGTCACTGACGGAGTCCAACACCTCATTCACCTTGCGAAAAATTCTCATGCGCTCATGAACTAGTATTAGATTCCTTTAATTTCTTGGCGTCGACGCATCGTAGAAATGACCAATACCGACCAATCTAATAGTGTTGACAAAGCACGATTGCCCTTCTTCATGGCTGCCGATTCTGTGTTCCGCTCCAGGCCACGAGCAACTCATTATACCCTCTCGTCCACCGACGTCAATAATGGCGATGTGTTTCGCACTCCTTGCGACTGTTGTCATTCCCGTGAAGTTTTCTTGGCTTCAAGCCTGGTGCGGCTCAAAGATGGTTTTGCGTCCATCGCCGCTGAAAATACAACCCAGATGCTATTCTTATACGTTAAGGCATCAGTGTAATTTGCTTTTCGGACACTCAACTAGCTTCCCTTTTCCCAGTTGACGCATCCCACGCTCTCCCTCGGCCGGACAAATCTGGTGCTCCACCTGTCTTCGGTACCGCAATAAGTCGAAAACCTAATACTTCACAGACTCCAGCATTGCTACATTTGCTCACGAAGCACCGGGCCCACCAATTCGTCCTTATCCGGAAAGAATTCTCCCGCATCCCATCTAATGGACACTGATAGGCGGACTCTTGTGCGCCGTCATCCCTGCCACTTTCGCCTAATCACCGAGGAGGACATTACTGACGTGCTCGAAAGAATACGCACCTCTGCAAGTTTTTGGTCATGGCCCATCGTTTTAATAAAGAAAAAAGCTGGATCACTGCACATTTGTGTTGATTACCGCACGCTTAAATAAGTTCACCCGCAAGGATGTCGATCTGATGCCACATACTAATGACACGCTTGCCCATTTGCAAAGGCCGCAATAGTTCTTCAGCCTCAATCTTCGTTCAGTCCATAGGTCTATCGGCACACAGCTGATAAAAACCTTCTTTTCTATTCCTGATGGCTTATACGAGTAAAACGTCATGTCATGCCTTTCGGCTTAAGCAATGCTTCCGCTACGTTTGAAAAAATATGATTGACACTGTTCTTCGAGGCCTGAACTGGAAAACCTGCCTAAGTTATTTCGACCACATTGTCGTCGTTTGATCTACGTTCGCTGTCCATTTGCAGAGTGTCGACGAAGTGCTAACGTGTCTTGCAATGCTGGTCTTCCGCTCAACACAAAGTGCCACTTCGCTGGCACAACGATTAAATATTTGGGCCACTTTGTTAAGAAATGCCCAAATTAACGCGTATGCATGATGGCGTTCTACGTGCCAAAACCACGATTTGATTATGAGACACGCTGTAGTAGGGGAGTGCGAATGAATTTTGATCATCAGCGGATCTTGAACGTGCCCCCAATGCACAGGACACGGGTGTTATTGCATTTCAGCCCCCTCCAAATTATGCGGCTGCCGCGGCCGGGACACCGTTCCGTGACCTCGGGCTTAGCAGCGCGACACGATAGCTGCTAAGCCACCGCGGCAGGTCAGTGAACTTCATCCGTACAAGACTTATTTATTTATTTGTTTATTTAGTAAATATCTATTTATTTGTACGATACTGCCAGCACCCTTCTTGCAGCCAGAGCACAAGTGGTTAAGAATTCATAACGAACAATATATTAGGTACAAGTATTTACATTTCAGAAGTAAAGAGCAAAAGATGGAGAAAAAAGCATCAGACAACGAACAAAAAGTTTTCAAGCAAATAGTCAAGATCACTTTCACATACGCATCTCAAAAGACTTGCGCGTAACGGACAAAGGCTCAATGATTACTGCACACAACACGGATAAAATTGGAAGTGTGACATGAATTAGTGAACAACAAGCGTGGGGAAAAAGACAAAAAAACATGACGATAGTGAGACTAGAGCGCGCACCACTGATATGACGGAAAGAAATATGATGCAGTAAATGTGATGCATTACACATGGCCAGAATGGCACCTAAAGAAAGTTGAGTCACTTAGCGTACGCTAAAGAGGATGAAGGCGAAAAGCTCCGCGCTCACGAGGCATTCATTACATCACTTTTGCATTTTATTTCGCTGTTACTTCCTATTATATTTTTCTCCCACCAAAGGGCGTGAGTTCGAGTGCGTTAATTATCTCAATGCTAATGGACTGTGCGTTAATTAAGCTCGTCTTAAATAACACCAAAGTTAGTGCGTTCGACTTTCTACCTTCATGATGACGATTGGAATCCCACATGGGGATATCGCCGGTTGGCCCATATAGCCATGTGGCTTCGACTCCCACCAAAGGTCGTAGGTATGAGCACCCTAATTAACTATATCTCAGTTAACTGGGCCGTAATTAGTTTTGCCTTAACGCCACAGAGGGGGGGGGGTCCGGGTCCCACGAACGGTCGTGGGTTCAAGTGCCTTATTGAGGATATATTTGTATAGCACATGAGAGAGACAACGAGGCGTTACTCCAGCACGACAGCGCAAACTAAACTCCTTTTTTATTACTTCGATTCCGAGCCAATTCAGCTCCCATGCCGCGCATGCCATCGTCTGACCTCATCTTCTTTCCTGGAGCGATGGCGTCGATGTCGCTGGCACTACATAGCACCCATTCTAGAGAGCAGCAAGATCTGCGAACTATATCTTCACGTCCATGAAACTCGACGGAGTGAAGGGCCGGGAGCACTGACCGGAATGGAAAAGTCGCAGTAGACTGGCTTCAGTTGATCAAGGGTGAAGTTGTTAGGTTTGCCATGAATATCCATGGTGTATGTGGACTCCCATCTCTCCAGTATGGCAAAGGGTCTTAGGTAGTGTGTTTGCAAATCAGGCCGAAAAGGTCCATAGCGCAGGAGACATGGGTTGCATTTGCAAGGTACGTTGAAACGCAGGGTGATCGTGTTGGAACAGGACGCCGTGGACAGGGTTTTAGGTCCCGGAAGAGGTCGTGAAGAAGGTGCACATATTCGTGAGTACACAGAGCAGCCGAATTTTTTTTGGGTGAAAAGAAGTCGTTGGGCAGACGTCTTGGTGGCTGTGGCCCAACTATGGGGCGGTAGACGTCGATGGCGGTAGTGGTCCAACTATGTCAATGTGCACAATGTCGAAATGATGATCAGGTTGGAGAAACTGGCGTGTGGGGGAACAGGACTGTGTTCGTACACATGCACGAACGCAGTCGTGTAACACATCGGCATTCATACGGCGTTATACGTAGCGCAATAAGGCAAGACGTGTGGCATGTACAATGGGGTGAGCCAGCAGGTGCAGTGTGTCGAAAAGCTGCTTGCTTAACGTGCTGTGGACAAATGGTCTCGGTGTGGCTGCAGAAGTGTCGCAGACGAGTGTGACACCAGGAAGCAGGATATCGACCAAACGCAGTGCTGTTTTCGATAAGCGAAGTTGAATGAGCTAGGAATCATTAGCTTGATGTGCGGCGAGTGTCTGCACATCGAGGAGCGCAGGACGTCCAAGTGGTGTCGCGGCATTCACACGGCTCAAGGTGTCAGCAGGTGCTTTCTGGTCACTGCTGGCATGTCGGATATTGGTGGAAAGTTCTGATATAAACGTTAGATGGAGGATTTCTCGTAGCCTATGTGTCGACGACACTATGCGCATACGTAAAGGGCTTGTGATCCGTGAACATGGTAAAGGATCGGCCCTCGACGATAGGGCGAAAGTTGAGGTAAATTCCAGGCAACTCTGGATTGAGGGAGATTTACCTAAAAAATAGCGTTTGCGTTGAGTGGGAAGGGATGAGGAGCGAGCAGAAAGTTGATATCAACAAGGGACTGAGGCAGGGGTGCCATTTATCCCCATTCCTATTTATGATGCACAAGGTGAGTATGGAAAGGGCGCTAGAAGGAAGCACTATCGGGCTTAATCTCTCACATAAACAGGAAGGTGCAGTAGTAGAGCAGTATATTCCAGGGTTGTTTTATGCCGACAACGTTGTGTTGCTAGCTAACAAGCAAAGTGATATGCAACGTCTAGCTAATATATGTGGACAGGAAGGCGACAAGTTAGCTCTGAAATTTAACGTTAAAAATCAGCTGTTATGGTATTCAAGGAAAACATCGAATAGACAGTGACAATACAGAGCTAGCAAATACCTCGCGTAATAGAACCTACATACATTGGTATATGGCTAAACGAAAGCAATAGATATATGGAAACACAGGAAAAAAATAGCCGTAAACGGCAAGATAAATGCGGGCATAATGAAACACAGAGCACTTTGGGAATACAGTAGGTACGAGGTGCTCCGAGGTATGTGTAAAGGTATATTGGTTCCTGGACTTACATTCGGAAATCAAGTTGTTAGCTTGAAATCAGGGATGCGATCAGGACTCGATGGCAACAAAAGGTCAGTGGGACGCCTCGAATTGAGCGCCGACGGGAAGACTACAAATGAAGCTGTGCAGGGTGATATGCGCTGGACTAGTTTTGAAGATACGGAAGCTCACAGTGAAATTGATTATGAATGACTGAGGAATATGGAAGAAAGTAAATGGGTGGGAAAATGTTTGGTTGTTTCCAGAGGAAAAACACTGATTCACAGCAGAGGAAAAGACCTAGGAAGCTTACCAGGCTGTATGCGAGCCGTATCTTGAGCAACCTGGCAATAAAGAATGCGAAGTGGGAAATCAGAAATGCTGAGATAATCTCATGGGTGGCGTCAATGAAAAAGAAACCTCCTATGAGCAACTACTTAAGAGCAAAATACGAAATAATGAAAGATACATTTTATGATAAGTCAAAGGGAATCTCCTTACTTTTCGCAGTGAGATCAGGATGCCTTAGAAGGCACAGCTATAAAGCGAGATATAAGATGGAAGAAGAAGCATGTGGTTCCTTCGGTAAAGCTAGGGAAACGATGGAGCATGTTATTAGAATGCGAAGATGTCTGCCCAACGGTCGATTTGGGCCCCATTGGACTCTGAAACATTTGCGTTAAGCGAGAGCAGGGGGAAAGTAAACATGTCTGCAATAGAGATTAGTAAGAGGCTATTGGAAGATTGGAAGAAAAGTCCTGAAAGAAGAAACAGCGGAGTCGTACAAAAACAAAGTTCAGAATAGGGGTTCAGAAACTTTGGCTATTGAAATTCATGTTTTTCTCCCTTTTCTTTCTTTTTTAACATACGTAGGACATTAGTCAATAAAATAATAAGAGTTTGGTGGTGTAACCCACCACCCGTTCCGAAGGGGACGATCATAACATCGATCCATTCATTCACATGGTTGTGCCCGTCGAAACCGCTACAGCGCCAATCGCAAAATGGGCACCTCAAGGCTGCACTGGTGTATCGCCGGCGCGTAAGGAGGAAGAGAGGAAACATGCACTCTCGCAGTGACAGAGAGACGCGTATGCGCGCAAGCATCGGTCTCTGCAACAGGGTTGCGCTGCCAGAAGGCGCGGAGGGCCGTTTCGCCACGCACCCGCGTGCCCCAAAATATCTCGCGGCCGAGTGCACATAAATTTGAGGCCGGTCTATGGCTATAGCTACAGAAAATGTATGGCAGCATTTGTCAATGGGAATTAATTTAGCCAATTTTCAGCCCACGGGAACCTCCTCTTTCAGCAATCTTTCCTTATATATTATTACGATATGCTCAGGCGATGCTCAAGAAACGAGCCGCCGCGAGAATGACGACGAAGTTGGTCGGGGCGCTTGGCTCGAGCGAATGTCAGCCTGGCTGCCTGGCTCCAGTGTAAATAGCTTGTAAATAGCCTCTTCTGTCTGTGTCTTTCCACACGCAACAATTTGAAGCAAAGATACTTTGAACGCCATTCTGCGTATCTGTAAAGCAAGGTGTATGGTACATCATGCGGGCACGCAGTCGTTTTTTTATCTAAATTAAGTAAAGCCGCGAATATACCCTCCTTACTTACAGCAAGCTCTCGAAATTCAATATCTGGGCTACTGAAATCGACGAGCTGTGTATTGCTCTCTAGAAAGACAGGTGAAAATTATGTATTGAAAAATTTGTCAATGACGGAGTTATTGGTGACGGTGATGTGGTTGATCGTACTCTTGCTTAATGACTTTACATCCTATAGTGTGCAGGCAGAACTTTCGCAGGTCTGTTCAGAATCTCATTATTCGTGACGAAAACAGGGATAATGATATGATAAGTATATACAGAACTAGGTCCCGCAGTTCGAAATGGGGCCTCCTGGGCATGACGACAAGAATTAGTAACAATAGGGGAAACATGCAAAATTTATCATATTAATGTTTTGAGTCAACAAGGCACAAATGAACAGAAAAGCAGCATTTGAATGCATTACACAGTAACAAGACTTTGGATTAGACATTGAAGAGAAACACAAAGGGAGCTTTCTCAAAATAAAAAAATTGAGAATCCGAATGAAAAAAAAAATGCGGGAAATAAATACAGAAACGCAGTAAAGGTGAAAAATAAGAAAATACTACACCGAAAAAGAGAAGTTGGAGGATGCGAAGACGAGGAGCTGAAATTTTGTATGAAATCTGGGAACATTCCGCAATTTTTGAGGAAATGGTAATGGGTAAAGTGCTTGCTGTAGTTGGTGTAAACGCAGGGTAAAATGAAGGTCATATTGCCTGCAAATCTAGTATTCTCTTTATGAATAAAAGATTTCTTTGGTATGATGGATGATGCATTATTATTGTTTAATGCCTTAAAATAATATGACCAGGTTATATTTGAGGTAAGTCACATGCAAATGAAATGTGAACGTAATAACTGATTTGCGCAAATGCTACGAGATAAAGATGTTTTTCGATCTATAGCTGGATTTGGAATGAATTGCTTCGACGTTAGATGACTGTTATAAGTGTCTCCCTATGAGTCAATATTATAGTTAATTGAATGATGATGATGATCGTTGTTGAGGCTTAATGGCGCAAGGCCCAGGGAAGGCCAAAGAGCGCCAGACAATGGTGTAATGTAGTTGAGTTCGTGGTCAAAATCAGAGTGTATATGTACATGGCTGTTTAGAGACCTAAAATTATTCGCTGTGCAGTGCGTAAAATATATGTTTAGGTAAGGAAGGAAGGGAGGAAAGAGTGCAGAAGGAAAGGCAGGGAGGTTGACCAGTTTAGCTTAACTGGTTTGCTACCTTACACATGGGAGCGGGTTCGGGGGGATGAAAGATGGGGAGAAGAGATAGAGAGAGCACATAACATGGCACACACATCGTTAGTTATAGTCTGTCACTCTTGCGAGGTACGTGACAACACTGTCACAGCCGCTTGTCCAAGCCCGTCTCCTTCATAAACCGAAGTAGTCCCCTCGTCGCCTTCAGCTGCGTTGTCTTCTGTCGGCGATATGTGAAAATAGTTGCAACTGACAATGGTCTATTGTCAAGGTGCGCTAGAACGGACGCCAGGGACTGTCTCTGAACAATATGCTCAGGAGAGTCGCACAGAATGTGTTCCAGCGTCTCCTCGCGAAGACAGGCATTGCAGACGGCGCTGTCGGCCATTCCCATTTCGAAATGAGTGAGATTTCGTGAAGGCCACCCCTAGCCATAAGCGATAAAGCAGGGTGGCCTCACTTCGGCGGAGTCCAGTTGGCATGCAGAGATGCATCAAAGAGGGCAGGTCGTATTGGCAATTGCTCCAGTTTGTCTGGCTGCTTGGTGTGCACCATAGAGAGAGCGTGATCTCCCGTGGAAGCACTCGAAGTGTGCTGGCTGCGTCGGACCGTGAAAGTGGTATGACCTCTTCCTGTGTGTCTTCAAGAGCTGCCCGAGCGGCTTTATCGGCGTCTCCATTTCCTGTGGCGCCGCAATGACTTGGCGGCCACTGAAACACCACGTGATGTCCTTCATGTGCTGTATGGAGTAGGCACCTAAAATCGAACACGAGCTGTTGGAATTAAGTTAGGTAAAATTATGACAATGATATATAGGGTGTACAGTGACAGCTTGGTTAAACTAAAATATATGCAGGGAAGAGATGGTATGCTAAAATGTGTGGTTTTCAGTAGCTATTGCCTCATCAGGGCCTTTCGGGAGCAAAGCCCCGGAAGCGTGCGCTATATAAACGCTAATATCGCTACAGCGACTTCACCAGAGAAGCCGCCCTACGAACTTTTGGGGTTGATAACATGCAACAAGCGGATTTCATTGAAAAAATCTAGTATTGATTTCATGTTGAATAGCGGTTCATTACCCAAAGAACACTGCTCGATGAAGAGGGATAGATTTTGTGTACGCTCGAGGAAAGTGTTCTTTCCTTTGATCGTGCACTTCCCGGCACTCCAGTAGGACATGGATGACAGTCAACCTCTCGCTACACTTAGTACAGATGGGAGGTTCATCGCCAGTCAACAAGTAGTGCGTGTGCCGTACGTGTGTCCTATTCTCAACCGCGTTAGGAGGACATCGGCTGCCCGTGATTTTGGTGTTGATAGCGAAGCGCCTATTTCAAGTTTTATTACGTAAAGGTTGTGAGAGGTTTCAGCCTCCCAAAGGTGTTGCCAATAGCTTCTCAGTTTTCTTCGCAGAAAAGGTTTCAGGTCTATATCTGCGACAGCTATAGGAGCGTTGCGAAGTTTTGTTGCTGTAGATGTATCGAGCTCGTCGGCAAGCACATTCCCCTGAATACTTCTGTGGCCAGGAATCCGGGATATAACTATACGTTGTTCAGCAGCATAAACCGTGCGCCGAAGTGAATAGAGTTCTGTTACTACAGTATTTTTTACTTTTGTGGCGACATTAAAGCATTGACTATGCTTAATAAATCTGTAAATATTATTGCCTTGTTTAATTTTATATGCGTAACATGCTTTACAGCTGACAATAATGCATACGCCTCCGCCGTAAAGATGCTCGTTAACGGGTGCAGGACGTCTGATTCCAAAAATGATTGTCTGACTGCTGCGCAGGACACGCCAGCACGCGACTTCAATGTTTCATGTCGCAGTTGCGTAACAAGGATGTTCAGGGTTTGAAAGCACTTTAAGGAAATACGTAAAACTAGAGTAGAACCTTTGCAGGTTTAGTGACCACTCATTTGACGCCACGTACAGACTTGGTACAGGGCTCGTCGTGAAAGCGCCTGTAGCCAGGCGGATTCCTAAATGATGAACGGCATTCAGTTTCTTTGACGCACTCGGTGCGGCACAGTGATAGACTTCAGCACCATAATCCAAACGGGATAGCATGAGGGCATGAGGGCTTAATGAGGCACTTCCTATCGCTACCTCATGATGTATGCGGCAAAACTTTAAGAACAGTCAGTGTTTTTAAGCATTTATTCTTAATATATTTAATGTGAGATATAAAGGATAGTTTTGAATCAAGTATGACAGCCAAAAATGTGCGATCTGTGTGCAGAGGGACGCGTTGTTCATCGAGTTCAATACCAACATCTGGGACTAGGCCTCTTCTCCTTGTAAAAAGGACGCAGGAGCTTTTGTGCGGATTTAACTTCAACCCCTTTTCACTTTTGCATTTCGACACCCTGTTCACGCCAAGCTGAACTCACAAATTGCGCGATTGCGCGATTTAAAAGTTTTATGCGCGTCATCAACGTATACAGAATAGAACATGGTACGAGGAATTGATTAGTGCAAACAATTCATTTTTACGATAGAAAGAGTGCAGCTTAGTACGCCACCTTGTGGCACTCGCATTTCTTGCAGAAATGGCCTAGAAAGAGCACTTCAAATTGTAACATGGAGTACGCGCTTTGACAAATAGCTTGTTGTAGCGTTAAGCTTGTTTCCGCGAATGCCCACCTCCGGTAAATCTCGCAATATCCCGCAGCGCGACGGCGTGTCGTAGGCTTTTTCCATATGTTCCATATGAACAAGACGAACTGTTTGTGTATAAAGGCATCACGGTTGTGTGACTCTATGCGTATTAGATGGTCGGTTGTAGAGCGACGTTCCCTGAAGCCGCACTGGTAAGGGTCAAGCATCTTGTTAGATACGAGGAAATGTAAGAAACGGCCATTTATAATTTTCTCAAGTAACTTGCAAAGACAACTTGCAAGCGCTATCGGGCGATAACTATTTACACAGGATGGATCTTTACCTTGTTTTAATATCGGAACTACAATACCTTCTCTCCATGTGGAAGGCTTGTATCCAGAAGCCCGAATATTGTTAAAAAGTGCGAGAAGTGTTATTTGTGTATCTTTGTGTAAGTTTTTGACCATGTCGTATACAATCCTGTCAGTTCCGGGTGCTGAGTTCTGACATGCGTTTAGAGAACATTTCAGCTCTGCAACGCTGAAAGGACGGTTATAGGCGTCATTTGGTCTGCATTTCCGATCTTATAGCGTACGTTCAGCTATTTCTGTATATCTAAGGGAGAACCTCGATTAATTAATTGAGCTAGAGACACCCTCGAAGTACTTCCCAAGCGCATCTGCCTGCTCCTCCAAGGTATTGTCTTGATCATCACCAAAGGGACTGGCTGGGTCTGCTGTCCGTTAAGCCTCCTAAGTGCATTTAAACGTTTTCCTCTTGTGTGTAGGAGTTTATGCTTGAAATAAATTTCTCCCGGCTCATTCTCCTTGCCTGTCGTGTTGTCCGGCTTCTGTGCTTAAATTCCACGATAGTTTCCGCAGTTGGTGTTCGACGCAGTATATTCCATGCCTTGTTTTGCGTTTTACGTGTGTGTCTGCAATTGTCATTTCACCATGGAACGCATCGTTTACATGAACGGCCATACGTTTGAGGGATGCATTTTTCTGCTGCACCGATAATAAAAGCTGTACAATACGGTACTGCCTCATCTATAGCAAGATCATTGATAAAATCTTGTGTCCAATAAGTTGATTCATTAACCTGCCTCGAATCAACCGTTTCTAGTTTCCGGCGAGGCATTTGTGGTGAACGGTCATATTGCTCTGCTAGCTTGAGTAATATCGGAAAATGGTCAATCCCTAGTTGAGTTTCCATGACCTCCCATTTCATGTAAGGAATTAATGAAGCGGAGCCAATATCCAGATCAGTACATGAGTGCGAGTTATGCGTTAAGTCAAAATATGTAGGTTCTTTCTTATTAAAGAGGCATGCAGCAGAGCTTGCAAGAAAGTTTTCGATGAGTCGGCCTCGAGTGTCGCAGTGGGCGTTTGATCAATAATAAACGCAGCTGCCTGATCTGCTCAGCTATAGAATATTCATACAAATAGTTTTCTACATTATATTTGACAGATTACTTCTGAACAAGTATATAGAAGAAATGCTCCATGTTGAGTAGAGTTTTGAACAAACAAAAAAAAGTCATTGCCAAATTATATACCTCCTTGCTTGGAGACTGAAAAAAAATAATGCACAGAATACACCATGAAAGAATCTATGTGTACTTTTTACAGCAATGTTCTACAGTTACTTGCCCTACACTCAAAAGTACAATGCGAATGTAAATTTTTTATTTTACTCGGCTAGCTTGAACTTGGCAGACAGGCAGCTGGAAAGCACTTTGCTTGAAGCAAATGGCAACTCGTGGTGTCAAATTCTTTGGCAGAGCACGCGGAAATGAATGAATACAACCGTGAATGGATGAACTCCAGTATAAGTGGCCAGGAAAGAAACTGCGAGCCACGCCTATACCTATGAGGTCCCAAGAGATACCGATTTTTTATTTTACTCGGCTAGCTTGAACTTGGCAGACAGGCAGCTGGAAAGCACTTTGCTTGAAGCAAATAGCAACTCGTGGCGTCAATTTTTTTGGCACAGCACGCGGAAATGAATACTACAACCGTGACTTGATGAACTCCAGTATAAGTGGCCAGGAAAGAAACTGCGAGCCACGCCTATACCTATGAGGTCCCTAGAGATGCCATCAACAGGACACATGCCTATCGAAAATGAAGGAACCCTCTCCCCGTCTTATGTCTGGTGCTTGCGTACCATGCTAGAACGTACTTAAATAGGCACTTCTACTTGTTTGCCCGATTCTGAATGAGGCTCTCGTATGGAAGCCGAAATGCTTAGCTTTTACAGTTTTATTGGTTAGTCTATATATTTCTTTGTCATTGCTCATCCCGACCAGGCAAGCTTCCATTGAACTCTCCATGGCAGAACTTTTGTGCGAAAGCATGCAGGCACTTTTTGTCTAAACCGCGTATTTAGGTAGAAGACATTTTTCTAGGCGCTATACAGAGCATTATTCACAGTATGGCACCAATTTGCTAAGAGTGCAACAAATAATTACACTATAATGAAGAGTAAATATTTCAAGAATTAAGTGCAGGGCAGCTTGAGCTCGAAGAGTGCCTCCTTGTGAAATGTTGGTGAATCCAAGGGAAAGTAAAATGAATTCTTTACATTACAGATGAGTGTCTGCAAAGAACAAGCTTTATCCCACGCCAACTGAAAAAGGGCAATGAAATGGGAAAAAATATATGGCAATATAACAGTGAATGCCCAGCATTCAGCTGTGCTGTCATGGTATGACTTACAACTACTGCACTAAGTTGATTGTTATGATTCAGCAGTTTCCTTTATCACGTTGCCAACTCAAATTACGGTAATGTATAAAGAAGACCAGCTTCCAGCCTGAAGCGAACTTGAACTTGGGACTCACAGTGACATTCTAACATTAAAAAGTTAACGATTTGTTAAAAGCTTGGGGAATTGACCTCTCACACTGTGAATATAAAAATTCAGCAGCTGCCTTAGGAAGCAACAAAAGCTATTGCTTTATGCAAATGTTTTTAGGAGAAATAAGTATGGAATGCAATACACAAGTATTACCAATCGGAGGGAATACAGGCACACATGCAATAGTGTCAGAGGTCCATAAGACTGCATAATCAAAAGACAAAAACGAAACACGTATGGACACCTCATGCATCTCATCGACGTTCCTAGAAAAGCAATATCGCTATAATAATATGGAGCCTATATGGAGTACATCATGCATAATTATTCAAGCCGCCGGATTATATTTAAGAGAGGAGGCTACTTTGGTAAGTTGATTAAATTGAGGGCACTCCAGATCACCAAACGATAAAATTCAAGTGATCTGCTACTAGAAATCCTGAATATGGCACGTGCAGTATAAGACTGCATATTACACAAACGTCCTACATCCTAATCCTACAACTCACTATGTAGCAACAGTTCTGTACCTACCTTTGTGAAAGCAGGCCGATCAGGTGCTTTATCGTTGTGCTCTCCAGCTTCCAGCAGTGCTGCAGGTTGCTGCAGGTTGTAGGGATGCCTCCAGAATCCGTATAGCCTTCCACAGAAACAAATGTTTATTTATTTGAAGGTGAAGGTGGACACTTGTGATTTACCAATGTCATGTGGCATGGGAAAAAGAACCTCACCCAGGTAACTACATAAATATGCGTCTGGTCGTGCAAATGGTTCTTCGTTATATCTCAGGAAGTTAAAGTGCTATTTTGTACCATGACATCAGCAGCAAAAGTCAGACTACCAGTACAATCTTCCCCGAAACTCATATATGCAGTAAAATATGGAGCATTGGTTTAAGAAATGAATGTTGAGCACATGCAAAACAACATGGAACTTAGGCCACTATTTCGTAGCGATGCTCCTCCCTTTTCGTTAGTTGTGTGACCGAAACCCCGGCCCGTATTTTACGTACTCGAATAGCCATCCATTATTGTTGGTCGATAAGTGGCATAGAATCGAGCGGGAAGTATCGCTAGAAAATCCCAGTCTTTAATTTAGTATGCAGTGTCTTAATATGAATGCAAGAACTGACAACCTATGCTTAAAATCACGCACACACACACACACACACACCTATATATATATATACATATAATATAACACTCACAGGGTTCTACTAGCACACACATATACCCAAGAAAGTTGATGGGAAAACAGCGCCGCGGTAGCTCGCATCGCATGCAAATTCGAAGGTTGTGGGTTCGGTTCCCACCTGCGGCAAGTTATTTTTTCATCCAGTTTAATTTCGCTATTTCATTTATTAAGCAGAAGTAATTTCCCCTACGTTGTCCTTGGTGTCGGTGTTTGTGGGCTTCTTATGATATGACTATATAAATATATATATATATATATATATATATATATATATATATATATGTAAAGGCGCAGCGGTGGCGCAGAGGTAGAGCATCGGCCTCGTGTGCAAGAGGACTGTTGCTCGAATCCAGGTGCCCAGCATTTCATCACCGGATAAAAAATATCCGCGTGTTGATAAAATTGCATAAAGAGGCCTGGAGTGTAGCGTGATCCCACGGACCAGAACCGGTAACGCACACCGTCAACAGAGCAGGATTGGCCACCCTGGAGCAGTACTTGGCCGCAACCACCTATACGAATACAACAATCAAACCTCGGCCCTCAGTCCCCAGCAGCTGCGAAGCAACTGACCACGGCGGCGGTCAGACCTATGACGGAGAAGGGGGTTATAAGAAGGTCTGCGTCGAGACAGGCCATCATAGGAATCTGAATCTGGCAACATTTAACGCTAGAACGTTATCTAGTGAGGCGAGTCTAACAGTGAGTTTGGAGGAACTGACGGGCAGTAAATGGGATATAATAGGGCTCAGTGCTGTTTGGAAGACAAGAGCATATACAGTGCTAAAAAGCAGACACATCCTGTGCAACCCAGGCTTAGCGGAGAGACGACAACTAGGAATCGGATTCATGATTTATAAGGATATAGCTGGTAACATACAGGAATTCTATAGCAGTAACGAGAGGGTGACAGGTCTTGTGAAACCGATTGAGAGGTACAAATTGAAGGTCGTATAGGTCTACGCCCCTACATCTAGTCATGATGACCAGGAGGTCGAAACCTTCGATGAAGACGTGGAATCGGCGATGGGTAAAGTCGAAACAAAATACACTATACTGGTGGGCGACTTCAATGCCAGCGGAGGCAAGAAGCAGGCTTGAGACAAGTCAGTGGGAAAATCTAAAACAGGTTATAGAAATAGCAGGGGAGAGTTATAAGTAGATTTGCAGAACTGAATAATATAAGAATAATGAATATCTTCTCCCTCAAGCGGCATAGCCGAAAGTGGACGTAGAGGAGCCCGAATGGCGAGACTAGAAATTAAATAGACATCATACTCTGCGCTAACCCTGGCATCATACAAGATGTGGACGTGCTTAGCTAGGTGGGATGCAGTTACCATAGAATGGTAAGAACACAAATTAGCCTAGATTTGAGGAGGGAATGGAAGAAACTAGTACATAAAAAGCCGATCAATGAGCTAGCGGTAAGAGGGAAAATAGAGGAATTCCGGATCAAGCTACAGAACAGGTATTCGGCTTTACCTCAGGAAGAGGACCTTAGTGTTGAAGCAATGAACGACAATTTTATGGACATCATTAAGGAGTGTGCAATAGAATGCGACGGTAACTTCTTTAGACAGGATACCAGTAAGCTACAGCAGGAGACGAAAGATCTGACTAAGAAACGCCAATGTATGAAAGCCTTTAACTATCAGCTAGAATAGAACTGGCAGAACTTTCTAAGTTAATCAACAAGCGTAAGACATCTGACATAAGGAATAATATAGATAGAACTGAGCATGGTCTCAGGAACGAAGGAAATCTAAAAGTAGTGACGAAGAAACTAGGAAAAGGCAAGAATCAGATGTATGCATTAAGAAACAAAGACGACAATATCATTAGCAACATGGATAAGATTGTTCAAGTAGCTGAGGAGTTATATAGAGATTTATACAGTACTAGTGGCACCCACGACGATAATGGAAGCAGGAATGTTCTAGAGGAAATTTACATCCCACAAGTCACGGCGGAATAAGTAAAGAAAGCCTTAGGAGCTACGCAAAGCGGGAAGGCAGCTGGGGAGGATCAGGTAACTGCAGGTTTGTTGAAGGATGGTGGGCAGATTGTTCTAGAAAAACTGGCCACCCTCTATACGCAATGCCCCATGACCTCGAGCGTACCGGAATCTTCGAAGAATGCCAACATAATCTTAATCCATAAGAAACGGGACGCCAAAGATGAAAAACTGTAGTCCGATCAGCTTACCGATGAGCCTACAAAGTATTTACTAAGGTAATCGCAAATAGAATCAAGAACACCTCAGAATTCTGTTAACCGAAGGACCAGGCAGGATTTCGTAAAGGCTACTCAAAATGGACTATATTGACACGTGTACTTATATTTATCGGGCGACCACGTTTCGCCGCCTAACAAATGTTATCGCACAGCGCGGGACGCGCCTGCATGTATCCGAAGTTTCTGGAAAGTTATCGATGCTTCCATCAGCTGTCTGTTGGCTTGTGTTGTCGGATTTCATCGCGTGACGCGAAAGGTGTAGAACTTTGTGGAAGGCACGCGGGTCCCAACGATTAGCCTGGAAAATTCGACGACTGCTGTGTAAAAGCCGACGCGCTTGACCCACAGATCAGATTTTCGACGATCGCCGACCGTGTTCGCCGCTATCATTGTGCTATAAGTGTAGCCTGTGTTTGTGGGCACAGGTTCGCCCAATAAAAGTTAGTTTTGTCGTTCACAGTATTGCTACTGTGTTCTTCAACGTCACCACCACGTGACATCTGGTGGAGGTGCTATTTGTTCATGTGCCGGACGCCCCCGACAAGCCGTGATCCGAGCCCGGACCGCAAAAAGAACACCAACGTAGTCCCGGATGATCGAGCAAGCCGCCGTCTTCAACAGCTGCCCCCGGACCACGGACTTCTACCGGAGAAGACCAAGAAGATTGTGACCAAGGCAACCCCAATGGCAGCCCCAGCGTCCCTCTTCGTGCTGCAGCAGCCCAGGGAAACACCGACGTTCCGCGGTTCCACATTTGAGGACCCGGAAAGCTGGCTGGAAACGTATGAGAGGGTCACTACGTTTAACAGCTGGGCAAGTGACGACAAGCTACGACATGTCTATTTCCCATTGGAGGACGCCGCCAGGACGTGGTTCGAGAATCGAGAAGCCACCTTGACGACGTGGGACCTTTCCGAAGCGGCTTCCTGCAAACATTTACAAGCGTCGTGCGAAAAGAGAGCGCAGCTGCCGAATGACATGATCGCTATCGTCACTGAGGAAATGAGCCGCCTTTTCCGCCACGCCGACACAGAAATGTCCGAGGAGAAGAAAGTCCGCCTACTGATGCGTGGTGTAAAGAAGGAACTTTTCGCCAGAATGGTAAGAAGCCCACCGAAGACCGCCGACGAGTTCCATCGTGAGGCGACGAGCGTCGTCGAAATTTCCGGCGAAGACGACGACGTCATCCAAGTAAACAAGGCAGGTCTGCCACTTCAATCCTGCTAACACCGTGTCTATGACGCGCTGGAACGTTGCAGGCGCCGAGCACAGTCCAAATGGCATAACCTTGAACTCACGGAGGCCGTCTGGCGTGATGAATGCGGTCTTCTCGCGATCCCTTTCGTCGACTTCTATTTGCCAGTAGCCAGACTTGAGGTCCATCGACGAGAAGTATTTAGCATTGCAGAGCCGATCCAATACGTCGTCTATCCGTGGGAGGGGGTATACGTCTTTCTTCGCGATTTTGTTCAGTCAACGATAATCGACGCAGAAACGTAGGGTTCCGTCCTTTTTCTTAACTAGAACAACTGGAGACGGCCACCGGCTTTTTGACGGCTGGATGATATCGTCGCGCAGCATTTCGTCGACTTGTTGTCTTATAGCTTCGCGTTCTCGCGTCAAAACTCGGTAAGGGCTCTGGCGGAGTGGTCGAGCGCACTCTTCGGTCATTATGCGATGCTTTGCGACTGGTGTTTGTCGAATCCTCGACGACGTCGAAAAGCAGTCTTTGTATAGTCGAAGCACACTTCTGAGCTGTTGCTGCTTAATTACGAGGATACCTGGATTTATGTCGACGTCTGGCTCGGGAACGACGGTCGTCGGGCTAGATGCGGCAGAATCCGAGAGGACGCTCGTAAAGGTGCGCATGAAGCCGCTACGGAACAGGTCCCATATTGTCATGGTCTACTTCTGGTTCTCAAACAACGTTCTGGCGGCGTCTTCTAAGGCGAGGTATACATGCCGCAGCTTTTCGTTGGAGTCGCAGCTGTTGAAAGTCTCGATTTGTTCGTAGGTCTCCAGCGAGGATTCCGGGTCTTCAGTAGCTGCTCCGTGGAAAGGCGGTGGTTGCCGAGGTTGTTGCAGGAGAACGGGGGACGCTGGGACAGCCATTGGGGTTGTCTTGGCCACGATCTTCTTTGCTGTCTAAGGTAGAGGTGCGTGCTCGAGGGACAGTCCTTGCAGTCTGCGGCTAGCACGCTGCTCTTGGGCGGTGTCGGTTTTGTCCTGGGGCTTCGAGCTTGGATCGCGGCTTTGTGGGTGCGTTCGGTACATGAACGCAAAAGCACCTCCCCCAGATGTCACGTGGTTGTGACTGGGAAGAAAGCAGCCAAACTGAGAAAGAGAAAACTAGCGTTTTATTGGGCGAACTTGTGCCCTCAAACACAGGGTACACTCAAAGAACGGCGACAGCGGCAAACACAGTCGGTGATCGTCGAAAATCTGATCAGCGGGTCCAGTGCGTCGGCTTTTATACAGCAGTCATCGAATGTTCCAGACAAATCGTTGGGACCCGCGTTCCTTCCACAAAGTTCTACGCCATTCGTGTCACGCGACGAAATCAGATAACACAAGGTTCGGCGACAACAGACAGCGGATAGAAGCATCGATAACATTCCAGAAACTTCGGATACATGCAGGCGCGTCCCGCGCTGTGCGATAACATTTGTTAGGCGGCGAAACGTGGTCGCCCGATAACTATAAGTACACGTGTCGATATTAATCTGCAGAAAACTAATGTAATGTTTAACAGTCTCGGAAGAGAACAGCAGTTTGCGATAGGTGGCGAGGCACTGTAAGTGGTAAGGGAATACATATACTTACTACAGGTAGGGACCGTGGATCCGGATCATGAGACTGAAATAATCAGAACAAAAATGGGCTGGTGTGCCTTTGGCAGGCGTTCTCAGATAATGAACAGCAGGTTGCCATTATCCCTAAAAAGAAAAGTATGGAACAGCTGCGTTTTACCATTACTCACCTACGGGGCAGAAACCTGGGGTCTTACGAAAAGAGTTCTACTTAAATTGAGGAAGACACAACGAGCTATGGAATGAAGAACGATTGGTGTAACGTTAAGGGATAAGAAAAAGAGCAGATTGGGTGTGGGAACAAACAGGTGTTTTTGTCATCTTAGTTGAAATCAAGAAAAATAAATGGGCAAGGGCAGGAAATCTAATGAGGTTGGAATATAACAGATGGTCAATAAGGGTTACTTAGTGGATCCGAAGAGAAGGGAAGCGTAGCAGGGGACGTCAGAAAGTTAGGTTGGCGCATGAGATTAAGAAGTTTGCAGAGAAAACATGGCCGCAACTAGCTCATGATCGGGGTAGTTGGAGGAGTACAGGAGGGGCCTTTGTCCTGCGGTGGCGTAGCCAGGCTGATCATATATATATATATATATATATATATTGTAATGAAGTGTATTGAACAGTTAAGGTGGTAGCGTCTGTTCGTAATCGAGAAGGCAGGTCACGCAGAGCAGGAACAGCTGGTTGCCCGAACGGCTCGCGCTCGTGCTAAACACTGGCGATCCGGCTGGCCCACTGGTTCCAGTGCAGGCACGTAACAGACGATCTGGCTGGCCTTGTCCGTGCGCTCTTCTTCATTGCAATTACCCCCGGTGCAAAAGCGGAGCCATCCTGGCGACTTACGACGTGGAGACGAGCGGGTCGTAGAATTGTTTCAGGCGGCGAACGTGAACAACATCCCGTCCACGGCGGCGCTTGTCAGATATCGGTGTAAGCGGCTCTATGACATAGTTGACCGGAGAGGTGTGTTCGACAATGCGGCATGGTCTATCATACTGCGAGAGAAGTTTTGTCGAAAGTCCAGGCGTGGTAGAAGGCACGGACAACAAGAGAAGTGTGCCGGGAGCCAAGTTTGGATTCGTAGCGTCGCCATCACGATTGGCTTTTTGTCGTTATTGGTCGGTGGAGGTGAACTTTCGGGCTAATTGACGGCATTCCTCGGCATATCGGGCGACGGCTGAAACAGGAGCACACTCTGACGTGTCTGGTGTATAAGGCGAAACCGTAGCGATGGTATGGTAAGGATTGCGACCGTAGAGAAGGAAGTAGGAAGAAAATTGAGCAAGCAGAGCTTCAACCACCTGCGACAGAAACACACGGGCTCTATCACTCAGCATCTCCCGAGGTGGGCCATGACGAAGAATGAAACGATGAAGCAGAAAGGATGCAACGTCACTGGTGGTCGCTGAAGGTAGAGCAGCGGTTTCAGCATAGCGTGTAAGGTGATCAACTGCGACAATGATCCATCGTTTGCCAGCGGGTGTTAGCGGTAACGACCCGTACAGGTGAATCCCCACACGGTCGGAGGCACGAGCAGGGCACGGAATCGGCTCTAATAAACCGTGGGCCGGATGAGGCAGAGGCTTGCGGCGGTGGCACTGCGGGCACGAGCGGACAAACTTTTGGACAAAAGTAAACATTGCTCGCCAGTAGTAACGTTGCCGCAGGCGGTCATGCATCTTCAAAACGCCTGCTTGTGCACATTGTGGGTCAGCATGAAAACACGCGCACATGTCGGAACACAAAGTCTTAGGGATAACCAGAAGCCACTTGCGACCATCGGGCTGGTAGTTGTGTCGATACTAGAGGTTATCCCAGACAGCAAAATGGGCAGCCTGGCGACGCAGGGAGTGGGAGATGGGAGATGCAGGCGAGCCAGAAAGGCGATCCAGAAGAGAGGCCACTCAAGGATCATTGCGCTGTTCTGATGCGCAGGTGGCGATGTCGACCGAGGATACCGCCTCAATGGTTGAGAGGGAGGCCGTGTTGGCTGGCAGCGGAGAGCGGGATAGAGCATCAGCGTCAGTGAGGTTGCGACCTGAGTGGTAGATGACGTGTACGTTGTAATCTTAATGCGCAGAGCCCAGTGGGCAAGGCGTCCAGACGGGTCTTTTAAAGAGGATACCCAGCAAAGGGCGTGATAATCAGTAACGACATGGAAAGGCCTGCCATATAAATAAGGGCGAAACTTCCCGAGTTCCCAAACGATGGCCAAGCATTCTTTTTCTGTGACGCTGTAATTACGTTCCGCTTCGGTCAGCGCACGACTGGCGTAAGCAACGACGTACTCTGAGTAGCCAGGCCTGCGCTGCGCAATGACAGCGCCAAGGTCAATACCACTGGCATCGGTATGCACTTCAGTTGGGGCGGTGGGGTCGTAGTGTCGCAGTATAGGCGGAGACGTCAGGAGATAGCGTAAGGTCACGAACGCGATGTCGCAAGCAGGAGACCAGGAGGATAGGTCGTTGGCACCACTTTAGAGTTGCGTCAGAGGTGATATAATTGAGGCAAAATTGCGAACAAGGCGTCTGAAGTAAGAACAGAGGCCGATGAAGGCGCGGAGTTCTTTGAGTGTCTTAGGCTTAGGAAACTCTGCCACAGGAAGTTTTGATGGGTCAGGCCAAATGCTGTCTTGTGATACGACGTGACCTAGAATCATGAGCTTGCGCGCGGCGAACTGGCACTTTTTCAAGTTCAGTTGCAGGCCTGCGTAGGTCAAGGACGTGAACATTAGCCTAAGGCGAAGGAGATGCGTGCTGAAATCAGGGGCGAACGCAACGATGTCGTCGAGGTAGCATAAACACGTACTCAATTTTAGACCACGCAAGATAATCATTCCTTCAAACGTAGCAGGCGCATTGCATAGGCCAAATGGCATCACATTAAATTCGTATAAACCATCTGGAGTAATGAATGCAGTTTTAGGGCGATCAACTGCTGACATCGGGACCTGCCAGTAGCTCGAGCGTAAATCCAACGAAGAAAAGATTTCAGCGCCTTGCAAGCTGTCCAGGGCGTCGTCAATGCGTGGTAGAGGGTAGACGTCTTTTCGCGTTATCTTAATAAGACGGCGATAATCGACGCAGAACCGTATAGAACCATCTTTTTTTGTGACGAGAACCACCGGTGATGCCCAGGGGCTATTGGAAGGTCGAATGACGCCGCGCTGAAGCATGTCGTTCACGTGCTCACTGATCACCTGACGCTCCTTGGCGGATACGCGGTACGGACGCTGCCGCAATGGCGCGTTGGAGCCAGTGTCCACGTGGTGACTGACGGTTGACGTGCGACCCAGAGTAGGCTGAGCGACATCAAAAGAAGAACGGAACTGCGCAAGCAGGTGAAGAAGCTGGGAGCGCTGCTCGGAAGTAAGGTCATCGGCAATGAAAGGTGTGAATAAGTCAGGTTATGGCGGAGCAGAAGTGGAAAGTGCACAGAAGTCAGTGAGCTCTGCATGCGAAGCATCCGGCACGTCGGTTATAAACATGTCATCAACAGGCTGAACTTGGCCAAGTGCTTCTCCGCAAGGAGCCGTCAGTGCTGTAGGAAGCGGATTGCAGACAACGATGGCGCTGAGACTGGCTGAAATGTCAAGCGTTGCGAAAGGGAGGGGAACATCTTTGCGGGTTATAAAGAGTTCCGGGGTGAAGAGGATACTGCCTTCAGAGACAGCGCCACAGAAGACGGGAACAATGGCAGACAAGTACGGCGGTATGGGGATGTCTTCCCGAAGGACTAGCTCAGCGGGAAGAGGAGGGGCGTCGACGAGGGGCACGTTACATAGAGGAGATAATTCGACTTCAGCACGTGCACAATTGATGACGGCGTTATTTCGGGAAAGAAAGTCCCGCTCAAGTATCACGTCGTGAGAGCAGGACTGAAGAACAAAAAACTCGACAATATAAAGAACGCCTTGAATAACAACTCTAGCTGTGCTTGCTGCTGAAGGCTGAACTGGCTGGGCGCTTGCTGTACGAAGAGAAAACCCAGAAAGTAGCGTCGTAACATTTTGTAATGCGCGAGAGAGGCGTTCGTTTAGGACAGACACGGCTGCTCCTGTATCAATTAGCGCAGCGGTAGGGACGCCGTCAACAGTAAGGTCGACAACGTTCGAAGGCGGCAATGGAGGACTTGTACAGATCGATGGCGACGCAGTTCCTACCTCCTGAACTGCGGCGCTTAGTTTTTTCTCTTGCGTGGGTGAAGGGCGCCGATGCATGGGAGATAACGAGCGGCGACGAGGCGAAGGCGAACGACGTGTAAGGACTGGGCGCTCGGCTGGAGGCCTGTTCGACTGCCGTCTAAAATAAGTGTCGTGAAAGGTTGCACGCCGGCGTAGGGAGGCGACTGCATCAACCCATTAGAGTGCAGCATGCGGCGGCGGCAGGGTCGTGCAACATGGCCGGGAATACCGCAGGCATAACATATTGGCCTGTTGTCTTGTGTGCGCCAAGGATTAGCAAACGATGAACGGGATGATGAACGGGTGGTAGGGGCCGTGGATGTAGCGCAACGAGTGGTTGACGAGGAGGCTGCGCCGCGACGGATGCGTAAGTAGGTGGCGCGGCGATAGGGTACTGCATATGCTGCATAGGTAGAGCCTCAGCAACTTGCTCTTCAGTAACCCGCCGGAGCGTAGGGGCGAGCTGCGTAGGAGGCTGTGACGGCAGCGGCTGCAGTTGGGGTGGCTCAGCGAAGGGCAGTAACGAGAGCTGACATGCAATTTCCTCCCGCACGAAAGCTTGGATATGTGTGAGCAGGGGGGAGCGATCAGGGACGACTGTCATGGAAGAGAGGGCCTCGTCAGCCACTGAGGGACGCCTGGTCAAATCGCGGTGCCTCCTCAACTCGTCGTAGCTGTGGCACAAGTTTGAGCTCTGCTACGGTGCGCGGACTCTTGGCGATCAACATTTGGAAAATGTCATCGGCGATGCCCTTCAACACGTGCTTCAATTTCTCATTTTCGGGCATAGAAGCATCCACACGTTTGCATAGGTCGAGAACCTCTTCGATAAAACAGGTGTATCTTTAACCGGGTTATTGCGCTCGCTCTTATAGCCGCCCCTCGGCGCGCAACTTGTGGACGGCGGGGTGACCGAAAACTTCAGCGAAACTGGCCTTGTACGCGGACCAGGGCTGAAAGTCGGCTTCGTGATATTTAAACCATTTGGCGGTATCGTCCCATCGAGTGTGCAAGCTCACCCGTTCATATGTCGACAACCAGTCATTGACGCCCTGCTCATCCGAACCACTGATAATAGCTGGATGGCGTTGCGGGACAGCGCCAGAGCAGGCAATGGAGGGTGGCGGCGACGTCGGCTGGGGAGAGTCAGGCATGACGGGAGGCAGAGTCCGAGACCGGAATCCCAGGGTGTAGGCGTTCTTGAATACCCAGCAGCTCCCACCAATTGTAATGGAGTGCATTGAACAGTTCAGTTGGTAGCGTCTGCTCGTAATCGAGAACGCAGGTCACGCAGAGCAGGAACAGCTGGTAATTGTAATGAAGAAGACGAGCACAAGGACAAGGCCAGCCAGATCGTCTGTTCCGTGCCTGCAGTGGAACCAGTGGGCCAGCCGGATCGCCAGTGCTTAACACGAGCGCGAGCCGGTCGGGCAACCAGCTGTTCCTGCCCTGCGCGACCTGCCTTCTCGATTACGATCAGACGCTGCCAACTGAAGTGTTTTAATACGCTCCACTACAATATATATATATATATATATATATATATATATATATATATATATATATATATATATATATATATATATATATAATAAATCTAGACATTTATGACTTTATATATATATATATGTCTCGTATAAACCGAAACCTCGTTATTGTAATACAGGCATATATCTGAAGCTTAGAAGGACAGAAAGCTGAGCTACTTGGTAAAGATTCATTATGCAAAAAAGAGGTGAGGCGTGCAGACATGAGACAAGAGTGAAGAAGTGGACAACACAACGCCGCCTCGGCGCTCGTGTTGTCCACTTCTCCTAGCGACGTGTACTGTACTTGCGCGATTACCTATATAAAGAAGAATTTCTTGCCCGGAGACTACCGAACCAACGGTAGCTTTCAGTGTTTTCAAATTTGTGTGTCCACTCAGCCATAGCAATCGTGGTGGGCAGCATGCTTCACAGCAAATGCAAGTGCGTGGTAGCATCAGAGGAGGCTTTCGTGAAATTGCTTGCTAAATGTGCACAGCGACGTGCACAGCCTACGCGCAGAAAGCCCTCTGCGCGTAGCTCATCACATGAACAAGAATGCTCACAAGCACCGAATTTGCGTACCTTACAAGACGTAGTCGGCAAACGCTCCTTCGTTTTACAGCTACTGTCGCGCCGACGCTTTTCCGGCGCAAACACCATAGCGCTTCCGATGAACTCCAGCTCCACGAAAGCCCAACCTTCAGCGAAGTATTACATACACTACGATTTGAAGCCCGAGTGCCAGACTTTTCACGAGAGAATGCCTGCAGGTAGCTCGGCAGAACAAAGGCAGCTCGGACGGGCGGCGTAGTAGGACATTTTTGACACTGGCGCATCGCACGAAATACACAGCGAACGATTAGCTCTACACATGTCCGGACGTTCTGCGATGGTTAATGCATAGGATAAGGAACACATTTTGTCTAGGCACTTCTAAAATATAATTCATCTACCGCCTTACTGCAAAGAGCACTTAGGCACAGCCAACGTCGTCGGTGATCCAAAGATGGACAGATGGATGTTATGAGCGTCCCCTTTGGAATGGGGTGGTTGGTTGCGCCACCAAGCACTTGCTAATATGCTGCCTAATGTCCTACCCAGGTTAAAATCGAAAAAAAGACGATGAACTCCCACAACCAAATTTTCTGACCCCTTATTGGGAACTTTGCTTTTGTACGTCTCCTTTTTTTTCTCGTTTCCCCAGCAGTATCTCAGGACAGCAGTACCTCAGCAGCTACAGCATTACCACAGGACATACAAAATGAAACCTAGCGTGATCCTGCTACAGGAGATGCTCACCGAGCACATTAAAATCTGGGGCTATCGTACCCTGGCCAAGCATTCTGGTCGCCATTCTAGTACGGAATAACGTCACTTTCTTTCAGCACGACATCCACATGACGTCTAATAACATCGAATATCTGATGGTAGAGATAGCAGGTAAGGGGAAACGTAGAAAGCCAACGTTCATCCTCAACGCATACAACAGCCCAAAAGAGCACAGGCACAGGTTTCGGGCTTTCCTTACCAAAGCCACGCACCTGGCAGGTAGCAACCCCCTGCTCATGGCGAGAGACTTTAATGCCCCGCATCCGATGTGGGGATACGTGCAGAGTACACCTAAGGGCAAATATCTATGGAAAGACAGCATCGAGGCAGGCCTCGAGCTCATAACCTACCCGACCCAACCAACCAAACGGGGAACTTCCACCAGCAGGGACACCACGCCCGACCTCGCCTTCATTAAGAACATTACTCGAGCGTCGTGGTCTAACACAGAGGTGGATTTAGGCAGCGACCACTACATTCAAAGCGATGACGGTAGACTCGCACCGGACAGAGGAATAGGAATTCAAGCTAGTGGACTGGGACAAGTTCAGAAAGCTGAGGACCGTTAGGTCTGGGGAGGACGCGACCGCATCCCTACACGGGTGGATGACCACCACCGACCTGGAGACTGAGAAGGTGGACAGTAGACTCGCTCACATGCTAGAAGCCAAGCAATCGTTACTGCAAAGATGGAAAGGGCAATGCCTGAACCGTCGGCTACGGAATATTGCGCAGCTAAGCTGGAGCATCGAACCGCACTGCTCGACACTAGCCAGGCAGCAATGGTACGAGATGTGAAACATGACTGACGGGAAGGTACGCAGAGGCGGCTCTTTTAACCTTCTGAAACATCTCTTGGACGGTGCGAACACCAAGACCTTGCAAAGGGACGCGATGAGCAAGCTGCTATACGAGGCACGCAAGCCTGAAACACAGGACGAGCTCGTAAAAAGACTGATGGCCAAGGACCTCCCCGTGGCGGATGCGGCTGCTACCAAGGACGTGGCCTCCCAATACTCGGGTCGACCTTACGTGGAGCTTGATGCCGACTTCACCACGGAAGAGATCATCCAAGCGCTCAGAGTTCTCAAGAGCCGATACGCACTGGGGCCGGATAACATCACCGACCAGGCCCTCCACAATCTGGACGAGAGCGGCGCGCAACAGCTCACTGCGATAGTTAATGACACTTGGCGTTCAGACAAAGCTCCCATAGAATGTGAAGACGGCCAAAACGGTCCTAATACCAAAACCCGGCATACCTCTCAGCATGGACAATCTGTAGCCAATCTCGCTTACGTCGTGCGTGGATAAGACCATGGAGCGTGCGTTGCTTAACCCTATGAAGCCTTACCTGGAAGAGAACGAGATATATCCTCACAGCATCATCGGCTTTCGTCAGGGGCTGGCGACGCAAGACGCTATAAAGCTGGTCAAAGCCAGGTACTATACAGCACAACAAGAAGCGTCAAGGCAATCCTAGGCCTAGACGCAGAAAATGCCTTTGATAACATACGGCACTCCTTCATTCTACAACAAATCTGAACACTCGGGCTTGGTCAACGTCTCCATGACTACATCCGTGACTTCTTGAGAGGAAGGCAGGCCTCGCTACGAGTGGGGTCCCTTCAGTGGGATCCAGTCGCACTGGGCGACAGGGGTACCCCGCAGGGCTCAGTGATATCCCCTACCCTCTTCAACCTGGCCATTATAGGACTGTCCAGGCAACTGACTCCAATCAAGAAGCCCCAACATACCATCTATGAGATGGCGTCACCATATGGGGGGCAAAGGGGAGCGAAGGACGAATCGAACACACTTTACAAAATGCGATACGAACCACTGAGGAGTACCTCAAACCAACAGGCCTGCGGTGCTCGCCGAGGATGTCTGAGCTGCGGCTATATAGACCCAAGAGACGAGGGCCCAAAGCGAAGGGATGGTACAGACGCGCCGACCCATGCATCCGCCTGTACACCGCTAAAGGCAACGCGATTCCGGTGGTTGGTCACATCAAGATGTTGGGCATGACAATAGAGGCGAACGGCTCGAACACCATCGCAGTCGCTAAGCTCACCACGAAGGCCGAGAACGCTACACGCTTACTGAGACGAGTGGCCAACCGGTATCACAGGCTCAAGGACAACCTGCTTAGAGTGGCACTGGCGTACGCAATGAGTTACTTCTTGTACATCGCAGCCATGCACAATTGGTCCAAAGTGGAGAGAGACAAGCTTGAAACGCTCCTGCGTATGGTCGCCAAGAGAATCGTGGGTCTACCCATGCACGCGAGCACGGAGGCGCTGCACGCATTAGGCATGTACAGCACGCTGAGCGAGATTGCGGAGAGACAGGAATGGGTACAGATCATCAGGCTGTCCAGCACTGCGTGCCGGTGGATGCTACGAGAAATTGGCGTCGCGCCTCGGGAGATTGAGTGTAAAAGCCACGGGCGAACACCCGCCCAGAATAACAAGATCAGGGCAGCCCCTCTGCCCAGGAATATGAACCCAGAGCACAACATCGACAGAAGACTTGCTCAAGTCAAAGCACTCCTCCGACAGGCGGCCGCCTCCGGGAAAGCATGCTGCTTTACGGACGCAGCCAAATATCCTGGCCGACGAGCCTATGTAGCAGCGGTGGTGAACAAAGATGGCACGGTCATCAACGCCAGCACGGCCTGCACTCATAGTCCTGAGGTGGCCGAGCAGGCGATCATCAGCATTGCACTCCTAGAAGACAATAGAAGCTTGGTATACTGCGACTCCAAGAGGGCAATTCTGTCCTTCGGAACAGGGACCATATACTCGACCGTCGGTAGAATACTTGGCACTCATAACCTCACCCCACACAACATTAATTGGTTCCCGGCACGCATGGGACCATTTCAGAAGCCACTCCCATCCTCAACGAGACGGCGCACGAGGCCGCACGAGACCTAACTGGCCGTGCGAGCCCGGACTCCCTCTCGGCAGGATTGGAGAGCGAGCGCGATTCCCAAGTCACTTACAATGATGTCATCCAGCGTTATAGGTTAGTCAAGAAAACCATGCCGCTACCGCACAAAGCACTCAATAAAGCATAAGACATCACGTACAGGCGGCTTCAGACGAGCACCTACGCATGCCCGGCCTTCCTGCACAATATCTTTCCGGGCACGCACCTTCACAATGCGTGTCGCTACTGTAAGGATATAGCTCAGATGGTCGGGGGTTGCCCCCTGGCGCCGGGGGCCAGGATCACCAAGGAAGATTGTGACCGAGTTCTAGGCAGCTCAGACCTTGAAGCCCAGCTCTGGGCTGGGCACAGCTCTGAGCACTAGCGATTCTCACCAAACACAAATCACCGGGACAGGCCGTTGAGCTCCTTTGCGTCCCGGCTCACTCGCAAGTGGAAGGCAAGCCACTCGCCGACCACTATGCCCGAGAACTGCCAATCTGGGCCTTGGACGAGCCAGAGCTACCGCACCCCATCACAAGTTACAAAGACATCACCCAAATGTACAGAAGCGGCAGATGTAGGCTTCCCCGTCCGCATCCGCAACTCAGCCGAAGGCAGCAAACGATCGTGAGACTCACGCAAGCGGGGTCGCTAGTGCATCTCGTGCTTTTGCACAAGCTGTTCCCGACAGAGCATGACACTTCATGCCCGTTTCGCAGACGATCAGAAGGCACTCTAGCACACATCCTTGCAGAGTAAACTAAGCTCAAGAACCCCTCACCATCTCTACCCCCTCCCCAGCCCCCCCCCCTCCGCAGCCCCCCCTTCCGTTCGATGGCAGGGCTTGTCCAGCCATGACCTACCGACCCAGCTCACGCTGGCAGCTAGGGGCCAGGAAATGCTGGACGCATATGGGACCTAAGAAGAAGGTTCCACCCCGTCTGGTGCCAGCACGCACCAACCTTTACTAAGGGCTCAATAAAAGTTTATTCTCTCTCTCTCTCTCTCTCTGGGCTGTCCATTGGGCCCACGACGCGGCGGAGGGGCATAGCCTCTGTGTCCCGACGTGGGAGCGGCCCGCTGCATACTAATCACACGCGCGGACGGACCTTAAGAAAGTTATTCATCCATCCATCCATCCATCCTACTTCCACCAATTTTCCAATCGCCACTTACCCAGTGGTGCCTAAATCGACGCTGGGAAGATGTGTTCACATACTAATAAAACATGCTCCATCGTTTCTATAGCTGACCGCAGCAAGCACGTGCTTCTTTCTCCTTATATCACGCTTTATGCGTGCGGGTTCTAACGCTTCCTGATCTCGCTTCGAAAAGTAAGGAGCTTCCCTTTGAATTATCATAAATTGTTTCTTTCCTGATTTCGTTTTCTCCTCTTACGTATTTACTTATGGCAGGTTTCTTTTCCATTGTCACCACCCATGAAATTATTGCAGCCTCTCTGACTTTCCGCTTGACGTTCTTTGTTGCTGTGTTGCTCACCCTACAGGCCGCATACTTGTAGGTAAGCTTCCTTGTTCTTTTCCTCCACTGTGGATCAATGTTTCTCCTGTACAGATACCGCAACACTCTCCCAGCCCATTTACTTTCTTCCACATGCCTCAGACTTTCTTCATAAAAAATTTCACTCTGAGCTTCCGTCTCTTCAAAACTAGTCCAGCTCATATCACCGTGCGCCGCTGCATTTGTAGTATTCCCGTGAGCGCGCAATGCTAGGCGTCCCATGGACCTTTGGTTGCCATCGTGTCCTGATTGTGCTCCCGATTTCAAGCAAACCGCATTTGCAAAAATAAGTCCTGGAACCATTACACCTTTCCACATACCCCGGAGCACCTCGTACCCATTGTAACCATACGTGTTCTGTACTTAATAATGACTGCATTTCTCTCCCCCTTTACAGTTAGCGTTTTTTCCCGTGTTTCCATATATCTCTCGCCTTCGTTTATCCATATAGCACGGTATTTATGTTCTTTTACCCGCGGTATTTCCTGGCCCCGTATTGTCACTGTCTGTTCACTGTTTTCAAAGAATACCATAACACGTGATTTTCTAACACTAAATTTCAAACCTAAAGTCTCGCCTTCCTGTCCACAGATAATAGCCAGACGTTGCAAATCGCTTTGCTTGTAAGCTAGCAACACAATGTCGTACGCATAAAATAAACCTGGAAGCTCCTGCTCTACTACTGTGCCTGCTGTTTGTATGAAAGATTAAAGCGGATATTGCTTCTTTCTGGCACCTCATCCATCCTCACCACGTACATCATAAACAGCAGTGGGGATAAATGGCACCACTGCCTCATTGCCTCATTGATAGCACCTTTCTCTTCGCTCCTCATCCCTTCGCATTCAATGCAAACAGTATTTTCTTGGTAAATATCTCTCAGAAGCTGTAGACAATCGTCAGCTAAGGCTTCCTCGTTCAAAATATCACACAAAACTACCTTGTCATACGCTCCTTTAATGTAAAAAAGGTCACATATAACGGCCTGCTTTCTTCTCTTGATACTTTAAAACACTGAGTAAAAACGAATATGTTATCACCCCAAACGCCTACCTATTCTGAATTACTTCTGAAGTTCTCTCAAAGTGTCATTATTCTCTGACCGTGCTTGCAGCTTAATTTTAATTGCCTGCATTGCTAACCGGTATATTACCGACGTAATGGTCAACGGTCTATACGATTGAATTTTATCTTTCTCACCCTTACCTATATATATTTATTTAATTCTTCTTTGTCGCCAACTGTCTGGTATTTGTCTACCTTTTAAAGCTTTTCCAACTGCTTTAACCAGAAATTCATTACTTTTTGGTCATAGTTCATTAATCAGCCTAACCACACCCTCGTCTAGCATTGTGGGTGTGCGTTTAGGAATTTCCTCTTCGGCTTTCTTTCAGTTGAAATTTGTCAACACCAGCTCCTTTTCCCTTCTGGTTATTTTTCACGCTCCTTTTTTCTTCAAATACAACCTCGTCATTGCCATGGAAAGATTGAGCTGTTAATCCATTAGGGACCACTTTCTTTTTTTTTCTTGCTATCTTGAAATAAATGTCATAACTTACATATATACTAATAATTAAAACGCAAGAAATTATTACTCTTGCCTAATTAGTTTTTGAAATATAGCGCGTGACCATATGGTCACACTGGGCGCCTACGCTACAGCAAAATACGCGAAGTTAGAAACATTTATTTCAAGCCCTGAAACATCACAAAAAACACATATAGCGGATAGTCGAGCACTTATTTAGTGTGATACGGTTTAAATCATCGAATACACATGCCGACGTCATACTTTGTGCATTGTGTGTGCACCGCGCTGTTGCAATTATCTCATGCACACCTCCACCTGTTGCCATTAGCTATTGGTGCTACAAAGTGGGCCACTTGGTCATACCGTGTACCAGTCAGGACATCACCAGTCTTTGGTATTCTGCGTTGACCAGGTCCTCTAGGCTTATTGTCCCATCGCATCAGGTAGCTTTGTGCAATTTGCCGGCGGAATTCCACCTGCGTGACGTTGAGCCCTGTGCTACGACTTAGCGCCCAAGCGTTACGGATAGATACATCACAAAGTGAAGTGAAAATCCCTCACCGCCACTTTTTGCCACGGATTGCAATCCTATAGGTGCCTGCATTTGCATGCATCTGGCACGTACCTCCTATAAATCTTGTACTTAGCAACAGTGTTTGGATGGGCCACCTTGATTCGCTTCTTCTCAACATACGAGTACCTCCCCTATCGAGTACGGCGTTGTCAAAAAGATCGAACAACTCAACAGGTGAAAAGTCCCTGTAAGCAGCAAAGTTTGGGTCGGGAAATATGCCAAGGCTTGTCTGGAGATCACCTTTCGTCCACTTAGAAACAGTGGATAATTTTGCCTCGAATGGCCGCATCAACTACAAAAGAAGAAACCTCTGATATTCTGTCACCTTGCTCGCCGAGGTCGTCATCGTTCGAGTCACATCCACCAATGCAGCATCCGTCACAGAAAATAGTTTCAGCGCCGGATAATAGCTATCACCTGCTTAGAATGTCAATGAGCCCACCTGAGTCTTCATCGACCGAGTTTTCATCCGAATAGGTGCTAGCCTCTGGCGGCTCGATATAAATCACTGACACGTCGTCATGTTCCTCTACGACTGCTTCGCTATTTCTTCCAACATCAACCTATTCATACAATAAAATAAGAAATGACCACTGCGAGAACGCCCCAGCAGCCGTGCACGAGATGAGAATTCAGTTAAAAAAATAAAAAAATTATGTAGCCTAAAAGCCCAGCGTGACCATATGGCGACGCGCAAGATAACGCGCTCGTTCATGGATAAATCAAGCATTAATCTTTCACAAATGGTCATCGAAGGTAACATATTCAAAGAGCAATATAAAGGTAAGGATATCTGACTATTGCTTAAACAAGTAGGAAAAAATCACACGCTTTCCCCTTGGAGCGATGCATGGCAACGCTACTCGTAGAGCAACACTTATTCCTGCCTTTGCGAGGGGCTCCCACAAAACGACTGATAGCTGCTGCCACTTGGTATCCATAAAGGGAACCCTAATCTGTCAAACGGCACCTCAAAGGCGATTTTGGTGCCGTTTTGTTAACCTTAATTAATTGAAATCCACTGTGCAGACTAACGTGACCATATGGTCACGCTGGTCTTCAATGGGTTAATTTTGGGATGCAATTTAATGCCGCTTCCCTTTCAAATCTGTTTCCATCTTCGTCAAGGATATATTGTGGTATTGTAGTTGACTTCCTGCCTAATAATATTGTCACGTGGTAGTGACGGTGAAGAAAGAACACATTAGCAGTACTGTGAAAGAGAAAACTAGCTTTTATTGGGCGAACCTGTGCCCACAAAACAGGCTACACTTAAAGCACAACGATAGCGGCGAACACAGTCGGCGATCGTCGAAAATCTGATCAGCGGGTCAAGCGCGTCAGCTTTTATAGATCAGTCATCGAATGTTCCAGTTTAACCGTTGGGACCCGCATGCCTTCTACAAAGTTCTACACCATTCGTGTCAAGCGATGAAATCAGATAACACAAGGTTCGGCGACAACAGACAGCGGATAGAAGCATCGACAACTTTCCAGAAACTTCGGATACATGCACGCTCGTTCCGCGCTGTGCGATAACATTTGTTAGGCGGCAAAACGTGTCGCCCGATAAAGACAAGTACACGTGTCAATACCCTCCTCTTAAAAAGCATCGACCCGATGCTGCAAACAAACGAAGGTAATAAACAAAAGCACTCGTAGCAAAGAAAAGAACAAAAATGACGAAGTTCGTCAGCGTCCGTAAAAGGGTTTAAGGCGCACCACGTGGACCACTTCAGATCGTGCGCGGCGCCGCTGTGAATGCGAAATGCCGTCTGGCACGACCTCATAGTCCAGAGCGCCAATACGTCGGATGACCTTGTAGGGTCCGAAATAGCGTCGGTGTAGTTTCTCACTGAGTCCTCGTCGGCGTATCGGGGTCCAAACCCAAACACGGTCGCCGGGCTGGTACTCAACAAAGCGTCGTCGGAGGTTGTAGTGTCGGCTGTCGGTCCTCTGTTGGTTCTTGATCCGTAGGCGGGCGAGCTGTCGGGCTTCTTCGGCGCGCTGGAGATAGCTAGCGACGTCAACATTCTCTTCGTCAGTGACGTGGGGCAGCATGGCGTCGAGGGTCGTCGTCGGGTTCCTGCCGTAAACCAGCTTAAACGGCGTGATCTGTGTTGTTTCTTGCACCGCCGTGTTGTAAGCGAATGTTACGTACGGCAGGACGGCATCCCAGGTCTTGTGTTCGACGTCGACGTACATCGCTAGCATGTCGGCGAGGGTCTTATTCAGCCGCTCCGTAAGACCATTCGTCTGCGGGTGGTAGGCCGTGGTCCTCCTGTGCCTTGTCTGACTGTATTTCAGAATGGCTTGGGTGAGCTTCGCTGTAAAGGCCATTCCTCTGTCGGTGATGAGGACTTCTGGGGCGCCATGTCGAAGCAGGATGTTTTCGACAAAGAATTTCGCCACTTCGGCTGCGCTACCTTTCGGCAGTGCTTTAGTTTCAGCGAAGCGGGTGAGGTAGTCTGTCGCCACGACGATCCACTTATTTCCGGTTGTTGACGTCGGAAAGGGTCCCAGCAAGTCCATCCCGATCTGCTGGAATGGTCGGCAAGGAGGCTCGATTGGCTGTAGTAATCCGGCTGGCCTTGTCGGCGGTGTCTTGCGTCGCTGACAGTCTCGGCATGTTCTGACATAACGGGCGACGTCGGCGGTCTGGCGCGGCCAATAATACTTTTCTTGTATCCTCGATAGTGTCCGGGAAAAACCGAGGTGTCCAGCGGTCGGATCGTCATCTAGGGCGTGCAATACTTCTGGACGAAGTCCTGACGGGACAACAAGAAGGTAGTTGGCGCGGACTGGTGAAAAGTTCTTCTTCACGAGGAGATTGTTTTGAAGCGTGAAGGAAGATAATCCGCGCTTAAATACCCTGGGCACAACGTCGGTGTGCCCTTCCAAATATTCCACCAGGCTTTTTAGCTCCGGGTCTGCCCGTTGCTGTTCAGCGAAGTCTTCCGCGCTTACCATGCCGAGGAAGGCGTCGTCATCTTCGTCATCTTTCGGCGGCGGGTCAATGGGGGCGCGTGATAGGCAATCGGCATCGGAGTGTTTTCGTCCGGACTTGTAGGTTACAGTAATGTCGTATTCTTGTAGTCTGAGGCTCCACCGTGCCAGTCGTCCTGAAGGATCCTTTATACTCGCTAGCCAACACAACGCGTGATGGTCACTGAGGACTTTGAATGGCCTGCCATAAAGATAAGGGCGAAATTTAGCTGTAGCCCAAACGATGGCGAGGTCCTTCCTTTTCGGTCGTAGAATAGTTGCCTTCCGCTTTTGACAGCGACCGGCTAGCGTAAGATATCACCTGCTCGACTCCGTTTTTCCTCTGGACTAGAACGGCACCGAGGCCTAGGCTACTGGCGTCAGTATGGATTTCTGTATCGGCGTACTCGTCGAAGTGCGGAAGTACCGGCGGCGACTGCATGCGTCGTTTGAGTTCTTCAAATGCGTCGGCCTGCGGCGTTTCCCACCTGAACTCAACATCACATTTAGTTAGACGTGTCAACGGCTCGGCGAGGCGTGAAATGTCCTTGACAAAGCGCCTGTAGTAGGCACACATGCCAAGGAATCTACGCACTGCCTTCTTGTCGGTGGGCTGCGGGAACTTTGCGATGGCAGCTGTTTTCTGGGGGTCGGGGCGTACTCCGGATTTACTGATGACGTGGCCTAGGAACAGAAGCTCGTCGTAAGCGAAGCGGCATTTTTCTGGCTTCAGAGTGAGCCCTGATGACTTGATGGCCTCTAGTACTGTGGCAAGCCGCCTAAGGTGATCGTCGAAATTTCCGGCGAATACAACGACGTCATCCAAGTAAACGAGAGAGGTCTGCCATTTCAATCCCGCTAAAACCGTGTCCATCACGCGCTGGAACGTTGCAGGCGCCGAGCACAGTCCAAATGGCATAACCTTGAACTCGTAGAGGCCGTCTGGGGTGATGAAGGCGGTCTTTTCGCGATCTCTTTCGTCGACTTCTATTTGCCAATAGCCAGACTTGAGGTCCATCGAGGAGAAGTACTTAGCGTTGCAGAGCCGATCCAATGCGTCGTCTATCCGTGGAAGGGGGTATACGTCCTTCTTCGTGATCTTGTTCAGACGACGATAATCGACGCAGAAACGTAGGGTTCCGTCCTTTTTCTTACCAGGACAACAGGGGATGCCCACGGGCTTTTAGACGGCTGGATGATGTCGTCGCGCAGCATTTCGTCAACTTGTTCTCTTATAGCTTCGCGTTCTCGCGGCGAAACTCGGTAAGGGCTTTGGCGGAGTGGTCGAGCGTACTCCTCAGTGATTATGCGATGCTTGGCGACTGGTGTTTGTCGAATCCTCGATGTCGTCGAAAAGCAGCTTTTGTATCGTCGGAGCAGACTTCTGAGCTGCTGTTGCTTAATCACTGGGAGACTTGGATTAATGTCGCAGTCTGGTTCGGGAACCATGGTCGTCGGCGTAGATGCGGCGGAATCCGAGAGGACAAACGCATTACTGGTTTCCACAATTTCCTCGATGAACGCGATCGTCGTGCCCTTGTTGATGTGCTTGAACTCCTGGCTGAAGTTTGTCAGCAACACTTCAGTTTTCCCTCCATGCAGTCGAGCGATCCCTCTTGCGACGCAAATTTCACGGTCTACCAGGAGACGTTGGTCGCCTTCGATGACACCTTCTACGTCAGCGGGTATTTCGGTGCCGACCGAAATAACAATGCTGGAGCGGGGCGGGATGCTCACTTGGTGTTCGAGCACATTCAAGGCGTGGTGACTACGAGGGCTTTCCGGCGGTATCGCTTTATCTTCCGACAGCGTTATTGACTTCGACTTCAGGTTGATGATTGCGCCGTGTTGGTCCAGGAAGTCCATACCGAGAATGACGTCTCGTGAACACTGTTGGAGGATAACGAAGGTGACAGGGTAAGTCCGGTCGTGAATGGTAATTCTTGCCGTGCACATTCCTGTCGGCGTAATCAGGTGTCCTCCAGCGGTCCGAATTTGAGGGCCTTCCCATGCAGTCTTAACCTTCTTCATCTGGACGGCGATGTGTCCACTCATGACTGAGTAATCGGCGCCTGTGTCGATTAAGGCGGTGACTGCGTGGCCGTCTAGAAGCACGTCGAGGTCGGTGGTTCTTTGTCTTGCGTTGCAGTTGGGTCTTGGCGTCGGATCACGGCTGCGTCGTGTTGAATTGAAGCTGGTACGTCGCGTCGTCAAGTCGTCTTTCATCGGTGTAGTCTTGGCTTCCTGACTTCCTCGGGACGGCGGCGCGTCGTCATTATGTCGTCGAGATGGTTTCTTCGGCGCTTTCGTCGGCGGCGGAGGATCTTCGTCAGTTCGACGAACAGCAACCGCACCTCCATCGGTTGCTGCTTTTAGTTTTCCGGATATGGGCTCGCTGACCTGCCCCGGGCTGGGCCAGTGTATGGTCGGCGCTGCGGCGACAGGTAGCGGCCTGGTGATGGCGAACGCGACGGTCGTCGAGAGCTCCATTGACTAGCGGCGAGGTAGTCGGCGATGTCACGTGGGCGCTCTCCAAGCTGTGGACGCGGCGCGTTGACGGCGAAACCTCGCAGTCCCATCTCTCGGTATGGGCATCGTCGGTAGACGTGACCTGCTTCTCCGCAGTGGTAGCAGAGCGGGCGGTGGTCAGGAGCGCGCCAAACGTCTGTCTTCCTCGGGTAGCTGCGCTGGGCAACGGATGGGCGTGCTGGCGGCGGCGGTGGTGGTCGACGGAATTGCGGCGTTACGGGGCCCTGGCGCGGTCGTGGAAAGAAACCTTGACGGCGGGCGACGGCGGTGTAGCTCATCGCTTGCGGCTGAGGCTGCGGTGGTTCTGGTTGCACCTCAGGAACTCCAAGCGATCGGTGCACCTCTTCTTTTACGATGTCGACGATCGAAGCCACTTGAGGCTGCGACGAAGGCAAGACCTTGCGCAGTTCTTCGCGCACAATGGCCCTGTTGGTCTCGCGCAGATCGTCCGTGGCCAGTGATTGAATTCCTGCGTAGGGGGTAGAGCTTGTACGGCGGTTGAATTGCCGGTTCCGCATTTCGAGTGTCTTCTCGATGTTCGTCGCCTCACGAAGGAACTCTTCGACGGTCTTCGGTGGGCTTCTTACCATCCCGGCGAAAAGTTCCTCCTTCACACCACGCATGAGTAGGCGAACTTTCTTTTCCTCGGCCATATCCGGGTCGGCGTGGCGGAACAGACGGGTCATTTCTTCCGTAAAGATGGCAACGTTCTCGTTTGGTAGCTGCACTCGGGCGTCCAGCATAGCTTCGGCCCTTTCCTTGCGCACGACGCTTGTAAAGGTGCGTAGGAAGCCGCTACGGAACAGGTCCCACGTAGTCAAGGTCGACTCCCTGTTCTCAAACCACGTTCTGGCGGCGTCTTCTAAGGCGAAGTAGACATGCCGCAGCTTGTCGTCGGAGTCCCAGTTGTTGAATGTCGCGATTCGCTCGTAGGTCTCCAGCCAGGATTCCGGGTCTTCGGTCGCTGCTCCATGGAAGGTCGGTGGGTCCCGGGGTTGTTGTAGGATAACGGGGGACGCTGGGGCAGCCATTGAGGTTGTCTTGACCACGATCTTCTTTGTCGCCTCAGGTAGAAGTCCGTGCTCTGGGGGCAGTCCTTGCAGCCTCCGGCTAGCACGCTGGTCTTGGGCGGTGTCGGTTTTGTCCTCGGGCTTCGGGCTTGGATCGCGGCTTTGCGGGGGCGATCGGTACATGAACGCACTAGCACCTCCACCAGATGTCACGTGGTAGTGACGGTGAAGAAAGAACACAGTAGCAGTACTGTGAAAGAGAAAACTAGCTTTTATTGGGCGAACCTGTGCCCACAAAACAGGCTACATTTAAAGCACAACGATAGCGGCGAACACAGTCGGCGATCGTCGAAAATCTGATCAGCGGGTCAAGCGCGTCGGCTTTTATAGATCAGTCATCGAATGTTCCAGATTAACCGTTGGGACCCGCATGCCTTCTACAAAGTTCTACACCATTCGTGTCAAGCGATGAAATCAGATAACACAAGGTTCGGCGACAACAGACAGCGGATAGAAGCATCGATAACTTTCCAGAAACTTCGGATACATGCACGCTCGTCCCGCGCTGTGCGATAACATTTGTTAGGCGGCAAAACGTGTCGCCCGATAAAGACAAGTACACGTGTCAATATTATGTAGTTCCAGAATATTCTAGGTGCGGCCTTCTTTTTCTCACATATTTCTGACGACCAATGTTCACTATCACCTTTTATCTTTGCTTGCACCAGTATTTAAACCATATACTTTTCCCCCGGCATATTTCCCATTTATAGATAATTCATCCTGCGGGAACTGCGACTTCTTTGCCTGCCTGTGCTCTCGGGATGCTTCCTGTTGTTCAGCGATCGCTTCTCGTATCTCCCTGTTTCACGAGCTTTCCGGTTTCTTTTTTTTTCTTTTCCAAGGAACATGTTGTTTCTCTTTCCGTATTTATGTCGTTATTACACTTAGAAGCTCACTATATTCCCAGTCTTGGCCATTTCCCATGTTCTTGCTCGACTCTAGTTACTATATTTGTTATTTGGTCAGCGTTCAAATTTGAACTGGCCATTTTGCACTCCTTGTTCTCTTTCCCAACCACATGTCCGATTTTCAAAATGATGCGTTTATGGGCACTCCCTATGCTGTTATACCCTTTCCCGCCAATGACCAGTTCTCTCAATTTATCAAGAATTCCTTTTGTCATTAAACAGTAATCAATGGTCGATTGCCGGTTTCCCACTTGCCATGCGATCTGTACTTCACATAACGAGGTTATGTCGCTCACAAAGATCTAGAATAGTCTTTCCGTTGTTGTCGGTATAGGCGTCTAAATCCTGAATGCGGGCATTCATGTCGCCTATTAGCATAATTTCGGCATCATTCCCAACACCTTTAATATCAGCACTTGTGTATTCCGCTAACTCTTTATTCTTCTCTGTGCAATTGTTTCCCGTCCACAGATACGTAACGGCCAGCCAAGTTTTTTTCCCACGCATTGTATTGTACCTGATAACCAAAGATGCTCTTGACATTTGGAATTTACTCTTTTCCATTGGGCTCCCTGATGGATGAGGATTCCGACTCTCCCTCCCTTTCTTTCCGACTTAGTTCTGTTGCACCCTTCCCACACATAATTCTCAATCAGTGGCGGATTTTGCGAGTCTCTAAGGTGTGTTTCTCGAACCGCATAAACCCCTATTTGTTCGCTATTTAACTGCTCCTCAATATATGCATACTGTTGTAATCGCACCGCTGGTACGAGTTGTTGGGAACTCGGCGCTGACGCCCGTGGTTGCACCTGGGTCGCAAGCCCCAAGGGTAGCGTTGGCCTGGCGGCCTGGGGTACAACTGGAAGCATCCGAAGGTCCCGGCAAAGCATGAGTCGACTGGTAACAACAAAACAACTTGTTTATTCTAACATCGCAAAGGGTTGGCGGTCAGGTTGACCGAAGTAGAGAGACGGGAGTGCACTTTACTCAACAGAAGAAATCGGAGCCCTCCTTGGTGTCCGGGGGCAGCTGCTTTTATACTCTCGCAGTTGAGGGCAAGAAGGAACCCCTCTATAGACGAGCACGTGACTGTGCCGCTCGGGTACAATGGGATAAGGTGGCGCAGCGTCGTGTCGGCGCCACTCGGGCACAATGGGAAGAGAAGGTGGAGCAGCCGTCGTGTCGGCGCCTGTCAGACCCCCTCGCTTCACAGTTGGGAGCTCCTCTCCCCGGCTGCCGCGCTTCGACAAGCGTGGGCACCAATATGCACATACACTCACACACGCACATGAAGACACGTGGCATTGGAACATGCCTGGACGCGCTTGGCAGGGAGGCGTAGCGGCGGCGCCGAACGGGCCAAAATGTCTGCCGCTTTGAACGAAGCCCCGGCGTCCGTTGCATCCGCGCCGGCTATACCGCGCGTCGTAGGCGAAACGTAACAGACCGCCCCGCCGGGGGATGGAGATCCCGATGGTCAGGGGACTGCATCCGCTGTCCGGAGGGATGTCGCTCGATGATGCTCATAACCGAAGTCGGGCGTCCCTCGACGTTTCTTGAGCGCAGCGCACAGAGAAGGCCTCGTTCTCTCGTTCAGGTTCGCACGGGACACTGCAAAGTGACTTCGGGAGAGTTCACATTTTTGTTCTCGTTCCCGGCAAGCGTTAGAACTACGCTGAAACTCAACCGCTCAGTCAGCAAGCACGGCACAACCCTCACTAAGCCCTGCCAGGCTCTTTCCCCTTTTATACCACTGCCTAGTTCCTTACAGTAGTCTAGCAGCACTCAGAACGCGTCCACAAATTGGAAAATTGCACTAGAAAGCATGTCATCACTTTGAAACACTAAACAAAAGCAATATGTTAAAAATCCTGCCTCAGGAAGAAAAACATCAGTAACAAACAATTTTGAGGCTGATTCCTACGTTAGGGGCTTCGACTTAAGCCATCGGCGTTACCGTTGAGACTCCCCTTTTTGTAACGCACCTCAAAGGAATATTGTTGCAAAGCGAGGCTCCAGCGCAGGAGGCGGCCATTTTTGGGAGAGATGGTCTGCAGCCATTGGAGAGGGCAGTGATCCGTCTCAATGATAAACCTCGAGCCGGCTAGATAGCATGACAATTTCTGAACGGCCCACACGAGACACGCACACTCTTTCTCGGTGGCGCTATACGCCTGCTCACGACTGGTCAGCTTACGACTAGCATACAGGACGGGGTGTTCTACTTCTCCATTTTCCCGTTGGCACAGTACAACGCCCATGCCTCGCTCACTAGCATCGCACTGAACAACGAACCCTTTTGTATAGTCTGGCGATCGTAGCACAGGCTGGCTTGTTAGGGCACTCTTTAGATCGCTAAAAGCTCTTTCCTTTGTCTCGTCCCATACGACTGTTTGGGGCTCTGTTTTTCTTAGAGCATCCGTCAGGGGAGCCGCGATATCAGAGTACCTGTGGATGTACCTCTGATAGTAGCCGGCGACACCTAAGAACGACCGAATATCGGTCTTCGTGCGCGGTTGCGGGAAGTCTCGCACAGCGGCCACCTTTATTTCAGAGGGGCGGCGACGACCCTGACCAATCACGTGACCGAGGTAGACAACCTCGGCCTGTGCTAACTGGCACTTAGGAGCCTTGACTGTCAAGCCCGCTTCGCGCAGGCGGGTTAGCACTGCCCGCAAGTGTGCCATATGCTCAGACCAGGATGCGGAGAATATCGCTACGTCGTCTAGATACGGTAAAGCGAATTCTTGCTGTCCCCGCAACACTTTATCCATGAGGCTTGAAAAACAGTATGGCGCGTTCTTCAAACCAAAACTCAACACTTTAGGACGGAATGTTCCCATTGGTGAAATGAACGCCGCATACCTACTAGCCTCTTCTGTAAGAGGAACCTGCCAATAACCCCTGACAAGATCTAGGGTGGAAATAAACTGAGCGCTACTAACTTTCTCAAGGCGCTCCTCGATGTTAGGGATCGGATAAATTTGATCCTTAGTGATGGAATTAAGCCTGCGGTAGTCGACGCAAGGACGAGGTTCCTTGCCCGGTACCTCAACTAAAATCAAAGGGGAGGTATAATCACTCTCACCTGCCTCAATAACACCGAGCTGTAGCATTTTCTTTACCTCAGCCTCCATAATATCGCTCTGGCGGGGTGACACCCGATACGCCTTGGATCGTACTGGCTCTGGGGAGGTAAGTTCTATGTCATGAGTAAGGACAGAAGTCCTACCAGGCCTCTCAGAGAACAGACCTTGAAACTCTTTTAAGAGCTGGTGTAGTTCGGTTTTCTGCTCAGGCGACAGCGGTGCTCCACTGACTAAGTCACTAATGACTTGACTGGTGTCTTCCCTGTTCGTCACTGAGCCTAGTCCCGGAAGCTCGACCGGAAGCGCTTCAGGAACGTTTACCATCATGCACACTACTGCTTCCCTTTGTCTATAAGGTTTGAGCAGATTACAGTGGTAAACTTGCTGTGCTTTCCGTTTTCCTGGCAGACTCACCACGTAGTTGACGTCTGACAGTTCTTGAACAATCCGTGCTGGGCCCTCCCACTGCACGTCTAGTTTGTTGTTTAGCGGTGTGCGCAATATCATGACCTCATCGCCCACCTCAAAACGACGGGCCCTGGCGGTCCGATCATAATAAACCTTGGCCCTCTGCTGGGCCTTTGTCATTGCTTCACCTGACAACTCCTGTGCCCTACTTAAGCGTCCGAGAAGCCTAAGCACGTACTCCACCACGACTGGGTCATCGCCCCTGCATTCCCACGAGTCTCGAAGCATGCGAAGCGGAGACCGCAGCGAGCGACCGTACACCAGCTCAGCTGGCGAAAACCCCGTAGCCGCATGCGGCGCAATCCTTAATGCAAACATCACCCCAGGCAGACACAGCTCCCAGTCAGTTTGATGTTCAAAACACAATGCTCTCAACACGCGCTTCATGACGGAGTGGAGCTTCTCAACGGAATTCGACTGTGGGTGGTACACTGAGCTGTGTAACAGCTTTACCCCACACCTTTCGAGAAAAGTTGTCGTCAAAGCGCTAGTAAACACTGTGCCCTGATCTGATTGGATTTCCGCAGGAAAACCAACTCGCGCAAATATGGACAGTAGTGCATTGACTATCTCAACTGAGCTGAGTTCTTTAAGCGGCACTGCTTCAGGGAACTTTGTCGCTGGGCAGATCACAGTCAAAATGTGTCTGTACCCTGTGGCTGTTACCGGCAGAGGTCCCACTGTATCAATAACGAGCCGTCTAAAAGGCTCCGTAATGATAGGTACCAATCTCAACGGCGCCCTCGATTTGTCCCCTGGTTTGCCCACCCGCTGACAGGTGTCACATGTCCTCACAAAGGGGTCTGCGTCCCGAAAACACCCTGGCCAATAGTACTCTTGCAAGAGACGGTCCTTAGTTTTCTTAACTCCTAGGTGTCCGGACCACGAACCCCCATGCGACAAGCGCAACAGATCCTCACGATAGCATTGAGGCACGATCAGCTGATCGAACTCCACTCCCCTGCGGTCTAGATACTTCCGGTACAGGACTCCACCTCTTTCCACAAAACGAGCATTTTTCTTGGCGATACCTTCCTTGACAATGCAGCGTATGTTTTCTAGGCTGCCATCCTTCTTTTGCTCGGCTATCAAAGCCGACCGGCTGACTTTTAGCAACCTATTATGTCCATCTGACGTAGGCGCGATGAGCAAATCTGTAGATAGCTCTTCTAACTTTCCCGTGTCGGGCATTTCCTCTCCAGTATCTGGTGCCTTTAACGCTAGACTCAATTTTATTCAGTTCGGGCGTGCTCTGAATATCGGCTTGCTGCGTCTCTGACCCTTTTTCATTGTTTGATAACGTCGGCCCCGCAACTACCGCCTTTGCAGCGAGCTCCCGAACCTTCGATCTGGTTAAGGCCTGAACGCTAGCCTCACCAAACAAAAGCCCCTTCTCGCGCAGGAGGTGATCGGACCTGTTTGAAAATAGGTACGGGTACTGGGGGGGCAGCATAGATGACACTGCCGCCTCCGTCTCAAGCGCTCCGAATGGTCCTTCAATAAGCACTTTTGCTACGGGCAGACACACGCTATGAGCTTCCACGGCTTGCTTGATCCATGCGCACTCGCCTGTGAACATATCGGATTCTACGTAGGAGGGGTGAACTACATCCATCGTAGCTGCGGAATCGCGAAGCACTCGGCACTCTTTCCCGTTCACGAGGAGGTCTCGCATGTAAGGTTCGAGAAGCTTCATGTTCTCGTCAGTGCTGCATATTGACAAAAACACAACTTTTGGCTTTGTTTCCGGACACTGCGCCGAAAAGTGACCCGGCTTCTGGCACGTATAACAAACGCGCGCTTGCCTCGTCTCGAACCGCTTTCTGCGTTCGGCTTCGGCTGCCGCCGTCTCCTTAGGTTCGGTCGCACTGCTTTCACTCGCATCCGCACTACGTGTGTTCCCCTTGGCTCTCATGGGTGTGAACTTTGGCCTCTCAAACTTGGAGCCAAATTCACCCTTTTGACCGTCCTTAGCTCCGCGAGCCCGACGCGTCACAAACTCCTCGGCTAGCTCGGCGGCTTTAGCCACTGTACTAACGTCTGGCCTATTCAAGACCCAGTACCGCACGTTCTCCGGTAACCGACTATAAAACTGTTCCAGCCCGAAGCACTGCAGAACTTTATTGTGGTCACCAAACGCTTTCTCTTCTTTGAGCCACTCCTGCATGTTTGACATAAGCCTGTACGCAAACTCCGTATATGACTCACTTCTGCCTTTCTCATTTTCCCGAAACTTCCGACGGAACGCCTCTGCTGACAGCCTGTACTTTTTTAGCAGACTCGATTTCACTGTGTCGAAATCCTCTGCCTCCTCTCTATTCAAGCGAGCGACTACGTCGGCCGCCTCGCCGGGTAACAAAGTGAACAAGCGCTGTGGCCACGTTTCCCGAGAGAACCCCTGCTTCTCGCACGTTCGCTCAAAGTTAACCAGGAACAAACCAATGTCCTCTCCAAGCTCAAACTGCCGCATCAGGTCAGTCATTTTGAACAATACGCGTTCTCCTGCACCGTGTGCCTGACTTCCATTACGAGCGCGTTCGATCTCTATCTCGAGACGCTTCATTTCCAAAGCGTGTTGACGGTCGCGCTCTTCTTTTTCTTTCTCTTTTTGTTCTTTAAGTTCGCGCTCCTGTCTTTTTGCAGTCTCCCTTTCCTCAATGGTCTCAAGGCATTCCGACAGCTCGTCATCCTCAGCTTCTAACTCAAGAATAGCCCTTAGCAGTTCTGGTTTTCTGAGTTTGTCCGAGACATCCAGACCCAACTCTCTTGCAAGCTCCAGCAATTTCGGTTTGCGCAACGACTTCAAATCCATGGCTGCTCTGAATGCTGCTTTCTCTACTGCCTACTATTGTCTTGCCGCAAACTAACCCGGCAGCAACGACAACCACAATTACCAGCTCTGTTTCTGACACTAACAAAAGCCTGGCAAAGCTCAGAAGAAGAAAGTCCCGCACTCACCAAACCTCGCAGCCAAGAATTCAGCGCACTCGTTCCGCTGCAGGCAACCAGTCATCACACAGGGCTCGTTGCACTGCTCCCGGATCGTCGTTGAGCTGCTCAGCATACAGTCTAACTGCATATCTTCGCTGCTGGCCTCCGTTGTCGCGATCTCACCGCTGGCAGACAGTTGTTGTAATCGCACCGCTGGTACGAGTTGTTGGGAACTCGGCGCTGACGCCCGTGGTTGCACCTGGGTCGCAAGCCCCAAGGGTAGCGTTGGCCTGGCGGCCTGGGGTACAACTGGAAGCATCCGAAGGTCCCGGCAAAGCATGAGTCGACTGGTAACAACAAAACAACTTGTTTATTCTAACATCGCAAAGAGTTGGCGGTCAGGTTGACCGAAGTAGAGAGACGGGAGTGCACTTTACTCAACAGAAGAAATCGGAGCCCTCCTTGGTGTCCGGGGGCAGCTGCTTTTATACTCTCGCAGTTGAGGGCAAGAAGGAACCCCTCTATAGACGAGCACGTGACTGTGCCGCTCGGGCACAATGGGATAAGGTGGCGCAGCGTCGTGTCGGCGCCACTGGGGCACAATGGGAAGAGAAGGTGGAGCAGCCGTCGTGTCGGCGCCTGTCAGACCCCCTCGCTTCACAGTTGTTGGGAGCTCCTCTCCCCGGCTGCCGCGCTTCGACAAGCGTGGGCACCAATATGCACATACACTCACACACGCACATGAAGACACGTGGCATTGGAACATGCCTGGACGCGCTTGGCAGGGAGGCGTAGCGGCGGCGCCGAACGGGCCAAAATGTCTGCCGCTTTGAGCGAAGCCCCGGCGTCCGTTGCATCCGCGCCGGCTATACCGCGCGTCGTAGGCGAAACGTAACAATACTTTTACTTTTTTTGCTGCCCTGCATGTTGATGTAGGCTACTGCATGGCGAGCTCTCTTTGTTGCGTTCCTCCTTTTTTTGTTATTGACAGCGATGCTATTCTGAGGTCCCCTCAGGGGATATTTACCTACTCTGACCTCCTGAGTGCCCGTGGGCCCCCTAAAGAGGCAAGGGCGCGACCCGCAAGTCGCCAGCCCACTTCTCGTCTAAGCCTGTAATGAAGTGGATTCCGTCCCGTTCAAAACCACCACACCTTCTCACTTCCCTGTTTACTTCGACAACCTCGAAACCTTTCTCTCAGCTCATTTTCCATATCACCTCATTAGCAGCCACTACGGCTCTTTGTACGTGAGTGTCACGTACAAGCACCTCCGGCACTGTGCGCACCACGAACTGCACCTGCTCGCGCAAGTCGTGCACCCCAAGCGGTGGGCTTCGCCAAGTTGTGGGCTGGTGCTGTCCCTTCCCTGTTTAGAACGTCATTTAGCCCACCTGCCACTATGACAAGGTTGCGCACGTAGGCATTTTCCCTGAGCTTTGCTTTTGCTCGCTCCATGAGGGAGCCCAGTGTCCGCCCTGGAAATGTCCCTACCACCACTCTTTTATTGCCTTTCACCCTCTCCACAATCACTGCCACCAAATAAACACCGCAGCAGCGCCACAATGCGGGTAGAGTGTACTGCGGTTAACCAAGCGGATCTCGTCTCCAAGATTCGCATCCGCTTCAGGCGCATGCAGTTTGCAAAAGCAGTGACTTCGAGATTAGATTTTGTTACTCAAAGGAAATAGTAGCTGGGAGGAAGGCCGGTATTTAGTCCCCATTTGTTGGGCTTACAGTCCCCGGGTAGGCTTCCTAATTTATACAACATATACAGGCATTTAAGCCGAAACATGAGCGTACTTTAGGCTACAAACACGAGCCAATGAACACGCTGCCCGTGCACATCCGTCTGCTTGCAATGGCGGGCGGCCTGCGGGCTTCTTTGACGGCTACTGATCACCGCCCATGTAGAGGCTTCCTATGGCGGCAAGTCTCGTGTTTTCGAGAATATGTGCCCTCATTTTGATTTGGGGAGCTCGTATTTCCTCTTAGCATCAGAAATAAAGACGACAAAACGTGGCAATGGCAGGCGCGCTACAGCAGCTGGAGCTTCGGCCGAAGTGCAACAAGCGTACTATTTGCACGCACGCGTAAGCGAACAGATACGGCCATGCTAGACTCACTTTCGCTACTATCACTGCTCAGCCGGACAATCACAATATATTCAGTTGTGCACCCAAGCAAACATTTAGGGGATTCGTGCTGTCGTACTTCTCGTCGACCGCCAATCTCAACACGGCGATCACCCGCAGTTATGAAAGGAAGAACACTTCGTACAGCGACCGCAGGTACTGCCTTTGTGAGACAACCAAGTTTTGTGTATAATTTGCATAGAATAGTATAAGAAGATTTATTAACACGCCGAGGTAAAAGAAAGCGTCGCGAACAAAAATAAACAGCCTTACAATATGTAAGAACATACAATAGTGCAATAGCGCAAGTGTTTTAGATGGAGCAGTGGTGGCATCTCTATGTCACACGGAGAAGTAAATGGTTCGATTCCCAAAGTGTAAGAGTCTTTCATTTTCAGAGCAGAAGAAACATTAAAAATAGGCGATCTCACTGGGTAGGCCAAAATATTTTTTTGCTTCTGCTTAGAACGTGTGCATGCGAAGCAAAAAGTTTTTCTTGGTCGTTGCTTTCTTTTAAACGGCACGAAGGAATTATCACTGGGACACTGTGGCATTCGTACTAATAATTGTATTACCAATTTTGCGTGTTATGCCTCTTTCTAACAGTGTTAAATAAGAAAATGAATTAATTAAGTACAACTGTTACAATTTTCTTCAAGCAAAAGAACACCGCCAACCAATTTTCTTTAAACAAGCGTTAACAGAGCATATCAACTTTTCTAAAACTTTTCTTTAACAAACTTTTTCAAACGAAAGTAAAAACAGAGCCTACCAAATTTCTTAAAATTACTTTTAAGAAGCTTTCTCCAAACTAAAGTAAGAACAGAGCTCGCGACTTTCTTGTAACATGCGTTAATAGGAAGTAAAAGTACATAGGATGTCAATAAAGTTGATAGAAAGTTGGAAAGAATTTCAGAGAAAGTAAGGATGCACTTTTTTATGGGACAAAAACTTCTCCGCGAGTATAGTAGGTCTATGTTAACATGTTTCCACGGCAGATAAAACTGCTATCGTTAACTCGTATACCAGTCCACTAATTTGCTTTCGCAATCGATGCTTCGCGCTTGGGGCCAAACTGCGACTTTCTTTAGATTGGTCGACATCTGGGCACATCTGTAGAGGTTTTTTGCAAACATCCATTCCAATCCATTAGATTCCTTTATTTCAGCATTCATCTTTTAATGTACAAATGCTAGGACAGGAGCAAAACGCCGCTATTTTAGGCGGCTTGACCGAGGCCCCTGCTTCTACAGTATTTGGCAGCAGACAATTGAACTCTTTTCACATAACAATATACCACTACATTAAATATATGTTCAAAAACGTTTGCAAGGGCATCATAACATGCGTTTTTGAAAGCATACACTAGAACCAGCATTTCGTTTTTCACCAGCAATACACGCCTTCTCCTAGCAGAAAATTAGATTTATGTAACGTGGTGAAACAATACAATTTTCCAGGCATATAACAATATATAAAAGCACTTTCACATACAAGACAAATAAAATATAGTTACATACTTAAGTTACAAGCAAGAAAAGGAAACGCAAATACATGCGCTTCCATTCTTTCTTTTTCAAGACTGTTCAGTAATACCGACATTCTACACGAAATGTTCTTCTGTTCTTCTGTTCTTTCCATGATTAGTTCGTGAAAAAGGCACGGCCCAAGTTTCTCCCTTCCAAATGTCGTATTTGAGGTGATGAGATTTGCTTAGATTACAAAGATCAGTAAATCCCGTGTGGTCTCGTTTTACGCTTTCTTTATATTTCATATCAAGAATAAACTGATCACAACTATTCCAAATATTAGCTTCGACTTCGTATTGAACCAAAAAAACTGATATTCCTACAAGCCTACCCAAAAGTCGGCAACCGTCTGGAAGTACACCAAGGAGTAACTGCTGGCTTCTGCCAATTGCGAGTTGCGTGTTGCACGTATTGTTCGGCACCTATACACAATCCCCAGATGAACTTACGTAACTCAAGGAGCCAGGACAGAGGTGGTTCCTTCAATTACTTTTGAAACAGATTGTATAGCAGTGCTACACTTTTCGTATTTCGCGCTGCAGGGAATCGCTGAACGAAAAAAAAAGTAATTGAGCTGAACGTAGAGTGATGAAACTACTGAATGGGGTATTTTTGGACGCAATAAATCGTTCCCACTGGAAGTCAGGCGCTCTAGATTCGAAATTAAAAGTTTGTTTAGTAAGCGCATCTAATTAGCAGACACAATCAACCTGTTGACAGAAGAGTACGGATGATCCAACACCGCAGTTCTCATAAGTGTATATTGTATTTGTTGTTTTTTAACCATCTTAGCTGGGACATCCTGTGGTGCATGAATATTTGTATTAATACTTGTATAGCCATTAAAAGTCGAGAAAATGGGGTTTCTGCAAAGATTTGGTAAAGTGAATAACCTTGAAAAGTTAGTTTTTTCATATATTACACATAATACGGCCCCATCTTTCACCAAATAAGAACTCGAAACAACGTACAGTTCACGTGGTACATTGGGAAACTGCAGATAACGTCCGTACCACAATTTCGGGCACGTGATGTGGAATGTTTTTTACAAACGTTGTAGTTATCTCCATTGATGTTTACCCTCTCAAGGCCATTGGCTCCAATTATTTGCGATAAACTGTCTTAATGGAAGGTAAAGCTCATGCGTATCGATTGACTGGATGGCGTACTTCTCGTAAATCGCATAACGCACTTAACGTGTGCATACGGAATTTACTTCAAAATCTGTAATTAGGCCCCAAACTTCGAATTTTCTCTACGCAAAATGTGCAGCCTGCCTCTTTTGACTAAATACAAAGCAAGTTCATCGCTTAGTTCACCACGGAAAGCCACTACGTGCCTGGCGAAACGCATAACTATAGGCGGAAATTAGTACTGCATAATTATTTGCAACAATCGTAATTAGGCCAGAAGCATTGAACTTTCCTAACACATTGCACCTAAAGGTCAAGAGCAACAAAATTTCCCTCGGGCTAAATTGCTCTTAAACACTTAGTAAATGCTATGAATGCAATCTTGGCAAAACCACAGGGCTGGGAATTTAATTTTTTTATTCGCAGGCTTTGTAAGTGGAACCTAAGCAGACGACGCGTGCACCCGGCGGTGGGCGCTCACGCCGCGGACGCGGGCAAAATTCAGAGCCGTACGCGGCTGCCGAGATTCGCCTGGGAGCATTTGCAAGTTGACCGACGTCTCTCTCGGCGTGATTTCTCGTTGAGCACGTGGCTTGAGCTGTTGCAAGAATACTGACGCGTTGCATAATCGTCGCGTGCTCGAACACGTACTCGAACACGAGCAATGTTGTTGATACAACGCTGCGTAGAGCAAGGCCGAACACATGTTTTCCGTCCCAGCTTTCATTGCGCAGGCGTGCATCGCGTAGCAGCAGGAAAGTGCGACGCGCACCAGCTAACGGGCGCAGTACATGTCACCTGCACTTGACGAAGCGGCGCAAGCTACATTTGACGAGCACAATGAGTGACCCGTGGAGCTTGTCAAACGCTCTCTCGGCATTACTAAGCTACGATGGCGTACGAAAAGCAAAGTTGTATTGAGGAGCTGCATTCTGTAGTGAATACTTCCGGCAGTACATGAGCTTTCAGACAATTCGCCCATCTCTACATCCGCCTCGCCGATGTATACGAACGAAAGCCGTTCTTACACACTGCCAGAAACGCTGTTGAGAGGAACCGCATACGTCATTTGTCACAAGGTAAACGCAACGCGGCGCCATGCAGTAGATGCAGCGGCAACTCACGCAGGAATGTGATGCCAGCCGGGCGAAACGGGCGAAACTTCACCAAGACTGGAGTCTATAGAGGTGTATATTTCCATGAAATTTTGAAAGGTGGGGAAAAAAGTGGTTTCTTTCACATTTACTTTTTTAGAAAAACACCAGAAATTGAAAAGAAAAGATGATTGCGCACGGAGCTGTAAAAAACAGTCGACACATTTATTTCTGTAACAGTGAAAAGAATATAATAACTACATTATTGCACCACAAAAGTCCAGCAGAGCTTCCGAGTTGGAATTCTGGGTACGATTTCCCGCCAAGGCATTGATTCCCATAAAAAGGGTCAAGACGGACATTTTTATCAATCTGTGTCCGATTCATTTCCGCTTGACGCGTCAACGCTTCGTTGTGCAGCGAACGAAGCCTGCCGAATATTGAAGTTCGAGTGCACGTGCACAAGTTTTTGCACGCTATCCCCTGCGATTCATTTGCGCAGCTTGGTGTGCGCCTTTTCATGCTAGCACCGGTTTCTTTCACATGCCGTAGAAGATGGGGGAATCTGCAGTACGCGACAAGCGAGGGGGTTCAAGGGTTGCTTGATGCAAATCCTTGCCACCATGTGGATGGATCTAGGTGCTTCGCAGACTCCCAACCTCCTTCTTTTGACCAAACTATTATATACGTCGAAAGGAATTTCATAGCAGCAGAGGAAACCTGCTGTGAAGCTCAGCGAATTTCTTTTGTTTTCTTTTTCAATTTTGTTCTGGTTGAAAAAAATGATAAAAAAAACGACTTCCGAGATATTGAATGTTCTTTTTTTTCAGCCGGTTACATCTCTCTGCCTGCATCTCCGTGTCTTTCCGCGCATTTTGCGCTGAGCCCACCCAGAGGGTAGACCCTATAGTAGTGCTAAGTTGCCCGGCTGTGCCGAGCGTCAGCTACTCTTCATCCTTTCATGCAGCTGGCGGTAGTTGTCCGATTATCCGAAAGCCCCTCAATCAGCCGACGTGTCCGGGGTTTCAAGTGTGTCAGGCAGCAGCCGGTGAAGTAGGATACGCTATGCCGGAAACACGGATGCCAATGAAAATGTAGCCTGCACATTAAACGTGACCCAATGCAGCGCGGCACTCAGGTGTTGCCGCTGGGCCTCGTTGTTTGTTCAAGGCGCTACTTCAACAGGCTCGCATCAGAGAACCCAGACTGCATATGGGTGAGCCAGGCTAGCTCGCGATTCAAGCTGCTCCAGCGGCTCCGGCGTGAGATAAAGGATGTTCTATTCCCGAGGCAGCCGCGTTAGACTGTAGAGCGTCCACTTTCCATGGCGTACCGAAACAAAGTTACGCGTGGATCCCATTACGCTATTCTTCAAGCCGAGACAAAACGCATCGGAGCTCTGCTCGCTGAACGTAGACAACCAGATACAGAAAACCTGCTTGACTAGGAGAAGACATCAGATGAAAATAGCATCACGAGCGCGCACCGGCGTGGGTACAGCGCGCGAAGCAAGTAAGAGTGTAGTAACTCTACGGCTAGCAGACGTGCGGGACCTGTTTGATGGTACAAGCAATGGGAGCACATGACTCTTCTACAGTCCAAAGAGCACGTTACTTCCGGCGAGTGGTAATGGTGGCGTTCTTTCTTTCAGTTTCGGCATAAAAAACAAGTTTTTGAGATCATTTTGTGCAGCACCCACTCGCATTTCAAGCGTAAATTTTTCCGCTACTGTATGTCTAAATTATTTGAAGCGTGGCGTTTTACGTGGTGCAGAGTTTCGTTGCAGTTGGTCTTTAACATCTTCCCTGTTATAACCAAATGCAAAGTCGACGTGTGAGAGAGTTCTGTTGGGAAACTTGGGAAAATTTTTGATAACGGCTGCATATATAGATTTCTAAATTGGTAACGCAACTCTTTGTGAACGCTGTGAGTCACCGACGCTCTTGAAACTTTGCCTCCGCATGACACATCAGATAGCCCTATTCGCTCATCATGTCAGCTTTGTGGCACATCGAGTTCTTTAAGAACTTTGGGCAAACTGCCTTTGTGATTCATATTATTGACCCTTTTCACGGCGATCCAGTGTGCGGTGCCATGTTTGATAATGTGGTGACGCTTCCACTACTTGCCTCAACTGTCTCCGTTGCCTCCGCGTTTACAATGGGTGTGTATGACGCCGGTTCGGCGTAGCTAACCTCTGTTTAGAGAGATATCGTAGACGGGGACTGTGTGGAAAACACGAAGCTTTGGCTACAGCTTCAGAGAACATTCAAAAGCGCTTTAGAAGCTGATTAAGCTATGTCCAAATGGCAGCGTATGTCGTGCTTGTTTTAAAAGCGAGATTAAATATGTTTTCCAAGATTTTCAGACTTTCCGTTCATAAATTGAATCAGAATGAGTGTGTTTTCCTATTCGTTGTTTAGTTTGCAAGCATCTCGAAGCATCGACTTATCACATTTATGACTCCTTGGTTCTGTCACTATCTCATTATTTCTGCCTTATCGCTCGTTGGTGTGTTCAGTTCCGATAGATTTGTTCTTCCTACACGCAAGGCTCAAATCGTGGCCGTTTCGTATAATGTAATACCGTGTAGCAAAAAGATATTACCGCCATTAAATCGCTTACTCTTGCGCACCGTCAAGAAACACTCAGCATCGACCATTCGTGCGATATCGGTGCAGTCCGTCATTGATCGGGCGTGTGTGGTGCGCATATATTCAAATGTATTCCCATTCACTCACTGACACGTTGGCGATAGTGTGGGCATAAGTTTTCGCATCAGTTGGGGTAGATGTGCGTTGATACTGTATGCGAAATGTACTACGACAGGAAGTGGCACTACTTGCTTTGTCATTGTTTAACGAGCCAAACTCACTCTTGCTAACGTTCCGGGGCTGAACCGATTTGTTAGAAGGTTGGCGATACTACGCTGGCGGATAAGTAAGTTTATGCATCTTCGAAGAAAGCCCTACATATCGAAGTGCCAGTAACATATACGGACAGTTGCAGCAATGGTCCGCGAACATGGCCACACAGATTCATTCCATTCCTTAATATGCCAGTCACTATATTTTGCAACCAACTACTGCACACGTCTTCAATCTACATGATTGAGTCCGGGATGACTGGAGCACAGTGCATTAGCAAAAACAAAGTTCCATTTCCGACAGCTTATCGCACAGAAGGAGGTGGAAGCAGGAGTGGTTTCGTATTCATGCACAGTTGCTGAGGTGCCCTGCGGCGGACCGCCGAAAGCGCCATCTCTTTTCTCTAGGTCAAACTGCTCTGTAAAAAGGGCCAATATACTAGGTGTCCAAAAAGTAACTGTGTGAAACGTTCCTCTAGCTGCAGTTGTAGGTTAGATGACTTCGTTGCAGCTCCTCAAAAGGATTACATGTGAACGAAATAGAATATTTCTGTATATCAAAAATAAAATGCAAAGTGCTGAACTTCTCTGCGACGTGGACTGTTCTAACCTGCTGCCCAAACAGTCACTATGTGACAGGGGAATTAAATGAAATTGTCTCTTCTTGGAAGCAAACTGTCGACTTTTTAGTTTCTAACTTCTGGCGCACCAGACGCAGTGAGTCGGGCATCTCGATTCAATCCTTTGAAATGAGGGGCGGAGCGCGCGCTCGGGGGTCGATTTGAGAGAAGGCACGTACTCTCCTGTTTTGATATGAGTGGGGCTTTCATGCATATAAGCTCTGGTGTAGCAAAGCCGCTTGATATTCAGCATCCCTCCTGTGCAGCTTGGGTTGACGTGTACCAAGTTTGGTAATACTGCAGGTTACTTTGCTTGTCTAGACTGACGTGATTTGTGTGCATTCCTATATCCCTTCTTATGACACGGTAATATTTTTATCCTTGCAGGGGCCGGCGGTAAGTCATCCGAAATGCTTGTTGGTTATCGGCCTTCTGCCGGGCTAGTTGATGACTGGTTAACAGTGAACTCCTAGAATTTTCCAAGCGCGTGTTGAAAGGACACGCTCACGTGATTTCTCATTTTGAAACACAATTACGACAACAAAAAATACCATGTGCTTCAGTTGTATTAAATGCAAACAGAGTACTCGAAGAATGCAGGTGCTAGAAACGTCGATATAAAACAAATATTTCCGCGCTCCAAGCTGCATTGTTACTGCCCGAAAGGATCCAGAAGATTATGAAGAAATAAAGTTTTGCCTAAAGGCAACTGCAGCTTTATGCACGCTGCGCATGACGGCATACTCCTTACACTTGTCTGTTTTGTCATAACAATGTGTAAGAAAAAGTATTCATCAGGACACCAGCAGCGGTGTTAGCGCACCTACCACAAAACTAGGTTGTTATAAGTGTATATTTTATGTATGGTACAACGTTCTGTTTTAATTTAGCCCGACAGCGTCGTTTTGTTCAGTTAATTATGTTTCTTTGTGATTTTTTATGAAAAACAAACTTTCGTCCATCCCACTGATGTGGCAAACCTGCAAAAGAAACCCGTACGGGTTTCTCAGACAAGAAGTTTCGCAGTTGTAAAAAAAAAAGAGACTCGTCCTGGACCGGGATTTTTGCTTCAACTGAAAAGCTTTCGTTCGGAAAGCGCGTACGGGCTTCGGGCTCACTTTTAGCTTCGTGCTTTATCGGTCGGGCCCAATGGTACTTTCTCACTTTCAAGAATTTTTATCTCGCTTGCGCGCTTCGATCCGCAGAACTGATTTCCTTCTAGAATATGTAGCTACTTTTTTGGTGGATAGTTATCTGTGCCTAGCTTACCAGATTTCCCAGGCAAATTTATGTCTGCGCTGACGCAAAAGGAAATTGATATTTAAGACGTGCTTGGCGGTATCTCGTTCTCTTCAGCACAGAATTTGCATTCAATACGTAGAACAGGTTTTCCAGAAGCAGTTTGGCAAATTAACAACTACATGCGGCGATGTGACTACGCACACGGTAAAATATAGTGCACATGATATTTCAACGGAAATTACGATACTATTTGTCTCATTTATTTGTAAATGTAGATGAGACAAATAAAAGTAATTTTCAAAGGTGTCTGCGGAAAAATTTTTTCTAAAGAAGTTGTTCTTGATTCTGTAGCGACGAAGCTTTCCAATTGTCCTTTTGTTGCATCATCTAGGTGGTTCATGTAGGCCAATAACAGTCCTCAGTTAGGTCGACGATAATTGATCGTAAACGTTCCGATAGCAGAATTTAGTAATTTCACATTATTTATGATGAATACCTCAAAGAAAGAGCTTTTTTAATGAATTAATTTGATCACGAATAGGTTATGATTAGACGTTCTATACAATATATATGCGGTTAAGTTTTGAATAGAGGTAATATGGAAGTTTTTAAGGAATGGTACAAGTAACCATAAATTATGCGCTAGTACTCTCAAGTGACGCCGTATAAATAAAGTATAGAGATAAATCTGGCCTTGCTCATAGCCTCCGACACTAGGTGCGTTTGAGGTCCCTGACACCGTGGCAGAAAGCGGTCATGTTTTCCCGTAATCGTGATATTCGCAATGACCTCCTAACAAATTAGACTAACGAAACATCTGACGGGAATCACGCATGAAACAAAGAAGGTATCTTACTTGCCTTTGCAATTGCAGAAACGTTTACCACGAGTAGCAACAAGAGGGCTTGCCTCTATATCTGTATAGAAGATGCAATCTGAATATCAAAGTTACGCCAAGCCCTACCATTATTAGGCGCCTTTGTAGCGCGTTTACTGCAAGCAAAATTTACAGCCCTTCCACTCCATCAAAATGGAAGACCAGCAAAGCTGTTAAGCGCACGATACAGAGGTGAACTAAAATATTGAACAAATGTTCGAACGTATTTATTGTCCCAATCTGTGGTTATCGTGGCACTATAGGTACGCACACACACTTGCGCACCAGCTCTGTTGTTAATGCGTCCGTCATGTAAGACAATGAATAGCTCATACTGGTTTAAGCAACTGAATATAACACCGCAAACGCGGCCTCTTCATTATGACGACAGAAGTGAAATTCTACGCTGGAATGATAAGCGGCAACAGAGCCAGCTGCGGAAGACGATGACGAACGCCCGAGCAGTTGCACTAGCGCGTTTGCGCAGTTGGCGCCCAGAATTTAACATTTTTTTCAAAAAGTCGTACAAAGCATTTCCTCAAGAACATATATCCTTACCCTTGTGCCTGCGATTTGCTGCGATCTGCTGCCATCTACAACTGCTGATATTTGGGTCCCAGGTATGACATGGGTAGTTCAAGGGCGTGTTGCAGGTCCGCGAGCCCACAGGGGTCTGTGCCATTGAGATTGAACCCTTTCGGCACCATTACCAGAATCGGCCCAAATTATGATTTGTTTTTGTCAACATCTCGGGCACATGTTTTTCCTCATCCTAGCTGTAGACAGCCTCGCTGAACAAAACAGGTATAATTTTGGACAATACAACAGGGAAATATGAAAAACGGGGTTGTGCAGGAAGGAAGCGAAAACAATATTAGCCGTGAAAGTAAAGTGCTTACGCGAGAACAATTGCAAAATAAGATAGAGGTTCCCATGTACGGATATAGAAACTTGAAATATTCAATACGCTATGGAACAATGACGTCCTTTGTTCGGCAACTGCTGACCCCGCAGAGAAGTTCTCTTACTTATAAGCCATCTCCTTGTTAAATTACAGTTTTCATTGGCCATATAGGTTAAAGCGTTGACCACACTGGGAAGCTGCAACGTTGCACCGATGCGACTTTGCAATGCAGCAAGTGCGGCTATAACCCGGCCTGCTCCTGAAAGTTGTGTTGGCTTATAGCAAATGATGTAGCTCGACAGAAGCATGTGTATTTCGACAGTACGCTCTACCGCACTATTGCATCACCCGCCACCTGTTTTTCGATTGCACAAGAAAATAGCAAGAAGCACATTGTATTATTTCTTTTACCTTCGTTTTTTATGCGCCATGCGCGACTACTCTGAGAATAAGACCTCTGGGAATTAAGCACGCGCTCCTGCGCGCACACACAGACACGCACACAGGCACACGCACTCACACACGCACATCCGTATACAAACACACACGCACAAATATACATAAACAAGCACAGGTGCACAGATACACAGACACAAACATATAAACGCACACACAATAAGCCCGGTAAACACGGGTGAGCACAAGCCATTTTATTCTTTATTGGTTGCGAAATGTTACTAGAACCAGTAAATGCACTAAAGTAATAATAGCACCGCAATATTGACACATTCAATTTATTGCTGTTTCCAATTTTGTGATATTACATAGGGTTTGTTGTTCGCTGCTCGCAATGCAGAAAACGTGGAAAACAATCTAGAGTGAAAAAGTGGGCATGCCACAACACCTGTGCACTATTTATGATTGCTGTAGATGTGGTTGGTTGGCAGCAATGACGGGTTGTGTAAATAGTTGCTCCTGGTTGCTCCCGTATGCCAAAAATACGTTTATTATTCATTTGGAACTGGGAGTTTTTCATTGGACAACGATAGAAAGTATAAAAATCTTGGATAACCCGCTCAACTTGTATTACGTAGGTTGAATTTGTAATCATCTGGTAACTTCGCTGCCGTCTCACTTGATTTATATCAAGTGAGACGACAGTATATCATCTTGAGTGCCATTGAATAGGACACCGTTTATGGGGTTTACTGGACGCCCTATTGCTGGGCATTTGCATGAGGTAAATAATGTGAGCAGGGACCCTGATGTCATTTTCCGACATAACCACCACGCGTTGCACACCACTGAATTCACCACGTCTGCAAATCCAACATGTTTAAAAACTGCTATAACGTGATCAAATCGCTTTACCCGGAAAAAGGATCTCGTTTAATGAAGCCAGAGAAACAATATTGTTCCTAGACGGTTACGATAATGTGTTTTCAATTTTCCTTACTTTCTTGCTTTCAGGGTCAAGTAGGTATACGCAGAACTTATTCACAAACATGGACGATGTTTGAAACTATGCGTTGTAGTTGTCGGATCTATCGGACAAATTCAGAGAATATCCGAATAGTGAAACTGGTCTTTTAGCTGAAATCGAGCACGTCAAAAGCTGTTGTCATCCCGCTATGAATTAATGTCGCTTAAGCTCTTACTTCGCCGAATCTGTAGATCACAGATCGTGAAGCCATAGCCGTGTCCACATTACGCCTGCATAGTGAAGCTTGAGCATTTTTTCCACACTGATTGAAACAAATTCGTGGTCACCTGCACTGAATTTTCAGCTGATGTACATTAGGCTGCTATAGCTACGCTTGAAAATTCATAACTGGCTCGTGAAGCCCAGTGTCGTTGTGAATGGTAGGAAGGTGCTGCAGTGACAGCCTACTTCCTCGCTTTCAGTGAAACAAGGATAGGCTTACTTGAAGCATGGCCGCAGCGCATGGCTCATTTCGCTTTAGCCCCCCAATTCGTTTCAACGGACACTAAAGAAACATCATGAATTAGGGGAGATAAGGTATTCTTGAAAAACTGCAATATTATGGCCGGTAATATCTTGATTCTTTGTGGAGAAAATGATGGTCAACGATTCAGTCTTGAATTTCGCACGCAAATTTCACGGTGACGTCACTGTGCCGTCATAGACTGCAAAGTATTTTGTCACATTTCCGCCGGTATGGCTCGTAAACTTTTTGGAAAATTTCCAAGTGAGTCTTTGGATTTTGAGAGTAGAATGTAGTCAAATTCTGCCGATATAAAATTCACGCGGAAACTCCTTTGGAAGTGGCCTAAGTATGCGTAAGCGTTGTGCCACTTGGTCATCTCCACGTAACTTGGTGCGATTATCAAGCTTACGAAACTTGATCAGGTCAGTACAGATGACAGCGCTGCGGCGACACGAAAGGGTGCGGACGGCGGTGCCGGGCGCGCTGATGACGTTCCCATCATTCGAAGCGGTTCTGGCTCTTTAGTGCCCAACTCATCCGCGATGAGACATAGACCAAACATTGTCGTTCGGCGGCTCCGTATGGCACCTTGAAAGCGATCTGCGATGCAGACAAAGAGTGGCGTCTGCTGACCACAGCTTTCCACGCTGTGTTCTCGCCGCTCACTTAGCATCGAAGAGAGACGTGCGGGCCCGCATCTAGAAAGCAACCTGCGAACGTGACCGAGTCAGGCGTGTGCTGAGAGCTCCGCGAGCGCTGTGTTCTCGCCGCTTCGCTGGGGTGGAAGCGAGAAGATGAAAATTGAAACTCGAAGATGATAAATCCGTAGCCTTGCACCAAAAATACAGAAGTTATATAAATGGGCTCTCTTACGACACTTGAAGCGGACAAAAATTACAGAAGATTAGATCTTGCCTAATATGACTGAAATGTCTATATGAGGTATTCATGAGCGAAATTTTAGAACACAGTATACTACTATTTTGTCCGCGTTAGGTGGCTCTGTATGTGCGTATTGCGAAACTGTGATATAACTTTTATTTCACTTACAAATTTGTAAGGGTAATGCTTTATGTTGCCTGGATTTCCAGTGTTCACATTTTTGTAGAAATTTATAGTGTGAGAAATCAGGTCTGTTTTCACAAAGCGGTACTAATGGTAAAACAATTTTTAAGAGGAAATGCCAAGTGATCACAATGGACATATCGCTAGCTAAGAGTGTTTGCCAAAGTGATAAATCACTATCGAAAAAGAAAACTGTGAATTCGGACCCTGCTCCCTTAAGTTGATAGATTTGAGATTTACTTGTATGCAGAAAGAATTGAGAAATTCGTTGCAGTGGAGGCCAATAAATACGATTGCTCAATTTCCATGTATGAAACAGGAGCGTCTGAGGTATAGCTTCCGTTCAGGAAGGTTTTGCAGCTGTTGGATACCTACGTAGCGTTCCGTGCAAGAACGCTATTTTCGCGCTTGTGCAATTTAGGTTTAGTTTAATGGAGCATTGCTTTTGAAGTTCATCTGCCCGGCTTCATTAGATTACTGCTGGGGTGCTTTTTTTAGTCCGAACACATGCAGAAACTTACTGAAGAAAAGTCAAGGAAGGAGGTCTTCAAGTTCAAGTGGCGGCAATATTGGAGAGAAACATAATCACCATCATAATGTACTGGTCCCATTTGTTTCTGTTAGAAATTTAACGCAGAAGAATGCAAATATTGTGCTACTTGCCTGAGCTGCTCTGTTTTCCATGGACAATGTGAGCTGATACAGCGACCGTGGGTGAAAGTTGCACAGTGCCTCTGTCTTTGAAGCGCAAAAGCAGCCAAGCCATCATTGGAGCCATTTTGAATTTCTGTCCATGCGAACTCCCCCTTTTTAATGTACAGCAGTTCATTCAGTATTGCAGGGCATGCCATTGAGCAAGATGGACACGCATTATTGACGCAGGTATTGATTTATCCATAGGTTTAGTAATTTTATGAAATTCTTAGTTATTCAGTGATTAAGGTTTGGAATCTACCGATTTTTGGCACCTGCCGAAGAATATAGGTGAAATCTGCTACTATTTAAAAGTCTTCTTCAGTACTTTTACTACTAATTCTTGCCAAATATGCTACTTTTTCAATGCATAAAGAGTAAAGCGCGGTTAGGTTTTACAGCGTACCAACAACGAACGATTTGTACTTTTCTGAAAATATTTAGGCTGAAGCATACTTCAAAGTACGATGCACACCTCCGACTTCGGGCACTAGATGTGAACTGATCCCCTTCGAAAGTGGTTTGGAATGTTGGAACGAGGCACCTTTCTTGTGGTGATGGCATTCAAGGCGCTCCACGTACCGAAAATGGTACATTTAACTAGTGCTAAGAAGTGGGACGAGATGAATAAGAGCACTGCACACGAAGCTAGCATGAATTGTTACATGACTGAAACATAGAATTCATGGGACGCGCAGACATCGAGGTTCGATGCAACCAATGAATTCTATCATTATCGAAATAAAGATTCAGATGAAGCCTAGGCGTCGTGCTCTGTGTGCTTTTCGTTGTCGTCCTAGTTATCATTAGCACTAGTTAAACGTACATGAATTCTGCAATACGTACCAACTAAAGCCCTACTTTCTGCTTTAGTTGTGTGCTTTCTTTATTTTAAAAGAAGCACCATGCTAATTTTAGTTGTTATTCTATTGTGTTCAAAAGAGTTCCATATCTTTCCCTGTGAAATTATCTTGTGAGATGTTTCTGTAGGCCCAAGGCTGTCAGACTGATTACATAGTTTTTAACTACACCTTTTTTCATCGCACGTCTAGTTAGAGCTCCGTTGCCGTCCTCTATAAATTTTTGTAACGCCCTAACGGTAAGGGTGCTACCAGTGCGACAAAATAAAACACCCTTAAGGGGCTAAACATTTTTGCAGTGGGCGGTGCAGTTGGCCATTCCGATGAGGAATGAATAAGCATTCGTGAAGTCAACCATAGACAATGCAGTAATGTTTCTTCACCATGGGGAATCCGGGTAGCAGCCGAAGTAGCACACCTGGGTCCAGTAAATTTAGTACAGAGTTAATAAATTCCCCTGAATTAAGATTGTTTTCTATAAAGGACTATTACGTCATACTCTTGTCTTTGCTTCGAGTTGTTCACAAATTCTACTTCGCCCTGTCATCTGCTTGCCGCCTTCTTAGCTAAGACGGTAGAACGCAGCCCCGGAAAGGCGGTGGTCTTGGGTTCGAGTCCCGGACCAGGACAAATTTTCCTTCAACTGCACAGATTTTCTTTCAAAGAACCCGTATGGGCTTTTGTTGTTGTGTATGAATGGGCTTTTCCCTTAATTACTTCTCTCCACCTTGCGGGTTTCCGCAGAACTATTATGACAGAACGCTGTTATTTCTCTCCAGCAGGAGTTGGCTTAAATTCTGCGTTGTGACAAACTGTCGCGTCCCCGTATACTTTGAACGCCGTCAGATGAGTCACAGTACTCTAGCACAAAAGCCAGATAGCGTAACCATAATGCCACGGGCTATTCTTTTGCCACTGCAGCGTGTCAATGAGATAGTAGTACTTGCATGTAAAACACCGGAAGGTATTAAAAATGAATTTGCCGTCATTGTACATAAATGTGTTTCGATCCCAAAAATACTACAATCTTCAAATGAAAGCCGATACCGAACAACCTGGAGTCAAAGAAGTGCGCCCATCCCAGAGATAGTGCAGTCTAAAAATTTTAACGATTCCGACGCTTCCCCTACTCTTCTCGCGCGATAACTAACACGATAGAGTGGCGTGGGTAGTCACTTCACCCCTATCTCCACACCTTGACTGAACTCACTCAGGAAGACATTCTCTTCTATGGACAACAACCGCCGGGGTATCGCATTCATCATTTTTATATTGTGGTAATATTCTGCGCGTTCCTTCTCAGCAATGAATACACATGGTCCCGAAAACTACCCTGTTACTGCCTTGCCCAGTGCAGCGTTTTTCCAACCATCGACAAGTGATAGATCAAGGTTTTCTTTTAAAATAACGCAGGCGCTGTAACTCTACACGCTTGTAATACTTGTAATAGTACCGTAGTCGCGGACTGCATATTATCGACGACCTGCACGAAAACGTATTCTTCTATTCCAGCCCCATGTAACGGAATTCGCGGCGGCCGCAAATGCATTCAAATTGCCAAATTTTCAGATCCACAAAGCGAACGCCGCAATGAAATGAAACCCACAACGTCAACACACGGGAAGAACAAGGAAACAAAGCTGGACTTCAAGGCACGACTATATCTCCAATTGAGTTAAAAAAATGTTTTTTGGGGGGAATTCATTATTTAGTAATAGATAACTTGCAAATGCCTAATAATTGATTCATTTATGAGTACTCCAGACCCATACTGCAGGAGAGGAGAAAACATCACATAATATGTGCAGACGAACAATCGGTCAATGCCAGTGAACGACCGTTTGCATGCAAAGAATTCCAATATGTTAAAGCTAAAAAAAGTAATGATCCTTCTACATACCTGTTCTCGGTTGAAACGTAGACTGCATAAGTACCGATATCCTTTTTTCGTGGTTTGTCTCAACAAATGTGTTTTTATAGTGCATCTGCGCCTAAATTAGTCACATAAAAACTTTCATTGCGAACGTGCTGTTAGCAAGATATGGCCTGCGATTACATGGTCGTGCTCGGCCCGTAGGCTACAGCAGAAAGCACAAAGTGACAAATTTTATTTCGGGCCTTGATACATCGCAACGAATATAACTAAGGATTTGTGAGACTCTTTTCTGGCAAGATTCGAAGGAGGGAACTCCCATGCCGATGTGACATTTAGTGCACCGTGTGCGCACGATGCTCTTGCAATTGTCACCAGCGCACCTGCGCCTTTTACAGTTAGGTACGGCTCCAACAAAAGTGGGCCACTTTCTCAATCGCGCACGTCAAAAAGTGACGTCACCAGGCTTTGGCGTTCTTCGATGACCAAGTCCTTTCAGCTTGTCTAATCTTGTGAGGCAGCCTTGGGCTATGCGGCTCAGGAATTCAAGTTGAGTGATGTGGAACCCTGCGCTACGAATAAGGGCCCACCCGTTGGTTGGCTCCATCACAGAGCGAACTGAATAATATCCACAAACATTTCCTGCTGCTAATTGCAATCAAGTAGGCTCCTATGTTTGCATCCAGCTGGTCTGTGCCTCCCATAAAGCAGGTATACTGACCAATAGCAACTGAACAAGGCACGTTGATCCTCTCCTTCTGTGCACAGGAATACGCGTCTGCAGATGACATGGGCTCTACGCCGCACACGGTGCTTGCAATTGTTGATGCTGTCATCGGAAAGCGCAGGCTCTTGGTACCTATGGAGCTAGCGTTCGACAATATAGGAAGCTCAAAGACCAGGCGTAAACATGTGCCAACACGTACAAGAACACGCTTGTACACAAAATAAACGACCAAATTATCACCGGAAGTCACATATCGCATGAGGTATACAGATGCATGTGGATCATGCTATTGCTGGAATGAATAGTGAAAAAAAAAAACACGGGAGCGTTGCATTTCGACGTACCCAACTGCAAACCATTGTTGCCTGCCTTTACGAGCAGCTCTCAAGTAAACACAGACAACTCCTGCCACCTGGTCTCTGCAAGCTGTAGACGCACGTTGGGGCCAACTGGGCACGATTTTTTGAACCTGTATGAATTGAAAGGCTTCCTGCACATCTGCGTGTCCAAATGATCACGCTGATACCTAATGGGTACCAGTGGCGCCGCTTAAGAACGATGACTTACCGAACGCAGAGCCACAATTCGTGGAGCTATGCCGTAGTCGCAGAATTAGCGGTGTGCCACCTGAGATAGCTTCCGGTGACGACAACTCGCCACCTTCTTTCAGCGTCCCGTGGCAGCCCTACATCAAGCCGCGAACTTTCGCCGGAACTGCCCGGGACTACCTGGATGGATGGCTCAGTTTCTACCACCGACCAAGCCGGTTCAGTAGATCAAATGCCACCTAACAGCTTAACAACGTTGCCATTTTCCTCAAAGGAATCGCGTCCGTGTGGCTTTAAAACCCCGAAGAAAGCTTGACAACGTGGGAGAAGTTCGTAGACGAAATGAAGAAGTTGCTTCGCAGATCCCACTGCTAAACAGAAGCCTCCAGAGCAAAGCAAACGCTAATGCAGCCAAACCAAGTTCCTGGCGAAGCTTACATGACATATATTTTGGAAGTGATCAAGTAGCTCAAGGCCCGGAATCTTCAGGTGACAGAAGTGGACAAAGTTGGTCATATAAAAGGGCTCGCCGAGGACGTGTACCAGTTCCTCATCGTAAAAGACAGTCTGGCGTTCTTAAGTGAAGCCGTTCAGCAGTGCAGCATATATGAAGCACTGAAAGCTCAAAGCATCACCCCAAAGTTCAGCCGCATAGCCAACGTAAATAACGTCACCAGTGCTGACGCGGTACAGTTCCGTCCGACATAGCGTATATGATTCGACAAGTCGTGGGCGAAGAGCTTGACCGAACTGAGGCAGTTTCTTTCTGGACTCCTCGTGATTGAGAGTGTTTTTCTGTTGGCGACTTGGGTGAGACGTCCATCACCGCCGCCTCTGTAGATGCTCACAAAATCGCGCCTCGTGGAAAAGTGCCAAATCCTACTATGAAGGAGCATCCCAAACACCAGTTCCAGGACGGCTACTCACGGAGACCACCTGCAGTTTCTCAAGAGTGCGATGGCCGTGCCAGCTATCCTTCTCAACATTTCGGTGAGTCCCGTGAGTGCCCCATCTGCTTCCTATCGGGCGGTCACGTCGCCAAAAATTGGGCCACGTGACCGCTCATTTTGTCCTCGTCGACGTCGCGCCTCGCCACCATCCAATGACCGACCACATACTTTTTATTGCGATAGAAATTAGCCGCATTTCCGCCGTCGGCGTTGCCGTGAGCTTCCGTAAAAAGCCCAAGGGCCACAAAATCGTCGCGCGCCGCATGCTCTATGTGCGAGTGAAAGCGTGCAAGGGTGAGCCGGCGAACGCGGTTCAATCTTGAGTGCGCAAGCGAGGAACGCGTACCGGAAGCGTGCCCTCTCCTGTCGCGCACGAGGCAGGGGATCAGGCGAGGGAGGAGGGAAGCTCTTCCCCGGCGGCTGCTATTAGCGACGTTACAATCGGCACGGTGAGGGGACACGCTGGCACTGTGACTCTGACAGCATGGCGAACCACCCGGCAAATCACCGTAGCGACTAACCAGCTTCTGTGCGGAGCTTGATGCCGCCGCATTCAGGCCAGCGAAGGTCTCCATATATGCGCTGACGTCTCACGACACCGCCACCGTTAAACTAGGTGGTGCGACCAATCAAGATGAGGTTGCCAGTCATGTTCACGTGCACGCCCACATACCTATGCTCGTCACCATAACAAGATTCGTGTTTTAGTGGACGATGTTGTTAATTTGGCCTTAGTGGACATAGGCGGGAGTGTCTGCTTTATAAGCCTGGATTTCAAAACCCGAATAGGCCGTAAAGTAATATTTCACAGGGATAACGCCAATACATTTGGTGCTGTGAGTAGAGTGGCTCCGAACTATCGATATGTGCGCCGCGAACGTTTATTTCGCCAGTAACCTGTATCAAGCCGAATTTACAGTCCTTTCTAAATCCACTCACAACATCAGTTCCTACCTCGATTTACTACAGTAGTGCGGTGCCACTCTTGACTGCGGCACCGGCGAGCTCTTCCTCTTGCGTGTTGCCGACCAACTTGCTATCTGTTCAAGCAATCTCGGCGTCATTGAAGATGCCGTCTTATCGGCACGTTCCTAATTCAGAGTTGGAGTTGTTGCTTGCGGTGTCGACGCTGATACTTTTGATGCTATTGGTGAGCCTGTGCGTTCGACCGCTGTGAAGAAAAGTGTGCTCGTACCTCGCAGGGTCCTCTCTGTGGCCGCGGATGAACTCCACTTTGGGTTGCAAAGTGATCTTGTTGGCCGGTTCTGCTACCCGGCGGTATGCGACTTCCCTTTTTTGAAGCGGATACTAGTCTGAACATGGACGTTTTAACTGACGACATGTTGCACGAAGCACAAGCGCACGGGACTGGCCCGGTGTGAATGAGTACTCGTTACCGTTTCTAAAATGATCAGCAAGTCCCTGTCTTCAGAGAAGCCTCTAGCCCTAGTGAACGTCGTTAGCAAGCATGCTTCAGTGTTCGATTTCACAAAGAACGCTAACAAACTTCGCTTTACAACTACGTGCACTCGCCACAGGATCGGCACGGAGTCTGCGCATCCCATCAGGCAGAACCTTTACAGCGAGCCCACATCGCAGCGCAAGATCAGCGCTCAACGTGTCGACGACATGCTAGCCAAGGGTGTCATCCAAGGTTCCTCTAGCCCTTGGGCAGCGCCGGTTATACTCCTGAAAAAGAAAGACGAGTCCTGCAGATTTAGTGTCGACTACCAGTCTCAATTCTGCGAGGGCAAAGGATGTGCGTCCTCTTCCCCTTATCGATGATGTTATCAACTTTCTTCATTCCGCATCCTACTTTCCATCTGTTGACCTCCGATCGGGCTGCTGGCAGATATCCATGCATTCAGCCGTCAAAGATCAAACGTTTTGCCGCTTGGTTTATGCAACGTGCTTGCGACATTAAAAAGGTTTATGGGCACGGTAGTGCGGGGCATGAAATCAGACTTGTTTTTGTTATCGTGATGTCGTCAATTTTGGCCACACTTTTGCAGAGCGCAATCATTGACGTCACGTTGTTTTGACGCACCTTGAACGAGCTGCCCTTGCGCACAACAGTAGTAAACTAGAACATTTTATAGTGACATACCCGGAAGGGCGCGCTTGGCTTTCAGGCATCCCGATAGGCTCTGAACTGTTCGATGGGGGCGAAATGCGAAAACACCCGTGTACTTAGATTTAGCTGCACGTTAAAGAGCCCCAGGTGGTCGAAATTTTCGGATAACTCCACTACGACGTGCCTCATTATCAAAAAGTGGTTTTGGCACGTAACACCCCATAATTTAGGCCCTGAACTGCCTAGAGGCACTACCGCTCTCTTTCAATTGCGGCGCGGATGGCTGGGCCTGCGTGGGGCATGGAGAAGCATTCGTCAGACTACCTCTCCTGCATTTGGCAAGAGTGACATGAGTGTTTTGTGCACCCATTGGCCTTGTGTTTCATGCGAAAGGCCGTCTCGTTCATACCGTGTGCCATGTGCGCCTTCGCCACGTGCAGCACGCGGCATGGCAAAGAGGCGAACAGATTCACACTGTTTCGCTGCGGGCTGCCGCATGTGCTACCCATGTGAACCCAAAGTGTCGCTGTTTGCTGCACCAAGAGACGGTGACCTCCACAAGGATTAATAATAATAATATTTGGGGTTTTACGTGCCAAAACCACTTTCTGATTATGAGGCACGCCGTAGTAGAGGATTCCGGAAATTTTGACCACCTGGGGTTCTTTAGCGTGCACCTAAATCTAAGCACACGGGTGTTTTCGCATTTCGCCCCCATCGAAATGCGGCCGCCGTGGCCGGGATTCGATCCCGCGACCTCGTGCTCAGCAGCCCAACACCATAGCCACTGAGCAACCACGGCAGGTCCTCCACAAGGATTGGGTGCGCAACCTTCACAGAGAGGATAAAGCGTCCAGTGACAGCAGGCTTATTTTCTATCTGGCCGCTTATGTTGCCGGAAAGTTTATCGTGAAGTCAGGGTGTGAGGCATGCTTCACCCGTCTCTTGATGACTCAAGATCCTGCAGAATGCTTGAGCCTGGCTTCATCCACATGAATAAGATATAATGGTGCCCTACCCTACTTGTCAAGTATGCTCATGCGTTTGTTGTAAATTTGGAGGATGACTTTACTGAATGTTTTAGCCTTTCGTAATTGCATTCTTAGTGTGCTTGATGTTCCGGGCCACATTAAGCGAAAGAAAGAGATTTACCTTGGATTCCAAGATCATTGTGAGCAAGTTGCAGCTAAAGTTAAAGCATTTTATATTACAACACGCTTACATATTTTTTCACAAGAAGCCTAAACTAGGCTAGCATTAAAAGGCGTGAAGGTGGAAAGCACCTTAAATTGCAAGCGCTAGTTTAGCAAAATTGGTCATTCATACCCGATCATGTATATCTTCAGCTTGTACTACATCAGCACAGTAATTAAGTGGTCAAGTCGCACTGATATGGAAAGGCGGGCGAATGAACTTTTTTTCTGTACCCCTTGCCGTCGTGGCTTGTACGCGGTTCAAAATGCGCTACGCGATGTTCGCGCTTAAATGATTTAGTGGCATAATAATTACCAGAAATGTGCGAATAATGAGTAATCGCATGTGTAGCACGAGTGTGTTTAGATAACAGCACCGATTATTTAGAAATCTGCAAATACAGCGGTGCGGGAAAGCCCCAGATACCGTAGGCCGCCGCGCCATAGCAGTAAGAAAAGTTGCACTGGCGCCATCTCATGGCATCTATGCGAGAACGGGCCGCCTGTGCGGAGCCTTTCGCGCCACTAGAATGTATTCCAGTTCATTATACCTTCAACTCGAAGAAATGTAGTTTTGGCCAAACAAAGGCGCTAGTACTTGAACATGTAGTGGAAAAGCACGGTGTGCGACCAGACACACAAAGTGCATCTGCAGTTAGCGACCTTAAATAACCACAGCCATAACGCCAGCTGAGAATTTTCTTGGGTCTTTGCTCGCGCCTGCGACATTTCATACCCGATTTTCCGATACTGCCTACCTTGTGACTTCATTGCTGCGCAAGGATAAGCCTTTGACCTGGACAGCAGGTTGCGATTTCTCGTTTCGTCAACTGAAGTTTTTGCTGTCTTCCGCACCCATACTTCGTTATTTTGACGCCACAACAGAATTTCACACCGACGCCAGCTGAATTGGCATCGGCGTGGTCCTCGTCCCGCTGAGCATGCCATTGCCTACGCCAGCCGTTCATAGAGCGAACAGAACTACACCGCCACTGAGTAGGAGTGCTTCGCTGTCTATTCTCGCTGTGCATAAGTTCTGCCCATATCTCTGCGGACTCCGCTTTACGATGGTCACTGATCCCCATTCACTATGTTGATTGGTCCGCGACGCGCCATGCTCGATACTGACACGTGTACATATCGTTATCGGGCAACCACGTTTCGCCGCCTAACAAATGTAATCGCACGGCGTGGAACGCGCCTGCATGTGTCCGAAGTTTCTGGAAAGTTATCGATGCTTCTATCCGCTGTCTGTTGTCGCCGAACCTTATGTTATCTGATTTCATCACCTGACGCGAATGGCGTAGAACTTTGTGGAAGGCACGCGGGTCCGAACGATTAGTCTGGCACATTCGACGACTGCTCTATAAATGCCCACGCGCTTGACCCGCTGATCAGATTTTCGACGATCGCCGATTGTGTTCGCCGCTCTCGTTGTGCTTTAAGTGTAGCCTCTTTTGTGGGCACAGGTTCGCCCAATAAAAGCTACTTTTCACTTTCACAGTATTGCTACTGTGTTCTTCGACGTCACGACCACGTGACATCTGGTGGAGGTGCTTTGCGTTCATGTACCGGACGCCCCCACAAAGCCGTGACCCAAGCCCTCACTCGGAAGACACTCGAGATGCCAAACCGGCAATTCGACCGCCACACGAAGTCGACAAACTACGCCGGAGTTCAGTCACTGGCCACCGACGACCTACGCGAGACTATCCGAGCTGACGTGCGGGAGGAGCTACAAAAGCTGTTCCCGTCATCACAGCCTCAAGTGGTTTCGATTGCCGACGCCGTGCGTGAGGAACTCCAACAACAACTTGGAGTAGCCCCTGAATCGCTGCAGCCTGAACCGCAAGCGATGACCTACGCCGCCGTCGCACGCCGTCAAAGCCCCCCTCCGCGACCGCGCCAGGGCCCTGTCACGCCGCAGTTTCGTCGTCCGCCGCCGCCGCCGCCAGCACGACCACCCGTCGCACAGCGCACCTACGCGAGGAAGACGGACAGTTGGCGCGCTCCTGACCACCGCCTGCTCTGCTACCACTGCGGAGAAGCAGGTCACGTCTACCGACGATGTCCATACCGGGAGATGGGACTGCGAGGTTTCGCCGTCAACGCGCCGCGTCCACAGCTTGGCGAGCGCCCACGTGACATCACCGATTACCTCGCCGCTACTCAGTGGAGACCTCGACGGCCGTCCCGTTCGCCGTCACCAGGCCGCTACCTGTCGCCGCAGCGCCGACCATACACTGGCCCAGTCCGGGGCCGCTCTACGAGCCCATATCCGGAAAACTAAAAGCAGCAACCGATGGAGGTGCGGTTGCTGTTCGTCGAACTGACGAAGATCCTCCGCCGCCGACGAAGACGCCGACGAGACCATCTCGACGACATAATAACGACACGCCGCCGTCCCAACGAAGTCAGGAAGCCAAGACTACACCGATGAAAGACGACTTGACGACGCGACGTTTCAGCTTCGGTTCAACCCGACGCAGCCGTGATCCGACGCCAAGACCTAACTGCAACGCCAGACAAAGAACCACCGACCTCGACGTGCTCCTGGACGGCCACGCAGTCACCGCCTTAGTAGACACAGGAGCTGATTACTCCGTCATGAGTGGACACATCGCCGCCCAGTTGAAGAAGGTTAAGACTGCATGGGAAGACCCTCAAATTCGCACCACTGGAGGACACCTGATTACGCCGACTGGAATCTGCACGGCAAGAACAACCATTCATGACCAGACTTACCCTGCCACCTTCGTTATCCTCCAACAGTGTTCACGAGACGTCATTCTCGGTATGGACTTCCTGAACCAACACGGCGCAATCATCGACCTGAAGTCGAAGTCAATAACGCTGTCGGAAGATAAAGCGATACCGCCGGAGAGCCCTCGTAGTCACCACGCCTTGAGTGTGCTCGAAGATCAAGTGAGCATCCCACCTCGCTCCAGCATTGTTATTACGGTCGGCACCAAAATACCCGCTGACGTAGAAGGTGTCATTGAAGGCGACCAACATCTACTGCTCGACCGTGAAATTTGCGTCCCAAGAGGGATCGCGCGACTTCACGGAGGGCAAGTGGAAGTTATGGTAACCAACTTCAGCCAAGAGTTCAAGCACATCAACAAGGGCACGACAATCGCATATATTGAGGAAATTGTGGAAACCAGCAATGCCTTTGTCCTCTCGGATTCAGCCGCATCTACCCCGATGAGCATAGTCCCCGAACCAGACTTCGATGTGAATCCAAGCCTTCCTATGAGAAAGCAGCAACATATCGGAAGTCTTCTCCGACAATACAAAGACTGCTTTTCGACGTCATCGAGGATTCGAGAAACACCAGTTGCAAAGCATCGCATAATAACCGAAGAGAGCGCTCGACGACTCCGCCAGAGCCCTTACCGAGTTTCGGCGCGAGAACGTGAAGTTATCAGGCAACAAGTCGACGAAATGCTGCGCGACGACATCATCCAGCCGTCGAAAAGCCCCTGGGCCTCTCCTGTAGTCCTGGTGAAGAAAAAGGACGGAACCCTACGTGTCTGCGTCGATTATCATCGACTGAACAAGATCACGAAGAAGGATGTGTACCGCCTTCCACGGATAGACGACGCATTGGATCGGCTCTGCGATGCTAAATAATTCTCGTCGATGGACCTCAAGTCTGGCTACTGGCAAATAGAAGTCGACGAGAGAGATCGCGAAAAGACTGCCTTCATCACGCTAGACGGCCCCTACGAGTTGAAGGTCATCGCATTCGGACTGTGCTCGGCGCCTGCAACGTTTCAGCGCGTCATGGACACGGTGTTAGCCGGACTGAAGTGGCAGACGTGCCTTGTTTACTTGGATGACGTCGTTGTCTTCGCCGGGAATGTCGATGATCACCTTAGGCGGCTTGCGACAGTGTTACAGGCCATTAAGTCATCAGGGCTCACTCTGAAGCCTGAAAAATGCCGCTTCGCTTACGATGAGCTTTTGTTCCTAGGCCACGTCATCAGCAAATAAGTAGTACGCCCCGACCCACAGAAGACAGCTGCCATCGCAAAATTCCCGCAGCGAACCGACAAGAAGGCAGTGCGCAGATTCCTTGGTATATGTGCCTACTATAGGCGCTTTGTCAAGGACTTTTCACGCATCGCGGAGCCGCTAACACATCTAACCAAATGTGATGTCGAGTTCAAGAGGGAAACGCCGCAGGCCAAGTCATTTCAAGAACTCAAACGACGCATGCAGTCGCCGCCGGTACTTGCACACTTCGACGAGGACGCCGATACCGAAATCCACACTGACGCCATTAGCCTAGGCCTCGGTGCCTTCCTAGTCCAGAGGAAAGCAGGACTTGAACGGGTGATATCGTATGCTAGCCGGTCGCTGTCAAAAGCGGAAAGCAATTATTCTACGACTGAAAAGGAATGCCTCGCCATCATTTGGGCTACAGCTAAATTCCGCCCTTACCTCTATGGGAGGCCATTCAAAGTCGTCAGTGCCCATCACGCGTTGTGTTGGCTAGCTAACTTAAAGGACCCTTCAGGACGGCTGGCGCGATGGAGCCTCAGACTGCAAGAATATGACGTCACGGTAATATAGAAGTCCGGAAGAAAACACTCCGACGCCGACTGCTTGTCGCGCGCCCCCGTCGATCCCCCGCCGCAAGACGACGAGGATGACGACGCCTTCCTTGGGATAGTAAGCGCGGAAGACTTCACTAAACTGCAATGAGCAGACCCGGAGCTAAAAGGCCTCGTCGAGTATTTGGAAAGGAACACCGACGTTGTCTCTAGGGCGTTTAAGCGCGGGTTGTCTTCGTTCACGCTACAAAACAACCTGCTCGTGAAGAACTTCTCACCAGTCCGCGCCAGCTACCTTCTTGTTGTACCGTCAGCGCTGCGTCCAGAAATACTGCACGCCCTACACGACGATCCAACCACTGGGCAGCTCGGATTCTCCACGACGCTGTCGAGGATACAGGAAAGGTGTTACTGGCCGCGTCTGACCGTCGACGTCGCCCATTAGGTCAAGACCTGCCGAGACTGTCAACGACGCAAGACACCACCGACAAGGGCAGCAGGATTACTACAGCCGATCGACCCTCTTCGCCGACCATTCCAGCAGATTGGGATGGATTTGTTGGGGCCGTTTCCGATGTCAACATCCGGGAATAAGTGGATCGTCGTGGCGACGGACTATCTCACCCACTTTGCTGAAACTAAAGCTCTACCAAAAGGCAGCGCAACCGAAGTGGCGAAATTTTTCGTCGAGAACATCCTGCTGCGACATGGTGCCCCAGAAGTCCTCATCACCGACAGAGGAACGGCTTTTACAGCAGAGCTCACCCAAGCCATTCTGCAGTACAGCCAGACCAGTCACAGGAGGACAACTGCCTACCAATCGCAGACGAATGGTCTCACGGAGCGCCTGAACAAGACCCTCGCCGACATGCTAGCAATGTACGTCGACATCGAGCACAAGACGTGAGATGCGGTCCTGCCGTATGTCAACTTCGCTTACAACAAGGCGGAGCAGGAAACAACACTGATCACGCCGTTTAAGCTGGTTTACGGCAGGAAACCGATGACGACGCTCGACGCCATGCTGCCCCACCTCACTGACGAAGAGAATGTTAACGTCGCTAGCTATCTCCAGCGCGCCGAATAAGCCCGAAAGCTCATCCGCCTACGGATCAAGAACCAACAGAGGACCGACAGCCGACACTACAACCTCCGACGACGCTTCATCGAGTACCATCCCGGTGACCGTGTTTGGGTTTGGGCCCCTATACGCCGACGAGGACTGAGCGAGAAGCTTCTGCGTCGCTATTTCGGACCGTGCAAGATCATCCGACGTATTGGCGAACTGGACTATGAAATCGTGTCAGACTGCATTTCGCTATCACAGCGGCGCCGCTCACGACCTGAAATAGTACACGTTGTGCGACTCAAGCCGTACTACAAGCGGTAACGAACTTTGGGGTTTCGCGTAACTGACCTATGGACTTTGTTTCTTTTCGTTGTTTTGTTACTTATGTTTAATAAGTGTCCTTTTGTGTTTCGCACTCTTATATTTGTAGCATCGGGACGATGCTTTTTAAGAGGGGGGTATTGACACGTGTACTTATCGTTATCGGGCAACCACGTTTAGCCGCCTAACAAATGTAATCGCACAGCGTGGAACGCGCCTGCATGTATCCGAAGTTTCTGGAAAGTTATCGATGCTTCTATCCGCTGTCTGTTGTCGCCGAACCTTAAGTTATCTGATTTCATCACCTGACGCGAATGGCGTAGAACTTTGTTAAGGGACGCGGGTCCGAACGATTAGTCTGGAACATTCGACGACTGCTCTATAAAAGCCGACGCGCTTGACCCGCTGATCAGATTTTCGACGATCGCCGATTGTGTTCGCCGCTCTCGTTGTGCTTTAAGTGTAGCCTGTTTTGTGGGCACAGGTTCGCGCAATAAAATCTACTTTTGCCTTTCACAGTATTGCTACTGAGTTCTTCGACGTCACGACCACGTGACAATACGCTTGCAGGTGTCTGACTTTTCAGACTGTTACAAGAGTGGCCGCAATCACGCGGACGTCGACGGTCTTTCGAGGCTTCCTGTACCAACAACTGCATTGACGCCGAAAATTTCGCTCAGTTGCATCGACGACATTCTTTTTACCGACCTGGCTTGTTCTTAACCTAGCCTTAAGCCACAGTCTTAACCTAGCGGTTGATACTGTGGACTTACGAACACGTGAAGGTTCAGGGAACGTTATGTATTTATTAATATATTTTTTTATTTCGTATGGTTCGAATTGATGCAGTTTTATAATATATGCAGTTACCTGAGTGCACTAACGATATACTTCTCATTATTTATTTCAGGGCACCAGAAACCCCTGAGAAACTCCGGTAATTAATTTTTGGGTACGTACTCTTCCCGCAAGCATTGATCTAGCCTGCAGAGACGAGTCTTTAGAAACGGTACTGGTAGAAGGTGGTACGTTTGACTTGTTGGTGCGTCATATGAAATCCTGTTGGCGTAGATGGGACAAATAAACATGACGGGACAAAGAGCGCGGTGTATATGCCTCTTTGTGCGGTCTTGGATGTGCTACGCCAGTGTCATTTAATTTGCGACACTGGAACGCCTAAAGAATGCGCTAAAGAGCACATTTTAAATTACCACAGGCTAATATTTTGTTTCCGTGTCATATCCGCTGAGATTGTCTTATAAAAATCAAAATCACTCTTAATCAGACTTCTCGCTCGAGCTTGTGCGCAAACTAGAATGGCGCCGTTTCTGTTGAGAACACTCGTCCACGCTAATGAGTGCACAAAGAAGCCGTGCCTTACCGAGTTGGGCGAAGCATTGATAATACTAACAGTACTGCACGCAAATATGCAGATACTGTAAGAATCATGGATAACGTATGAATTTTCGGCTGCCTTAGCTAATGTACAGGCCTGGTGACTCGAGAAAAAAAAATGTTCAGATTTGCAGGTACGGAAAGAAATAGACGCGAAATAGGCGCTTCACTTTCCATTTAGGTAAATGCAAAGACTCGTTTGTGTTAATTGGACTGTCGATGGTGATCCATCTCGGAGGTTAATAACATGGACTGGCTCAAACTTTTCATCACAAATAGTTTAGAGATTGCCAACGCTTACGTTCCTGACTCTTAATGATTCAAAGTTTGTTACCTCTGTACACACGAACAATTTCGCAGCGCTCTCCTTTGCACAAATGAGCTCGGTCAAACAGCACCCGGCTACACGTTTTGCGTATTGACCTGCTCCATATGGACGAGCTGAACCACTGATTGGACATGTCGGAAACTTGCCACACCAATACAAAGATGTCTTTATGCCCATAAAGAAATCTGATTAAACTAAAAAGTTCGAGCCCACAAAAAGAAAGGTGGCCCACATTAAAGGGCTAGGCTAGTGCATATGTGAGTTAGAATAGTTGAAGCAGCCGAGTTAGGAATAAACCTTTTGAGGTTCTTCGAATTGAGCCGAAAAGGAAATACGCCAGCACCATGCGAGTACAGAAAGCGGATTTTATCTACATTTCATTGAGTGCAGGTACTGATGACAGCGTTCTTAAGGAACCTATGCTAACGGTGAACGTGTCTTGCTTTCAGGCGAGCACCTTTATTTCACCCAAGCAAGTATGCATAGTGACGGCTTCATGCTGCACAAATGTCCTTAATAATAATGTAACATCAAAACGCTTAAACAAAAAGAAACGCATAATGCGCATTGCTACTTTAAGTAATAACGACCCCAAGTGCTTTAGCATACCCGAAAGCCTAAAATCTTTGCAAACCTAGTGGATTTCAACCCTTACTTTCAGCTCTGCCACTTCTTATACTCTTTATTAACAGAGGACACCTGCCACGTGACAGCTTCCTTCAGGGTGGTGACGGAGAGTACGCGTGCGTCTCGGCAGTGTGTTTTTTTTCTGTCACACGCAGCCTCGTACGGTAGTTTCTTTTAAACCTTAATAAGAAATGATGACAATGGAGTGTTCGACGCCTACTGTGCTCCTCATGACAAATTATGAACTCACGAGAAGACATCTAATAGAATATGCCCACATATTGCGTAGGTCCATCACGCAGCCTACTTAAAGAAGTGCGAATTTAGAAATAGTCAGGAAGTATTGAAAAAGAAAGCTTACCATCAGAACCCATAAACCGTGTTCTGCGCTATTGAAGTTTTGCTTTTAAAACTACCGCGTTTTGGTCAAAACGGATTAGTATTGATTTTGGGCTGCATTTCATCAAATCAAGCTGGATTTGAAGACTATTCTTGAAATCCAGTTTCTATTCGGAAGTTTCGGATTCATTAGGGTGGGATGGCGAAGTGCAAGTAGGTAGGATCTTTTACGGCGTGTGGGTGTCGTAACGACAGTGTGCACCCTCAAACCATGCGAGAGTTCATGCTCAGCAGTGGCCAAATTGTACCTACTTGTTCAGTGACTGCCATCGAAAGGCCGGGAAGTTGCTTTCTTTTGGAGTTTACTTGCAACATTGCACTGAAAGGTTACACAATTTTTAACTCTTTCCATACCACGCCTATCGGGCATCGTTATCCCGGTAACGATGGTTTCAAACGCTGGTTTCGATTTTTGCCCCGCCCATGGAGACATTGCTGTAGCGAAGTGACGCAGCTCTTAGTGTCCTAACACATCAGCTAACCAGGGAGGTGCCGACGAAGGGGGATGTGCTCCAGCAGGGGCAAGTACGGATCCGCAGGTACGAAGACGACGAGAGGTATCATTCGAATAACTCGGGTTATAAAGTGGGCGTTTACTTTAGGTCTACACTATACATATGTTTACGTACAAAATGATGTCATAACCGTCGTCGACGGCCTGTCTGACGAGACTGGTTTCCCGTGGTGAAGCGGCGCCATGTGTTGCTGCCTCCTCGCTCTCTTGAAAACAACTCAGACCCTAGGGACGCAAGGACCGGCGGTAGGCGCAGACGTCTCAACTAAAGGCCTACTCCGACCAACCAGGCAGGCCAGCAGGATCCAATATGGGTGGAAGCTTAAGATGCCAGAAATGGTCGCGAACACAGCCCCAAGTTCCCCATAACTAATCAGTTTGTGCCCCCCGCTACGGCCGAGCGTGAGAACGGCGCGCGACACGTGCGCGAAGTAACTGTCAGGTACGCCGGCCGGCTGGGAGCAGCACGTGCCCGACGAGACAACGCCGTCGCACTCATTCCCACACAAAGGCTTCCCCCGCATTGATGAACCTACAATATTGGCCATGAGAAAGGGGCGCGTGGTTATACTCTCTTCACCACACTGCGCTATCGGACATGAAGGAGGAGAACCATGCTTTTATTTTCTAAGCAGTTCGCTTTTTCCCCCAGGCGGCGATTTTACAACGCACTCCGAAGTTTTCAAGATCGTCAGAGTACCAAGCAAATATGGCCGCCTGCTATTGATGGTTTGAAACACCGCTTTCGAGACCTTTCTAGCCGCTGACGGACACTCTGCACAGTACTGGATCTGAAGAAAGGGATTACCATTTTTATATTCTGAACAGTTCGATTTTTCCCTGCAAGGTGCTAATTTTTAATGCACTCCCAAATTTTCAAGATTGTCAAAGATAACAGTGGGCTCATGACTATGAGCTTACCGTTATCATTTAAGAGGAAAGTATACAATCAGTGCAATTTACGCGAGCTGACATATGGGGCAGAGACTTGGAGACTCACAAAGATGCTCGAGAGCAAGGACCGCGCAAAGAGCGATGGAACGAACAATGCTAGCATAAATTTAAGATACAGAAAAAGAGCGGTTTGGATCAGAGAGATAACGGGTATAGACGATAATACAATAGACATCAAGAGAAAAAAAGGCTCTGAGCAGGTCATCTAATGCGCAGATTATTTACCGTTGGACCGTTAGGGTGGCAGAGTGGGTCCAAAATACGGGAAGATCAGTAGAGGACGACAGAACACTAGGTGGTGCGACGAAATTAGAAAATCTGCCGGTGCTAGTTGGAAGTTGTTGGCGCAGGAGAGCGGTAATTGGAGATCGCAGAGAGAGGCCGCCGTGCTGCAGTGAACATAAACAGCATGCTGCTTCTGAGGATGATGACTACTGATTGTTCGAATCGCCGCTTTCGAGATCTCTCGCGCCGATAAAGTACACTCAGCGCCATGCGTGACCTGAACGAGGAAATTTATCTTTTTGTTTTCTAACCTGTTTTGAAGAACGTCAAAGTATCAAGCAAAATGGCCGCTGCTATTTATTGTTTCAATCGCCGCTTTCGAGAACTTTCGCGCCGCTCACGGGACACTCTGCGTCATATGGGACATGAAGCAGGAGAATTATATCTGTTTTCTAAGCAGTTCACTTTTTCCCCGCAAGCTAATAATTTTCAACGCACTCCCAATTTTCATGATCGTAAAAGTATTAATAGAAATGGCCGCCTCGTATTGATAGCTTGAGACGCCGCTTTTGAGACCTATCGCGCCGCTCACAGGACATCCTGCGCCATATGGGACATGAAGCAGGAGAATTATATCTGTTTTCTAAGCAGTTCGATTTTTCCCCGCAAGCTAATAAATTTCAACGCACTCCCAATTTTCATGATCGTGAAAGTATTAATAAAAATGGCCGCCTCGTATTGATAGTTTCAAACGCCGCTTTCAAGACGTTTCGCGCCGCTCACGGGACACTGCGCAATATGGGACCTCAACGAGGAAAATTATATATATTTTTTGTTTTCTAAACAGTTAGTCTTTTCCCCTGCAAGGTATTAATTTTTAACGCACTCCCAATTTTCAAGATCTTCAAATGAGCAAGCAAAAATGGCCGCCTGCTATTGATGGTTTGAAAAGCCGCTTTCGAGACCTTTCGCGCCGCTCACGGGACACCATGCGTTACATCCGACCTGATGGAGTTGAATTATATCTTTCTTTTCAAAGCAGTTCGCTTTTTCCCCAAAAGTTATTATTTTTAACGCACTCGCAAGTTTTCAAGATCGTCAAAGTATTAATAAAAATGGCCGCCTCGTATAGATAGCTTGAAACGCCGCTCACGGGACACTATTCGCCATGTGGGACCTGAAGGAGGAGAAACATATATTTGTTTTCTAAGCAGTTCGTTTTTCCCTGCAAGGTATTAATTTGTAATGCACTTCCAAGTTTACAAGGTCGTAAAAGTATCTTTAAAAATGGCCGCCTCTTATTGATAGTTAGAAACGCCTCTTTAGTGACCTTTCTTGTCACTCACGGACGCCGTTCGCCGTATAAGATCTGATGGAGGAGAAATTTATTTTTGTTTTCTACGCAGTTCGCCTATTTCTAAGCAGTGCAATAATTTTTGACGCAATTCAAAGATGTCAACGTGGTCAAAGCATCAAGCAAAAAAGGCCGCCTGCTATGGATGGTTTGAAACCCGGGCTTCCAGATATTTCGCGCCAGTCATGAGACACTCTGAGCAATATGGGACCGGAAGGAGGCGAATTGTATTTTTGTTTTCGAGGCAGTTCACTTTTTTCCTCACAAGGTAGTAATTTTATTCGCACTCCCAAGGATTCAAGATCGTCGAAGCGTCAGGCAAAAATGGCTGCCTGCTATTGTTGGTTTGAAACGCCGCTTTCGAGGTCTATCGCGCCAGTCACGGGGCAGTCTGCCCATTCGGCTCCTACAGGAGGAGAATTGCCATGTTGTTTTCCAAGCAGTTCATTTCTCTCTCAGCAAGGAATTAATTTTCATGGCAGTCCCAAGTATTCAAGGTCCTAAAGGGATCAAGAGGAAATGGACGCCTGCAATTGATTGTCCGAATCGCCACTTTCGCGAACTTTCGCGCTGCTCACGGGACACCATGCCCGAAATGGGACCTCATGGAGGAGAATTATATTTTTGTTTTCTAAGCAGTTCGCTTTTCCCCGCAAGGTAATTTCTTTCAATGCAGTCCCAAGTATTCAAGATCGTCTAAGTATCAAGCAGAAATGGCCGCCTGCTATTGATAACTTGAATCGTCGCTTTCGAGACTCTCGCGCCGCTCAGGGGACACCATGTTCCATATGAAAATAGACTGAGGATGTTTTTTTTCTAGTTAGTTAGCTTTTCCCCCGAAAGGCAATACTTTTCAATGCAGTCCCAAGTACTCAAGATCGTCGAAATATCAAGCAGAAATGGCCGCCTGCTATTGATGGTTTGAAACGTCGCTTTCGAGACCTCTCGCGCCGCTCAGGGGACACCATGTGCCATATGAGACCTGATGGAGCATGTTTGTTTTCTAATTATTTAGCGTTTTCCCCGCAAGGTAATATTTTTCGATGCAGTCCCAAGTATTCAAGATCGTCGGAATATCAAGCAGAAATGGCCGCCTGATATTGATGGTTTGAAACGTCCCTTTCGAGACTTCTCGCGCCGCTCAGGGGACCCCATGCGCCACATGATACCGGACGGAGGATGTTGTTTTCTAAGTAGTTAGCTTTTTCCCCGCAAGGTAATACTTTTCAATGCAGTCCCAAGTATTCAAGATCGTCAAAATATCAAGTAGAAATGGCCGCCTGCTATAGATGGTTTGAAACGTAGCTTTCGAGGCCTCTCGCGCCGCTCAGGGGACACCATGCGCCATATGAGACCTGATAGAGGATTATTGTTTTCTAAGTAGTTAGCTTTTTCCCCGCCAGGTAATACTTTTCAATGCAGTCCCAAGTATTCAAGTTCGTCGAAGTGTCATGTAGAAATGGCCGCCTGCTATTGATGGTTTGAAACGTCGCTTTCGAGAGCTCTTGCGCCGCTCAGGGGACACCATGTACCATATGAGAATGGAAGGAGGATGTTTGCTTTCTGATTAGTTAGCTTTTTCCCCACAATCTAATACTTTTCAGTGCAGTACCAAGTATTCAAGATCGTCGAAATAACAAGGAGAAATGGCCGCCTGCTGTTGATGGTTTGGAGCGTCGCTATCGAGACCTCTCGCGCCGCTCAGGGGACAAAATGTGCCATATGAGACCTGACGGAGGATGTTTGTTTTCTAAGTAGTTAGATTTTCCCCGCTAGGTAATATTTTCCAATGCAGTCCCAAATATTCAAGATCGTCGAAGCATCAAGCAGAAATGGCCGCCTGCTATTGATGGTTTGAAACGTCGCTTTCGAGACCTCTCGCGCCGCTCAGGGGACCCCATGTGTCATATGAGACCCGACGGAGGATGTTGTTTTCTAAGTAGTTAGCTTTTTCCCCGCAAGGTAATACTTTTCACTGGAGTCCCAAGTATTCAACATCGTCGAAGTGAGCGGCGACACCATGTGCCCTATGAGACCTCATGGAGGATATTTATTTTCTAAGTAGTTAGCCTTTTCGCCGCAAGGTAATATTTTTCAATGCAGTCCCAAGTATTAAAGATCGTCGAAGTATCAGGCAGAAATGGCCGCCGGCTATTGATGGTTTGAAACGTCGCTTTCGAGACCTCTCGCGCCGCTGAGGGGACACCATGTGCCATATAAGACCTGATGGAGATGTTTGTTTTCCAAGTGGTTAGATTTTTCTCCGAAAGGTAATAATTTTTAGTGCAGTCCCAAGTATTCAAGATCGTCGAAGTATCAAGCATTAATGGCCGCCTGCTATTGATGATTTGGAACGTCGCTTTGGAGACCTTTCGCGCCGCTCAGGGGACACCATGTGCCGTATGATACCTGATAGAGGATATTTGTTTTCCAAGTAGTTAGATTTTTCTCCGAAAGGTAATAATTTTCAATGCAATCCCAAGTATTCAAGATCGTCGAAGTATCAGGCATTATAGGCCGCCTGGTATTGATCATTCTAAACGCCGCTTTGGAGACCTCGCGCGCCGCTCAGGGGACGCCATGTGCCATATGAGACCTGGCGGAGGATGTATGTTGTCTAAGTAGTTAGCTTTTTGCCCGCAAGGTAATATCTTTCAATGCAGTCCCAAGTATTCAAGATAGTCGAAGTATCAAACGTAAATGGCCGCCTTCGATTGATGGTTTGAAACGTCGCTTTCTAGACCTTTCGCGCCGCTCAGGGCACACCATGCGCCATATGAGACCTGATAGAGGATGTTTCTTTTCTAAGTAGTTAGCTTTTTCGCCGCAAGGTAATATTTTCAATGAAGTCCCAAGTATTAAAGATCGTCGAAGTTTCAAGCAGAAATGGCCGCCTGCTATTGATGGTGTGAAACGTCGCTTTCGAGACCATTCGCGCCGCTCAGGCGACACCATGTGCCATATGAGATTTGATAGAGGATGCTTGTTTTCTTAGTTAGCTTTTTCCCCGCAAGGTACTATTTTTCAATGCACTCCCAAGTATTCAAGTTTGTCGACGCATCAAGCAGAAATAGCCGCCTGCTTTTGATGATTTGAAACGTCGCTTTGGAGACCTTTTGCGGCGCTAGGGGGACTCCTTGTGCCATATTAGACCATGCGGAGGATGCTTGTTTTCTAAGTAGTTAGCTTTTCCCCGCAACGTAATATTTTTCAATGCAGTCCCAAGTATTCAAGATCGTTGAAGTATCAAGAAGGAATGGGCGCCTACTATTGATCATTTCAGACGTCGCTTTCGAGACCTCTCGCTCCGCTCAGGCGACACCATGAGCCATATGAGACCTGACGGACGATGTTTGTTTTCTAAGTAGTTACCATATTCCCCGCAAGGTAATATTTTTCAATACAGTCCCAAGTATTCAAAATCGTCGAAGTATGAAGCTGTAATGCCCGCCTGCTATTGAGGGTTTGAAACGTTGCTTACGAGGCCTCTCCTGCCACTCAGGGGACACCATGTGCCATATAGACCTAACGGAGGATGTTTGTTTTCTAAGTAGTTAGCTTTTTCCCCGCAAGGTAATATTTTTCAATGCAGCCCCAAGTATTAAAGATCGTCGAACTATCAAGTAGAAATGGCCCTCCGCTAATAATGGTTCGAAACGTCGCTTTCGAGACCTCTTGCGTCACTCAGGGGACACCATGTGCCATATGAGACCTGATAGAGGATGTTTGTATTCTAAGTAGTTAGCTTTTTCCCCGCAAGGTAAAAATTTTCAATGCAGTACTAAGTATCCAGGATCGTCGAAGTATCAAGCAGAAATGGCCACCAGCTATTGATGGTTTGAAACGTCGCTTTCGAGACCTCTTGCGCCGCTCAGGGGACACCATGTACCATATGAGAATGGAAGGAGGATGTTTGCTTTCTAATTAGTTAGCTTTTTCCCCACAATCTAATACTCTTCAGTGCAGTACCAAGTATTCAAGATCGTCGAAATATCAAGGAGAAATGGCCGCCTGCTGTTGATGGTTTGGAGCGTCGCTATCGAGACCTCTCGCGCCGCTCAGGGGACAAAATGTGCCATATGAGACCTGACGGAGGATGTTTGTTTTCTAAGTTGTTAGCTTTTCCCCGCAAGATAATATTTTTCAATACAGTCCCAAGTATTCAAGAGCGTCGAAGTATCAAGCATTAATGGCCGCCTCCTATTGATATTTTGAAGCGTCGCTTTCGAGACCTCTCGCGCCGCTTATTGGACACCATGTACCATATGAGAACTGACGGAGGGGACTTGTTTTCTAAGTAGTTAGGTTTTTACAGGTTTTTACCCGCAAGATAATATTTTTCAATACAGTCCCAAGTATTCAAGATCGTTGAAGTATCAAGCAGAAATTGCAGCCTGCTATTGACGGTTTGAAACGTCGGTTTCGAGACCTCTCGTGCCGCTGAGGAGACACCATGTGCCATATGAGACCAGATGGAGCATGGTTGATTTCTAAGTAGTTAGCTTTGTCCACGGAAGGTAATATTTATCAAAGCAGTCCCAAGTATTCAAGTACATTCAATGAACATTCAAAGATCACTTCTGAATTAAACTGAACGATCAGTGCGCAATTACTACCGCAGGTTTCTGCCGTTCTAGGTGTCGTATTTTTTTGTTTCAGCTGGCATTTTATTGTCGGGATCACTGAGACGTGGTATCAGTAATACCAGTGTGCGTGGCGTTTCACATTCAGGTGGCCTAAGATGCTTTAATGCGTCTTAATTTCTTTGTGTAGTCGTTTTAAGCACCTAAATGTACTGGCATAGAACTAAATTAATTGTCAATATACGTCCCATACCCCGCATTATCTTTAAGCAAAGCGAATTCGCCAAGACAGAGAATGGTAATTTCTGTCGTCTGAAGGTATCAGCATGTATAATTGGTTGCTCTAACATTGGCACGTACATGGCAAGGTAGTTATGGAGATCATAATCATTATCATGTTCACAATCTTTTTCAGCCTATTTTTATCTCCCAATGCAGGAGGAAGGCCTCTCTCAGCGATCTCCTTTTACCCATGTCTTGCCCTAACTGATCCCAACTTGCGCCTGCATTTCTCCTAATTTCATCACGTCACCTAAATATTTGACGTCCTCCACTGCGCTTTCTTTCTTTTGACACCCGTTCTGTAAAGCTATTGGTCCACCGGTAATCTACCCTCCGTGTTACATGGCATGCTAAATATGTGGCCATGATATGACCTTTAACTTATATGGCCTGCTCGAGAAAGAGACATTTTTCAGCACAATGTGCACATTTACATGTACGAATCTTATCCCAGTTACAGCGTTCGAGACTCCGCAAAGGTCGCCGAGGACAACTCATGTGCCACGTGAGTGTTGATTCACAATACGTGTGTTATATTTCAGTGCGGTATGTTGGGAGGCAACTTGCCTGTTTTGCGGTTTTTCCAAAGCAGCTCGCAAGCGTGTCCATTCGAGATGCGTAAATATTGAAATTACGAATATGAAAGAAATATAACGCATTTTCTTTTCATATTCTTACTTGAAAATGAAATATTCGTTACTTACGAATATCAGCACAAACCACATATTTCGCATAGACCGAGTAATGTGCTGTGTCGGCTAAATACAGTATAGCAAGGTATTGGAAGCGAAAAAGCGACAATTGTTTTGGAACTAATGTATAAACGAAATGGGTACTGCAAGCTCTATTTTCGATTTTGCACTGAAAGCCTGCATGACAACCTGGCACTTTCGCTCCTTGCTTGTAATTTTGGGATTCTTGCAGTCTAGCCATGTGGCAGTTTTGTCTTTTCGGCTACAACTGGTGATGTTTTCCTTGCATCGGACTTTTAAGATGTTTCGATGGTGTACAGGTGCTTCACAAACTTTGTTTCTTTTTTCCCACTATTTCTGATCTTTGTTGAACCACCATTACTTTAGTCTTTTATAAAAGTGAAGTCACACAGCAGCCATTCCATCTTGGAAAGCTCGTTTGCAACCGGCCTATACAAATGTTGAGAGACTAATATTGCAGTTATTCTGATGGCAATCAGTGATGCTGCGTTTGAAGCTGATCCTAATTTTCGTGTTTAGCTTATCTTTTTTTCCCTAGTTGGTAAAGAGTGGTGCTTAATTATGCCGTTAAATATATGCTCGTGCGTTTGACTAGTGAATATGCGACTCGATATTCGATAATTACTATAGAACTCGTATTCGACGATGTTGATATTCCTCCACCTCTAGGATCAGATGCTACCGAAAGTCCTGTTTATCGAGTTTCCGAAATAATATAACGTACAATATAGGACTCCTGCTTTGTCATTACCGCGACCACTTTGGTTACCTGGAATTTTGCTGCATTACTGCAAACTAAACATCGAGAAGTGTTTTCGGTTGTGGCAGGAGTTATATGACGATATTCATAGAGGCGCGCGCTAAAATTCGTTGTGTTACTTGGCGCACTGAAGAGGAGACATACACGCAGAGCGGAAGCCTAGGGCATCGCAGTTCACGAGAGGAAGTCTGTCAACAGCGTGAAGAGGGTAGTAACGTGATCAAGGAATGAGACTGTGCGCGTGAAGCGGTGGTATTTGTGGTGGTAAGGAAATGGAAAACCTTGAGCAGTCGCCATATTTTAATTGACGTCCGCCTTGTGTTAAGGGATGGAGGGGCAGTGGTGTCGGTAATGCGTAAAATAGGAATATACCACGAGAAGGATGCACAAGGGTGACGTACGTCGCCATCCGCGTGGTTCTTTACATGTTGGCAACGCTCACAGGAAAATACGTTGCAGGCAGATTGGTACTCAGCACTTATCTTGATGGAATGGAAGGGCAGTCGAGAATGACGAGAATTTCTGTTTAGGTGAAAGCGCCCCCTTAAGCAACTAAATAAAATCCGAGTGGCGTCGACAAGGTGCCCGACCGCTAGCCCACATTCAAGTGCTCTATGTTTTATTAATAACACAAGAGGGGGGGGGGACGGTGGATAAGCATTAAGTACTCCTTAGCAGCGCGAGCAAATGCGCACGCGAAAGCTATGTTAAGTACTCCCTTCATTTGTGCCACCCTTCACAGGTGCGGAGCCACCAGTACCGCCACATACGCTGCCGCCACCTCCCAACACGGATGTTGAAAAGGCACCATCAGCAGCGCTGAACAAGAGCGAAGAGATGCCGGAGGGTTCAACGTCCGAAACTCCGCCAGGACAGTCCATAGAGCCAGGCACGTTAGTCTCCATGTACGCTTCCTAAAACCATCCTCAACTAGCTCGTCTTTGTAATTCTGACTCGGAATTTCCCCCCCGATACCATACAGGCCGAACCGGGTAATGGGCTCTGAAATGGCTACAGGAGCTGGCGCTTTCATCTGGAATGTTTGAAGCCTTGAGCAAAAGTTGAAATGAAAGCAATTTTCATCCGCTTCATAAGAGAGAATAATCGCAGTATATTTGTTAGTAAGCACAGCAGCCCATTGCCTCCAGCGTTTTAGTGGTCTACTTGGCAAACAACAAAATCGCTAATGGCGCTGTACAAAGGGCTAGATGCGTCAAAGTGGAGCCCACGCCTCGCCAGTCATGTTGTCGTCTGACATCCTCTTCATCCTGACATCCTGACATCCTCTTCAGTTGGCGTATATTCTTCATTAGCACCAGGCACTGTATCACACGTTTGCATTTACCGTAAGGTACTATCGTAGATTCCTACCGGGCGTTCTGGCATGAGTGTATTACTAAAGGTGTGACTAACGGGTTCTTTTATGACGAGCAACTAGAGGAGCCTACCAAAGCAGGTGGTGGCTAAGGTATGTCGCCGTCAACCATTTGACGTATCCTATTAAGCAGCGTCGGAAAGTACGGTCACAGTTGGGATGTTCGCTGGCAGATGAACTTCTGCCGAAAAAGAGTGGCATGGTGAAGCTTTAGGAGGCGACATTGTTTGAGAAATGAGGTCTTTTTAAACATTTACTAGTGGCTCAGAGAAAAACTAATGAAAGGAAAACTTTGAATAAAAAGTTAAATGAATGAAGAATGTCTGGATTTTTTTCTATTACAAGTAGTGAGAGCCCAGTCTTATGATAAAGGTATGCAGCGCTGAGGATGCAATGTGGGCACACAGAAATTGCGCATTGCTCCACAGCAGAAGCAGTTAGTCTATTTCAATATTAGAGAATTACGTTTCACAGAAAGTGCGTCATCTCTGCAAGTTTATTTATTTATTTATTTATTTATTTATTTATTTATTTATTTATTTCCATACCTAGAGGCCCTAGTGGGATTTAGGGAGGGAGGGATTTCACTTACTCATACGTTGCGTTTGCCACGGGGCTCCCCTGTGGGACCTCAGGCGTTACACGAGCCAGATTACAAATGCATTCGCGAAGCTCGACTTACTGGTATTGATTGTTAAGAAACTCTTCGATCCACGAATCTGTTCTGTGATGAAACGGCTGATTACATATTTTTGACACTAGTCTATTATAACGATTATGCTCGAAAGCTTTAGAGAAGTCAAGGAAGATGGCATCTATGTAAACCGATATGCGCAGTGCTCTCCGCAGGCCTCCTACATGCTCAAAATGCATTTGGCATGGTAACGTTTCCCGGAAACCATGCTGAATGTTAAGAAGCAAATCGTTCTTTGCTGAGATGACCCATTACCAGTGTGTATATGATATTTGAGAGCAATTTACAAGAGGACGTGAGTAAAGTTGACCTGTAGTTGTTAGGGTAATTACTGTCACCAGATTTAAGTACAGGTACCAGGTAAGCAGATTTCCAGTCGTATGGTACACAGACAGAATCAAGGGATTCCTAGAAAAATTATTGTGAGCACATTAGCCCGATGATGCCAGGTTAATTTCAGCGGCTTACCACGGATGCCATAAGGATCTTGACTAGTATTTTGCTACACCGTGTTCAGTGATTAAGATTTCTGGGGAAGGATGAGCAAAGGTTAGGCGTGACAGCTTCGCTGAATAGTTTATTCAAGTTGACGAGCGCAAACCTTAGTAAAGTGCTTGTTAAATTTTCAGCACTGTGGGCTATAGGTAAAGTACCACCGTGTTCGTTCGTCAATTACAGTATTGAGTGGATATATTTGAGCTTAGTGCACTCCAACAATATTAGGATTCCTTTTCACCAGGTTAGGGAGCGCTTGGTTATGATATTAGTCTTTAGCCTGAAGAATGAACTAGGTATGTTTAGGATTCATGATGCTCCACAGATTTTAGGGCCCATTTTCAATAGGTTAGGGAGAGCGTTATTTTAGATATTCGTCTTTATAGTGGAGAAAAGAGTGGATATCTTTAGGCGTCAATATTGTCCAAAACGTTTTATTACCCTTTTTCAATGGGTCAGGGAGTTTCATTAGTGTATTGGTCGTTATCTTGGAAAGTGGCACTTTTTGTCAAACTGGCCAGGTTGTGACAGTCTTCCCAAGCTTCAGAACAGCTTACGGACTCGCTTTCCTCTAAATTATTTTCAACTTGCTCAATGTTTTCGACTCGGGTGTACCAAGGGCTATCAGTCCCTGTAGTATTTGTATACTTTCAGAAAAAGGCAGCGTTCATTTCTTTTAACTTTTCCTGAAACAAGTACCAGCTTTAATTAGTAGTACTGTAAAGAAAATGTTTAACTTGTTTGAAAAAGCAGGTAGCATCTTATTCGTCTTTATTTAGTCGGTACGTGCGTAGTCCAGCAGTTGTTTTTTAACCTTTGTTTTGATCCGCGTGCGGAAGGCAGGCCCAACAATGGACAGCCCTATGATCACTGATTTTTTCGAGTACGTGTGTGTTGGCAATTTTAAGACATGGTTAAGAGGACGTTTAGGACGTGATCCTTCCTCATAGACTAAGGGACAAATTGTACTATGTTGTGATACAGGAGTAACTGAACAAAGCGAACATATTGACACGTGTACTTGTTTGTCTTTATCGGGCGACAAGTTTCACCTCCTAACAAATGTTATCGCACAGCGAAGGACGCCCCGGCATGTATCGAAATTTTCTGGAATGTTATCGATGCTTCCCTCCGCTGTCTGGGACCGAACCTTGTGTAATCTGATCGCATGTGTGCGCGACGCGAATAATGTAGAAATTGTGGAAGGCACGCGGGTCCGAGCGATTACTCTGGAACATTCGAGGACTGATGTATAAAAGCCGACGCGCTGGACCCGCTGATATTTTCGACGATCGCCGAGTGTGTTCGCCAATATCGTTGTTCTTTGAGTGTAGCCTCCTTTTAAGGGCACAAGTTCGCCCAATAAAACGCTAGTTTCTATAATCACAGTTTCGCTGCCTTCTTCACCGTCACTACTACGTGACATCTAAGCTGCACTCCCCCCCCCCCCCCCCCCCCCGCACCTCCACCCAGAAGGATCGAGCGCGTCGACGTTTATACATCAGTCCTCGAATGTTCCAGAGTAATCGCCGGGACCCGCGTGCCTTCCACAATGTTCTACATTATTCGCGTCGCGCACACATGCGATCCGATTACACAAGGTTTGGTCACAGACAGCGGATGGAAGCACCGATAACATTCCGGAAACTTCCGATAAATGCAGCCGCGTCCTGCGCTGTGCGATAACATTTTTAGGCGGTGAAACGTGTCGCCCGATAAAGACAAACAAGTACACGTGTCAATATTCAGGCTTGGTAATGTGACTGCGGGTAGCTATAATGGAGCAGTCAGTTTCCGGATAATTCAAGTCATCACCTAAGAAGAAGAAAGAAGTAGAAAATTTATGTATAACTTGGTCGATCGCGTCAGCTAAACCATCGGTGAATTCCGAGTGCGTGTTGGAGGGTCGATAACAAGTAATAACGGCACAAACCACATGGTGAATATGACATGAGGCACACACTGTCTCGAGAGATAAGTATATCAGAATTAGATAGGGGTAGTATAGTGCGTTAGTCGCAATAATTAGGCAATCACCTCGGTGCCAATTCAGTCTTTGCGATAACTAAAAACGACGATGACAACGAAAGAGTGTCACTGCAGTGGCGAAATCCTCCGTATGCCACGTTTCGATACTGTTGATGCTTTCCGCAGACAACAGGGCACGAGCACTTTGGGAATGTCAGTTTTATGGTATTTGCTGCGGAAGTTGGCAAAAAGCAACGAACTTGAAACTATGGATGACTGATTCCTGTTTGGTTACTCAACACCACTCGACATATCATTATTCGCCTTACGAAATTTGAACCACAGCAGCCGCGGCGTAATAGAACTGCTAACTCTTCCATCTTGATCAAGTTTGTGAAGCCTACGGAAACCAATGCGTCGTCAGTGCTCTCGCTCTCGGCGAACTCTCTTGCCATTTTTGGTGCCAACTCAACTTTCGCCAAAAAACCTTCTTGAAGCCAAACTTTTGGTGACTCCAGCCATTCAAGCTTGTTCGTGTGTTGTACAGGGCTTCCATTTTCAATTTAAGAGTAAGAAACTCATTGATCAGACGTTGAAAACCGGGTCGACGCTAGTAAAAACTACGTGCCCGTTCCATATCGCCAGCTGTTCTCTTAAGATGATTAGCATACAGATTCTTGCCGATTTGTTCTCTTTGTATAACCTTCGTGATCAGGCTCGCGAAGTCCCTCGACAATGCGATTATTCCTTGTAATTCTATCGTTCATGCGATTAGCCACAGCTGTCCATTTGCCTTGCATATTGTTACGTAGTAGTAATGGTGAAGAATACGGCAGTAAGAACTCTGTACCACAAAACTAACTTTTCATGGAGCGAACTTGTGCCCCTAAAACAAGTGAAATTCAAAGCACAACTATAGCAGCGAGCACAGTTGGCGATCGTCGAAAAGAAAATCCGCTGTTGAAGTTTGCTGACTTTTATGCATCACTCGTCGAAGGGTCCTGTGTAATCGATGCTGCCCGCGTGCATTCTAGAAAGTTCTGCACCATTCGCGTCTGGCATGCAGTCAGATTATGCAAGACTCGGTGACAACGGATAACGGTTAGAACTAGGGATAACATTCTGGAAACTTCCGATAGATGCAGGTGCGTCCTGCGCCGAGCGATAACGTTAAACATTTGTCAGCCGGTGAAATGCGATTACCGGAAAAAAGAGTAACAAGTACACTTATTGATGCACTCCTCATAAAAAGCACCGACCCGATGCTTCAAACACGAATGCGAAATACAGGAGTGCCCGTAGTCATAAAAAAAATTAGAGCCATTCTACTCTGCGAGGGTGGCTGACCATCGAAGCTGTATAACGGTGACAAATAGGTTGATAATAAATGCATTGTTTGAAATAATAGACACATAAAACAATGATTTTCGTTTTTTATTTTCTTTATAAAATTGCATGCTCAATGCTTTCCGGATTTCTCACCTTTTCTTTGCTGAGTATTTTGTCACGAAGCTATCCATAGCTTTATCATCGCTGACACACGGCCAGTGGCTGTTTGGCAACACTGCAAAGTTTCTTGGCCAACGTCAGGCCAACGTGACTCGTCGTGGGCACACTGACGTTTGTATAACGTTGAACGACAGACCATCCCAAGAGAAACGCCACATACCAATTTCCATCTGACCGAGACACGTCTATGTTGAAATCACCCACAAATACAATGGGGGTGGAGTCGGTAGGGGTGATCCAACCAAAATTGCATGCGCTTGGCGTTTGTGGCAGGATCTTCGTCGACATTATGTGCCTCCCGCCGTCGTCGCACACATTCCGGCGGTCGACGGTGTTCTTCGTAGGCGTGCTGTTCTTCTGCAGTCCTCACCACACGCGATGTACCCATGGGACGGGTGGAAGAGACCTGAGATAAGGTTACGTTGGTTGCCTAGACGGCCCGTGACGTCATAACGAAATTCGTACTGAACAGTGCCTATTCCAGTTTTACTTTCCTTATTACAATATTTTTATCACAATACGTTCTGACACTTCTAGCGATTAAACGTAGCTGGGGCATACCGGCGATACGCTTTTGTTTATGCTTTCGCTACTTTAGCTCTGGGGTGGCCGCCATCCTTTTTTGTCTGCGCACACAAACCGCTAGAACTTGGCGTGTAGCAGCTCTACTGTAAAAAAACAGCCACAACAACAAAGCAGCAATGAAACAAAGTCCAGAGGTTGGTCAGCAGACGTGGAATGCATTAAGATGAACCACATGGACGACTCCACGTCGTGAGTGTTGCCGCTGTAATTGCGAAATGCTGTACGGAAGGACCCTATTATCCAGTTCTCCAATACGTCGGATGATCCTGTAGGGTGCGAATCAGCGTCGTAAAAGTTTACAAATTCTCATCGGCGTATCGTGGTTCAAATACGGTCATTGGGCTGGTATTCGACGCAGCGTCGTCGAAGATTGTAGGGTCGGCTGTCTATCCTTTCGTGGTTCTTGATGCGCAAGCAGGTGAGTTGACGAGCTTCTTCGGCACGCTGGAAATAGGTGGCGACGTCGATGTTCCCTTCGTCGATAACATGTGGCAGCATGGCGTTGAGAGTCGTCATCGGGTTCCTGCTATTAACCAGCTAGAACGGGGTGATCGACGTTTTTCTTGCACTGCTATGTTCTGAGCCAAGGTTACGTAAGGAAGGACGGTATCCCAGGTCTTGATGATGATTGAAGTTTATTGGCGGTATCACAGGTCTTGTGTTCCACCGCCACGTACGTGGATAAAATGTCGGCGACATTCTTATTCAGGCGCTTTGTAAGGCCATTCGTTTGCGGGTAATAGGCGATTGTCCTGCGGTGATTTCTCTGGCTCTATTGCAGGCTGCATTGCAGGACAGTTACTCTGTCGGTGATCATGACTTCTTGGACACCATGTCGTAATTTTCCATCAAGGATTTTGCCACTTCACTAGCCCTAGCTTTCGGTAAGCCTTTCGTTTCGGCGTAGCTGGTAATGTAGTCAGTATCTACGGCGATCCATTTATTCCCGAAGGTTGACGCAGGAAATGTTCTCAACAATTACATTCCTATCTGCTGGAATGGTTGGGGAGGTGGCTCGATTCGATGCAGCAATATTGCTGGCCCTTTTTTTGTGTGTCTTCCTTCACTGGCAGCCCCGGGTGCGTTCCGCCGTAGTGTGCAATGTCGGGGGTCAGGCGCGGCCTGTAATACCATTCCTGTATCCTAGATCGCGTCTGGGACAATCCGAGGTGCCCAGCGGTCAGATCGTCCCGTAGGGCGTGCAATATTTCCGGACGCAGTGCCGAGGGAACAGCAAGAAATTAGTTGGCGCGGAGTGGTGCGAAGTCCTTAATGAGGACGTCGTTTTGCAGGGAAAAGGAAGACTATTCTCGCCTAAATGTCCTAGGGACAACATTTGTGGTGCCTTCTAAGTACATGAGGATTTTTAGCCCGCGGTCTCCTCGCTGCTTTTCAGCGAAGGCTTCCGCGTTTATTTTTCCCTGGAAGGCGTCGTCACCCACGTTGTCTTTCAGCGGTGCGTCAGTGGGGGCGCGTTATAGGCAGTCAGCATCCCAGCGCTTAGGCCCAGATTAGTAGACTACGGTTATGTCAATTTCCTAGAGTCCGAGATTCTAATGTGCGAGGCATCCTGAAGGGTCCTTTCAATTTTCCAGCGAACACAAAGCATTGTGGTCGGTTACGACCTTCAAGGGCTTGCTGTATAAGTAGGGGCGAAATTTTGTAGTAACGCAAATGACGGCAAGCCTGTTATTTGATCATAGAATAGTTGGCTTACGCTTTCGACAGCGACGAGCTGGTGTAAGCAATGACCCTGTTAAATCTGCCTTTCCTTTGGACTATGACGGCGGCGAGGCCTAGGCTACTTCCATCGCTGTGATTTTCAGTGTTGGCGTCTGTAATGAAGTAGGTGTGTTCTGGTGGGGAATTCAGGTGTCGCTTAAGATATTTGGATGTTTTGATTCCGGTGTTTCCCCCTTGAACTCGAAGTTGGATTTTGTGAGACGTGCCAAAGGCCCAGTGATGCGTGTGTGGTTTTGGAAGAAACGCCTGTAATAGGCACATAGTGCAAGAAATCTGCGCCATCCGATCTTGTCGCGGGCTCATTATGAAGTCAGCAGTGGCAGAGCAAATCTGAACGGACTCCAGATTTTCTGATCACATGGCCGAGGAACGGAAGCCCGTTGTAAGCGAAGCGACGCTTTGCCGGCTTGAAAGTGAGCCTTGACGACTTGATGGCCTCTAGTACTTGTGCGTCTCGCGTCTCCCGTCAATTTTCATCATCCTCGTCTGGTTGTGCGGTTTAAGATTTTTAGTATAGTACTGTCCCCAAGCCGCCTAAGGTGATCGTCGAAATCCCCTACGAAGATATTATCAATGTAGGCGAGACAGGTCTGCCACTTCAACCCTGCTAACACCGTGTCCATCACACGCTGCAACGTTATAGCTACCGAGCACAGTTCGAAAGGCATGAGCTTGAACTCGCAGAGGCCGGCCAGCGTGATGAAGGTGGTCTTCTTGCGATCCCTCTCGTCGACTTCTACTTGGCAGTAGCCAGGCTTGAGGTCCATCGATGATAAATATAGCGTCGCGGAGCCGTTCCAATGCGAGGCCTATCTTTACAAAAATGGTTGTTGAATTTCCATTGTTGATCTGTTGTACTATGATTGATTCCATGGAAATTCCACAAAATTACAACATTCATTGAGCCAGCACATGGTAGTTCACCCAAATTTTTATTGATAACTACACAATAATATTTATTGATGAAATAATGTTCATATTGTGTTGTGAAAAGCCAACAACTGGACCGAGTTAAACAGGCGACATACAATTTACACGAAACAAAAACCACAAAAATTTCTTAGTTTGGGCTACAACATGAAATGGCGTAATGAGGCTGGCCGGAGCTTCAACTAATAATTAAAAAATTGTTGCACAGGCAGTTGTACGTTCATGCGCCGAATAAAGGCCACTGCAAAATAATGCACTCTTTCAGCATTCAGCCGCTGCGGCCCCCAATCTCCGGAGCGGTTCACCTTATTTTAATCATTGTGAATATTGCAATGTGCGCTATAACTGCAATGGATGACCTGAAAAAGATTGAGGGTAAGTGATGCAGTGTAAAACTTGAATATTGTACTACTAAGGAGAGAAGAGGTTCATCCAACTGGGCAAAGTACAGGGTATTTTTTTCTTGCAGCGAATTTTTTAAGATTGCAAAATGTATATCACGGGCATGTTATGCTTACCATACGAGTGTACAGATTGGCGGCCTCTAGATACACAGCAATTGCCGCACATACGTGAGCAATTAGCAAAGTTACGCTATTTAACCTTCTAATTATCAGCAATAGGTGGCTACAGCAAATGAGTATTTTGGTGCCCGTGCTCCACACTACCTATCCCAATGATCAAATTTTGAATAGCGGATTTCATGTGGGAGCTTCGCGAACAATTAGTTTCCCTTGGCAGGCTCCTAAATCGAAACTGGCTGGACAAAGAGCGCCTGTGTCGTCGACATAGCTTCATGTCTTCCTCAATGTATGCAGAAGCATCCAGAATACTGAGAGGTAACCAGTCTACACCCGGAACCAGGGCGTAGACGGGCCGTATGTAAAAATACGGAAAGATATCTACAGCGGCTCCACAGCCACCGTTGTCCTCCATAAAGAAAGCAACAAAATCCCAATACAGAAAGCTGTCAGGCTGGGAGATACGATCTCTCCAATGCTATTCACAGCGTGTTTACAGGAGGTATTCAGAGACCTGGACTGGGAAGAATTGGGGATAAAAGTTAATAGAGAATACCTTAGTAACTTGCGATTCGCTGATGATATTGCCCTGCTTAGTAGCTCAGGGGACCAATTGCAATGCATGCTCAAAGACCTGGCGAGGCAAAGCAGAAGAGTGGGTCAAAAAGTTAATCTGCAGAAAACTAAAGTAATGTTTAACAGTCTCGGAAGAGAACAGCAATTTACAATAGGTAGCGAGGCACTGGAAGTGGCAAGGGAATAGATCTACTTAGGGCAGGTAGTGACGGCGGATTCGGATCATGAGACGGAAATAATCATGAGAATAAGAATGGGCTGGGGTGCGTTTGGCAGGCATTCTCAGATCATGAACAGCATGTTGCCATTGTCCCTCAAGAGAAAAGTGTATAATAGATGTGTCTTACCAGTACTCAACTACGGGGTAGAAACCTGGAGGCTTACGAAAAGGGCTCTACTCAAATTGAGGATGACGCAGCGAGCTATGGAATGAAGAATGATGGGTGTAACGCTAAGGGATAAGAAAAGAGCAGATTGGGTGAGGGAACAAACGCGAGTTAATGGCATCTTAGTTGAACTCAAGAAAAAGAAATGGGTGGCATAGGCAGGACATGTAATGAGGAGGGTAGATAACCGATGGTCACCAAGAGTTACGGACTGGATTCCAAGCGAAGGTAAGCGTAGCAGGGGGTGGCAGAAAGTTAGGTGGGCCGATAAGATTAAGAAGTTTGCAGGGACGACATGGCCACAATTAGTACATGGCCGGGCTTTTTGGAGAAGTATGGGAGAGGCCTTTGACCTGCAGTAGGCGTAACCAGGCTGATGATGATGATGAACCGGTTTTTGAACTTTTGTTTTGAGCCTATCGGTACGTCGATGTACGGATCCTACTGGTGCTTACCAAAAGGTCTATTACGTGGCATCACAAGCTATCACACCGATACAGAGCCTGCGGAAAGGCGACCTCGCGTAAACACGCAAGGTCGCCTTGAAACAGGACGGAGACAAATAGTCTCCTAGTCTGCGTGATTTGTTTGTTTTACATCTATATATAGCGACCGAGACGCAACTCATACAGGCTGATGTTCCCATCGGCAAGCGCGACCTGCCCGTCGTCAGAACAAAACCTTTGTCGATTGATACCGTTCACCTCTTCTCGCGCCATCGTTGCCGCCTAAAGTAACGTTCAGCGCATTGGTTAAGCAGCGTAGATTTGCCACTGCATTCGCGCGACTGAAACAACGAGCACTTAGTGAATGAGCCAAACCAGTGAGAAATCGCCGCCATTTGCGACCACTCGCTTCGTGACAACTTGGTGGAATTGTAGCCGTCGAGATCAGAACGATGTGTCGTCACGGAGGGAATCTCGAAGGCTATGCTTCAACATTGCCATTGATACTAAATCATTGTTTCAATGCAGACAATTGTCATTTGGCCAGCAACATACTTTATTAGATTTTGTGTGTAGCTGACAGCTTTGCAAAAAAATTATAGGAGTTGTTCCGGAATGAATTATTTTGGAAAGTTTTTTTTTTACCAAACCTAGCGAAATGTACAAAAGTTAACAAGAACATTGCAATTGTTTTTTTGCGTGTTCGGTTTGCATAGAGTTTCTCACTACATTACCTAGAGGGAAACTGGCGCTGCTGCACTGTTGTATGCATGGGAATGCCGGTATATTGTTACGTGTAGCTGTAGCCCAGTGCTATATACATTTATTCAAAGGAAGCTTACGGAAGGCCACAATGGCGACTCTATATCAAGCGGGCCCACGTCGTCTTCCTCCTCTTCAGTGCAGCCACACTGTGGCGGCTGTTCCGTAGCATCGCCTCCGGCAGTAGAAGCACCGTCCCGGTGCTTAATCTACACATCCGCGGTGAAAGGTGTATGGTATGGCTTTAGTCTCGCCACGTGAACAATGTCACTTGCAGCCGACGATAACGCTGAGGGGTCGGCGGGGACGGAGTAAAGTAAAACCCGGAGTAAGGTGCACGTCGCGATGGTGGCAATCATAGAGGCGTCTCTTATGCTCCTGTGAGACCTCGAGACGGGTGCGGGCGAGCTGGCGCGCGTGGTCGGCGTGTGCGATCGCGTCGCGGGTGTATTCAGTGGCCGAAGGCAACAAAGTGTCTAAGGGCAACGCGGGTTTTCGGCCATATAGGAGGTAGAATGGTGAATAGCCGGCCGTGTCGTGACGCGATGAATTATACGCGAACGTCACATATGGTAAATGATGATCCCAGTCGTGGTGGAGGGTCGCAAGGTACTTTGAAAGCATGTCGGTGATGGTCCGGTTGAGGCGCTCCGTGAGGCCGTTGATCTCTGGGTGGTAGGACGTGCTGAACTTGTGCTTTGTCGAGCAGGAGCGGAGGATGTCCTCGACGACTGCCGACACAAAGCTGCGGCCACGGTCAGTGAGTAATTGGCTCGGAGCACTGCGCACTAAAACGATGTCATACAGCAAAAAGTCAGCAACGTCAGTAGCACAACTTGTCGGAAGGGCTCTGGTAATTGCGTACCGCGTAGCATAATCAGTAGCGACGGCGACCCATTTATTTCCGGAGCCCGAGAGAGGAAACGGTCCAAGCTGGTCTAGACCAACACGGAAAATTGTTCCGGCGGGATGTCGATGGGCTGGAGACATCCAGCTGGAGGTGTGGAGGGCTTCTTCCGGCGCTGACAGGGCTCACAAGCGGCAGCGTAGCGCCGCACGGAGCGGGCGAGACCCGGCCAAAAGAATCGACGTCGTACACGGTCGTATGTGCTCGAGACGCCCAACCGTCCAGCCAAGGGAGCGTCGTGAAGTTGTTGGAAGAGAGTCGTACGCAGGTGCGATGCAATTACCAGCAGAAGGTCAAGGCCGTGTGGATCGAGATTGCGGCTGTATAATGTCCCCTCCTCAAGCAGAAAAATCCGGAGAGAGGCGCCGCCAGGCGTTGACTCCAGATGGTCGATGAGGGCTCGTAATGAGGGATCGCGGCGTTGCTCGTTGCCGATTTCAAGTAACTGGGACACAGAGAAAACGCAAGTGATGGCGTCCGCATCAGCCGGTTCGTCGACGGGGTAGCGGGACAAACAATCGGCATCCTGGTGCAAGTGTCCCGTCTTATATACCACAGAGAAAGTATATTCTTGCCGGCGTAATGCCCAGCGAGCGAGTCGTCCCGTGGGGTCCTTAAGCGAGGATAGCCAGCAGAGCGCGTAGTGATCAGTGATGACACAGAAGGGGCGTCCGTACAAGTATCGACGAAACTTCGCAACAGCCCACACAAGAGCGAGGCACTCGCGATCTGTGATTGAATATTTGCGCTCGGCGGGTGATAGAAGTCGGCTGGCATAGACTATAACACGATCATGTCCACGCTGGCGTTGTGCTAACACTGCTCCTATGCCGTGACCACTGGCATCAGTTCGAACTTCCGTTGAGGCAGATGGGTCAAAGTGAACCAAAATTGGAGGCGTGGTAAGGATAGTATGGAGCTGCGAAAAAGATGCGGCATGGTCAGGTCCCCAAGAAAATGGCGCGTATTTCTTCAAGAGGTCGGTAACGGGACGTTCACAAAGTCCTTCACAAAGCGTCGGAAATAAGAGTACAGCCCTACGAAACTGCGAACGTCCTTGGTAGACTTCGGAACAGGAAAGTTCGTAACGGCGCGAATTTTGTCCGGATCAGGTCTCACGCCTCGGGCGTCCACGAGGTGTCCAAGGACGGTGATTTGGCGTCGAGCAAAATGACATTTGGACGAGTTCAGCTGGAGGCCGGCGCGGCGGAACACGTCAAGAATCGCTGAAAGACGGTCTAGATGCCTGTCAAAAGTGGGCGAATAAACGATGACGTCGTCCAGATAGCACAAACATGTGGAGCACTTGAACCCCTAAAGCAAAGAGTCCATCATTCGTTCGAAGGTGACGGGCGCGTTACAGAGACCGTAAGGCATCACCTTGAACTGATAAAGGCCGTCAGGGGTAACAAATGCAGTCTTCCTGCGGTGCATGTCGTCTACCGATATCTGCCAGTTGCCGGACCCTAAGTCGATAGAAGAAAAATAGGTGGCACCGTACAGGCAGTCTAGAGCGTCGTCAATACGTGGCAAAGGGTACACGTCCTTTTTTGTGATTTTGTTGAGGTGGCGATAATCTACACAAGAACGCCACGTTCCATCCTTCTTTTTGACAAGTACAACGGGAGAAGCCCAGGGACTACAGGAAGGCTCGATAATGTCCTTTACAAGCATCTTTTTGACTTCCTGTTGGATAACAGCTCCCTCGGACGCAGTAACACGATATGGACGTCGGTGAGTAGGGTTGGCATCGCCAGTGTTTATGCGATGGGTCACGACGGACGTATGACCTAAGGGTCGATTGTCAAAGTAAAAAATGTCGCGATAGCCCTCAAGAACGCGGCAGAGAGCTTCAGCTTGAGCAGTTGTAAGGTCAGAGAAAACCATCTTCCCAATGTCGACGTCAGTACCGTGCGATGACGTCACGGTATAGGCTGAGCTGTGACAATCTTCCACTGTGATTGGCTCGACCTCATCTTCCTGCAAAGCGTTAATTATAGCCAATGAAATCCCCTGAGGCTGAACTTGCGCTGTTAGCGCGAAATTGACAAGGGGAAGGCAGGTGCGGTTGCCAGTAATTGCCAGTACAGTGTGCGACACGGTAACACCACGTGTAAGTGTAACTGCAGGAATTGGTGCGACCACATAATTACCGTCAGGTACAGCTGGTGAGGACAACAAGTCGACATGTGTCACAGAGTGGGGCGGTAGGTGAATAAAATCCAAGCAGCTCAGACAGCTTTGAGGCGGGTCCACAGGGTCGGCAAGAAGAGGGAAGTCAAGGCGAAGTGAACCGGCCGAACAGACAATGAGGGCAGAATGATTGGCAAGGAAATTCAGACCGACAATGAGTTCGTGAGGGCAATGCCCGATGACGGTGAAGAGAACGACGGTGTGTCTCTCAGCAATGGTGAGTCAAGCAGAGCACGTGCCAACAATAGCGACAGTCCCTGCGTCGGCGACTTATACAACTCGGTTCGGGGCGGTTGTCAGAACTTTCTTGAGCCGACAGCGAAGAGCAGCACTCATAATGGACACATGCGCCCCGGTGTCAATCAACGCGCACACAGCAACATTGTCGACGAGAAAGTCCAAAAGATTTTTGTTCGTGGATAATATGAAGCGAGGATTTCGTACCAATGTCATCATTGCAGCTTCACCTCCAGAAGCTGCACTATCTAGTTTTCCGGTCGGGGGTGCGGCGAGTAGGTCGGAGAAGGAGCACGGCGTGACGGGGGCGAACGAGATTGACGACGGGAGGGAGAAGGTGAGCGGGAGTAGCGGGGCCATGTCAAAGGTGTCGCAGGGTCAGATGATGCAGCGGGCATAGAAGGGGCGAAGGAAAAGATGCGCTAGAGGGGCGAGGGTGGTAATCAGAAGAGTAGAGCGTCGGAGAAGTCCAGCGGCCGCGGCAATGGCGAGCGACATGTCCATGCGTCGGCAGCACAAACAGATCGACTTGTCGTCCACGGTACGCCATTCGGAGGGGTTGCGCTGTCCATAAGAGTAAGAAGAGGGCGGTGGGGACGTGCGTGGAGAGAGAGGTTCTGAGCGTACAGAACGAATGGATTGCAGGCCGACGTTGGACAACTCTTCACAAACGACGGCCTGTATCAAGGAGATTGTCACCGGAGAATGATCACGTGATGGGAACGAAGGGGCTGCCGGTTGTGCCACTTCGACCTCACGACGAATGATGCGGGTCACGTTGTCACATCGTAAAGGCTGGTGGAAGAGGTCGTCACAGGATGACGTAGCAGCTGTGTTGGGAAGTCGCGTGATGTTCTGGTATACCCGGCGGCTTTTAGCCTGCTCGAGACGGCGGCACTCCTTGAGGATCGTATCGATGCTGGTGACGTTCATAAACACCAGTAAATTGAAGGCGTCGTCAGCAATGCCTTTGAGGACGTGATTGACCTTCTCGTCCTCAGACATGGTCGGGTCAGCCTTGGCACAAAGGGTCAAGAAGTCGAGAATGTACGACACGCAGGACTCGATCGACGTCTGTACACGTGTGGCAAGGGCTTTTTGGGCATTGACTTGACGACCGAACGGATTGCCAAAAAGGTAGCGGAGCTCTTCTTTGAAGAGATCCCAGCTCGAGATCTCCTCTTCGTGAGTCTGGAACCATGCAAGTGGAGCTCCGTCGAGGTAGAAAAGAACGTTCGCAAGCGTAATAGTCGGATCCCACCTGTGACTGGTGCTGACACGTTCGTATAAGGGGAACCAGTCGTCAAAATCAGGACTGCCGACTCTGTTGAACACACCAGGATGCCAGGGGGGGGGGGAAACGGCGACGTAGGTCGCGGCTGCAGGCGGAGACGGAGCAGTGCCGCCACCAGGAGCCGAAGTTGCACTGTCGCCGTTGCGACCGCTGCGAAGCTTCATGACGGGTACGGAGAACGTCCACCTCCACCAAATTAATGTTACGTGTAGCTGTAGCCCAATGCTATATACATTTATTCAGAGGAAGCTACGGAATGCCACAATGGCGACGCTATATCAAGCGGGTCCACGTCGTCTTCCTCCTCTTCAGTGCAGCCGTACTGTGGCGGCTGTTTCGTAGCAATATTGTGACTTCGGATTGGCATCGTTCTCGGAGGGACAGGACACCTTGAAGACGCGCTTGGCAAGCACCGTTCCGTGTGTCACAATGATTAATTTTCTACTAAAACGGCACTTAAGAAGCTGCTTTAGCTTTGTCATTACACAAAAACATGTTTTGTTTAACTATGAGAACTTGTTATTGCGTGTACGACTATATGTTACGTAAAAAGTATCAGCGGGCCGCTAAAGTTGGAGGACGGACGACTAGGTTTGCGCTCGCTTTGAAACAGTTTGTCGTCTGTTCTTGTTTTTCTTCTCTTGGTCATGCATTGTACGTGAGTGAAGACGTAATATGCGTGAATGGAAACATTTTATGAAGATTTTACTTTGAGAGCGCGTTGTTTGTGTAACCATATCCGCGTTTTAGACGAAGCCTCTTACAACACCAGCCAACGCGAGCCTCGCAGACACATACACCGTCATTCCCATGCCGGCACGGTGCCCCCTTAAGAAACTCCCATAGACGGTGGCGCTAGATTTCCCTCTAGGTGTTACAGTGAGAAACTCTATGGTTGTTTGCACGGTTGTTTGGCATTTGTTTTCGTTGCCATTTTGTTTTTTTTCGTGGTCTCCTTGTGCGCGTTGTGTGCGTCGTGAGCTGTAAGCATGTGTTTGCGCCGTCATCTGCTGTTGCGCGACAAGAGACATTTTTGCCAAGAGCGTAGGAGACGAAAAGCTGAATGTACCCGTCCGTCCATTGGCTGACGTGGAGGTATGTCGCCGACTGGGCTGCGTGGAAGCGTGCATGAAGAATGGAGCGCCGGCTGACCCGACGGTAAGCACGTTTCTTGTATTGTGTGTATAACAGATCGGCAGCGTTCTGACTGGTGTCGTAGAAGTCGTGGGGCGCTTTTTTCGTTGCTAGGTGTACGTCGGGCAGACTTGCGCCTGTGGCGCTCGTGCTGTGTCAGGCACAACCACTCCGAGCTGTATGTCTGATTCACGCGTGGTGCACGGCATCGGTGTTTGAAAACATTTAGTGCCGGGCCGGTCTCGGGTGCATGTGTAGCCTGTTGCATGCTCATTCGGTCGATCGAGTGCCAAGGTGGGGTCATGTCGTCTGTTTAAGCTGTGTATTTAGCAGCCTGGCCTATTCGTCTGCACTGCACGGTAGGCAAGCTTATCGCGAACTGAAATGCATGAAAACACTTAAAACAAGGGCGCCTGTTCCTGTGTTCTCATGCTTGTCCCCACCGTTGTGGTAGCTTAGTGCTGTGCCACTGAACTTGAGGCCGCGGATACAACTCCGGCTGCTGCAGCCGGATTTCGATGGGGCGAAATGCAAAAAACGCTCCTACTTGTATATGGGTGCTTGTTAAAGATCGGGGTCATGGTCAAATTTAATTCAATCATGTACTGCGGCATGCCTTGTAGTGAGATCGCGGTTCTGGATAGTAAAATCACAGAATTTGAATGTTTAACTTGCTTGATCCTGTTTTAAGTATTACCGTTGCAGCAGGGCCCATGCCACAGCCGTTTATATGAACATCGAATTTGCGGACCGTCTTTTCCTTGTAACGTGATCAAATAATCATGCAGAAATGTCGTGGCCGATATCGTGCCATGTATAATAAACGCGGATCGTCCTATAAAACAGACTGGTTGATCGTTGGCGAATCGAATGCCACCGTATTGTAAAAAAGTAGAAAGAAAATGCCTAAAGCACTCGTTATCGACGCCACCAGTTTCTCTCCCAGCCCTGGATATCTTTTCCATGTTGCAAAATTATTTCTACGAAATTATTTGTGTACTATAGATATTGTAAAGAACAGGATTTTACTCAACGCTGTAGTGTATCACAGAAAAAACATGTTAATCCGGTGTTGGTATAAATATATACCTTCCCAATAAAAAGAAAAAAAAGATTGTGAAAGCATGCAAGCCTCTGAATACGAGAGATAAACGATGCAACCTTTAGACCAAATGTGGGTTATTTTTCCCTGCGGAGGACTGACCCAAATTCCTTTTATCTTCTCCACACAGAAAAGTGCCTTGTCATAAAGATGTCATAATACCAGGCACTTTCTTTTGTAGTTTTCTCTTAAATGCGCTGTGAAAAACTGTTGGTAAAAGAATTAGGTTCTTGCTATTTCGATATACCCAAAACATATGCAGTGAAAAATAAAAATATTCAACTAACTCTTTCAGTCACACAAAAACATTGCTAACACAGTAGCTGGTAGCAAGAAACACTTGATTACATAAGCATCAAGCACTTATATACAATTTTTATTATTGATGGCATTTCATTGTTTAGCTGATATGTAATACTGCATTTATAAAATACTTTAAACAGTGGCATCTACAGCATCTGGAGAAGAGGGCAGGACATATTGTGTCTGATGCTGGTGCAAACTTGCATGACATATCAACAGCAGGCAACAATCTTCCACCATCTGGTTAATGCTTTCTGTGAATATAAAAAAATGATCTTTAAGGCCCTTCCCTGCATGTGCTAATATACTTTGTCACACTGAATAAACTGTGGTAACATAACAAGATCCAGTAGAACATGCCTTTCCTCATAAAAAGCTCCTGTGTACGTGCCCTGTATTATTTACGGAAGTGTCGAGGCCCTCTAGCCTGTTTATGTCTCCATGACTCCGGACAAAAAAGCACACTGCAGCAGTTTGGGTCTGTTAGTATTCAATCAGTACTAGAATTTATGAGCAATATTGAATACTGCAGCATCTTTAAAAAAACTAAAATGTATTGATCGTACCGATTTTTCCCTTTTGCTGCTTGAAAGGAATACCCGTAAATATTTTGCTTTAATTTTGTGGATAAACATGCCTGTCCTTAAATTCAAAACTATCTGTGCAGCATGTGTGAAGACCTGCAACACTTTAACGGAAAGCTTCTCGGCTTCACTCGACTATCACGAAGTGTCATGCACCCAACTCATGTTAAATGCCACGTTCACCAAATCACGCATCGGTGACTGATGCAGAAGAAGAACCGAAGTGTCAGAAAATTCATTAAGTGTGAGATATTTCGCTGCATAAAGAAGTAGCATTTCGTGCTTTATCGCTGAAGTGGTTGAAGTACTTATTACTTTTATTCAGTGGTTGTATTGCTTTCTCATTATGCAGAAGCTGGCAAGAGAGTGAAGATGCTACGGAAAATCCTCAACAACACTGAGTGCAAGCCAGAAGAACCAGTAATTGCTTGCACAGAGGTACGCTTATTGTGTGCTGCCAGTTATTCTCCCTTCTTTTTTTTTTACTTTTTTTGCAATATAGTGCATTTGAAGTGGTTCTGTGAACAAAGCAAGATTAAATCAGTGTTTCCCGACTTCTGGCCCCTGGAATCACTTCAGATGGCGAAAGGGATCTGTGTGCATCACTTAAAGATTTGCAGTTGATCTTGCGATGTGTGACTGACTAAAATTGATATCTGGCCATCATGGTGGCATGGAGCAAGCCGTCGCAGGAAAGTTGCTGGTGCTGTGTGCTATTTAGCAATCATTAAAGGGACACTAAAGTGAAAAATGCTATTCACAGCATGTTTACAGGAGGTATTCAGAGGCCTGGAGTGGGAAGAATTGGGGATAAAAGTTGATGGAGAATACCTTAGCAACTTGCGATTCGCTGATATTGCCTTGCTTAGTAACTCAGGAGACCAATTGCAATGCATGCTCACTGACCTGGAGAGGCAAAGCAGAAGGGTGGGTCTGAAAATTAATCTGCAGAAAACTAAAGTAATGTTTAACAGGCTCGGAAGAGAACAGCAGTTTACGATAGGTAGCGAAGCACTGGAAGGGGTAAGGGACTACATCTACTTAGGGCAGGTAGTGACCACGGATCCGGATCATGAGACTGAAATAACCAGAAGAATAAGAATGGGCTGGGGTGCGTTTGGCAGGCATTCTCAAATCATGAACAGCAGGTTGCCACTATCCCTCAAAAGGAAAGTGTATAACAGCTGTGTGTTACCAGTACTCACATATGGGGCAGAAACCTGGAGACTTACGAAAAGGGTTCTGCTGAAATTAAGGACGACGCAACGAGCTATGGAAAGAAGAATGATGGGTGTGACGTTAAGGGATAAGAAAAGAGCAGATTGGGTGAGGCAACAAACGCGGGTAAACGACATCTTAGTTGAAATCAAGAAAAAGAAATGGGCATGGGCCGGACATGTAATGAGGAGGGAAGATAACAGATGGTCACTAAGGGTTACGGACTGGATTCCAAGGGAAGGGATGCGTAGCAGGGGGCGGCAGAAAGTTAGGTGGGCGGATGACATTAAGACGTTTGCAGGGACAACATGGCCACAATTAGTACATGACCGGGGTAGTTGGAGAAGTATGGGAGAGGCCTTTGCCCTGCAGTGGGCGTAACTAGGCTGATGATGATGATGATGATGAAAGTGAAAAATTATTTCTTCTGCATCAGTAAATTACTGTTCTACAACACCAAAAACACCACCCTTGCAACAATAATACGTTTGGTAAGCCAGAAAAAGCGAAAGGACGAAATACGGGTGGCGACGCCTACTTAAGTTCCCGCACCTGGGGGCTGTGACGTCTTGGATTTTGATGGCATCTTCTAAGGTTTACTAAATGTTTATAGCGGTACAGATTGACTACATTGTGTTCTGAAGGAACCAAATATTAAACACGGCAAGTTTCGGGAACCTTTATTCAGCCAACGCGGCCCAAATGCGAAAACATACTTTAGGATTCCTGACGTCACGCTGAGGTGCCGGCGCTGGGGTTTCGGCGCGAAATTCAAATACTGATACTTGGACCTTCATTTCCTCATCTAATAATCAAACAATTTTTTCGAAATGACTGCCTGCAGGGTTCTCAAACAATGCTTCATTAGTCTAAACTGATTTATTGTTTTGCTTTAGTGTCCGTTTAACAATGATCGTATACGAGATCACGCTCACTGACGACAGCTTGTGTATCTGTGGGCAACCAGCCGGCAACTACTAAGTCCACCTCTGAAAAGCTTGCATTTGTTTGCACATGTTCACATGTGCTGCAGTGTCAATAACTGCAAGTAACTGTCAAAGAAATGCCTCTGCAATGCAAACCATGCAACGATGCTGCAAAATACTTGTTTTTCTTCTGTTGTCATTTATGGCTAGTCCATTTGATGATAAATTGTTCACTTTTATGCTCTCTGTGGTCAAAAATGAGCTTATAAAGTGTCGCTTAATTTTCTGTCTACAGGTTGACATTGGCGGCGGGACGCTTATTGATAAGAGCATCCTCGATAAGCTGAGCTAGGCCTGTGGCAGTACAAGTGGCCATGGTAAATTCGTCAGGGCACTTTTGCACCACGGTTTACTGATGGTGGGCTCAAGGGCAAGCCGCTGTTTGGGGGCAAGAGCTGCCTTCGTGGCTAGACGGTTCAGGAGGAGGCCCTCAATACCGTATGCGTGGAGACCGATAGGTGCGTACGCTATTTTAATAGTCATTTATTCTTAAATAATGAAATCAGAACATGCGTATAAGTTGAAGAAAGGCAATTTATACAAACTGTACTGTTAGCAACTGGATGAAGTATAGCAAGTGTTCCTAATATTTGGTATAGAAAAACAAATAGTTCACTTCGTTCATTATTTACATTATGGCCACGATGTTATGCACAAATTTTAGAAGCCTGATAAAATAAATGACTGGTTGAGCTATGGATTGATCACAGCTACTTAAAAGATACTGATGGGCTTGTTGGTGAGCCTTGATATTGAAGCAGCACACTTACATCTGACACATACACGTACACATAGAAAGGACATGCACAAGCGCTGGACTGCACATTCTGCTTTATTGCTTAAAGACTTTCTTTAACCCGTCTTTTGTAGTGCCCCTTGAGAAGCGCACATGCTCTGATGGCAGTGAGGTGTGACAAGAGCGAGAGTAAAAACACAAAAGACACAAATATAGCTGACATTTTTGGATTCCCACTCTCTGAATAATCAGTCTAAATTGCGGCACGCTTTTTTAGAGAATGATACCAAAGGGCAACTGATACTCCTATCTTTCCATTTGTCAATTTCTGTTGCTTTGTTTTCTGTGTTTCCTGTGCAAAACTTCCGCATCTTTCAGGATGGGTTTGCAGCCACAATATTTGCAATGAAAGGCTAAATGACTTGTATTTTTAGCCGTGCAGTGACAATTGTGCTAAGTTTGCCTTGTATATTCAAGCACCTGCCTGTCTGCCCAGTGTATATCTTGTGGCAGGACAGAACGATCTTATAAACCACTCCGTCTGCACAAGCGACGTAGGGCTTTCTATGGTCGATTGCACAGGGACTTGCTCCTTTTTTTGTGCCATTCACCTTTTTGCACAGTCTCGAGAACCGCACAGGTGTGGAAAACAGTACATCAACACCAGCCCTTTCACCTATCTTTTGCAGATTGTGGGAAATTTTATGCACATAAGGTATGACTGCGTTGTCTTGACATCCTTGTGACTGCGAGTGGAACCGCACGCTTTTTTCGTCTTTAGTAAGCATTCTGAAACATATCAAGAGCTACGATGGATACCCAGAGCCCCTGAGGCGGGCTTCCTGGTTCGTGAAGCTGGTTTCACATTTGTGATGGCATGATTTTTGCAGTGCATTAAGAAAGCACGAGCGGACAATCGCCCTCTTCACAAGCTTTGAATGTACCGATGGGTAGGGAAGGACAGATTGGTTGCTCCTGGGTTCATAAGATCAACATACACACCAAGGCAGCGTTTTATAAATGTCTCACGTCATTGTTACTAACACATAAGCTACCTATGAGCGGTTTTATTAGGTTTTTAGACCTTAATGTATTTTTATCCTGTGACCATATGTGTTGGTCTTGTGAGCCAAGGAGCAACAAAGCTCTCCTTCCCTACAACTCGGCCCATTCAACGCTTTTGAAGAGGATGATTGTCCGCTCTTACTTTCTTAACTCACTGCAAAAAACATGCCATCACAAATGTGAAAGTAGCTTAACAAACCAGGTAACCTGCCTCAGGAGCTCCAGGTATCCATCGAAGCTCTTGATATCAGTTGCAGAATGCTTACTAAATACAAAAAGGCAAGCGGTTTCACGTACATTCACAAGGGCTGTCAAGACAAGCTGGTCATGCCTTATATACACACAATTTCCCAGAATCTGCGAAAGATAGGTCACAAGGCTGGCATTGATGTGGTGTTTCCGCGCCTGTGTGATTGTCAAACCTGTGCAAAAAGGTGAATGGCACAAAAAAGGAACAAGTCCCTGTGCAATGAACCACTGACAGCCCTTTTGTCAATTGTACAAAGAGAGTTTTTTTATACGATCCCTCTGTCCTGTAACAAGGTATACACTGGGCAGACGGGCAGGTCCTTGAATGCGAGGCTAACTGAGCACAATCATCACTACACGGCTGAAGATTCAGATCATTTAGCGTTTCATTGCAAGGATTGTGGCTGCAAACCAATACTGAAAGATACGGAAGTTGCGCACAGAGAACACAAAAAACTAACAGGGGAAATTCTTGAAGCCATAGAAATTGACAAATGGAAAGATAGGTGTATCAGTTGCCCCTCGGTATCATTCTCTGAAGAAGCAAGCTGCTACCTTGGACTTTGATTATTCATAGAGTGGAAATCGAAATACATCATCTTTATTTGTGCTTTTGTATGTTTTATTCTGGCTCTCGCCACACCTCACTGCCATCAGAGCATATACGCTTCACAAGAGACACTACAAAAGATGGGTCTTTGAGCAATAAAGCAGCAGTTGCAGTCCGGCGCCTGTGTACGTCCTTTCTAAGTGTGCGTGCCAGATGTAAGTGCGCTGCTTCAAGATTATGACTGGCCAGATTGCACACATATATTCCAAAGTCGACTTCTGCACCAGCTGTTTCTGATGGCACAGTTTAAAATATTGTCACAAGCTGTCATGAACCACGCCTGCCGCGCAGACAACCAGATGAAAGAAAGAAGAGAACGACGTTAGCCAAGCTGCCGCGAGACCGCTCTTCAACAACCGCGCCTATCAACCAGATTCATCTGGTTCTGCATTAAACACCTCGTGTGTAACATTTGGTGGAGCTGTGCGGGGTAACTCCCACGACCTACAACAGAGCCACCAGCACAAGAGCTACGTCCTTGGGCAGCCCCCGTGATATTGGTGAAGAAAGACGGTACGTGGCGATTCTGTGTTGATTACCATCGCCTAAACGCCGTTACCAAGAAAGATGTATATCCACTCCCACGAATTGACGACGCCATCGACTGTCTCTTCGCGGCATCTTACTTTTCCGCAATCGATTTACGGTCAGGTTCCTGGCAAATTTTTATACACAAGGACGACAGAGAAAAGACAGCATTTGTAACACCCGACGGACTATTCAAGTTTAACGTGATGCCTTTAGGTTTGTGTAACGCACCCGCAACGTTCGAAAGGTTCATGGACACGATATTACACGGCTTAAATTGGAAAGTTTGCATGTGCTACTTAGACGACGTTGTGATCTTCGGGCGAACGTTAAGTGAGCACAACAAACGTTTGGATTGGGTCTTGAACTGCTTGGAGAAAGCGGCTCTCGTGCTCAATTAGAAAACTGCCGTTTTGGGGAACGACAAGCTCTTGTGCTAGGCCATCTGCTCGCTAAAGAAGGCATCCTACCAGATCCACAAAAGACTGCGGCCGTAGAAGCATTTAGAGTACCCAACTCTTTCAAGCAGTTAAAAAATTTCTTGGGCTTGTGCTCCTATTTTCGCCGATTCATTTCCCGGTTTGCTGAAATGGCTCATCCCCTTACACGCCTTCTCCAAAAAGGTGTTCCCTTTGAGTGGACTGCAGATTGCGACTCATCGTTTCGCCAGCTCAAGTTCCTGTTGAAATCCCAACCAATCCTTCGCCACGTTGATCCTTTATCACCAACTGAGATTCACACCAATGCCACAGGCGTAGGCATCGGTGCTGTGCTAGTTCAGCGTGTTGGCGACAGTGAGCACGTGATCTCTTACGCTAGCCGGTCCTTGAGCCACTCCGAGCGCAACTACACTGTCACCGAACAAGAGTGTCTGGCGGTTATCTTCGCCGTGCAACGGTTTCGTTCGTATCTCTATGGGCACCCCTTCACTCTGATAACAGATCATCATTCGCTATGCTGGCTTGTGAATCTGCGGGATCCCTCAGGACGACTAGCGCGCTGGGCCCTCCGTCTACAATAATACGATTTCGTTATTTGCTACAAAAGTGGCCGGCGGCATGCTGACGCTGATTGTCTCTCTCGGATGCCACTTCAAACAACTGAATGTGATACGGACAATTTTGGTGAATACATCGCTTTTGTGTCCTTGGAATTTCCGGATATGGGTACCGTCATATCCGAGAAGCACAAGGACGAGAGCTTAGAACCACTCTTCGCGGCAGCACAGGAGTCACCTGCAGGCAGTTGCTTTCGCCTACGTGCTGGTGGCGCGCTGTATAAGAGCTACTCGACCACCGGCGCACGCTACCTTTTAGTTGTCCGCAAGAACCTTCGACACCAAGTATTACACGCCATGTACGATGACCCAACTTCCGGTCATCTTGGCACCACACGTACACTCTACCGGGCTCAAGAACGTTTTTACTGGCCTAAGATGCGGAAAAATATCGAATGGTTCGTCGCCAGCTGCTTTAAATGCCAGCGCTACAAGCGTTCGCCACAAGCGCCACATGGCCTGCTTCAACAAGTTCCCCCTTCTAGCGTCCCCTTTGAGCAAGTTCGTATAGATCTTCTGGGCCCTTTCCCGCGATCCTCCAAGGGTAATCGTTGGGTTATCGTTTGCGTAGATCACCTTACCCGCTATTGTGAGACCGCCGCATTGCCGTCGGCCACAGCTACAGAAGTTTCAATCTTCTTGCTGGCTAACGTTATACTCCGACATGGACCTCCTCGTATAGTAATCAGCGATCGCGGGCGACAGTTTACCGCGGACGTGGTTGAAGAAACCCTTTGTCTGTGTTCATGTAGTTTCCGCCATTGTGCGCCCTACCATCCACAAACTAATGGTCTGGTCGAGCGCACAAACAGAACGCTTGCCAACATGCTGTCCATGTACGTCATTTCAGCGCACAAGAATTGGGACAGTATCTTGCCTTTCATTACCTATGCCTTCAATACCGCGAGACACGAGACCACTGGTTACTCACCATTTTTCCTTCTGTATGCTCGTCCGCCGCGCTACACCCTCAACCCCATATTTCCCTACTTGGCTCATGACAACGAATCAATTGATGAGATCCTATGTCGAGCAGAAGAAGCGCGACGCCTCGCTAGGCTACGCACCCTAGCATCGCAGGACCGGTCCAAGATACGCTATGACGGGCGTCACCGCCACGTTTACTTCGATCCTGGTGACCTTGTGTGGCTCTGGACGCCGTTGTGGAAGCGTGGCTTGTGCCAGAAATTTCTCGCCCACTACGTCGGCCCTTAAGTTATTCTGGAGCGCCTCAGCGAAGTAAACTACCGCATTGCGCGTCTCACGAGCAGTGGACTACGCTCGGCTAAGGCTGAAGTGACACACGTCGCGCGTTTGAGGCGTTACAACCCACGAGATGGCCGACTCGCCCGGTGGGCTTCGTCTACCAGCGGGGAAATGTCACAAGCTGTCATGAACCACGCCTGCCGCGCAGACAACCAGATGAGAGAAAGAAGAGAACGACGTTAGCCAAGCTGCCGCGAGACCGCTCTTCAACAACCGCGCATATCTACCAGATTCATCTGGTTCTGCATTAAACACCTGGTGTGTAACAATATGCTTGGCGATTTGCTATGAGCTAGCTATCTTAGCTTTTTTTTCTTTACTGAGAAAAGCCTGCACTATTTTTCAGGGCTTCTTGGGTTTAATTAGCACTTATTGTTACTATAAAGTGTTAAATATATATGTTGCATGAAAGGTTCACTCTAGCAGGACCTTAGTGAATGCACAGAGAGGAAGAGCCCCATAACATTCGTGTGACAGTCATCTTGAGCATGGAACGGATTTAGTTCATTTGTCGCATGTCTGACCAGCACTGCTGTGATGTGTAAGCAGCAGGCTGCATCTACTTTCAAAATGCTGAATGTTTTTTTCTTAAACCAATCAAAGAGTGACAGAAAGTAGTGCATTCCAGATGCAATGTTTTCATATGCTATATTCAAGCCTTGCATTGCCATAGTGACCATCATATAATTTAAACCGTGATGCCATTTGTAATAAAATTTAGTCAAGGATAAAACACAAATATTACAGTATTTCTCAGGTAGATAATTCGAGCTTGAAGCTAGTTCAACCTGCATAGAAGCTCACTTAGTTGTATAGCTTTTGTCTAGCAGCTGGTACAAAGCTCTTGCCACATTTACCATGACTCATCATACTGTTATTAGAGCTCCTTATAGAAAACATCAGTAGTACATGGATTAAACATGAAAGCTTCTAGTAGATATTTATTTCTTAGTTTTGTGGTTTAAATAATCACTATTGCTTGCTAATTTTATTTGTTAAAGCTGCACATTGTTTCATTTACTCATATGTTTTCAGGATACACCTGCTCAGTTTCCGGGAGCCAGTGTACCATACAACAAGAAGAGCCTATCCTTGCTTCTTTCGTGATAAACAAAATAAAGAAAGATCATGCCTTTTCATATGCCTTCTTTTTTGTTACTGCTGGCTGCACCCCATATTCAGCCTCCGTAAGCATTATATTACATGAAGTCAGTGCATTGAGGACTAAATGCAATGACAAATTTATGAAGATACTGCGCAATACAATGACAACCCAGTGGAAATACAGTACAATGAAAATCCAATGAAGATCCCATGAAAAAACAATGCAATAAAAATACCATGGAGACCCCATGGAAAAACAACACCACAATACTCCAATGGAAATACAATGGATTCACGCTGGCCACTTTTCCATGACTTCTCAACAAATCCTCCATGAAATACCAATAGAATTTCCACAATTTTTCTGCTTATGGTACAATGTAATGTCGATGGAAAACCAATGGATTTCCAACAAGATTTTTTGTAAGGGTATGGGCGCTGGTATACATTCTTTGTGATCTTGTTCAGCCCATGATAATTCCCCAGAAACGCAGGGTTCCGTCTTTTTTCTTAACCAAAATTACAGGAGACGGTCAGGCGCTCTTCGAAGGCTGAATGATCTGACCGCATATTATTTCGTTGAAATGTTGCCTAATGGCTTCTCGTTCCCGCATCAAAACTCGGTGTGGTCTCTGACGTACTTGCCGAACACATTCTTGGTTATTATGCTGCGCTTAGCAACTGGTGTTAGTCCGATCCTCGATGTCATCAAATAGCAGTCTTTTTATCGTGGAAGAATAATTCTTCGCTGTCGCTGCTTACTCATGGAGAGACTCGGATTGATGTGGAAGTCCTGTTCGGGAATTGCTACCGTCGAGAGGTAGATAAGGCAGAATCCTACAAGACAAATGCATTGATGGTTTCCACAATTTCCTCGGTGTAAGCGATTGTCGTGCCCTTGCTGAGAGGTTTGAGCTACTCGCTTAAGTTTTCCAGCATTACTTATGCTTTTTCTTCATGCAGTTGTGCAATTAGCCTTAGGACGCAAAGTTTGCGGTCTATCATTATATGTTGGTCGCCTTCGATGACGCCTTTTACATCTTGCAGTGTTTTGGTGCCTACAGAAATGATACTGGAGTGAGGCGGAATACTAACTTGACCTTCAAGCACACACAAAGCATGGTGACTCAGGTAGCTCTCCGGCCATATAACATAGTCTTGGATAGCGTTATCCATTTGGATTCCAGGTCGATGATTGTGACGTGTTGGTTTAAGAAGCCCATGGACGTCTCGCGAACAATGTTGGAAGTCAAGCAACGTCACAGTGTAGGTCCGATCATGTACTTTAATTACTGCCGTGCGGATTCTAGTCGGATTTATCAGGTGTCGTCCAGCTGTTGGAATATGGGAACCGTTTTATGCATTCTTGACTTTCTTCAACTTGGCGGCGAGTATTGCACTGATGATGGAGCAGTCGGCTCCTTGTGTCTACAGCAGCAGTAACTTTGTGGCCGTCGAGAAGTGCGTCGAAGTTGGTGGTTCATCATGCGTTGCGGTTTGGTTACGGCGTCGGATCATGACTGCGTCACATTGGCACGTTGTTGTTGCATCTTGTCGTCAGGTCTTCTGTAAGCAACGTAGTACTGGCTTCAAGGCTTTGTCTTGGTGGCGGCGTGTCGTTGCTGCGTGGTCGAGTTGGGTCTTGAAGCGTCGTCGTCGACGACCAAGTATCAACGGCATTTCAACGAACAGCAACTGCACCGCCATCGGTTGCAGCTTTTAGATTTCCAAATATGGGCTAACTGACCGACCACGGGTTGGGCCGATATACGGTTGTCGCTGCGGCGAAAGGTAGCGACCAGGTGACGGTGAAAGAAAAAATCGTAGTGGTTTGCACTCAGATGCTGGCAATCAGCAGGCAATGAACCGTGGTCGTTTCCCTTCTCGCGGGCCCGGCGCATTAACGCTGAACCCTGGTAGTCCCATCTGTCGGCACAGACATCGGCAGTAGACATGGCTAGCTACTCCGCAGTCGTATCCCAACAGGGGTGGTCGAAGGTATGCACCATGTCAGTTTTCCTGGGGGCTTTGCACAGCCCTAGAGGCAGGCGGTGTGGCGGCGGCGGTGGCGGCGTCTCAGGGCAGAATTGTGGCGTTATTGGGCTTTGACTTGGGCTTGAAGGGGGAACATGACTGCGAACGACGGCGGCATAGGGTATTCTTTCCGGCCGAGATTGCGCCAGTTGAGGAACTCTCAGTGACTGCTGATTTTTTTCGGGCGATGTCGGCAGTTGATGCCACTTCAGGTGGCGATGATGGGAACATCTTCTGCACATCAAACGGCGGTTCGATTGTCTGGGACGCATTTCTAGTATCTGTTCATTCGAAGACGCCTCTACCAGAAGAGCAGCTATGGTCGTTCGCGAGTTGCGCATCTGCCCTATGAAGAGCTCTTGCTTTACACCACGCATAAGGAAACGAACCTTCTTTTTTTGCGGGCATGTCGTGGTCGGCTTGGCGGAATTTTCTCGATGAAAATCGCCCGTAATTTCCTCGGATGAAATCACAACGTTCTCATTTGGTAGCTACATCCGTGCTTCCAGCAGAGCTTGAGTTCGCTCTTTGCGCACGACGCTTGTGAAAGTATGGACGATGCCTCAGGGACACAGGTTTCTTGTTGGTAGGGGAAATTGTCGATGTTTAAACCATGCGCTCACGGCTTCTTCAAAACAGAAGTGCACATGGGGCAACTTCTCCTCAGCATTCAGGTTGGCAAATGCTGAGGTCCCTTTGAAATTCTTAAACCAGGTTTCTGTAATATCCGACGAGGATCAACGGAAAATAAGTGGCACCATTGGCTGCTGCAGGACACTGGCTGCTGTGCATGTTGCTTCCGTCATTGTGACGTCTGACTTGGCTTTGGTTTTTCTGGTCGTCTAGGGTAGAAATGCGTGCTCCTGGGGCACGTTTTCTAGTATGCGCTAACTTGATGGTAGGGAGGCGATGCTGTAATTGTCTTCGTTGCTCGGGCTTCGACAACTAGTTTGCGGGGGCGTTCGGTACATGAATGCCCAGGCGCCTCCACGAGACGTCAAGTACTAGTCAAGGTGAAGAAGACAGTAGCAATACCTGTGTGTCCCAATAACAACTCCTTATTGCGTGAACTAGTGCCGCTAAAGGGAAGTGACATTTAATGTGAAACAATAACGACGAGAACATACGGCGTTCGTCGAAAATCTGGACAGTGGGTCAAGCGCGTCGGCTGTTATACATGACTCGTTGAAGGTTCCAACGCAATCGCTGGCGCCCGCTAGCCTTCCAGAAAGGACGACATAATTAGTGCCGTGTGTACAATCAGATTACAAAAGGTTTGGTGACACTAAACCACGGATAGATCTATCGATGACATTCAAGAAACTTCCAATTGATTCAGACATATCGTCATGCAGACACGTAGACACACGGCATAACAACCTTTAACAGTTGTTGTGCCGTGAATAGCGGTCACAGGAAAAAAAAAACGCAAGTACACGTGTCAAAATTGGATTTCACTTCCTTCACAGATTCTGTTACTGTATGAAAGCTTTCTTTCGCGTCTTTCGCAATGCGAAAGCAAGGGGATGCACGTGAATAGTAGGAGCAGGGTAGCCCTAAGACAAGAGGCTTTGTTTACGGTTGATCTGTCATCCAAATGAATGTGACTGCAGGCAAAGACGTGCAGGCAAAGACGTGCAGGCAAAAAGCGTGGATATTCGCGCGCGATATCGCACACAAGCTGACGCCCATTGTGATACAAGAAAGAGAAAGAGAAATGACGCATTTGACCCGCTGACCAGATTGTCGGCTATTAGCGCTCGCCGACTATTTACGCCGCTATCGTTGGTGTTTGAGTGTAACCTGCTTTTAAAGGTACAAGTTCGCCCACTAAAACACTAGTTTCATCAATCACGGTTCTGCTGCCTTCTTTAACGTCACTACTGCGGGGCAATATTAACGAAGGTGGCCTGCCAGTGCCGAAGAGCATTTCTGAACAAGAACCTTTGAAAGATCTCAGGGTCTGGCGGAATCCTGCCTGGTCAGGGAAGGTCAAGGTCAGTAAAACACGCTGCGCCGACCAAGGTAATGTATATTCAAATAAAAGACGTTTCGGCTCCTGCGGTGAGCCCTGTTCACAATGACAACAAACAACCAAGTAAATTATTTATTCATGATCGCTGTTCTCTATGGAAGCACACAACAAAATATTAAGCGGTACCTCAATATCCTTGCTGCAATAAGTACGCTCTCTCAAGCGTATCATCTCTTTAAATAATTCAGTCATTTTTTTAGACTCTACCATTTTCAAACCTATTTAGTCCGCTTTCGTATTTTGCTCGCTAACTGCATTCGCTTTCTCGGAACCGACTTGGGTTCTATCGCAATTTGAGACGCACAAATTATCCGACCGATGCTGTGATGATATGTTAAGTGTCTGCGCCACCTTGGCTGATGCTTCCAGGCGGCGTTTGACGACATCAATTTCGCGCTTTTGGTCAAGTTGCGCCGTAATGTACTCTTCTTACACAGGTAATACATGCTTGAATGTTACATACATGCACACTTAAGCTACTTTCTCTGTTCCTATGGCAACTAACGATCACAGCGTTTGCTGTAACCTAGGCTGATTAAGAAATAAGAAACTCCTTTTTCATCTCAGCTCAGTATTCGTTTGAATGGGCAGCGTTGTTGCGTTTGTCGTATTAGCAAAAACCGAAACGCTGGGCCCATGGGACGACTGGGGACTTGAGCATTCCTACGCAAAGGGCGCCACATTGTAAATCACGTATTTCGAAGCTTGCGCTTCATTCGTTGTAAGGCAAATTGGCGGAGTTTGTAATGACAATGAGTCGCCGGGTGGTTTGTTAGAATTGTAGTGAAAGATGCGAACACACGGAGTGGTTTTCCCTTGTTGCCTTTTTCGTTCCCTCACCGGGTCGCCGGCGGAGCGTGCCCGGTGCGCTTCCAGCATAATTTCGGGGACGGCGCGTGTGTGTTGTGCCATCGTTCTCCTCAGAGGTGATATTTTGGGAAAGCGACTGGCCATTGAATTGGCCGATGATGACATTACCTGGTTCACTTGCAAGTGAATTAGGGAAGATGGATGAGAATCAAAAGCCGTCTTGTGTGCGATAGAGCGGCTCTGTCTGAATGCCCGCTCCGTGAGCAGACAGAATGTAATTTGCTCCGAGAACGACCCAGCTACGTGCTGTGACGTACTGCAATGTGTACTTCTCGCGGTGTAATTGTGCCTTCTCTCTAAATAAGTTTGTTTTATTTCTCCTGGTAAAAAAACCGCCTGTTTTGTTCCTCCAACCTCCCGACCTCGTACTGATCACCAAACAAGCAACTGTCGTCAAAAAGCTATGGAAGATGGAGTGCACCCGCTTAGCTTTAATACGACGTCCCGGAAGCACAAGCCAGCTACCTGTTTCGAGATGCTTCGGTGGTCTAGGCTAAGACCGTGACCATCTGATGTGTGACATCTGACTGCGAGTACGGCTGGCTACACTTGTGGTGAACCCTGACATTCGACATTTCATTTTCCAGTGTGGAATGATGAATCAGGAGCTGTGATCACAGCCCACACTATTGGCGTTTTAAATTCATACAAACATACACAGACCCGTAAATCAGTTTCTATTAGCGATAAATACGAGAAAAATTTGTTAGAATTGTGTCGCACCTCTTTGAGATCTCGTTAAAATGATTCAAATCGCTTCCACCATATTTCAAAATGTTGTGCAGGAGCCCGCTCGACTGACGTCCTAGGAACGATGGGAAACTGTGATTTGACACTGGCCATCGTTATTCGCACTATATTTGCACATACATACACATATATGCCTCGTTCACTCCTTGACTAACCAATGCCGTCATAGCGGCTGGTATCTCTGCTGAATGAAATGCATTTTCGTAATCTATTAAAGCCGCATAGAGAGGCTGATTGCACTTCGCGAATAATTCGCTTATTGACGACATAGACGTCATAAATTGCAGAATATCTCTTCCTGAAGCCAACGTGTTCTCTTGGTTGATTGAAGTAAAGTGTTGCTCTGATATTATTCGAAATTACCTTGGTGAATGTTTTATACAATTATGAAAGCAAGCTATTGAGCCACTAGTTCTTCAATTCTTCAACGTCTCCCTTGTGATGGATTCGTATAATGTGGGCATTTTTCCCGTTCTCTGGTACGCTTGAAGTCGTGAGGCATTGCGTACAAAAGGCCACATGCTTTTCAAGCATAATATTTCTGCCAACCTTGCTGCACCGAAGTTGGCTTGTTTCTTCTTGACGAATCTTGCTCTTTCTCTCAAGTTGAGAAAAATAATACACCTCGCTAACCTATTATCATAGCACTTTACCCTACGTAACTCTTCTACAACCTCCTTTACGCTAGGATCGCAGAGAGTAGGAATATATTTCATTTCTTTCTTCTCCGTCTAGCTTTTCCAGGTATTCTCCCTTTACGTCGGCTCCTGAAGGGACTATTCATTATTCGGAGTCTGTTTCTTTGCGTGAATTTCACGAGCATCTCTCCTTTACTATTCCCAGAATCAATGGCGTAGTTGCCGATCGCTTGATCCCCAGCCTGCTTTTCCCCACTTTTGGATTAAATTTGCCAATGAATACAGCATACCGAGTTTGCATCTTGTTCATTGTTAATTCACCATCTTCATAAAAATGTTCTATTTCATTATCATCACGCCAAGAGGTGGGAGCGCAGGCTTGTACGGCCATTATTGTTTACTTCCTATTTAGCTTTATTACCATGACTTCTACCCTCTCTTTAAGACTATATGAGTCATCAGTGTTGCCCGGTATCGAATTAGTGTTGCCCTTACGAATTAGAAATCCTACCGTGTATTCTCTCCTATCTGGAAGACACCTGTAGTAGAGAGCATGGCCGTTAGTCAGCACTATATAAGCCTCATCAGTTCTTCTAAGTTCACTAAGGCTAACGCTATCCCCAAGCAGGGCCTGACAATTTCTAAAAGAGCCCGGCTTAGGATGACTCACGGGAGAAAGTTCGTGTGTTAAACATTGCTAGCTTCAGTTTTTAGTTGCGGCCTGTCCGGATCCAGAGATTCTTAGCACCTTCTGCCGCGTCCCAGGTTAAACTGGTGCCTTGGTCAGGAGTTTTGCAGTCGCTATGGACTGAGGGCCACGCGTTAATTTATATATTTAATGTTAACTACTTCGTTAGTATTATCATTCTTGTTTGAACCATGAAATGCTAATCTAGAGCACTGATCTCTGTTCTCTTTTTTATTTCATTTTTATGTGTATCGTTGCATTGTTTTCAGTAGAGTTCTAATGCATAAGCTTCTCCTCGTCAGCTGTTGTTACATGGGCGTAGCGGGATTCTTCAAGCTGCTGAAAGAGGCTTTTTCCCTTACGTCTGTTCTCTTTTATCTTTATGAAGAGATGAAATATTGTCATGAGCTCTCGTAACAGAGCGCAGAAGGAGCGTGAATGACTATGAAGACGGCGAGTAGAGACGGAGGACGACGTTCTGCGGGCTGCCTTTGTACCGGTCCCGAAAAACGCCAACCGTTTCGATTGATATGCTTTGCATTTTCACTTCGCACGTAACAATATTATATATATATATATATATATATATATATATATATATATATGTGTGTGTGTGTGTGTGTGTGTGTGTGTGTGTGTGTGTGTGTGTGTGTGTGTGTGTGTGTGTGTGTGTGTGTGTGTATAAAATTGTCATGGCGCAACAATAACGTCACACGAGGGCACGTATTACAAGAACAGCTTGAGTAGTCAAGCATAGAGAGGCCTAATCTCCGCTAGGCCGACAAACGAGACGAAGCCTACTAATTCTCCCATCGTTGCCTCTGTGGTCGACATAGAAGAGACGCGGCATTTGCGTCTCCCTGCAACACCCCGATGGTGAAGGAGATCACTTGCGGAAGAGACCTCACACCGTCACCCGCTGACGTATGGTTTCATGCGTACTACGCGCACAACTTCAGGCCGATGCTAGCTGCGCCTCGTGCAATAGGGCTATCTGGTATGGCCTTGGACGTGGCGTCACTTAGACGTCACAGTACTCAATACGCGCCGAAGCATCACCTTGACCGCTTCTCGGAGAGTCCCGTCTTCTCATGGGTGTCCAAACCTTCACTCTACATTACTGGTCTATGGTGAGCATTGTAGCGGCCTGCATCATAGTCTTGCAGTTTGGGTATTCGCGCTCTTGCGAGCTCTCTACTCTAGCTTCTTGGGCGCGTTGCGTAAATGCATCTTCACCTATGTCATTCCCAACGTATTTATGTGGGAGCATTGCATCCAACACAATCCTTGCTTCTGATCCGTGAACAAAGCTGAATGGACTCATCCGTGTTGTTTCTTGCTTAGCGGTGTTGCAAGCACAAATTCTATAAGGCAGGATCTCGTTTCAAATTATTGAATTCTACGTCCATGCACATTCAAAGCCTGTCTTCAAGAGTATTTTTGAGGCATTGTCTGAGTTCGCTGGTTTGTGGACGGTAGGCTGCCGTGTAGCGTGAGTCGTTCCGCCAAGCATGAGAACATTATCTAACAGCGCTTAAGTGAATGCGGTTCCTCTGTATGCTTTACTATGGTTGGTGCACCTAATCTTAGACTAACATACTCTGTGAAAAATCACGCCACCTCTGCTGCCCTGTCTCGCTGGAGGGCCTTTGTTTCGGCGTAGCGAGTCAGATAATCAGTCGCGACAATAACTCAGTGATTTCCTGCGCTATACGCATAGAGTGGGACCGAAAGGTTAATTCAGATCTGGTCAAACGGTGTGCGCAGGGCCTTAACGGCTTGTAGCAGGCCGGCTGGTTTTCCGAGGCCGACTTGTGCCTCTTGCAACGTGGCAAACCGTTCGGGATGTTTCCCGACCGGCACGAGTCTTGCCCAGTAGTACCATTGTCGTACTCTCTTCAGTATCCCAGTATCTGTGTAACCTAAGCGGCCAGAAGTGACATTTTTGCAGTGACAGAAGTGACAGAAGTCACATTTTTGCACTATTTCACTCCGAAGGAGTGCAAGAACGACCAGTAAATAGCCGCATAAAATGGGTGAAAAGTTCTTATTGTAGAGAAGCTCGTTGCGTAAACAAAATGATAGCCCTATTGCAAATATTCTAGGCGTTTTGGGTGTTCGGCCATCTAGAAAATTACTAATGGCATGCCACTCAGGGTTATCAAGTTGTTAGTGCGCAATCGCGGCCGTATCAGGAACACCAAGAAATGGCGCTTCGTCTGCGTCGGATGAAGCAGTCGACTCTATCGGTGACCACGACAGGCAATCAACGTCCGTATGCATTTTCCCTGGCTTGAAGATGACCGTCATAACAACCGGAAGGGTGTTTAAGATTTGTCAGCCAGCATAGTGAATGATGATCACTGATAACCTTGAATGGACGGCCGTACAAATACGGGTGAACTGTTGTAACCGCCCATACCCCGGCAAGGCATTCCTTCCCAGATGTCGATTTCCGTGCGCGAGAGCGTTCTGCTTGCGTAGGCAACCACCGTCATCCTGCACGAGTACAACTCCTAGACAAACAATGCTGGCATCAGTGTGAAACGCCGTAAGGGCTGCTTCGTCAAGTGGGCAAACGCTGGAGGCATTCGTAGGTGTTGCCGCAGCTCCACAACTGCAGTTTTCTGTGTGTCGCCCCGATAAAATGCAACTTCGTCTCTCGTGAGGCGAGTTGATGACGGTGCAATACATACAAACTCTGCTATAAACCAACGATAATACCCACAGAGGCCGATAGAGCGTCTGACAGCTTCCTTAAAGGGCCCCTGAAACGGTTCGGACAAATTTTGTAGACGCGTAGGGTACAGCTTAAGTAGAACATTCGCACCACAATTTAAGTGAAGCGTTACGTATTAATGGAGCTACAAGCGATTAGAAGTTACCCTCCTCCCTAGCCATGTTCTTCCTCCTCAACTCGTTCGCCGAGCGAGCGGGGCTAAGCTCCGCCTTCACTGGTTCTGTGTCACGATGCGACGTCACATCGTCCACTTCCGGTTGTTTTGGAGCCCGCCCCCGCCCGCGCGAGACCGCTCCGCTAGCCGCTTGGCCGTCGATCACAAGCGAGAGCTATCGAAGCAGCGTGCGTTGCGAGCATTCTGTCGTAGCGCCGAACGTGTCTTGTATTCCGGTAACCACAGGTAAGCTGGTCTTTTCGGCAAATGACTGTAGGCATAAACTCAAGCTGATGAAGGAACTTTAGCGTAGACGTACGTGAACGGCCTGATCGGTCTGCACGGTCCGTACACTTGTTGGTGCAAAGCTTAACCAGCCAAACAAAGCGCTAATATTGCTCTAAACAAGTGTAAAACATTTTAAACATTTATAAAAACAACGTGTTCACGATTACACTCCTGCGAAAAATACACACCAGCAGCAAAGAAGAATACACTTTGTTGCTGCTACTGTGTGTGGTTGAGCTCTGTGCCACCAGGTGGCTGCACCGTGCAGACCATTCGCATTTGCCCTTCTGCTCATCTCATGGCCCATCCCGTTACGGCAAAGTCAAGCGGCCAGACTCTGTCCCCTTGCGCTTGCGTTTTCCCTAATACCGGACTCGGGAAACGCTATTGCGTTAGTAATCTTCCGGTGTAAAGTGACGGCCACAAACGCGCAAATCCTGGCACCGATCGGATAGCGGCAGTCCGATGCGCAGCAGCCAGTTCGCTCGTACGCTGCCTTGCAGAGGGACACGATGTCGCAGCTTGACACATCGCCAGTCGCTACGTTTGCAGTCCACAAGGCAACAAAGTCGAATCATAGTGCTCGCGAAAAGACTGAGACCGACTCTGACCGCGGAGCTCTCTTCAAAATGGAGTACGTTGTAACACAAGCAGACGACACACGCTGTGTGCCGGAAGTGCTTAAGTGTACTGAAAAATTATTCTTGTGCATTCTCTTTATGTTACTTTCTTTTCATAAAAACAAATTAACTAACATTGCAACTATTACGAAGATCATTTGTTTACCATAAAATTGGAGAAATTATCGATCACGCGCCCTTGTCAGCCAATCGGATAGCTCGCCCCACTGACGTCGTATGGGTGATTTCGGTCATATGGGTAGGGGCGGCTTAAAATTCCGCCGAGCAGTGCGCTGCGATCGGCAGCGATGTGCATATTTAAAACCTTATAATAAATTACACGCTTTACGCGGAGCACTTAGATGTGTCAATTAATGATCAGAAGGGACTACTCTAACGACTCAATACGTTTGTAGAAAATCGTCAAAAGCGTTTCAGGGTCCCTTTAACGGACGGTACGGGGAAATACGGCTCTTTTTTTTTATGATCAGGAGGTACATCCACATGACTGACGGCGTAAACAAGAAACTGCAGTTCCTCAAAGCAAACCTGGCATTTCTATGGCATCCGCGTGAGTTCCGCCGACTGGATGGCTTGCAGATGGCTTGCTCGTCAAATGTTGCAGTAAATGCAATGACGTCATCGAGGAAGATCAAGCTAGTTCTGAACCTCAGCACCAAAAGCACAGTATTCATACGACCTTGGAAAGTAGTGGAAGCGCAAAATAAACCGAAGCGTAAAACTTTAATAACGTATAGTTCTTCTGCCGCCACAAATCAGGTTGTTTCAGTCTCTCTGGTCCACTTCGATTTGCCAATATCCACTATTCAAGTACATTGAGAAGTAACGAGAATCTCGAAGTCGGTCGAGGCAGTCATTTGTACGTGGGAGTGGGTAGACATCTTTCTTCATAACCTGATTTAGCTTGTGGTAGTCGACACAAAATCGCAGCCTACCATCCTTCTTGTTGACTTATAATGGATGCCCAGGGGCTTTTTGACGGTTAAATGATGCCATCTTCGAGCATTCTAGTTGCTTGATCTTGTATCGCTTCACTTTCTTTCAGGACCACACGATAAGGGCTCTGGTGACCTAGTCTGGCCATGTCTTCAGTAAATATTGGGTGCTTGGTTACGGACGCGCGATCGACTCGTGATATCCACGCAAAGTAGTCCTGAAATTTGGCTAATAAATTAAGCGAGATTGGTCGCCCTTCCTACGACAAGGAAGGGCTGACGTCAAGAGCAGGAGCCAGAGCTTGCGCAGACCCTTCTTCGAGCATTGAAAAGCAGCCTTGAACATCCGCAACATTGCCCAAATAGGCCACTGCCATGCGTCTTTGAAGGTGCTGACGCTCCGTGCTTAATCTCGTCAGAAACAAATCCGTGCGCCCTTGAACGATGCTGGCAATACGATGTGCGACTGAAACACCGTGAGTAATAAGAGCCGGTTTATATAGTCGGCAACTGGTTCTCCGTCCAATGGCACGTCGCATAGCACAGAAACAAGGGAGCACGATTGAGGCGCGATTACAAGGTTGTTATTACTCAAGCGTACTGAGTTGCGTGGTGGTTGTAAGCATTGGACTGAATCGGGGTTATGGTAAAATGTTACAAAACGGCTTGGGACGTTGATGAGAATCCATTCCTATAAACAAGTCCTTGCAGCACGCGGGGATAATGACGAAAGTGGCGATGAAAGATGACTCTCCTATGTTGATTCTCGCCGCACATCTTAAGGCAACCATCAGCAACTGGCCGCCTGCAGTCCTTATACGGTGCGCTGCCCATAGCGTCTTTACTTTCAGCAGACAAACAGCGAGGTCTTGACTTATTATGAAGTTGGCACTAATGTCGACAAACGCTGCCACTTGTTGCCGCCAACGAAACTGAGCCGACAACGGCGGCTCAATCTCGCGCGTCCAAGGGAGTAAAGCGCGCCGTCTTCGTGTCTTGCAAGGCGCCGGGGCGAGGGGAGGGAGAGGGAGCGCTCTACTCCGGAAGATGCTCCGTGTCGCGCGGCTGCACGGGCCCTATCTGAAAGCGATCTTTGGTAGCGCGAGCGAGGCGCTGGGGCAGGGGAGGGAGGAGGGGGCTGTGTTCCCCTCCGGCGGCTGCTGCGTATGTCGCGGCTGTGCGAGCCCTATCTTAAAAGCGAACTGCGATGAGTACAGCATCTAGGTGTGCGGAGGGCTCAAAGCTTCGTGTGCGCTGTGTTCTCGACGCTTACTTCGCGTTGAAGCGAGAGGCAGCAAGTTCAATTCACTCGATGCTGCTGCCGCGCTTCCTCTAGCGTTCTGACAGCGAGTTTCCGCGGTCATTGGGCGTGATGTGTTTATGCTTCCTTGTACCTGCGGGACACCATGCTTGTTAATTTAGATAGTAAGCGAACGTTTACAAGTTTATACGGCCGATAAAACTACTATCCGTACGTTGTGTAGCTGTGTACTGATCTGCTATCCCACTCGATGTCTTTCCTTTCGGGCAGAACTGAGACCTCTTTATCATCGTGTCGGCTTGCAAGCTAATCCCCGCAGGCCGCTGCCTTTAGTTTTCCCGGCGTGCGGTAGGCGGCCTTCTTCCCCTGAAGTCAGTGGAAGTGCGGCGCATCGACGCAGGCGAATGTGTAGGGGCCGACGACCGTGACCGATGACTCACGCCGACTTTGTGGTTCGGCACTGACTCCTCGTCATTGGTTCGGCAAATGCCAAAATGCAAGGGGGTTGCTAGGGACCCTTCAAAAGTAGCATCGTGGTGCAGAGAAAAGTCTTCGTTGGCACGTCGATCATCAACCCATGAGCGAAGAGGGCGAAATGGTGCGTCGTGACCTTAGCGATTGCAGGAAATGTGGCTGGCACCACCGCACTTGAAACAAAGTGGGCGGCGATCAACAGTGCGCCATATGTCCGTTTTTCGAAACTGCGGACGTCTCGGAGGCTCTGCATAGGGTCACCCAAGGTGCGACACTCGACGGCTCACGGTAAGGTGGTATCGGCATAAGAGGCAGTGGACCTCGGACAGCGTTGATGTTGTTTGTGGGATGCGGCTCGTGACTAAGATTGGCAGGCGAAAATGGTTGCCGATTTCATCAGATATGACTTCGGCGACAGAGGCCTCTGGCTATCCGAGTCTCGCATTCGTCAGTTCTGAATTTCTTCGCGAGCAATCAGTGCAACAGATCACTCAGAGAGGTCCAAGTGTCAACAGTCCTGGCGGCAGCGTTGACCTGGTCGGTGCTCGACAAGCGATCGTACTGCCTACATCGTTGATAAGATTCTCGCTCAACGGCAGTAGCTTCTTCGTAAAATCAGGCGTGGTGTGGAGCGATGTGCGTATTCGTGGCGAGGAACAGCTCTTTTGCGTCGCGTATGAGGTAGCGTAACTTCTTGTCATTGGTGATGTTTGGTCCGGCCCTGCGACACAGGCAGGCGTTGTCCTCGGCGAGCATTGCGACGGTTCTTCTTTTTATCGGGGGGGGGGGGGGGTTCTGAAGCCGTAACTCAATTAGCTCCTGAGCACGGTTCCGTCAGTCGCCAGTCGCAGAGGTGTGAAAGAGCTGCTGCCAAAAGTCCCTCAACATCGATAGACTGTCTTCTCGGCTTTCACACAACCAATGAGCGCTATCGCAAAGAGCAAAATAGACATTGGTGAGCTTTGTTTTAGAACTCCACTCAGTCATGCTGGGTTCGCACACAAACTGGTGAAGCCACTCTTCGACGTCGTCAAAGGCACTACCGTGAAAGCGATCCGGAACCCGTGGATTGAGAAGAGAGACCTGTAGCGAGCTGGATGAATGGATGCTTTCGGGATCCTGTGGCAGGCTGGCGTCGGCCATGGGCGTTGATTAGTAGCGTCTGGTCGAAGGTTCCTGCAGGTAGTTGAGCTCCGGAGAAAGGCCTGAAGCGATGAAACTAAAATGATATACAGTCGTTACAACGGGCGACAATGCGTCCAGGCTGGATGAACGGCCCCCAGGAGGGGTCCGTAGCATAGAACAGTCGTACCCAGTACCTCCACCAGTGTCACGGTGTAAAGAAAATGGGAGTGGGGACAGGTATTACAAAAACAGCTTGTTTTATTATTTGAGCGTAGACATGTCTACTTCGTCTTCTAATGTCCACTAGGCCGACTCACGAGACGAAGCCCACTAAAGTTCCCATCGTTGTCATTGTTTTCGACGTAGAAGAGACGCGGCAATATAATTTACCTCTACCACGTGACAGACTTCGCAGACTTCATACATATCTTTTTCCGCTTTGAAACTCCAAATGCTAACGCACAAGAAAAGGTGATGAGAGGTGAACCACATGTTGTTCTCAATGACTGCTCAACACTTAGTTCGTCAGTAGGGTTAGAAATTTAGCTTGTTGATACATTATGAAAGTTATTTGGAGGAGCGCCAAAGGACGGCACAAGGAAAACAACACAAGGGCGCAGGGTAGCCAACCAGGACTGCGTTTGGTTTATCCCCGCATTTTTATCAATTCGTTCTAGCTCTTTCATGGGTTCTCAGGCGAACAAAGATATAATCAAAAGCACTTAGGCCACCGTGCGGCTACTTCACTGCAGAGTTTCTCTCCACATATATCTTTCGGATGTGGGCAACTTTGCGGAATGAAGTTTAACTTGACTAAGACCATATGCGAACCAGGTTTTTTTGTATAATATATGAAAGCGCCGGTAGCTTATGTATTTCCAATAATTCTGGGCAAAACACATCCTTCCGATCCCGTTTGTTTCTTCAGTACTGCCGATTAGTGGCGAGTCAAAGTGTAGTATCCGTGATATGAATATAATGCAACGGGGAGTACTGCTGGTGTTTTTCTTTTTTTTTTGCCATAGAAAAACGTTCGGAGCGCGTTGGCGTGCCCGTGCTCGCGCTGTCCCTTTATCGACGGCGCATGCGCCGCACGCGCGCGGAGGATGAGAACGGTGTCTCCGGAGGCACGGAGGGCGCTTAGCTGCAAAAGCGATGAAGTGGACGCATAATGAGCGCTCCCCTCAATCGGCTCGGCGGCAAAGCCGTGACAGCGTAAGGCTTTCCGTTGCGGGCATGAAGGTTGTGCGCAGGCATGCTATGAGCCCACCAGGTTTCCCGCTGAGCTGCGGTGTGTATGCTCTGGTCTGAGCAGTAGACTTCAAGCTAACGTTCTCTAATCTTCCACTTGGTGATAACGCCAATGGCGCGCCGTCGGACGTGTCCCGAGCACCGCCGCAGTGCTACGCCAGCAACGCCCCTGGCTGTGCTTTTCATCAGGTGAGCGTTGTGAGCCGCCTGCTAAGAGGGCGCTGTTCTTACTGCCAAGCAGAAGCTCCCTCACGTGCTCCATCGCGCTAATGTTGGAACACCCTTCTAGTTGTTCGCGAGATGCGTTCAACCTTGCAATCGCTGTCGTTGCTTGGTTCCTCGGGTGAAACCTACATTTTTTTTTGATGTGATATGCATTTCAGTTCAATGAGCGTAACTTGCAAGAACCACATGTAACAAAACACGTTACAGAAATATCGCTTGCATTCTTGCAACCAAACTACCCACGTGCCTTACTTGGTTGTCGTTGTGTCGAAGAAATAACCCATTATTCGATTATGTACGTGTCATATGCGCAAATGGCGCAGTTTTCGCGCCGCGTTCGACATAAATGGAGAGAAATTATCCTTTCGTTTGGCGTAAAAGGAAGCACATTGTTGACGTGAGCAGAACTCGTCGAGTTTAAGAGAGCTCAATCTACCACAGCACGTTCGTTCATCGAACTCAAGCTGGTCCTAATCAAGAGTTGTAAGGTCTACAAATATGCGATTCGTAGCAGAAATTTCACGCTTTCTCGGCTATCGCGCCATCGCGTACAAAATTAGGGTTTGAAAATGGCACGAGGAGGCTCGGGTAGCAAGACAGAGGAGTACCCAACCTCTTCGCCCACTTCCGAAAGCATCTGCCTCTGTGGGCAACCTAAGAGGTGGACATTTAAGGTGGTCTCAGAAGCCCCAGCCATCTACGAGTGCAGGACACAGGCGACGTGGCGTCGTGCTGTGTGCCACCAGCAGCCCAAACGGGCACAGCATAAATTCCGAGCGAGCACGACTGCAACCGCAACGCTCTCACAAGCTGCAACATACGACAAGCACGTAAACTCTTTCAAACTTTAATTTGTGTATATAGTTGGTGTTATTTTGTACCTTAGTTACAATACACACTCTGCAGCGCACACTAGATGTTTTACGTTCACCACTTCAGCTGCGTATTCCATACAGCCTGCACAATTTTCTAAAGCTCAACTAAAAAAAACAGAAAAAAGCAAGAGCACAGCACCTTCGTTGCGCGGGTCTGAGAGTGCAAGGGGCTTATTATTTTTCCTACATCTGAGACTGTTATAGCATACAGTGTCACGAGTTAGCTCAATTAGAAGTAAGTAAGGCTAAACATTGTAAACATTAAGCATTAAGTAAGTTAAGCACAAATAATAAAAGCGGCAATTCTCAATTCCCTTTTTTTCCGCTGTTGATCTTGTTGTTGGCAACGAATGCCAGAGAATTCAGTAGGGTGCACAAGCAACAAGAAATTCCTTCAGTAATCTAATAACTATTTCATATTAAGTAAAATTTCTCGCCAAATATAAATTCTCACTCTAATCACAACACGAGGGCTCTCAAAAACACAAGCTTGCCACTGAAGCGCAATGTGTATAGGCACTGCAGAGAAAACAACACAAAAGGGCAAGGCGGGTGCAAATTATAGTAGTTGGGTTTTGCAGAAAAATAATGATATAACGGTAGCACTTTGTACAAAGGAGCAATTAAATGTATTGATTGGCTACTAAAAAGGCGACCACGAAGTGTAACAAAAAAGTTAGTTTAGAATGCTAAAGACTCTGTTTGTCGAAGTGGAGAGAACAGAAAACGGAAATGAGAGAACAAGAATTCATGCGTACAGCGTTACGTATAACTCTGCCCCGGGGCGCTATAATCTAAAGCTGTTGTAGTCTGCTTCTATTCCCTTTCTACCTTTCACGAATGGTCAAATAATTCTGGGCCACACCCACTTAACTTGGTTATCACGTGACGCAACGAAAAATGAAAAAAACTGCTTATCTGACATGCATGTAGATGGACCACTGATAAATAGGCCGAACAAAAGAAAAAATTCACCGGCACTTAGGACACTTTCTATAATGCGAAATTTCAGCGCAGCTTTATACTTGTTTCTTTAGCGATATATTGGCTGAAGCGAACAATCTCTCTCGTGTGGTGCAGTGCAAACCGAACGAAATGTGGCGCGGCTGCCTGGCTAATCGGCAGATCAAAGAGGCAGAGCATTGGTGGGGCGTGGGTTCGATTCACAGCACACTGTAAACGGATATAACTACCAGGTAGGAGTACAATGCTTGTCCACAAGCGACAACCTGGTTGGGTTCTGCCCCGTATGCTCGGAGTAAAATGTGCGCTCCTTGCGAGGGGAATTTTTGCGTGGATCATGGGAGTTTTTCTCTTTTATGTATTTTCTTTTTACTTTGCACTGGACCTAGTTTCTTCGAGGTGCAATGGCAGCAAAAAAAGAGGGATTGCGTTAGTTTGGGTGAAGATGTTCACGTGCAGAGGCTACTGGTGAAATTTCGAAATATATACACACAAGACCGCGTCAAATGCTACGAAAGAAATCAATGAAAGCACATAAATCATGACATGTGAATCGAATAGAGAAACGCCCGATGCATCACATTGAAAGACGTTCAACGTACACATGACAAACAACGAGAAGCGACGCTTCCTGCGTATATAATCACGATAATGTGTGCCTCAAGACCACCTAGCGAGCATATGTGCTGTTTTTAGAATTACTACTAACATGATCGCTCATACGAGATCTGCCTCTCTGGAAGTGACAGAACCTAACAAAGAATTGTTAATTAAGTATAGCAAGGAAAACGTTATAGATGTAATTTTTCAAAATTAGCATGCCATTCTGTGAGTGCTGAAGCCACTTCGCACACTGCCGGCGTTCGCGGCCTAAAAGTGGTGTGCTGGTAAGCAAGAAAAATGTAAGTGCGTGTGCTCCATGGCAAAATTAACTTTTTGCGAAATAGCGATAGCGTAGGAAGAATATATTTCATGCGAGCACAACCCACACCAGCCGACGTAACACCAAAAAGTGCGTAGTCATACATTTTTACGACGCACTACTTGGTCAGCGTCCGAGAAATGTGTTTTGATTGTGAAAAGGAACTACGTCGCTGATTTTTTTGAAAGAATGCTCACACTCGGAGCCCTTCACATCGTTCAGTAAGAAGCTCTATTTACAGTGCGTATACCTATGTCCTGCCGTTTTTTTTTTTTGGCGAAGATATTGTCACGTGGTCGTGACGTCAAAGAACACAGTAGCAAAACTGTGAAAGGCAAAAACTAGCTTTTATTGGGCGAACCTGTGCCCACAAAACAGGCTACACTTAAAGCACAACGAGAGCGGCGAACACAGCCGGCGATCGTCGTAAAATCTGATCAGCGAGTCAAGCGCGTCGGCTTTTATACAGCAGTCGTCGAATGTTCCAGACTAATCGTTCCGACCCGCGTACCTTCCACAAAGTTCTACACCATTCGCGTCACACGATGAAATCAGATAACACAACGTTCGGCGACAACAGATAGCCGGGTAGAAGTATCTATAACTTTCCAGAAACTTCGGATACATGCAGGCGCGTCCCGCGCTGTGCGATTACATTTGTTAGGTGGAGAAACGTGGTCGCCCGATAAAGATAAGTACACGTGTCAATACCCCCCCTCTTAAAAAAGCATCGACCCGATGCTGCATACAAACCAAATAAGAAAAACACCCGTAGCAAAGAAAACAACAAAATAAGGGAGTTCGTCAGCGTCCGTAAAAGGGTTTCAGACGCACCACGTGGACCACTTCAGATCGTGCGCGGCGCCGCTGTGAATGCGAAATTCCGTCTGGCACGACCTCATAGTCCAGTGCGCCAATACGTCGAATGACCTTGTAGGGTCCGAAATAGCGGCGCAATAGTTTCTCACTCAGTCCTCGTCGGCGTATCGGTGTCCAAACCCAAACTCGGTCGCCGGGCTGGTACTCGACGAAGCGTCGTCGGAGGTTGTAGTGTCGGCTGTCGGTCCTCTGTTGGTTCTTGATCCGCAGGCGGGCGAGCTGTCGGGCTTCTTCGGCGCGCTGGAGATAGCTAGCGACGTCAGCATTCTCTTCGTCAGTGACGTGGGGCAGCATGGCGTCGAGCGTCGTCGTCGGGTTCCTGCCATAAACCAGCTTAAACGGCGTGATCTGTGTTGTTTCTTGCACCGCCGTGTTGTAAGCGAAGGTTACATACGGCAGGACCGCGTCCCACGTCTTGTGCTCGACGTCGACATACATTGCTAGCATGTCGGCGAGGGTCTTGTTCAGGCGTTCCGTGAGACCATTCGTCTGCGGATGGTAGGCAGTTGTCCTCCTGTGGCTTGTCTGGCTGTACTGCAGAATGGCCTGGGCAAAAGCCTTTCCTCTGTCGGTGATGAGGACTTCTGGAGCACCATGTCGCAGCAGGATGTTCTCGACGAAAAATTTCGCCACTTCCGCTGCGCTGCCTTTTGGTAGAGCTTTAGTTTCAGCAAAGCGGGTGAGATAGTCCGTCGCCACGACGATCCACTTATTCCCGGATGTTGACATCGGAAACGGCCCCAACAAATCCATCCCAATCTGCTGGAATGGTCGGCGAGGAGGCTCGATCGGCTGTAGTAATCCTGCTGGCCTTGTCGGTGGTGTCTTGCGTCGTTGACAGTCTCGGCATGTCTTGACGTAACGGGCGACGTCGGCGGTCAGACGCGGCCAGTAATAACTTTCCTGTATTCGCGACAGCATCTGGGAGAACCCGAGGTGCCCAGCGGTTGGATCGTCGTGTAGGGCGTGCAGTATTTCTGGACGCAGCGCTGACGGTACAACAAGAAGGTAGCTGGCGCGGACTGGTGAGAAGTTCTTCACGAGCAGGTTGTTTTGTAGCGTGAACGAAGACAACCCGCGCTTAAATGCCCTAGGGACAACGTCGGTGTTCCCTTCCAAATACTCTACGAGGACTTTTAGCTCCGGGTCTGCTCGTTGCTGTTTAGTGAAGTCTTCCGCGCTTATTATCCCAAGGAAGGCGTCGTCGTCCTCGTCGTCTTGCGGCGGGGGATCGATGGGGGCGCCTGATAAGCAGTCGGCGTCGGAGTGTTTTCTTCCGGACTTCTATATTACCGTGACGTCATATTCTTGTAGTCTGAGGCTCCACCGCGCCAGCCGTCCTGAAGGGTTCTCTAAGTTAGCTAGCCAACACAACGCATGGTGGTCGCTGACGACTTTGAATGGCCTGCCATAGAGGTAAGGGCGGAATTTAGCTGTAGCCCAAATGATGGCGAGGCATTCCTTTTCAGTCGTAGAATAATTGCTTTCCGCTTTTGACAGCGACCGGCTAGCATACGATATGACCTGTTCAAGTCCTTCTTTCCTCTGGACTAGGACGGCACCGAGGCCTAGGCTACTGGCGTCAGTGTGGATTTCGGTATCGGCGTCCTCGTCGAAGTGTGCAAGTACCGGCGGCGACTGCATCCGTCGTTTGAGTTCTTGAAATGCCTTGGCCTGCGGCGTTTCCCACTTGAACTCGACATCACATTTGGTTAGATGTGTTAGCGGCTCCGCGATGCGTGAAAAGTCCTTGACAAAGCGCCTATAGTAGGCACACATGCCAAGGAATCTGCGCACTGCCTTCTTGTCGGTTGGCTGCGGGAATTTTGCGATGGCAGCTGTCTTCTGTGGATCGGGGCGTAGTCCTGATTTGCTGATGACGTGGCCTAGGAACAAAAGCTCATCGTAAGCGAATCGACACTTTCCCGGCTTCGGAGTGAGCCCTGATGACTTGATGGCCTCTAGTACTGTCGCAAGCCGCCTCAGGTGATCGTCGAAATTTCCGGCGAAGACGACGACGTCATCCAAGTAAACGAGACAGGTCTGCCACTTCAATCCTGCTAAAACTGTGTCCATCACGCGCTGGAACGTTGCAGGCGCCGAGCACAGACCGAATGGCATAACCTTGAACTCGTAGAGTCCGTCTGGGGTGATGAAGGCCGTCTTTTCGCGATCTCTTTCGTCGACTTCTATTTGCCAATAGCCAGACTTGAGGTCCATTGACGAGAAGTATTTAGCGTTGCAGAGCCGATCCAGTGCGTCGTCTATCCGTGGGAGGGGGTAGACGTCCTTCTTCGTGATCTTGTTCAGACGATGATAATCGACGCAGACACGCAGGGTTCCATCCTTTTTTTTCACCAAGACTACAGGAGATGCCCACGGGCTTTTGGACGGCTGGATGATGTCGTCGCGCAGCATTTCGTCGACTTGGTGCCTTATAGCTTCACGTTCTCGCGTCGAAACTCGGTATGGGCTCAGACGGAGAGGTCGAGCGCCCTCTTCGGTTATTATGCGATGCTTTGCGACTGGGGTTCGTGGAATCCTTGATGACGTCGAAAAGCACTCTTTGTATTGTCGAAGTAGAGTTCTGAGCTGTTGTTGCTTAATCATGGGGAGACTTGGATTTATGTCGAAGTCTGGCTCGGGAACTACGGTCGTCGGGGTAGATGCGGCAGAATCATAGAGGACAAACGCATTGCTGTTTTCCAGAATTTCCTCGATGTATGCGATCGTCGTGCCCTTGTTGATGTGCTTGAACTCCTGGCTGAAGTTTGTCAGCAACACTTTCGTGTGTCCTCCGTGCAGTCGAGCGATCCCTCTTGCGACGCAAATTTCACGGTCTAGCAGTAGACGTTGGTCGCCTTCGATGACGCCTTCTACGTCAGCGGGTGTTTCGGTGCCGACCGAAATAAAAATGCTGGAGCGAGGCGGGATGCTCACGTGATGTTCGAGCACACTCAAGGCGTGGTGACTACGAGGGCTCTCCGGCGGTATCGCATGATCTTCCGACAGCGTTATTGACTTCGACTTCAGGTCGATGACTGCTCCGTGTTGGTTGAGGAAGTCCATGCCGAGAATGACGTCTCGTGAACACTGTTGGAGGATAACGAAGGTGACAGGGTAAGTCCGGTCGTGGATGGTAATTCTTGCTGTGCACATTCCTGTCGGCGTAATCAGGTGTCCTCCAGCGGTCCGAATTTGAGGGCCTTCCCATGCAGTCTTAACCTTCTTCAACTGGACGGCGATGTGTCCACTCATGACTGAGTAATCGGCGCCTGTGTCGACTAAGGCGGTGACTGCGTGGCCGTCTAGAAGCACGTCGAGGTCGGTGGTTCTTTGTCTTGCGTTGCAATTGGGTCTTGGCGTCGGATCACGGCTGCGTCGAGTTGAACTGAAGCTGGTACGTCGCGACGTCAAGTCCTCTTTCGTCGGTGTAGTCTTGGCTTCCTGATTTCGTCGGGACGGCGGCGTGTCGTTATGTCGTCGAGGTAGTTTCGTCGGTGTCTTCGTCGGCGGCCGAGGATCTTCGTCAGTTCGACGAACAGCAACCGCACCTCCATCAGTTGCTGCTTTTAGTTTTCCGGATATGGGCTCGCTGACCGGCCCCGGACTGGGCCAGTGTATGGTCGGCGCTGCGGCGACAGGTAGCGGCCTGGTGATGGCGAACGGGACGGCCGTCGAGGGCTCCACAGAGTAGCGGCGAGGTAGTCGGCGATGTCACGTGGGCGCTCTCCTAGCTGTGGACGCGGCGCGTTGACGGCGAACCCTCTCAGTCCCAAGTCGCGGTATGGGCATCGGCGGTAGATGTGCCCCGCTTCTCCGCAGTGGTAGCAGAGCGGGCGGTGGTCAGGAGCGCGCCAAATGTCCGTCTTCCTCGCGTAGGTGCGCTGGGCGACGGGTGGTCGTGCTGGCGCTGGCGCCGGCGGACGACGGAACTGCGGCGTGACAGGGCCCTGGCGCGGTCGCGGAGGGGGACCTTGACGGCGTGCGACGGCGGCGTAGGTCATCGCTTGCGGCTCAGGCTGGGGCGATACAGGGGCTACTCCAAGTTGTTGTTGGAGCTCCTCACGCACGGCGTCGGCAATCGAAGCCACTTGAGGCTGTGATGGTGGCAACAGCTTTTGTAGCTCCTCCCGCACGACCGCTCGGATAGTCTCGCGCAGGTCGTCGGTGGCCAGTGATTGAACTCCGGCGTAGTTTGTCGAGTTTGTGCGGCGGTCGAATTGCCGGTTTCGCATCTCGAGTGTCTTCTCGATGCTGGTGGCCTCGCGAAGAAACTCGTCGACGGTCTTCGGTGGGCTTCGTACCATTCCGGCAAAAAGTTCCTCCTTCACACCATGCATCCGCAGGCGGACTTTCTTCTCCTCGGGCGTTTCAGGGTCGGCGTGGCGGAAGAGACTGCTCATTTCTTCCGTGTAGATCGCGGTCGTCTCATTAGGTAGCTGCACCCGGGTTTCTAATAGCGCTTCGGCTCGTTCTCGGCGTACGACGCTTGCGAATGTCTGCAGGAAGCCGCTTCGGAAAAGTTCCCAGGTCGTTAAGGTGGCTTCTCGGTTCTCAAACCACGCCCTGGCCGTGTCTTCCAAAGCGAAGAAGACATATCGCAGTTTGTCGTCGCTGTTCCAGTTGTTAAAGGTAGCGACTCTCTCGTACGTCTCAAGCCAGCTTTCCGGGTCCTCGAAAGTTGAACCGCGGAACGTCGGAGGCTCCCTGGGCTGCTGCAGCACGACGGGTGACGCTGGGGCTGCCATTGGGGTGGACTTGGTGGCCATCTTCCTAGTCATATCAGGCAAAAGTCCGTGCTCCGGGGGCAGTCCTCGCAGCCTGCGGCTACCTCGCTGGTTTTTGGCGACGTTGGTGTCTTCCGAGTGCGGGCTTGGGTCACGGCTTTGTGGGGGCGTCCGGTACATGAACGCAAAGCACCTCCACCAGATGTCACGTGGTCGTGACGTCAAAGAACACAGTAGCAAAACTGTGAAGGCAAAAACTAGCTTTTATTGGGCGAACCTGTGCCCACAAAACAGGCTACACTTAAAGCACAACGAGAGCGGCGAACACAGTCGGCGATCGTCGTAAAATCTGATCAGCGAGTCAAGCGCGTCGGCTTTTATACAGCAGTCGTCGAATGTTCCAGACTAATCGTTCGGACCCGCGTACCTTCCACAAAGTTCTACACCATTCGCGTCACACGATGAAATCAGATAACACAACGTTCGGCGACAACAGATAGCCGGGTAGAAGTATCTATAACTTTCCAGAAACTTCGGATACATGCAGGCGCGTCCCGCGCTGTGCGATTACATTTGTTAGGTGGCGAAACGTGGTCGCCCGATAAAGATAAGTACACGTGTCAATATCCATACACAGATTCACAAAAACAGTTGCTTTCACTCCGGCCTTTCTCATTGGCAACACAGCACCGCAACGAACGTGCGGTACGTCATTCATGAGCGACTAGCATGGACGTCGTCGCTCAAACTGTCGCTGCTGTTGCCGTTTCTACGCGGTACTTTGAAGCATTACAGCAGCCGTTGTCAGCATGTACTCGCAAGGACATAAAAGCCGAATTTCACGTACTGAAGAACACAATCCAAAGTCACGCAACACGAAAGCCCAGTCAGAAACCTGAGCCGACATCACGAGTCAATGGGGCGCTTGGAGGTATATCCAAGCCTTTTCCGCACTTGAAAGCGATGCCCTTGCATTCATCGTTGTCACCAAAGCGATCGCAGCTAACGTAGCTGAAGGTGAGATACTGTGAGCTTCAGGCACGCCTATAACACTTTCTCGAAGCAAATACGGGAAATAAATTGACGAAGAGCTGTCACAGAACGCTACTTCACAGGCGTAAACAAACCTTCAGCCATGAGCACTGCCGACTCCGCCGAACGCGGCCGGTCGCTGGCGCGGCGCACAGCCCCATGGCATGCACCACATGACCAAGCTGTTTCGGCGCGGAGCAGTTTACGCAAGAGAACACAATTTTAAAGCGGATTAAAATCGCGTCAAGCCACCGTAATCCTGTCGCAGCTAGCTAACAGAGTGAAACGAGTGATTGCACTGTAAAATAATTCAAACCCTTAAAAGTCAAAAGTGTGAAAATCTGTCCATTACTCACAACCTTAGGATGCGATTTTTATAACCGACATCCTAGGGGTGTGAGGTATAGGCACATTGGCACCGTTTTTTTACATTTAAGGGTTTAAATTATTTTACAGTGTGCCGCTGCATTGCTCCTATACATAGGAGTAAATATTCAAGGCTGGAGAGGGCTTAGGGGACATCACCTGTTTAAAACTCCCAGTTGGTTTTATTTTTGTTTACAGTGCAGCCGCCTCAAACAGACCTCCACCCATGCAGTGCTTTGTTGCCATATATGGTATCGGCGGACACCTTCACCGCATGCCATCGGTGAACAGACGACTGTGCGTAACTCTGGCGCCATGTCGTAGCGGTCGTCGCCGCACAGCACATCTTGCTCGGCGCAGTGCTTCTGCGCTTTCACCATACCCTCCTCTTCCGGCTTCGTGCTAGCGCTCCTTTCACTATCGCCGTCTTTCATCCCACGCTGCGCTCCGCACTCGCTCTTTCATCCTACGCTGTGCTCGTTCGCCCGGCTACGCCGAGGCAAGCCGACGCACAACGCAGGAATGTGTGCCTAAAGCTGCACTCTAAGTATACCCCTGATTCTGCACCTTTTTCGCCAGTACCCCTCAGCTACTGCTTAGCATTGTTTTTTTACTGTGCCCACTTCGGCTATTGGGAAGGAGACGCCAGAAAACTATAAAAATTCACCAGGTTAAAGTGACGTGTAGTCCTTAAAGATACATTATAAGGCGAATCGAACCTGGGGCCGAATTCACAAAGCTTTGTATTCGTAAGTACTGTTTTTCATTGCCTGATCGCCTTCGCTCATAATACGTCCTACAACAGTATTGCCTGGTAGGAACGATTTTAGCGTAAGAACGTTTTGTGAATACAGCGTCCGTTCGTGCCGTTAGCGTCTGCAACCCTTGTCGTGCAGTCGCCCTGCACTTCGCGCCATTTCCAATGTGACGCAAGAACAGATTATCGGCGCCTACCAATATATCGCGAAATGAAAACACGTGTAGAGCTGCGCTGAAACTTCGCATTAGGAAGTGTCGTAATCGTCGGGGAATTTTTTTTAGCCGGTGGGTGGCTTTGTTCTGTAAGCAATGAAAGATGGCTGCCCTCGATCATTGGCATGGCACTTCAGAGCTGCCGGCTAGAATGCATTTATTTACACATGACACGAATATTTGCATTCCGGTATGACGTTGTCGAGCCTTTGCGACACGAATGCGACATCGCAGCCAACTCCTTCGCTGAAGGCCCATTTCATTCGCAGTTTTGTCTCCCCATTTCACGCTACCGTGATTTTCGACCACGCATCGCAAGTAAGCAAGCGGAAGTGGACGAATAGCAGATGCCAACACGGCTCAGCTCACACTGTTTACTTTCGCTACACTAGCTAGGCCGACGGAACCCGCTCTCTACTTGTGCGCGCTCCTGACCTCTTGTCAGCCAATTAGATGAGAAAAACCCCTCAAGGTAGGCAGCGTTATTCGCTTTTACAGTCAACGAAAAGGACGACCTATGAAAGAGGAAAGCTTTTTATTGCGCTGTTCATACAACGAGGTTCGTCAACGCCCGACTCCTGCGTTGGTGATTGCGTAAATTTCACTTTGGAGTGGGATCAGAAATGAGTGGTTGTTGGACGCGAGATTAGACACAATGGAAAGGAATTCAGAGTATCGCATTTGCTATCTACGCACTGTCGCCGCCGTGACTGGCTCGCTTGTGTAACGTGACCTCACGCCACCATATCTCTTCGAAGTGTTTGCGGTGTACGTAATTTGAATCACGGCTGGCAGGGTTGGGCTCCCCAATCGCATGCGCCCATTCCCTCGGCGCCTTTGCATCGCAAGTACCCGACCGCTCACCACCAACTACCGTTTGCCGCCGTGAACGATAAAAATGGGCGAAAGTGGCAGAGAAATCCATTCGCTGTAATATACAGGCTGTTTGAGCGAACGTTTTCAAAAATTCTGAAAGGCTGCCTGTGGCAGATAGCAGAATGCTAGTTCATCAGGTAATCTACTCAAAGCGTGGAACACTACTAGCACGAGAAATATAAATGCTTAATGAACTTATTAACAAATTTTCACCAATTTTCAACTAATTACCTAATGACATATCCTCGCAGTGCGCTTCCCATGGCGGATCCACTTGGAACAAATTCTCAGGATGGCACATGTTTTCGGACATTAATTCCTGAACTTTGGGGAGAAATGCACTGGCGTTCAAGTTATTTTCTGCTTGAACGCATAACACGTCGTTTTGGTGAGAAAGTAACTGGACGGGCAATGCATTTCTCCGCAAAGTTCATTAATTTTTATCTCGAAACTGGTGTCACCCTGAAAATTCGTTCCAAGCGAATGCGTCTTGCAAATTCCACGGCTAGAATTTTTAAATTTCAATATGGGCCATAAATAAACTAGTTGGAAACCTAATTAGTTATTGTTTGTTAATTATTAGATTATGCATATCAATTCATGTGCAAGTAGTGTCCCTTGCTTCGAGTAGGCCAGCTCATGAACTAGAATTCTGCTATCTGCAGTCTCTCTTTTTGCCCCAGCGAGCCTCTGGTCGTCCAGACCGTGATTCCGTCCTCACACATGGCGGACCGTATACGCGGCTGGTTCTGGAGTGTCCTAGCTAGGTCTAACATGCCTACGTTGAAGAGGGTCGGAGAGATTACTGTCCCCTGTGGTTTTCCGTGGTGTGGCACTCGTATTAATCGCGACTCTAGGGTGCCAATCTTGATTTCAGCCGTGCGATGATTCAGGAACTCCCTAAAGTATTTGTAGATTCTTTCCCCTTACTTTGTGTTGGTGAGGCCTTCCAGGATCCCGTGATGGCACAGGTTGTCAAAGGCGCATTTTATGTCGACTACCATGGCAACGTGCTCGCATCCTGCTGTGGGTTGTATCAACACCTCCTCTTTCAGCTGGAGGAGGAAATCGTGAGCTGATAGGTTGGGCATAGAGCCAATGGATTTTGCGGCATTACGTCATTGTTTTTGAGATGGCCCTACAGCAGTTTTTTTTACCACCCTCAGGTATAATTCGCCTAGACATGACGTGAGGGAGATCGGCCGCAGGTTTGCTACCTCCTATTTCTTGCCGGGCTTCGGGATTAGGATTACCTGAGCCTGTTTCCACTGTTGTGGTATAGTGCCTCATGCCCAGTGCTCGTTAATGAATTTTATAAAGGCCGTGATCGAGCAGTCACCCATATTTCTGACCATTCCGTTGGTGATTTTGTCCGCTCCCTCTGCCAAATTCTTTGTCATGCACCCGATGGCAGCGCGGACCTTGAATTCGCTAAAGGGGGCGCCCTTACAAAATTTTTTAGTAACATTTTAGAAACCGTCTTTAGACAAATGTTACTAGAACCTATCGACATTCTATAAACCGTCTTTAGACACCGTAACAACTTCCTAGTAACCTCCTACCGACTATTGGCCACCGATATTGAATTGAAAGTATAGATATAAAATGTCGATAGAATTCTTACCGATTGCTTATTATCTTATGTCGGTAGAAAGTGTCAACTGTGAAGCGACTGTTTATTGACTACCTTTATACATCCTAACATGCTAGTAACATCCTGTCGACTATTCGCCACAGACAAATAGTTGACAGGATGTTACTAGGAAGTCGTTAGGATGTATAAAGGTGGTTAATAAGAAGTCGCTCCACAGTTTTTAGGAAGTACATAAAAATTTTATTCAGAGGTAATTACTTTTGCAATTATATATTGCAAAAATAAGCTTTAATTATCTCTGAATAAAATCTGTATTTACTTCCTAAAAACTGTGCAGCGACTATTTATTAACCACCTTCATATATCCTAACGACTTGCTAGTAACATCCTGTCAACTATCTCTGGCGAATAGTGATTGCCAAGTGGCTAGGTGTGACATGCAACAGAAGAAGACAGGTTTACATTTGTGCTTGAACACATCCATTTAATATCCCCGGGCTAGTAATGAGGACGAGTTCTCCAGCTGCCCTGGAAGTAGGCTGAAATGTTGCGTTGTGTAGTCTAGAAAAGAGAAGAAAAAAGGCAATATATTAGTTTTGCTACAGTAACATTGCAACACACCATGCATCTGTTTCTTAAAAAGGAAGTGCACAAGACACAAGTTTTCAACCCTGTGAGCTCTAAACATCTCCACCTGTTTTTTGCAAAGTCCTAAAATGCATGAAATGACTGAATTAGTGCATTAGAGCTGGGAGCGTGATGAATGTGCGTAACAGCAACAGATGCATGACACATAAGCTCTATCATACCAATTGTCATCTACAAACAAAAGCTGTAAATCAACTTCAGTTTGATGAACTTCGATATTCGTATTGTGACCAGTGCATGGAAGTTTAATGTGTGAATTATCTTAGGAAAGGGAAGGTGCCAGTCAGAACTGTGCTGCAGCTTTGCTTGGGCACAGGTACATAGAAGAGTTGACTTTTGTGTTGCACTTAAGAACCACGAAATGATACAAGCAACATGTAAGCAGTTAAACAGGCATTATGGACGTTCTACAGCAAGATTATAAAATGCCTTTGCTGTGCAGGCAGACATTGTCAAAGCGAGCTTGTTACTAAACATGTTAGCTTTCCACAAGACAGGATATTATCAGTGCATTGATATGACCGGGGCCTCTATCACAAAAATACGTATGCCAGCAGTAATGACCATTTTCTAGTTATGGTGGCAAAGCTTGCATTATAATATGCTATTATAATCAGGTTAATAGCTATTTTAGCTGGAAAGAAAGGAGTATACCCTAAGATAGCACTGAAATTGCCATGAAATGAGTTTTGTTGAAAACTGCACAAAGAATATTAAGATGCTTCTTTGTGACACATACCTAGTATGGTGTTGACCTTCTTGGAATCCAACGGATCCTTCTGTGGAAGGCACTTGACAGCCGCCCAAAGAAGGACCTCCCTTCAACGTCTTCTATTGAAAAAGGGGCTTTAAGGAGGCCCTCCGCGAAGTGAAAGCCTGAGTTGTTAGCATCCAGGCACAGCCTCTTCAGCAGGCCCTTTTCAACATATACACCGCCACCGATGTCTACCTGTGAAACAATACAAGCACAGATTCATTTTATACACGTATGATCAAGGAATGGTTAGGAAATAGGGTAAGGTTTGCAAAAACAGAAGTAGCTGCTCTTGTTGATTCGGTTTAAAGAACAAAGCAGCCTTACGTATACCATACATGCATTGTACTGAGCTGTGTACTTTTACGTAAGACTAGAAAGTATTGGGAACTTCAATGCGAAAGAAAGACATGCATCTGCCTAGAACTAAGCAAATGTGTGCCACCCCTTGACACAGAGTGAGATCTGGTGCTGTTTTAGTGATTAGCAGACATTGAAAGCTTCAAGCCTCATCGAGTATTGGCCAAGCAGTGCTCGATTAGTGACACACAAGGGCTCGAGAACTATCAAACAAGATGCAATTGTCTTCAAATACAACTCTGACTTACCCTTGCAGACAAGCAGTTTTCAATTTACTGACTGCACTTGGGTGTAAAGATTTTGTCTGACAGAGTGAATAAACCACATACACAAGCAGCATTTTCATAGTTAGCATAGTCTTTAATAGGTACTGATACCTTCAATTTAGAAAGCCCTGTATATTGGGCCTCATCAAACTAATTTCATAAAAGGTTTGTCAAGGTCGAAGCATAGAACTTTATAGTCATTAGAAAACAGGTGAAAGGAGCTAATTATTGCAATTATTACTGAAAATTAAATTTTAGACAGCTCATCCCAATGAGAAATTGATGCAAGCAGTTTGTACATGACATGTCACATAAGCATTTTGATATCAAAAGTAGGGGTTAAAGAAAACCTTCCCTTGGAGGCTCATTAGTGCAAGCAGCCATGCCCTCGAGGAGACATAACTTCTTTTTCTGTAGGCAGAAAGAGGCTCGAGTATTTTATTGACACATATATGTGCCCATGCATATATGTTATCTCTGTTGTAAACCTTTTTTTCATGTACATGCAAGATGTGTTTATAACACCTCATTGTGCAGAAAATTTGCGTAATAATTTAAAGACCACGATTTTGTAGCGATGCTATTCCTTTTCGCTATTCGTTAGTAGTCTGACCGACGCCCCAGCCCGTGCTACGTACTGCAACTGCCGGCCGTTAGCGGTGGGCGAGAAGAGTGATATAGAATTGAGGGGTAAGTAACGCTACAAAATCGCAGTCTTTAAATTATTACCCACTGCCGTAACCTACTATTGCAAGAGCTGACATCTCGTTATTAAGATTTGGTTGGTCTGTGTTTCTTAAAGGCCGGCGTCTGATTGAAATGTCTAGATTAAAAATAAACCTCGTTATTGTAACACCGGCCTATATACGCTCTGTAACATAGAAGACAAATACGCAAAGACACTCAAGAACATAAACAATACACACAGGTTCTCGCGACGCGGACCTCCAAACCGAACTGTATACATACAAAAACGTCCATACAAGCTTCTATCTGCTTAAGCGTCAAACAGCAATCGTGTGTCAACGCGCGAAGCCCATGATACATCGACGTATACATTACACATGTACTCTACTTGCGGGAATGCCTATATAGCGAATAACTTCTTGCCAGGAAACTACCGAACGAACACCAACTTTCAATGTGTTTTCATACTTGTGTGCCCATTCAGGCATAGCAATCAAGGCGGGTAGCAGAATGCAAGTACGCTGTAACATCAGAGGAAGCTTTCGTGAACTTGCTTGCTAAATGTGCACAGCAACATGGCTAACATACGATAGGAAAGCGCTTTGCTCTAGCTAGTTACACAACGCTCATTACGTAAATCATAAGCTTCAAGAATGCGCGCAAGCGCCAAACTTGCTTACCTTTCAAGACTTGGCAAACGCTCCCTCGTCTAACAGGTACAGGGGCACCGACGTTTCTCTGGCGCAAGCACTGCAGAACTTCCGATGAACTCCAGCTCCACAAAAGCACAACCTTCAACAGTCTTCCATACACTACGATAGGGTGGCTAGAAGGGGAGGTGTGAATACCGGCGGCGAAAACGTGACCCCACAGCGCACCGATGCCGCGGGGCGGCGCTGTTGACCGAGGCGGGGGAAGCAGCCAGACGAAATGAGCGCCTCGCCAGCCTCGCGTCGGCTGCATCTCTAGAACCGAAGTGAAAGTGAGCCCGTTTCAGATATCCCGGGCTTTCTGCGAGCGTCAAAGAATAAATATTTATCACGAAAACGATCTTACGTCAGACCACATCATTACTCCTGCGAAATTTTACGGGCCCAGTTCGCACTGTATCGAGATTCAAACGCGTTTTGTCTGTGCACATTTCGTGAAGCGGCTCATGGTGTTAAGGGCTAGTGGGGGGCTTCGAAATAATTTCGACCACTTCGGGTTCTTTAACGCGCACTCGCATCATACGGCACACGGGAGCCTTGCATTTCGCCTCCCTGAAAATGCGACCGTCGTCCTCTAGATCAGCACAGTCAATCACCTTATGCGTGACGCACGCATAGTAGTCATTCACCCTATGCAATCACCCTATGACGTAGTCACGCACAGTAGTCAGTCACCCTATGCGTATCAGGTAATGTCTCCAGATTAAGAGACATTACCTGATAATTCGTCTCGACGTATTTACAAGCCACTTTCTGTCTGCACTTGCACACATGTAGCATGTTATTTTGACGCTCATATAAGCAATTTCCCATGACTGCAGACAGTGAAGCAACAGATCTGGTCATGGAATCGTTTATTTACAAGTGAGGAAAAAAATAGTGAAAACTTTGCAACACACAAGGTTTCAGTGTTTTCCATTTCTTCTCACTGCCCTGCTGATTGACACCTTTAAGCAAAAAGTGAATCCTTGTGAGGCAATAAAAACGTGTAACTGAGGCTGTCAGGGTAGCAGAATGGTCCAGGCAACCAATTTTTGGCATATCACGAATTGACTGCAATATTTCGGCCACAGCTTTGGCTAGGCAAGCGTGTTACACTGAATGAACGAGTGAGTTTCTTTTCAGGGGCATTAACCAGCTTATAGGACGATTCTGGGGGATATAAAATGCCCCCAAGGTCCCGCTCTTTGGATGCCTCTGATGGAAGTTCTCTGGGGATATTGCCTTTATCACTAAGACATGCTGCTTTGCAGTCTTCACAATGTGTGGGCAAGACACGCCTTCTCGCCACATAACCTGCAATGTAATAAACTTTAAGCCGTGCGTCGCTGCGGTGCTCTACATAACTTTGGTGGTCCATAGCCACTTGCACGGCATCTGTTGGCACAGCCTTCACGCTGTCTTCACTGTGGCTTTCTTGTTCAGCCAGCACCTCTTCAACAGATAACTCCAGGACATCCGACGACACATTGCCGTCGTGAGGCTCTAGAAGCTAAGACACCTGGATGTGCACAAGCAACATTAGTTACTTAAGCATGCCGAACTTCTGCAAAACATTGGTACTATTTACCAAGCTTGCACGTATACATACCTTATGACTAGAATGAATTGAGGTGGGGTAGGATGATTGTTTGCCCCACTCGCTTGTCTCACAACGCCAAAACATTGCTCCAGGCGGTCTTGGCTCAGTTTCGAAGTCATCATGTACATGATGTCGGCATTGTCGGTAAGGTACTTTAGAAGGTGTTTTGTTGAATGGATGGTCATCGTCAGCCCCTTAGAAGTACTGTTACTAAGAAAGCCGAGCCCATTGCAGTGAGCCTCGCATTCATCAAGAAACGGAAGAGTTTCATCAAGGGTGGCCTCTTTCTTGCTGCCCCGTCTGAAATACCAAAGAGAACAATCATGCACCGTTTTGAGAGAAAAACTATGTTAAAATAACCTCATGACTTCTGCAGGGAACCTCGACGTCCTATAAGCTGGTAAATGCCCCTGAAAACAAACTCACTCGTTCATTCAGTGTAACACGCTTGCGTTTGCAGGCAGGGGCACGGAAGAGATACCTTTCCTGTGGTTTTCTTGCATCCAGTATAACATCAGGGCACAAAGCTCCGTCTTCTTTTTCGCTGCCGACTGCATCTCGCCCTCGAATTACGGATTGTCGCGAGGAACACTCCAAAAGGGGCCCCGAGACCAACTGACAGCGGAGGCGCAGGCCAGCACGGCTACGAGTCCCCCGCCGCGAGCGGCAGCGCCACATTCCCCCTGGTGGCATCGGTGCGCAAGGGGGTCACGCGCGCCCGAAGGAAAGCGCCACCTGTATTCACACCTCCCCTTCTAGCCACCCTAACTACGATTCGAAGCCCCAGTACCAGACTTTTTCACGAGAGCGCGGGCAGGCAGCTCGGCAGAACAAAGGCAGCTCGGACGGGCGCTGTACTAGGGCACTCACTGTCGACACTGGTGGATCGCTCGAAACACACGGTGAACTAATGGCGTTACACGAGTCCGGAGGGTTCGGGATGGTTACTGCACACGACAAAGAGCACATTTTGTCTAGGCACTTCTAAAATATAACTCAAATACCACCTAAATGCAAGGAGCATTCACTACAACCAACGTGATATGTCGACCAAACAAATAGTGCTGTAGCGCCACTCTGCGGTTTTTAGAAAAATGTATCTTAAATGAAAAAATTGCGTGTTTTTTCCTATTAACATTTCGTAGGGTTCTTTAATAGATTTGTTGGGTCCAAAAGTGTGTATATTGTACTTTGTGATACGAAGTTTAAGGAAATGTATACATAATACAAACGAAGCGGATGTTGCCTTCAAGATTCGCAATTGCTTCAGGTGCATGCAGCTTGCAAAAGCACGGCCTTCGAGATCGGACTTTGTCACTCAAGGGAAGCCGTAGCTGGGAGGCGGACAGGCATTTAGGCCCCAATCGTTGGGTTTACAGTGTCTAGGTAGGCTTCCTTATTTATAAAGAATATACAGGGACTTAAGCCGAACCATGAGCGAGCTATACAGACACACGCTTCGGTGTCCGATCCGACGTGCGGCGCTGCATCCGGCGATTCGGGGGGGGGGGGGGGGGGGGGCACACGGTGCGTGCACATGTGCAATGTGCACATGGCGTGCATCCGAAAGATTGAGCGGCGCGTAAGCTCCGCCCACATCCAGCTCCCCAGCTTGAGTTCATATCCACGTCGAGAAACGCAATATAAACAGCTCTGCACAACACTGCTTCGCTTTACGCGAACACTGTCGATAAAATTATCCCCCTGCGAGTGACAGAACACTTCACGACGGCGCGTTGTCCACTGACGGCTCCACTAAAGCCAGCGATAGGGCCGGTAGGCATAGCTAGGCGGACGCTGCGGCCGACGGCGCTTGCGATCCAGCCCGAGCTCGTCGAAGAGTGCTTATTTTTACCAAAACAATTAACACTGTGCATATTAGGTCGGTCGTAATTAGATACAATTGGTTTACTCGACGCAGTCGTTGCGAAGGGCAAACGTGCAAGCGAAGCGAGCGGCCTCCCTCAGACGGTCGGTGTGTGATGTCTGCCCGCGAAATGCCCTCGCGTCGCGGCTCCCGATCTCGCCAGTCGTCCGATCCGGCGCTTCGGCACGGCAAAACACCTCGATTCGGGCTGCCGTTTCGGCGCGTCGGACGCCGGGTCAGACACCGAATCGGACCGTGTGTCTCCCGCTTTGGTTGGCGAACACGAGCCGATCAGCGCGCCGTCCGTGCAGCTCCGTCTGCTTGCAATGGTGCATGGCTTACGGACTTCTTTGGCACCTACTGAGCACGAATTCATGATCACCGCTTATATGCACGCTTCCCATGGCGCTAGCTGTTGTGTTTTCGAGAATACGTGCCCTCATGTTGAATTGGTGCGACCATATTTCCTCTTAGCGTCCGGTATTAGAAGCACTTTTTTTCTATGAACATTCTACTATCATCTGTTACTAGGAAGTTGATTAAAAATTAGGAAAACAATTACTGTGCAAAAAAGCATTCTTTTAAAGCAGCCAGTCTTCGCATATTCATTTATAGTTGACATCATGTTATCTGTTCATTTCTCACTAAATCATTTTTAACAACTTTCTAGTAACCAGTGTTACTAGAAAGTTGATTGAAAATTGAGGAAATTTACACCTGCGCATGAAACAAGACTGTCTTGCACCAGCCATGTTCACTGAATAATTATAACCTTATTTAGTAATATTCATGCATGTTTTGTAATTTGGGTTATGTACTTTAAGAACATAATTATTTTTATTGACTTCCTATTGAATGGTGTTTCTAAAAAGTTGAAATAGTATGTCTTAACTTTCTAGTAACTTTCTTTTTGCATACTGAAGTTAGAAAAGAAGTAACCAACTTTCTTTAGACAAACGTTACTAAAAAGTAAAAGTCAATAGGATGTTACTAAAGTTGATAGGAAGTTGATAAAAGTTCTAAAGAAAGTAAGGAAGCATTTTTGTATGGGACGCGTCCAGCGTATGGTTGGATTTTCCTTGATATTCTTACACGAAGGACGAGTCAGTAAGACGAGCAACTATTTACAGCTTATATTTACAACAGCGGTTGCAGTGCTGACCGATCAGATTCACCGCGCGAGCCCAGTTCGTTCTTCCTCCTCTTTTCTCGAGTGATGGCGCCCACGCGCCTCGTTCAAACAATCAAGCACCACACGCGTGTAGCAATATTCCGCGTCATAGGTAGGGAGTGATATGTCTCCTCCAAAGCATTTGGCCTGCGCCTCTGCCAGGAAATCCTCCTCCGTGCCTGCATACATATGGATTAGGCGTTCTAGCGCCTTATTGTTTTCTCCCTTAGTTTTGGTCAGGTCTGTGATGGCTCTGAGTATTCGCCAGGTTTCGCTAGTAGTCAGCGTTCCGTGGAGACTGTTGCAGGATTTCTTCCACTTGCATTCAGCCAATTACAGAGCAGGTTCTTCTGCCTCATTCGTGATTTCAGCAATGCGGATTTCAAGTTTCCTATTTAGCTTTTGCCTCTTCCATCGTTTGGGAAGCCCTCGGCAGTTTCAGTTTCATTTTCAGTTTATTGATGCTTTTGAAATGTTTTACAGAAGTAACTCTAGGAGGTCCCATAGTCAAAGACTGGGGAGGGACCTCCTACAATAAATACATAGAAAAAGTATACTTAATACGGTTAACAACCGCAGTAGCTATCCTAGGAACAGAAAGTATTAACAAACAAAGTCGAGTCATAGTAATAACAATAAAGTATAAACACGAAAAGCAGGCTTCCCAAAGGTGAAGCAGATGCGCATCGACGCCGGGAGCTTCATACGTGGTGGCCACCTTTTTAGTGACCGCCTTTTTTTTGCCTGCGGAGGTTATCACACCATTCGTCCAGGCTAGCTATGTCGAGATCCGTACCTGTTGTGCGTTGCATGTATGCGTGCCGATCTGCGACTTCGGCGGGTCTAATCGGCGGGCACCATAGGGGCACTGCTGCAGCTTCTAGAAAGTCGACAGAGGCAAAGGAGCACGCGTTGCGCTAATTTAGGGTTTTAGTGCTCATTATTGCGCACCAGATGCATTTTGCCATCGGCGTCACCATCGCCGTCATGTTTGCATAAAGTCCGAGGGCGATAAGACCGCTGCAGCGCGTCGTACGCTGTATATGCGCGTGAAACCAAGGAAGGGAAGCCGACAATGGCGGCTCAATCTGGCACCCTCAAAGGAAGAAAGCGGAGACCAAAGACGCCGTCTTCCGTCGCGCGAAAGGCCGTGGGGGATGGGAGGGACGAAGGGGGGGGGGGCGGCGTTGTTTTTCGGCAGTAACTGCGCATTTCGCGAACGGGCGCAAACGAACTGACGATGGCGGATCTTGCGCGCCATATATGGAGCAAAGCGAAGAGGCAGCACGGGAGGGAAGGAGGCGGGCGGTTTCAGCATGCTTTGTACGGCCGCGCGAGGGTCGCAGGCACCGTATCTTGTAAGGGATCTGCAGAGGGCTCATAGCTTTGTACGCTCTGTGTTCTCGCCGCACTTCGCCTGCTGCTGCTTTCGCGCTTGCTCTCACCAGCGATAGCGCGTGTCCGCGCTCATCGAGTCTGATATGTTCATGTTTACATGTATGCGCTGACACCATGCTTGGTAATTCAGTTCGTAAGCTAAAGTTTCTTAGTTTATACGGCCGATAAAACTACTGTCCTTATTTCGTACAGGTGCGTACTAATTTTCCATCGCAATCAATCCCTTTCGGACGAAACTGCGCCATTTTTTCAGGTGTATTAAGAGCCCTTAAAACTCCGCTACTTTAAAATTAACGACAACCATTTTCCTCCGCCTCGGTTTCACTTTCCCCTCGGTACGGCCTCAACGGCGGCTGTGTCGGACCTGCCGTCACCGACGATGGCTAACGCACTACCGGAGCAAATCTGCGGAAAACTTCGTTGGAACCCGGCGGTCCAGTTTTTGAGGCGAGATTTTACTGCGCCGGTCAGTAACTGGCCTTAAAGGGCCCCTGAAGCGGTTCGGACAAATCTTGTAGACGCGTAGGGTGCTGCTAAAGTTAATCATTAGTACCGCAATTTGTGTGAAGCGTCTTATATTAAGACAGCTACGGACGATTGCAAGTTACCCTCATCCATAGTCATGCATTTTCTCCTCAACTCGCTCGCCGAGTGATCGGGACTAAGCTCCACCTTCGCTGTCTCTGCGTCATGACGGCACGTCGTGTTGTCTACTTCCGGTTGCCCAGGAGCAAGCAAGCGCTGCCTCTACAACCTCTCCGCCAGCTGATTGACAATCGACCCAAAGCGAGAGCTGTGTAAGCAGCGTGCGTCGCGAGCATTCTGTCGGAGCGCCGAACGTGTCTGGTACTCTGGTAACCACAGGCGAGCCGGCCATTTGGACGAATTGCTGGAGGCATAAACTCAAGCTGATGAAGAAACTTAGCGTAGATGTACGTGGGCAGCCTGATCGGTCTGCACGGTCCAGCCACTTGGCGGCGTACAGCTTAGCCAGCCAAACAATGAATATTGCTCTAAGCCAGTGCAAAACATTTCAAACATTTACGAAAACGATGTGTTAACGATTACGCTGAATCGAAAAATTTACACCAGCAGAAAAGAAGAATGTAGTTGTTACTGCTCTTGCCTTTGGTTGAGCTGTGTGCCACCAGGTGACAGCACCGTGCAGACCATTCACATTTGCGCTTCTGCTCATCCCGTGACGTATGCGCGGTCAAATGTCCACTTGCTCTTGCGTTTACACGAATACCGGACTCGCGAAACGCTATTGTGATAGTAATTCTGCGGTGTAAAGTGACGGACGGAAACGCTCAAATGCTGGCGCCGATCGGATAGCGACAGTCCGATGCACTACAGCCAGTCCGCTCGTCTGCTGCCTTGCAGAGCGACTCGATGTCACAGCTTGACATAGTGCCAGTCACTGCGTTTGCAGCCCACAACGCAACAAAGGCGAATCATGGTGCTCGCGAAAACACTGAGACCGACTCTGACCGCGGAGCTCTCGTCAAAACGGTGCCCGTTGTAACACAAGCAGACGACACTTGCTGTGTGCCGGAAGTGCTTAAGTGTAGTGAGAAATTGTTCTTCTGCATTCTTTTCCTGCTACATTCTTTTTATAGAAACAAATTGACTAACATTATCAATAGTAACATTGTCAATGACTAACGCTGTCATAATAGTGTGTCTACTAACAGAGTCAGCAACGTTTTTCGTGTCTGCTTTGTGGGTGTTTTGAAGAAATGCTAACCTTCTTGTAAGTTTTGCTGGCATTATCAGATTATTTAACGTAGCAGACAATATACAGACGATTCAAGTGGTAAAGATGCTATGAGTGCGTGGAACAAGTGAGTGACGTGTTAAATTTGGCTGGTAATTTCGGCGTTTGCACATTAACGTTGCAGGATTTCCTTAGTGCATGTTGGGTGCGAGCATCGACATTTACTCCATCTAATTGTCATGTCACTTACATGGCATAATTCAAGAGGCAGTAGGCCATAAGAAATTGAGAAGAAACATAGAAGCACGATCACTTACCAGGGCAAACATATTAACACAAGAAATCCTGTACGTCCCACTCTTTGACCAGGATGTATGATTCCTGGGAACAAAGGAAACAGCAAAGAAACCAACCCTTAACCGTTTGCCAGAGGTCGGATTCAACAGTTGCTTTGTACCTTTGTATTACACAATACAGCATGTCTATCCTTCTTGAACCGCTTTTCTCTATCTTGGCTGCTCTCGTTTACCGGTACGTGTCCGATGAGACATGCAGCCTTTGTGGGCTGGCTCGCACCGAACACCATTCACCAGCGGCCATTCATCGCGGCAACGCTTTGACGGCGATCAGGGAAGCTGCTCGGACGACGTCTTCTTTCTTCCCTTCAACACGGTGCCGAAAAAATATTGATCACGCGCCCTGGGCAGCCAATTGGACAATTGACCCTACTAGAGTAATTACGGCAATTTACCTCAAATGGTTAGAGGCGGCTGAAAATTCAGCTTAGCGGTGTGCTGCCATTGGTAGCAATGTCCATCTTTAAAACCTTATAGTAAATTACACGCTTTACGCGGAGCATTTAGATGCATCAATTAGTGATCAGAAAGACCTACGCTAACAACTCAGTACGTTTGCTCAAAATCGTCAAGATCGTTTCAGGGTCTCTTTAGTAATGCCATATTGTAACTGCGCACGTCGAGAGTTCGTCGTCGAGAGTTCGTGTTGCACGGCGTATGCTCGTGGTGTGCCCAAGCACGCGCGTAATTACCAAAGTTTCAACAATTTTTGAATGCGTGAAAGTATGTGAACGTGGTCTCATAGGTTAATTTACGTGCCTGCAGAACACATAGGTTTCGGCCGGCTGGTGAAAGATTCCAACTTTTTTGAACCAGCAATGCCTAGCAACTGGGCCGCTTCTGCTCTCCAAATTTTTGCAGATCTGTGCAGCTGATGCACGGGTTCTGGCGGCCATGAGGAACGTTCTCATTCGTAGACGGTGTTGATAATGTGAACAACCTAGAGGTAGTTTTCGCAGAACATGTAAGCGTTTATTTTATTTATTACAATGCAAGAGGTTGGTTAGCAAGAACGAACTTTATAGCAAAACTGCATAGATTTTCCGAAAATAATTCACGCCCCCCCCCCCCTATTAGGAGCAGTACAGCTTTTGTTTAAGTGCTAATTTTATATCCACATATGGGCGCGTCTGTATTCTTTTGTGTTGTAAGTTGTCGCAGGAAAGCGGTGTCCCTATAACTCGAACACTATTTTCAAAGCATATAGTGGAAACAGGGACAACAAGAGGGTTGCACGACCGATCAATCCACGCATGGGTTTGATAATGGTGCTCAAGGACGGCAACTCCGTTCGCACACCATAATCAAAAGCGGCGAAATTGTTTGTGGCAAGAGATGCAAGGCAATGTGCAGTGCATATAACGCATGCAATACCGATTTACTAAATCGAACGCATAAAAATATTACAGTTAAGCCGTAAAAATGTTGATCCTGATAAGGGGCCTGTGGTCTTTTGCGACCTTTCTCTAGAAAACGTGCGGGTAACGGCTGCTCATCGCTGCAAATCTGCGGACGCGTCCGGCAGCGGCCACGTTAGAGGCGAGGTGCAAGAGCCCCGTCTACTGTGTGATCAAAGTGCACGTTAAGCATACCCAGGTGAACTAAATTAGGTTGTCCGGAGTCGATCACTACGGCCTTGTGGACGTTAAAGTGTTAAACGCGACAAACCAATTCAATACATTCGGGCGTACAATGAAGCCAAACGTCTGCATTCGTAAGCCTTAGTAAGCCTTGCAAAAGAGTCGAGAATGCTACTTCTGCTAACTCCTGGTGGAGCTGAAAAAAATGGCGTGAATAAAGCCGCTTTTATGTCACACACAAGCTGCAGATGCGAGCACTTTTGTAGCAAAACAAAACTCCTATCAAACAAAGCGAGCAGATACGAAAAAAAGTCAACGCGCTAAAACCCGCGCGCACCACGGACCCATAAGCAAGCACTTTATAAAGAGGCAGGCGTAAGCTAGGTTGAAAAGAACATTTTATGGCCGTGCATTTTGTTTAACCTCTTTGAAGTCAGCCCGCCGGATCCTATGCATCCACACGTCTTGTGCTCACCGGATGGCAAAAAAAAAAAAAGTCTTCGTAGCTTTGACCTGTTTGCCATTTTTTCTTGTTTGGAGCCACATTGTGCATGTCAAGGACAACCTCCGACCTTGTTCCGCCGGCAGCTTCGTATTTGTCTTGCCCTTCTGTCATTATTGGAGGAGGATTTCTACCACTGAATCCGTGACAGAGCAAGGATACTCACCTAAATATAGCCGTGCAACTCACCCGTAATCGAGAGTACATGTAACCATGAAATGGCAACCGGCAAAGCAGATTGGTTGGAGATTAAACTAGCCACAATTGTAAAATGTATGTAGTGCAAGTTCGGCCCACCCAACCACTCCACACCGCACCGCGCAATACTTTGCACCGGTTCATATGGATGACGCCCAGCTAGAAGAAGGAAATCGGCTGCAGGCTGCACGACAGGCACCGAAAGACGCCAGGGCGCACTGCCCACTTAGAAGAAGGAAGGGAAGCTCATTACTTTTCGAAGCGAGATCGGGATGCCTTAGAACACGCACCTATAAAGCGAAATATAAGACGGAAGAAGAAGCATGTGCTTGCTGCTGTAAAGATAGGGAAACTATGGAGCATGTTTTATTAGTATGTGAAGACGTCTACACAACGGTTCATTTAGGCACCACTGGCCTCCTTGAAGCCCCTGGGTGCAGTGAAAGCAGTGGAACATGTCCGCAATAGGCATTAGTAAGAGGCGATTGGAGGATTGGTCGAAGAAAAGTAGGGAAGCGACAAAAAGCGGAGACGTACAAAAGCACAGTTCGCAATAGAGGATCAGAAAATTTTGTTGTGGTTTTTTCTTCTCTTTTTATTGTTCAACCTAGGTAGAACATTAGGCATTATGATAGCAAGAGCTTGGTGGCGCAACCCACCGCCCCGTTTCAAAGGGGACGCTCATAACATCCATCTATCCATCCAAGAAAAGCGCCTTAAGGAAAGGCCACACAGCGTGGCGCCATCTATAGAGACGACCCAAACCTGCGCCGCGGAACTCGCGACAGCTGGAGTCCGAATGAGCGCAGGGAACGCTGTCTCAGCGCCAAAAGACGACAATGAAGTGTGTGGTTCCGTGTATCTGCCTCTTCAACGTTGCTATTGCAGCTAACAAATAAAATTTCAGCCTACTAGAAGTTGCAGCTAGAGTGATTTTGTGAACATTAGGAAGAATGCCCAAGCAATATTTTTTGCAACTTGTTTGGGCAGTAACTAGCGTATGCAACGTGGTTTTGTACAGAGGGTTGGGGGCCAGAGTCTGCATTTTCTTAAGTTTTGGCTGGTTGCTCGGATGATATCGTTTTGTTGTCGCAACTTGCTCGAATGTTCTCGTTAGAGTGCAAGGATAACGGCTCTGGCTTTTAGCTCAAGGTCACTTGAAGGTCGACGACAACGGCAGCTAAAAACATTCCATGCTTCCAAAGCTTTCTGTCCTCGCTTTGTGGCTGCGGCAACCGAGTGCGTAGCCGAACGGCGTCACAATGAAGTTCTTGTCCCTAACACACTTCATCTGGGGCGCTAACGCATTCGATCAATCTTTTTGCGCGTGGAACGTTATCGTCGCACTCGTCCAAGAATGGTGATTGGAACGCGCTGCAAAGAAACGAAGCTGCACAGAAGTTTCACTTCGCCAACGCGGGTGGCGAGCAAGCATATGCGTGCTATAGCGCACACGAAGCTGTCGGCCCTCGGTGTGCGTAGACGCCTACGCTGTCGACATAGCAGACGGAATTGAAGGTAGGGCTCGCGCGGCCACGCCATACACCGCAGCCGCCTGAGTAACGCACCTTTCTCCTCCCCTGCCCCAAATGTGAAAACGGCGCGCTCGCGTAGAAGCTCCTCCGCCCAGTTGAAACTAGCGGAAACACGGTGCACTCCCCCCCCCCTCCCCCCGTTTCGTCCCTTGTCCACGCGGCATTCAGCCGCCATCGTCGGCTCACAGACGCACGCTTTCACTCGCACACACAACGTACAAAACTTCACGACGATGTTACCACGAGTCGAATCTCTCCATCGCAAACAAAACCTGTCGCAACTGCCAGAGGAGGTAAAACCTGCGCACCCCTGCCTGCCTTCCTCCTCCGCCGACGCTTCGCCTCAACTCACCTTTCCACTTTCGCTAACGTCACTTACACTTTCCTCTAGGTGATGTTACTTTGCCGCGCGCTCAACGTTGGTTTTAGAAATACCTGAGAAAAAGAAGGCCCCACCTAGAATATTTTCGAATCACATAAAATTCTCAGCCAGGATGTCTGCAACAATGCGAAAAGAAATCCTAGACGAAGATGGAAATAAACTGGAAGGGGAGGCAGGCATTAAATTACATCCAAAAAATAGCAGCCCAAGCTTTTCCAAGGCTATGACGAAGTTGCATAGGCGGAGTTTTCAGCTTTATGGGGGGGGGGGCACGAGGGCCATATATATATATATATATATATATATATATATATATATATATATTGTTACGTGTGGGAAGACCCAAAGAAAGAGGCTACTTACACTGGAGCCACGCAGAGACTCGCTCGCGCTAAGGGCAGCGACCAACTTCATCGTTGTTCTCGCAGCGGCCCCTCTCGTGAGCATCGGTCGATAATATCGTAATACTACCCGCCCGGTGCCAAAAGCGCCGTCACGGTGCTGTTAAATATCTAAGGCGCATGGAGCGTTGTAGAGCTTGAGTCTGGCGACATGGACAATGTCACTGGTTGTCACAGCGGAGCACGTGTTGGGCGTGGCTAGAGCGATTTCATAAGTCACATCGGTCACTTTGCGGAGCACGCGATACGGGCCTGTGTATCAGGATAGCAGTTTTTCACAAAGGCCAACTTTACGCGATGGTGACCAAAGCAACACGAGGGTGCCAGGCACAAAATGGACATCACGGTGATGGAGGTCGTAGCGTTGCTTCTGTTTGCCTTGAAAGACTTATAGACGAGTGCGCGCAAGTTGGCGAGCATGCTCAGCATGGGCGATTGAATCACGGGCATAATAGCTAGTTGAAGCTGTGGTGGACAGAAGCACAGCGTCCAGTGGCAGCGTCGGTTCGCAGTCACACATGAGGGAAAACGGGGAAAAGTCAGCAGTTTCGAGACGGGAAGAGTTTTACGCAAAAGTAATGTAAGGTAGAGCCAGGGGGTCCAACTCACGGTGGTCGTCTGAAACATATTTGGATAGCATATCTGTCAGGGTGCGGTTCAAACACTCAGTGGGGCCGTTCGTTTGGGCTGGTAGGAGGTGGTAAACTTATGCTGTATTGAGCAGGCACGCATTATGTCGTCGATGACATTGGCCAAAAATGTATGGCCACGGTCTGTTAGCAAAAAACGCGGAGCACCATGCGTCAAAATGATATCATGTAGGAGGAAGTCCGCAACATCAGTTTCATGATGTAAATTCCGGAAATGGGCCGAGAAGGTCCAAGCCGACACGATTGAAGAGCTCGGCAGGGATGTCGAGCGGCTGCAGGCAACCAGTGGGGAGCTGGAAAGGCTTCTTGCGTCGTTAGCAAAGTTCACAAGCGGCGACGTAACGTCGTACGCAACGGGCAAGGCCCGGCCAGAAAAAACGGCGACGTACACGCTCAAAGGTTCGAGATACGCCATGTCCTGCCGTGGGTGCGTCGTGAAGCTCTTCTAGAACGGTGCAGCGGAGCTGTTTAGATATTACAAGTAGGAACTCAGAGCCGTCCGGATGAAGGTTACGACGGTACAGAGTACCATCGCGGAAGACGAAGAGGCGTAGAGCAGCATCGGCCGGAGAGTGTTCGAAACGGTCGATGAGTGCTCTGATGTAGGCGTCAGGGTGTTGCTCGTCGGCGAAATGAAACAGGTGTGATACAGAGAATACGCAAGAAGCACTGGCAGTATTGGAGGAGTCAGAGTCGTCAACAGGGTAACGCGACAAGCTGTCAGCGTCTTGGCGCAGGCGGCCAGACTTGTACACCACGGAATATGAAAATTCTTGTAGCCTCAAAGCACATCGGCCCAGCCGGCCTGCAGGATCTTTTAGCGATGAGAGCCAGCAAAGAGCACGATACTACGGGAAAAGGGTGACCGTAAATGTAAGGACGCAACTACGCAACCGCCCAGACAACAGCAAGGCATTCTCGTTCCGTAATAGAATAGTTGCGCTCCGATGGTGCTAGGAGGTGGCTTGCATAAGCAATAACGCGATCCTGGCCACGCTGACGCTGGGCTCAGACGGCACCTACGCCATGACCACTGGTATCAGTACGCAATTCTGTAGGGGCATCAGTGTCGAAGTGGGCGAGAATGGGTGGTGAGGTTAGATGAGGGGCGAAACGAGAGAAAGTGGCGGCTTCTGCAGTACACCACGAGAATTGTACGCCTTTCTTCAATAGTCTAGTGAGTGGTTCAGCAATTGTCGCAAAATCTGGAACGAAACGACGACATTACGAGCATAGCCCTACAAAACTTCGAACATCTGCGGCTGCCTTCAGAACCGGAAACTCTCGGACAGCGCGATTTTTGTCGGGATCAGGCTTTACTCCGGCTGCGTCAACGATATGGCCTTGAAGAGTAATTTGTCGGTTGCCAAAACGACATTTGGACGAGTTAAGTTGCAACTTCGCCTTTCGAAATACATCAAATATAGTTGTTAGACGCTCAAGGTGACTGTCGAACGTTGATGAGAAGGCGATGACGTCATCGAGGTAGCAGAGGCATGTGGACCACTTGAAACCTTGGAGCAAGGAGTCCATCATACGCTGCCATGTATTGGTCGCCGAGACAGACAGGCATGCGAGTGCGGTTCGTATTAATAGCAAGTATACTGTGAGGCACAGTAACGTTCTACTGTATTGGATTGTCGGGCAGAGGAGTGACGAGGTACTCGCCATCAGGAACTGGTGGGCAATAAAGGCAATTGACTTTGGCGGCAGGCGAAGAAAGCCGGTGGGGCGTAAGCGGCAGTGTGGTGCATCACAAGGTTCTGCGAGCATCGGTAACTCAAGGCGAAGGGTACTGGAAGAGAAGTCAATAAGAGCAGTATGCGTGGAAAAAAAATCGAAGTCAAGAATGAGGTCGTGGGGGCAATGAGCAATTACGGTGAAGAGGACAGCAGTGTGGCAGCCGGCGATTCTGACACGTGCCGTACACATGCCGATGATAGGCGCAGTACCGCCATTTACAACGCGCACGATGCGTGCCGACACTGGGGTGAGGATCTTGTTGAGTCGTCGTCGGAGAGCAGCACTCATAATAGAAAGATGTGCTCCTGTATCGATGAGAGCCGTGACAGGATAGCCGTTAACGTCAACGTCAAGAAGGTTCCCGTTTGTAGGTAACGTGAGGAGAGAATTTGAGGGCAGGGTCGACAACGCAGCTTCACCTCAAGAAGCTGCAGTGCCTAGTTTTTAGGCTGTATCCGGGAGGCAACAAACGGTAAAGAGAAGCGACGAGGTTGGCGCGAACGAAACTGAGGGCGTCGAGGTGAGGGCGAGCGGCTGTAGCGAAGGTTCGGAGCAGGATCATCAGCGGCAGTGGGTTCATGGCGGGTGGTATAGGGAACAGAACATCTAAAAGTGCGCGAATAAGTGGCGGCGTATCTCCGAGGAGTTGGTGGCTATCGGTTGCGGCAGTGACGAGCGACGTGGTCGATGCGACAGCAGTGGAAGCAGCTCGGCCTGTCATCATACGTACGGGTTGCGGCGAGATGTGGCTGAAAAGGATTGCCGTGGACGAGGAGGGCCGCTAGAGAACTGGGGAACGCTGGGTTGAGACGTAGAAAACATGGAGTTCACACGCTTGTTCTCAAACTGCTGTCTGACGAAGCATGAATCATCACCATGGTGGTTGCTGGCGGATCGGGAGGCGTCGTGGAGAAAGCTGGCGAACAGGCGGCCTCGAGTTCGCGGCGAACAATACAGGTGACGTCGTCACTGGTGGTGACCTGACGCGGTCGACCCTCACATGTAGACGTAGCAGCAGTGTTGGGTAGCCGCGTAATGTCGTGTGAGATACGGCGGCTCTTAGCTTGTTCAAGGTGACAGCATTCTTTTATGATGTCGTCGATAGTCCAGACGTTGCCGAAAACAAGCAAATTGAAAGTGTCGTCGGCGATGCCTTTTAGCACATGTGCCACTTTATCTGCTTCGGACATATCGTCAGCTTTGCGGCCAATGGGGTCGCCGAACAGTTCCCGTAGCTTTCCTTTGAACTGGTTATCTCGTCGTCATGCATTTGGTGCCACCCACTTGAGGTGCCGCCGAGATAAAAAATGACATTGGCTAGCATATTCGTTGGGTCCCACCTGTTATTAGCACTGGCGTGTTCATAGAGCTTTATCCAGTCGTCAACGTCCTGTCCCTCTAGGCTAGAGAACACGCCTGGGACGCGATGTGGGGCAAGTGTGGCGATTGGAGCAGTCGGACAAGCCGAAACTGTCGCAGAGGTGGGCTTGTCAGCGGGAGGCATAGTGACAAGCTCGATGTGCCGACCACTTCTGAGTTCTGTGGCGAGGACAGCGATCGCTAACCTCCACCAGAATGTTACTTGTGGAAATACACAGACGAAAGAGGTTATTTACAGGCTATTTACACTGGAGCCAGGCAGACACTCGCTCGCACCAAGGGCACCGACCAATTTTGGCATTCTCGCGGCGGCTCGTCTCTTGACCGTCGCTCGATAATATCGTATTTATTTGTATATATTCTTCAAGTAAAAGTTCTGCAGTTCCAGTACATAGGTAGTTGATGGAACGAAGGAGCACACTTGCTCGGATGATATCGTTGTGTTCTCGCAACTTACGAAAATGCAGTTTTCGTAAGTGCGCTCCTTCGTTTCTTCAACTATATATATATATATCATATATAGCACTTGAAGAAACTCCGCGTGACCTCGAATAACCGTGCGTTGAATAAGTGACAGGGTTTTATGACTATATACAAGACCTCATAGTAGGAGACAGTTGGTGGTGTAATCTTCCTTCGTGTAATTGTCGCATACTTTGCTATCACTAAGACTGCTTCTCCTTTCGGATGAAACTGCAGCCTCTTTCTCTTTATCTGTTAGTGCGAGTATAAGCGCTGCGGCGCATGACTGCTATTGATACGGATTTTGAGTGAAGCTGCCGGTTTCTCTCAGGCTTTTATAATTTCTGATGATAGTCAATGCGTTTAGTCTACTGGCACACTTCCATGACTATTTGAGGCTTTCCTCTTGTTGCCATTTGCAGCTCCAAAGGAAGGATCATTTTTATCTACTGCTCATTAGAGGAAGACGTGGCGACTGGGACGAAACAAAACGCACCTTTAATTATTTGCACTGACATTGCCAATTCGATTTTGCGGTAGTAAGTTTGTGGCCAAAAAAAGAAAACATCCGTGCACTTTTCTACGCCAACGCGATAGCTACCATAGCTTGTTTCCAACTGACACCAAACGCGACGTGTTACTTTGGCCGAGGCGCGGCAAATAGTGCACTAGCTCGATCACGATGTTTTACTGCGAAGCTGTATTGGGGGTGAGGATAGGCGAAGACTACGGAGTCGCCATCTGGCGAAAGCGCCTCCTTTGCGTAGTATGAGGGATGACGCGGCGCGCTCCTCACAGGTTTCGCTTACGGCGCTGAATAAAAACACCACGCGGCAGCCCTCCTGGACATTTCTATAACTACTCGAAAAACGAGGGAGAGAGAGAGAGAGACAACTTTATTTACCCCCCGTCTTAAAGGGAAAGGGGCTGCGGGAAGAATGCGAGGGAGGTCGTCCCACTCACGGTAGGCCTCCTCTACCACCTCAGCCCACCTCAGGATAGCTTCCTGAAGTTCGGGGTTGTAGCTACTCATGGCAGCTTTCCACAGCTCCCTACTACTTAAAACTCTACAAAGGTTAGGGGGAGGGGAGTGGTTCTTGCGTTTCCACATAATGTGGTTAAGGTCCACTCTGCTAGCAGGACAAAACTTGCAGGCTGAAATATTGTATATTCCCGAGTGCATTTTGTGACGTAAGGGTGGAGATAGAGAAGTGCGAGTCTGTAGTTTTCGCCATAATATCTCGTGTATGCGTGAAGACCGAATCATTAAAGGAGGGAGGGTTAGGCGACCTAGGCGGTAATGCCCGCGAATGTCGTGGTATGTAAGTAATCTTTTTGGAGGTGAATGCTGGAGGGAGAGTATTGGCGTCTTAACCGTCCCGTAGTCTAGTCTGTGCTCGGTTCGTGAAAGCTCGAGCACTTAGGTGGGCCGCTTCATTGCCGATTATGTCTGCGTGAGCAGGGGTCCAGATTAAACTCAGAAGTTGGGCTGGCGGATTGTGAGATAGAATGGCTAGGGCTGTACTGCAAACCTTACCCGCTCCGAAGTCGTGTATGGCAGTTTTTGAGTCACTTACTATGACAGAGTAATTGGGTATTGTTGCGGCGAGTGCCACCGCCGCCTCCTCTACCTCCTCCGAAGAAGACGCGATAATGGATGCTCCAGTCGCAACACTGCCAGTGGAGTCAACGACTGCTATGTCGAATGCGTGTCCACACGGATACTCTGCAGCTTCGACATAGACCACGTCTTTGTAGTTAAATAACTTTTTCTGTAGTGTTTTAGCTCGTTGTTGTCTTCTATGTTCGTGATGAACAGGGTGCTTATTCTTAGGGAGAGAAGGGATATGAAAGTTCTCATGTATCGGGTGGGGAATATTGAATTTCTCATTGGTCATGGATGCTGGGGCAATAATTAATACTTAGGGAGCTCATGATGTGCCTACCAGTGTGGGTATTCGACAAGCGCTGGTATTGAGCGCTCAGGTGGGCTTCTGCGAGCTTTCTGAAGGTATTCAAGGTACCTGTAGCCAAAAGCCTCTCCGTGGAAGCTCTACTTGGCACTCCAAGGGCAAATTTATAGAGTGTGCGTATCAGTGAGTTAACTTTATCTTCCTCAGCCCTAGTTAAGTGGGGATAAGGAAGAGAGAATGTGATTTTACTTACAGAAAAGGCCTGTACCAGTCTTAGCAATTCTCCCTCGGGGAGACCTCCGTGCTTATTGTACACCCTTCCTATAAACCGTGTGGTGTGACCTACGCTGGCACTAACCGTTTGAAGTGTATACATGTTGAGTCAGTTAGACTGAATGTGCATGCCAAGTACACGGATTTTGTCTACTACGGGAACTACGGGAACTTCCTTCGCGTTAATGTTAATCTGAATGTTGGGCGTAACGCGTTTATTTGCGGATGGAAGTAAAAGCTCAGATTTGGCTGACGAGCACTCGAGGTTCATTAACCCGGCTCTCGTAGCCACTGAATTTCAGCCTCTTGTAAGATATCTTGAACGTAGCCATCCGAGCCAGCCTTAATCCATAGGGTAATGTCGTCTGCATATAAAGAATATTGGAGATCCAGTATTTGTGCCAGCTTCCCAGCAATAGACCTCATAGCTAGGTTAAATAGAAACGACGAGAGCACAGATCCCTGAGGCGTGCCAAAGCTACCTAGGGTGATTGGGGGAGAAGTTTGATCATTGAGACTAATGACGGCTCTGCGATTGGTAAGAGGAGGAGGAGAAACATTTATTAAAAAGAAAGGACAAGCAGGTGTCTTTCTGCTTGTGCGGGAGGCGCCCTTAGTCCAGGGCTCCTGCGGCTCTTGCTGTCTCCCGGGCCCGCCGCACCAGTTGCTGCTGGTTACGAGGGTCCGAACTAGTCAGCACGGCCTCCCACTGCTCGGGTGTGGGGTTGGGTATTTGCGGGGCCGCCTTCACGTTGGGGCACGCCCATGTGGTGTGATATAGGGAGGCGTAATCATTACAAAGGGGACATTTGTATGAATATAGTGTAGGGTGTATTGCGTGTAGTCTGCTTAGATGGGGGTATGTGTTGGTTTGTAGTTGTCGCCATGTTACGGCGTCTTCACGTGAGAGGGTCTTGTGTGGAGGCGGGTATTGTCGTCTGTTCAATCTGTGGTGTTGTAGTATGGCGTTGTATTGTAAAGGTACGGGCTCCATGGAGGCGGCCGAATCCCTCTCTTGTGGCGCCCGGGAGGCATGAGCTCGGGCTACAGCGTGCGCACGCTGATTTCCACGGAGGGACTCGTGTCCTGGAGTCCACACTATTTCAACGTCCGGGAATTGGGAGGCTTGTTTGAGGAGTCGGTGGGCGATTGAAGATATTCTGCCTCTCGCGTAGCTACGGCAAGCTGCCTGGGAGTCAGTAATGATTGTGACGTACTCGTTGGTCGGACTAGAGGTGATGGCCAAGGCGATGGCTGTCTCCTCCGCTACGAGGGCGCTGGCAGTGCGGACCGTCATCGAGACCACCTCTTGTAGGTTACAGTCGACAACGCTGGCCGTCATGGCTGCCTTTTGGGGGTACTGCGCGGCATCTGTGTATAGTGTGGTGGGGAGACTGCCATATTTTGTCTGTAGAGTTTTTGCACGAGCTTGGAGACGATCGGCGTGATGTTCCGGGTGCATGTTTCGGGGGATAGGGGCTACCTTGATGTGTTCCCGGAAGTTGGGGGCCAGATGAATTGCTTGTTCGTGGCCTTTGCCGTGTGTGGGGTAGCCTAGGCGCGCTAGGACTGTCCTTCCTGTTGGTGTGAGGGCTAGTCGTTCTAGTTGGCTTGTGAGGTGGGCGTCTATAATTTCTCTTATAGTATTATGGACTCCTAGGGCTTCAAGCTTGAGTGTCGCGGTTCCTGGTGGTAGGCCGAGCGCTTGCTTGTAGGCTTTCCGAAGAAGTACGTCTAATTGATCAAGTTCCTTGGGAGTGAGGGGCAAGTACGGGGCAGCGTAGGCAATGCGGCTGATTATCAGGGCCCGGACGAGCTGTATTATGTCGTCTTCTTTCAGTCCGTATTGTTTGGTGGTGATACGGCTGACCATTCGCATAATTTGGAAGGTGGTCTGCTTGAGACGTTGGATGGTGTATGCGCCTCCGCCGTCCTGTTGTATGTGGAGTCCGAGAATGCGGACGCGGTTTACTGTGGGTATTTCTTTGTCGTCGAGGGTGAGTGTGATTTGGGGTAGTTCAGTGAGTTTTCTTCGTGATTTCTGTCGAACGACTAATAGTTCTGACTTCTCGGGGGAGCACCGGAGACCACTTGTTTTTGCATATTGCTGGATGGCGTCGGTCGCTTGTTGAAGGGCGTCTTGTTTCTCTCCTTCGGAACCAGTGGTGGTCCAGATAGTGATGTCATCGGCGTATATTGCATGCCTGATTCCTGGTATTGCGTTGAGTTTCTCAGGTAATTTCATCATAGCAATATTGAAAAGGGTGGGTGATAGAACGGCACCTTGTGGGGTTCCTTTGTTGCGAGTAGGTAACGTCGGGGTTCTGAGTGAGCCAATGCCTATTGTGGCCATGCGGTTGCTTAGAAAGGCGCGTATATAATTGTAAGTATTACGACCACAGTTCGTGAGGCTTAGGTTTGTAAGGATGGTATGGTGAGCCACATTGTCAAGAGCGCCTTTGAGATGGAGTGCTAAAATCGCTCCGGTATTGTGCGGTGAGATGTGTTCAAGGACTTGTTCCTTCAGCTGAAGAAGGATGTCGTGGGTAGAAAGGTGGGGCCGGAACCCGAACATTGTTTCGGGAAAGAGGTCGCTGGATTCTAGGTAAGGTTGAAGCCGGTTCAGAATGACATGTTCCAGAAGCTTGCCTAGGCATGAGGTCAGTGAGATTGGTCTCATATTTTCTAAGCTGGAGAGTTTGCCTGGCTTCGGAATGATTATGATGTCCGCGTGCTTCCAGTCTGCTGGTAGCGTACCCGCTGCCCAGTGATGATTAAAGAGGTCAGTAAGAGATTGAATGGTGCCATCATCCAGATTGCGCAGGAGCTTGTTATTTATTTTGTCCTTGCCTGGGGTGGTGTTTCGTGTGAGTGCATGGAGTGCTTGTTGCACCTCAGTGATGGTGATCGGCTTGTCGAGGTCGTAATTGTCGCTCCCGCTGTAGGTTGGAGGTTGTCCTTGTGCGGGTTAGAAATCGCCTATGTACCGCGCCCGCAACTCCTCCAGGATTTCTTCATCAGAACCCGGATGGTTGTGCAGGATACGTTGAATTGTTTGCTGGCTAATTGCCTTGCTTTGTGTGGGGTCAAGAAGATGGCGTAGCAGCGACCATGTTTTGGCCGTGCTAAGATTACCCTGCAACTTGTTGCATAGTTGTCGCCAGTTGTGACGGGTGAGCTCCTCAGCACAACATTCCGCGGTTGCCGTGAGTTTTGCTATACGTAGTTTCAATTTACGATTATGTTTTTGGCGTTTCCATCTCCTAACAAGGCCTCGACGTGCTTCCCAGACATGAAGAAGGTGCGGGTCTACGGCCGGTATGTCTGTGGTGAGTGTGATCTGTTTTGAATGTCTGGCTACGTCTTGTTGGAGCTCTCGTACCCACTGCTCGAGATCCGTAATACTGGTTGAGGAGTCATCCGCTCGCTCTTTGCGAAAAGCTGTCCAATCTGTGAGTGTTGTCTTTTTTATCGGGTGTCGTGCATGCGTAACGTTCAATGTGGTGGCAAGTATGCAGTGGTCACTGCCCAGAGTTTCCTCCGTCTTGTGCCAGGAAGCTTGCTGTATCCCTTTAGTTAGGGTGAGGTCAGGGCATGTATCTCGGGAGACGCTGTTTCCTAGACGTGTGGGGTATGCGGGGTCTGTGAGGATGGTGAGACGGTGCTGCTGTATCGTGTACTAGAGTGCAGTGCCTTTTGATGTGGCTGTCGTGTAGCCCCATGCCTGGTGAGCCGCGTTGAAGTCGCCTACAATCAGCAGACTATTATTTTTGGCTATGCCAATCACTTTAGTCATCAAGTAGTCGAACTTGGCCTGCTTCTGCTTGGATGGGCTGTATATATTCAGTATGAAAAGGCTCTTTCGGCCTCGTTGGAGCGGGAGGATCTCAATTAGGTTATGATCGACATCACTGCCGTCTATAGTGTGTTGTGTGGTTGTGAGCGTTTTAGCTGTAAGTGTGGCCACGCGGCTGTCAGGCGTGGTGGTATGTGTGTTGTAGCCAGTTTGAGTTGGGTGTGTGCCTGTTTCCTGTAGTGCGATTACGCTTGGTCTTGTTTTGACGTTACTTATGTACTGTCTCAGTGACCCTTGCTTGCGTTTGTAGCTGCGACAATTCCATTGCCAGATTATGAGTGGGTTTTCATTCCTGTGCTTGGTTTTGCTATCCGTCCTGGCTGACGGGTGGATCGGCAGGGTGTCCCTGCTCTACTTCCTGTTGTACTAGTGTTCTAACTTTCTTGCGTCGCTGATCTTTTGCGAGCCGTGTTTCTTCAATAACACTTGCCAGTTGCTGGATGCTTTCTTGCATTGCTAGGAGCTGCCGTTGCAGTACATCAACTTTCTCCTCGACTTGTGCGATTTCTGTCGGTTTTGCTGATTCCGCGAGAATCATCGGTTCAGAACGTTCCGAAGATGATGGCATTGAGGGTGCGGTCATTAGTGTGCAATGCTGAGTGGCAGTACGAGTGGCGTATAGTTCTGCAATCTGCGTGCGAAGTTTGTTGTTTTCTTCATGAAGGCGTTTGTTTTCTTCTCTGATGGCCTTTAGCTCAGCCAGAATTTGCAGTTGAACGTCAGTATTGTTTATGGGTGAAGAATTGTGTAGGGTGGGTGCTGTGTGTAGACGCGATGACAGGGTGTTGTCTTGGTGGGTTGTGTGAGAGGGGAAAAGCCGTGCTGACCAGCTCACCGCTTGTGATCCCGGTACAGCAGGTCCGTTGAGGTTCCGGGTCCGTCCTTGTTGGTTCCGCGAGCAGGAGCGAGACCTGGAGCGGGAACGCCTCCGTTGCTGGTCTGTACGTGACTGAGACTTCGACCGTGAGTAGTCCCGGCGGCTGGTCCTTTGGGATGCTGAAGATGCCTTCTTCAGTCGATCAGGGCACTCCTTGGAAGCCGTAGGATGAGGCCCCTGGCATAAGGCGCACCGGGGGTGACAGAGGTGGTCCTGAGTTGGGTTTCGTGTACCACACTGGGGGCATACGTTTGCTTCTGGAGTTGGGCATACATCGGTCCGGTGGCCGACTTGGTGGCAGATGCGGCAGAAATGCGTGGTTGGTCGGTATGGTTTGCATCGCACTTCACCGCTGTAGTATCGCACGTAGAAGGGTACAGCCTTGCCAGTGAATGTGATCACTACCGTAGCGGTTTGTCCGAGCATACGGGCATGTCATTCACGGCATTCCCACAGGAACTCCCACAGAAGTCCTCCTTAACGGACTCTATGCACCTGGCCGAGAAATCTTACATTGGTAAGAAATTCGTGGCTGTAGTGATGCATTTTTCTACCACAGTTAATAACATTCAATTCACGTAAGATAGATTCATGCTCTATGTGGTTAAATGCACCGCGAAGGTCGAGTCCTAAGATGGCTTGGGTGTCCTTACTAAACGTAGGAGTGAGAAGGTCATGCTTGAGCCTTAGCGTGGTATCCTGGCAAGAAAGCGACTGGCGAAAGCCAATCATCTCTGGCGGGAATTACTGATTGCTTTCCGTGTATTTATTGAAGCGATTAAGCATAGCATGGTTCGATCGTTTTGCCCATGCATGACGTGAGGGAAATAGGTCTAAGATTAGCTATGTCAGAGAATTTATTTGGTGTGGGAGCAAAGATTACTTTAGCAGTTTTCCATGCGTTCGGAAGAGAGCCGGTATTGAAGCAAGGATTATAGTTTTCTGTGAGGGCACAGATAAATTTGTCGTACAGATTTCGGAGTAATTTATTATTTACATTATCTATATCCGGAGCAGATGTAGCTTTAAGGGGATCTAAGGCATGTCGAACTTCTGTCTCCGTTATTGGGGCGTCCAGAAGTTCATTAACCTCGCCTGTATAATCTGGTCTCATGAGTTGTGGTAGGAGGTAGGTGTAATCGTGCAAGCTCCTGAAAAAGATTGGAAATATTATCCTTGTGTTTGTGCAATAATTGAGTGATGTAGTGACTGTGTTGCACGTGCGATGTTGAGTGATCAAGAAAATGTCTCAGCAGTTGCCAAGTATTTTTACTACTGAGATTACCATGCATGCTTTCACATACTTGGCCCCATTGTTGATTAACTAGCTGGGTCGCACATGCTTGGATGTCATTGTCAAGTCTAGCTACACGTATGCGAAGGCTGCGGTTATGGCAGCGTCTTTTCCACCACTTTAATAGCGATTCCTTCGCTTGCCACATGTGTAGTAGTTTGGCATCAGCTGTTTCAAAAGGAGCATCAGGTGGCATAGTTGTAGTATGATTGTCAACGTCCGCTTGGAGTTGACTGATCTATTGCTGTACATCAAGTGTGGAATTGGGAGCACTATTTGCGCCAGTTTTCCGAAATTTGTCCCAGTCCATAAGTTTGGGTGGCAGAGTGTGAAAGGGCTTGTGAGAGAAAGTAACAGAAATCTGTATGACGCAGCGATCGCTACCAAAATGGATTTGAAGGTTTTCCCATTTAGTTAAGTTAACCCGAGAGGTGAGGGTGAGATCTGGTGATGTATCTTTGGAGACACTATTTCCTAAGCAAGTGGGTGTGTCGTGGAGGGTGAGTTGATGATCCTGAATGTGGGTCCATAAAGCTCGTCCTTAAGTTGTGAAAGTAGTGTGACCTCATCGCTGATTTGGAGAGTTAAAATCGCCAACAATGAGGAGCGAGTTTCTCCGAGGTTCCTGTTTAGCACGAGCAAAAACGATAGTAAAAGGTGGTGTTTAGAGCTGGGGCTGCTGTAAACGTTATGGATGTAAATAGGAGCCGACCTGGCCTTTTTAAGAAGTATTTCTACGAAGTCGTGATCAATGTCGATGCCCTCGAAATGGGAGCAAGTAACAGTCAAATGCTTTTGATGTAGGATCGCGGTTTTGGAATGTTCGCATCTTTTGCATTGGAATGTGTTCTATCCGGGGAATATAGCGTAACCATTCGTTTCTTGTTAAGCAATGACTGCGGGTGGTTGTGTGAGATTGGCTATGTATTGTTGCAGACTGGCCTCCTTTTTCGGAAAGCCCCCAAAGTTCCACTGCCACACAACTAGGTTAGAGCGCTTAGGGGACGCGGCCATGCAGTCGATCAAGTCTTTCGATAGTTTGATTGAATCGCTCATCAATTTGGGTAAGTCGCGTGTCATCCTGGTTAAATTTAGCAGTTATATGGGTACTGAGGTTAAGAACGTTAGCAGTGAAGGGCTAAAGCTAGGATTCTACGGCATCCATGCGTTTTTCAAAGGCCTCAAAGCGTTTGTTAGAGTTTCTAATGTGTGCGGCGAGTTTACGACTTAGCTTATCGTGTTCCTCCCAAGTATCTCTGCCATCATCAATAGATTTGCGCTTTGTGGCAGTTATGGTAGTGGGAGGAAAAGTGTCCATCGTTAGAGCCTGATCGACATTCTCACTGACAGGGGGAAGAGTCACAGCGGGTTTTTCAACAGTAGAGGGTTGAGATTGGGTGGTAGTAGCGATACATGGAGGAAGGGTTCGGATATCGAGAATTTCTTTTCGCAGAAGACGATTCTTTTCCTGAAACTGCTGTAGGAGGGCATAGATTGGGGCATCAGGTTGCTTAGGTTTAGGTAAGCTGTGGGAAGCTACCGATGCCCAGCTTACCTAAGGCAAGTTTGATTTGTTAGACGGAGCAGCGGGTAGAAGAGGCCAATCTTCGTCTTGTTTTTTCTTAGGAAGAGGTCCCTGCTTCTTGTGCGAAGGAGAAGACTTAGTCTTGGATTGAGCAGTAGTCTTGTCAGTATTTGGCAGTGATATTTTGGGCTTATATCGTAGTGCACACTGAATGGATCCAGCCTCATGACTTCAACTACACAGTACACGCTCGGGAATGCACGCATAATCAGTCGGAGGATTCACAGTTCCGCAATTATGGCATGTATCCTCAGTGTTCGTAGGGCACTCGCCCGGTAGATGTCCGACTTTCCAACAGCGTGTGCAGGCCTCCATTCTTTATCGAAAAGGCTTGGACCGGAGCATCGCCATTTCATATTTGACCAAAAAGGAACTTTCGTTTCCAAAGAAGTCACGAGGCCTGCGTCGGAAGTTTTTCCCATTTGTATGGCTTCTAAAAAGTTCATTTGTGGGTTGCACTCGCGAAGCATGGGCAGAAGGTCTTTTTCGTAGATCACTTCTCCCAGGCATACTCTGTCGATGTAGATAATGCCTTTGCACGTCTAGGAGTTTGGAACGGTGTAGGAGGTGACTTCGCGCTCTTGGCCGTCGGCCGCGAGCGACTTGGTGGCGAGATATTTCTTCGAGCGATCGCAGCTTTGCGTGCTGAGGGTAACTGTGTTGGCGGTGCGGTTGATGGTGACGACGTCTTGGCGCAGCTCCGCAGTGGCTGGAAAGCCGGCTACCGTAAATAGAAGCTTGGTGAGTTGGAAGTGGTTGAAGTGGGAGGCGTCGAAACCTCCGCGAATGCGAAAAATAGCCTTGTATTAGCCTTCGGGTAACTTGGGAGGTCTCACTTTCTTATTCCTGGAGATCATCGGTTTCCATACAGCAGCCTTGGCCATGGCAGCGATGGCGCATCCTCGCGGAGTGAGTCTTCATATGCGGCGTCCTATATGTGCGTATTTCGCCAGTTGAGCATCTCCTCAGGGGAAAGACCTTCCCCTTCTGCTACCTCAACCTGGTTTATGACGCCCGCACGAGGCATGTCAATGCCTACGTCGTCAGAGAGCCATCAAGCTCTCGTAGGCGAGGAAACACAAAAGTCAAAATAAAAGGCGTTGTAATGCACAGATCTCTTCAAAGATATTCTGAAAACGTCGCGGAAGTCTTCATACATGTCGCGTGAAAGAGCCACTAGGATATAACAAAGAGAACGGGCGTTACACCCAAAAATCACAAAGCCGATGAGACACGTCCACACGCGGTGACGCCAGCTCGTGTTCCTTAAAAACAAAGGGAAGCTTTTACTGTGGAAATAATAATCTACGGCAAACTGAAACCAGAGAATCGTTTACAGGCGCTATCTCTTTGCCCAATATGTACAGTGAACGCCACTGCACGCGGTCGCCGCGATGGAGTCTCCCGAACCGGCTTGTTGCTTGAAAGGTAGGCAAACGCTAAGAGCAAACTATGTGAAATATGTTTTTACATTGGGTTGTCCCAATAACAAAATGGAGTATAGCAGAATGAGGCCTCAATGCAGCGATCACACCGGTTCGCGGTGACTGACTGCGCGCTTGCATCTATGTACGCGCACAATACTTCCCTTTCGCTGCGAGCGCGTTTTCGCATCGTGCCGTGAGCTTTAGGCTGCAGCATAACAGTGTATGAGCATTTGACAGCACTCAAGCAACCAGTGTTGCCTGCACACTATCAGAGCTGTTCAAAAATAATTTCGTTATAGCTACGGACTTCGACATCTACCAGGGTGGCTTCGTATGTCCCGTCGTGATGATTGAATTTTTTATCTAATGTCTTGGACGTTTAAATACCATTATTTCTCAAGTTGCCTCGCACTGTATGTTTACCGGACGTCTCAGCGAGCAATTACCCGCTGCTTCGTTTATTTATTCCAGTGCATTTCATTGTTTGGTGCTACACAAGCGTGAGCATATGTCATGCCTCTACTTATGCGCTTTTTATGGTTCCCTTTCTCTTACTGTGAGCTTTCCAGTATCTAGCGTTAACAAGTTAATGGGCCAAAATTTCATGATATTAGCCGCGTAGCGAGCGGGCGGGCGTCTCAGTGCGCGCTTTGTGCTACTCAGCGAACATTGCAGCCCTGTCGCTGTATTAGAAATCTTCCTCGCGTCTTTGCTTGCTGCACACTCGTGTTGAAGCCCACGGCTGTCTGCCGGTTCTAACTTTCCAAAGCCAAGCTTCACGCAGCTTCTCGTCCTGCGGCTACGTGTGAAGAAGGCTGCTGACACCGGGCTCCGTTCCTTACGTCCGGCACTGCGGCACCGAGTAGTAGCCTAACATGCTTAACGCCTCCAAAGGCAGCCAGTACCAACTATTCTGCTTTAAAATGTTATCAGGCAGACACCCAATGCGGGAAAGCCTCACGACTTAATCAGAACCGCAGCGCAGGTGGAACTTTAAACTTTCGTTTTCAGCTCGCCGACGGTGGCGCCAGCTTTTGCAGTGGTGGAGTTCGCCCCCAATATGGCTAGCCGATTCGTGCGTACTTCCGCGTGTCGTTTGCCCGCCGAAAACTCCTTCGGTGCAACCCCATGCGAACGCACGAAGCAACAAAGTGAAACAGATGGCGCGCGATTGGCTGCGCCAGTAGGGACGTCATTGGTCCCCGTCGCAGCCAGGCGTGCGCGCAGCAGTTTCTCTCCGGCTCCGAAGTGGGTAGGCCACGCGTCATACGTACTCCTGAGGAGCAGGGAGATTTCGATCAGCAACGCCGCGAGCAGAACCCGGAACGAGCTCGTCTATGCCATACCGATGCTGCAGCCGGGGCACAAGAAGAGATTCGTACAGCCGAGCGCATGCCGCAACTGCGTACAGAGGATCCGGCAGCGTAACAAGCCGTCGTTTCATGAACCATTAGGATTAACCCAGTGATAAGCACCGGGGCCGAACGTTTCAGCTTCGCTGGTTAACCATCTGTACGGAGTGCCCGAGCGGTGATTTTTTTTTTCGTTATTTCTTTCATTTCGTACTGGCCAACTCAGAAGTTGCCTGTTCGATGGCGCTGTAATATGACGCGGCTGGGAGCGCAGTCACGTGGTATTCCCCGTATTTCGCAGGGTTTATTTATCCGTCTCAAAAATTTGTACGCAATGAGTACGTCGCTGAAGATACCGAACTTAGATGTTCCTTGGCTGTGCCTACAAAAGTTCTTGATAATTATTATACTTTGATAATTATGATAGTAAGTCTCGAGTTAGATAATGAATACAATTACCGAATTCAATCTCAGTAACGGAAAAATTACTGACAGCTACTCCACTGTACTGGAAACAATATGCCCTAGTTTTTCTTGAGTACCACATTGCTTGTATTTTAATCTTGGTGCGTGACATTTAATTGTGACACCCTCCGTATATTTAGGACTTATGCATACAAGGGACCATGTTTGCAGCCCTAATAAATGTTGAAAATTATTAGAAGTGTTCTTAATGGGTGTTTAGCTTTGTTTAGTGAAAAGAGAAGCGATACTGAGACATATATTCCACATGCATTTCACACGCTGTTGATAAAAGACTGCCAAAAGGGTCACTAAAGGCTACAGGCTTTTTTACGGGTGAAAAAAAAACCACGCAGAGCATTTTGCAGCAAGGTAAACATACATGAACATATTCATTCTGTAGGCATTAGCTAACCCTACCTTTTGAAATAATTGTTAAATGGCTACCTCTTCTTTAAATATATAGCTTTGCCAGGTGCACATATTTAAATATACTGTATATGTGCATGCTGTTTCATCATCATCATCATTTATTGGTCCTTAAAGACCCCTGGAAGGGGCATTACATAAGGGGGGGAAACATTGAACACAACAACGCAGGTCACTGTCAAACATTGTCACAATCAGTGATCAGCAGGGTATATACAGAAAAAAAGAGTACAAGAACAATGGAAACTGTTTACAATGGAAATTTAAAGCAATGTTGAAGTATGAAATAACGGACGAGGAAACTCAATTAGTCCGAAGATAGGAAAACACCGGGAGAAAAATCTGATTTGAATACTGGTTTAAGGAAAGACAAAAGGTGGAAGTGAACGTCGGTTGTCAGAAATATGTCGAAAAAAGAAGGTCACACCTAGAATATTTGGAACGAGATAAGCTAATTAGGCTGGAAGTCTGGCAAAATAACACAACATATCCTGAACGAACGTGGTAACAAACTGGAAGAGGACACGGCATAAGCTTACATGCGAGAAATAATAGCCGATTATTTCCAAGGGAATGAAGCGGTTGCATTTGTGAAAAAAAATTGAGTATAAAACAGAACCAGATAAAAAGGAGCTGGTGCTGACAAATTTCAATTATAAGTCCAAATTCCTAGGCGCAAAGCCACAATCCTATACGAGGTTCCCGTTAGGCATTAACATGAAAGCTCTCTTGAAAACTGAAGGGAAACTGTAAAACATAGACTAATACCAGACAGTTGGCGACAAAGTAAAATGAATTTGATTTATAACAGTAATGGGAAAATACAGTTCAGTAATGTAGACCGTTCACCATTACATTGGTAATATACCGGTTAGTAATACAGGCAATTAAAGCTGCAAGCATGGTCAGAGAATAATTGCATTTTGGGAAAACTTCAGAACGGCTTAAGAATAGGTAGGCGTCTGGATGATAACTTGTCTTAACTCAGTGTATTGAAACATCCATAGCAGCAATGAAACCATTATATGTGGCTTTTTTAGACATTACAGGAGCGTATGACAACGTAGACCACTGCATTTTGTGGGGTATTCTGGAAGGGGAAGGCTTAGGCGACGATTGTATACAGCTTTTGAGAGCTTCACGTAGAAAATACCGTTTGCGTTGAATGGGAGGGGATGACGAGTGACACGAAAGTTCACATACACAAGGGACTGAGGCAGAGGTGCCCTTTATCCCCACTGCTGCTTACGATGTAAAGGTAAGGATGGAAAGGCGCTAGAGGGAAGCGATATCGGGTTTTATCTCCCATAAAAACAGGCGGGTGCAGTAGTGGAGTGTAGCTTCCAATTTTGTTTTATGCGGACGACATTATGCCGCTGCTAGCAAGCAACGTGATGTGATACGTCTGGCTAATATCCCAGGATAGGAAGGCGACAGTTTAGATCTGAAATTCAGCGTTAAAAATCCGATATTATGGTATTCAATTGAAACAGTGAACAGACACTGTCAATACAGGGCCAAGAAATACCCCAGGTAAAATTATATAGGTACCTGGGTATATGAATAGACGAAAACAATACATCTATCGAAACACTGGACAAAACAATAACAGCAATGGGGAAGGGAAATGCGGCCGTAATGAAACATAGAACACTGTGGACATACATTAGGTACGAGGTGCTCTGGGGTATGTGGAAAGGTGTAATTGTTCAACGACTTACATTTGTTATTGCAGTTGTTTGCTTGAAGTTAGGGACACCACCTGGACTCGATTTTAACCAAAAGTCAGTGGGACGCCTCGCATTGGGCGCTCTCGTGAATACTACAAATGAAATTGTGCAGGCCCCGCAGGGGCGTCTGCGTCAGCAGGCGTTTGGTGTGTTGCGACACCACGTACCCGAGCACACGAGGGTTGGACCCTCCCGCGTGTAGCCGTGCGCGGCTTAGCCGTGTCTGGGGAAAAGGGGATCCTGGGGGTTGAGCCGAAGCTGGGTGTTTGGACCTTTGAGGCCCCCCGGCGGAGGCAACACACCTCTTCGGCCTCGGCTTCACATAGACGGCACCCCCGGACTGACCCACCCGGGGGAAATCGGTAGTTGCCTTTTCCTGTCTCTCTCTCCCTCTAATCTTCGCCTTTCTCTTACTTTTCATCTTTCCTGTCTTCTCCTAGCTTCCGCTTACTTCCAATTTTTCCAGGCAGCAAGGGTTAACCTTGTGTGAATAACCAACCTAGGTTATCTCATATTTGGTTATAGTGACAACGTAAAGCTGGCGTTTGCAGGACCTGTTTTTACAGTCCCTGTAACGTCCCCTTGTAGGGCTCCATGGTGGGTGGCTGGCGTTGTTGCCGAAAATTCAATTCCTTTATGGCTAGCTCCTTCCCTCCGCTTCCTGATCGCCCTCACAAAAGAGGGCGCACCGATGAAGTTTTCCAGTTCCTTGGACGACAAAGACAAAACTTCCCACTTTACCATGTGATCCACTCAGAAAAATCAGAAAAACAAGTACGAAACATTTCCCCTTTTCTAGTTTCAAAGTCCTTAACTGATGTCCTTGGTCCAGGCTACAAGGTATCAAGGCTGGCAAGTGGTGATCTCCTGTTAGAGCTCCATGATCAGAAACAGTACGATAAGTTGCCCAGTCTAGTATCATTTGGAGATGTTCCATTAACAGTGACTCCACACCGCACTCTCAACACCACCCGCGGCGTTGTCTCGGATGACGATTTGCTCCAGCTGACAGAGGCTGAGCTCCTGGAGGGCTTCAGTGATCAGAATGTTGTCAATGTGAGAAGAATTAAGATAAGAAGGGATGGAAAAGAAATTCAAACAAAGCACCTGATACTCACATTCGGTTCAAGTAGTCTGCCCGAGTCTGTAGAGGCCGGGTACATCAAGCTCCGTGTCCGACCATATGTGCCAAATCCTCTAAGATGCTTCAAATGCCAGCGTTTTGGCCACAGCTCGCAGAGCTGCCGAGGCCGCCAAACATGCGCCAAATGCAGTGCCCTTGAACACGCCACTGAAGCTTGTGCGAACACTCTCCACTGTGTAAACTGTGATGGGGAGCACGCCGCGTACTCGCGGTCGTGCCCATCGTGGAAAAAAGAAAAGGAAATTGTAACAATAAAAGTAAAGGAAAATATAAGTTTCAAGGAGGCACGTAGGCGGGTATCGTACCTGCCCAGGAAAATCTTTGCCGATGTGGCGCGTCAGGGGGCAGCGTCACAACGGCCTCCGGCGGCTGTCCGACCCACAGTCAGTGAGTCGGCAGTCACGCCATCTGCCCCCACGGTGGTTGCAGCTAGCGCTGCTCCGCCAACCGAGCAGACGGAGCCATCGACCCCGAAGGTGGGCACAGCCGAGGCTGCCCCAACCGTCGAGGCCCCCTCCAGCGCTGGCAACGGCCAGCGCAGCCAAATCCCTCAGGGTGCCCCATCGACCTCCGGGCTGGTGGGCGCAGGGGTCTTGCCCTCCAAGGCGGGACTCCCTCTGAAAACCTCTCGCTCACAAGAGCGCTTGTCCGGCGTCTCACAGGAGGCAATGGACACTACACCTGTCCTCATGGCGCACCAAACGCCTAAGGAGCGTCGAGACTCGCTCGAACGCTTCAGAAAGAACAAAACCCCTATTACAGGGCCTCGAAAGGGCTCTGTAATATAAGGCATCCACTCCATTTCCGTAAACACAGCACCAATTTACTTTAAACATGGATACACAAATCATTCAATGGAACATCAGAGGTCTCCTTAGAAACCTTGATGATTTGCAAGAACTCATACACAAACACAATCCAAAAGTGCTGTGTTTACAGGAAACACACCTAAAATCAAAACACACAAACTTTCTCCGACAGTATATAACTTTTCGCAAAGATCGCGATGATGCTATCGCATCATCGGGAGGTGTAGCTGTAGTTATCCACAAAAGCATTGCGTGTCAACATTTACAGCTCCAAACGCCTCTTGAAGCAGTGGCAGTTCGAGCTGTCCTCCTAAACAAACTCATCACCATTAGCTCGCTTTACGTACCCCCACACTACAAATTAAACAAACATGAATTCCAGTCATTTATAGACGAATTGCCAGAACCTTATGTTGTTCTTGGCGATCTCAACGCGCACAGCTCCCTGTGGGGTGACTGTCGTATAGATGCGCGAGGTCGTCTTGTTGAACAGTTCCTTTTTTCTTCTGGTGCGTGCCTTTTGAATAAGAAGAAACCCACTTATTACTGTCTTGCAAATACCTTTTCTTCAATTGATCTCAGCATAGTTTCCCCGTCTATACGGTCTGAACTGGAGTGGGAAGTTGCGAACAATCCTTACGGAAGCGACCACTTCCCCATACTATTAAGAACACTTAAAGAAAACGAATATCTACCACAGGCTCCTAGGTGGCAGGTCGACACAGCCGACTGGGAGAAATTCCGAACCATAACTAGCATATCATGGGATGACATGTCCTCGTTACAAATTGATGCTGCTGTGGATTACCTTACAGCTTTTATTATAGATGCCGCATCTAAATGCATACGTGAAGTAAGTGGCTCGGCATGCAAACGGCATGTCCCGTGGTGGAACGATGAATGTAGAGTCGCACGTAGGAATCAAAACAAAGCGTGGGGGTTGCTACGCGCTTCGCCCACTGCAGAGAATCTCGTTAACTTTAAGAAAGTTAAGTCTCAAGGCAGGAGAACCCGCCGACAGGCCAGAAGAGAGAGCTGGCAAAAGTTTTTATCGAACATCAACTCGTTTACAGATGAGGCGAAAGTCTGGAACCGCGTAAATAGAATTAGAGGGAGACAAACATATTCACTCCCTCTGGTAAACACACAGGGTGATACGCTGCAACATCAGGCAGACTCACTTGGGGAGCACTTTGAGAGTGTGTCAAGTTCAAAACATTATTCGAAATCCTTCCTGAAATATAAGCAAATAGAAGAATGTAAGCCACTCAAAAGAAAATGTCCACAGAGTGAATCCTACAACTGCCCATTCAGTATTGCTGAGTTGAAAGCTGCCTTGAGCTCATGCAAGAGCTCTGCACCCGGATCTGACAGAATCATGTATGAAATGCTCAAAAACTTACACGATGACACGCAAGTTACACTACTCACACTTTTCAACACCATCTGGGATGCAGGGTACTTTCCAACCGCATGGAAGGAAGCTATTGTGGTCCCTGTTTTGAAACAAGGTAAAGACCCTTCCTCAGTGGCAAGTTACCGCCCGATAGCCCTCACAAGTTGCCTTTGTAAGGTATTTGAAAAAATGATTAATCGGCGACTGATCCATTTCCTTGAAATGAGCAAAATGCTTGATCCTTATCAATGCGGCTTTCGAGAAGGGCGGTCCACAACCGATCATCTCGTACGTGTTGAAGCAAATATTCGGGAGGCATTCATACATAAACAGTTCTTCCTATCGATATTTCTCGATATGGAAAAGGCCTATGACACAACGTGGCGTTACGGAATCTTAAGAGACCTGTCAGAAATGGGCATCCACGGTAATATGCTTAACATAATGGAAAGCTATCTGTCAAATCGTACGTTCCGGGTAAAAGTAGGCAATGCACTCTCACGTCCTTTTACGCAAGAAACGGGTGTACCCCAAGGAGGCGTGCTCAGCTGCACGCTCTTCATCGTGAAGATGAACACGCTTCGCGCTTCATTACCTCAGGCCATCTTTTACTCTGTCTACGTGGACGACATTCAGATAGCTTTCAAATCCTGTAACCTCGCAGTGTGCGAGAGACAGGTACAGCATGGCCTGAACAAAGTCTCAATGTGGGCAGACAGGAATGGCTTTAAGATCAATCCTAACAAAAGCACTTGCGTTCTTTTTACAAGAAAGAGAGGAATGATCCCAGACCCTTGCTTAGAACTGGGTGGACAACAAATACCTGTAAACAAAGAACACAAATTTCTAGGTGTCATACTTGACTACAGACTCACTTTCGTCCCCCACATTAAACATCTTAAAGAAAAATGCCTAAAAACGATGAACATAATGAAACTCCTATCCCAGAGTACATGGGGTAGTGACAGGATGTCTTTATTGAAACTCTATAAAAGCCTCATTCGTTCACGCCTAGACTATGGTGCCGTGATTTATCACTCTGCCGCCCCGAGCGCGCTAAAGATGCTGGACCCTGTTCACCATCTGGGTATCCGTTTAGCCACAGGAGCTTTCAGAACGAGTCCCGTACAAAGCTTATATGCAGAATCGAATGAGTGGTCACTTCATATCCAGAGAACATACATCAGCCAAACATATTTTTTGAAAGTCCACTCTAATCCTGAACATCCCTGTTTTAACACCATTAACGACATGACATATGCTACACTGTTTCGTAATCGTCCTTCCGTAAGACAGCCTTTCTCGCTGCGTGTGAGGGAGCTTAGTCATGAAATGCATGTTCCACTTCTCGAACTTCGCCTAATGCATCCAGCCAAGCTGCTACCTCCTTGGAAGTGGCAGTTGATACAATGCGATACATCTTTCATGGAAGTTACAAAAAACGCCCCAGAGATTGCAATCCAAATGCATTTCCGGGAACTCCAGCACAAATACTCCTGTACGGAGTTCTACACAGACGCATCGAAGTCACACGACGGGGTGTCCTATGCAGCTGTCGGTACATCCTTCTCGGAATCCGACGTACTGCATCCGGAAACTAGTATCTTTACGGCTGAGGCCTACGCAATATTGTCGACCGTGAAGCATATAAGGAAAACAAAACTCAGAAAATCAGTTATTTTTACGGACTCCCTAAGTGTTGTGAAGGCTTTGATATCGTTCTGTAAGCGCAAAAATCCTGTTTTAATTGAACTCTATTCCGTGTTATGTAAAGCATATGTATCTAACCAGCATGTGATTATATGCTGGGTGCCTGGACATAGGGGCATCGAGGGAAACGTTCTAGCCGATCAGATGGCCACATCAACTTCATTTCATGCAGTTAATCCTACTGCTTCGGTCCCTGTCACAGACCTGAAGCCTTTCTTAAGAAGGAAACTACGAAACTACTGGCAACACATGTGGGACGAAGAAATAAACAACAAACTGCATGTAATAAAGCCACAATTAGGTTTCTGGCCTCCTGTAACAAAATCCCGCCGGACAGATGTCCTATTCTGCCGTCTAAGAATAGGACACACTTTTGGCACACATAACTTTTTACTCACAGGAAACGAGCCTCCAACCTGTGGTAGATGCGGGGAGAAACTGACCGTCCTCCACGTCCTCCTGGAGTGTCGGGAAGCTGAATATGAAAGAAAGAAACATTTTCCTTTAGCATACCGGCATCATATCCCCCTTCATCCCGCAATGCTACTCGGCCCAGAACCTTTATTTGACACCAACGCCGTCCTAAGTTTTCTGAAAGATGTTGTCTTGCATGTTTTTAGCCCCACATGTTCGTAGCGGGTCCTCTCTTCAGAGGATGCCGCTGCGATATCTCTTTAGTATAGCACATGCCTCTAGGCCCTTGTCTTTCAAGGGCTCTGTCGAGGCAGCAGTGCTGCAAGTAATTTTACGATCTTATATATTTTATAATTTGCATCATTCTTCTACGATGGATTTTAATCTATAGTATTCGTCATAAGTCATCGCCATAATTTTATAGCACGAACATTTTACGCACTTTACAGCGAATATTTTTAGGCCACTTTACAGCCAAGTCACATCTTCCATAATACATCTTCAACATTACCACGTGTCATGGCGCTCTTTGGCCAAACCTGGCCCTTGCGCCACAAAACACAACACATCATCATCATCATCAAATTGTGCAGGGTGATATGGACTGGACGATATGGGCTGGAGAAGTTTTGGAGTTAGGGGAGTTCTGAGTAAAATTGATTATGAAGAACGAATGAGGAATATCGAAAACGTATATGGGTGGGGGAGTGTTCAGATATCTGTGCAAGGAAAGCAACGATTCCCAGTGGAGGAAAATAACTAGGAAGCTTACCAGCGAGTATGCGACAGGTATGATGAGCAATACGGCAACAAAGAACGTCAAGCGGAATGTCACAGAAGCTGAGACAACCTCATGGGTGGCTGCAATGGGAATGAAACCTGCTATGAGTAACTATACTTAAGAGGAAAAAGTTAAATCAGGAAAGAAACAATTTACGATATCTTAAAGGGAAGCTCATTACATTTCGGAACGAGATCGGATGCCTTAGAACGCGCAAATATAAAGTGCGGTACAACAAGGAAGCCGGAGCGTAGGCTTGCTGCGGTAAAGCCAGGGAAACGATGGAGAATGTTTTATTAAAATGTGAAGATAGCTGTCCAGCGGTCGATTTAATCACCCATAGCCTCCTTGAAGCCTTTCAATTCAACGAGAGCAGGGAGAAAGTAAACATGCCCGCAATAGAGATTCATCATCATCATCATCATCATCATCATCAGCCTGGTTACGCCCACTGCAGGGCAAAGGCCTCTCCCATACTTCTTCAACTCATGTACTAATTGTGGCCATGCCATGCCTGCAAACTTCTTAATCTCATCCGCCCACCTAACTTTCTGCCGCCGCCTGCTACGCTTCCCTTCCCTTGGGATCCAGTCCGTAACCCTTAATGACCATCGGTTATCTTTCCTCCTCATTACATGTCCTGCCCATGCCCATTTCTTTTTCTTGATTTCAACTAAGATGTCATTAACTCGCGCTTGTTCCCTCACCCAATCTGCTCTTTTCTTATCCCTTAACGTTACACCTATCATTCTTCTTTCCATAGCTCGTTGCGTCGTCCTCAATTTGAGTAGAACCCTTTTCGTAAGCCTCCAGGTTTCTGCCCCGTAGGTGAGTACTGGTAAGACACAGCTATTATATACTTTTCTCTTGAGGGATAATGGCAACCTGCTGTTTATGATCTGAGAATGCCTACCAAACGCACCCCAGCCCATTCTTATTCTTCTGATTATTTCCGTCTCATGATCCAGATCCGCCGTCACTACCTGCCCTAAGTAGATGTATTCCCTTACGACTTCCAGTGCCTCGCTGCCTATTGTAAATTGCTGTCCTCTTCCGAGACTGTTAAGCATTACTTTAGTTTTCTGCGGATTAATTTTTAGACCCACCCTTCTGCTTTGCCTCTCCAGTTCATTGAGCATGCATTGCAATTGGTCCCCTGAGTTACTAAGCAAGGCAATATCATCAGCGAATCGCAAGTTACTAAGGTATTCTCCATTAACTTTTATCCCCAATTCTTCCCAATCCAGGTCTCTGAATACCTCCTAGAATTGGAGATATCGTATCTCCCTGCCTGACGCCTTTCTTTATTGGGATTTTGTTGCTTGCTTTATGGAGGATTACGGTGGCTGTGGAGCCGCTATAGATATCTTTCAGTATATCTACATACGGCTCGTCTACACCCTGTCCGTAATGCCTCTATGACTGCTGAGGTTTCGACAGAATCAGACGCTTTTTCGTAATCAATGAAAGCTATATATAAGGGTTGGTTATATTGCGCACATTTCTCTATCATCTGATTGATAGTGTGAATATGATCTGTTGTTGAGAAGCCTTTACGGAATCCTGCCTGGTCCTTTGCTTGACAGAAGTCTAAGGTGTTCCTGATTCTATTTGCGATTACCTTAGTAAATAGTTTGTAAGCAACGGACAGTAAGCTGATCGGTTCATAATTTTTCAAGTCTTTGGCGTCCCCTTTCTTATGGATTAGGATTATGTTAGCGTTCTTCCAAGATTCCGGTACGCTCGAGGTCATGACGCATTGCGTATACAGGGTGGCCAGTTTCTCTAGAACAATCTGTCCACCATCCTTCAACAAATCTGTTGTTACCTGATCCTCCCCAGCTGCCTTCTCCCTTTGCATATCTCCCAAGGCTTTCTTTACTTCTTCCGGCGTTACCTTTGGGATTTCGAATTCCTCTGGACTAATTCCTCTTCCATTATCGTTGAGGGTGCCACTGGTACTGTATAAATCTCTATAGAAATCCTCAGCCACTTGAACTATCTCATCCATATTAGTAATGATATTGCCGGCGTTGTCTCTTAGCGCATACATCTGATTCTTCCCAATTCCTAGTTTCTTCACTCTTTTTATGCTTCCTCCGTTCCTGAGAGCATGTTCAATTCTATCCATATTATACTTCCTTATGTCAGCTGTCTTACGCTTGTTGATTAACTTCGAAAGTTCTGCCAGTTCTATTCTAGCTGTAGGGTTAGATGCTTGCATACATTGGCGTTTCTTGATCAGATCTTTCGTCTCCTGCGATAGTTTGCTGGTATCCTGCCTAACGGAGTTACCACCGACTTCCATTGCACGCTCCTTAATGATGCCCACAAGATTGTCGTTCATTGCTTCAACACTAAGGTCCTCTTCCGGAGTTAAAGCCGAATACCTGTTCTGTAGCTTGATCTGGAATTCCTCTATTTTCCCTCTTACCGCTAACTCATTAATCGGCTTCTTATGTACCAGTTTCTTCCGTTCCCTCCTCAGGTCTAGGCTAATTCGAGTTCTTATCGTCCTGTGGTCACTGCAGCGCACCTTGCCGAGCACGTCCACATCTTGTATGATGCCAGGGTTAGCGCAGAGTATGAAGTCTATTTCATTTCTAGTCTCGCCGTTCGGGCTCCTCCAGGTCCACTTTCGGCTGTCCCGCTTGCGGAAGAAGGTATTCATTATCCTCATATTATTCTGTTCCGCAAACTCTACTAATTACTCTCCCCTGCTATTCCTAGTGCCTATGCCATATTCCCCCACTGCCTTGTCTCCAGCCTGCTTCTTGCCTACCTTGGCATTAAAGTCGCCCATTAGTATAGTGGATTTAGTTTTCACTCTACCCATCGCCGATTCCACGTCTTCATAGAAGCTTTCGACTTCCTGGTCATCATGACTGGATGTAGGGCCGCAGACCTGTACAATTTTTATTTTGTACCTCTTATTAAGTTTCACAACAAGACTTGCCACCCTCTCGTTAATGCTATAGAGTTCCTGTATGTTACCAGCTATATTCTTATTAATCAGGAATCCGACTCCTAGTGCTCTTCTCTCCGCTAAGCCCCGGTAGCACAGGACGTGCCCGCTTTTTAGCACTGTATAGGCTTCGTGCGGCCTCCTAACTTCACTGAGCCCTATTATATCCCATTTACTGCTCTCTAATTCCTCCAATAGCACTGCTAGACTCGCCTCACTAGATAACGTTCTAGCGTTAAACGTTGCCAGGTTCATATTCCAATGGCGGCCTACAGGAGCCAGTGATTCTTAGCACCCTCTGCTGCGTCGCAGGTCTGACCGCCGCCGTGGTCAGTTGCTTCGCAGCTGCTGGGGACTGAGGGCCGGGGTTTGATTGTTGTGTTCATATAGGAGGTTGTGGCCAAGTAGTGCACCATGGTGGCCAATCCTGCTCTGGTGAGGGAGTGCGTTACCGGTTCTGGTCACCGGGATCAGGCCACACTCCAGGCCTGTTTGGGCAATTTTATCTACACGCGGATTTTTTTTTTAATCCGGTGGAAAATTTCCGGCACCGGGATTCGAACCACGGACCTCTTGCACGCGAAGCGGGTGTTCTACCTCTACGCCACCGCTGCAGACGCAATAGAGATTATTAACAGGTGATTTGGAGATCGGTGGAAGTAGGCAAACGACAAACAACGGAGACGTCACATTAAAACACTTCGTGTTTTAATGTGACGTGCTTCTTGTGTCATCGCAAATGAGTTGTCCATCCCATACATGTGAATCCTAAGCACGATATATGATAAATGCACGCCGAAATGAAAAAAATTGCAGGGTCTCTAAAGATTTTTCTGAAGAGGTGAACGGCAAAAACGTAGTCTTCCTCTTATCATGCGGCTCTATCTCGTTGCCTCTTCATTCTCTTCTTTCTTTAAGTCATTACTGCTCACTAGTATGCATTTTTAGTCATTTGTAGTCAATTGTGGTCATTACAAGCAGTTAGGCATATTGGTCATTTCGTAGTCATTAGTAGTAATTAGAAGTTATTAGTAGTCATTTCAGTCATTACAGCTAATTGCTAGACATTTCTTGTCATTTCTAATCAGTTGTGGTCATTACAAGCTGTCGTTAGACATATTGGTCATTTCGGAGTCATTAGTAGTCATTACAAGTCACAAGTAGTCATTATTAGTCATTACTAGTCATTATTAAGCTCTACGAACTCAATTATAGCGTTATTATTCACTAACTGTTACTATCAATCATTTTTGATTTTTCAATCTGTCTTTCATCTGTCTTTATATGGCGTGATGAGACTTCGGCGGACACTCTGGCTATTAGGCCTGCTGACACAAACTTCGCCATGAGCCTAGAAAGGCTTTCGACTTAAACATGTCGCGTCGTCAGAAGCGAACTTTGTTTTTTGCGTATGGCAGTCTGTCGCAGCGAAGCGAACGCCAGTCCTATACGAGCTTCAGAAGCGATGATACGATCAGTTGCGGCAAGTTTTGTTGCCTCGTTATCGCCACCATTTGTCATGTGCTACTGCGTGGGAGCTGTCTCACGGGCTACGATGCGCGTAGTGACTGCATCACCTCAGATTCGCCCGCGCGTGCGTGTGCTTGCTGTTACGGAGCTTGTTCAAGAGATGCAAATTGTAATGTATATGTGCGATGTGGCTCAATGGCGCTAGGCGTAAAAGCAGAAAAAGTGCTGGTTTTGTTGGATGTACCGTGCTCACGGATTGAAACGCGACAGCGCGAGCGCGCGGCCGCCTGTACGTGCAGCGCCGCCCGTGGCCGCCCGTCGAAGCAAAGTGTTTGTCAGTGATTGGGACTGTGGTTCCCCTTAGTGCCAGCGGGGCGCCGCAAGCCATGCACGCTGACCACTTCACGACATAAGAGAGTTTTGGAATAGGGGCCCCAAATAAATAGCGTAGAAGCCACTGCGCATGCGCGAGACGCAAACTGCGTTAGGGTATTGCGTCGGGTACGCTATTCCACTGATTTAGCGGAAGCCCTAAACGTCCCCCAAGAGTTTTGCGTCAAGAAACATGGCGGCACCCATCGAAGCAACGGCTCTGATCTAGCACCAAACTGGGCTCAATTCATGGTAACGCGTCAAGTTCACAACCTAGAAGTGACTGCGGTTGTCGCTTTTTCTCATCTAGCGTGTTTTATGAAGATAGATCCATTAGACGCCACTGATTCCAAATTGTATTGTCGACTTCATGGCTCGTAGGCCTAAGACGGCTCAGCTTGGCTGGTGATAGTACGTAAAATTGGTTATTCAAAACTGAGCGCAACTAATTGCTTGCTGCTAATAGAATAACCTCTAAATTGTATTTAAATGCGGAAACACGAATGCGAAAATTGCTCTTGTTATCATAAAATAGTGTATTTTATTTATTTATATATAATACTTTTTTTCTTAGATGTTGTGGTGACGCTGCAAGCGCATAACGCAATCCGCAAACGCAAAGCCTTATAGGGTGTGCTCCAATTGTGGCCAGCATCGGAGACAGTCTACGTAGACTGCCCAAGAGACAGCCGAGAAAGCTTCGATGCCATGTAATGGAACGTGTTTCCAGCCGTCTGGAAGACACTTCTGTGACGTGACGCCATCTCGCGGCGACAAGAAAAAGTTGCGAAAAGCATACCATATTCCTGTATTTTGAGTCTTTGCGTATGCAAACCGACGAAAAACACGATGTAGCGTACCATAACAGCGTAGGATAGCGTGTCTACATTTTGTGTGCAGCCATCCTTCCTGTCGACTTAACCTAACGTCCTGCTCAGCCACCATTTTGTTTGAAGAGGAAGTAGCCGGCATCGTTTTGAGTTCAATGCTGTCTTTGCAAAGCTGTCTACTTTGACCTCTTCGTGAGAATTGTAACGAAACCTAACATGGCCGCTGTCCGCTTAGCCGTCTACACTCTTAGGCAAATGCGCACCCTTTGGGGTGTGTATTTGCCACACAACAATAATCGTCATCTGCCTTCCTTGCATCTCGTTTCCTGAAAACGCTGCGCTAGCTACTTTCATGACGAGAATGCTCTGTCATGCTGATAATGCGCACGTCGTTCGTCACATGGAAGTACAGGACTCGCAGCAATGTATATGTAAACTGGTTGCGAAGCTTCCATAGAAGCCCATATGTCAAGAAAATGGCGGCTTGTTGTAACCGTCGCCATCTAGGTATCGTGGGGACAACTAACAGCAAACGAAAATAAAAAAATAAGAAAAGTGACGTCACAAACGGAAATGGCTGTGACGTAAAGATGATATGCTGCTTGGCGCGAATGTTTGGATTTCTTTAGCTTCCGGCATTTCGATCGCTACACCAACAGTTATTTTTCTTTTGAGGCTGAAGCGAGCTTGCGACTCACCTCAGCGGAAATGCCAGCATGGCCTTTAACTATACGAGTTGTGTATGTCGTAATGTGAACATAATTAGGCTGTTATTGACGCCCATTGTTCCAGTAACTTTCTTAGGAAAGTGAGCAAATAACATGGAAATAAATGGCACTTCCACAGAGATTTCAAAAGGAACTTCACTTTTATTCGTCTATAATAATGCAACGAATATAATTGTCCGATCAAAAACTTTTCAATGGATGAAAAGTACTATGGCCAGCATACAGACGTAATGTATAGCAACATATGCGGATCCTTTTCACAGAATCATTCGTAATTCCTTGCGACACGATGTATTGATGTGCAACAGTTATCAGACAAGACAACATTGCCCTACATTAAAATTTAGAAAAAATTCGACTTACTAATTTTGCTGCCCGTCGGACACTGAGAGCCTGTGTTACGGAGAGTAAACGACCATAGCGCGACGTTTATTCTTGGAGCGTTCCGCATTTATCGTCACGAAGAGACAAGCGCATCGGATACCGGAGAGTAAACTTGCACGATGACAAAAAACTTTCACTCACACCTTTCGCCAATAAATACCGTGCGCTAGGTCAGGCAAAATTTGAAGTGAAGAGTACGCCACACTTTTAACAAACACACGCAAGGAATTAAAAAAAAACCTCGTACGAAACCGCCGCGTTGAAGTGAGCAACACCATTCCGCTCGACATAATAGCTTGTTTGCAGTCTTGCCAAGTCTTGCGCTGCAATCACTGGTTGGTAGGGGTTACCAAGAGCGAACTAATAAATTGTGAAATAGAAACAAACACTTAAGATTTCTTGTATTAGCACATCAAAACAATATGAAACAGCATACTTACTCGTATGACAGTACTCTAATGAAATATTTTCGAACATTTTTTTCAATAGGCTTTCTAGTTTCAGTGTTCGTCCTACCCCCCTCACCTAGTCGCGCTCCAGTTGTGCACCACTAACTGATATATTTGGCGATAGGTTTTTGGCACGCTTTTCGTTCCAAGCGTCGCGACCTATTTAGATGGACCTTGCTCGCAGCGTTAAAGGAAATGCGGACAAGAGAGATGACGATTATTGCTGTGTGGCAAGAGACGACCCACACACTCCAAACAGAAAAGCCACCCTTTCTGGGTTTATACGTTACGACCCAAACAAAAGAGTTTGCACCCTTTGCGTTGTATTTTGTCCCCAAACAATAATTGTCATCTGTCTTGTTCGCATTTCCTTTCTTTAACGCTGCGAGCAGGGTACTTCCTTGTGACGAATGGCTTGCGCGCTATGAGCTTGACAAATCATTCGCGACAGGAAAGTAGTGAGCGCCGAGTTTCAAAGAAAGGAAACGCAGGCGAGGCAGATGACGATTCTTGTTGTGGGACAAGACAATCCCCAGAGGGTGTAAACTTTTCTTAGAGTGAAGTGGTGTAATTTTGTTTGAGTGTACGAGCAGTATTGGAACATACACCTGTTCTTAAGCTCGGAACTCCTGCGTGCCCAACGCCAAAACCCGCAAAGCTCTTTGGGCCCCTATTCTAAAACTCGTGCCTGCTTGCGCGCTTTTGTTACGCGTGGTCTTCCGATGCGGCACACATGCTGTGCAGGTAAGGCACCGTCACGTTCATCTGCTTGTCTTCGCGCTCGTTCTTCTCGCCCCGAAGGAGAGCGAAGCCGAGGCGTTGCGACAACGAAGAGCAGCGGATCCCGAGCTTCGCTTGCGCCCCTCATTACAGTAGTGGAAGGGCGGTCATTGTGTTTTCATGATCTTACATTCTGAGATAAAATTTGCTATTCCTTCCTGCCGACGTTCGTTTTATCCAGATGAACGTAACTTACTCGCGCAGCATATGTTCAGCGTCGGAAGGACACGTGTGCAGACTATGTCGCGGAACCGTCGGCACATCAGCGCGCTCCAGCGCACCAGGGTTGCAGCGCTTCGCTGGTGGTGCGGATAACCACAGCCCGGTTCAGGGCCAGCTTGAAGCAATGAGCGCACGCTCAAAACGCTCCACCCTCACGATGTACCACAATGCAACGCTTTGCTTCCACAGGCGGCGCTGCATGTACCGGTGGCCGCGCGCTCGCAGTGTCGCGTTTCGAGCCGCGAGCAATGTACGTGTTCAGGATGAACCTGCGCGCGCATGTTATGCATGGAGTTCAAGTCCAAAAAACAAATGTTCGCGCCGCGTCGAAAATGGGGGACTGACAAGAGCAGCGTGTTTTTTTTTTTTAATTTAATTTTTTGTGTGACTATGTTATCTAGTCAGCTGTCTCGATGCCCTCTGTATGCAATTAGACTGAAAATCGTTCGCAAGTGTTTCAAAAGCGGCCGAAAAGCGCCAACGCCCGCTCGGCGATACGCTAGATATGCCGCCGGCAAAAACGAAGTGCGGCTTGGCCGCATAGCGTTAGTAGCTTGACAGGCGAGGTGGCGGGCGTACGCGGAACTCTGCTACCTCATACACAGCAATTCTAGGAGCTAACGGCGCCACCTCGGGCCAGCGGGGTGCACGCACCGCATTACTTTTGCTGGAGATTGCGCCGAATGGGCCGGCCGGAGCAGAAACTGCCAGCGCGCGCCATCTCAGAAGTAAATCATTTAGTTATTTTTCAGAGAGATGTCACTTTCTGCAGCAGTCCCACGGCGAATACAGCGAGTTTCACTTGGTGCGAATTTGACTGCGTTTTCGCACGTGCGAATTCGCATTTGCCGCAAATGGGCCGTCGGACTCTTCGTGCATGCGATTTTTCGACGTTAGAGATGCTGGGGCGCGATCGGAGATCATTTTTGTGAGCGCGCGTTCAGTTCCGCCGCGAGCGATTGACCTAGGCCGCGCCTCTGCCAAGAGTCGCAGGGCGCGGTCACGTTTTTGTGGACGCCAAAATAACGGCGTGCTCCTGTGAATAATTTTGAAACCAAGTACGTGGTCAGCTAGGAGCAGAACGCGACGAGAGGTGTGCATTTAGAGCAGACATGCCCTCGCTACCAAATCGACTTCGCATGTTACGTCTGGGGGTTTGGATTGGATCCAAACGGCGGCTGCGGCTATGGCATTGCACGTTCGGATCCATTGCATAGTCTCATCGTCATCATCACCAGCCTATATTACGTCCACTGCTGGACGATTACCTGTCCCTTGCCATCTCCAATTACACTGTGCTGCACCAACTGATTCGTACTTACGCCTACGAATTTCCTAATTTCACAACCCCACCCAGTTTCCGCCGCCTTCTACTGCGCTTTCCTTCTCTTGGGACCCATTCTGTAACTAATATTCCACCTGTTATCTCTCTTATGCATTACATGGCCTGCCCAGCTTTATATTTTTCTCTTAACGTTATTTAATATATCGGCTATCGCTACTCGCTCTTGCTCCACAGTTGCTCTCTTCCTGTCTCTTAGTATTACGCCTAAAAAATTTGTTACATCGCTTGTTGCGTGGTCTTTAACTTGTTCTCTAGTTTCTTTGTTAAACTCCAATCTCTACCTCATATGTTAGCACTGGTAGAATGCTCTGATTTCACACCTTTCTTTTCAATAACGGCGCTTCACTTCCAGTCAGGTTCTGGCAATATCTACCGTATGCACTGCTACCCATTTTTATTCTTCTGTAAATTTCCTACTCATGATCAGGGTCCTTTCTGACTAAGACCTACGTAAACGTAGTCGTTCACAAACTCTAACTGGCGATCTTGAACTTGTGGGTGAAGAAAAACGAGACGGACGTTTGTGCCTGGTGTACGCGAATTATATTTTAACGGAGCCCGCTCAAACAGGCGGGAGCGGGAGCACGCGCCACTGAGCTTCGATTTTGCAACCGCCGATTCCGCTGCTTGCGCACCGTAGGCGTGGTGGTCGCGTTGTTATCGTCTTTTCTTTTTCTGATAGGATCATTGTGGCACGTAGTAGTGCGCAGTAGGGCCCCCCTACTAGCGAGGAAGCCGTGAACTAGACGAATGCCGACGAGCGGATGGTGGTGGTGCGAAACGTACGCGACGAGCAGGACTGGCCTGGTCTGGAGTGAGTGTGGCAGCAGAAGTGGTTAAAGCGTCCGAGTCCAAGTAGGCAGACTTCAGACAGTCGACGGAGACCATATCTTTCTGGCCGTTGATGAGCTATAGAAAGTGTCTAGGTGCACGCTGAGTACATTGAACGGATCATCATACGGGGGCTGTAAAGGAGGACGCACAGCGTCGTGGCGCACTAAGACGTGCATGCAGTTCGCAATGGCTGGGTCGACGTATACACGTCGCGAAGAACGTCGACGTCGGGGAGGAAAGATCGATCAAATAACGCTGCGTAGACGGCAGGCGCAGACGGAAACGTCAGCAGGTACGGTGAGCGAGTCGTCGAACAATTCACCAGGGACACAAAGACTGGTTCCAAACGTAAGCACGGCGGCGCTGGAGGAAGACTCACTGCTAAGAGCGATGCGGATGTCAAGCATAACGAGAGGAAGATGCTTGATCCATGGTGAAGGAAAAGTCGAAGCCATGAGTGAAGCCTTCATTTGGTGATGAAAACGTTCGATCATCCCATTGAATATCGGGTGATAAGAGGTAGTCTTGATGTGATTCACACCCAAGAGGCCAGAGAGATTGGCGAACAATGTTGATTCCAATTGACGGCCACGGTCTGTCGTAATCGTGGAAGGGACATCGTAGCGGCTACTTCAGAGTGTGATGTGTGCTCGAGCTATCGACTCCGCCGTTATGTCCCGAAGGGGCATCGCTTCAGGCCATCTGGTGAACCTGTCAATGCAGGTTAACAGGTAGTGATGGTTTCCGCAGGGAGGAAGGGGGCCAACAATATCGACGTGCAGATGGCTGAAGCGAGCGTCTGCGGACGGGAATGTGCAAAGAGGAGTCGCAATGTGGCGATGCACTTGAGACTGTTGGCAGTCTAAGGCCAGTGGCATGACCAGTGACGAACGGCTACGTTGATACTTGGGAAGAAAGGGGATTATCCGAGGTGCCCGATTTTTATTAGTCATATCGTAAGAAGCCAACCAACACTGACACCAAGGACATGCGAAGGTTGTGGGATCGTTCCCCACCTGCGGCAAGTTGCTTTTTCATCCACTTCATGTCCATTAATTTATCGTTGCTTTTCTCCATTTTTAAGCACAAGTAATTTCCACTGCGTTTGGTGTCAGTGTTTGTTGGCTTCTTATAAAACGTTGGTACTTGGTCACACATAATGAGAAGTGACGAGTCGATGTCTTCCGCGAATGCCAGGATGAGCGAAAGAATGGAGAGCAGCAAAGATGGTCCGACCGCATGGGCAAGAACCGTAGGGATGAGGACATCCGGTCGACGTATCACAAATGAGGGTCACGTCACAGTGAGGAAGCAAGATATCTGCAAACACAAGAGAAGTACCGCTCGTGCGTAGCAGCTGGAGCTCGGCCTTGACACTGGGCAGCAGCCATGGCCGTGAAGTCGATGACCGGTCGGGCGTGGTCCGTTGCATGGATCGTGGTACGATAAATTGTGTCGGAAACGGCGCTGTATTTTCCGCTGACATGATGATTGTCGCTGGTGTATTCAGAAATAGAGGCGAGCTGTCTGATTTCGCGGGGAGCGTAGGAGGTACGGCTGGACGCTGGGGTGGAACTCAGTGGTTTATGATCGGTAAAGGCATGGAAGGAGCGTCCCTCGAGAAAATATCAGAAGTGCTTCAAAGCCAAATATATGGCGAGCAGCTCTCGGCCGAGCGTGCTTTATCGGTGCTCAGAAGAAAGATTATTGGAAAATGAGGCGATGGGCTGCCAAGCACCAGCAACGAACTGCTGCATGACTGCACCAACAGCGGTGTCCGATGCACCAACCAAGACAGATTTTGGGGCGTCGCATTTGGGGTGGACAAGGAACGTCGCACCGGCAATGGCTTCTTTGGTGCCTTTCAACGCGCAGTCACCGATGTCGCTTTCGGACACAGGAGTAATCGGTGCCTTGAGGCCGGAGAGAACGTCGTGGAGAGGCTGCAGCATATTGGCGCCGCAAAGAATGAAGCGCCGCTAATAGTAGGCGAGGCCAAGAACTTCGCGCAGTTGCCTGGTGACGGATGGCTGGAGAAACTCACGGATGTCTGCGACGCGGGTCGGGCGTGGACGAACGCCATGTGCGTTAAAGCGATGGCTGAGGAAATTCAACTCCGTAACGCCGAACTCGCTCCTCGTACTGTTAAGATCAAACTTGGTGAGTCTTGCGTGCACTTGACGTAGATGGAGCTTGCGAGATTCGGCGGTGGTTCTGTACACGAGAATGTTGTCAAGATAGGAAATTCTGCACGTCAAGCCTAGTAATAACTCGTCAACGAAACGTAGAACAGTATTGGCCTCATTCCGAAGACCGAAAGGCATGCGCAGATATTCGAGTAGGCCGAAGGGTGTTAGAATGGCGGTCTTAGGAATATGTCAGGGTTCTAGAGGAATCTGGTGGTAGGCTTTCACCAGGTCGACTTTGCTGTAAATGGTACAGTCGTGCAGTGCCGACGTAAAATCATGAATGTGAGGTATGACGTACCGGTCCTGGACATTGGCTATATTGAGACCACAGTAATCGCCGCAGGAGCACCAGTCAACAGTCTTCTTGGGCACCATATGGAGTGGCGGGGCCCAAACACTGGAGTAGGGACGAATAAAGCCGAGGTCAAGCATATTTTCAAATTCCTCTATGACGGTAGCTAGACGATCAGGCGCGAGACGACGAGCCCGAGCAAACACAGGGGGGCCAGTTGTGACGATATGATGTGTCACGATATGAGCTGCCGAGAACTGAAAGCAGGGGGGGGGAGGGTCGGAATGCGTCCAGAATCTCGGCAAGGACTGCTGACCAAGAGTTGGGAACGACCATGTGCGCTTGAAGAAGCCACAGCGGTGGAGCGCGACTGGAAACGCCTTCGATGGTCAACCTTGTCTCGGAGTCCAACATGCGGTGGTGCCGCACGTTGACGACTACTTCGCAGTGCTAAAGAAAGTCGGCTCCGATGATGACCTGGCTCACGGCCGCGATGCCAACGGTGTAGGAAGGACGCAGATCTCAGCGACAGTGTTGAGATAGCGCACTTCGGTGACACGGTCCGTGACGTGGAAAATGTGACCTGGGGCTTGGAACAGCGGTCAACGTCAGTGTTCGGCTTAACCAATTTCCGCGTATGAGCAGGCAGCGAGGCGTAACAGGAGGAGGAAAACGGCGTCCAGAATGACCGGGGCTAGGGCGCCGAGGGCGTGACGAAGAACGCGGCCGGCGTGTTCGCATGGCAGCGACCTCAGTCGTCAGTCACTCTACTTGCCGTGTGAGCCCCCCATTAGCTTTGAGGAGACGCGCACAGCTGTAGCGAGCGGCTGCGCCGTGGGGCGGAGGGCCAGGAGGGCGAAGAACTGCAGCCCCGAAGGAAAACCGGCATACATAATCTTGTCGGCGAACTGAGCCAGAGATTCCAGCCCCCGGATCCTTTGTTCCCTTGCCAGGCTATCTTTCTCTTCTGCATATTGATCTTCAACCTCACTCTGTAAGGTCCTCAATCAGTTCTTTCAATTCGTTCCCAGTGTTGCTGAACAGAACAATGTCATCTGCTAAATTAACGTTGCTGAGATAATTGCCGTTGGTCTTCGCTCCTAGCGCTTCCAAGTTTAATAGCTTGAATACTTCTTCCAAGCATGCAGTGAATAGCATTGGAAAGATTGTGCCTCGTTGCCTTAGCCCTTTCTTTGTAGCTAGCATTCTACGTTTCTTATGGAGAATCATGGTAGCTGTGGAATTTTTGTAGATATTTTCTTAAGTATTCAGTTATGCCTTCTGTACTCCTTGATTACGTAATGGCTCTATGAAGGCTGGTATCTCTACTGAATTAACGCTCTTTTTTATAATCAGTTAAAGCCATATAGAGAGATTGTACTCTGCAGCTTTCTAGATTATTTGATTGATGAAATAGATGTGATCCATTGTAGAGTATCTCTTTTTGAAGTCAGCCTTTTCTCGGTTGACTGAACTCTAATGTTGCCCTTATTCTATTGCAAAGTCGTCAATATTTTATACAATATGAAATTAGGATAATGGGCCCATAATTTTTCAATTCTTTAACGTCTGCCTATTTGTGGATTAGTATAACGTTGGCTTTCTTCCACTTTAATTCAAGGAAATGGCACTTGCAATGGGAGTTTCGGTTGTTGCGTTGCCGTTGGTCGAGAAGGAAGCAGCGCGGTTGGAGGAGCGAAATGTGTTTGAAGAGATAGTAGAAAGCAAATTCCGGCGCCGCTTTCGTTCGTCGAAACGAAAAGTTTCTTGGTTATGTGGCCATCTCGACCCCAATAGTCGTGTGCAGCGAGCCTGTGGGATGTTGTGGTTGTTTATTGAAAACAGCCCCACTGTTCTCCTCCTTTTTTATTTTTTCGCTGTGCGCGACACCATCTGGGATCCCGTAAAGAAACTGATATTTATAAATTGTTTTATTCATGCTTATTACTATTTGAGAATGTGTTTAGGCTTGAGGAGAAAAAATACATTTTATATAAAATTATTATTCATTAGCTGCAGATAAACATTTTGTCTTGTTGTACCTTGTCTTCAAGCAGATGACAATTGACGCAAATAAGCTTCCGGTGAGTTCACCACTGACCGAGTGGCTGCTCTCTCCCTCCTATTCTAAAAAAATTGGCGGCCTGCCCAGTTTGTGACGCTGCAGCAACTGAACGAACGCTGTTTCGAACACCTCCAATCGTGCCCTTGAACTTATCTGCGAAAACGCACAAGCGGCAAGTATAAGGAAACAGTCACATGGTGCATCGTATACACGTCATTGTGGGCTGCCTACTTGACTTTCGTTTTGATAAAGTAACGTATATAAGCACAAACAACTGCCGGGAAACCAAATCCTGAGTTGTTTTGCTTTGTTTTCACTTAAGCGCACTGACGCCAGGAGTAATTCAGTCCGCTGCTAGGTGCTCGCAAATGAGAAAGTCGCAGCCACCGCGCTCGCTGCATGTGAAACGGCAATGCGCATTCCGCGTAAATGGAGCTGCAACAAACGCAATGTAACGTCGCCCCATGTGAAACAGTTTTAAGACGCTACAAATGTTACCATGCACGTCAACTGAGAAGTATAAAAGTGGTATTTTATACTTTTCAGTTCCCCAGGGCCGATCCTTCCGGAGACACAGAAGTTCTGGTAAGTTATTCTGGTGCTTTCCAAGCACGTTCCTTTGGGCGAATTCGAAAACGGCAAACAAATTCTAATTTAGTAGGAGTTTGCGAATGTACAAATAAATACGTATACTATTTGCACTACATACTTGTGTTTACGGCTGCTGCAATTGTCATCAGCACCACGAAGTAGTGGACTGCCTTACGTCAGCTGTAAGGATTTCGCGACGACACCACAGCTATATTACCTCACATATATGTTATTTCTCACAACTATATTAACAGGTTTGGAGCTCAAACACTTCGATATATTTCATATAGCATACAGAATATCAGCGAATAGCGTAAATTGAGGCATTGTGACCTAGAATTTGTGCAAGAACTATAGACGGCCGGAGGAGGCCAGACTGACGTAGAATATAGATTTAATTCGAGCTTCAGCAAATATAGGACACAGGTAACTCAGCTAGATGTTTAAATAAATGTTTCAGAGAACACAGCGCTCACGCGGAGACAACTCCAAGGACGGTTCTCTTCTTACTCATTACGACACATGTGAATGTCAGCCAAAATCTCACGAAGCTGATGTAATAGGCTAGAATAAAGAAAAGCTACTAAGAAAGATAACTTAAGCTGAAATTCTTGACAGATTGGGCACACAAATAGTCAGTTTGCAATCTATTGGATTTACGGGAAAACAAGCCCAATGCAGCAATATTGCTTTGAGAAACATTTGTCTTGGCAAAGACAAGTCCCCAGGTCGAAACATAGGCTCCTGCCTGACACATACTTTGTTCGAACGTTGTTGGTATATAGGAGATATACCGTATGCATAGTGATCTGGCAACCCTGGCGGTGTCTACCATCTTCGAGACGGCTTAATTGCGAGGCTGCTGTAAAATGTGAGGTTCGCACTTGTGCAGCTATTGAGGAATATAAAATTTAAAGACCACCTTAATTATCGAGCGATTAATGAAAAGCGAACCTCTGTGCTGGTGGGAAACAACGAAGAGATTCCAACAGGTTTTTGTGCTCTCGGATATCTATCCAGATGGTATTCAGAAGAAGCGCACTGCTTTGAAAACAAATTTGTGAGACAAGGGTAGGTGGTGTTCCATCTTGGTAAAAAGAAAGCCTCCTCAGAGCCTTTCTTCCAGAGATGTGCACTGCAAACTTGAGATAAGTGCCCAAAAATTACTCAATTGTTCTAAAATGTTCGCGTCAATTCTTAAGATCAACCGTGTATTCCAATAGATTGCCCCTGTTTTGTTGCCCTGGAAGAAAGAGAAAAGCAAAGCTCTGAGGTATCAAATACGCTGTGCCGAATTCATTAAAGGATCCCTGAAACGGTTTGGACAAATTTTGTAAACGGGTAGGGTACCACTAAACTTAATCATTCGCACCACAATTTGTGTGAAACATCTCATATTAGGAGAGCTACGGAAGATTACAAGCTACCTTCCTCCACAGTCATGCATTTTCTCCTCAACTCGTTCGCCGAGTGATCGGGGCTAAGCTCCGCCTTCACTGACTCTGCGTCATGATGGTATGTCGTGTCGTCGACTTCCGGTTATCTAGGAGCGAGCGCGCGAAGCCTCTCCAAACCCTCCGCCAGCTGCTAGGCGGTCGACCCCAAGCGAGAGCTATCGAAGCAGCGTGCGTTGCGAGCATTCTGTCGCAGCGCCGAACATGTCTGGTATTCCGGTAACCACAGGCGAGCTGGGCATTTCGACGGAACGGTGGAGGCATAAACTCAAGCTGATAAAGAACTTTAGCGTAGACGTACGTGAGCTCCCTGATCGGTCTTTACGGTCGAGACACTCGTTGGCGCAGAGCTTAACCAGCAAACAAAGAGCTAATATTGTTGTAACCAAGTGTAAAACCTCTTAAACATTTGCAAAAACAACGCGTTGACGATTGCACTCCTGCGAAAATATTACACCAGCAGCAAGAATACATTTCGTTATTGCTACTGTGTGTGGTTTATCTCTGTGCCAACAAGTGCATGCACCATGCAGACCATTCACATGGTCTGCACTGTGTCTGCCAGGCCCTGTTCCCTCGCGCTTGCGTTTACCCTAATACCAGACTCGCCAAACGCTATTGCGTTATTAACCTTCGGGTGTAAATCCTGTAAATCCTGTAAATCCTGGCGTCGATCGGTTAGCGGCAGTCCGATGCGCTGCAGCCAGTCCGCATGTCTGCTGCCTTGCAGATGGACACGATGTCAGAGCTTTACATATTGCCAGTCGCTATGTTTCCAGTCACTAATGCAACAAAGTCGAATCATAGTGCCCGAGAAAAGACTGAGACCGACTATGACCGCGGAGATCTCTTCAAAATGGAGCACGTAGTAACACAAGCAGACTACGCTTGCTGTGTGCCGGAAGTGCTTAAGTGTAGTGAAACATTGTTAGTCTGCATTCGCTTTGTTATTTTCTTTTTATAAAACATATTAACTAAGGTTCGAACTATTACGAACATCATTTCTTCACGATAGAGGTGGAAAACATCATTTCTTCACGATAGAGGTAGAAAAATTATTGATGACGCGCCCTGGGCAGCCAATCAGATAGCTCGCCATACTGAAGTCAATTGGGTGATTTACGTCATATCGGTAGGGGCGGCTGAAAATTCCGCCCAGCAGTGTGCTGCGATCGGCAGCAATGCACATTTTTCAAACCTTATAATAAATTACACGCTTTACTCGGAGCACTAAGATGCATCAAATAATAATCAGAAGGACCTACTCTAACGCTTCAGTACGTTTGTACAAAATCGTAAAAGTCGTTTCAGGGTCCCTTTAATAAAAGCTTTTTGCACGCAGCCATTGAGAACTATGGTTGCTCTGTTCGCATTGTGTTCTCGGGCCGAGAACGCGAGGTGAATTTTTGGGAGTGTGCGCAAGCGTGTCCTGTGAGAATTGAGGTCTAACGAGATCTACACGCTGAACGTCTGAACCGGGTGCTGTGCTGTGAGCAGTTTCGTTTTGCCCTGGGTAAGATGGCTGACGACGTTTTGCGGCAATAGATGCCCCTTCACCTTTTGAACGTCTCGTATGAAAAGTGTGATAGTACAAGCCCTAAATTCAGAGAAACCCGTAATCTTTATATACAACATGCCCATATCCCAATGATAACTTTATTCAAATACTGCTCCTACAATTACACAGACGCAACAATTAAATTTTGTGCTTGGCCACTCTAAGATTAGTGTTAACTAATGGTGAATATTAGCCGCGTAAAGCTTAGTCTGTTTCAAAGAGACCTAACAAACTTCAGGTGCAAGTGCTGTAGCACAATTTCCTGACCCCGAGATAGATAGGTACATGTATTAGAAAGTACCTCAACGGCAGCTAAAAGATATGGCTTGAAGGTACCAGTGAGTCTGTACCGACAGAAACCAAGAAATACAATACTACATAGAAACATGAGAATGATTCACAGAAAGATTCACAGAAGAGACTTGAAATATGCAACAAGTTCACCAACCAAGGGATATTTCTGAAGCCAACAGATATTCCTCCGAAGATGAGGCACTTGTCTTCGTCAGGGCCGTACAAACACGGTTCCCTTAAAGAAGTAAATTAGGATATTTTACGGGCAAAATTCACGATCTGATTATTAGGCGCGCCTTAGTGGTGGACTCCGCTAAATTGGACCACCTGGAGTTCATTAACGACCACTTCGAGAAAAGCACACGGCTGCCATCGAAATGCGGCTGCCGTGACTGGGATTCGCTTCCACGATCTCGTGCTTAGCAGCGCAACACCATAGCTACAAACGAACCACGGCGGATAGTCTCCTTGTCGAAGCATTCGATCCAGACATCTCTTGTTCGACTGCTGTTGAATTTCATGAGTGAATACCCTAGCGGCATTTCCGTGTGAAAAAAGCAACGTGAGCAAGCTGCTCTCTCATGTTCTGTATTTGTAAGAAATCGAATGGTTTTCTTTCTATTGGACCATCCTCAAGCAAGAGAACTGGTGTGTATTGTCACGGAGATGACGACACAACAGGACCAGTACCCGACCGGATACTGCACACACCTTGTCTACTCAGATGTGGTCTACGATCCCAAGCACCGAAAGTTCCTGGCCACTAAAAACGGTGAATATGCCTTTCCGAAAGTTACTATGATTCACGTTATACGCATTGCATTTGGCCCTAGGTCTGCATGGTGAAGATAGGTCAGTACCGGCCCGTATTTGTTTTTTTACACCGCCGTTCTGCACACTTTGTTAGTCGGCGTGGGTCTGTTTTACGTGGTTTGCACCATGAATATACAGTAGCGAACCAAGATTGAAGAGGAGTGGGTCGATTTTTCCTCGAATTATAACTATATCGCATTAATGATATGGCAAATATAAAAAAAGAACTTGGTAAGTTTCTGTGTATTTAAAGGAATGGTTGTTCATCATATGCATTTATTGTGCGGACAAAATTTTCCACAAAAGACGCTGAGTGCCTAAAACTTGAAATACCACAATTATCTTATATCTGTAAGGTTCGCTCTGCAAGGGATACCCAAAGATGCGACTGTTATTCCATCTTCTCATGCCACTTTTCCGCGGGAAATGTCTTGCAAGGCCTTCTTAAGTTTATCACAAGTTATATAAGGAGCATCCGTATCCTTTTCATCACTACCTTCAATTACAAGGTGGCGTGGCTGCTCTCGGTACTGTACATGTCAGTATAAAATTCGTCTTCTTTTTTTACCGCATTATCAAAATTGCTGATGTGATTACTCTGATTTTTTTCACTGCATACATCTCGCTTTGTCCTACGCCAAGAGAATATGGAATAACAGTCGGTTTAACCAAACGCGGATGAGATAATATGCTTGAAATGCTTACTGCCCTCTATACATGATGCTTCACGACTTGAGCGCATGAGAGATCTATAGTAAGGGTGACTTTATACTACTGAAGAATTATAGGTACATTAGCTTGGTTTCAGTATTGTATAACATCTTCACCACAATTTTCAATAGAAGCAGGGCAACACTTGACTTCAATTAATCAAAAGAACAGGCTTGCTTCAGGAAAGAATATCTTACAATGGGTCACATACATATCGTCATTCATAGTAATTAAGAAATATACGAGTACACTCAACCTCTCTATATGACTTTCATAGTATATGAAAAGACATCTGATTAAGCAGAGATACCAGCAGTCATGACCGCGTTGGTTGATCAAGGATTACAGGAGGCCTACGTAAATGTTATAGGGAAAATGTACAAAGAATTCACAGCTACATTGCTTCGTCACAAGAAAAGTAGAAAGTTACCTATAAACAAAAAGGTCAGGCGAGGAGTCGGAATCTCTCCAATGCTATTCGCTGCATGCTTCGAAGAAGTGTTCCAGCTATGAGACTGGGAGGGCTTTTGAGTGAGGATCAACATGAATATATCAGCAACCTTTGGTTCAGATGATATTGTCCAGTTCAACAACACTTGAATTAATTACAACAAATGATTGAGGACCTTAGGCGAGAAAGTGTAACAGTGGGGTGAAGACTTCTATGCAGAAGGCGAAGGTTGTGTCCAGCGAGAGCCTGGCAAGAGAACGAAAATTCATGATCGCCAGTCAGCCTCTACAGGAGTGTGTTCATCTAGGTCAATTACTGACGGGGGACCGTGATCATGAGAAGTAAATCTACAAAAGAAGAAAAGTGGATAGGAGTGCATGCGGAAGGCATTACCAAATACTGGCTTTGAGCTTACCATGGTCGTTGAAAAAAAACTGTAGAATCATTCCATTCTAACGGTGCTACCATATGAGGCAAAAACTTCAGGTTTAACAAAGAAGCTTGAGAACAAGTTAAGAAACGCGGGAAAAGCGGTGGCACGAAAACTGTTAGGTGTAACGTTAAGAGAAAGCAACAGAGCGGTGTGGACTAGTGAGCAATGAACATTGCTGATGTTCTTGTTGACATTAAAGAAAGGATCTGAGTAGGCCATATAATGCGTTGGGTAGGTAAACAACCAGTGGACCAAGAATGGGTACCAGGAGAAGGGAAGCGCAATTGAAAAGGACAGAAAATCGGGTGGTCGATGAAATTAGCAAAATTGAAGTTGCAAGCTAGTATCAGCTAGCTCAAGACAGGGGTAATTGAAATCACTGGCAGCTGTTTTTGTTCTGCAGTGGGCATCAAAATCGGCCGATTATGTTAATAAAAGATACGACTAGATTGTGTACAATTTGAACTGCAGTTATTGGGTTTGTCAAACGTTTTTGAGCTGTTTGTTGTAACATTAAAGAAAGGAAGCTAACCGGCTGAGCTAAGCCACACAAAAATGAAGCCTTCAGACGAAACATTGTTTGAACTTTGTACTGTTAACTCCAAATTATTAGCCGTTGGTTGTCAGTTGCCCATTCTTTAGTGTGATATAAAACTTGGGAATTGGATGTGCATTAAATAATAAGAAGAAAAAGCACCTATCATGCTTTGGCTAGCTTCTCCATGTTGTAACTTAGATTGCTTGTCCAGGGCTTTTAAAGTTGCGCAAGGATATTTCCTGCGCTACGCTAGTACTGACGGTCTGTTTGAGCCTTAGTTTTCGCTTGGGCAACATCAGATCATTGTCCCACAGGCCGTGAAGCATAGGACAGCTATGCGTTGTGCGTAAGTGTGCTGCTAAATCCCATAATGTGAAAGACAAAAACACGAGGGTGCCTCGTCTACTTGAAATGTTTTGACAATTTTCTTTGTATAAATAAAGCCTGTGAAATGGCGTTTTCTTGCCATATAAAGACGTGTCCAATCGATGTACACAATGCTTACGTAAACCGTGTGCATTGTGTTTACGAAGGTCCAATACAGATTTTTCATGATCGCGTGGGACTACACTGCACAATTCTACCTTTTCAGGCAAACTACTCGCAAAGGTAAATGCTACGTCACGAAAAATTATGTCCAGACCCGATGCTCATTTTCTTGTAACTATTTAGTTAGTGCGGATAATGATATTGCGAAATTGAAGCTGAAATGCATGATGAAGACATATGCACTTAGCAGAAATCACAAATACAACACTACATTCAATATATTTGTCCTCAAAGCATATTACAAGATAATTTTGTTGCGGTTAGGCTTCCCAAAAACCCCCCTCCAACTTGCATACCAATGAATTTCTTACCAAATATTAGAGCTAATTTACTTCAAAGTGGGCCAAGCTTACTATTGGGGGCGAGGACTTACGGTGTCGCCATCTGTAGGAAGCGACTCCCTTGCGTAGTGTGAGGGATCACGCGGCGCGCTCCTCATAGGTTTCACTTACGGCGCTCAGTAAAAACACCACGCGGCAGCCCTCCTGGACATTTCTGTACGTACTTTCAAAGCGAGGAAAGTTTTTTTTACTGTCAAAATGATAATGTTGGGCAAACTGAAAGCACAGAATCGTTTACAGACGCTATATCTTCACCGAATACGTACAGTGAACGCCACTGCGCGTGATCGCCGTGATGGAGTCTCCCGAACTGGCTTCTTGCATGAAAGGTATAGGCAAACGCTGAGAGAAAACTATGTGAAATATGATCTTTAGTGGTCTGTCTGTATACCCAAATGGAGCACAACAGAATGAAGCCTCAATGCAGCGATCGCACGGTTCCGCAGCGACCGACTGCGCGTCTGCATGCATGCCCGCGCACAATGTTTCGCTTTCGCTGCGAGTGCGTTTTCGCACAGTGTCGTGAGCTTTAGGCCGCAAAATAAGAGCATATAACAGTACACAAGCAAACCCTATTGTGTGGATGCTGTCAGAGCTGTTAAAAAATAATTTCATTAGAGGATTCGATGCCTACGGCGACGTATGTGCTGTCACGTCGATTCAATTTATTTTTTAATTCTTCGGCGTTTCAATATTATTTCTCAAGATGCTTTGCACTGTATGTCTATCGGTACTCTCAGCGTGCTATTTCCCGCTGCTTCTGTTTCGTAATTCAGTGCGTTAATTCATAACACAAACATGAACATGTGCCGTGTCTCTTTTTAATGTGCTTCTTGCCGCTCTGTTTTTATTCCTGTGAACTTGCCAGTATCTAGCATCAACAAGTTCATAGACCATACCATGGTCACTTTAGCCGGGCAGCGAGCGCAGGCGAGCGTCTCGGGGCGCGTTTTCTGCTAATCACCGAACATCGCAGTCCCACCGCCATAGAAGAAACCTTCCTCGCGTTGTGCCTGCTACATACCCGAGTTGTAGCCGATGGCTATTTGCCGGTTCTGAGCTTCGCGAGCCAAGCTTCACGCTGCTTCTTGTCCTGCGGCTACGTGCGAATGTATGGCTGAAACCGGGCTCCGTGGAGTACGTCCAGCCCTGTGGCACCGAGCATTAGCCTACCATGCTGCACGCCTCCAAAGGCAGCAACTACCTATTATAGTGATTTCAAATATTGTCAAGGAGACACCAAAGCGTGGGAAAGCCTCACCACTTAATCAGAACCGCAGCGCAGGTGGCACTTAAAAGAACTTTCACTCTCAGCTCGCTTCGGCGCTTCCGAAGCAGCCGACACGGCCGCTGTGTCCACGTGATCCCTCATGCCACGTCACGCGGATGGTGGCGCCAGCTTTTCCAGTGGTGAAGCTCTGTGAAGCCCAATTGCCACTAAACAGACACGACTTTAATTTTGCTTCTCTTGAATTTCGCATTTATAACCTGTGGTCAGAATGTGATTTAAAATTACTTTTTAAGATTGAAATTTATGATGCAGGTAATTCTCGGCTCCTTCAGGAATCCATATGAAAATTCAGAACATAGATATCCAGCAAAGAAACTTCCGAACTTAAAATTTCGATAAAGTTTTTTTGGACTAGAAAAATAAACAAATCGATAACATAAATATCTAGATGCGCGCGCATAAGTATTGTTGTAATGACGAAGGTTTATCTTTTGGTGCGCAACGTTTTCTATAAACATTCGAGAAAAAAAGAAAGGCGCACACAGCAGTCACTTTTTCAATCCCTCAACTTAAGTTTTCTAACCATTCCCTGTTTACGTTCAAAGGAAATAAAAAGCCTTCAGTTCAATTTAATTGAAAGGCAACCATTAGCCGCCTACCTCCCAATCATTGTCGCGTAATCTGGTAATGAACTACCCAGCACTTCTGAAAAGCATTTGGCAATCTTCAAATGTACCGTGCCCCTTCCTGGAAGCTGCGAAAACGCTCTACGCAAATCAATTATTTTGTCGCGTTTGCTGAGCACACAATATAAAATATGCATCGTATTCTATCAAAGCTGCCGACGTTGTTGGTGTTAAGCGCCACTGTGGACTTCGTTTGATGGTTTGGCCTGCCAAACAGATTGCCCCAGCAGCTTGCTGCTTTAATATGGTGCGCTACAAGTTTAGCGTGATTCAATGCGTACTCGTGCATTGAGGCAACCTACGTATGTTGAGGGTGCCCCCGATCCCCCCCCCTCGTCACGCCCCCCCCCCCTCCCAGGGAGGGTGGGGAAACGCTTTAAAGGTACTGATACGGCCGCGAGAAGCGTCGCTGTGATTCTCGTGCCTACACTTCGCTAGGGCGCGATGGGGGCCGTCTTCGCTGGGGGGCGGTCTTCTTTCGCGCGTTCTCTTCCAAGCACATACCCTAGATATACATTTCCTGTGTCAGTGATTATTATCAAAACCTTTGCATAATGTGTTCCTAGAGAGCCGAAAATTAAACTTGGGTGCGTTGTGAAAATTGAAGGAGGCTGCACACAACACTGGTGGCAATTTATTCGTGTTTTTTTCTTTCGCGGTAACGTTTGTCGTTGAGCGCTCTGTCTTCGTTGGAAGTCCCGTGTAAGGGAAACCATATTTGGGCTACTTGTTGCTATAGCAACAACATATTTAGGTTGGGGTTTCATGACACGCAAGATAACTACGCGTTGGCCGTATGATACGTTTGTTCCTGTGCGACATCGCAAAAATGTCCAATTAGTATGATGTACACTCAAAACGTCGCTGTTTCCCCTACGTATATACATCTCGTTTCCTCGAACACATTACATACTGGCAGAGGCCAAGGGTGTTATAAGGTAAAGCTACTCCATACTTTTCTATTCCGATTCTGTAATCAGCCCTCTGCGATTGGTCGAAAACGTTTGGACTACCCCCACTTCGCCTGTCTATCACGCGACGTCACGAAATCCGTGATAGCTCCCCATCTGATATAACGCGTATGCACTGATTATGCATCTTTGGAACAAACAAAAACAAATCTCGGCGATTGGTCGAAAACGTTTGGACTACCCCCACTTCGCCTGTCTATCACGCGACGTCACGAAATCCGTGATAGCTCCCCATCTGATATAACGCGTATGCACTGATTATGCATCTTTGGAACAAACAAAAACAAATAGTTAGTTCTTATTCGACGCCTTTTAGCCATTAGCCCTCGGGTGTTGGTCAAAAGTTTTCGGGTGGCACCCACTTGACCTGCCTGTCACGCGACGTCACAAAACAGTGAAAACTGACTACGTCGAAGTGATATATACGCGTTAAAGAACAAAACATGCCGAACAAAACTGAATTTTTTTTCTGAGTAGCTGCAGGCTGCCCCGTTCCGAAAGGAATAAAAGATCGCTGCCGCCGATCGCTCAGGCACTGGCTACTCGCACCTGCCGGAGAGTGTTTTTTTTTTTTTTTACGTACAATAAACCTTTTTGCGTGGTCGTGTAACGTTTTCAAGTGCTTTCGCCACTTTTACGACCTCGCTAAGCCCACTTTTCTTTGCTGAGAATCCTTTTTAGCGGCATTCCTACCCTTCCGTTGCATGCCGCCGCGATCTTGGACCAGCCACCTCAAGACAATAAAGGGAAAGCGCACCAATCGCAGACGCCGGCACAACCCTCTTCATCCGGTTATCGATTTTCAGTGCATTGGCCTACCCCATTGATTCCCTCTCCCCTTGAGCGTGCTCCTCGCTTCTTGTCAGCCAATTAAATAAGACAAGGCGCTCACTGCAGGCAATGTTATTTGTTTTTAAAGCAAACAAAAGTGTCATCCTATAAGCGAGGAGAGCGTTCCATTAGTTGGTTCAGACAACCCTGCTGGTCACCGCCCGATGCTTACGTCAGCGGTTACGCAAATTGGACGTCAGGAGATTAGAATAAAAACATGGGTGCTATGCAGGATGCGCCGAGTTTCTCGTTCACCCGAGTTTTACCCGAGTTTGCTCGACGGCAGTCAGTGAACGGAGATAGCGCGAAACGCGCCGAAGGTGCAGGCAAAAAAATATGTAGACATAAAGCCGCGTATGACAACATGAGCGCACCCTGCGCGGCACGCTGCTTCCACGTTTCAAGCACAGAAGGCTGCACAACGAAACGCGTCAGCGCCGCGTATTGTTATCAACGGATTATCGCAACTTAGCGATTCCGTCACTGTCGCGCTGTCTGTCTGCACACTTGCCGTGAGCCGCTTGCCACGCCTTTCCCGGGCGCGTCAAGGGCGTGCCTCATCTTTCGGGCGCTATCTTTCTTTCCTTCATCGAATGCGAACAGGGTACATGCGGCGCATTCTTGCACCTACACTTTCACTCAAAAGAATACGTTAAAATACAACAAATAAAATAACGAACATTTTTATTTCTCTAAGTATCTGTTTTTCGTTTTCAACACTAGAAATTTGTGATGACAAACGGAGATCGAGCAAATTATTAAATTTTGCACTTCTTGCCGCGAGTGGCTACAGTGAGGCGAAAGCTTAGAAGCGGTACATTGAAGCGTGTCGCACGCACGAGGGCGTTCATACGGTGATAAGTCGCGTAGGGGCGCTGCAGAGCTATTCTCAATAATGTCGGTCATGATCCATGGAGGGTCATGGTCACTCTTTCTCTATTAGGGGAATAAAAACGCAGCGCCGCGGTACGGCTGTTCATCGCAGGCGCTTCACTAGGCCATTAAGGCCCCCCGCTTTATCAACTAGAGACTATACAACGGCTGTCGCTGGGAAATGGCGGTATGTTATTTTAGAGTGCGAAGTGACGCAGTTCAGTGAAAATGTACCGGTTTATCGTTATGCGCGAAGCCTCTGCGGTACATTGCGAAAAGTGCGTGCTTCCCCAGCGACACAATTCATCGCTTGTCATCGCTTGCCCAGTGAAGGTGCCTCTGAGCGCATGTACGCAGTATATGAGTGTGTTGTGCAGTCGAAGGTGCTTGCGGATTACCTCTGCTGGAGCCAGCAGCGGTCGCAGATGGATATCGTAACGACACCGCAGCACTCGCATTTGGCAGGTGAGGGCTCTTGTGTGCAGTTATGAAATCAGATTTCGAACGGAGAGAGCTGTTGGAACTGTTGCATGCGCAGTGCTTGTGATGAAGAAATGCCATTGCACTGGGTCTAGAAGAGCGAGCGATTCTCGGATGCTGATCGTGTTTACGACGCTGTGGCTCCGTTTCATCACCGATGACAGAGCAGCCATCTCAAACGACGGCTGCGATACGCACTCCTCAGCATCGTCGTCCCCCTCGTCGCATCGCCGCCTTGTGAGCAGCTACAGTGACGTGCCGATAATTATTTACTGTGCGCTACGCGCCACAATGCAGGCAATGAAACCGTGTTGTGCGGCCATCTCAGCCCGAGAAGATGTACGCATAAGCCAGCGACAGTCAACGCTTTGTTTTTGATAGTGGTGCTCAGTACATCACCGATGACAGTGCATTGTGCGCGTTTTATGTCGGCGGTCAAGATTGTTGATGCCTCTCAGCTCGACACCGCGTCGCTCTTGCCGGAAGATAAGTTGGGCGTGGCCCAACTGTAGTGGGTGCGCGCACAAGAGTTACATGCCTCGCGCGGGGCGTGACCTCTGGTTTTGATTGACAGGCGAACTCGTGCTAAACTCGTACATCGCGAAACCCCCTCCGAGTTCAACTCGAAAACATGGCGGCGGCAGCAGCAGCCTGTTTCATTGCATCCAGCGGCAGCAAGCGTCAGTATGACCGTCCGGACCCGTTCACCTACATGACCGACGGGGAGTTTCAGCGTCATTTTCGCCTGTCGAAGACATCAGTGCGCTGGCTGTGTGACGAGCTAGGCGAAGACTCTCGTCTGCGGAGACAGCGTGGCGGGCTTCATTCGCTCACCGTCGTAGAGTAAGTCATCTGTGCGCTCCGTTTCTACGAGACTGGGAGTTTTCAGAGAAGCGTCGGCGCCGAGCGTTACATTGGACGCCATCAAACTACTGTTAGCCAATGTGTCAGAGATGTGTCTGACGCGCTTATCGATGCGGCAGTGCGTAAGCGGTGGCTAGCTTTCCAGAATACTGCGGCTGAGCGGGCATATATAAAAGAATGCTTCCTACTTCCTGGGAACATTACGAACATAGTCGGGTGTGTCGACGGAACGTACGTAGGAATTAAGGCGCCTTCAATGTCAGCGTTACTGTGATTAACATTGAAGCAATGTTTAGACACGCCATATTGCCAAATTTGTCACTTCTGTGTAGCCGACTGAAATTTTGTGTTAGCGACATCTCACATGCGGCTGCTTATGATACTGATTTCGCTGGTTGATGACTTTTTGCCGATTGTTCTACTTGTCTGTCAGGGTGCCTTCCAAATGGCTCACTTTCTTGGGAAAGAGGTTAATTAAGTATAAATAGATAAATGGATATGACAAATTGTGTGAAGTAACCTATGAATCCTAATCTCATAAAGAACTTGGGGTTCTTTATTGTGAAGTTACTTAGTATGCACAATGCTGAATTTTGGTCATGCGTAATCTATCGGCCGCACTATGAAACAGCGAGGCATTGCACAATTTGTTGCAGCGCGAGATGTGGATGTTGCGCCAAGACGGTTGTACCTGTGCATATGTGGCGAAATGAAAATGCATTGAGAATCTTAGTGTGTTGGCTTGCATGAAGAAAATACTTCAGATTGTTTGCTCTGTTCACCGTCGATGCATGTGCCAGAGGTTCAGTGTATCTTCTTCTTTCGGGGGGGGCGGCGTTATTCTGGATGGATAAATTGTATATTTTCGTCTCATAATGGGGCTCTGATTCTTAAGCAGTAGAATAATGCACATCCAATGCTCTGCAGAACTCTCTGTACGTGAAGATGTCATGAACCACCAAGGCAAAATTACATATCGGGAGAAATGGGGTGCAGATGCCAATGAAAAGTGGGTCTTCAACCCACCATGATAAAAATAAAAATTGCAGAGCAAATAGATCATTTGTACAGCTTTAGAGCAATGATTACACAAAACGTGATATGCTCAAACGAGTAAACGCTTGCCGCAATGCCAAAGTACGCTGAGCGACATGCAGCGTATATTGGCATTGAACATGTCTCGTAACCGTTATGTTTATTGTAAGCCCTCGCTGTCACACCTTTCCCTCCGACACTCCCCTTACTGAAACGTGGCACTGTCTTTCCATTGGTGTCATGATGATAATGGTAACGGCAGCAGCAAGGCTGGTTAATGCTTGCCCCTTTGATTCCTGTGAGTTTAGTGGTAAAGAATATGGCACGTGCATACATACACCTGTGCTGCAAAATTTAACATTTGTGATTTTTTGGAGAGCTAATTTGTGTTGGGAAATTTCAAAGATGTGCACCATTGTGGCCTAATAACTAGAGCATTGGTAACGTTGAAGACAGGGTGTATTGGCATAGTAGCTTGAAGTTTAATTGCTCAACAATTTGATGGGACACAAAGAAGAGAAATACACACAGCAGAATGCTTTGCTGTGTGTGTTACTTTTTTTTGCCATTGAATTGTGCGATCCAACTTCAAATAAAGCATTGGGCTTCCTTGGTGCAGGACCGATGAAGTGTGAGCTATTTGACAACATGCCAGTGCGTTGCCACACAATTATGGAAGTCGGAAGGTTTGCAAACAAAGCTTTGCTTTCAAATCCACCTGCTCATGTTATACAAGCACTGATTGAAAGAACCATCATACAAAAATAATGGTGAAATCAATGGCCTGTGAAAAGTGTAATTTGTATATTGACAGTGTTGACATACTAGGTGCCATACCGGCCTCAACATTGTACTGGACAGAGAAGTTTGTTTCCTATGTGAAGCACAACCTCCGATTACATGCTGTGCAGACAACCAAGCTCAGTTTGTTTTGACGTGCTACACAACATTCACTGTAATCTGTTTTTGATTCTAAAGAAGTGCCAAACACCACCTCTTTTTCAAGGACGTCATGGGAATATTTGGTGAGACCTTTTGCCGCCCCTCATAATGGAAGTGTGGCCAGCCAGCTTTGCTTGGATGCCTTTATAGATTTCTGCTCCTGATCATTGTGTGCTATCAAGTTGCAGAAGTCTATGCAACTGGTGCAAGGCATTACGTGTTTCTATAGTCGGATACAACTTTAGGAGGCTGCGGAATCTGCACATTAAGGCAGGTGAACACAAGCCTGCACCAATGGGCACGCACTCTAGACTGACATTGTGCCGCCGGACAGACTAATACCTGCTCGTTGGAGAGGGACTATTTCTTTAGACGTGGAGGCAATCGGCTGCTGTGCTTTGGTCATCTGGGCGGGGCCTCTCCTGTCTTCTGAAGTTTCTTCCGACTGTAAAGGATGCTGCTTTTCATACAACACAAAAGGACAACGTGTACAATTATATGGCCTATGAAATGGATACATCAGAAGTGTGCTATGCAAGGGCTTAAGATATGTGAAATATAGTACATGCAATTATAAGACAATGTTGAAAATAGGTGGTATTGAACATGCATGTAATGGCACATTTTAGTCGGAATGTGTTGCAGTCATATGCACAGTCTATAGGTGATAGCATTATTAAGCTCCTGCTGTTTCCTGTCTTCATTGTGAATTACACAAACCGTTCATCTTGTGGCTAATCAACACGCACTGTATTCTTGCACATAGAAAGAACAAACAGCACAATGATGTGTATGCTGCATTAGTGTATTTTTTATTTACATGGTCCAAGAGTGGCACAGGTTGTCTTACGTTTTAGCCTATTTTGAAGGGACACCAATGCATGTTACAAGTCTCCTAATATGCAAAGCACAATGTTTACTGCAATAATTTTATTCCATGTTCTTGGATAATAAACAAAATATTAAACTAAAAGCTCCTTTATAAGGTGCCTTCTGTGGGCTTGACAGGAGAGCAGTGAGGGCACTGATACTACTGTTGCAGAGCAGCTCTCTGGACCTCTGCCACACTCTCAAGAGCACGTGCCTGGTGCTTGCCTACTGCCACCAGGCAGTTGACTGCCTCCAGCAGCAGAATGTTTTGCTGTAAAAAAGTGTATTGGAATGAATCAGCTGCATACAAATCATTTACAAAGAAAAATGCTCGTTGCACTATTAGTACTAAGTGCCCTTAACCGTGAAAACCTTTAGTGTAGTATGCATAATTAAACAATGCGTTGGGACAACGTTGCTTTATTTTTCATAACTGGGGTTTTCTTTTTCAGAGCCAATTGTCATGTTGATTAATGTGCCAGCAGCTAAGGTGGCCCCGCACCTTCACGAGTCTCTACTGTCAGCACCACAACCCTATTTTTGTTTGCTGCAAAACAAATGCCTCACCCTACAATCCCGTCTTATACGAGCTGATTGCATCCTATGCCTACAAACATCATATTTTTGTCCCATTACGCAATTTTCTACTATCCTCGGCTGTAGTTCTCTCTCCTTGACATACATTCTGTCGCGCTTATGTAATCACCTGTTATGAATTGGCAACAACTGATCGATTACGTGCATGGCCTACCTGCCGATTCCTTTTTTTTTCTTAATGTCAACTAGCATATCAGTTGCCACGGTTTACTACGCCACTGTCTTCCTGCCTTAATGCTATCTCCAACAATTTTTGTTACTTCGCTTTCTGCACAGTCAATGACATCTCAAGTTTCTTTGTTGGCCTCCAGGTTTATGTCCCATATTGCATAACCGGTAGAATGCAATGATTCTAAACTTTTTTCAAGGATATCGGTAACGTGGCGATCACGATTCGGTAATGCCTTCCATGTGCTGTTCAACCCATGAAATTTTTGTATAACTTTCCTGCTTTATATCAGTACCTGCTATTGATATTTCACCTGGGTAAAGATACTCTTCCATAAATTTTGCGGGCTTAATGTCACTCATGAATTTCTGTTATCTCACCAAGTTAGTGAAGGTTACCTTCATCTTTTCCATATTTTCGCGGGCCCACTTGCATGTAGAAGCACGAACTTGGTTCTCACTGCCTTCTTTAAACTGCTGGACATTCAGTTTGTTACTACGAAAGCGACTTAATCCGTGCACTCTTATTATGCTAAATATGAAACAGTATAAATATACTTATCTGCAGTCTGTCAATGTCTCCTTCACTGTGTTGGTAGCGAGATCCATCGTTGGTACCACCTTCTTGTCGCATCGTAGCTATATAGGATGTCTGCCTTTTGCCCACACTATGTAATGTTCGTGATGCTCGCAGTCACGCAGAGTGGAGAAACTCAGCGCACTCGCCGAAGCAGCACCGGACAAGTTGTTTCTTCAGCACTGCGCCGTGAACAGTAGGTGCGCGTTGCGATCTGTAAAATCGCCGAAGCTATTGGCAGTCTTACTGTGTGCACGGAAAGATTGCTCACGGAGGAACAGAACTATCCAAGAAATAGTGGTCATCGTCGAGCCTGATCACTACGTCGCGCACTGCAAGCTCGTTGTACGACTTTGTTTACACTGGGCGCCTCCGATGCTTAGCCGCCATGCTCGCCCGGTGAATGGATGTGATGGCGCCACGACAGCGTTCCCTCGTGGTATAATGCGAAGCGTACTAAATTACAAATTAGTCTAATGCACATTCAGTGTACATGTTGTAAGCTTTAAAATGCTTTTAAAACACGTTAAACTAACTAATAATATTGTACTAAATGCGTTTGTTTTATAACTCGCTTGTGCATGTAATGCACTCGGTGGAACGACAAACAAGTGAAAGAAGGCGCGACCATGCACCGACGATATGATCACGTGAGCCCCAGTTTGTCGACCGCCCATAAGGCAACGCCCAAGGAATGATAGCCAGCCAGAGTGAATCTAGATAAACCAATGAAACTGGAGGCTTGTCGAAAGATAAACTGTGTCTCGGTACCATTCGTGCTTTCATCTTGGGGTGTCGCCAGAGCTCGTGAAGATCCCGAGTTTCGCCAAACTCGGCGCATCCTGCATAGCACCCCATATTGGAATAGTGTTACGTTACAGGGCCCCAAGTAACCGCACATAGATGGGCTGAATATGGTAAAGCGGAATAAGTGTGCAAGAAGTAACGCCACGTGATTTTCCCTTGATGTTTTCTATAAGTAAGCGCGTTATCGTCAACATTTGTCCCTTCAGTTGATAGCCGTAGTGCGGTACTGAAAATTGTTTGTTGATTTGGATGTCAGTGCATAACCCAAAATAACACGCCTAGACAATATTGATAATAAATTGTGAAGCTCGCGATTGTCGTGTGGGAAATTGCTTCGTGTTGTGTACTCCCTTAGTGTCTCGCTATCAGATCTGTCATTTTTTGTTTACTCGCTACTTAAGCACTACTGAAAAGTCAAGCGTTCTTTGTAAACCCCCTAGACATTCATAGCTATGTAGACTCGGTGGTCTCTCACGGAGCAGATCACACTTTAAGAAAATAGTTAAGCGCCCCATGGTGGAATCGAACCTTGGTCCCCCGTCGCAGCAGCCCGGTTTTCCGACCATGAGGTCATAGTCACACATATATTTATTTCGTACCAACGGCAACCGGCTTTCTGAGACATAGCGTACCATGGGTGCGCTTGAGTACATGCGCGCATGCCAGTTTCCTTTACGCCAAAGACGCAGCAATGAAAGGGGCAAACCTCAAGCATTTACTTAGCCGGCTTCACGAATGCTTAACTTCACATGGATTCCAGCATGTGCGTTAGATATGCATAATATTTTTTCAACGCTATCAATCTCACCAGCAAACTCAGCGTCAAAAAAGCAGCTCGGAACAAAACCGCGCAGAGTTGTGAGAGAAGCTCAAGCTATGTTCCCCATCAGAGAAGAAGTCAATGCTCGCCTTCGGTTCATTGCAGTATGGTAACAAAGGACATTTAATTGACAATGGCGCGTATGCAGAATGCTTCTGATGCTACCATCGAGTATTAAGCAAGCACTAATTAATAAATAAGAACGCGGATCACATTTTGCCGCATGGGGCCGCACTGAATATTTGAAACGAGTATGCACTTGTATGGACGAGCCTAATTTCCATTTCTATAAGTTTGTGGTGAACGTTACACTGAGAAGAAGAAAAAATAAAGCGTCCGCCAAGCAATGCCTTCTTGTTTCTGTTACATTTCTTCTTATTGCGCGTTTTCTTGTTTTCCCTTTCGCTGACAATAGAAAATATCTAGGAGAGATTCAGCTCAGCTGAGGAAGCAATTGTCACTTCAAAAAAACATACGCTGGAATTAGGAACAGGACGCGACGGCTCGGAACCCTATAGGCCACCCCTTCCTGTGAAATAAAGAAAAGCTGTACAACGCTGACACCTAAGCTCGACATTTTGCAGAGAACACGGGTAGCATCGGGAATGAAGAGAGCAATCCCATTTTTTTTACAATAAATGAGTTTTTAAATGAGCAATGCTTAATGAAGCCCTCAATGAAATTTGATGGTCAAGCCACAAGAAGTACAATTGTCTATGCCTTATTTTTCCTATTCTCAAGTTTCATACCGCACGGGACGCTACAGCACCAACCTACACACTTAACAAACCAATGTCCAAACGGTCAAAACATGTTCTTTCAACGTTTACGAGGCCGTCGCTTTCTCGTCAGGGCTTCGACACCAGACCGCGACACAAGCATCATCCCAGCCACTGGCCCAACGCGCTATCGCCGCTTCGAGCAACAGAACAAAGGCAGAAAGCTTTGCGTTGCACTTTCCCACTGCAGGTTAAAGCAATTGTGCTTGGAGCGAAACCAAAACTGCCAAAAAATTCTTGTAGACCAGTTTGCCAGTCAACAGAATGCCAATCCGTAGCCTGTACTTCCCATCATTCCCATGATGGTTGAACGATCGCAGCGCCAGATTTCCCTCTAGTTGTACTAATATGAAACTCTATGCAAGCCACTATTTGTGGATGGATGCATGGAAGGATGCTGTGAGCGTCCTCTTTGGAACGGCGTGGTGGGTCGCGCCACCAAGCTCTTGCTATTATAATGCTTATTTTCCTACCTAGGTTAAAGAAAGAAAACGAAAAGAAAAACACGATGGAGTCCCATAAGCAAATTTTCTGACCCCCTATTGTGAACTTTTTTTACGTTTCCGTTCTTTGTCGTTTCCCCACCTTTATTTCACCAATCTTCCAGTCGTCTCTATCGCGGATATGCTTACTTTCCCCGTGCTCTAGCTGAACCCAAGGGCTTCAAGGAGCCCAGAGGTGCCTAAATCGACCGCTAGGCAGATATCTTCACATTCTAATAAAACATGGTCCATCTTTTCCATAGCTTTACCGCACCAAGCACATGCTTCTTCTTCCTTCTTATATCTCGATTTATAAATGCCTGTTCTAATGCATCCTGATCTCGCTTCGAAAAGTACTTAGCTTTCGTTTGAGTTATCATAAATTGTTTCTGTCCTGATTTTGTTTTTTCCTCTTGCGTAGTTACTCATGGGCAGTTTCTTTTCCATTGCTGCCACCCAAGAGATTATTTAAGCCTCTATGACTTTCCGCTTGACGTTCTTTGCTACTGTTGTGCTCATCATACAAGTCGTATACTTGCTCGTAAGTTTCCTAGTACTTTTGCTCCACCGTGAATCAATGTCTTTCCTCTACAAATGCCTGAAAACTGTCCCAGTCCATTTACGCTCTTCCGTATTCTTCAGTCATTGTTCATAAACGATTTTACTCCGAACTCCCCTCACCTCAATGCCTGTTCAGACTATATCACTCTTCACAGATTCATTTGTAGTCTTCTCATGAGCGCCCAATGCGAGACGTCCCAATGACCTTTGGTTCCCATCGAGTCCTGGTGGTACCCCCAATTTCAAGCAAACAACCGCATTTATAAATGTGAGTCTTGGAACCATTACAGCTTTCCAAACTTCCGGAGCAGCTCGCATCTACTGCATCCACATAACGCCCTGTGTTTCATTATGTCCGCGTTTCTCTTCTTCTTTACTGTTATTCTTTTTTCATGTGTTTCCACATATCTATTGCCTTCGTCTATCCATGTACCAAGTATTTGGATATAATAACACCTGATTCTGCAACGTGACGTTTCAGACCTAAATACTCACCTACGTGTCCACACACATTAGCCAAATGTTGCAAATCACTTTTATTCTTAGCTAGCAACAAAATGTCGTCCGCATAAAACAAACATAGAAGGTTCTGCTCTACTACTCTACCCGCCTGTTTATATGAGGGCATAAATGCTATATTGCTCTTCGCTAGCACCCTTTCCATCCTCGCCATGTACATCTTCAACAGCAGTGGGGATAAAGGCCACCCCTGCCTTAGTCCCCTGTTGATATTCACACGTGAACTCGTTTACCTTTTACGGGTGAGCGCTTTTCCCGTCTAGAAAATATTGTCGCTCAGTGGGGGACGCGTCTACATGTATCGGAACTTACTAGAATGTTAGCGATGCTTCTATCCGCTGTCTATTGTCGCAGAACCTTGTGTAATCAGATTGCATGCATGCGCGACGCTAATGGCGTAGAAAATTGTAGAAGGCACGCGCGTCCCAGCGATTACTCTGGAACATTCGACGACTGATCTATAAAAGCCGACACGCTTGATTCGCTAATCAGATTTTCGACGATCGCCCACTGCGTTCGCCGTTTTCGTTGAGAATTGAGTGTAGCCTGTTTTTATGGGCGCAAGTTCGGCCAATAAAGTTAGTTTCGCCATTCACAGTTCTCTTGTTCTGTCCCCAACCGTCACTACCACGTGACATATGATGGAGGTGCTTGGCGTTCATGTACCGGGCGCCCCCAGAAAGTCGTGACCCAAGCCTGAACACTGAAGACAACACCAACGTCGCCAAGAACCAGCGAGGTAGCCGCAGGTTGCAAGGACTGCCACGAGAGCCAGAGCCTGAGACGACCAGGAAGATCGTCGCCCAGTCAACCCCAGTGGCAGCCCCATCGTGCTGCAGCCGCCCCGGGAGCCTCCGACGTTCCGCGGTTCAACATACGAGGACCCGGAAACCTGGCTTGAGAGGTATGAGAGGGTCGCTGCCTTTAACAGCTGGAACAGCGACGACAAACTTCGACATGTCTTTTTAGCATTCGAACACGCCACCAGGACGTGGTTCGAGAACCGAGAAACCGCCTTAACGACGTGGGACCTGTTCCGAAGCGGCTTCCTGCAGACATTTACAAGCGTCGTACGTTAAGAACAAGTTCAAGCACTACTAGAAACCCGAGTGCAGCTGCCTAATGAGACCACCGTGATTTTTACAGAAGAAATGAGCCGCCTATTCCACCACGCCGACCCAGAATGTCCGAGGAGATGAAAGTCCGCCTACTGATGCGTGGTGTAAAGGAGGAACTTTTCGTCGGAATGGTACGGAACCCACCGAAGACCGTCGACGAGTTTCTTCGCAAGGCCCTCAGCATCGAGAAGACACTGGAAATGTGGAACCTGCAATTCAACCGGCGCATGAACTCGACAAACTACGGCGGAGTTCAGTCACTTGGCACCAGCGATCTGCGCGAGACTATCCGAGTGGTCGTGCGGGAGGAGCAACAAAAGCTGTTCCCTTCATCACAGCTTCAAGTGCCTTCAATTGCCCACGCCGTCCGTGAGGAGCTCCAACAACTCGGAGTAACCCTTGAATCGCCACAGCCTCAGTCGCTTGCGATGTTATACGCCGCTGCAGCACGCCGTCACGTTCCCCCTCCGCGCCCACGGCAGGGCCCATTGACGAGACAGTTCCGTCGTCCGCCACCACCCGCGCCGCCAGCATGCCAATCCATCACCCCACGCAGCATTCCAAGGAAGACTGACGTTTGGCACACCATCGACAACCGTCCACTTTGCTATCACTGCGGAGAAGCTGGGCACATCAACCGTCGATACCCATACTGGGACATGGGACTCCGAGGGTTCGCTGATAACGCGCCGAGAGCACAGCTTGGTGAACAACCTCGCCATATCGCCGACTACCTCGTTACCACTGAGCGGAGCCCTCGACGACCATCTCGTTCGTCATCACGAGGCCGGTACCAGTCGCCGCTGCGCCGATCATACACTGGCCCAGCCCGGGGCCGCTCTGCGAGCCCATATCCGGAAAACTAAAAGCAGCAACCGATGTAGGTGCAGTTGCTGTTCGTCGAACTTACGAAGATCCTCCGTTGCCGACGAAGACGTAGAAGGGACTACCTCGACGACATAACAACGACAGGCCGCCGTCCCGACGAAGTCCGGAAGCAGAGAATGCGCCGACGAAAGGAAACCTGACGATGCCACGAACCGGCCAGAGGTCAACGCGACGCAGCCGTGATCCGCCGCCAAGACAACTGTAACGCAAGACAAAGAACGACCGACCCCAACATGCTTCTCGACGGCCACGCAGTCACCGCCTTAGTAGACACAGGCGCCGATTACTCCGTCATGAATGGACCCATCGCGGCCCAGTTGAAGAAAGACTGCATGGGAAGACCCTCTAACTGCACAGGACAATGATACGAATGTGTGCGTGTGAATACATATATTAAGATTCACCTTAGAGATGTGACAGGGCAGCATGATGCAGCCTATGCAGCTGCCCTCTATGCTGCAGTCATAGTCAGTGGAAGTTCGAAGTACAAACGCTTGAAGCCGTATGCCAGACGTTCCTTGATGTGCACAACATTCTTAGCCTGCGTTATTTGTAAAGCACAAACACAGATAATGTTTAGCACGTGTTTTAACCGCAACCATCGTTTGCTCAAGTTTCCTATTTCATCTTTCAAAGCATCGTGCGAAAAATAATGTGGAATGAGCAATTTCTAGAACTTATTTTATCTAAAATAGTGTGGGTTCGGAGATTTCTTACTTCTAAACCCTCCTCCCCCCCCAGATAAAAAAAAATAGTTTCAGCCGATAGTAACTTACAACGAACACTTTGTAGAATCAATTTAATCTAAATTCGTTCCGTCATCGAGTTTTTATTTTTTCTTTGATGTGAATGTTTGCTTAACGCCAACGACACGAAATGAACGAGCAAGCACACAATGCCGCACTGTCCCTTGTATTCAAGAGGAGTGGCTTGCCTGCTTAGCATTGGTGCGTCGGCGGGCAGGATAGCGGACCGACGCGCGACTCTGCTCCCGTGGGGAGCACATAGTCCACTTGATGTTAATTTGTTTGGAGCATCATTAGTTCCGTTATCGCTTTGTCCATCGTGGATATTTTCTTAGTATTTGGAAAACTAGCTGATGCAATATGCATATGGCTGGCGTGAAAAGGTCGCGGTAGAACGAACGGATTTCTCTCCATTAAATGGCTAATCGTTGCTTGAATTCCTTAATACGATTCAAATTTCTTAATGTTTCCCACCTTTTGCATCTGCAATAACTTTGGCAGACGAACAATTTCCCTATTTTCTAGCTCCTTTGTGCAGCAAATAAAATGTTGAATAATTTAAGAAAACTTGTTGCTGAGCTAGTTGGTTCACTATTTAAAAACAAAGCTTACGGCGTTAAGCAGTCGAAGGCGAAGTGAGACACAAATCACAGATACGGGCGCCTATATACGGACACAGTATGACAGCATGGCAGTGCCTACACTCACACGCAAAAATAAGAATAAAGGACTCTCGTGTTGCAACTTATATTCAGCGTTACCGTGCGTTAATCATTTTACGCGCTATTATGAGAAGACCAATTCTTCAGGTTTGCGTGAGTCGGGTGCGTCAGCCTGTGGGTGTTTTTTCTCCCCATCGGCGGCAGACAAGAGCTTCGAGCTGTTCAAGCGCAACCAGCGGGTGACCAACATGAGCCACCTGGTGGCCCTAAACCCGCACCAGACACTCAACGTCTACCTGAATGGCCTCACGGACATCGAGGTGCAGTGGTACTTTGTGCAGATGATCGAGTCGCTTATGAACGACTACCAGCTGGACGGCGTGGCCTTCATCGGCATCGAGCTGTCTCTGGACAACGTCCAGCAGTTCTCCAGGGTCATCGACGTGAGTCATGCGCTTATTGCCCTGCATAGGCCGTGGCATGTTGAGTTGAGCTCCATATACGTGGGCACTTATGAGCATTGCCTCGTGATATAGCACACTAAAGTGACCAAGATCGCATAACTTCCTCATCGTGAAGTATTTCGTAATAAACTGCGGACGCTTTCTTCCTAAAGTAGAATGCAACCTTAAAAATTAGCAGCTGGCAAACAAGGAATACGGACCGCGCGAGATTGTTTTCCCGCCAGCCAATCGCAGAAGCAAACATCGTCGTCATGTGACCTTTTCAAAATGGTGTCGTACTCGATAGCTCCGGAACGTCTGCTGTTCTTGAAGGGTATTTTCTTTGGCGGAAGCGATGAGGGGTGCAAGAGACATAGATAAGGTGTATCGAGTCTGAGAATTTCACTTTTCAAACTTCCACAGTGCAGCTCATTTCACTACTTAGCCGGTTTTACTCATGAAACTTCACCGCCAACTAAAGTGAAGCTTGACAATAAGTTGCAGCAAAGCATGCGTTTAATTTTAGTTGAATAAATAAATTGGCTTTCACCATTTCGGTATAATGGACGTGTCAAAACGTATAAAATTACGCGCTTATAATTTTATTTTTCCGGTTACCGCGTTATTTAAGTAACAAGGAAAGCTTGCCGTACGAACTCTTTGCACCCTCGCGCAGGAACAGCAGCGGGCGGTTATGAGGGCGAGGGCGGGGCTTCAGGGGAGTTGTATCCGACTATAGGTGTATATATTTTTGCGGCAGTCACGTTACGCATACCTCCTGTTTCATATTAGTCAGTGTTCATAATATTGGTGACTTCATCGTATGTTTACCGATGTTCTAGCGTCACTGTACGTATATGGGGTTTCTATACATCGCATTTTTACTTTGACCTCGTAAGTTCCTTTGCTTTAGGCTGCAGACCCGTTACTCAGAAATCTTCTGTAAAATAATAGAAATGAATAAATATCAATATTTGCACAAATATGAGCTGTGAATATACGCACCGAACTGTGCGTCTAGACAATACTAGTGGAGCATTTTGAGAGCAGAGCTGTTGAGGAGGGAGTTTGCCGGGGTTGCCGGGAGAAAAGACCACATAATAGGGCATCGAAGGGGAAAATAATTGTAGCCGTGTCAGGAAAAAGCCGCTCATACCTTTCTAAAAGGCGTGACAACAAAAGACGGCGAGAAAGTGGGGGGGGGGGGGAGGGTCGGCTGCGAGACCGCCTCTCAGCGGGAGCTTAGCTCGTAGAACCAATAAATGATGTTCCAAAATGAATCCCTAGGCCGTTCCCAATGAAATTTTAAGTATTTGAAAGATAAGCTAAAGAAAGTTTTCAAAGCAATTGCCCAAAATTGGTGAATTAAAACAAGGAAATGGAAGCACGTAGTTTACACATGTCTAACTCTGCGCCAAGAACAGATATAGCAGTTCTGCAAACATCATCCGTCTTAGAGCGGACAAATTCGACGCATATATATATATATATATATATATATATATATATATATATATATATATATATATATATATATATATATATTGAAGAAGGCAGCAGTACGGTGGAATACAAAACTAGATTTTATTGGGCGAACCTGTGCCCACAAAAACAGGCTACACTTATGGCACAACGATAGCGGCGAACACGGTGGGCGATCGTCGGAAATCTGATCAGCGGGTCAAGCGCGTCGGCTTTTATAGAGCAGTCGTCGAACGTTCGAGACTAATCGTTCGGACCCGCGTGCCTTCCACAAAGTTCTACACCATTCGCGTAAGGTGACGAAATCATATAATAGGTTTGGCGACAACAGACAGCGGATAGAAGCATCAATAACTTTCCAGAAACTTCGGATACATGCAGGCGCGTCCCACGCTGTGCGATTACATGTTGTTAGGCGGCGAAGCGTGGTTGCCCGATAAAGATAATTACACGTGTCAATACCCCCCTCTTAAAAAGCATCGTCCCGATGCTACAAATATAAGGGAGCGAAACACAAAAGGACACTTATCAAAAATAAGTAAATAACCACGAAAAGAAACAAAGTCCATAGGTCAGTTACGCGAAGCCCCAAAGTTCGTTACCGCTGGTAGTACGGCTTGAGTCGCACAACGTGGACTATTTCAGGTCGTGAGCGGCGCCGCTGTGATAGCGAAATGCCGTCTGCCACGACCTCATATTCCAGTGCGCCAATACGTCGGGTGATCTTGTACGGTCCGAAATAGCGACGCAAAAGCTTCTCGCTCAGTCTTCGTCGGCGTATAGGGGCCCAAACCCAAACACGGTCACCGGGCGGGTGCTCGACGAAGCGTCGTCGGAGGTTGTAGTGTCGGCTGTCGGTCCTCTGCTCGTTCTTGATTCGCAGGCGGGCGAGCTGTCGGGCTTCTTCGGCGCGCTGGAGGTAGGAAGCGACGTCAAGATTTTCCTCGTCAGTGACGTGCGGCAGCATGGCATCGACCGTCGTCGTCGGGTTCCTGCCGTAAACCAGCTTAAATGGCGTGATCTGTGTTGTTTCTTGCACCGCCGTGTTGTAAGCGAATGTTACGTACGGCAGGACCGCATCCCACGTCTTCTGCTCGACGTCGACGTATATTGCTAGCATGTCGGCGAGGGTCTTTTTCAGGCGCTCCGTGAGACTATTCGTCTGCGGATGGTAGACAGTTGTCCTCCTGTGACTTGTCTGGCTGTCTTGCAGAATGGCTTGCGTGAGCTCTGCTGTAAAAGCCGTTCCTCTGTCGGTGATGAGGACTTCTGGAGCACCATGTCGGAGCAGGATGTTCTCGACAAAAAATTTCGCCACTTCGGCTGCGCTGCTTTTCGGTAGAGCTTTAGTTTCAGCGAAGCGGGTGAGATAGTTCATCGCCACGGGGGTCCACTTATTTCCGGCTGTTCATTTCGGAAACGGTCCTAACAAGTCCATCCGGATCTGCTGAAAATGTCGGTAAGGAGGCTTGATCGGCTGTAGTAATCGCACTGGCATGTTCGGCGGTGTCTTGCGTCGCTGACAGTCTCGGCATGTCTTGACGTAATGGGCGACATCGGCGGTTAGGTGCGGCCAGTAATACCTTTCTTGTATCCTAGATAGCGTCCGGGAGAAACCGAGGTGCCCAGCGGTCGGATCGTCATGTAGGGCGTGCAGTACTTCTGGACGCAGCGCCGACGGAACAACAAGAAGGTAGTTGGCGCGGACTGGTGAGAAGTGTTTCTTCACGAGTAGGTGGTTTTGAAGCGTGAACGAAGATTATCCACGCCTAAATGCCCTAGGGACAACGTCGGTGTGTCCTTCCAAAAACTCGACTAGTGCTTTTAGCTCCGGGTCCCCTCGTTCTTGTTCGGCGAAGTCTTCCGCGCTTATTATGCCAAGGAATGCGTCGTCATCCTCGTCATCTTACGACGGCGGGTCAATGGGGGCGCTTGATAGGCAACCGGCATCTGAGTGTTTTCGTCCGGACTTGCATATTACAGTGATGTCGTATTCTTGTAGTCTGAGGCTCCACCGTGCCAGCCGTCCTGAAGGGTCCTTTAATTTAGCTAGCCAACACAACGCGTGATGGTCACTGACAACTTTGAATGGCCTGCCATAGAGGTAAGGGCGAAATTTCGCTGTAGCCCAAACGATGGCCAGGCATTCCTTTTAGGTTGTAGAATAATTGCCTTCCGCTTTTGACAACGACCGGCTAGCGTGAGCTATCACGTGTTCATGTCCATCTTTTCTCTGGATTAGGACGGCAGCGAGGCCTAGGCTACTGGCGTCAGTGTGTATTTCGGTATCGGCGTGCTCGTTGAAGTGCGCAAGTACGGGCGGCGATGACATGCGTCCTTTGAGTTCTTCAAATGCGTCGGCCTGCGGCGTTTCCCACTTGAAGCCAACATCACATTTAGTTAGACGTGTCAAAGGCTCGGCGATGCGCGAAAAGTTCTTGACAAATCACCTGTAGCAGGCACACATGCCAAGAAATCTACGCACTGCCTTCTTGTCGATGGGCTGCGGGAACGTTGCAATGGCAGCTGTCTTCTGCGAGTCGGGGCGCACTCCAGACTTGCTGATTACGCGGTCTAGGAACAGAAGCTTATCGTAAGCGAAGTGGCACTTTTGTGGCTTCAGAGTAAGCCCTGATGACTTGATGGTCTCTAGTACTGTTGCAAGCCGCCTAAGGTGATCGTCGAAATTTCTGGCGAAGACAGCGACGTCATCCAAGTAAGAGAGACAGGTCTGCCACTTCAATCCTGCTAAAACCGTGTCCATCACGCGTTGGAACGTTGCAGGCGCCGAGCACAGTCCAGATGGCATAACTTTGAACTCGTAGAGGCCGTCTGGGGTGATGAAGGCGGTCTTTTTGTAATCTCTTACGTCAACTTCTATTTGCCAATAGCCAGACTTCAGGTCCATCGAGGAGAAGTATTTAGCGTTGCAGAGCCGATCCAATGCGTCGTCTATCCGTGGGAGCGGGTATACATCCTTCTTCGTGATCTTGTTCAGACGACGATAATCGACGGAGAAACGTAGGGTTCCGTCCTTTTTCTTTACCAGGACAACAGGGGATGCCCACGGGCTTTTCGACGGCTGGATGATGACGTCGCGCCACATTTCGTCGACTTGTTCTTTTATAGCTTTACTTTCTCACGGCGAAACTCGGTAAGGGCTCTGGCGGAGTGGTCGAAAGCACTCCGCGGTGATTATGCAATGCTTGGCGACTGGTGTTTGTCGAATCCTCGATGACGTCGGAAAGCAGCCTTTGCATCGTCGGAGCAGACTTCTGAGCTGCTGTTGCTTAATCACGGGCAGAAGTGGATTAATGTCGTAGTCTGGCTCGGGAACTATGGTCGTCGGGGTAGATGCGCCGGAATCCGAGAGGACAAACGCATTACTGGTTTCCAGAATTTCCTCGATGTACGCGATCGTCGTGTCCTGGTTGATGTGCTTGAACTCCTGGCTGAAGTTTGTCAGCAACACTTCATTTTTCCCTCCATGCAGTCGAGCGATCCCTCTTGCGACGCAAATTTCTCTGTCAAGCAGTAGACGTTGGTCGCCTTCGATGAGGCCTTCTACGTCAGCGGCCGTGTCGGTGCCGACAGAGATAACGATGCTGGAGCGAGGCGGGATGCTCACTTGATCTCCGAGCACACTCAAGGCGTGGTGACTACGAGGGCTCTCCGGCGGTATCGTTTGATTCTCCGACAGCGTTATTCACTTGACATCAGGTCGATGATTGCGCCATGTTGGTTCAGGAAGTGCATGCAGAGAATGACGTCTCGTGAACACTGTTGCAGGATAACGAAGGTGGCAGGGTAAGTCCGGTCATGAATGGTAATTCTTGCCGTGCAGATTCCGGTCGGCGTGATGAGGTGTCCTCCAGCGGTCCGAATTTGAGGGCCTTCCCATGCAGTTTTAACTTTCTTCAACTGCACGGCGATGGGTCCACTCATGACGGAGTAATCGGCTCCTGTGTCCACTAAAGCGGTGAATGCGTGGCCGTCGAGAAGCACGTCGAGGTCGGTGGTTCTTTGTCTGGCATTGCAATTAGGTCTTGGCGCCGGATCACGGCTGCGTCGTGTTGAACTGAAGCTGGAACGTCGCGTCGTCAAGTTGTCTTTCGTCGGTGTAGTCTTGGCCTCCTGACTTCGTCAGGACGGTGGCGTGTCGTTATTATGTCATCGAGATGGTCTCTTCGTCATCTCCGTCTGCGGCGGAGGATCTTCGTCAGTTCGAAGAACAGCAACCACACCTCCATCGGTTGCTGCTTTAAGTTTTCCGGATATGGGCTCGCTGACCCGCCCCGGGCTGGGCCAGTGTATGGTCGGCGCTGCGGCGGTAGGTAGCGGCCTGGTGACGGCGAACGGGATGGTCGTGGAGGACTCGACTAAGTAGCGGCGAGGTAGTCGGCGATGTCACGAGGGCGTTCACCTTCCTGAGGGCGCGGTTCATCGACTGCGAACCCTCGCAATCCCAGGTCGCGGTATGGGCATCGGCGGTGCATATGGCCGGCTTCGCCGCAGTGGTAGCAGAGCGGGCGGTGGTCGGGGGCTCGCCAAATGTCCGTCTTCCTCGCGTAGCTGCGCTTGGCGACGGGTGGGCGAGCTGGCGGCGGCGGCGGTGGACGTCGGAATTGCGGCGTTACAGGACCCTGGTGTTGTCGCGGAGGGGGACCTTGACGGCGGGCGACGGCGGCGTAGGTCATCGCTTCCGGCTGAGGTTGCGGTGATCGTGGTTGCACCTCAGGGACTCCAAGCGATCGCTGAACCTCTTCTTTGACGATTTCAGCGATTGGATCTACTTGGGACTGCGTCCTTGGGTAGAACTTCTGCAGCACCTCCCGTACGACCGCTCTGGTAGTCTCGCGTGGATCGTCGGTAGCCAGTGATTGAACCCCGGCGTAGTTTGTAGAGTTCGTGCGGCGATCGAATTGCTGGTTTCGGATCTCGAGTGTCTTCTCAATGTTCGTCGCCCCACGAAGTATCTCTTCGACGGTCTTCGGTGGGCTTCTTACTATCCCGGCGGAAAGTTCCTCCTTTACACCACGCATCAGTAGGCGGACTTTCTTTTCCTCGGCCATATCCGGGTCGGCGTGACGGAACAAACGGCTCATTTCTTCCGTAAAGATGGCAACTTTCTCGTTTGGTAGCTGCACTCGGGCGTCCAGCATAGCTTCGGCCCTTGCGCACGACGCTTGTAAAGGTGCGCAGAAAGCCGCTACGGAACAGGTCCCACGTTGTCAAGGTCGACTCCCTGTTCTCAAACCACGTTCTGGCGGCGTCTTCTAAGGCGAAGTAGACATGCCGCAACTTGTCGTCGGAGTCCCAGTTGTTGAATGTCGCGATTCGTTCGTAGGCCTCCAGCCATGATTCCAGGTCTTCAGTCGCTGCTCCATGGAAGGTTGGTGGGTCCCGAGGTTGTTGCAGGATAACGAGGGACGCTGGTGCAGCCATTGGGGTTGTCTTGACCACGATCTTCTTTGTCGTCTCAGGTAGAAGTCCGTGCTCTGGGGCAGTCCTTGCAGTCTGCGGCTGGCACGCTGGTCTTTGGCGATTTTGGTTCTCTCCTCGGGCTTCGGGCTTGGATCGCGGCTTTGCGGGGGCGTTAGGTACATGAACGCACAAGCACCTCCACCAGATGTCACGTGGTAGTGACGGTGGAGAAAGCAGCAATACGGCGGATTACAAAACTAGCTTTTATTGGGCGAACCAGTGCCCACAAAAACAAGCTACACTTATAGCTCAACGATAGCGGCGAACACAGTCGGCGATCGTCGTAAAATCTGATCAGCGAGTCAAGCGCGTCGGCTTTTATAGGGCAGTCGTCGAATGTTCCAGAGTAATCTTTCGGACCCGCGTGCCTTCTACAAAGTTCTACACCATTCGCGTCAGGCGATGAAATCAGATAACAGGTTCGGCGACAACAGACAGCGGATAGAAGCACCGATAACTTTCCAGAAACTTCGGATACATGCAGGCGCGTCCCACGCTGTGTGATTACATTTGGTTAGGCGGCGAAACGTGGTTGCCCGATAAAGCTAAGTACACGTGTCAATATATATATATATATATATATATATATATATATATATATATATATATATATGTATGTATTGCGGTAACTTGTTCCAATGTTTACGAAGGGTTTGCAAAAGTCCACTTATTAGTGGGGCATTTAGGAGCCATGCGTCATACATAAATGTTGTGCTCTTTAGATGTAGTGTTAGATGCAACTTAAGAAATTCCTCTATCAATTCACTGCTGAGTCACACTTTTAAACTCGATCGTTTCCTTTTCTGTTAGTCTGCAATTTCCAATAATCTTTCTTAGAACATCAACGCCTTAAATGTTAATCCGCTTGTAACAGTCACTGAATTCAGAGGAAGCTTTAGCTCGGGTGCTCCTATGTAAATACATGTATAAGGAGAATTCGTTTCTCTCGGCAACCGGTGCGCCAAATTTGGCGAGGTATGTTGCATTTAAAAAAAAAACCTAAGCTGTAGTGACTTTTGGTTTCGAATTTTCGATTTAGGTTGTAAATGTCTTACTAAAAATTGGCAAAGGTCGCAAATTTTCAAAAAACGAAACTATGAAGTTTACAACTCTGTAACACAGCAATGAAAAACCATACCACGATTCTGGGAATTGCATGTAATAGTACATCTGAAGCGGACAAAATTGATATGTCACGCATGAATCTCAAATTTAGTAATATGGAAATACAGCTTTTGCAGAACCCTTGCATACAACGTAACGAATTCACATAAGATGAAAGTTGAACTTGTCCGCTTGCAGTGACCTAACGGATGCCATTTAGACAACCAAAATATCTGCTTTTGATGCAGAGCGATTAACTTGTAGACTTCGTGCTTCTATGTTTTCAAACGCAAATTTTTAAAGTTTTTACCAAAATTCCGGCCCTAAATCGATATTCCGCTTCCAAAAGTCACTAGAATTTAACTTTCTCTCTCAAATGAAACATATTTAATTAAAATGGGTCTATCGGTTATCTCAGAAAAGCGTTTTTGCGTTTTACATGTATTTGAATAGGCCGCGTCGTAGTAGGCCCCGAGCTAAAGCTTCCTCTTAAATCTAAAACGTCTTCAAATTCGGTGACTTCGTAGATGAGCAAAGCTATTTTGCTTTACCTTGTATTAGATAGGAGCCGGGGTAGTTGGAGAAGTATGGGAGATGCCTTTGCCCTGCAGTGGGCGTAACCAGGTTGATGATGATGATGATGATGCTTATGATGATGATGAGATAGGAGCCTCCAACCAGAAGCTTTCTTCTAAGGGGTGCCTGTAACGATTTTGACAAATTTGGCCGACGCGTTGGATACAGCTAGAGTAAAAAATTTGCGCCACAGTTTAGGTGAAGCGACTCATGTTAATGTACTTACGGGCCACGCATTTTCTAACATTTCCTAGCCACGCATTTTCTCCTCACTCGCTCACCGAGAGATCGGGCCTAAGCTCCGCCTTCACTGGTTCTTCGTCGTGATGTAATGTCGTGTCGTCCAAATTCCGATTGTGTTGGAGCCAGCGCGCGAAGCCTCTGCAACCTCTCTGCTAGCCGCTTTACCGTCGGTCTGCCGCGAGAACTACATCCAAGCAGCGTGCGTTGCGAGCGTTCTGTCGCAGCGCCGCGCGTGTCCGGTATTCTGGTAAACGCAGGAGGCGAGCTGGGCGTTTCAACGGTTAGGTGAAGGCGTAAACTAAAGCCTCTCCACACTACAACCGCCCTAATTAAGATCTGTACCCCAAATATAACCGGCCAGAGTGGGCTGCGTGGTGCAGCCACTTGGCGGTGCGGCGCCTAACCATACCCCCCCGCCCTTAAAAAAAATAAAGTTTATATTACTGTAATCAAGTGTAATACATATGAAACATTTAATAAGACAATGCACTCGCCATTAAGCTGCCGCTGAAAGTTTATACCAGCAGCAAAGTATAGTACACTTGGTTACTGCTGTATTAGTTCTGCGTTTGTCTCGAGCTCTGTGCCCGCGGGTGCCTGCACCGTGCGGGACGCTCACGTTTGCTCCTCCGCCCACCTGTCAGAACGCACAGTCCATCTGCGAAATACCGGACATGCTAAAACTCTATATTGCAGTAGTAATCCTCCGGTGTGAAGTGACGGCCCCAAACGCCGGCGCTGATGGAGTACCGACAGCGCGATGCCATGCAGCCACTCCGCTGCGCCTGTTGCCTTGCAGAGGAACACGATGATGCAGTTTGACAGGTCACCGATTGTAAGCTATGCAGCCCACAATGTAACAAGGGCGACGCCATAAGAAAGCTCGAGACCAACACTGACCGCGCCGCTCGCATCAACACGGAGAACTTTGTAACACAAGCTGATGACACTTGCTGTGTGCCGGAAGTGTTTTAGAGCGGTGACAAATTGCCCGCTGTGTATTCTCTTTCTGTTACTTCTTTTTAAAGCGAAAGCTTTAATGGCCGCGAACTTGTGATTTCGCTGTGGCGGTGCTCCGAGGAGGCACATGACGTCACAACGCACGCCTCGCCGCGGATATTCCACTCTCTTTCACTCCCAATCACTACTGCGCATGCTCCACTAGTAGCACCGAGCCACAGGTGTTCCGCCGCTGCGCAGCGCCGTGCCTTTCCCACTGCCGCCGTTTGGTATGGCGTCACACCGCGTTCCTCGTCGTTGCGCCCGCCTCCGCTCGCTTCGCCAGCTGCATCGCATGCCCGATTACATGTCGGAGGATTGAAAAGGAGAGCTCGCGTGCGCCGCAACCACAGTTGAGGCGGCAGTATGGACGGCGACCATTCTGGAAAGCAGGCGGAGGCCTGGAATCGACATCGGAACGAGATGGAAACGAATCGCCCCGGAGACAGACGAACAGCGCGCCGAACGACTGGCTAAACGCCGCAACATAGCTAGACAAACAGACTAACCTGGGTTTGCAATCAAGATTAACCAAGGCTAACCACGCTACGCCTTAGCTTTCGCTACGTATATCCTGGCATAGCCGAGCTAAGCCGCTGTCAATTTTTCTAGAAACAAATTAACCAACAGCCAAACTACTTCCTCAACATGAAGTTGGACAACGTTTTGACGACGCTACTAAGCTAGCCAAGCAAATAGCTTGCCCAACTGACGCAACATGTGGCACGTACGTGGGTTGAACTGGGTCGACCGAAAACTCAAGGCAATGAAGCCCATGCGATTGGTAGCGCTGCACATGTTTAAATCCTTATAATAAATTACAGGCTTCACGCGGGTCGCTTAAATGTGTCACTTAGTGGACAAAAGGACCTACCCCAACGACACAGCGCGTTTATACAAGATCGCCAAATTAGGTTGGCACACCGGCTCGCCGGCATGTCACCAATATTGACGGTGTCTTACTCGGAACTATCTTTTAGTACCACAGAGAAAGGACGTTGTATTTCAAACCAGCCAAGGGATAAGGCGAGCAAGTTTCATAATCTTGTACTGAGCCACAAGAGCCAAAAACCCAACAACTTCGAAATCCATGAAATCATGGTGTTGGTGTAATTAAGGAAAGAGAGTGAACTCAAATTTAAGTTTCCTTACCCGTGGTAATAATGTATTACTGCAAACACATTGAAAATAATGCCTAAAAATGTGCGACCCAACCTAAATGAGCTCCCTGTAGCTTGACTGTTTCCGGCATTGATTACGCCGAAGTGGTAAGTGTGTTCTATGCGGTGTTTTTTTAGACCATGCAATATGTCTAAAAATGAACTGTAACAGCGTGATTGTAGTGCTTGATCTGGATCACGCGAAGAGGCGGACGCTGCTTGAACCAGAATTCAAAATGCATATTAGTCTAATAAAGAAAAATTCAATAATTCACTTTTTCACTGATGACATTGTGGCAGTTATTGCAATTGACGAATTATAGCAGGTGAGGTCACAAAGTAGATCCATTAAAACAACAACTAAGGATCGCACGAGTTTCAAGGTAGGCGCCTGCAACTGAAGGTAAATATGTGGTATTGTTCCGCTTACTTCTTGAACAAAGCGCTGTTTCATGCCTTTAAGCAGAAAAGTAGTTGGAACGGCCATGTATTTCCGTGCACACATTAGGAATGATTATCTCAAAACAGGTGTTATTCTAAATATGTATTTCGCGTGGATACAGCTTGTGAACTTATCAGTTAACAATCATAATTTGCGATATGTGCCGTAAAATAGCGAAGTAAAAAGGTAGTCTGTAATTTTTTGGTTAATTCGTCGATTGTGCCTTTAGTTGCTGGAGCAAGTAACGTCCACCTCTTTAAGTAATGTAGTTCAATGACTAGAATTATGCTATTAGCCAGAGGCTACCTTCAAAAATTCCCTATGACAGAAAAAAAGTCTCGATATAGCGATCTCGCACGCTGATGCCTTGAAATCAGCGCCAAAACCCAAGACGGACGCTCACTTGTACAAGTCGATAACACTGCGACTTCGAATGTTACTGATTTCGACAACGAGCGGAAAAAGGTGAAGGACACGGAGACAATCGTCATCTCCGTATACTGGCGTCTCCTTGATGACCACGGCATATTAAGTTGTCCCACATGACTTGAGGAAAACTTTAAACATATGCAAATGCTACGTAGGTGGACAGAACCAAGGTAATGTTGTTTGCCATCGCTTGGAGATACTTAGATTATTTTCTTGCATTGCGCATAATAACAAAATTTGTTTTAATATTTAATCAACTTCCCAAATAATGTAGTTAGATGACAAGTTTCAATGAGTAAATTGGTGAGCAACAGGGAAAACTCCCCATACAGCTTTCTGTTACTCAATTCCTGCGACATAACATTCACCGATGATTACGATACTCCCTAATGCGAAATTTAAGCGCTGTTGTAAATGTGTTTTCATCACGCGATATATTAAGGCAAATAATTTGAGAGGCATGTAGCAGTGTCGGCAATCGTCAAAAATCCGATATGCTGGTCAAGCGCGTCGGCTGTTGTACATGACTCGCGGTATCGTCCTGTGTAATCATTGGTGCCGCATGGCTTCCAGGAAGTATTGCGCAATCCGCGTCGCGCATGCGATGAGATTACAACACAATGACAAACCATGACAGTCGAAACAAGCGCGAACGAGACCAAACTAAGCAAACGCGAGCGAGAGCTGACGCGAGCACACGATAGTACGACAGGAGCGGTCCGGCTGAGACCAGTTACGAGTACATAGCCAGCGGTTGGGCAGGTTCGTATGACACGAGTTTCCCGCGCGCACTTAACTGAATAGGCCGCTCTCATTGGTCTCTGCCGTTCGCGGCTCGCGTCCTTTCATATCACGTTCCGCGTTCGCTGTTTCATCTTTCGTTGGGCTCATTCGCTGAGTTACGCCGGCGACGCCACCGACGACGCTCTGCGCAGGAACGGGCACCGGTGTTTTTCCGAGCGTGGAAGAAGTCCGCGAATACACGCAAAATTGCCGCGCGACTGGCCACTGGAGGCATTTTGCGAGGCACTTTGCGCAGGCTTCTTTCATGCTGAGAAAAACTGTTCTGTAGCACGTATTGAGCAACAAAAAGCTCCATCAGAATTTTCTTATTGACACTGTTCATATAATATAATATTTGAAACGCTTATTAATAATTTAAGGCTAATTATGTAAGTAGACGGAATGCAAAAATAATCTGAGTATCTCCAAGCGAATGAAATCAATAATACCTTGGTTGTGTCCAGCTACGCGGCATTTGCATATTTGTAATGTTTGGCCCAAGTTACGTGGGACACCCGGTATACGAACGTGGTCATTGTACCGGCCCCGATGGCGGGTAGATAGTAACATGTCCAATGAGGTCAGCAGCTTGATTGTGCAAGTTTGTAGCGAAGGGTTGTAGGATAATTTTCTTACCACACGTATCTAAGAGCTTTCAGAAAATTTGCGAACGAAGTTTTGAGTATGCTTACCACACTTACTTTAAGAATATCGTTGAATATTTTATAGAAAGTAAACATTTTTCTCTGCAATGCTCATGTTTACTTTCGTTACACCCAGTAAATTTGCCTTCGCGAGAGACTCGAGTTGCTTTCGTGGTTACTGTGGCCCTCGGTTTTCTCATTTCAGAGGATGAAGGAAGCACTGAAAAAGAAACCATCAAGACAGTTCTTCCAGCTTGTCTTCGGTGGCTTCGTCACAGACTTGGACAATGACCCGGCCGAAATCGCCAATAGAATACGAGTGATTGCTGAGTAAGGTTTCACCGCTGACTTTGCGAACTGTTATATCTTTAACATATCGTATTTACCCTATTGCATCATGCCCTTTATTGTACGGTAGATAAATTTCTGTTATCTAAATGCTTGGGTTTTGTGGGCCAGAGCCACGATCCGGTTTAAGGCACCGCGTCTTGCGGGATGGTAGATTATTCTTTACCTCCTAGGGTTCGAAAGGGCACCTCAAACTAAACATACGAGCGTCTTTGGATTCCGCATCCACCGCAATGCGGTCGCCGCGGCCGGGATCGAGCCTGCGACCTCTGGTGGCACCGCAAAACAGCGCTAGTCGCATCTTCAAGGCAAAAAATAAAGATTGCGAAGGCCTGGACTGTGGCTTTCACATCCTTCAAGTTATTCAAACTATAGTAGTGAAATGAACTTGAAATTTACACACGAGTTTACACTGCTAAGAGTGAAAGTAATGGTGATTTGCTCCCTTACAGAAAAAGAAAAAAGAAATATTGCATCCGAGTGGTACAGGTCCCTCACCTACACGAGGTCTCGCACGACTCCTTACCAGTATCAACCGCCCCAGAGCGTCTCGTCGCTGGTGCCGCCCGTGGCATTTCAGATACCGCACTTATTAAATGACTTGCAGACCACGTAATAACTCTCGGACAAGCTAGGTGCTAGGTGTTACCTAGGTGCAAGCTAGGTGCTACCTCGGACAAGCTAGGTGCTATCAGATGGCAGGGCGAAGTCTTCGAGTTCTTGACAAATTCGACTTCGCCCTGACATCTTATAGGCGCCTGGTTAGCTCAGATGGTAGAGCGGCTGCCCCGGAAAGGCGGTGGTCCCGGGTTCGAGTCCGGGACCAGGACGAAATTTTCTTTAGGTGCGCTGGTATGAAGTTTGTAAACAGGGGTAAGGTGCATTAGAAAGGATGACCAACGTTTTGATAGGAGAACCAATCTTCGTCAAAGGTGGCCTCGTCATCCTCGGCATGCTAGATTTAAGGGTTAGTGCCGTGACGTCACGTGCGTTTGTTATCGGTCGCGGTTGTTTATAAGGTGAGATACTTCAGAGGTAATGAGCGCTGTCGCCTGACGTCTGTGAGCGTCGTTCCCAAGACGAGGGGACAAGAGCGGGAGAGTGTGAAGGAGGGGAGAAAAAGGAAATAAAGGAGAGAAAAAAGGGGGGGGGCACACCGAGTGGGGAACAAAGCGGAGAAATAACAAGAAAATAAAGAAGGAGGCATGGGGGGGCGTTGGGGAAGCGAGAGGTTAGGGAGCATTCAGGGGTGTCGTTGGCGGCAAGTTCTTGTGGCATTAGAAGAGCCGGTCAGGCGGTCAGTGTACGAGTAACACAAAAGACTAAAGAAAACATGAGTTGAAAGAGTGACTTGAGTAGCATAGCAGCAAAACGTCGAGTAATATTGAAGCAGTTAAGATGGGCGACAAGGAGTCTGGAGTGCAATGCATAGGGTAATTGGAAGGCAGCGGCATGGTCTTTCAGGGGACGTTAGCCCCAGTAGTTCAACGTAGGTGTCGCTACGGCGGTAGACAGAAATGGCGATACCCGGTGTGGCTGAGGCGCCGAAATAGGTATACTGAGGTTTGGGACTTGGGTATGTGTTGGTGAGGGTGTTTAAAAAAAAACATATAGAAAGAACAGACAAAAAAAGAAAAGACAGAGAGAACCGAAACCAGATTAACAAATAGGAGGGTGACGTGCGCAGAAGCGGGTGGGGCAGGTGTACCTGGGAAAAGGGCGTCGTGCAGTTGATCTAAACGTAAAAGCATAAAAGAGTATATTAAATTGAGTAGTAGGCAGGAAAAAATTTTCGAAATGGAGGAATAGGTGAGTTTAAGAATTAAGGATAGCTGGTGGCATAATGTGTTTTGTCTCTTGGGTGATGACATGAGAATTTCAAATTTAATTTACCGCTTTTAAAGATTCTAGCTTGCCACGTGCCAAATGAATTCCCGTCGGGTGTAGGCAATTAAACTTGTGTATGAGTTATGATTCCCTATATGTCCTTTCGCGAGGTGAACGGAAATTTGTTTGTAGTATATAAAGCCTTGCTGTGTTACGTATATAACTATGCTCATTAAAATGGCAGGCTACTGATTTAGGTAAATTGAGTTTTGAGAGTCCGTTGAGTCTTGTATGAATTTTTTGTCCAGTCTCACGTATGTATTGTTTGCTACAAGCGGCACACTCTAGACAGTAGACTGCGTTGCTTGATGCGCAGGTGAAAGCCGCATTTACGTTGTGTGCGTAATTCGACGCTGTACTTTTTACTTTTGTAGTAGATGGAATATGTTTGCACGTTGATCACCTGGGGTGGCAACAGAGACTGGCTCCCAACTTCCTCTTTGTGCTTAGTTTGGCATGCACAAGAATATCTTTAAAATTAGTGTTGTGTCTGTAGGCTACTCTGGGCAGATCGGGAAAAATCTGGTTGCTGGTAAGAAATGGGTAGTATTCACTGAGGATGTTATTCACGTTTGGGAGTGCGTTTGAGAATTTATTAGCAAGAAGAGGCGTTGTTGTTCTTGCGATCCTCGAGCGGGGTTTGATCACCTCGGCTCGATCAAGTTTGCTTCAGCGGTGTAGGCTTTTTCAAGGTCACTATTTGGTTGGTTCCTATTTGATAGCGTTGCTTTAAGGTGTTCAAGTCTATCTGTGTAGTCCTGGTTTTCAACGCAAATGCGACGTAGTCGTGCTGGCTTGGCTTTAATGATGCTTTGTTTGCAATGTCTGGGATGGTGGCTCGTATATTCTAGGTACGGTTGCTTGTCGAAAGGTTTCATATACAGCGTTGTCTGTAGCGCCCCATTATCAATGTATGTTGCGGTGTCTGTAAAGTTTATGCGCTCTATTGAAGATTCTGATGCGAATTTTATTGTTGGATGGAAAGAGTATAGAGATGCAACACATTTATCTAGACTGTCTTGGCCATGTCCCCATGTTATCAATACGTCGTCTATGTATCGTAGGTATGTGTGGGGCTTGTCAGTGCAGCGCTATAGGAAATCTGTTTCTAGAATCAGCATAAATACGTTCGTGTAGTTTGGTGCGAAGGCGTATCCATGCTTGTACCATTTATTTGTAGGTAGTAACTCTCCTCAAATTAGAAGTAGGTATGCGTTAGAACTAATTCAAGGACTACCTTTTCCCAAGCACACCATCCCCCGCCCGCTTCTGCGCACGTCACCCTCCTATTTGTTATTCTGGTTTCGGTTCCCCCCTTTCTATTCTTTTTTGTCGGTATTTTATTAAATGTTTTTAAGACACCCTTGCCAACACATTCCGATGTCTTAGGCGTTAGTATACCTTTCCCGGCGCCTCAGCATCACCAGGGTATCGCCATTTCTATATGCCGCCTTAACGACACCTACGTTGAGCTACTGGGGCTAACGTCATTTGAAAGACCATGCCGCTGCCTTCCAGTTACCCCATACATTGTACCCTAGACTCCTTGTCGCCATCTTAACTACTTCAAGATTACTCGACGCTTTGCTGCTATGCTACTTAAGTCACTCTTTCAACTGATGTTTTTTTGGTCTATTGTGTTACTCGCGCACTGAACGCCTGACCGCCTCTTCTAATGCCGCAAAAGTATGCCGCCAACGACACCCCTGAATGCCTCCTAACCTCTGCCTTCCCCAACGCCCTCCCATGCCCCCTTTCTTTCATCATCATCATCAGCCTGGTTACGCCCACTGCAGGGCAAAGGCCCCTCCCATACTTCTGCAACTATCCCGGTCATGTACTAATTGGGGCCATGTTGTCCCTGCAAATTTCTTAATCTCATCCGCCCACCTAACTTTCTGCCGCCCCCTGCTACGCTTCTCTTCCCTTGGAATCCAGTCCGTAACCCTTAATGACCATCGGTTATCTTCCCTCCTCATTACATGTCCTGCCCATGCCCCCATTTCTTTTACTTGATTTCAACTAGGATGTCATTAACTCGCGTTTGTTCCCTCACCCCATCTGCTCTTTTCTTATTCCTTAAAGGGACCCTGAAACGCTTTTGACGATTTTCTACAAACGTACTGAGTCGTTAGAGTAGGTCCTTCTGATCATTAATTGACACATCTAAGTGCCCCGCGTAAAGCGTGTAATTTATTATAAGGTTTTAAAGATGCACATCGCTGCCGATCGCAGCACAGTTCTCGGCGGAATTTTAAGCCGCCCCTACCCATATGACCGAAATCACCCATGCGACGTCAGTGGGGCGAGCTATCCGATTGGCTGACAAGAGCGCGTGATCGATAATTTTTCCAGCTTTATGGTAAACAAATGATCTTCATAATAGTTGGAATGTTAGCTAATTTGTTTTTATGAAAAGAAAGTCACATAAAGAGAATGCACAAGAATAATTTTTCAGTACACTTGAGCACTTCCGGCACACAGCAAGTGTCGTCTGCTTGTGTTACAACGTACTCCATTTTGACGAGAGCTCCGCGGTCAGAATCGGTCTCAGTCTTTTCGCGAGCACTTTGTTGCCGCGTGTTGAGCATTCGACTTTGTTGCCTTGTGGACTGCAAACGTAGCGAGTGGCAATGTGTCAAGCTGCGACATCGTGTCCCTCTGCAAGGCAGCGTACGAGCGAACTGGCTGCTGGGCATCGGACTGCCGCTATCCGATCGGCGCCAGGATTTGCGCGCTTGTGGCCGTCACTTTACACCGGAAGATTACTAACGCAATAGCGTTTCGCGAGTCCGGTATTAGGGCAAACGCAAGCGCAAGGGGACAGAGTTTGGCCGCTTGACTGTGCCGTAACGGGATGACCCATGAGATGAGCAGAAGGGCAAATGTGAATGGTCTGCACGGTGCAGCCACCTGGTGGCACAGAGCTCAACCATACACAGTAGCAGCAACGAAGTGTTTTCTTCTTTGTTGCTGGTGTGTATTTTTTGGAGGAGTATAATCATCAACACGTTGTTTTTATAAATGTTTAAAATGTATTACACTTGGTTAGATCAATATTAGCGCTGTGTTTGGCTGGTTAAGCGCTGCGCCAACAAGTGTATGGACCGTGCAGACCGATCAGGCCGCTCACGTACGTCTACGCTAAAGTTCCTTCATCAACTTGAGTTTATGCCTCCAGTCATTTGCCGAAATGACCAGCTTGCCTGTGGTTACCGCTAGTGTGTGGTTAACGGAATACCAGACATGTTCGGCGCTACGACAGAATGCTCGCAACGCACGCTGCTTCGATAGCTCTCGCTTGGGGTCGACGGCCAAGCGGCTAGCGGAGAGGTCTCGCGCGGGCGGGGGCGGGCTCCAAAACAACCGGAAGTGGACGATGTGACGTCGCATCATGACGCTGAACCACTGAAGGCGGAGCTTAGCCCTGCTCGCTCGGCGAACGAGTTGAGGAGGAAAAGCATGGCTAGGGAGGAGGGTAACTTCTAATCGCTTGTAGCTCCATTAATACGTAACGCTTCACTTAAATTGTGGTGCGAATGTTCTACTTAAGCTGAACCCTACGCGTCTACAAAATTTGTCCGAACCGTTTCAGGGGCCCTTTAACGTTACACCTATCATTCTTCTTTCCATAGCTCGTTGCCTCGTTCTCAATTTATGTAGAACCCTTTTCGTAAGCCTCCAGGTTTCTGCCCCGTACGTGAGCACTGGTAAGACACAGCTATTATATACTTTTCTCTTGAGGGATAATGGCAACCTGCTGTTTATGATCTGAGAATGCCTGCCAAACGCACCCCAGGCCATTCTTGTTCTTCTGATTATTTCAGTCTCATGATCCGGATCCGCGGCCACTACCTGCCCTAAGTATATGTATTCCCTTACCATTTCCAGTGCCTCGCTACCTATCCTAAACTGCTGGTCTCTTCTGATGCTCTGAAACATTGCTGTAGTTTTCTGCAGATTATTTTTGGATCCCCCTTCTTCATTTTCTTGTTACTTCTCCCCTTTTTTCCTCTCGGTGGCCTCCCCTCCACCCGTCTTTTCTCTGTACTTTTATTTCTTTTCTTATTCTCCCCGCCTTCCCACTCTCCCGCTCTTTTCCCCTCGTCTTGGGAACGACGCTCACAGACGTCATGCGACAGCGCTCATTATCTCTGAAATCTCTCCCTTTATAACCAATCGCCACCGACAACAAACGATCATGACGTCACGGCACTAACCCTTTAAAGCTACATGCCGAGCATGACGAGGCCGCCTTTGACGAAGATAGGTCCTCCTATCTAAACGTTGGCCAGCCTTTCTGATGCACCTTATCCCTGCTTACAAACTTTATACGACAGTGTGATATTCCATCTGTCAGCCCCTTTCTTTATTTTGGTCTTTAACAGCGGGGATTTTCTTTCGAGGAGCACGTATGGGTTTCCTTTGTAGCAATTGTCACGAACAAGTGGATGTTTGATTTCTCCTTCATTAATTACTTCTCTCCACTTGGCGGGTTTCCGCAGAACTATTGCGTGAAACACCTTCCTTTGCTTCGAGTTGACAAATTCGACTTCGCCCTGCCCTCTGCTAGCGGCCTGCTCAGCTCAGATGCTAGAGCAGCTTCCATGGACGTAATTTTCTTCAACTGCGAGGCCTTTTTTTCGAGGAACCCGCATGGGTTTCTTTTATAGCAATCGCTACGAACAGATCGATGTCTGATTTTCTCTTTACTAACTATGGCGACCACAACAAAACAAGGCAGCAAGTTCCTAATTGTTAATGCGCAAAATCTCTCATCTGCTGCTTTGCAAATAAGGTTGGCGAGTAATACCACCAAGTATCGTATACTTCCTCAGAACAACTTTTTTACATGAAAATGGAAAGAATTCTAAAATGGTCAACACCACTCAATGTAATCTAAACAAATGATGCTACATGATGACTGAATCTCTGGCAATGAAGCTCGCATAGTTCAATAACACTTTGCTCGAAACCAATAACTAGGCTAGCCCTGACAACAATTAAAACGGACACCGACCACGAAAGCTTATAAAAAGTGCAGGCTAGTATAGGTAAAGGCAGGCACAGGCTAGCGCTGTATAGAAAGATAACAGATAGCTTGAAAAGACGAGCTCACATGTCTGCGAGGATTGTAGCAGCAGAACGTATGGAACAGGGACAGAGATGGAGCGAGGAGATAAGGACGCAAGTGCACTGTCAACTGATTTCTTTATTGGAATCCCGCGCTTTTTATTTCGTCGCCATATCTCGTGTCTTATCAATCTGAGGCTGCACAAAAAAAGTGACTTCCTTTCTTGTCAAGGCCATTTGCGGTGTGCTTAAAATACATAAGACAAACAAGAAGATGCCATAATTATCAACGAAGACGGCACGCATCATCACTTTCAGCGACCCCTGGCCACAACTGGCCTTGTAATGTAAACGTTGCGACATGAACAAGAAGGGAAAAGATGCCAGGTAGGCACGTGAACGCCCAAATTGCATGATGTGCAAGTCCTGAAAAGGAACTATGATAGGCTAACTCGGGATATTCTTGAGGCATTTGAGATAAGTAAAACGGGATTGCAACATGTAAGCACTCCTTCAGTGCCCTTGAGAAGGAAGGAGTGACCTTTTTGAGGCAATAGATATGATAGATAAGATACGCGATAGGGCAATGAAATAAAAAGTGCGGGAATTTCAATAAATAAATCAGTTGAGAGAGCAGTTGCGTGCTCGTCTAGTCGTTCCTTCTGTTTCCGCCTTCCATCTAGTTCTCCTGCTACAATCCTCAAAGAATGAAGCAACTAGCTCAGTTAAACACCCCTTTGTCACAAATCTGGCCCGCTCGGCATTTCACCAACTATGACAAATCACTAAAACCAATTTTTTTTTCTGTTCAAAAAGACACAAATATGTTAGCTTGTTGAACATTGGCTCCAATCTTAGGCTTCCCTTTCTCCCATCTGCTACTCAATTGAAGTGTTCATCTCCTTGTAAAATTTTTGTCTTGTCTGAATACATAAACCAAGATTTTTCTTCAGCATGGAACAGTGAATTGCATTCTCGAGCGATCTAAACTTTAATTGAGATTTCCTATATGTTTATTTAGTGTGATTTGTTATTCCCACAACCTTTCGAGTGTCATTAAAAGCACTGTTGTTTCCATAACGTTCCTTTCTTCCACATGTGTACTCCACTTGTGTCAACACCTTTACTGCCACACTTGAAAAGTAAATGTGCAGCAGAAATGTCAAGAGCACATAATATGTGCTCTAAAATTTAACATAACGTTATTTTTTTCCTACACCACATGCCTGCCTCTGGCCAATGTTTTATGAAAAGAATTGGGACATTGGAGCTCAAGCTTATCTTGCTGACACTGTATCTTTGCCAAGGATATGTTATGTTTATTCTTTATTCTAGCTGAAATTGTCGAACACAGACAGGATACGTATAGTATGTAACACATCGAGCAGCACTACACGCATCTACAAGTACGAGGTCAACCCAGCATAAACATCGTAATGTGAAGCTTCGTTCTCAATGCTTTAGCGGCCCGCCGAACGCCATGAGAAAACTTTGCTCCACTTCAGCTTTAAATTCTATTAAATAGATGTCCATCTGTGTTACTCTATGTTGTAAAGACGGTGACTGACACGACTAAGTCCACCTGACCTTTACGAGAATTCTGGGCATGTACTACTTCATTTACCATTGACAATAAAAAAATAAAGGATGTAAGCTTACTTATGTGAAGTGTCTTTTGCCATTTGGGGCCTCTTGGTCCCCTAGCGACCCAATAAAAATATATGTGGTCCTATTAGAGTGCTCCACAAATGAGTACCGCTTCATTATCGCTAACAAAACGCCCAAAACCAGCGAGGGAGCAGGGCGACCAACCCCACCCGCCGCTACAGCAGCAGCCATATTGCTAACTGCGTAATGATGATGATATTACTATTGATTTTGCCAGCGCCATCTTTCACTCCTATGCCTAAGTTCACGACTCCACCTGTGCTGTCATTTTCGTTGCACTGTAGAAGCCAGTTTCCCTGCTCTATTATAGGTGTTCTGTGCTATTACCACTCCTTGAGACAGTCACACATGAGGAGATAGCGTATTGGTCAACGTGGCAGAGTTTCACAGGGCTTAGGTAGCGCCCAACAGCGACGCTTGGATTGGATTAGATTATAGAAAATTTTAATACGGATGGTTATAGCTGCTCCCTCTTAGCTACAAGATGCAAGAAAAGAGACAATGCGAATTAAGAACACAGGAGGCGATGAAGCTCTGATCTATTTTCTCAGGTACCCTGGCGGGTATTCTGTAAGCGTCCACTTAGTGGAGCTATCGGTTTCGGCTGCTGCTGAAGTGCTGAGTGGCTGGGCTGCGTTACGAGCAAGTATGTGGTAGGCGTCGCCAGCCTTCTCCCTCCTGCAGCACCAGCCAATCGGCGGCTGCCGAAATGGAGTCGCACTATACCCTTACTGTTTTTATTTTACAGTTGCCGCATGAAAAGGTGCCCGCTGCCACCACACATTTATCAGACTACTTTTGTTCCCGGCAGAGAAGAGACGTACACCCGCACAACATGTATATTATTCAGGGTCATGAATACTTTGTTTAAAATACGTATTATTTTAGGCAGTAAGCTCGAAGTATACAAAGTGTTTTAGTGAAGTCGGCTAAACTTTACATAAAGCTCTTATGAGTTATCAGAATGCAACCAACTTAGTATTTTTCGCTTTCCTCTTGAGCAACTGCAGGTATCCTTTACAATAAGCTCAGGTAATTGAATAACATTAACGAATGAAGCAACCTTTAAAATATAAATTTAAACCCAATATCTTCAATGTAAAAGCTAAACAGCCAATTAAGAATGTCTGCGCCTCCCATGCGCTTTGAAAATCGATGTTAGGGTAGTTTTGTATGCGGTTTGCTTTGATTGACGATAATTATCGGTGCCGAGAGCGAGTGCGGCTTTTCTAATCCTGGTACAACCAAATTATGAAGGCCCACTAAGCTTGAACAAGACACTCCCTCACCAGAAAAGATTTGGTCTCCCTGGTGCAGTATTCGGCCACGCCCTCCCACATGGCTTACTTACTTACCCAATGGCCCTCCGTCCGCAGCAGCTGCGGAGAACCTGACCAAGGTGGCGGTCAGACCTAAAACGCAGCAGAGGGTGCTAAGAATCTCTGGATACGGACAGGCCGCCAATGGAAACTGGGCCTTGCAACGTTTAGCACCCGAACCCTCTCGAGTGAGGCTAGCTTAGCAGGACTCTGAGGATTTAACAGCCATTGTATGGGATCTTGTCGGCTTTAGTGAGATTATAAGAACTGGTGAGGCTTACACGTTTCTAAATAACGGCCATGTCCTCTGCTATAGGGGTCTCCCAGCTAAGAAGCAATACGGGGTAGGACCTAATCCGTAAGGACATAGCGGGCAACATTGACGAATTCTACAGCATTAACGAGAGGTTAGCAGTAGTTGTAATCAACCTTATTAAGAGGCATATATTAAACGTAGTACAAGCCTCCGTTTCAACATCCAGTTTCGACGATGAGGAAGTAGATCAGTTTTACGAAGATGTTGAATTAGCGATGAGAAAAGTGCAAACTTAGTATACTGTAGTAATGGGTGATTTGAATGCAAAAGTAGGGAAAAAGCAGGCGGCTGAACAGGCAATTGGCAGCTACGGTGCCGATTCTAGAAACGCATGAGGAGAGATGCTGGTAGAATTCCCAGAAAGAAATAAGCTTCGAATAATGAACACTTTTTTCAGGCAACGTAACAACAGAAAGTGGACATTGAAAAGTCCTAATGGTGAAACAAGAAATGAAATTGATTTCATACTTTCTGCTGATCCCAGCATTGTGCAGGATGCAGAAGTTATGGGTAGGGTAAAGTGCAGTGATTATAGGTTGGTAAGGGCTAATTTTAACAGAGAAAGAGCAAAATTGGTCAAGAAAGAACAGGTCAACTTAGAGGTAGTAAGGGAAAAAGCAGAAAAATTTAGGCTGGTACTTGCAAACAAATATGCAGCCTCAGAAGAGAGACATGATGATGATAACACAGCGATGATGAATGAAACCGTAACGAGGCTGGCTTGACAGGCAGCAGTTGAAGGCGGAGGCAAGGCACCAAGGCAACAAGTAGGCAAGCTCTCCCAAGTAACAAAGGACTTAATAAAGAAACGACAAAAGATGAAAGTGTCCAACTCAAGAAATAAGGTAGAATTCGCGCAACTTTCAAAACTGATCAACAAAGCGAAAATAAGTGATGTTAGAATTTATAACGTGAGACTGGCTGAAGAGGCCGTACAAGATGGCCGCAGCCTGAAATCAGTGAGAAGGAAACTTGGCATAGGACAAACCAAGATGTATGCACTGAGAGATAAGCAGGGTAACATCATCAGCAATCTCGAAGGTAATATAACAGCAGCGGAAGAATTCCATACTGACCTGTTCAGTACCAAGAGGACTCAGGAGTACTCTGTTCGAAACAATAATGAACCGTATACAGAAACTCCTCCTATAACTAGAGTTGAGGTCAGGAGGTCCTTGTAAAGCATGAAACGGGGGACGCGGCAGGAGTGAATGGAATAACAGTCGATTTAATAAAAGATGGAGGAGACATACTCGTAATGCTAGGAAAACTGGCGGCTCTATATATGAAGTATCTATCGACTGTAAGAGTCCCAGAAAACTGGAAGAATGCAAACATTATACTAATCCACAGAAAGGCCGACGCTAAAGAACGGAAAGATTATAGGCCCATTAGCTTACTCGAAGTATTATATAAAATATTTACCAAAATAACCTCTAATATAACAAGGGAAACATTCGACTTCAGACAACCAAGCGAACAGGCTGCCTTCAGGAAAGGATACTCTTCAACGGATCACATCCATGTCATTAATCAGGTTGTCGAGAAATCCGCAGAGTACAATAAGCTTCTCTACATGGCTTTTATAGGTTACGAAAACGCATTTGATTCATTAGAGAAATCAACAGTCATAGAGGCATTTCGTAATCAAGTAGTACGGACCACTTACGTACATACCTTGGGAAATATCTACACAGCTTCCACAGCCAACTTAATTCTACACAAGAAAATTAGGAAGATACCTATGAAGAAAGGGGTCAGACATGGAGACACAACCTGTGCAATGTTATTCACTGCGTGCTTGGAAGAATTATTCAAGCTATTAAACAGGGAAGGTTTAGGAGTAAGGATAGACGCCGAATACCTGAGCAGCCTTCGCTTTGCCAATAACATTGTTCTATTCAGTAACACTGCGGACGAGTTACAACAAATGATTGAGGTCCTTAAGAAGGAGAGCGTAAGAGTGGGGCTGAAGAATAATATGCAGAAGACAAAGATAATGATAGATAAACGGGCAAAGGACACCCATACGGTTCAAAATCTCAAGTCACCCTCTAGAGTCTCTGACGGAGTATGTTTACCTAGGTCAACTAATTACAGGGAACCCTGACCTCGAGAAGGAAATTCACAGAAGAATAAAAATGGGTTGGATCGCATACGGCAGACATCGTGAGCTCGTGACTGGGAGCTTACCGTTATCATTGAAAAGGAAGGTATAAAATGAGTTCATTTTACTGGTGCTGATATATGGCACACAGCCTTCGAGACTGACAAACAAGCTTGGCAACAAGTTAAGGACCGCTCAAAGAACGATTGAACGAGGAATGCTAGACATAACTTTAGAGAAAGGCAGCGGTTTGGATCAGACATCAAACGGGTATGGACGATATTCTAATAGAAATTAAGAGGAAAAAGTGGCGCTGGGCAGGTCATGTATTGCGCGGACTAGATAACCGTTGGACCATTAGGGTGACGAAATGGGTACGAAGAGAAGGAAAGAGCAATAGAGGAGGGCAGAAATCTAGGTGGTGCGACGATATTAGGAAATTAGCAGGTGCTAGTTGGAATCGGTTGACGCAGGACAGGGATAATTGGAGATCACAGGGAGAGGCCTTCGTCCTGCATTGGACATAAATAGGCTGCTGATGATGATGATGAATTATCGGTGATGTTGCGGAGAATATGTAATTTCTTCAGCATTTAGGCCAATACGAGAGTGGTGAATTATTTCAAAGATTACCTTGCGTGCCCCACTGTTATTTGTCTGCATAGTCCGAAGAACACATAGGGAGACGTGTTTGCTTCAGGAGTTGTAATGCGTCATTGTTCATAATTGCCTTTGAAGGTTGAGAATAGTGATTGCCTCACATGGGCACTGCTCATCATGGCTACAGCGGTCTTCCCTACGTTTCACTGCGTGGCGAAAAAGCTCCTCGCGACGCTTCTTTTGGGCCTCGAGACTTAGTGCACACTTAGGAACCATTTTGCTGGCGCGTGCTTACGTGTTCCTTCTGCATAGGTGGTCAGCACGTTGTTGAGACGCTAGCTCCAAGCGTTCTCTGCAGGATATGGGCGATTGTAATGTTTACACCATCACATCCCAACATCCACATCCGCATTTTTGTAGCATATGAAAGCCAGCACCGGACGTGCCGCACGCACAAGCTGTGAAACGCTGCCGCGGATGCGAGCGCCATCTGATGGAGTTCCAAGGAGCCCAGCTGCGCGCGCAAGCATGCATTGACGGGCAGATGTTATGAGCGTCCCCTTCGAAACGGGCCGGTGGGTTGTGCCACGAAGCACTTGTTAGTTTATTGCCCAATGTCTTCCCTATATTAAAGAAGAAAAAAAAAACACGATGAATTCCCATAAACAAAGTTTCTGAACCCTTATTATGAACTTTATTTTTGTACGCCTCCGGTTGTCTGTCGTTTCCCTACTTTTGTTCCACCCATCTTCCAATCACCTCTTATTAAACTTATTATTACGAACATGCTTACTTTCTCCTACTCTCGCCGCACCCAAGAACTTCAAGAAGGCCCGTGATTCCTAAATTGAGCATTGGGCAGATATCTTCCCATTCTAAATAATAAGACATGCTGCATTGTTTTACTAGATTTAGCGTAGCAAGCACATGCTTCTTGTTCCTTCTTATATCTCGCTTTATAAGTGCTTGTTCTAAGGCATGGTGATCTCGCTTCGAAAAGTAATGAGCTTCCCTTTGAGTTATCATAAATTATTTGTTTCCTGATTTCGCCTTTTCCTCGTAAGTAATTACTCATGGCAGGTTTCTTTTCCACAGCCGCAACCCATCAGATTATTTCAGCCTCTTTGACTTCCCGCTTTACGTTATTTGTTGCTGTGTTGCCCACCCTACAGGCCGCATAATTGCTGGAAAGCTTCCTACTTCTTTTCCTCCACTGTGAATCAATGTTATTCCTGTACAAATATCTGAACACTCTCCCAGCCCATTTACTTTGTTTCATGTTCCTCACTCGTTCTTTATAATTAATTTTACTGTCAGCGTCCCTCATTTCAAAACTGGTCCAGCGCATATCACCCTGCAGAACTTCATTTGTAGTCTTCCCATGAGGGCGCCAATACCAGTCGTCCACTGAGCTTTGGGTACCATCGAGTTCTGATTGCACCCCTGATTTCGAGCAAAAACGGCACTTCCAAATGTAGGTCCTAGAACCATTACACCTTTCCACATAACCCCGGAGCACCTCGTACCTATGTATCCCCATGGCGCTCTGTGTTTCAATAAGGCAGCATTTCTCTTCTTCTTTACTGATATTGTTTTTTACTGTATATCCATATATCAATTGAATTACTTTATCCAAATAACTAGGTTTTTCGTTGCCCTGTATTATCACCGTCTGTTCACTGTTTTCATTGAATACCAGAGCACCTGATATTTTAATGCTACATTTTAGACCTAACGTATTGCCTTCCTGTCCACAGGTATTAGCCAGACGTTACATATCACTTTCCTCGTTGCTAGCAACACAATGCCGTCCGCATAAAACAAACCGGAAGCTGCTTCTCTACTACTGTATCCGCCTGTATGTACGAGAGGTTAAACCCAATATTACTTCTTTCTAGCGCCTTTTACATCCTCATCATGTACATCATAAACAGCAGTGGGGATAAACGGCACCCCTGCCTCAGTCTCTTGTTGATATAAATTTCCTCCTCACTCGTCATCCCTTCCCATTCAACGCAAACGGTATGTTCAAGGTAAATCTCCCCCAAAAGGTGCAGACAGTTGTCGCCTAAGCCTTCCCTTTCCAGAATACCCACAAAATGTTGCGGTCTACGTTGTCATACGCTCCTGCAATGTCGAATAGGCCACTTATAATGGTCGTCTTTCTGCTCTCGATATTTCAATACACTAAGTAAGGACAAATAGGTCATCATCCAAACGCCTACGTATTCTGACATTCTGAAGCCATTCTGACATTCACTCTAACCACCACTATTCTCTGCCAGCGCTTGCAGCTTTAGTTCACTTGCCTGTAAGGCTAACCTGTATATTACCTATCTACGGTCCATATGAGTAAATTCTATCCTTTTCCACGTTACCTTTATAAATTAAATGCATTCTACTTTGTCATCTATGACACTTCCTTCTACCGTTTTTAACGAAGCTGCTTCACTTTTTGGTCTAGGTTCATTAATCAGCCTAACGTGAACCTCGTCTATCCCGGTGGCTGTGCGCTTCGGAATTTTCTCTTCGGCTTTCCTCCAGTTGAAATTTGTGATCACCATCTCCATTTTCATGTGGCAATTTGATGCTCCTTTTTTCCTCAACTACGGCCCGTCATTGCCTTGGAAATGTGCAAGTGTTGTTTTTCGGGTGTACTTTAATGCGGCGTCCCCTTCAAGTTTTCTTTCCGTCTTCGCCTAGGATATGTTCTTCTATTGTCGACTTCCTGCCTAATAACTTTATGCGGTTCTAAGATATTCTTGGTGCGCCCTTCTTTTTCTGACGTATTTCTGGCAACCAAGATTCACTTTCACGTTTTGTCTTTGCTTGCGCCAGTATTTGAAGCATTCAGTTTGACAGCGAAGCTGTATACCTCTACCGTCCAAGAAAATATTCATGTCATTGTTGGAAGCAAAGACTCCCCATACGTGAGCCGATTCCGGAGATAGTACATCGACCCGCGGCGGAGGTGGAGCAGGCGTTAAGCACTCCCCATACGTGGGCCGATCTCGGAGATAGTGCAATGCACTGCCGACGCACGGCGGAGGTGAAAAAGGCGTTAAGCACTCCCCTTATGTGGGTCTATCCCTGAGATAGGGCAATGCCGGGCGACCCGCGGCCGAGGTGCAGTTCGCCATTAAGGGGCCCACGTACACAGCTTCGCTGGTCATCCCTCTTCACAGAGGGGAAGGGCACCGAGTCTTTTTTCGCGGTACATTCCCGGAATACCAGGTGGCGAGTGCGATCTGCTGGTGTGGCAAGAAATGCAGTGGCGCGCGAGATGCAGACCACAGCAGCAGTAGCGCCCGCAAAATCGGCAAGACAGGTAAAGAAAGCGTCGCTTTCACATGTCCAAATAAACATATTTCGTGTCAACAGCTGCTGTGGTTTTAATTATTTCGGGCTGTAAATAAAGCGCGCGACATTTTAAAAAGTAACATATTCATATGCGCATATGTGCAGCGCCATCAGCGTCCTCACACATCCCATGAACGAATTATTGATGCTGCACCCAGACCGCAGACACGATTAGGCTTTGAGCAAGTGAGATGGATCGAATACAATTGTGTTGGCTTCCACTTTAGCCGAGATATCTTGTTGATTGAAGAGATGATATTTGCGATAAGTAACATAAAAATTCTTGGAGCTATTCCAGTGTTTTTGCTACAGCGCAAAGGGCGAGACCGTTTTGGCAGCGGATGGCGTTGTATTGCAGATGACAGGTATGGCCATCGCGTATCATTTTTTGGCGGCCTATGAATACCTTCGGCCCACATGCAGCGTCAACCCTCAGTTGTTAGCATGTTTGAGGGCCCTAATGTCGCAGCGCACAAGCGCGTAATCATGGGCTACTTTTTTTCAAATATCGAGTGCTTTCTTTGCAGCCCCCCCCAAAAAATATCAGAGCTGCTATCGTCCGGAAAAGAAATTACTTGGATATTTATGAATAGGCTCTGCAACTTTCGCATTGCACATTTCGCCCTTATATCAGTGCTTTCAATGGTAGAAAATTATTGTTGTGAATCCGTTACATAAGATTATATTAAAAAAGATTACGCGCCATCCCGCACCTCCGAAAGTGCATGTCCAGCGAAGCTGTGGTAAACCGCCACAGCTGCTCAGGGGGATATTCTTTTTAAATAGGAAATAATGATATGAATCATGAAGCGAAAAATACGACGTGTACATCCCATGGTACCAAAACCCATGAGATCAAGTGGCGATATCCCGTTTGACATGATGAAATGTGATTACGTCATTACCTCAAAGACCGCGTGTTCCATGTCGCCAAAGGTCGCCTGATCACATTATCACGTCAAACGTTACGTTACATGACAACGGTATCGCACGTCACAATATCGCCTGTTGACGTCACGTGATCATGTCATCAAGTGAAACATGACGACACGCGATTACATCGTCATCAAGCAATGATGTTAATTGATGAAGTCACTGATGCTTCTCGGAGAAGTGGAAATTGCACATTTCCGCTTCCTTGTAATCTCTTCAGTATCGGCTCATGATGACGTAACGTGATTACGTATGCACGTCAAACAAACATCACGTGCTGACGTTATCGCACCAAAGGTCGCGTGATGACATCATCGTATCCAACGCTACGTTATGTGATAATGGCATGACGTAATAGTTCTGCGGAAACCTGTAAGGTGGAGAGAAGTAATTAATAAAGCGGGCATCAGACATCCACCCGTTCGTAGCGACTGCTACAAAGGAAACCCATACGGGTTCCTCGAAAGAAACGCTTCGCAGTCGAAGAAAAATTCGTCCTGGTCATGGACATCCAGGTCCCGTCCTGGACATCCTCGAAATCAGTCCTGGTCCGGGACCAGGACGAATTTTCAACTGCGAAGCGTTTCTTTTGAGCAACCCGTATGGATTTAATTTGTAGCAATCGCTACGAACGGGTGCATGTCTGATGCTCCCTTTATTGATAATGGCACCGTCACGTGATGATATCGCCGTATAACATATTATAATCACGTCATCACGACAACCTTGACGTCACGCGATGACGTCTTTGTCGAGCAGTGATGTCACCTAATGACGTCATGTGGTGCCTTTTGGAGAAGCAGCAAAGTGCTCGCGCTTGTTGGCACAGTCTCCGGGAACGGCCCAAATTTTTGTGTGAGCAAAAGCCGCGCACGCGGACATTAGTGGGTAACAGCTTCGCTCTAAAAATTCTTTGAATAGCTGAAGAGGAGAGCAAACGACGCTAAGCTTGTTTCATGCTCGTAACAACCGTCTGAAATTTTTAATTCGTTGCCCGGCTTACAAGTGTGTTACCGCCAAACTGTTGGCTCGACGGGACCGCAGCAACGCGATTTCGACTTACTTTTGTAGGTGAATCTTAAATGTGTGTGCAATCTTCATAAAACTCCTAATTGTAAGAACAAAGCCTTGTGATGTCCTTACTTACTAGTTGCTTCCTTTTTGCCTTTTTTTTATCACGCAACCAGCACTGTATCGTTCCAAATATCGGCCGCTGAGTGTGACTTCAACGCCAGTGCGCAGTTCCAGTTTTTAAACTTGTTTGGCTTGCCATTTTCGTTGAGCGTCTTCTTAAGTTTCTGCGTCACTTGTAGGAGTAATTTTGCGGCTCCTTAGTCTCCAATATATTTTTAGTTCAAATCATAGCAGCCACAGGCATGTTAACGCTGTCACGAATCATTTCCTGCATATCTTAGGGAAAGAAGTGTGTCCGAACCTCCTTCTATGTTTGCTAACCAAAATGTTATTTTATAATGATAAACAGCAAGGTGTATTTCATCCTTTGTCTAATTTTTGCCCCTTTCAACCATTTTCACAAAACTGAGTGCATAAAAGCTACTGAGTGTCTCATTTTTCAGGAAGCGAGAAAACATCAAATATTTTTTCACGCCAATTATCTTGCTGTTTCTTGTCATTTTAATGAAGCCTTTTAATTTTTTAAGTTGAAGCCATCTTCTTAGAGTGTGTTATGGTATGTTAGGTAGGTAGGTTAGGTAGGTTAGCTTAAGGTGTGTTAGAGTGTGTTAAGGTATGAGACCTTCAAAGAATCTCATTTAGTGAAGCGCGGGAATTTTTTACGATTTGTTGTTCAAGTTCTCAACGAAACATTTGCATTATGTGGTTCTCAGCAACAGAAACAGGGGAGGGACACAGATAGTAAAGTTCTCACAGGAATGTTTTGCGATGAGTCTAAACTTTCTCTCGTTAACTGCGAAAAACTCATTGTGTTGTAAGCAGATTATGGTTTACCAACAAAAATACATTCTGCGGTTGTATGCGGTAAAACAACGATAGGATCGTGAGCTATGCGTAGGGGGGGGGGGGGGGGGGGGGGACTGGGTAAATTTTGAACACCTGAGGATCTTTAAGGTGGCGCCATGCTCGGAAAAGGCGTTTTTGTATTTCGCCCCCATAGAAATAAGGCCGCCACGGCCACACGGCCACGATTTAATTCCTCGATCTCGTGCTTAGCCGCGTAACAACATAGACGCTAATCCACCGCTGCAGGTAGGATATGGTTTTCAGGCGTGTTAAGTCCCAATCATAATGGTTTGAGCTATGAACGCAGAATACTTGAAGAAAATTGTTGTGGTACCCAAGGTAGGTTACGTGCATTACGAAGGCTACAAAAATAGCCATGCTGAGCATGATGAGATACACAGACATTTGTGATAATTTAGGAACAGCTATAACTGTAGATGGCACAATTTGGACAAAGTGAGTAAGTTGAAAAGTGAGCACACATTTGTGAAAATAATTTTATTTTCCTAGTCGAATATTTTCCGCAAAAGATCTTCCAATAGAAATCACTGGACCAGAAAGTGTTAAACAGGTTATTTGAAGGTATTATTTCACTCATTTTGCGCATCTCGCAAACCCCGCGGTTCATTTGAACTCGTTCTCAGAAAGTTATCGGCTTCTTCTTTCGAACGCATTGGTGCGTACTTACTGCGACCACTACGCCGACATCAGGCAAGCAACAAATTATGTGAAGGAGAAATGGGTTTGGCCATTCAAAATTATGCGTTAGCCCAGGTTTGTTAAAAGCAGTACATACCAAATGCTCAAGAAAGAATTAAGTTATAGAATGCCGCTTCGGCACGTGGGAAATTTCACGCGTTGTCCGTTAATTGAGATTGAATGTTAAAAGGAACGTGTCTAGAACTCGACTTGAATTCTATGTTTTAGGTTGATACCACTTTTCCAAGCACTGAAAGTAACGGTCTATGGCGAATCAACGAGGTGATTCAATATGAGTGACAAAGATAGTGGTAGAAGTTGTTGGGTGCGAATTTTATTTTTGGTAAAATGGATGTGAATTTTAACCAAACTCCATTCGAAAGGAAACCGCCATGGTTATTCTGTGGTACTAAAAAATGCAGTCGTGAACAACTACTACTTTACTGCTCACCTAGAAATAAACTTCTTTCTGAAAGCTTTGGCGGTTCTGCGATAACTTGCTGTGACATGGATCCTTGAACTACTCGTTTTAAGAATACATTATTTCTTTCGCAGAGAGGTTGACATTTTTATCATCGAGACGCACTACCAGAGGCCACTACCACTCTGCAAGACAGTCTTCCCAACGGCTTTCAACAACTACGGCTCCTTCACTCCGAATGTTCCAATCGTGAGTTATTCCGCAACCTTTTCTGAAAAAGCAGCACGGCCGCCGCAGACAGTCAGGAAAGCTTCGCCGACGTTGAGTTAACTATAATAGGCCTAATCACATCACATTTAGTCATGAAATTCGTCGAAACAATCTACCGGTTTCAATGTAGCAGCAGTGCGTCTAGTTGACTTTTTGTACACTCTTTCCAGTGGCGTGAAGCAGACAATATTAAAAAAAAAACCAGACACACGCATTGTGTCTCCTAGCATCTCTTTCTCTGTGTGTTGCCTGCTCAATGCCATTTAAAAAAAAATTAAGTAAGTAAGCCAACTTGTCCAGCGGCAAGTCTTTTTGACTCACTGGGTCAGAAAGAGAGAGGATTCCTTTCCAAAGCTCCTCTTCGTTACTTTGTTTAGTCAGGACATCATTCACAAACATCCACCGATCTTCACATGATAGCGGTGTATTATGCTCTATTACTGAGTGGACCAAACCGTTTCTCGTCTAGAACACAGGTCTCAACTGGCTGAAAGCATTGGTTCTACCTCGCACACCCAAGGGCAGGAAGAGCATCTGTATGTCGCTAAGCATGGTGGCGCTGCTGTTTAAGGTATCCGGCACAGTCGATCACCTCCAACCGGGGAATGCTTGCTTCGAGGAAATCTGGATGAACTACGCCGAGGTAAGGCCTTTAGGCTACGCACGAGCGCTGGAGTTTTTTAGTCTCCAAAGCGGCGCTTTGGAAGCCTTACACGAAGTGCCGGAAAATCCTGGCTCATTGCCGTGCGCGTATCTTGGATATTGTTCTATGACTTGCCTCTTAATTGACGCATGTGTACCGCAATGTGTTTGCTGAATTTACTCGTTTACTCGAATGTTTCATTGACGCGCTGAATACAGCAAAATTTCATGCATTATACGGGAAGTACGAGTCAGAATTAGGCAGGGGTAAAGCGTTAAATTGAAAGCGATTTTCGCGTGAGCTACTACTGGGAGATATTGTCTATTAGTTTGCGATGAAGACGTTATCTCGAGCCTTAGGCGGCAGTTTTCGCGCGTTTTGCGCTATTCGTGACACCAACAAGCCCGGCCATCGAGCAATTTACCTTTGGGATATTTATTTCTATGTTTCAGACTTGCATTGGTCACGGGTGGAGTAATGTAAAGACGCATTCATCAGCGATGTCGTCCTTCCGGCACAAGATTAAATTCTGGCAGTCCTTTGACACCGATATCACAGTGACCAGAAAGGTGAACGGCGTTGGTGTGCTCTTTGCATCCCATATAGTTTGTTTGCTAGGCTGTGCATGCACAACAGGTTAAACAACGTTTAGTATGAAGCAACGGAATATAATCCACAGCGCTGGAATATCTTTCTCGCTTATACTCATATTTCACTCACGAAATCCGCCTGAAGAGGATGACAAGTTATTGTTGGCGTGTATTTGTGTCACAGTCACCGATATTGTCATAGAATGTGAATACACGCAGCAATGCGCTTCGGACCAGTGCTGAAGCTTAGTTATATTGTAAAAACACAAGCAAAAAACAGTTGTCGATTACGCCTGCTTGGCATGCTAAACTGTCGCAAAATTGCGACAAATACAGTGAGCTCGGGCCTGCATGCGAGTGTGTTTTTCTTAAATGGTACACATTTTTGCATCTGGAGAACAATATAACCGCATATCAAGCCGCGTAGTAGTGTTGAGTTCTCATCAATCAAGGGAGAAGATCATAACGTGTGAGTAGGCAGAACCGACAGTGGATGCTTGATGTGTAAATCTGCGGAGTGAACAGAGCCATCTTGCGGCACAACCATTCGCACCATCTGCCATTCACACCATCTAGGACTAACACATCCACCCTGCACCCTTATTTGCCCATGCCGAGACTGCTGTTATGCGTATATTATACAAAAACTAACAATCAGAAGAGAGTGCAACATTCATGAGCGGAAGTTGCTGTACTAATTTTTGCAACCAGGTGGACCTGATCTTGGACCAGGCGAACAAGACCTGTTTCGCGGCGTACTACGTGGACTACGAGGACTACTATGGCATGTGCCAGGGCAAAGTGGCATTTCCGCGGCTGAAGGCCATCCGAGACCTGCTTAACAAGAGAACGAATGTCGATGAAGACATCGACCTTTTCGGACACGACTTCTGAGGACCACATTACAGAGACGCTCCTCGGTCACGCCGACCGATGTGCACTTTTCCTGCTCCATCTTTCTTTTTTGTTTCATTCCCGGCGCTGCCAAGTAATAAGCAACCGTTGAGATATCCCTGCGGTAGTGTTCTAAAGTACAGCGGTTGACTAATAGGAAGTAAAGAAGCGACCGGAAACTGGCTCTTTTTTCTTTTACTTACTATCTGTCATCGCACAATATCTTTTAAAAACGCATAGCTTTTGCTACTGCGCGCAAATTTGTGAAATATAAACCGGATCTATTCGGTTGTTGAAGATAAGTAAGTTAGTGTAGATAACGTGATTACTAATGTAGGAAAAGCAAATGCTACTGAGTAAAACAGCGACTGAAGGTCACCGCAACTAAATTGTGGGAGTGCATAATTCTCTCCGCTTGCTGGTGAAATTTAAATTCCTGCTATCATTTCGAACCAACAAACAAGCTCAAAAGAGAGAACTGCAAAAGAAAAAAGATGGGAGCAGTGAACATCCTGTCACAGGAATTTTATGACACTGTGCTTGTTAAAAAAAATTCTTAATGCCCAATTTGGTCTGCTAGAGCGAAGGAAGACAATTTTGCCGACCCTGAGTGCCTAGCACGACGACTCAGCTGCTCAACGTGAGATCTGTGTCCCGATGCTTACGTTGAAACGTAGTTTTCTACAAACGCTGTTAATGGGAACGATCGCTCCGTTACCGCTACGCTACCACGCGAACGATGGTTAGTGCGAAAACTTGCCTAATTTTGGCGCTTGCGGCTTCAAGCGTTCTTGGGACTTCACAACCATTTAATTCATCAGCATTAGGAGTGTCAAAGGGGAAAAAAATGTACGTGTGTGATGTCTCGGAAGCGGCTCATTTGTTAGAGTTATGGCAGGGATGGGATAGCTTGGGCCAGCATGAATGTTTGCATCGGTGTACATATGTCTACATACAGGGCGATCCTTTAAGTCTGGCACAATTTTCCAAATTGCCTGTTACAGATAATCCTTAATCTGGATTAGAAAGGGAGGGGGGCGTTGCTTACACGAGAAATTCAAACATATATTCAACGTATAAAAAACCATAATTCACTGCTTAATTATTTACTCTCCAGCAGTTATCGCAAATTACACATGGTAGAGGTGTCTTTGAGAAGAGTATCTATTTGGAATGAATTTCCAGCATGGCACCAGTTTGGATATATGCGTCTTCAAACTCTACGTAAAAATGTAGTGTTGCTTTACTTTTTTAATACAGCGCTCTTTTGTGGATTGAAGCGCAAAAGTAAATAAAACGCCCATGTGTGTGAGTCCAAGTATAGACGCTGCTGCGCATGCGTTCTGTTGATTCTGATTTCGAGTGCATGCGGCTTGGCCTCATTTCGGTTACTGAGTGAATTGTGCAGTGTTCCCTGACTATGATGCATCAGGACTTAAATAAAGGAGCTCTTGCGTTACTCGAAGAAAACCCAGTGCATATTGTGTCCAGCAGAGTGAAGTAGCCGCCATTAATTCTTTCGCTACTGAGCTTTAATTCGGCAATTGCAATATTTTATCTAACTCCAGAAGTACTGTTCTAATGTTCAAAGTGTCAATGAGGCATTTGTAGGCAGCCTATTATTACATCTAGCTGCGGCGTTTTCAGCAACCTACTAGTTACGTACAATTTTTTCGCGACAGGCAAAAAACCGCACGAAGCATTGAAAATACCACATGAGTGCGCTCCCACCGGCATCGTAAAGCAGCTCATCATCTTTATAGTCATACTGAAGTAGCACTAACAGCAGGTTTCCCGGCTTCACAGCTATTTCTTCCTCTCTACGTCGGACTTATCTATCCCTCAAGGCCTATTTATCACATTGACAACAAAAGCCCCTTGATAACGCGACCGAAGCGCCGCTCTGACCACGCAAGAAACGCGCAAATCAATGGAAAAGGCATAGATTGTTTCAAAATTCCGGCTTTGCTTGCGCAACATCGAAAGAGTGCGTGCGCAGCTATACCTCGCGCCAAAAACTTGCTTCACATAAAGGCCAAATTAAAGTGAGCGTTTAATTTTTCGTGAAAGTGTACACGTGTTGCAAAAAAAGGTTCGTATCAAAAAATGAAAGCGAAATAAACAGACCCGGAAGTTACCAACGTATAGAGAAAAAAGCAAAACCGATGTGTTCGATAAAGTAGATACACCACTTCTAAATGAGCCGAATCGGCAATCAGGATGCCTACACACACAAAAAAAGAAAACATGAGATTTCAGTGTTCCCTTATTATCTACGAATAGGTCTCTTTTTGTAGCTACGCAGTACTTTGTCCGTTTTATCACTTCTTCGGTGGCTTCCTTGATGACCGAAGCCGGAATTCTACGGCAGACATCCGTTATCCTAGCCTTGAACAAGTATAACGTATGTCTCGATCATGTAAACACGATCTTTCACATAACCCCTCAAAAATAACTCGAATGACGAGAGATCAGGTGACCTAGCCGGCCAATTTGAAGGCCCGTGCCTTCCAATCTATTGCGCACGAAAAGTCGCATCCAGCCAGTTTCATGTTCTGCTGCTGCTGTGTGCGGTTGCCCCATCTTGCTGATATCACAGAAGCGGAAGACGTGACAGTGGGACTTCGCTGAGAAACTCATCCACCCCTCCTCCAAGGATTTCGTTCACGTAACGCTGTCCAGTCAGTGTGTTATCAAAGATGGAAGCGCTTACAGCACCGGCCTAAATTCCGAACTACGCATTGAGCGACCACTGGTACTGGTGGCGATTGCATCCCTCGAATAGAGTGCATTATGCAAATTTACCTAGGCGTTTCTGCGAAAATTGGCTTCATCTGTGCAGATGATGGTCCTCAAAACGTCCGGTGACTTATCGGCATTTCGTGATGACCCCATTCGAGAAATCTAGACGATACTACAGGTCCCTATTTTCTAAGCATTAGGGCTGGTTAAAGTGGTACAGGTGAAAAGCCGTCATTTAAAATTCTCCAAACTGATCACTTGTAAATTCATGCCTGGTAGCCACGTCCCGCACGCTAGCATGAGGGTTTGAGGCCATAAATGCTAGAACATCCGTCTCTGGGCTAGGACTCAAAAATGCAGTCCTCTGCCGCTGTTTCTTGAAGCTGCCGGTTTGTCTCTGGTTTTCATAATCTCTAATGATAGTCGATGCATTTACTCTACCGCCACACTTCCATGATTGGCATACATATATTTGCGGCCTTCCTCTTGTTGCCATTTGCAGATCCCAAGGCGAGGATCGTGTTTACCTTCTGCTCATTAGAGAAAAACATGGCGACTGGTACGAAGCAAAATACACCTTTAAACCTTTTCACTGACGATATCAATTCGCTTTTGTCGTGATAGGTATTGTGAAAAAAAAAAACATCCGTGTACTTTATCTACGCTAAGACAACAGGTATCACAGCTCGTTTCCAACTAACACCCTAACCGCCGTGTTATTTCAGCCATGGCGCTGCAGATAAGGCGCTGGCTCGATCACGATGTTTTTCTTTATTCCTTTTGTTTCGTCATAGATAACTCAGAGAGCCTGTTCGAGGGCGCTGCTTTATGATCCGGGTGGAAGCGCAGTCGCGGGGTATTCCCCATACGTCTTGGGGTTTATTTATCAATCGTAAAAATTTGTACGCACTAAATAGTTACATGTCGCTTGTTTGTGCCTTGAGATACCTCATTGACACTTTGATAATTTGGATATTACGTCTGGGGTTAATCGGTTACAAACACCAAATGTCAGTAACAGATAATTACTGGCAACTACTCCGCTGTACTGTAGACAATATCATCATCATCATCATCATCATCATCAGCCTGGTTACGCCCACTGCAGGGCAAAGGCCTCTCCCATACTTCTCCAACTGCCCCGGTCATGTACTAATTGTGGCCATGTTGACCCTCCAAACTTCCTAATCTCATCTGCCCACCTAACTTTCTGTCGCCTCCTGCTACGCTTCCCTTCCCTCGGAATCCAGTCCGTAACCCTTAATGACCATCGGTTATCTTCCCTCCTCATTACATGTCCTGCCCATGCCCATTTCTTTTTCTTGATTTCAACTAAGATGTCATTAACGCGCGTTTGTTCCCTCACCCAATCTGCTCTTTTCTTATCCCTTAATGTTACACCTATCATTCTTCTTTCCATAGCTCGTTGCGTCGTCCTCAATTTAAGTAGGACCCTTTTCGTAAGCCTCCGGGTTTCTGCCCCGTACGTGAGTACTGGTAAGACACAGCTGTTATAAACTTTTCTCTTGAGGGATAATGGCAACCTGCTGTTCATGATCTCAGAATGCCTGCCAAACGCAATATGCAATAGACAATATGCACACGGTTTTGTTCGAGAAACGCATGCCTCTTTTTTTTTAAATCTTGGTGCGTGATAGCTAATTTGGACACCCTGCATATATTTATGACCTTTGCATGCAACTGACGATGTCTTCAGCAATAATAGATGTTGTAAGTTATTAGAAGTATATATTTTTTTCATGAGTCGTTAGCACTGGTCATTGGAAAGAGAAGCAATACTGAGACACACAACGTTCACGTGCATTTAACACGCCATTGATAAGACTCTGCCGAAAGAGTCATTGAAGTCTATGGGGTTTTTGAACGGTCCAAAAATCGCACAAAGCAACTTGGAGCGTGGTGAATATACAGCAACATATTCGTTCTCTAGGCATAGGCGATCCATATATTTAGAAATAATTTTTAATTTGCTATCAGGATCTTTTTCAAGAATATAATAAACATCATCCTGTGTGCATATTTAAATATATTGTGCATGTACACTGTGTTTACAGTGGAAATATAAAACCATGTTGAAGTGAGAAAATACGGATCAGGCAGCCGCCGCTGGTGCTTTTAATGCGCTTGTCCTCCTCTTGTCTGTATTTGCAGAAGTCAAGCGAAAGTATGAATTAAAAGCCGTGCACATCTCAAGTGAAAAAGTCGAGAAAAATCAAAAGAAACCTCAAATGATGTAGGTGACAAAGCCTTGGTACTGGTAAAGCTCTGGTACTGGCGGTTGAGGATTGGGCGAGTTGGTGTGGCCAACTTTATCAGCCAACTTCAGCAGTTGTATTTATTGCAAAACGATAGAATATAATTATTTCCCTCAATACATGGAGGGCGTGGTAAAAAGTGAGAGCGCTATACGAGATCCCAACGCACATTACAGCAGGCAGCGGAGACGAAGACTGACATACTCACTGTGAAAAAAAAAATAAAGCAGTTGAACTTGCAAAGTATGCGTCAATTTTGGAAAGAAAAGATACATACCAGCTTGCGTAGTTGACTAAGAGAAAAAGGAGACGATGAAGACAAATGGCTAGCTTGTAGTTGAGGAACCGAGCTTTGATAAGGACGTTGTTTATAAAGTAGAGAGGTCTGATTATATTGAACAAAGTGGCGCTGCGGCGCCTAGCTTTATAAATATAAATATTTCATGCAGTGCCGAGTTATGGACGTTTTTTTACAGCGAAGCGGTGTATGGCTAGCCGATTCGTCCGTTCGTCTCTCGCCTGTACGCCAAAAGCTGCTCGGCGCAACCCCATGCGCATGCGCGAAAAAACCAAACAAGAGCGAAAGCGAGGCGCCCGATTGCTGCGCCAGTACTGACGCCGATGGCGCTGCCGTCATGGCGTCGTGATGGCGCTTTAGGTGTGTGTAGCAGGTGGGGGGGGCCATGGAGGCGGCTTCGGCATCGCCCGGGGGAGGGCTAAGCCACCGCCGAAAAACTCCGTAGGGGGCTCGGGCCCCGGAGCCGCCCCATAGTTGGCGCCTATGTATATGCATATTAACATTCCCTCTTTGTACCTATTTCCGACTCTCATTATGGCTTTCAGAAAAGGTAGTAAGGAATACAGAGTAAAGTGTTACTTGTCATGCAGGCATCATCATGCGCAATTAAATACAAGTCAATGCAAAATGTTTCCTGTGGCACACCTCAAGGGAGCATTATAGGTCGGCTGTTTACATTAATGACAGTGTTAACGTGAACCCTAATTCTCGTTTTATAATTTACGCCGACGATACCCCCTTGCTGCTTTCTGGATTGAACAATTAATGCAAAGATTTTGCTAGGACAGCTTGGTCGCATGAAAATGCCCTCCCTGGTAATGCCGACAATTCTAAGGCAGTACTGCTTTCACCACAAAAATAAGCAGTGCAGTTAACTTGGGGCGCTATAACGTAAAACTATTCCAAGCTTTTCTATTCCAGTTCTGCTATCAGCCCTCCACGATTGGTCAAAAACTTTTTCGACCACGCCAACTTCACCTGTCTGTCACCCGACGTCACGAAAACCGCGATACCTCCCCATCTGATATGATATGTACACACTGATTATGCATGATTTGACAGAAAAAAGAAAAAAAAATTATTGCTGATTCGACCCTTTTCGCCATTAGCCCTCGGCTATTGGTAAAAAGTTTTCGGGCTGCACCCACTTCACCTGCCTGTCAGGCGACGTCACAAAACCGCACAAACTCACTGCGTCAAAGTGACGTGTATATATATAAGATATAATTATGGGGTTTTACGTGCCAAAACCACTTTCTGATTATGAGGCACGCCGTAGTGGAGGACTCCGGAAATCTAGACCACCTGGGGTGCTTTAACGTGCACCTAAATCTAAGTACACGGGTGTTTTCGCATTTCGCCCCCATCGAAATGCGGCCGCCGTGGCCGGGATTCGATCCCGCGACCTCGTGCTCAGCAGCCTAACACCATAGCCACTGAGCAACCACGGCGGGTAGTGACGTGTACGCGATAAAGATGCATTAATATTGCGAACAAAACTGAATTTTCTTCGGAATAGCCGCAGGCTGCCCCTTTCCGAAAGTAATAAAAGATGGCTGCCGCCGATCGCTGAGACGCTGGCTACTCGCACCTGCCTGAGAGCATGGGTGTATTTGCGTATAATAAACCTTCTTGCGTGGCCGTGTAACGTTTTCGAGCCCTTTCGGCACGTTTACCACCCCATTCTGCCAACTCTTCTTTGCTGAGAGTCAGTTTTAGCGTCATTCTTAAGCTTCCGTTGCATGCCGCCGTGATTTTCCACCAGCCACCACAAGCTAATTAAGGGAATGCCGACCAATCGCAGACGCCGGCACCACCCTCTTCATCCGGTTATCGATTTTCAGTGCACTGGCTCTGCCCCAGTGAATCCCTCTCCACTTCAGCGTTCTCCTCGCCTCTTGTCAGCCAATTAGATACGACAAGCCACTCAGTTTAGGCAACGTTATTCGTTTTTCAAGCAAACAAAGGTTACCTCCTAGGAGCGAGGAGAGCGTTCGATTGGTCTGTTCAGACAACCCTGCGGGTGACCGCCCGGTGCTTGCGTCGGTGGTTACATAAATTTGACGTCAGGGGATTGGAATAGAAACATATTGGAATAGTTTTAAGTTATAGGGCCCTTGGTTCCTTCTTTTCATATTTCGCGCCATTGTTCGCAAGGAACGTGCAATGGAACAACATAAACCATAAAGCATATTCAAATGTTCTAAAGCTATTGCACAGTACTTTATTTCATACATTGTGGGTGCCAGGCCACCACCCGGTTGGTAGCCTGTCCCGCACAGTGGACATAGAGGTATTTTGCCACACGAAAGTACTTACTACATTATCCTTTTGTCTGCTCGCATATGAATTATATGAATTACAGAGCACTAGTATGGGAGACTAACTAACCTTCAAAATCTATCCATCCGTGAGAAATGTGCTGTCCGCATTGTTTTTAATTTGCGCATAGAAACTAGAAAAAGCAAATAATTAAAGAACAAGAATAATAACCTCTTTTACGCTTCGTACCTATATATATTGCGCAAATATAGGAACGAACAAATGAGGCACTAGGAAAATATTTCTCGCTTAGCTCCACTGCATTTCTAGTTGTTGCAGTACCTATACCGCCAAACTACCATATTGGCTATTGCCATCAATCAGAGCCAACTATGGATGCCGAGATTAGGATATCAGAGACAACTATCTCTCAACAAATAATCCGACGCATACATTACAATTAATTACCTCCCAAGCACTCCGTACAGATGATCAACCAGCGAAGCTGAAACGTGCAGCCACTGTGCTCATCACTGGGTTAATCCCGACGTTACATCAACGACGGCTTGGTAGGCTGTCGGATCCTCGGTATGCAGTTGCTGCATGCGCTAGGCTGCACGAACTTGTTCTTGTGCTCGGGCTACAGCATCGGCAGGGCGTCGACCAGCTCGTTCCCAGTACTGCTCGCGGCGTTGCTGATCGAAAGCTGCCGAAAGCAGGTGTGGGTATTATGCGTGGCCTACGCATTTCGAAGGCGGAGAGAAACTGCTGCGCACGCGCTCGGCTGCGACGGAGAGCATCGACGTCAGTACTGGTGCAGCAATCGGGCGCCTCGCTTTCTCTCTCTCTCTCTCTCTCTCTCTCTCTCTCTCTTATTCTTTTTAGCGCATGCGCATGCGCAGTTTTCGGCGTTCAGGTGACAGACGCACGGACGAATTGGCTAGCCATATATATCTTCGCTGTAAAAACACGTCCATAACTAGGTACTCCATGAAATATGTATATTTATAATGTTAGGCACCGCAGCGCCAATTCGTTCAATATAATCATACCAAAATGTCAATAACCTCCTTTATAAACAACGTTCTTATCAAAGCTCGGTTCGTCAACTACAAGCTAGTTATGTGTCTTCATCGTCTTCTTTTTCTGTTCGTCAACTGCGCAAGCTGGTTGGTAGCTTTTCTTTCCAAAATTGACGCATACTTTGCAAGTTCAACTCCATTTCTTTTGTTATTCACGAGTATGTCAAGCTTCGCGTCCGCGGCCGGCTGTAATGTGGATTGCGATCTCGTATGGCGCTTTCGCTTTTTCACACTTGCTCCACCTTAATGTATTGATGGAAATAATTGTATTGTATCGTTTTACATAAATAACTAAAGCTGCTGAAGTTGGTTGATTCTCAAAGCTAAAGTTCTTGCAGTGCATTTTTCACGAGCAGGCCCTGTGTAGAGAGAGAGAGAGAGCGCAGCCTTTCAAAGAAGACAGAATGAAATCAATGGAATTGTGAGGGTTTACGCGCCACTGCCACTGTCTGAGTATGAGACACACTGTACTGGGTGGGTGGATTGGGGGGCAGGGGGGATAGGCTAACTTTAATCACCAGGGGTTCTTTAAAGGGACCCAGAAACGATTTTGACTATAATGTACAAACGTACTGAGTCGCTGGAGTAGGTCCTTCTGATCATTAATTGACGCATCTAAGTGTTCCGTGTAAAGCGTGTAATTTATTATAAGGTTTTAAAAGTACATCGCTACCGATCGCAGCACGCCGCTAGCCTGAGTGCTTTAGCCGCACATGACTAGGTGATGTGAGGTGACCAGATGACGCCAGTAGAGCGAGCTGTCCGACTGGCTGCCCAGGGCGCGTCATCGATCATTTTTCCAACTTTATGCTGAGCGAATGTTCGTAATAGTTGGAATGTTAGTTAATTGTTGCTGAAAAAAGGAAGCAACAGAACGAATGCACAATGATAATTTATCACTACACGCAATATCTCCCCGCCTTGCACTCTCCCGCTCTTGTCCCCTCGTTTTATAAACCGCGGTTAGAGACGTCAGTCGACAGCGCTCATTTCCTTTGCAATCTATCGCTTTAAAAGCAGCCACCATCAAGCCAAAGACCTGAAAAACTATAGACCGATCAGTTTACTGTCCGTTGCCCACAAAGTATTTACTAAGGTAAGTGCAAATAGAATCGCGAACACATTAGACTTCCGTCAACCAAAGGACCAGGCAGGATTCCGTAAAGGCTACTCAACAATAGACCATATTCACACTATCAATCAGGTGATAGAAAAATGTGCGGAATATAACCAACCTTTATATGTAGCTTTCATTGATTACGAGAAAGCGTTTGATTCAGTCGAAACCTCAGCAGTCATGGAGGCATTGCGGAATGAGGGTGTAGACGAGCCGTATGTAAAAATACTGAAAGACATCTATAGCGGCTCCACAGCCACCGTAGTCCTCCATAAAGAAAGCAACAAAATCCCAATAAAGAAAGGCGTCAGGCAGCGAGATGCGATATCTCCGATGCTATACACAGCGTGTTTACAGGAGGTATTCAGAGACCTGGATTGGGAAGAATTGGGGATAAGAGTTAATGGAGAACACCTTAGTAACTTGCGATTCGCTGATGACATTGCCTTGCTTAGTAGCTCAGGGGACCAACTGCAATGCATGCTCACTGACCTAGAGAGGCAAAGCCGAAGGGTGGGTCTAAAAATTAATCTGCACAAAACTAAAGTAATGTTTAACAGTCTCGGAAGGGAACAGCAGTTTCCAATAGGTAGTGAGGCATTGGAAGTGGTAAGGGAATACATCTACTTAGGGCAGGTAGTGACTGCGGATCCGGATCATAAGACTGAAATAATCAGAAGAATAAGAATGGGATGGGGTGCGTTTGGCAGGCATTCTCAGATCACGAACGGCAGGTTGCCATTATCCCTCAAGAGAAAAGTGTATGATAGCTGTGTCTTACCAGTACTCACCTACGGGGCAGAAACCTGGAGGATTACGAAAAGGGTTCTACTCAAATTGAGGACGACGCAACGAGCTATGGAAAGAAGAATGATAGGTGTAACGTTAAGGGATAAGAAAAGAGCAGATTGGGGGAGGGGAAAAAACGCGAGTTAATGATATCTTAGTTGAAATCAAGAAAAAGAAATGGACATGGGCAGGACACGTAATGAGGAGGGAAGATAACCGATGGTCATTAAGAGTTACAGAATGGATTCCAAGGGAAGGAAAGCGTAGCAGAGGGCGGCAGAAAGTTAGGTGGGCGGATGAAATTAAGAAGTTTGCAGGGACAACATGGCCACAATTAGCACATGACCGGGGTAGTTGGAGAAGTATGGGAGAGGCCTTTGCCCTGCAGTGGGCATAACCAGGCTGATGATGATGATGATGACCATCAACGCCCGCACGTGACGTCACTCTACTAATCCGTTAAAACTAACATGCCGAAGATGACGAGGCTGCACTTGACGAAGGTAGGTCCTATGATAACCTTGGCCAGCCTTTCTGAAGCCCCTTATCCCGGTTTATATCACCTATCACAATAGTGTCATAGAATAAAGAACTTTAGAGAAGGGAAACTACCTTCCGCAGTGGCTCGGAAATAAGCAGCGGCAGCGCATGAAACTTACCTAGGTGGACGGCAGATGGCGCTGCTAAAACATGAAGCGGAAATGCACGTATTTTTAGAGCATTATCCAATGTGGCCGCTATTCGCCGGTCGTGTGCGCTTGTATCCGCTCGTACGCGCCGTACTCGCCCCGCCGGCAATGCGCATGCCTCGATGCCTCGGCTGCCGCGTAGTCGGTGCGTTCTAATTGCAAGGAGACCAAAGAGCCTCTACTGACACCCATAGAAACAAGCCACAAGTGAGTGAACAGAACGTGCGACTTTATTGGCAGAAGACAAGCAGTGTGCATTCTCGTGCAATAGCAGAAATAAAATTTGTATGTCGAGATACGCTGGAATCTTTGACGCGAGCTCATAAACGGCTCACCGTCGTCGTCGCACATCGCGGTCTAGTAACGAGCGACAACCAGCGGCGCAAGCAGATTGGACAGATTGTCCCGCCTGTTTGCAGCGGCAGTCGCCGTTAAAGATTAGCAACTTGCATTGCGAAGCAATCGGGTGAACCAGGCATCTGCTGCCGCAGCCAACACAGCGACATGGACTACCCGGCATTTTAGCCATAACTCCTTTCCAACCTGCTCGTTACTTTTCTTTCGGGGGCCGCTAATGTGTGGCTCGGACTTGGTGTCCCACATTGTCTCAACAGGGACAAGTCGCTTTCGTGGGCATCACCTTCATCAGCCACTTTTGCGGGCCTTCGCACTCAACTTCAGACACGTCGGACCATGTAAGCACGTATGCCGGTTTCCGTCCGTGCTTAATCGCGGCCGAGAAAGGCAACAGGCACAATTTGCCCATGGCTGCAGCAAGAAAGCTGAACGGGGAGCATGAGTCACGGTGTGTGAAAATTGGGAGCCACTGTCACAGTGTGGACTAGAGGAGCAAATGCTTACTTCGAGAGACTGCTTCCCAATGCAACTGACCTGGCCGCCATATTCGAAAAACATAACACGGCAACCGTAACCAAGTAAGATAACAGCGAAATTAAACAGCAATCAATAAATGCATGAGGTTCAGAGAATATATTTTACATTGGCTAAGAACCATATGGCAACAGTGAGCATTCACATACACGGCTCTCTTAAGATACATTCAGCCGCCTACTTACAGGCATAATGCTTGCCTTCATCGCATGTGGTGGTCTGGTAACGAGCGACTACCAGCAGTACAAACAGATTGGACAGAGCGTCGTACCTGTTTGAACCGACAGTTGCCGTTCGAGATAAGCAACTTCCATTGCGAAGCCATCTGGTGATGCAGGCATCTACAGCCGCAACCAACACAGCAAAATGGACTATCCGGCAGTTTAGCGTTAACTCCTTTCCAACCTGCACGTTGCTTTTCTGTCGAGGGCCGCTAATGTGTGTCTCACATTTGGTGTCCCACGTTGTCTCAATATGGACAAGTCGCTTTCGTGGGCATCACCTTCGGCAACCATTTTTGCGGGCCTTTCCACCCATAGGGCTATCAATTTCATACATTTCGAACCATGTAAGCACATGTGCTGGTCTCTGTTCTGAGCAAATCATGGCCGAGGTAGGCCACAAGTACAATTTGCCCATGGCTGCAGCAGGAAAGAACGAACGGGAGCACCAGTTACGGTGCGTGTATACTGGAAGTCTATGTCGCTGTGCGGTCTGCAGGAGCAAATGCTTACCTCGAGAGACTGCTTACCAATGCAACTGACCAGGCCCCCACATCCAAGAAATGTAACACGTCGACCATAACCAAGTGGGGCAGTAAAACCAGATTCTGCAATCAATTATTCAGTGTAGCTTGCGCAAAGACCCAGGCTATCGAGGAAGAAGAGAAATAAATGAGACTAGGAATATGGAAAATGAGAAAGCTTGCATTCAAGAGAGAAGCCACTTTGCTCTGCAAGCATTGAGGGCAAACACATCAAGAAAAGTAAAATGGTGCATAGCAAATAGTGTGTAGGTTAATGCAAGACACATGTCCATGTTGCATCAGCTATTTCAGGAGTGGGATTGTGCATGACAACATACACTAAAAGGTACTGCTACAGATATGCTACTAGACAGTGACTGGTATTAAGTATCAGCGAAGAATCGGTTGACCTTTATGTTTTGATGAGGATGAATGATCTCTAACGAGAATGGGCAATGAAAAAGTTTGCATTTATAGAAGAAAAATTACAATTGGCACAAATGGAATTGACATGGCCAGGAAGCTGATTCAGGGCAAACTGACGGTACTCTTTTCGCCAGCGACGTCCGTGCTTGATCAGAAGTTGCAGGTGCATCTGAAGATGAAGAATTTCTAGGAAGTCCTTTTTGAGTTACCTGCATGACTCAGCCAATTTGTCCGTGCTGGTGGAATGGTGGCTGAAGCTCTTTTCAGTCTTGACACAGTGCTCTGCAGACTTGATATCTCATGCAAAGTCTTCTGCATGCGCTTCTTTGTTCGTGGTGTAAAAGCCTTGCAAATTCTGCTCCAGACCCTTTCTGTTGGTGTGGATAGGAGCTCCTGTGATGACCAAGGTACGCTTGGCATGGACTCTGTTGGGGCAGAACGGTGACACATGCGATACAACACAGATTAGCCAAACTCATACGTGTTTCTTTTATGTACGAACCAATTACACTGAACCATAAACATGAACAAACTTTCATATCTACTGCAAACAAATGACATGTATCTCAAGACCAACAAGCCAATACAGCATATATCAGGCACATTTATTTTTGAACCACATGTTGTTTACCTTGTAGTAGCAGCCAACGTCCACACAATGGCCTTGTTGTAGCAGGCAGCAGCTTCTGTTTAGTGTATGGAGTGTGTTGCTTTATACTGGTGCCATCCTCATTACTGCATGTCTGGAACAGAAATTCTGACTGAATCAGAAATTGAAAAAGCACAATTTCGCAATATGAAATGCAAAATCGTGTGACATGTACATTGTAATGGTTTGCAACTGCAGAACACATGCAAATGTACCCTGTCTGTTCTAGGGTGCTTAAGCAGCACGTTAAATAAATGTTGCTATTGTCCATAAATTTATGTCTGCCTAACTATACAATGCATGTAAACAGCTTAACCCTTTGTGAGGTGCTACTTGTTCCTTGAAATTTCGTTCATAAAATCTGAAGAATAACATTCAGCAGGCCAAAGAAAATGTTTGACACGTTTTTCAAGAAACATGGTGCAGCAGTTCTCGAAAGAAAAGTGGTACATATATGTGCCACTGACTTTACTAGAAGAAATAAAATGTGGTACACATTTGTACCGCTGTCCGCAGGCGGTTTAAAATGAAGAGACAATGTGTCACAGGAACAATATTTACAAAGTCAATGCTGCTGTTCACTTCTGGAATGGCTAAAAACATTCGACACATAGCGGAACTTGGCATTTGCTGCACAGAAAGCTCCTTCGAACTTGCTGCTGTGTCGTGGAGCCCCACCTACACCTCTGTCGACAGGCCGACCGCTACGGGTGACGATCTCGGCTGAGAAGTCTGATGTCGTCAGGAACTCCTACCATATGCTTGCCGTCGCCTTCTTGCTTTTACGGGCGACAATCCTTTGCTATTACCTCCGCTTTCAGAAAGAATGCAAATTCACGGCTTGTGCGATTTCACCGGTGCGATAGCCGTCCACTTAGGCCTAACAACCCCAGCCAAAAGCGAGCCCAGAACAGACAATTCAAAATGGTGAACAATTAGGGCGCCCTCAATGTATGTATATGGTTGCAGATGAATCACTAGGTTCCATTTAGTAAACGGGTAAAAGGAGGCACTTAGTAGGCATGTTGAAGCAGCGTTTTGAGTGAGTTTATCCCACGCCACAGCAGCATGTACTGAACCGCAATGGAGGAGGAGAAGATAAACTTTATTGTAGAAGAGATCTTAGGCGGGGGTTGGGGTGACGTTCCCCTCCCCGCAGTGGGCTCCTCTTCTAGGCCGGACGCCAGGTGGCCGACTGACGATGTCGTTCGGCGACCTCTTCGGCCCGCTCCGTGACTCGGAGTTGAACCTCCGGGTCCGAGCTGAGCAGCGCGGCCTCCCACTGCAATTGGGTAGAGAGCTGCAGACTGTTCGACGGCTTGTCTTGATTACATGAGTATAGGATGTGTGGTGTGTCTGCCTTATGGTGCCCACAGAGAGAACAGACGGGGCTGAACTGCTCTGGGAACCATATGGAGTATATGTACGGATAAAGAAAGTGTCTGTTTGGAGCTGTCGCCAACTGACTTGTTGTGTTTTACTTAGAGATCTATGTGATTCTGGGAAGATTTGTCTTTCTTTCTTAAAGAGAGAGAGAGTAAAACTTTATTCAATGTAAATAAAATAAGGCACGATGGTTGGAGCCCCTATTCCAGGACCCCACTGGCACGAGCGGCTCGCTGGGCTTGGTCCAGAAGAGCCAACTGGCTCTCCCGACCCTCGTCCGCAAGCCATGCCTCCCACTGCCTATTCCTCATTAGTGGATGTTGGTGTAATATGGGACTGTCTATGTGCGGAGGCCTCCTGGGGCACTCCCATGTGATGTGTTTTTGTGTGGGTGTGTCTGTGCACCACGGGCACTCGTCAGAGAACCTCGTGGGGTGTATTCTGTGTAGGTGGTGCAGGTTGGGGTATGTATTCGTCTGAATACGACGCCAGTCCCTCTCCTGTTCGCTGTTTAAATCGGAGTGAGGATGTCCAAAACGTCTCCGCTCCTGCCTTTGCTGTAGGAGGATGTCACGAGAATTCGGTGGAAGGACGTCGCTAGGCCATGCCGTTGCTCGGACGTTCAAACCTCGAGCAATACGGTCTGCCCTAGCGTTTCCTGCCAGTCGCTCGTGTGCCGGACACCAGACGATAGTGTGGTGCCCCTCTAGTTGAGTGCCTAAAATTTTGATTGTTGATTTGGGTGCCGTTCCTTGTAAAAACAGGCGGCAAGCCGCTTGTGAGTCGGATAATATGACAGCCGAATTGGTTTGGCGCTCGGCGTCCTGAATGGCCAAGGCAATGGCTGCAGCCTCTGCCACGCATGCCGAGGCGGTTTTGAAGGATGCCGTTGTTACGTTGTTGTTGCATGTAGAGACTATGGTGAAAGTGTCTGAGCTGGCTCGACTGGCATCCGTATAATACACCCCCGGTCCCATGCCGAAACGTTTGTGAAGGGTCCTTGCTCTGCGTCGTCCGGGATGGTACTTGGGGTGCATGTTTTTGGGAATTGGGGCCACCGCGATGTGCGATCGAACATTGCGGTCTATCTGTGCCGTTTCCTCTCCGCAATACTGGGGTCTCAGGGGAAAGCCTAACCTCGCCAATACTTCCCTGCCCTGAGTTGAAGAACAAAGTCGTTCTTTCTGGGAATATAACGTCGCGACTGCGTACTCGTCAAAAGTATTGTGCAGGCCCAGTCCCTCGAATCTCTCTGTGCTAGTGCATTCGGGAAGACCAAGGGCGGCTTTGAAGGCTTTTCTTATTATTGCGTTTGCCTGTTTAATCTCTTGGTTTGTCAAGGCCTGATACGGAAGGGCGTATGTGAGTCGGCTAATTACGAATGCGTGAACCAGGCTGATGGTCTCTCCCTCAGTTAGGCCGTCTCTGCTTCTTGCCACTCTCCTGATCATTCTGGCCACGTTTCCTGTGACCGCCTTTAGTTTTTGTAGGGTGTGAGATGTTCCAGCATTCTGCTGTATCCACATCCCCAATATTCTGAGTGTCTCCACTTCACGAATTGGCACCCCGTCGAGAGTCAGAGTGAGCGGCACCCAGTCCTTCTTTCTTGCGTACTTCGCACGCACCCGAATGAATTCCGATTTTTCGGGTGCGCATGCCCTGTCCGCCGCCCTCGCGTATTCCACGACTGCGTCTATGGCCTTTTGAAGGGTTTCTTGCTTGTCCCCGTAGGACCCCTGGTGAGCCCAGAACGTGATATCATCGGCATATATCGCACAACCGAGATTCGGGTGTTTATCTAGCTCCAGGGCTAGCTTTCTCATCCCTACATTGAATAGCAGTGGAGAGAGTATAGCTCCCTGAGGGGTACCTCTGTCGGGACAGTTGAAGGTGTCGGACCTCGTGGAGCCTAATACGATTGTGGCCGTGCGGTGGCTGAGGAATGAGCGCACGTAGTTATAAATTCGCGTTCCGCAGTTCACCGCTTCCAGTCCCTCCAGAATAGCGTGGTGGGAGATGCTGTCGAAGGCCTTTTTGATGTCCAATGCCAGTACAAATTTATCTTCCGACCCTCCGTTGGGGTGCAGGACCTCGTGCTTTAGTAGTAGAAAAACGTCCTGCGCTGACACGTGGGGTCGGAAACCGAACATGTTTGAGCGGAACATGTTGTTTAGCTCTATGTGGTTCGAGAGCCGGACCTGCACAACCTTTTCAAAGAGTTTCCCCGCGCACGACGTTAGGGAGATGGGTCGAAGGTTGTTGATATTACGAGGCTTACCTGGTTTTGGAATAAGAATAATTTTTGCTTCCTTCCATTCTTTTGGAAGGACGCCGTCCTCTGTCCAGACCGTGTCGTTAAAGAATTTGGTCAAGCTCTTTAGCGTGTCGTCACTTAGATTGCGAATCATTGCGTTCGTGACCTGATCTACCCCTGGGGTCGTGTTTTTCTTGAAGGAGTGTGCCGCTGCGTAAACCTCTTCAAAGGTTATAGGGGCGTCCAGTTCCGGTTGGTCCTGACCTTCGTAAACGGGTTTGGTGGATTGCCCGGTCGGTACAGTTCCTACGTATATCTCTTTAATTTTGTCTATCATGTCAGCTTCCCGACCTTCAAACTCGTTTTCAAGCAGCTTAAGTGTGCGATTCGTGACTGTTTTTCTTCCTCCCGGGTCAATCATACTTCGAAGAATGCGCCATGTTTTCTTTGTAGTCAACGTGCCCCGAAGCGAGTCGCTGAACTGACGCCAATTGCTGTCGCTTAACTTTTGTGCGTATTCGTAAGCTTCCTGCGCTAGCTGAGCTATCCGTATCCTGAGTTTACGATTACGCTTCTGCCTTTTCCACCTTCTTGTGAGGCCTCTCCGGGCTTCCCAGAGATGCAACAGGTGACGATCCACGGCTGGAGCCTCCGTTGTCGTTTCAATTGTTTTGGTGACCCTAGAGTGAATAACTCGGATCTGCTCGGCCCATTCTCCTACGTCTGTTATGCTGCCGATTGTTTTCTGTTTTTCACGAAATTTGGTCCAGTCGGATAGCCTTGCCTTCCCAATAGCTCTTTGAATCCTGGCTGCATTAACCGATATGCTTAAGATATAGTGATCACTTCCTAGGTTTTCACCGAGGTTCGTCCATCGCGTCTCACTTTCGTTGTTGGTGAACGTGAGGTCGGGGGAAGTGTCCTGGGACACGCTGTTCCCGATTCGCGTTGGGAGATCCGGTTGAGTTAGCTGGAAAAGTCCGTAGCGCTCTACAACGTCTGCTAACAATATGCCCTTGGGATTGACTCTACTGTAGCCCCAGTTTGAGTGTTGAGCGTTAAAGTCGCCTAACAATATTAATTTGTCCCTACCTTGAGCGAGTCGCACCGCGGTGGCCACCACGTTTTCAAAATCCGCCTGTTTTTCTCTGGGACAACTATAAACGTTGACAATAATTGTTTTAGGTTTGCCCCTTTTCTGCGGCCAAATCGTGATTATCTGGTGCTGAATAGGTTCCCGGAAAAAATAATTTACGCTAATCGCGACATCCTTCTTGGCAAAGGTAGCTACTTGAGGGTAGTCAGGGTGAGAATAAAGCTCGTACCCTTTGAGTTTTTGATTTTGTTTCCCTATTTCCTGAAGACAGATAACGTCGGGAGGGATTGGCGCCGATTCTATGTAGTGCGTGAAATTAGCCAATTTAGTGCGTAGCGTGCAGCAATTCCATTGCCAGATTTCAATGTGTCCGGTCTTTGTGTTGTTTGCCATATTATCCATGGATATTACTGTCGCTATCAGTGTGCTCTATAGCTTTCGGTGTCCTGGTAGGAGCTCCCGGACTTTGACTGACCCTCTTTCGGGGGACGGCTGCGGCTTTTGTTTGCACATCCTCTACCATTCGTTTGAGTTTGTGTAGCTCTGCGAACATTAGTTGCATGTTTTGTGCTAACTGTTCCAGCGTTAACGAATGAGTGCTGGAGGCGGTACTTTGTTGCAGTGATGTTTGTGGTGGTGATTTGGAAGTGTGGTCCGCAATTTGTATGGGTTGCTGTGATGTGCTGTTGTTTGCCGTGCGCTTAAAAGCTTCAAACCCGACTCGTAGCTCGGCTAAACTGTTTCGAAGTATTTCGTTTTCTTCTAGTATTTTCTTGTAATCTGGGTTTTGTGTGATTGGTGTAGGTATATTCTTAGCATTGGCAGTGGGAGATGCGACTTGCGCCCAGCTCACCTGATTATTTTATGGGGTGCTGCATGCCAGTAGGATCCCTGGTGACTTGCTTCTTGGGGCCTCCTTCTTTTTTGGCTGATCTTGCTGCTGAGGCACCTTGGGTCGGGATGCCGACCGTCTCCTCTGGCCCGGCTGCCCGGAACAAGATCGGCCCCGCGACGGCGAGCGGGTTCTGGAGCGGCTGCGACGATCCATGGCCGGAAAGAACTCCAGCTCGGAGTCCTCGTCTTCAGTGGCGAACCACCGTAGCTGGGTCTTCGTTGGTTTCTTTGGCCGTGGTCTTGATACCTGCCTGACTGGCTTTAGTCTTTTGGGACATCGGCGGTCACCCGTTGGATGATCACTCCCACAAATGGCGCATTTGGGTGTGCACGTGTGTCCATCGGCAGGCTCCCGCACCCCGCACGAGCGGCACACCTGTACGTCGGGCTGTGGACATACGTCGGTGCGGTGTCCCACGGTGCCACAGGTACGGCAGAATTGAACCGCATTTCGGTAGGGTGTGCAGAGTTTCTCTCCCCCGAAGTAATAAACACACCTTGGCACTCGGCTGCCGTAGAAGGTGAGCAAGGCACTTTGTGAGTCGCCCATCATTCTTGCGTCGATCAACTCCAGTCCCTGCGTTCGGACACGTAGGTTCGATCGCAGCACGTCAGAAGGGGTGTGTGCTTCTATCTCGTGGATTACTCCCCGCGTCGTGTCTTCTCCTGCCGTAACGTACGCATTGACAGGGTGTTGTCGTCCGTTGATGTTCAAGGATTTAATGGCTTGCATGACCTTGGCCGTATCGCGATTCGGGGTGGATATCACTGCAATGTTCGAACCTGACTTGATTCTTAGAATAAAATTGTTGTCAGTGGTTCTGTCCTCGCACGCCTCCATGACGGCTCTTGCCAGTGCCTGACTGGTAACATTCTTGAGTGGTAGCCCTTGGTGTGGTCTGATGACCACCTTCAGGTCACTCTTCGGTAGCGGCGGGAGACGCTTGAGTCGTGGATGCCCGCGATGCGCCATGGGCATCTTAAAGTGGGCAGTAATTTCTTTGTAGGTCGTCGTTCGCTCCTTGGCCGACCTGAGCTCGGGGTAACGCACCGCCCGGTTAACTACGAATCCTCGGGCAAATTGGTGCGCCGCCTCATTTCCAGGATGGCCTGAATGGGCGGGGACCCAGATCAATGTGATCTGGCGGGTATTGGAGATTTTTCGTAATATTTTGATGGCTGCTGAGTGGGCCCTTCCTTTGCAAAAATTTCGAATTGCGGTTTTAGAGTCGCTGATGATGTATTTCGCAGTGGTGGAGGTAATAGCTAAAGCTATGGCAGCTTCTTCGGCCTCCTCTGGAAATTTTGTTTTATCGATTGTCGCTGATGCGAGGGGAGAACCTCGATGATCGACAACTGCCAGGGAAAAGGCGTCTCTGTCCGCATGTTCTGCCACGTCCACATGCGCCGTATCTTTCTGAACTGAAAATCTTTCGTGAAGTTTTTGTGCCCTAGCCTTTCTTCTGTTTGTATCGTACTGTGGATGCATGTTTTTGGGCAGAGGATGGACTATTAAGTGTTCGTGCACGTGTCTTGGAATCGGCAAGGTGTGTGCACGGATTCCTTCATATTGTATGCCTGCCTTCTTTAGGATGAAACGTCCCGTTTCAGTTCCTGATAGTCTTTCGTATTGTGCGGTGAGGTGTGCTTCCATCATTTCCGCTAAGGTGTTATGAATTCCTAACTGTAGTAGTTTTTCATTTGGGGTATGACGAGGGAGGTTGAGCGCAATTTTGTAGGATTGTCGAATTAGAGAATCCACGTCGTTCCTTTCTCTGACTGTGAGGGTGACGTATGGTGTAGAGTAGATGACTCTGCTAAGAACGAAAGCCTGAATTAGTTTCCTGGTCTCGGCTTCTTTAACTCCTCCTCGCCTATTCGCGATGCGTGTGATGAGGAAGGAGATTTGGTTGACGGTGTTTCTCAGCTTCTTAATTAGTGTGTCGTTTTTTTGGTTTGACTGTATCAGAGTTCCCAAGATTCTTAGGGTTTCCACTTCTGGGATGGCTGCCCCTTCCGCGTAAATTTTGATCTCAGGCGCTTTATTTTTTCTTTGACGCTTTGGGTGTAGGATGAGGAGTTCAGATTTTTGGGGGGAACACGCAAGTCCCGCGGCTTGTGCCTCTTCTACTGCTACATCTGCCGCTTGTTGTAGCGTATCTTGTATCGTGCCGATACTCCCCTTGGTTGTCCAAAGGGTGATATCGTCCGCGTACAAGGAGTGTTCTAGGTCAGGGATTTTGGCGAGTTCGTGTGCCATTTTGATGAGGGTTATATTGAATAAGAAGGGGGAGAGGACCGATCCTTGCGGCGTTCCTCGGTCTCCTAAAGTGAAGGTGTCGGATTTGATTGTGCCAATTTGAATTTTAGCCGTTCTATCGGAGAGGAAGTCTTTGATGTAGTTAAACGTTCTTTCGCCTACATTCAACGGTGAAAGAGAATCTAGGATTGCTTTGTGTTTGACGTTATCAAATGCTTTGGTTAAATCTAGAGCTAGGATTGCCCTTGTGCTTCTGTCTTGCTCCTGAGAAAGGACCTCGTTTGCTAGTCTGAGCATCGTATCCTGTGTTGATAAATGTGGTCTAAAGCCGACCATAGTGTTTGGATATAAATTCTCTTTGTGCATGTGGGACTGCAGTCTGTCTAGTATGACGTGCTCTATCAGTTTTCCTATGCAAGAAGTAAGCGAAATAGGTCTGAGGTTCTCGAGCGCGAACTTTTTGCCCGGTTTTGGGATGAATTTAACGATGGCATGTTTCCAAGACGCTGGGAGTTTTCCTTCTCTCCAACACCCGTTCGCACAGTCCGTGAGGGCTGCGATGGAAGCGTCGTCTAGGTTTCTGAGTGTCTTATTGTTAATGCAGTCCTCTCCCGGAGCGGATGTCGTGCGTATCTTAAGGAGGGCTGCTCTTATTTCCGCCATTGTTATGTCAGCGTCCAGGATCGGGTTAGGTTGTCCTTTGTAATCGGGTAGGGACTTCGTCTCTCGAGTTGTGCAGAAGTATTTCTGCTGTAGCGTGTTTATAATATCTTGATCCCAGCCTGGGTCTATGTTTAAAATTTTGGTGATTTCCTTTTGAGTCGTAGCTTTGTTCGATTCCGGATCAAGAAGATGCCGCAAAAGATTCCACGTCTCTCTCGTGCCAAGATTGCCATTTACATTTTCGCAGATATGGTTCCACTGCTGTCTTGCGAGTTCTGCGGAGTGGTGTTGAATTGCTTCCGTGAGTGTGACTATCCTGTTTCTAAGCTTTTTGTTGTATTTTTGCTTAAGCCATCTTTTTTCTAGGCTTTGCCTTGCCTCCCACATGTGTGTGAGGCGGCTGTCAATCGTATTTACGCCTAGGTCATGTACTACGTCTTTAGAGGCCTTTCCCACATCTGATAGGAGGGTTTGTGTCCACTGTTCTTGTTCTGCGATCGGTTCCTGATTGTGGTCACGGATCGTCCTAAATCTGTCCCAGTCGGTGATTCTGTTTTTTCTAGGTTGGGGTTTGAGATTGCCAATGACGATTTTAGACGTTATGATATAATGGTCACTTCCCAGATTTTGTCTGGTGTTGCTCCAGATTAAGTCTGGGAGATTTTTGCCTATCGTGAGGTCCGGGCACGTGTCCCTGTTCACGCTGTTGCCTATCCTGGTAGGTTGCATGGGGTCCGTGTATTGGGTTAGCCCTCTTTGCTGGATAAAATCCATTAGGGCCGTGCCTTTTCTGGATATTGTTGCGTGTCCCCATTGCACGTGTTGAGCGTTGAAGTCGCCCACAATTAGGATTGGGTTTTGGCCTGCGATTTGTAGGGCTTTGAGTATAGCGGCTTTCGCTGGTCCAGCCTGTGCCCGGGGGTGGCTGTATGCGTTAAGTATGAACAGAGAAGTTTTTTTTGCTACGTAGAATTTCGAGTAATATACAATCGAGCTCTACGTCTTCAATCTCGTGGATAACCACGGTAAGGTTTCTATGTACCATCGTAGTGGTTAATGGCTGTTCTGCGATGTGACATGGCAGAGCTGCCCGATACCCTGGCAGTTTTAGTCGAGACATTCTGGGTTCCTGGATCGCAATTACGTCAGGTTTTTCGGATTGCGATTGAATGTGTAACTGCAGATGTGCTTTTTTATTGCGCATAGACCTGCAGTTCCACTGCCAAATTGTTATGGTTTTAGGATTGGCCATTTTGCTGGGATTGATCGATTGGCGCCCCTTGAGTTGACGGGGGAAGCCGACGTAAAATTTCCTGTAAAACGGTGTCGAGCACTCCGAACTTGTGATTTACATCCTGTATGTGTTGTTCAAGGCTTTGTGTTAGATTGTCAACTCTTTGTGTTAGATTGTCAACTCTTTGTGTTAGGTTATCGAGTTTCTGGCTGTGCTCTTCCACTTTTTGTTTGAGTTTTGGGACTCTATCTTCGAGTGAGGGATTTCTTACGTCAGTTATTGCTCGTTTTTTGCGAGGTGTTTCTTCCTTGCTTACTACGCTTACTGGTGTTTCGACTGATGCGGCCACAGTAGTTTCCATTTCTGTGACCTGCGGCATTGGGAGTAGTTGTGGAAGAGGGTCCTTAGAATTTGTGGGGGTTTTAGTTTACTGTTTTCTTGTTCCAAGTGTTTGATTCGGTTCGTGAGCATTTGCATGTGGTGGAGTGCCTGATCGAGTTTAGACTGTAATGACTGCAGCTCCGTCCCCTTTCCGTGAGAGGCCACTCCCGCCCAGCTCACCTGTTTCGGTCCGGGACTCTGAGTCCGGCTACTGGTGCTGTTGCCACCTCCGCTGCGGCTGCTGCTTCCGCTGCGGCTGCTGCTGCGTCCGCTGTCCAAAGACGGGAAGGAGCTCGAGCGATCCTTCCTTTGGGTGGATGTTGCGTCGTCGCAGGTCCCGGATTTGGATCTTGACTGGTGCTCCGATGTTTTCGTTTGGGGTCGTTGAAATCGTTTCTTGCAACTGTTATCGCCTGTGCGGTGCCCTCCTCCGCAGACAATGCAAACTGGGTCGCAGATTTCTTCCTTTAGGTGCTGGTTGCCGCAGTACGGGCACCGTTGTTGCGGTGGCTCCGGACATACGTCTCTTCTGTGTCCGACTCTTCTGCAGTTCGTGCACGCCTCTACTTTCGGAATGAAGGGGTAGACTGGGTACAGGACTCCGAAGTATACGATGCTACCTGGTAGTTCGTCCGCGTCGAAGTGGAGCAGAAGGGACTTTGATGTTCTTCCCATGGTTCGTGCTTGTACGATTTCAGGGTTTCTTTTGTGGAATTCTGTCATCATTTCTTGTTGAGTTTCGCCATCGTAAGCCAGATAGATGATGCCTTGCAGGGCCCTGTCCGGAGGGGCGATGTACGACGTCATGATGACGTCTTTGCCTTCTATCTTGATTTGCTTGACTGTGACGTAGCGTAGTGCGTTTGCGTGCACCGGCGTCGATATGGTGAACACATTTTTTGCAGAATTTGTTCTAGATTGGTCTTTATCAACCTCGGTCGCGGTGATGACACTCGCTACTGCCGCTAGGGGGCCAACGGAGGAGCATGTGCTTCGTTTGGGCTCCGTGTTCGAGCACCTTTTTTTTTTTTATTGCGATAAGGCTTGCCCTTAAGGCATAATTCTTGGACTGTATATGTGTATTATATGTGTGCTGTGAGGCCTGTGTTGTGTATGAATTGGAGCATTGTTTTGTGGAATCTGTTGTCATGTATCCAGCGGTCATAGCTGGTTGTCACACTGTAGCGGAGGCCGGCTTCCAGTAGGAGACGCGAGCGTTCCGATTGTAAACCCGTACATGTCCATATTAGGTGGTATGCATCTGATTCCACCACAGGAACGGAGCAGTATGGACACGTAGCACCCAGTGGTAAATGCGACCAGTTCCACCTTGAGACAACAGCCGGTGTAAGGGCCACCCCGGCCCGAAGCCTCCTAAGCACAACTTCCTCCGCCCTAGTAAGGTGAAGGGGGAGGGAGCAGACACACGGTGGGATAAGAGCGCGTGTGTCCTGCCGGAGAACATTTTTACGGGCTCGCAGCGAGTCACGGGGTTGGGGTGGGAGGGGAATAGGTGGAGGATCAGGATCAGGAGGGCAGTGTGCCTGCTGGTCAGCAGCAATGTTGTGAGGGTTCGCTGAATGGCCTTGAATCCAGTGTACCTTGACGCAAGTAGATGTCTTACTATTCATAGTGTGTATTGTCTCGCAGATTTCCATCGCCTTATCAACCTTCTTGAGTTCCTGGATAGCCGCTAAAGAATCGGTGAAGATATCTAGTTGCTTGATGGTAGGCAGCTTAGATGTCGCATCTTGCACAGCGTCGTGGATGGCTTGAAGTTCCATTACTAGAGCGCTGGCTTCTGTAGATAAATAGCGCTGGTGGCCGCTGATGAAATTATGCGTAGTGCTCAGGAATGATGTCCTTCCGCCGTCTGGGAGAATGGCAGCATCCGTATAGACTTGGCAGGTGTTAACGCATGATGCATCGACGATGTTGTGTTCGTCAATAATACCTGTTGTATCGCGGCGTCGTAACCTCGTTGGCTTATTAGTTGTGATGCTGGTGAATTCCCAGGGAGGCATTGGATAGGGCTGATTGTCAATCCGAGAGCCGCGGTGAAAATGAGCATGCAACGCAGCGACAGCCGGAATAAGTTGCTTTTTAATTTCACGTGCTTTTTCACGTTGCAAAATGAGCTCAGCAATTGTGTTGAGCTGGGCATGTTCCTGTAAGGTTGGTATCGGAGTGATGCGGGGCAGTGCTGTGATTGTGCGCATAGCATCACGATTAATCGTCTCCAACTGTGCCAGCTGTGCCAAAGTCAGCCGTTGAAATTGAGCTTGATATAAAATCCGTGGCTGCAAGACTGCACGCACCAACCGTCGAGCTACGTCAGTACGAGCTCCAGCGGCTTTTGCTGCAATGCGACGAATAAGGTGAAGTGTTTTTGTCGAACTCTGTCTGGTTTTACGGAGCCAGTGTGCACCACTGCCGGATTGGTGAATATCGAGACCCAGTATGCGGACCTCAGAAGCCTCAGGGATTGTCACTGCGCCGAGTCTAAATGTAAAGGGGTGCTGCGTGATTCTTGTGCGTCCTTTCTTGTTGGCCACCACAACATAGCTTGATTTTTGGGCGGAAATGTCCAATCCTGCTTTCCGAGCGTAGTTGTTCAGCACATCAAGGGCTTCTTGAAGCTGTTGAGCTTGTCTAGAGATATCTTTATGCACGGACCACAAAGTGACGTCATCCGCATAGATTAAGAACCTCACATCTGGAATCCGATGCAGTTGCCAGGCTAGAGGTATTAGAGCAACGTTGAAGAGAAGAGGAGCCAGAACCGAACCTTGTGGGACTCCTCTGTTCGATGTGAAGTGTCCTTCTTGCCTTCCATCTACTCTAATCGCAAATGTGCGATTCTGAAGGAATGAGTAGATGAATCTTATCACCCGCGGTGGAAGTCCCAGGTCGATGAGGTTGGATATAATGATTTCATGGTCTATATTGTCATAAGCTTTCGTTATGTCTGTTGCTACTACCGTGCGTACAGCGTGACTGTGTGGAGAAACCTGTAAAACATCGTCTGATAACATAGAAAGTCCGTCTTCAGTTCCCAAGTAAGAACGGAATCCAATTTGGGCAGGATGATATTTATCGTGGCGTTCAAGCCACCAGGAAACTCGTGTGGCCAGCATCTTTTCAGCGAGTTTGCAGACAGTTGAGGTTAGTGAAATTGGGCGTAAAGACTGCAGGCTATTTGGAGACTTTCCTGGTTTCGGAATCGCAACAACAATTGAATGCTTCCAATCAGGTGGAACGTTTCCAGTCTCCCATACTTTATTAATAGCCTGAAGAAGTGCGTCGAGAGCTGCTCCTTCCATGTTCTTGAAAACCTCATAAGGAATACCATCGGGACCAGGTGTTGTTCGTTGCTTCGAAGTTTCAATCGCCGCTATTAGTTCGGCCATGCTGAAAGGGCTGGATATTCAGCACGAAAAGCAACTTTCTCGACGACGATGGTATGAGTGGTGCGAGAATCTTGGATCGGGCATTGGAAACAGAGCACTTTGGCGTACGTTCCGGTCAATGGAACGCGGTCATAAGCAACCTGACCCTGCAGCGAGCGTTAGGTTAGCGATGCAGAGTTCGCCACATCAATTTGCAGAACACGCTGCTAGAGCGTTTTTCCCGAAATATGATCAAGCGTCACCTATAAACTGCCCCGAAATTGATGAGTCCAATTCGAGCACCTGCTGCGAAGGAAAACACCAGGATACGCCAACGCCGACACACGGACAAGAAGCGTGAGTGTATAAGGCACCTTTCAAGACCTCTTTTATGCAAATCGGAGCTCGGGCGACCGAGCTCCGACTGTCTCAAGCCAGCGTCGCCCCGGCGCCCTAACTCACCCGAACGCCAGGCCTAGCGCGGCGCGAACGCCTCGGCGACAGTCATGAAGTACGCCGTAGTTGGGACTAACGCCTCCCCAGTCGAATTCGATCCGACCGATTGGAAAACGATTGTTTCCTATCGTAATAAGAACCCCAAAGCTGAGTCATTAACAGCTCAGAAGCCAAATAAGCAGACCGAGAAGCCGCAGGCGCAACCTCTCCCTCCACTGCATCCCAAGAAACGGCTTCCTCGACTCCCGGAGGAGGACTATAAAATCATCTACAGACCAACGGGTGGCGTTGATTTCTCGCGCTACACCGAGAAGTTAACCGCAATGAAGACATTTGCATAAACTAAGTTACTCTTCGCGCCACATGACGGAATAAAATAAAAATGTCCATAAAGCTTTCTAAATGCCTTGGTAGATGACAGCACTAGTAAAATTGGCTCCAATTTGAACAGTTGTTTCATTACGAGCATTTGAAACGTGCCCAAAAAGTGGTACATATTTGTACCACTGTACCACAAAGGGTTAAAGGGACACTAAAGCGAAATAATAAATCATTTTAGACTAATGAAGCATTGTTTCAGAACCCTGCAGGCAGTAATTTCAAAAAATAGTTTGATTATTAGATGAGAAAATGAAGGTCCAAGTATCAGTATTTGAATTTCGCGCCGAAACTCCAGCGCCGGTACGTCAGCGTGACGTCAGGGATTCCAAAGTATGTTTTCGCATTTGGGCCGCGTTGGCTGAATAAAGGTTCCCGAAACTTGCCACGTTTAATATTTGGTTCCTTTAGAACACAATGTAGTCAATCTGTGCCGCTATATGTTATTAGTAGGCCCTAGAAGATGCCATCAAAATCTAAAACGTCACAGCCCCCAGTAGCGGGAAATTAAGTAGGCGTCGCCACCCGTATTTCGTTTTTCCGCTTTTTCTGACTTACCAAACGTCTTATCGTTGTAAGAGTGGTGTTCTTGGTGTCGTAGAACGGTAATTTACTGGTGCAGAAGAAATCATTTTTTCACTTTAGTGTCCCTCTAAGTATTAAGACCCCAAATGAGAACATTTGTGCGTTCATTTATACACTGGAAGAGGTCACACTGCTGGTTCCACAAGCACATGCATGAAAGGCATGAAGCTATTAGAACTGATGCATTATTTTTTTGCACGAACCTGATGCACTGCTTCACTACTGCAAAAATGAATGCCCTACGGTAAACCAAGCTGAACAGCAAGAACATTCGGAACCAATAAATACGAAATAAGAGTGAATTATCAAGCTTGCAACTGTTTAATACATTAAATTCTGTACTTTCACATCATTTTACCAAAGGATTATTCGGTTTTGTGGACGAAAGAAGTTGCCGGCGGACTCGATAAAAAGTTTCATATTTATAAAAAGTTTTACATGTATATTGTTAAGGTTACCCAGTCACCTATGGCCACGGCTACAATAAGATGAAAAATGAGACGCGCGTTCCGAAATCGCTCTTTCTTTTCCGATTGTGTGTGTATAACGACAGCCTCACAAGTAACGGTTTATTTAGAAAACAGCAACAGAGGATCTCAACTGCCATATGTTGTGCAGCATCTGGTTCCTTAACTTGTCTCCACCTGTAAGTTAATCAGACGAATATTATGAAACGATTCAAGCAGCGGTATTAAACGACTCACCGTTATTGCCGTTGTGAGCCGCAGCAGAATCCAGCTCCCTTTTCGATGCATACGTGTTCCGAATGGCTCACGACCGAAACCCAACCTTCGGGCTTACATGTCCGCTTGCAAACACGTCTCTTCGCCCTAGGTTAAATAACGCGAGACATCGAAGCGCAATAAACTAGTTTTAGCAAAAAAAGCAACCAGTCTGAGTGCACGAACGAATGAATCCGTGCCACCATGCACTCGAAAATACCGGTAAAGCTTTTAAATCCAGGCCAGAGGTCACATGAAAGATCGATGATGCTGAACGCTATTTGCGTTTTTAGTGACAAAGAAACAATAAACTTACTTACAAAGAGTACAATATCTAATTAGCAATGATAATTCCGCCCTCTTTTTTATGTAATAAAAATGCTTCGGGAATTGTAACAGAAAGTTTGTAAGATAAAATGGCGCTTATTACGGCGCCTCTAGCGGAAAAGGTTCAACCTAAGGTAAGCATCCTGAAGTGATCCTACTATGCTGGCTTTGTTAGCAGCAGCGTGCGGTCGATTTTTTCGCCCTCTGTGGCCATTTGTTGAACTTGAGAGTGTGCGGGGCCTGATAGTGTTCGAGGATCCGGTATCCGGGTAAGCGCAAGCACAAGCGGTCTGGGCGTCTGGGCCTGGAATGAGCGGAGGCGCAAACAAGAACGGCTTTCACGGTGCAGCCACCTGGTGGCACAGAGCTCAACCAAACACAGAACTAATATAGCAGTAACTAAGGGTATTCCACTGTTGTGCTGGTGTAAATTTTGGCAGGAACGTAATCGTGAACACGTTTTCGAAATGTTTAAAATGTTCTAGACTTGGCTACAGGCAGTATTAGTTGTTTGGCTAGTCAAGCTCTGGGGGGGGGGGGGGGGGGGACACTCCTCGGTTTCGGTGGCACATGAAATTGGCGCCATCTCTGTAATGGGCGAACGCAAAAATCCGTTTCCCATGCATGGCCTTGTAGATCGTCGCGCGCACGCACACCGATCCCGGTGGCCGAGCCCTTCCCCATACCCAAACTCCTCTTCAATCGCCCTCCCTCGTTACTACCCTCGCAACTCCCTCACCTTCGACTGCTCAGCCCGCTGCATGACGTTTCATGTTTCGTTATCTGCTGTTATTGCGAAGCGTGCGCTGCTGTGCGTCGACCGGCGTGGCTAGTTTCGTCAGTTCTGTGGTCCTAGATAGCTGTGTGCTTGTGCTCCGCGATGTTTCACCCGTTTCACGTCTCGTACCGCTCGTGCATCGTGCAGTGGTGCACAAATACCTCAAAAACAAGTCCTGCAAGGTTGTTCCCGGTGCCTAAAGGCAACAGGTGAGCGCTCAGACCCAAGGACATCGGAAGGCGCATGTACACGAACACAGCCTTGTCCATTTGGGTGCTCCATGAGGCTCTGGACGTCGTTGCGCCTTGATTGTGCTACACTTGCGTCTTCCCGGTGGAGAAAGGTGACAAATAAATGTTCCTCCTCATTGTCACCTGGTCTGTGACTTGTGTTTTTCTGTGCCAAGTCTCATTCTGCAACTTCAGTAACTTGCCCAGCTTTCCATACCGCCCTGAGTGCTTTTTCTGTGTATCACGTTCTACAAACCTACTAACAGCTAAAAAATTACCGTTAGTGTTTGTGTACTATCTCAGTAGCCCCCGATGGGAAAACCGCGCGAACAACCTTCATGTGTAGGCATGATACGCTTTTTTTTCTTCTGGAAAGCATGAGCATTTAAGTGTCCTACATGCAGATTTTCGCAGTTCGTGTTTATTATACAAAGGAGAGCCCAGTAGGTACGACTTAGTGCCTTAAGTGACGTAATCTTATTGCTAAGCATTGCATTCGGGTCGAAAGAAAAGTCGTGTTGGCTTGTTTTACCTGGTCTTTGATTGAGGAATAAGCCTTTCTGCGAATGTTTTTTATGTGCTGCTGCAAAAGCCGACTACTTTCTGTTCCCCTTGCCACCGTTACTGAAGTTGTGGCCAAGTGCATAACAATGTGATAATGTGTGTTTAAGTTTTTAGTACAATGTTATCTTTTTCTACCATGTTTTTTCAATTTGTTCAGCAGTAATGAACATGTCACGAATTTCATATGCTTTCGTGCAGATTTATCAGTAAGCTTTCTTTTGGTATGGCTCTGAATCAACCAATGTTAGCATTTTATTCAATTTTTCAGGTAATTTGCGTCTCATTGTTTTTGCCATTACCAGTGAGGTTTCCCTTTTTATAGTTGTCATGACTATGTCATACACGTCGTCCAATTTTGTGCAATATCTTAGTGCATATATAAGGAGCTCGTCTACATTTCGGTCTTGAGGACGTTATATAAAAATATAGTTTTTTTTTTATGTGTGTACATGAAACGGCCTTCGCGTTTTCTAGCGCTTTATTTTGTTATTTCACCATCTGGTGAACTTTTGTCTTTAGAACTCTTGTATATGACATGCACCTTTTGCTTTTGCTCATTTTTTGAGCGTGTATCACACCACGTTGTAAGAAAAATCTGTTTTCGGAAACGAACTCAATAAAGCGACACTAAACATCTGTTGTGTTGGAAGTGGATTTTTTTTTATGTCCCGGCACATGCTGGTATAAGAATGGGCAAGACTGCGTGCGTGCCACCGCATAGCCCACGGCGCACCAAGCGCCAACTCGCAAACAATGCCAATGCGCGGCGTAGCGCCGCGCCGTAACAAGCGTGCCATACAAAAAAAAGAAAAAAAAACGCGCCGCTTACGGCTAAAAACAAAAAAAAAAGCGAGTGTCACGTGCGGCATGGGGGAAAGAGAATGGAGCGGGTCGGCATAATAAAAACAAAAAGGAAAGAAAAACGCTTGGGAGAGGAGGTGCCGCGCGGCTGCTGTTGCTGTTGCCATGACAACGTAAACAATCATGTGCGCCGCCATTTTGCTTCTGCGTCGCCCATTGGTTAGGGCCGTAAGTGAAGTGGCGCTAGCGTCGAAAGAGCGTCTGCTCGAAAACGGCCAATGGGAGCCATACGGAGTGTCCCCCTCCTGTCTGGACCACCAGTTGGGTGGACCATGCAGACCGATTTGAGACCGATCAAGCTTCTCGCGTACGCCTACGCAATGCCTTCTTTACTAGATGCCCGCCGCGTTGCTCGCTTTCCCATTGTAGCGGCGGTTCCCTTAGTTGAAGTTAGTTCAGCATAAATTCCGTGAGGCGGCGCTCGTTGCATTTTCAACTTCCGACAGATGTGGCAGCGGCGGCTGAATGCATCCGCCGGCGCGTTATATGTGCGGGCGTCTGTTAGCGAGCATTATCGCGGGCCTTCGACACGGTGACAGATGCCATGTTAATCTCAGAGGCCGCAGCAGGTGATTGCAAGTTGCAGGCGTTCGCCATCAGAGGCGCTCGTTGCCTTTTCGCGGAGGAGGGAAAAGGGAGAGGGCCCGGGACCAAGCTACCGGACAAAGCGGCAGGCATCTAATAAAGGAAGCATTAGCCTACGCTAAAGCCCCTTCATCACAGTAATAGTAGTATACAGGGGCTTTAGTTTACGCTTCCACCCATCCTTTAATACGCCCAGCTCGCCTGTGCTTGCCGGAACAACCGTAGACGCTCGGCGATAAAAGAGAACGGTAGCGACACCCGCTGCTTTGATAGCGCTCGCTTGGGATCGAGTGTCAGGCGGCTGGTGGAGAGCGTGGAGAGGCTTCGCGCGCTGGCTCCACGGCAGCCAAAAGTACACGACACAACGTCCTATCATGGCGTAGAGCCAGCGAAGGTGAGGCTTAACCCCGGTCCCTCGGCGAACGAGAAAAAAAAGCGTGGCTATGGAGGAGGGTAACTTGTAATCGTCCATAGCTCCCCCAATATGAGACGCTTCACACAAATCGCGGTGTGAATGTTTTACTGTAGCTGTACCCTACGCGTATACACAATATGTCCGAACCGTTCTGGGGAGCCTTTACCGTGCACCAAACGCGCGGTACACGAGCGTTTGTGCACCCTATCAGTGTGCGGCACCGCACGAGGGAGCGAAACCGCGACCTCGAGCTCTGCAGCGCTACGCCATTGCCACTGAGCTACCAATGCGTGTCGAGGATTTCCTGTCCAGCTACAAATGGCTACTGCAATTGGCGTTTTGCGTCGCCTAAATGGACCACATAAGTAAGCTCATTGTAAATCTGAAAAAAGAGACACACCTCATTCATAAGCAGTATAGGTTAAAAAGGCTTCAGAGGGAGACTGCAATTTTGTAAAACAAAATTGCAGTCTCCCTCAACAGACAGCGGATAGAAGCATCGATAACTTTCCAGAAACTTGGGATACATGCAGGCGCGTCCCACGCTGTGCGATTACATTTGTTAGGCGGCGAAACGTGGTCGCCCGTTAAATATAAGTACACGTGTCAATACCCCCCTCTTAAAAAGCATCGACCCGATGCTGCAAACAAACGAAAGTAATAAAAGAAAAGCACTCCTAGCAAAGAAAACAACAAAATAAGGAAGTTCGTCAGCGTCCGTAAAAGGGTTTAAGACGCACCACGTGGACCACTTCATGTCGTGCGCGGCGTCACTGTGAATGCGAAATGCCGTCTGGCACGACCTCATAGTCCAGTGCGCCAATACGTCGGATGACGTTGTAGGGTCCGAAATATCGTCGCAGTAGTTTTTCACTGAGTCCTCGTCGGCGTATCGGGGTCCACACCCAAACACGGTCGCCAGGCTGGTACTCGACGAAGCGTCGTCGGAGGCTGTAGTGTCGGCTGTCGGTGCTCTGATGGTTCTTGATGCGCAGGCGGGCGAGCTGTCGGGCTTCTTCGGCGCGCTGGAGGTAGGTAGCGACGTCAAGGTTCTCCTCGTCAGTGACGTGCGGCAGCATGGCGTCGAGCGTCGTCGTCGGGTTCCTGCCGTAGACCAGCTTGAACGGCGTGATCTGTGTTGTTTCTTGCATCGCCGTGTTGTAAGCGAATGTTACGTACGGCAGGACGGCATCCCAGGTCTTGTGTTCGACGTCGACGTACACCGCTAGCATGTCGGCGAGGGTCTTATTCAGCCGCTCCGTAAGAGCATTCGTCTGCAGGTGGTAGGCCGTTGTCCTTCTGTGCCTTGTCTGGCTGTATTGCAGAATGGCTTGCATGAGCTCTGCTGTAAAAGCCGTTCCTCTGTCGGTGATGAGTACTTCTGGAGCACCATGTCGCAGCAGGATGTTCTCGACGAAAAATTGCGCCACTTCGGCTGCGCTACCTTTCGGCAGTGCTTTAGTTTCAGCGAAGCGGGTGAGGTAGTCCGTCGCTACGACGATCCACTTATTTCCGATTGTTGAGGTCGGAAAGGGTCCCAGCAAGTCCATACCGATCTGCTAGAATGGTCGGCAAGGAGGCTCGATTGGCTGTAGTAATCCGGCTGGCCTTGTCGGCGATGTCTTGCGTCGCTGACAGTCTCGGCATGTTCTGACATAACGGGCGACGTCGGCGGTCAGGCGCGGCCAGTAATACTTTTCTTGTATCCTCGATAGTGTCCGGGAAAATCCGAGGTGTCCAGCGGTCGGATCGTCATGTAGGGCACGCAATACTTCTGAACGAAGTCCTGACGGGACAACAAGAAGGTAATTGGCGGGGAAAGGTGAGAAGTTCTTCTCCACGAGTAGATTGTTTTGAAGCGTGAAGGAAGATAATCCGCGCTTAAATGCCCTGGGGACAACGTCGGTGTGCCCTTCCAAATAATCGACGAGGCCTTTTAGCTCTGGGTCTACCCGTTGATGTTCAGCGAAGTCATCCGCGCTTATAATTCCAAGGAAGGTGTCGTCATTCTCGTCATCATGCGGCGGCGGGTCAATGGGTGCGCGTGATAGGCAATCGGCATCGGAGTGTTTTCGTCCGGACTTGTAGGTTACAGCGATGTCGTATTCTTGTAGTCTGAGGCTCCACCGCGCCAGTTGTCCTGAAGGATCATTTATATTCGCAAGCCAACACAACGCGTGATGGTCACTGACGACTTTGAATGGCCTGCCATAAAGATAAGGGCGAAATTTAGCTGTAGCCCAAACGATGTCGAGGCATTCCTTTTCGGTCGTAGAATAGTTGCCTTCCGCTTTTGACAGCGACCGGCTAGCGTAAGCTATCACATGTTCGACTCCGTTTCTTCTCTGGACTACAACGGCACCGAGGCCTAGGCTACTGGCGTCAGTATGGATTTCTGTATCGGCGTACTCGTCGAAGTGCGCAAGTACCTGCGGCCACTGCATGCGTCGTTTGAGTTCTTCAAATGCGTCGGCCTGCGGCGTTTCCCACTTGAAGTCAACATCACATTCAGTTAGACGTGTCAAAGGCTCGGCGGTGCGTGAAAAGTTCTTGTCAAAGCGCCTGTAGTAGGCACACATGCCAATGAATCTACGCACTGCCTTCTTGTTGATGGGTTGCGGGAACTGTGCGATGGCAGCTGTCTTTTGCGGGTCTGGACGGACACCAGATTTGCTGATTACGTGGCCTAGGAACAGAAGCTCATCGTAAGCGAAGCGGCACTTTTGTGGCTTCAGAGTAAGCCCTGATGACTTGATGGCCTCTAATACTGTCGCAAGCCGCCTGAGGTGATCGTCGAAATTTCCAGCGAAGACGACGACGTCATCCAAATAAACAGGTCTGCCACTTTAATCCTGCTAACACCGTGTCCATGACGCGCTGGAACGTTGCAGGCGCCGAACACAGTCCGAATGGCATAACCTTGAACTTGTAGAGGCCGTCTGGGGTGATGAAGGCCGTCTTTTCGCGATGTCTTTCGTCGACTTCTATTTGCGAATAGCCAGACTTGAGGTCCATCGACGAGTAGTATTTAGCGTTGCAGAGCCGATCCATTGCGTCGTCTATTCGTGGGAGGGGGTATACGTCCTTCTTCGTGATCTTGTTCAGACGACGATAATCGACGCAAAAACGTAGCGTTCCGTCCTTTTTCTTTACCAGGAAAACAGGGGATGCCCACGGGCTTTTCGACGGCTGGATAATGTCGTCGCGGAGCATTTCGTCGACTTGTTGCCTAATAGCTTCACGTTCTCGCATCGAAACTCGGTAAGGGCTCTGGCGGAGTGGTTGAGCGCACTCTTCGGTTATTATGCGATGCTTTTCAACTGGTGTTTGTCGAATCTTCGATGAAGTCGAAAAGCAGTCCTTGTATCGTCGGAGAAGACTTCTGAGCTTTTGCTGCTTGCTCTTAGGGAGACTTGGATTTACGTCGAAGTCTGGTACGGGGTCTATGGTCGGCAGGGTAGGGTCGGCGGGGACTATGGTCGGCGGGTAGTTTTCCGGATATGGGCTCGCTGACCGGCCGCGGGCTGGGCCAGTGTATGGTCGGCGCTGCGGCGAGAGGTAGCGGCCTGGTGATGGCGAACGCGACGGTCGTCGAGAGCTCCACTGAGTAGCGGCGAGGTAGTCGGCGATATTGCGAGGGCGTTCACCTTGCTGCGGGCGCGGAGCGTTGACTACGAATCCTCGCAGTCCCATCTCCTGGTATGGGCATCGGCGATACACATGGCCGGCTTCTCCGCAGTGATAGCAGAGCGGGCGGTGGTCGGGGGCTCGCCAAATGTCCGTCTTCCTCGCGTAGGTGCGTTGGGCGACGGGTGGGCGTGCTGGCGGCGGCGGCGGTGGACGATGGAATTGCGTCGTTGCAGGGTCCTGGCGTGGTCGCGTAGGGGACCTTGACGGCGTGCGACGGCGGCGTATGTCATCGCTTCTAGATCGGGCTGCGGTAATTGTGGTTGCTGCTCGTGAACTCCAAGCGATCGGTGTATCTCTTCTTTGACGATGTCGGCGATCGAAGCCACTTGGGGCGGCGACGAAGGAAGGACCTTGCGCAGTTCTTCGCGCACAATGGCCCTGATGGTCTCCTGAAGGTCGCCGGAATCCAGTCCTTGGATGGCGTACTGCGGCGTGAGCCCCTGGTGGTTACATTGCCGAATGCGCATCTCGAGAGTATGCTCGATCGTCGATGCCTCTGCAGAAAACTCAGCTACAGTCTTCGGCGGGTTACGAATAAGCCCTGCGAAAAGTTCTTGCTTGACGCCCCGCATCAAGAAGCGGACTTTTTTCTCCTCTGACATTTCCGGGTCGGCGTGCCGGAAAAGACGGGCAATCTCCTCGGTGAAGATCGCGATCGTCTCGTTTGGCAGCTGCACTCTGGTTTCTAGCAGTGCTTGGGCTCGCTCTTTTCGGACGACGCTTGTAAACGTTCGCAAGAAGCCGCTTCGGAAAAAGTCCCACGTCGTTAAGGTGGCTTCTCGATTCTCGAACCAGGTCCTGGCGGCGTCTTTTAGTGCGAAATAGACATGCCGCAGCTTGTCGTCACTGACCCAACTGCTAAACGTAGCGACCCTCTCATACATCTAGAGCCAGGTTTCCGGGTCCTCGAATGTTGATCCGCGGAACGTCGGAGGTTCCCTGGGCTGCTGCAGCACGATGAGGGTCGCTGGGGCTGCCATTGGGGTTGCCTTGTCCACAATCTTTTTGGTCTTCTCAGGTAGAAGTCAGTGCTCCGGGGGCAGCTGTTGAAGACGGCGGCTTCCTCGATGCTCCGGGACTACGTTGGTGTTCTCTTTACGGTCCGGACTTGGATCACGGCTTGTCGGGGGCGTCCGGTACATGAACGAAAAGCACCTCCACCAGATGTCACGTGGTGGTGACGTTGAAGAACACAGTAGCAAATACTGTGAAAGAGAAAACTAACTTTTATTGGGCGAACTTGTGCCCACAAAAACAGGCTACACTTATAGCACAACGATAGCGGCGAACACGGTCGGCGATCGTCGAAAATCTGATGAGCGGATCAAGCGCGTCGGCTTTTATAGAGCAGTCGTCGAATGTTCCAGACTAATCGTTCGGACCCGCGTGCCTTCCACAAAGTTCTACACCATTCGCGTCAGGTGATGAAATCAGATGACATAAGGTTCGGTGACAACAGACAGCGGATAGAAGCATCGATAACTTTCCAGAAACTTCGGATACATGCAGGCGCGTCCCACGCTGTGCGATTACATTAGTTAGGTGGCGAAACGTGGTCGTCCGTTAAATATAAGTACACGTGTCAATATAGAACCAGGTTCAGAATAGAAAGTGGGAGCATTTACAGTGCTGTTGAGCAATTTGTGCGGAAACTAATGCGACATTTTCTTCCCTATTTCTGACAAAATCCTCGCCGATCTACCTGCACACTTCTACGAGCAACGCTTTGACCTTGATGCTAAAAAGGACAAGCGACAAATGTTCAAAAATTCATTTGGCAATGACATAGACGCACAGCTTAGTTCCTTTTATTCAAAGTAGTCGAACTGCATTCAAAAGTCATCTTGAAGTACAAGTAAGAAAATCGGATCAATATCTACAAATCAGTAGGCTCCAAGCAGCGCCTAAACATAAATAAATTTGCCGGCTGTTACATGTGATTTATGGCCCTACCTAATGTTGTAGATAAATTTCCTCCAGAATGAAAAATGGGAAGCCGAGATTAAGGGCTAATTCATGTGACGTACACCCGCCTTCTCTGAGTATTAGGGGCTCGTAAAGCTTGCCAAACCCAGTTCGCTGAAACATTAAAATGAAAGATCAACGGCACCACCACCCTAGGTATTATCAATGGGACGCCGTTATCATGCATTCAAATATAGCACACTCTGCTTTGCTTACTGTTCCGTGGGACAGTTTGCTGTCGCCTCATCCTTTCCAATCTGTAAACTTTACTTCTGTGGTTTTACGCGCCAAAACCACAACTGCATTATGGAGCATGCCATAGTGAGCGATATAGTGAATAATTTTGCCCACCTGGGGTTCTTTATTGTGCAACCGGTGCGCAGTACGCGGAGCATTTCTTTTCCTTTACATTTCACTCCAGGTGAAATACGGCCACCGCGGCCGGAATATAATCTCACATTCTCAGGCTTTTTGGCGCAACGCCACGGCCATTACGTCACGACGGGGGGCGCTTTCGAATTTGTACTTACGATATTATTGCAAATGTGCGCATACATGCTAACGAAAACGTGTCAATCCTTTTTCCTCTTGAATTGTTGCGTAAAAATTCTACTCGACATTTATTAACCGCAGTGATGAATACCTTCCATATTGTTACGTAGGAAGACGCCGACGAAAAGCTATATACAAGTATATTTACAAGGGAATACGCCGCACATGGCCAAGAGGCAACAGCCCGCGCTAGCCTCTAATCCTCGTCGTCGTCTTCTCACTGCTCACCTCTTCGTCATTGCAAATACTGTTCCGTAGCATTACCCCCGGCAGCAAAAGCACCGTCCCGGAGCGTCTAAAGGCAGGACTCGGAAGCAGTGTAGTAGGCCTTGAGCCTACTGGCGCGCAGAACATCACCAGATGCCAGAGTAGAGGACGAGGTTGAACTCACAGGAGCAATTTCGTACGTCCTAGGCGTCACCTGGCGCAGCATGTGATAGGGCCCTGTGTATCGCGAAAGGAGCTTTTCTGAAAGTCCGACGTGACGAGAGGGCGACCACAGGAGCACGAGCGCACCAGGCGAAAACGGTACTTCACGGTGGCGGGCGTTGTACTGACGCTGCTGAGTGGTTTGCGAGGCCCTTAGTCGAGCACGGGCAAGCTGGCGTGCGTGGTCGGCGAGGGAGGTGGCGTCGCGCGCATACTCACTTGTTGAGATCGTGCCGTGTCAAGGGGCAAGGTCGGTTCGCGACCGTACAGTAGATAAATTGGAGAAAATCCGGTGGTGTCGTGCCGGGAAGAATTATACGCAAATGTGACGTAATAAGGGCAATGCCCCAGTCGTGGTGGTTCTTGGAAACGTACTTGGACAGCATATCGGTAAGAGTACGGTTTAACCACTCTATCAGGCCATTGGTTTGAGGATGGTATGAGGTAGTCAGGCTGTGTAGCGTGGAGCAGGAACGCACAACGTCGGTGATAACTTTCGAGAGGAAGTTACGACCATGGTCAGTAAGCAGCTGTCGCGGGGCGCCATGAAGTAAGATAATGTCACGCAAGAGAAAGTCCGCGACGTCAGTGGCGCAACTGGTAGGGAGAGCCCGCGTGATAGCGTATCGGGTGGCGTAATCAGTTGCTACGGCTACCCATTTGTTCCCAGAGGATGACGTGGGAAAGGGACAGAGGAGGTCCAATCCAACACGAAAGAACCATTCCACAGGGATGGTGATTGGCTGGAGATGACCGGCAGGTCGCACCTGAGGTGTTTTCCGACGCTAGCAGGGATCACAGGCAGCAACACAGCGTCAGACGGAGAAAGCGAGACCAGGCCAACAGAAGCAGCGGCGGACGCGGTCATACGTGCGGGTTACCCCAAAATCTCCTGCAGTGGGTGCGTCATGCATCTCAAAGAGCACAGTCTTTCGTAGATGTTTTGGCACGACAAGAAGAAGATCAGGTCAGTCAGGGATGCCCAAGGACGGTAATCTGGCGATTGCCGAATTGGCACTTCGATGCATTGAGTTGCAGACCGGCTCGACCGAAAACGTCCCGGACTGCGGAGAGGCGTTCGAGGTGCGTAGCGAACGTTCGGGAGAATACGATGACGTCGTGCAAGTAGAAAGGCACGTGGACCATTTGAAACCGTGAAGAAGGGAGTCCATCATGTGTTCAAAAGTGGCTGGAGCGTTAAGCAGAATGAGCGTCATCACTTTGAATTGATAAAGACCGTCGGGTGTTACAAAAGCAGTATTCTCGCGGTCGAGATCGTCCACGGCAATCGGAGCGAAGGTCAACAAAGGAGAAGTAGCGAGCACCGTGGAGGCAGTCAAGGGCGTCATCAATCCGAGGTAGGGGATACACGTCCTTTTTGGTAACCCTGTTAAAGGTGCCGATAGTTCACGCAAAAGCGCCATGAGCCATCTTTATTTTTAGAGCGCAGCTCTTTGGCGTCCGTTCCTGGGTTTCGCGTCGTCGTCGTCGTCGGCCTCGTAACCAGCTCCGCCCCCCTTTCATCCCCCCAGCGCTAGCAGCGACCGACTGATAGCGCTGGATGCCGCTGACGCCGCTAGAGAGTCAAGATAACGTGACTGCATAGAACACCGTCGCCGCCATGCAGAAAGAGGAGGAAAGGGTCCCCCCCCCCTGTTCTTGTGTGGCGGATAGGGTGCTCTTCAGTTGCCGACGCGCCGGTTATTCGTTGTCCCTGAAACCAACTCCGCAGCTGGGGTTGACTCACTATAGGCGTCAGCGGCATCAGTCAGTCGTTGCTATCTCTTCCCTCCTCCCTTTATCGTGTTGTCCGCTTGCTGCGCGCGCTTCTGCCCCCATCGTTTGCCGCTGGGTGTACACGCCGCCCCCCTCCCCCCTCTTCCTGCGAGTCTCCGGTTGTCAAAGCGCCGGCTCGAACTTAATTCCTTTCTTCGCTCCTCCTCCAATGCAACCCCTGTGCGGTGGCAATCAGAGAGCCAGATCGGTGGCGGCGGATCTGTATATGTGCACCGCCCGAGCCGAAATTGCCGCTGCCGTTCGCCCTGTGCGGTGGCAATCAGAGAGCCAGATCGGTGGCGGCTTGACATAAAGATAAACAGCAATTTCCTAACACTTATGCGGGAGAACATCCCGTTCCTCTAGCTCGTAACGCGTCCCACGGCTGTGACAACCTCGCGAGGCACTTGTATAGATCTCGTCTTTGAGAATCAAGCATTGGTGTACCAAGTCGAACATATATCAGTCTATTTCTCCGACCACAAAGCTCCCTTCATGACTGTCAAGAACTGTTAGTGGAGTCTTTGTTAAAGGAATACGTGTGAAAAATAAAAAAAAATTCTGTGATAGCGCATACATATGTTGCTCGATTTCTTTGCCTCAATCTATCGAAAAGGTGAAACAGCTTATTTGCTGCGCTCAAACTTCGCATTAGGAAGTAACGTAATCGTCGGTAATTTTTTTACCAGTACAACAGGTGGACTGCCATGGACTACATCACGGCTCAATAATGTTCTTGGCAAGCATATTGCGAACTTCTGCGTCAATGACTTGACGCTCAGCCAGTGACATTCGATACGGGCGGCGATGAATAGGAACGGCATCGCCGGAATTAAAGCGATGTTTAACAGCTGTAAGTCGGCGATGGTACAAGTTGCCGACTGCGATGGTAGAGGAGGATCGGCTGAATTGTCGCTTACTGCAACAGATGTTACTGAGTGATCCTCGAATGAGCAAAGCTGGGCCAGAGACATCCCGCGTGGTAGTACTTGTGTCAAGCCGAAATTGACCACTGGCAGGCAGACCAACTTGCCGTATTAGATAAAACTGCATCAGGTACTGTGATCCGGTGTGTAAGTAGGACGTCTTGCATAGGAGCGGCGATGTAGTGACCGTCGGGCACTGATGGGGATGACACTAAATCAACGTAAGTCAGTGCCGAAGGTGGCAAGCGAACGAAGTCGACGGGACTGAGGCGACTGTGGTATGGTTCAGCGGGATGCTGAACAAGGAGGTCAAGGCGGAGAGTGCTGGTGGAACAATCGATGAGAGCAGAACGTGCGGAGAGGAAGTCTAAGCCGAGGATGATATATTGGGAACAGAGGGCGATGACCTTTAATAGCATGATAGTGGAGCGGTCGGCGAAGGAGACGGCACACATACAAATTACGGGGCATGGCGACACGGACAACAGGCGTCGTGGCAGGCGTGATTATTTTCTTCAGGTAGGTCAGCGCTCATTACCGACAAATGCGCCCCAGTGTCTATAAGAGCAGATACAGAAACACCGTCGACGGCGTATTTCCAAGTGCTTTTAGGTACAGCGGGGCGTGGAACTTGTGGAGACGACGGACGTTTGCGCGCATGCGCGAGTAAGAGCGGGCACGAGAGAGGAAATGTGGGGAGTTTTGCTCCTTGAAAATACAACTATGCCTAGGTACTACGGAGGAGTTTCTTGGCGCGCATTGTATGCGCTTGTCCCTAGGCGTGCCGGCAGAAGTCGCGGGGTGCGGTTGTGCTAAACTTAGCATCGCAAGTTGGTGGCTCGACGCAATCATATTTATTCGATCATGTTTTTACTAATAAAAACAATGTGTCATTATTTCGCATTATTCGCGGCGCCTCCAGGACACGAAAGCGGCAGTGGGGACATCAAAGCTGGAAGCCTGACTCGTCCGTGGGTTGGGGCTCGCAGAGGCCGCAACCCACAGGCCACGCGGCTTCCAGATTTGATCCCCCCGCTACCACTTGGGTTCCCCGGAGATACTGCGCCGCCTGCTTTAATATAACCTCAGGTGTTCTTCTGAGGCCTCCGTTTGCCGTTTACATGTGCCCTCCTGGAGCAGTGCTTGTAAAGAATCCGATCTATCGTCGCGACCACAAAAGCGACCCGCGACTTATAAAACACCAGTTAGAACATTGTCCCTTCAGACACAGCGATCACCAAGCGGCGTCCGCGCCCACTGCCTCACCGCGCGTGCAGCCAGCGGCGGAGCTTATAAACCAACTCGACTGCACTCCGCAATGCCGGCATGTCTAGGGGACAAACGAATACAACGCGCTCTAAGAAACCTCTTCCGTAGTGCCTAGGCTGAGCCATATATTCAAGGAGCAAAAGCCCCCAAGTTTTCTCTCTCGTGCCCGCTCTTACTCGCGCCTGCGCAGAAACGTCGAGCTCCGTCAAAAGTGCCACGCCCCGCTGTACCTAATATCAATTCTAAAAACGCGACCGGGTTGGGGAACTCCATCGACTGTGACAATGTCGAGAAATGTGCCCGATTAGACGGCAGTGAAAACAAATGGGCTTGTCGTCAGCAGTGCGCCATTCAGATGGGTCGCGGAAACGTGCTGGGTAATAAGATGCAGGACAGGGTGGAGTCGAAGAAGCCGGGTGGGTATGAGGGCGATGAGCCGAGCAGAAGGTGTGAAGACTCATGTTCGCGAATTCCTGGTGGACAATTGCCTGGATGAGGGAAACCGTGACTGCAGGTGCGTTGGAGGAGCTGGAGTCTAAGGCAGCCGGATAGGTGGCCTCGATCTCACGCTGGACGGTCCTGGTAACATCGCCAGTGTGGTTGGTACAAGGAGCGTCGGCACACGAAGATGTCGCTGGGGTGTTGGGCAGGTGGGCAAACTGCTGGTCGATACGTAGGCTTTTAGCGAGTTCCAGGCGGCGGCACTCTTCTATAACTGCATCCACCGTCGCCACGTTGCTGAAAACGAGCAAGTTGAAGGCGCCACCGTCAATGCCTTTGAGGATGTGGGAAACTTTGTCGGACTGAGTCATGTGTGCGTCAACTTTGCGGCACAGAGCCAAGACGTCCTGAATGTACGTGACGTGAGGCTCCGTTGACGTCGGCACACGGCTGTACAACGCCTTCTGCGCGGCATATTGGTGACCGTATGGGTTGCCGAACAAGCCTCGGAGCTTTTGTTTAAGCGAATCCCAACTGGTGAGCTCATCTTCGTGCGTCCGAAACTAAACTCGAGGTGTGCCACCGAAGTAAAAGACTAGGTTGGCGAGCATGATAGTAGGGTCCACCGCTTATTGCGGCTGACGTGTTCGTACAGGCTGATCCAGTCCTCGACGTCTTCCCCATCTTTGTCCGAGAATACGCCAGGATCACCGAGAGCGGGGAGAGTGATGTAGGTCGTCGCAATGGCAGCAGGATCCAGAGGCGGCTGAGTCGAGTTGTCATCGCCGGGACTCATGAAGGAAGGCTCGACGTACCGTTCACTGCGAAGCTCCGTGACAAGGTACAGGGAAGGTCCACCTCCACCAGATATGTTACGTAGAAAGACGCAGACGAAAAGCTATGTACAAGTACATTTACAAGGGAATACGCCGCTGTTGGCCAAGCGGCAACAGCCCGCGCTAGCCTCCAATCGTCGTCGTCGTCTTCTCACTGCTCACCTCTTCGTTATTGCAATTACTGTTCCGTAGCAATATTTTCTTTTTAATCAGTCCCTTCTGCCTGCATACCTAGCAATTATTATCTGTTCTGAATGGTGATATTACGAGAGTAATGTCTTATATGCACATTGTAGTCAGCGCCAACCATCTTTTTTAGTGGAACAATTGAAGGGTTCGTATTTATGCAAAATTTTCTCTCAGAATTCAGGTATTATTTTGGTTCATGCCTTCTTTCAGTGCGGTCGCACATTATCATTGACGTATGAGCGATATAAATTCATCTTCTGTTTACTGTAAACATTGCGGGGTTTCTATGCACTCTAGAAGACCTTAAATTGGGCTCGATGTGCTTTGTGCAACGATTATGCAATGTGGTCATTGTGTACATTGACTGTTCTCGCATAAATCTATTATAACCACCTGCCTCAGATTGTTTTTGCAACTCCACTTAAAAACATGCTGTGAAATGTTTAGATGTGAATGCTTGATGATGCCGCGGATTACCTATCGAGTAATTCATAAGGAACTCGATCGCGCTTAATTTCCCAACCAGGTTGATATGCTCTAATGAGAGTGTTCAGCATCACATCACTGATGCCGCACTCATGGCTTTTGTTGTTATTGGCCATCGTTTAAATGGGTGATGGGCGAAGTGCCGCTGGGTTCCAGTTATCTGCATTCCGACGGCGCCTATCCAGCTTGGTTTACTTCGGTTCCTCCAGTGACATCACATCTTCCGAATGCTTTCCAGCGAAAGCTATCCGTCTTGGTGTACGCCGTTTGATACAAAGCCACTTGTGCATGCTGGCAGCTTTTCAGCGACGTCTCTTCGACTCGCCCAGCTGCAGTTTGCCCGGAGCCACATCTGTATGAAGCTGTCTCTTCAAGCTGATAACTTGTACATGTTTTCACTTCGCCTGGAACGGCTACTGCCGTACAAAAGTGACACTCAAGCACCATTTAATTGGGGCTCGATACCGCGGCAAGGATGCCGCACTCAGCGCCGTTGTTGTTACGCATTAGTTAACTGTATCTTCTGTCATCTTCTGCCAGGAGTAGTAACTACTATTTTCTCTCGCTGTTATATAATTGTTTCATACATTAAACCAATTTCTTTCTTCTTCAAATTGCTTGTGTTCTTGCTTATTTGGACTACCGCTTACGCTTTTCGGGGATGCGAAAACAAATCCGGGTCCCACGGCCAGGGCATAAACAGATCCTTTCGCTTCAGCCTTGGAGACAATATCTAAACTTGAGTAGGGCAGTCTAGTCCGCTAGTTGATTTGATATCGACCAAAGAGAGCTCCACCGCCGCTGATAAAGAAGTGAAGCTTCTCGATGCCTGAGTTACATCTTTGTAAAGAGGCAATTCCGCACGGCAGGTATACGAGGCGCGCACAACTACAGCTAACTCATGTAGTGTAACCGATGAGTTGAAAAATATTTTTGTCCTCAGCGGTATAGCGCTGAAAATTGAATGCGACGATCGAGCCTTTTTTTTTTGGAATTGAGGATGCCCCAAAATCGAGAATTGGTAGCATTTGAACAAAACGTGATCAGGTTTTGCTCGGAGAGGCTGCATACTGCAGTTATAAGCAACCTTTTCGAACGAGTGCGCAGGTTGGGCAAGAACTATCTGTAGCACCGAAAAGCACAAGGACGGAGAAGTACAGCAAAGACACACACGCAGCGCCGCGTGTGTATCTCCCTTGTATTTCTTCTCTCTGTGTTTCCTGACTTTTGTCGTCGTCGTCTTGCGCTGCCCCTTCAACATGTTCAACTAGTTCTCTCTGATGGAATATCAAGAAGCCCACATTGCTGCTCTGGTTGGGCCAGGACAGGAATGGTAAACGCAGGGCAACTATAACAAAGAGGAACTTGTCCAAGCACCGCTTGAATCTACAAGAAAACTAAAGGGAACATCGTTTTCTGTTAGTGAACATTTTTGCGTGGAAACAATGACTGGCCGGAAGGCTGCTTATTGTATTCCGAAAAAAAAAACGGACGAAAAGCAGATTAGTCAAACCGCCGAGAGGCTACGCGTAGATCACAAGACATACGTATATGATATCGCTACTAGCTCGATCGTCCCTGCAGTATCTAGTCAGGCAACTCGCCCTCTTAAGGAGAAAGATATCCAGTACGGCAGTAATCACTGTTCATAACTATATCAATTAATGCTGCCTTGCTGCAATCACATACAACAGAAGAAGAAAAAAATGCGACTGCTTTTTAAACGTGCCGACCCTTCAAATTTCAATGTATCATTTTAATCGTTTGTGAGAAATATTAAATGCACATGCGAGTGAAGGCGCAGCGATAAAACTGTTGTCGATGCGAGCTTGGAGCTGAGCGGCCGACTGACAGGCCAAAGGCTTTCCCAATGTCATGAGCTTCCCAGGACTGCCAGGAGCTGATCTTGGAGGACTTCGCTGGATATGCGCCGACTCCCGTCCTGCTCACTGTTCAGATCCGAAGCCCTTTGGTTTGGGCACCGCCAGAACATATGATCAAATAGACACAGAGTGTGGCCACAACTTTTACATTCCGCTGGAAAATCCTGGTCAATCTTGTTAAGCACGAAAGGTGTGGGATAAGACTTAGTTTGAATCATTCTTAATGTGACTGCCTGAGCTCGGTTGAGCGTCTGATGGGTGGGAGGAAAAAACCTCCTGCCGTCCAATAGTGTGGGTGATCTCGTGAAAAGTAGTAAGTGGGCCTTTGTAGAAACCGCAGTCATCCTGGAGCAGTTCCTGATCTGATGCACGGCATGTGAGATCTCGCACAGCAGAGTCAGCTTGCTCGTTAGGATTGCAGCCATTGGGGCTGACCGAGTGGCCCTGATGAGCCGGAAACCAGACTAGGTGTGAGCTATCCAGTTGCTCGTAATTATGAGTATTAAGACTGTGTATAAGCAACTAGTGTGCTTCCATTGAGACGAAGCCGGCTGAGTAGTTCTTAATAGCTGTACGGGAAAATCGTGGAGTTTCTCCTCATTGCAATTGCAAGTGCTCTGCTTGCTTCTGCGGCAGAATGAATTCAGCTCGTTCTTATTGACGCTAGGTTTATTCAGTTACAGTTCTCATCGACCACAGCAATAGTGTATCGGTTGCCCGATCCATAACTAGTTGCATCGACAAAAATACCTGAGCTTTGGGGTTGGTGCAGTTTACCCAGAATGCATTTGGCCCTGGCGTTCCGTCTGCCGTTGTTATGGACAGGATGAATACTTCTGGAAGTGGGGTCCACAAGTAATTTTGTCTCCACCTCCTTGAGTATGTTGAACTTCGAGACGTCTCTTCCTTGAAGCAGTATTCCGACTTCATCTAGAATTTTGCACCCTGGCTTAGTGTTGGAGAGTCTTACAATTTGTGACATCGAATGTGCCTCAATGAGCTCATCTATAGTGTTATGAAGCCCCAACTTGCTGAGGAGTTCAGGCCTCGTTCCATGTTGGTGTTCCAGAGCCATTTTGAGTTCGGAGCATATAAGTGCGTTTAGCTTAGCCCTCCCTCTTTTTCCCCAGTACGTGACATGAATGTACGTGACATGACTGATGAAGAGTGCCTGATATGCTCTGATGAGATTGGCCTTCTTGAGGCCTGCATTTCTATTTGAGACCCTGGCCGGGAGCCTTAAAGTACTTTTGGACTGGCCTATAATGTTTGTAAACAGGGATAAGGTGCATCAGAAAGGATGGCCAACGTTTCGATAAGAAGACCTATCTTCGTGAAAGGCGGCCTCGTAATCCTCGGCATGTTAGTATTAACATGCCGAGGATTAGAGGATTAGCACAGCCACCGAGGTGGGCTCGGTGGCTGTGCCACAACACGCACCAGTAACCCACTTCTGTTCATCATGAAGGTTTTCCTTTCCGCTTTCGCACGCGTGCTGCTGCCCTCGATGGTGATGTCAGCGAGCGTCGTGAGGGAACCGCCAGATCTGCGCACAAGGATTGATGTGACTAGTTGGCGCATACGTGTCGACAGTCATTCCGCCTCTCCAAATGCGCCACCACTTCAAAACTGGATGCTTGAGCAACTACCGAGAGCCGTGCTGTCATCGACAACGATTGCAGCGCAAACTATAAAGGAACCACTTCCATCATCCGCGCTCTGTGGGCTCGGTGGCTGTGCCACAACACGCACCAGTAACCCACTTCTGTTCATCATGCAGGTTTGTGAACCAGACTACTTTTATACTAAGAGAACTAGCAATTACTTTTTGGTGCAGCTTCCGAGCCCGCAGTGCTGCTTTGATATTGTTTGTGAGTGTCTCAGTGTAACTAGATCTATTTTGTTACAGTCAGGGGATATTGAAATGAACCCTGGTCCTGGTAATGATGCTGTGCTTGCCGAACTGAAAAAACTGTCCGCTGGCCAAACCACAATAATAGCCGACATGCAGAGCCTTAAAAGTCAATGTACGGCTACAAGTGCTGCACTCGTCGACTTAAGCAAGAGGTTAGCGGATCTAGAGGGCCATTATCAGAAACTACTACCAATGCAAATCGAGATACAGACCATAAGGACTGATACCGAGCAAACAGCAAAGCTTGTTCACACTCTGAATGCCCGCGTTGACGATGCAGAGAATCGCTCAAGGCGAAACAATCTCGTGTTTTACGGCCTTCCTGATACAGCAGCATCAGAAACGTCGGCCGCGTCTGAAGAAAAAATTTTACGTCTATGCTCAGACCACCTGAACGTGCCACTTGAACCTCAAGACATAGAGCGAGCGCATCATGTTGGTCGCTATTCTGCTAATCACCCGCGCCCACTAATTGTTAAGTTTAATCATTATAAGAAAAAAGAAATGGTGCTCTCAAATGGGCGCAAACTTAAGGGCACTGATCTCAGCATGGGTGAGGATTTTTCCCCGGCAGTTAGGGACGCCCGCAGGAAACTTGTTTCGTTTGCGAAAGCCAAGTCTGTGCCATTTTCTTTGCGCTTTAAAACTCTTTTCATTGGTTCTAAGCGCTACGTGTACGATGACGCATCGCAAACAGTGAAAGAAATATAGCAGTCATCGCATCATCAAAAAACAAGCCATCCCCCTCGAACGAAACCTATAGCGCATGTTTCCCTTTCAATAATTTATACTAACATACGAAGCTTCATTCCAAAACGAGAGCACGTGTCTAACCTCGTGCTGTCGTCCAACAGCAACATTCTTGTACTCACGGAAACATGGCTTTGTAACGAAATCTATGACTCGGAAGTGTTGGCTGATTTGCCAAGCTTCAGCGTCTTTCGAAAAGATCGTGCCGGGACAAGAGGAGGAGGTGTGCTTATTGCCGTTAGTCAACAGTTATCGTGCTCTGCCATTAACATCACATCAGAATTAGAAATACTGTTTATTCTATGCCACGCCGCCCCACAGTCCATAATTTTAGGTGTATGTTACAGGCCCCCTCGCAATAGCGCCGACTTCGCTCGCAATCTAAACAATGCACTAAATGTGGTTGGCTCTCGCTATCCTAATGCCGACCTTCTTCTTTTTGGAGACTTTAACTTACCAGACATTGATTGGCACAACACAGTACCCTCTCTGGTAAGCCAAACCGAATCGAGAGATTTTCTTGACGTTTGCCTCAACTTCAACCTGACACAACTCATATTAGAGCCAACGCGCGTCACCCAAGACACTGCAAACATATTAGATTTACTACTGGTCAACTGTCCAGACAGTTTGTCGTCCATCACATATCTTAGAGAAATTAGTGATCACAAGGTCATCCATGCTTCTTTTCGCTTTGCTCCGGCTCTGCGGGAGGAGCGGGAGAAAACTATACACTTATACGGCAAAGGAAATTATGATGCAATATGTGAACAATTACAAAATTTTCTACCTTCCTTCCAAGATACGTTTCATAACAGCAGCATTCATGAAACTTGGCTGATATTCAAACAAAAAATAAACAACTTAGCGAACCAGTTTATACCCAAAATCACCTTTCGAACACATGAACAAAAACCATGATTTAACAATTCGTTAAAAAGACTAGACAACAAGAAGAAACGCATGTATCATGCCGCAAAGTGCAGAATGAACACGTGTGCATGGGAAAAATACTACACTGCTGAACGCGCATACCTATCAACGATTCGCAAGGCAAAAGATGCATTCTTTGGTGATGACCTTGGGAATCTTTTAATCAATAACACGAAAAAATTCTGGCAGGTGATAAACCCTCAAGAAAGGCACAGTGTAACACTTACCAATGAAGGAGGCGAAACGGTCGACGATGTAGAGTGCGCGAACCTTTTTAATGCAGCTTTTGTCTCTGTATTTACAGAAGAGCCTACCACGTCCCCTTTTTCTTCGCGTACTAACGAAACAAGCGTTATGCCAACCATTACATTTTCCCCAGCTGGTATCTCATCGTTAATTGACAACCTTAAACTCACATCGTCAGCTGGCGTGGATAACATTAATTCGAAACTGTTAAAGAATACTAAACACGTCACCGCGGTGTTTCTGTGTATGCTATTCTCGCAGTCACTTTCAACTGGTGAAGTACCACATGACTGGAAGGTGGGGAGGGTTGTTCCCATCCACAAATCGGGTGACAGGAATTGCGCGCTTAATTATCGCCCCATTTCATTAACGAGTGTGCCCTGTAAGCTCATGGAACACGTCATGTACACAGAAATCATGAAATTTCTTGACTCGAACAGGTACTTTCATTCTTCACAGCATGGGTTTCCGCAAAGGCTTTTTCTGCGAAACACAACTGGTCATTTTCCTGCATGATATTCACACTAATTTAGATTCTAACATCCAAACAGACGCGATATTTCTAGATTTTGCAAAAGCGTTTGACAAGGTACCACACCAACGTCTACTACTAAAACTTTCTCTTGCGAACTTTCACCCCGACATTTTGCGATGGATTGAAGCGTTCTTGACAAACAGATCTCAGTTCGTTACAGTTAACAAACGCGCATCTAACCACCTACCAGTGACTTCCGGTGTACCGCAAGGATCTGTTCTTGGACCCCTACTCTTCTTAATATACATTATTGACCTACCCCTGCACGTGTCTTGCAACGTTCGTTTGTTCGCAGATGACTGCGTCATTTATCCAACAATTACTAGCACATCTAATCAAGACTTACTTCAGGAGGACATTAACTGTTTACAGCAATGGTGCGAGCGGTGGTTAATGGAACTTAATCCTAAGAAATGCAACTTGATGGTATTTTCTCGTCGGCGCGACCCATTTCCTTACCAATACACAATTAATAACATTCCCGTGTGTGCTGCGCAGTCTTACAAGTACCTAGGTGTTACTATAGCTAACGACTTATCCTGGCGAACACACGTCAGTAACATCATTTCATCTGCTAACAAATCGCTGGGTTTTCTCAAGCGTCATCTAAAACGCGCCCCCAAACCTGTTAAACTACTCGCCTACCAGTCAATAGTCCGACCAAAATTGGAATATGCATCCGCCATATGGAATCCGCACCAAACATATCTCATTAACGCACTCGAAGCCGTTCAAAACCGTGCCACAAGGTTCATCCATTCTAATTATTCATATGACGTGAGCGTGTCTTACTTAAAGAAAGAATTGAATTTACTTCCCCTTTACACGCGCCGGCGCACTGGAGCCCTTTCACTTTTCCACAAGTTTTATCACAGCTCGCTTAATCAACCACCCTATATCCTCCCCGCAGCCCGAACATCTCATCGTACACGCCACACTTTTCAAGTGGGCCGCCCTCGCATGCGCACTGCTACCTTTGCCGCCTCATTCTTTTGCCATGCCGCTACAGATTGGAACAATCTGCCCCACCAAATCTCCGCCATCATTTGCCCTAGTACATTCATGGAGAGTGTCACTGCGCACTTTTCACAATAGAAATGACTTGTGTTAATAGACTTATATGCTCGTGCAAGTTTAGTTAGTATTACTTAGTTCTATGTATTTGCGTTGACGTATGTAACCCTTTATCACATACAGTTTTTTGTTGTTGTTTGCGTGTTCACTTATGTATTATGCAAATTATGTACTATTGTATTCCCACCCCTTCTGTAATACCCCTGTCAAGGGGTCTTTAAGGTAATAAAATGAAATGAAATGAAATGAAAAGGTTAGTGCAGTGACGTGATGTGCGGGTGCTGTCGCTGGTCACTGGTTATAAAGGGAGAGATTTCAAAGGCAATGAGCGCTGTCGTCCGACGTCTGTGAGCTTCGTACCGAAGACGAGGGGACAAGAGCGGGAGAGTGGGAAGGCGGGGAGAGCAGAAAAGTATGAAAAGCAGAGAAAAAAAAGAAACAGAGAAAGAATAAGAAAAAAAATAAAGAAAGACCGGGGCATGGGAGGGCGTTGGGGAGGCGAGAGGTTAAGAAACATTCAGGGGTGTCGTTGGTGGCCTGTTTTTGTGGCATTAGAAGAGCCGGTCAGGTTGTCTGTGCGCGAGTATCATAAAATACAAAAAAAAAACAAGAGTTGAAGGAGTGACTCGAGTAGCATAGCAGAAATATGTCGAGTAATGTTGAAGTAGTTAAGATGGCGACCAGGAGTCTGCAGTAGAATGTATGGGTTGACTGAATCTAGTGAGGATGTTATCCAAGTTTGGGAGTGCGTTTGAGAATTTAGTAGTAAGAAGAGGCGTTGTTGTTCTTGTGATCCTTGGGCGAGGCGTGGGACCTCGGCTCGATCAAGTTCGGTTGTAGCGGTTTAGGCTGTTTGAAGGTCACTGTTTGGGTGGTTCCTGATTGATAGGGTTTCTTTAAGGTGATTGAGTATATCTATGTAGTCTTGGTTTTCAACGCAAACGCGACGTAGTCGTGTGGCTTGGCCTTTAAAAATGCCTTGTTTGCAATGTCTGGGATGGTGTCTCATATATTCTAAGTACTGTTGTTTGTCGAAAGGTTTCATATACAGCGTTGTTGTAAGCCCCCTATTATCAATGCATATTGTTGTGTCCAGAAAGCTTGGGCACTCACTTGAGGATTCTGATGTGAATTTTATTGTTGGCTGCCTTAACGTTTGCTTTAACTTTGGGCCTTCTAGTTGACCTACTCGAGCATCTAGATTAGTGATGAGCTCCATGATTTTGGCCAGAGTGCTTTCTATTATTGTTAACCTTGCGGTTATTCTGACGTTTTTAGGTTTGTGACGTGCCTCACCCTCTTCCATCTCCTCTGCCTCAGTGGTTTCTGAATCTTCCTCCTCCGTTTCCCTAATGGGAACAGGGCGGGGGCTTTGCGTTTGGGTTTGCCGGCCAAGGGTTTTGGAGCCGTTGTTTCCACCTGCCTACAGGGTGTTTCGGACCCTTCTTTAAAGGATTTAAAAGCTGCCCTGTGCTCAGACAGTTCTTGCCTCAATTTCCGATTTTCGTATTCTAATACCAATATTCAGGGATTTGACTCACGTTCCGGCTGTGCCCTACCGTTAGTACTCCTAGACCTTGCCCTTGTTCGTTTTCCTGTATTCCCAGGGCCTCCATTTTTGACTCGGTCGCCCCAGGTTGCTCTTGGGGTCGACTGTGAACGAGACCTCGATATTGCCCCAGGTCCTCGGGGTTGCCAGTTGACACCAGAAGATTCTCCGGAGCTGGGTTGTCTTCTGGATCGAGAACGCCCTCTGGAGCGGGAGCGCCTTCGTGAGATGGAGCGTCCTCTCGTGCGAGGGCGCAAGTTGGCATAATTTTCTTGCATGATCCCTTTGCGCTGGGAATCGTCGCTGTCGTCAATTTCGTCGGCCACCACTGTATAGCGCTCTTGCTCTCGTTGGCGCCTTCGACGCCTTTGTCTCACAATATAAGGCATCTGGAACCTTCGACTGCACTTTCGTTGCCCAGTTGGCTGTGCGCCACCGCAAATAGTGCACTTGGGATCACATTGATGATCTTCAGGAGGGGAAGTGATTCCACAGTCCCTATAGTTTCTAACACTTGCCGGATTAGGACACACGTGGCATCTATGTCCAATATCACGACAGCCGTAGCACACATCTTTCTGGCGTCGGTAGAGATTACAGAGCGTGGGTACGTTACCACAAATACCGTTGTTTCGCACTCTCTCGACGTGCCTCGGCGAGGCCCGGATTTAGATGATTGACGAAAAGGGATTTTCAGTTCCGCGTCGCTAATGTCCAAGTCGATACTGCGAACAACACCCTTGCATATATCTTCTCCTGCTGTGGTGTAGGCCCCCACTTCGAAGGGGCCATCCCTCGTATGGATCTTGCGTACCTCGGCGTAAGCTCTCGCGTTTTCTTCCCGCGGAGTCGGCACCACCAAAATATTTTGACAGCCGTTCGGACACTGCGTGTCCTCCGTCGTGTCTTCCGGCGCTGAGGCTGCCGCCATGGCCAGCGCTCTGGAGAGATGTACCAGGCTGAACTTCTTAACGTCGAGGCCACCAGGAGGGCGGACAATTATCTTGATGTGATCCCTCGGTAGCATTGCGATCCTAGTGGCGGTAGCGACGCGCTCAAGCACGTTCTGCGAGGTGGCCGTGCGGCGACTCCCTTTCGCATCATGTTTGGTATCCTTTATAGCCCCGGATTTTCCGCCAGCGGCTAATGCACATCTCCTTCGGCGAGTGATGGCTGTCATTCATCCGATATCTTCCTCCGAGGTGATCTCCATGGCTTCAACTGCTAAACTGGAGGCGATGCCTAGACTCCGTCGTGCGCGTGAGTCGTAGGCCTAAAGCGCGAGTTAGGGGCTAGCACCTTTTCTACGTGGCACGCAGAAAACAGTTTACGTGGATGCCCATTTTTTGCCGGTGGGTCCATTTTTGGGCTCTTTGCAATCCTTGCGTTAAGACGCGTCGACTGACGCCAGGTTCTCAGGGGTGGCACAAAAATTTCGGCACATAAATATTGATCGAAGCGGGAGCCAATGTTTGCACGACCGCGCTAGCCGGCTTCTTCCGGCCGATCACTGACTTCGAAATTTTGTGCACATCGGATCCGTGCCAGCCCCGACCATGACTTTACATGCAGAGTGGACGCCATTTTTAATCGGCACTATTTGTATTTTTGTATAGTCGCGCGTTGAAATTCTTGAATGAGCGCTAAGAGTCCCAATGGTTTGTTGCGGAGGTGCTCGTAGAAGTGCTTGAATGACGGTGAAGACTCATAATGGCGTTCAGAAGGCGGCAGTATAAAGTATTTATTGACCTTTAAGAATTTCGAGCGTATTGAGAGATTTTTCGTAAAAATTCCTTACTTAACTTTAAGATTTGTGCGCTTACAACACGATAGCACTGGCAGAATTCTGTCTGAAGATAAGTTGTCTTTTCTGGCCACTTTTAAAACGTAAACATTGTGCAAGGTAAATTGGCTCAGTAAACTGGACAGAGACAAATACACAACACACGATCACTCTCTGTCCTGTGTATTGCGCTATTTTATTCGTGACAACGCTATACAGGAACTGGCGGATGCCTTTTGATAACTGAAATGTAAACGTTTCAAACAAAAGTTCTGCGAACCAATTCGCAGAAATACTGAAATTAGAATACCAGCCATACCAGCAAAGGGACCTTTTGTAAAAAGGCCTGACGTTTTCCTGGCCAGCTCTTCATCTTTCCATGTCTGCTTCGTGCAGATAGAATAACTGTGAACAAACAAAAAAAGTACGTGCTACCGGAAAATCTGAAACAGCTTGTTTTTAATTACGATCGAATGTTTAATGTTATTTCAAATCAACATACCCATAGGAACGAGGCAGTCAAAGCTCAATTCTAGTAGCAATATTTTTATTTCGATCCTTTTGTGGACGTTATGTCCGAAGCTGCGTGCAACTAATTAGAATCGGAAATTATTTGAACAATCCCCATCGATTAATTGCAATAAAAGTTTAGTCTACGCCCAGTAAAGTTAATTATGGCTACAAATTTATTGTTACTATATTTTACTCTTCATAATGCGGCTCTGTACACCGCTTGTGGTCCCCAATCACATCCTTTGGCCGAGAAAGTTTAGTGACCCCTGCTGTAGGCAACTGGTCCGAAGAGTCGGCAGCGTGTGTGCAACAATGGCACCACCCTCGGCCCGACATTACGTTATCTACTGGCTCAAGCCCGTTTCGTAGAACCGACATACAGGGCGAACACCACGGAAGGCGAATGCGGTGGTCGATGTAAGTTGTTGAAAGGTGATTTTCGCTGGTCACATCTATAGCGTTAGGGGAGAAGGTGATCAACTATTACGATGTGGCAGCCAGGGCTTGCAAAAGCAGCTGCTCGCATGTTAAACTAACGAGGACCTTCTTGCATTCTGTCAACTTTAGTGACCCTTTCTTGCAAATAATGAGTTTTGCGAATAGGGATAGGCTGGCGTTCTCGCTGGTGTGAAAATGTGGCCGGGAATTTCAGGACATTCGGGTCCCTAGGGTGCCTTGCATGTGTGCAATGATTCTCACCTTGATAAATAGTCAATAATATGTCTTTATAAGTTGAAATCGATTCTCTATAGATCTATAGAATTTTTACACATTGCACAGGAGATAAATTTCTTTTTGTGCTGACCATGACTATGCATTTGGCTATGACTTTACGCATTTGTGTGAGTTCAATTTTCACACCACTTCTCGTTCGCAGTTCCTTTCCAACACAGTGCCTTAGAGGCTGCGATGTGCTGAGCGCGAGGTTGCTGGTTCGATAGCTGGACACACGGGCCGGAATAGGAGGGAGACGAAATGAGTAAAGAAACTGCTCGTGTATTTACGGTTAAGTGCACGCTAATAAATCTGAAATTCTCGATATGGGTCAGGGGTCCGCCACCGTGCGGGCTCATAGTCCTTTGCGTTTCCTTTTGTTCAATTGGAGGGATTTGGCAGAACAGACATGCAGTAACAAATGCACAAGATGGCATCGGGTTGACGAATGTATAGCTGCCTCACGGTGTAGTGTACTTATGGAACAATGAATTAGCGCAATTTCCTTGTTATACCCAATGGCTATAGATCACTAAAATATTGGGATTTAGTGCAGCCTCCCTGAGCATCTTGTTCCTAATACCCCGAGTACCAGGGCAAAGACACAAAAGGTTTCGAATGTCTGCTTAGACAGAACTGCAGGGCACTCATAGATAGGTTCGAGAGTTGCTATTTGGAAATGACCAGGCAAATCAAGAGCCGTATAGGGCGACCGCAGCCGGCAACCTTCGAAGGCAAACTTCCTCCACGCTGCAAGCGTTACGCGTACAGAACTAGATGCATGGCGGTGTGAGTAGTCATGTGTTGCATCGGAGAATGCACTACTGGGCTGCAAGGAAAGCTTTGGAATCACTTTGTTACGTTATGACCGAAGAATGAATTAATAATGAAATGATAAACTATCGAGTCAATCAATTAAAGAAATATTCGGAAATTCAATCATACATCCATTCATTTAATCAATCAACAAAATAATCAATAAATCATTTGTAATTCGGATGAGGCCTCCAAATTGTACATATTTGCGGCAGCATAACGCAGATATACCTGCAAGCGCCGCAATCACGCGTGCGAATTCAGCAATGGTAGTTGGGAGAAACTGATGCATGCCGACGGGACAAAACATTTCTCTCGGCATTCCGTACCTACTCCTAAAGCTGCGCGTATCGCGGACACGACCATCGTTGCCAGCGGCGACCGGCCGTGCGATAAGGCGCGCGATAACGGCCTCGCAGGGAGCGCCGCTCGTGCACTCGGCGGCATGCTCGCTCTCGGCTCGCACGTCCCTGCTGGGTGACCACGCGCGCTGCAGTGGCGACATGATCGCGGGCAGGGAGGCCCCGTGGACAGTGTAGGTCACTGCGTGCGCTTGTGAGGCTTCGCACTCGCCGTTCTCCCGCTTCTGGGTGATATGTAAGTAGGCCAGCATAAATTTATCGCATTGTGTCGAAGGAGCGTCTTGACGAAGGAAATGGCGCGATGTTTTGCTCGGGCCTAAAATGGGCACGTTATATTGGTATTAGTTGATTGATTCAACAGGCTTAGCGTCAACAAGCAGTGCTTTATAGGCTGGTTACATGTAGGATATGCTGTATAGTGGCGGATTCTCCATTACGTTACTCTCCGGACGATGCGTGATTCTTTTCCGAGCGCCCTGCTTGGTTCTCGCCAGTCATCACGTCCCACGACAATCTCGCGGTCGTCAGTGTAGTGACATGAGTGCTGCGATTTCTCGAGAGAACATGTGCATGACAACCCGACATCTACGAGTTTAAAGGCACCAAATTACTAGAGGGATATGACGAGCCCGAACAATATATTGAGCCTTTGTGGTTATTCTTGGGACTGCGTTCAACGTTTCGCGCATTTTTTTTTTCATCTCAGAACAAGTATTACCAGGCCATGCATAAATTTAAAAGGACGGGAACAGACAAATCACGTTTTTTCTTAAAAAACAGAAAAACAAATAGTAACTTGCAGTGTTCTAAAAGTAAGAGCATTTTTCTCCAATTAATTTGCAAGCCCTTCTTTCCTATCAGTCTATAAATGCTTCAGTACAGTATCTTCGGTTGCTATTCGTTCGAACTTCTTTTGCTGTTTTCATTTCCACGCGAAAACAGTTTCTTTTTTCATTGACAACGCATTTCCGTCGCTCGCCTTTTCCACGCAATTCCAGGCGCAATTTGCTTTTTTTTTTTTGCTTGAACCTACCGTGTCTCATGTTTTTTTTTTTCTTTACGAGTGGTTCGCTAATTTTGCTGACGCTCGGAAACGTGCTGTACCCACCTGACAGTCAACACTGCACCCGGTTTGCATAATAGCCAAGTCTGTTAGACGTAAAGGAAGACGGCCATACAGCGATGTGCCTACACAAGAATTAAGAGTAGTAAAACCAGTAAAACGATACTTTATTTATATGCGGCTATTGAAATCCGAAAAGCAATACAGAAAAAGGGACCACGTAGGTTTAATACCGCATGGTAGAGAGTTCATCCCCTGCCGTGGAATAAGTGCAAAGACGGCAAGGACCCGAGCGCTGCTCCCACAAACCTTCTGCACCCCCGTAATTACTTATCGTTTTCATCTCAGCAGCTGTAGAAAGCACTAAAAAGTAAGTAATAAGAATAACAGCAGCATGATCCTTCCACTCCTCTTATTGAGAGCTATACTAAGTACCAGCAACTAGTAATTATGGAATCTTGTGGCAGCTTGATCTACGCAATAAATTTTAAAGCACTGTTTAACTCTACATCACAGCGCCCATGTCCTTTTTGGTGCCTAGAATTGTATTGGTGTTTGCTACGGCGGCACACTGTAATATATGCTAAAACTGCATTGTGGCAGTATGGTTTATATGTAGCTTATATAAGAAAAAATGTGCAATGCGTTCTTTTTTAACCTCTGTCTTCTCTGATTGCAACATAGAGAAATTCATTAAACATACGAACATACCAAGCGAGAGTTCTTGAGCTCGTTGGAATACTGGCTCCCGACTATCAGCTACGAGCGTTTCCTTCCCTCTCGCCAACCGTGCAGTCCACAGATTTGTGCATCCAAGAGAGAGAGAGAGCTTGCGTTGTAACATTTCTCGCACTTGCCCCCGACAGCTCTGAGCTCTACAGGGATCGCTAACCTTTCATGACGCTTAGTCGCTTAGTCTAGAGCGTGGGTTCGCCGCGCGGAAATGTGCCGAGAAATTTATGCCGGGCTTCTAAGTGGGGAAATTGCGCTACGTTGAAAATGAGGGGAGATTTTTAGGCGTAATGGATATTGTGACGCACCTTCAGGCGATGTCTTGAGGCACACAATTTTGATTCTGAGGCAAGGGGTTTCGTCACATCGATTCTGGCGGCGTGCACAGCACGAGCGCTTGTGCGCGCCTCACGCTCGGGATCATTTCCAAGGCCGTCCTCGCCTTCATAGCTTGGAGCTTTCTTATTTGCCAGCTTGAAGAGCACTGGAAACGCTTGTTCCCCCTTCCTGTCACCCACTGGTTGACACCTGCGGTTCGTGCAGTGTGCGGAGTTCATTCCCTTGTGAAGCTATAAATGCCTGTGTTAGAGCAATTAAAATGATCGTCAGGCTTCACAGCAAATTACGTTAAAGGGCGTGAGTGTGGTCCTCACATGACGTGAAAGACATCAGTTGAGGCCTCATAACAATACCGTAGAAATGCAGTTTTCATAATTTAAAGCCGTCTGGACATTCTCATCGAAATAATCGCTTGAAAAATACATGTTAACTCATAGCATAAATTTACGTAAATATTATAAATGAATTGAATGTCTGTTTAGAAGTTTGGAGGCTATTAACTCTTAGACCATTATTTTATTTCCTAACCTTACTGAGACATATATTGTCTAGAAAAACTGCATCTTCTACTGGACAGTCCCTTGAGTGAGTCGCTGGGAACAAAAATATGATAGGTTCTACAAAACAAAAGCGCCATGAACGGACGGCAGAACTGATTACACGGCAAACACATCAAATGAAACAAAATCACTTTATTTATTCCAAAGCACAGTTTGGAAATTGATGGCCAATCACAGTAAGGGTAACCAGCGTAGTCTTTATTGTGTGGTCGATCAAACAGCTGCAACACATCATTGCCCATGTTAGTCGGAAAGCAGAGGACCGATTCTGTTTCTGACGAAACAATTCACCCATTAGCATATTTCCCTTCAGTAAAGTGTTATTAATCCGGTTCCATTATCTAACAGCGGGTCCAGGTGCTACGAAATGTACGTGCTTTGACAATTTTTCTTAATGCTGGAATATATTCAAAAGTGTAACACAGGTTTGGCGAATGTCTTCCTTTTCCCAAATATTCAGCAGCCATGATAATGTTGTTTGTTCACAAGATGCTTCTCTGTCAGTTTAGTTTATAGCAGACTGCGACATATAAATAAACAATAAAATAACTCCCTCGCACTACTACCCCAGAAATAGTGCCCGTTACACTTTTTATGAACGAGTACAGCAGTTAGGCGACACATCCGCAGGAAAATTCTTTCCAGCTGAGTTTTTGCATTCAGGACAAATTTTCTGGTTAAATATCTTCGCTCAACACCCAGTGACAGGCTGCAAATGAAGAAGAAGGTGGGTGCGCGACTTTATTTTGAAAACAAGTGTCGGAGGAGAAAGAAAAAAAGCAAGATCCCCCGCTGCACTGGCATCACAGAGCTAGTGTAAAGCAAATGCATTACATATTCGTTGTTCACATGTGATGAAAGACCTGTGTGGAAGTTCCAAAGGAAGTCATATAGGTGTCTTGGGGCAAAGTTCGCTAGCAGTGGGCTGCCTGCTGTTGCCCCACAGTGGCTAAAGAAGCTTCCCAATATATTATTTTTTTCATTGAATATACTCATTCTTGATGTATTTTTACTATCAGATCAGAAACATACATTTACTTCAGTTGTCCCGTCCTTAAAGGCAAAAGTAGTGGCGTGCCCACTTGTCGTGGACACTTTCACTGTTTCACTCGAGGCACTGACAGATCCTGCGGATGAAGCCGAGCTATCGGCACGAAGCATTTTCAAGCGGTCTGCCTCAGATGAACTCACCACGGGTAATGGTGGTCATCTCCGGGGACACGACATGGACGCTACTCACCTGAAAGGCGCGTATGGAAACCATATTAGCAGGAAAAACGCGGGGAAGGCAGGAGTGGGCAATTTAAGACGACGAGCAAAACTAGAACTATGTAAAAGAAGGAGCCAACGTTTGGACATGTGGATTGGTAGGTTTCAAGGCCTTGAAAAAGACGAGTCTACTTATGGAAACGTTGGCTCCTGTTTTCACCGTGTTCTCGTTTTGCTCATTGCCATGCTATGAGACGCTTTAACGCAGGCTCCTACGATCACGTGCCTTCTTCGCACGATGTACATACGCTGAAGGAAACGTTACAGCGAATGACAGCTGAAGCGCAACCAGCACAGTCTTCATTGTGTGGCCGATGTTACGGTTGGCGTGTAACAACCTGGGCAAAAAAGATGCTCTACCACCGTGCCTCATCCAAACGAAGGATGGATTTCTAATTTCCCATGGTTGCCTCGAGTGGATGACCGGTCTAGCAGGGCCCCGCAGTGCTTACAGACCCCTTCGTGCGTGTGCATGGCTAAGCGAATCGAAGAATGGATTCCTAATTCGCTAGGGTCGTATCGAGTGGATGGCGGTCTGGCGGACGGCCCGCAGTGTCCATAGCCCCCTTTGTGTGTGTGCGTGAAAACCTTTCCGCGAACCATACAGGATCCCGGGCTGCCAACAGCGGAGGCACGCTCGTGAAGACCTCAACTGGGACAATGATATCAGCCGCCTATCCACCACCAGACGCCCTTCCCACGAACTGTCAAGCTCTACAGGAGAATTTCCGCGAACAAACCTCGCCTAGAAAAAAAGATAAGCGCCTACGATCACGGACCTGCTGGTTGCCACCTGCGGTGGCGGGCTCGTGAACGGTCGGCAGGGGAGTGGGTGCCATCGCCAAGCACCGTATAACTCAGTGCATATCACGTGACGTTGACGGGAGCAGGATCCCGCCTACGACTTTAGTGGGCCTATTTAAAGTGCCCCGCAATGTACTTTTGGACTTCATTCTCTTCCCCTCTTTCAGCAACCATTGAAGAAACCATGCAAGCTTCGCACTAGAAGTCGTCTCGTCCTTGCCTGGTCGCCCTGGTCTACCGGATGCCTGCAGCCCACCGACAACACCACGCTACCCAATAGTAACGTCGGTCGAGCTTCGCTAAACAGGCGTCGCAACAACTGGGCAGCGGTGGGGTACGCTATACCCTGGAGAACGCAACACCGATCAAGCAGCTGCAACGCATCATTGCCCATGTCAGTCGGAAAGCAGAGGAGCGATTCTGTTCTTGTTTCTGACATAACACTTGACCCATCCACCCAGCCATGTAACATATGAGAAATCGTGCCCGACTGCCCCGTTCGCCTGATGCTTATGGCGGATGCCACGTCCGCAGGCTGGTGACTGCATGCAAGGCGCGTCCCCAGAAAGGCATAAACAACGCAACTTGAGAATTCTAAGGCTGCTTTCAAGACGTTTCTTTAATACGACACACTGCGCGTACCGACAACTGCCGATGGCGCAGGATTCGTCGCTGGGCGCCATCTAGGGAGCCTGAAGCGAGTGCTGCGAAAAGAGTGTGCCGCAGCTGGCAAGCGAAAGCGTCAGAAGCGTAGCTCACGGATGCACGACAGCAGGAGACAAAAATGGGCAAAATCGCAGCAACAAAAATGGGCAAAATCGAGGCCGACCATCTGCCTGGGAGGCGTCCGCCAATACAGTGCGACGTAAAATAAGGGCGGCGCGCTGTTCCGGCCGCGTTCACCGCGCGGCTCCAGCGGCGACGGCAAACGCCGACGCTGCGTCCGCGAGCCGGCATGCCGCTGCCGTCACTACCGTGCACACGCTCCGAGCACGCAGCCGTTCCTCGGTGGCCGCCGTATTCGCGCTGTACGCGATGACGACAGTGTCGGTGTGTGCTCGGCGAGCGTGTGCGCCGTGGTTCGGCTGATTTGTGCGACAGGTGCCCAGCCAAGGGAACGCCGTTCTGGACCTCCGTGTGAGTGTCTCCTCCGCACGTCTATTTCCGGTAGCTAGGGTCTCTCTTTCTTTTTTTCCTTTCTTTTTTCAATCCACTTCTCTGTCGATGTCGGTGCCGTGCACGGGGCGTGGTGAATGCGCTGACCTTTGTATCTGAAACGTTAGGTGCAAAGAAAGGTAACTGCTGATTTGTAAGCCCACTTGTTTCGTAGGCTAGTTTACGTATATGTCGCAACTTAAACACTTGCGTCAATTGAAGTATTTACGTCGTGCAAACAGTGTGACATCGCTACTGTGAGCTTTCTGAAGTTAAAATTATTCCAAGAATAACAACTGACAGAGCAACTAAAGATTACTTTTATGAATGCCTGCTCCGGTAGATTTTGGTATGATGAATTTCTGAACGTTTGCTTGAATATGAAAGTGAACAAACAGTTCGAAATTTTCCAGTCTAGTTCACATTGAAGTGTGCTATCAAGCTACGGAATGTTAGTGTGATGGAACGATAATCACGGACAAACCGTGAAAAGTATACCTACATTATTTCCTCTAGGCCAGCTAAGCCAAGCGTAACAGTGACATTTTACCTAAAGTTGTTTCCATAGGCAGAGGGTTACTGTTGAATGCTTCACACATATACAGAATCTAGCTAGTATAAACTAATGCTCATTATTTCGTCACGTGTGCCTTGTGTGATTTACAGTGCTTACAACTTGGTAGCCATGTCCTGCCTACGCGTTTGCTAGCTGGCAGTGATTTAGTGCACGGCTAAATGAAGCTCAGCGTAATGCAAAACTGAATCCTGCGCACTAAATTGCATATTGAATTTTCGTAGGTATACAACGGTCGGTTATTATATGACGATATAGCCATTGGCATGTTAAAATTGTTTTAATTATGCTAGTCCCTAGGCAGGACAGTGATCTTTTTTCTCTAGTTTAGGCATAGCGGTGCGCCATTCCCAATTAGTTTTTCTTGCTGTCCTGTGTGATTGTCCAAGGAATATTCATTCAAATTATAAGTAGCCTGATGTTTAGGATTATATTATACGGGTGTCAGATGTTGCATTTTTGATAGCGATATCATGCCCGATCAGCCTTAAACTTATCGACAGCGATTGGGTCCCTTCTGCACCTTGCACGACGGAGCCAACAGTGGTCGAGAAAGTTGGTCCCTAACGTGCTCAATCGTGATCGAAAATGTACTATGTGAAAGCTGTGTTCATTTGTCGATCCTACGATATGGATTACTTAAGTTCGAAAGATTCTACAAGAATGAAACGAGCAAGAAACATTTCAGACAAAGTTGAACTTTTGGGGGTTCGAATGACTGTCTGCAATAAGAGAAGAAGGGGAACCCAGGGGCTCAATTTTGTTGATCATGACTACAAAGAGGCAACATACAATGAAGCCAAGGAAAGCATCGGGGAAATTACATGGTGCTGAAATTGGAATGTCGAAAATAAATGAAGATAAGAGAAAGAAAAGTGGACGAAAAGATAACTTGTCGCCGGCGGTAGCCAGACCCACAACCTCCGCATTACGACTGCAGTACGCCTGCATGCTGTCGCTGAGATGCACACGCCTGTACAAAGCAGGCGCTGCTCACTTGGAGAGAATTCATTCGCAAATGTCACCACCTGCGTCTGGCTTTCTCCTTCTAGACTCCAATAAGGGTTGTTGACTTTTGTGTCCAAACAAAAAGCAATATTTGACAGCGGCGAGTAACGTATTGCCGAAGAGAATGTGACGCCAATAGTACAGGCTCGTTTCGTTTCGATCGTCTCGTATTCTTAACTTCGAATATTAAAAAAAAAATTATGGGGTTCAACGTGCCAAAACCACTTTCTGATTATGAGGCACGCCGTAGTGGAGAACTCCGGAAATTTCGACCACTTGGGGTTCTTTAACGTGCACCTAAATCTAAGTACACGGGTGTTTTCGCATTTCACCCCCATTGAAATGCGGCCGCCGTGGCCGGAATTCGATTCCGCGACCTCGTGCTCAGCAGTCCAACACCATAGCCACTGAGCAACAACGGCTGGTCAACTGTCAATATTCACTGACACATGCTGGTAATTTCACTCTGACGTTGCCTTTGCCGGTTTATATACGTGTATTTTAACAGCAGTGCCAGCTTCGCAATGCCGCTTTTAAAAGCTGTTGCCTCTGTTTAGCGTGATGGTGAATGCGTGAATGCGCTTCCTCAATATAACAGAAAGGCACTCTTATCGAATGGAGCCGTGTTACATCCAGTAAGAGAGGAACATTGAAAAAAAACGATAAGAAACTAGTGGAGCCGCCGCCTTGTCAGTCGCCGCACTAACTCGTAGACAGGTTCTTCATTTTTTACGGCGTCTCCTAGTTAACGTTTCATCTACGTTGTCGTAATCCTAAAGGAGCCAGAGAATGAACACAGCACGTGTAGAGAAGATTCACCCAACCACTGTCTTGAGCCAGGTGATTACAACTTGAACCTGCAAGTTTGTTTTTATATTTAGTTCATTTAGGTTGCAATAAACTCCTAGTTTTTTTTTTGTAAATTGCTAACTAGTACAAAACAGACACCACCAATATTCATGATGTCATGGACCTAATAGGGAGAGTGCATGTAGACGGCGGCATCTGTTCTTTTCGGTTTTTTTTTTCATTTTTGATAGCTTACTGTCGTGCACCCACAGTAAAATTGTTATTTTCAGCGTCGTAGAAATATAACTTGCCAGTTGAGTTTCACTGAGACATTAGCCGTTACTGTCTCTTCGAGGTTAATTCTATTAATGTTCACTTGCGAAGAAATTCTTTGTCAGAAGGGAATCACGCCCGGAATTCATACCAGCTTTACAACGTACGTTTCGAAAGCAGCGCACACTAGTACGATGACGAAGTTCGGTTTCATTTCTAAGTATCGTGCACCTAGCCGAACAGCTGACTCATTCGTAGTTACCATGTGTACTTTACCTTCCGCTGTGCAAACATAGACGTGTGCATACTTTTTCTTCAGCTTTTTTCGGGGGGAAAGTGCGACCAACATTTCAGTACCTAATAATTTCTTCTTTAAGACTTTATTGTCGAAAACTTGTCCCCATGACCAACTAGATTTTCATCTAAACTACATTTCCCATCACATTGATAAGCATCACAAAGTATGGATGCCGTTGTGCGACTCGAACACATTTGTTCATTCAGTTCTGCCTCGTACATACTTACAATATAAACGGCTTTCGACTAATGTATTCACTAGTGATAACCAGATGTCTCGTGAACTTTTTAGGAATAGCTATTCAACAGAAAGCTCCGTTTTATAACACCTATATTCGCTGCTTTCTCCTTATTTGTCTCGTATTAAAAATCTAGTCTTCTCGTTTAGTTGCAACGCCCTGAGGGTGCAAATAGTAAGTCAATAAGTACATAACTAAGTAGTCACACAAAGAAAGAACGAGTTGGTCGTAGCGCTTGCTAAGACGTCGTCTTTCACCTTTCCTAAAAGGAACCATAATTTTCCTTTTTAATTTCAATGCTGCACCGGAAAGATGCTGCTTTCTAAAATCCTCTAACTATTGTTTGAGAGCCAAGCTTTCTGTGCGAACATTGCTGGCCCAGTGGGAGCTGCCGTCTTACCGAATATATCGCACGCAGGACAACGCTACCGTGTCTAGGTGCCCGTGACACCGTGACAGGTGTCCAGGGACGCTATAACGTAAACCTATTCCAAACTTTTCTATTCCAATTCTGCTATCAGCCCTCCACGATTGGTCAAAAACTTTTTTCGACCACGCCCACTTCACCTGTCCGTCACGCGACGTCACGAAAACCCCGATACCTCCCCATCTGATATGATGCGTACACACTGATTATGCATGATTTGACAGAAAAAAGAAAATAACAGTTATTTCTAATTCGACCCCTTTTCCCCATTAGCCCTCCGTTATTGGTAAAAAGTAAAAACCCTGCACCCGCTTCACCTGCCTGTCACGCGACGTCACAAAACCGCACAAAGTCACCGCGTCAAAGTAAAGTGTACGCAATAAAGATGCATTAATATGCCGAACAAAACTGCACTTTCTTCGGAATAGCCGCAGGCTGCCCCGTTCCGAAAGGAATAAAAGATGGCTGCCGCCGATCGCTGAGATGCTGGCTACTCGCACCTGCCGGAGAGCATGGGTGTATTTTCGTATAATAAATCTTCTTGCGTGGCCGTGTAACGTTTTCGAGCCCTTTCGGCACGTTTACCACCTCATTCTTCCAACTCTTCTTTGCTGAGGGTCACTTTTAGCGTCATTCTTAAGCTTCCGTTGCATGCCGCCGTGATTTTCGACCAGCCACCACAAGCTAATTAAGGGAAAGCCGACCAAGCGCAGACGCCGGCACCACCCTCTTCATCCGGTTATCGATTTTCAGTGCACTGGCTCAGCCCCAGTGAATCCCTTTCCACTTGAGCGTTCCCCTCGCCTCTTGTCAGCCAATTAGATACGAAAAGCCGCTAAGTTTAGGCAACGTTATTCGTTTTTCAAGCAAACAAAGGTGACCTCCTATGAGCGAGGAGAGCGTTCGATTGGTCTGTTCAGACAACCCTGCGGGTGACTGCCCGGTGCTTGCGCCGCTGGTTACGCAAATTTGAAGTCAGGAGATTGGAATAGAAACATATTGGAATAGTTTTACGTTATGGGGCCCCAGGCTGCTGGCCTTGTTTTCTTTTTTTTTTCACGGAATTATTGTGTGATAACAGAGAAAATACCCGAGAAATCATAATTGGCAACAAAATGTACCTCACGAGCCTTTAATAAAGCCAATGTTTTTGAACCTTTCTACGTGAATTTCCCCAACTGTTAGGACACAGTCGGGCGCGTACGTCTATCGTGCCAACGCGAGCCACCTATTTGAGATGATAGCTGCGTGTTGACGATGACGGTGATTACTGTGCTATGGCACTTGCTCACAACGGGGCATTGGGAAAGAAGCCAGTGATACACTTAAAATTCATATGAAGAAATTAAAAAAATATCGAGGCATTTTAAGAGCATTCACCTCACGCAGCACGGTTGCGCGAGACCGCATGTGTGCGTGCCACTTTACGCCAGAGACGCCGCAATTAAATGGCAAATTTATAGCTTTTCATTAAGCGATTCACGAAAGATTATTCGCTTCACATAGATTCCAAAGTGTGAGCTGTGTCGGTATAATATTTTAATGAAGCAGTATTTCGTACATAGGTGGGCTTTCTTATGTGTGATAAATGTCTTGTTTTGTTATGGCAAACCAGAAATTCATTGTAAAAGTTAGTTCAGTGAAGTATGGAAGGTACCAATGCTCAGTTCTCTCTGTTACTCACAAAGGCCTAGCTATTTGTCAAAATTGTAACATGTGACATAGCACTTTGTGACAGCGGCCAAAATAGCGCTAGTTGAGCTGCCGATGACGAAAGTCGACGGGAGCCGTGCGCCTGTGGCAGTGCGGTGGAAAGCGATCTCCGAACTCCAGTTGGCCAGGCTGAGCACAGCGCCGCCCCTTTGGCTGATGAAGAGCCCACACGACTCGAGCATTGATTGCTCCGTATGATCGTAAAGCGGAGCGACGAGCTCTGTTGAGAGGTGGCGCTGCTATCTAGTTTCCTGAACTGATGTGGAGTGCTGAGGAACGCTCTAGAACACGACGGTGAGCCGCAGCTGCGGAGTTGCCGCGGGAACGCAGGTGGCCGGTGAGCTGCGTACGCGGAACGACGATGGAGGCGTGATTGAAGGAGCCAACTTTGAGGGCACGCGCCTGCTGCCACCGGCGCGAGAGGACTTTGTGGGAAACGAGAACCGACGAGCGAGCGTTGTTTGCACCCGCGCTCTCCGTACTGAGCCGTCGGTGCAAGCCTGTCGGCACCTAAAGAGAGCAAAAACAAGCAAGTTTTTCAAAGATCTTTCAAGACCATGACTCGTCAAATCACGGAGAAAATTTGACACCTATCCGCAGCTCCTACATGGTTTTACTATACGGGGAATACAAAAAATAATACGCATAGCAGCAGATGTAAGTACCGCAAGCAGTATAGTATATGTCAGATGCAAAAATGTAGGACGCAGTAAATAAGAACACTCAAAAGGAAAGTATCTACAAGAAGTGCTAAAAACATAGGTCAGGAATGCCGTAACTAAAATCAACGTAATATTTCCTACTTGCCTTAAAGAAAAAAAAAGTTTAAAAACACATTCAAGTACATAAATCGAAATTGCATGAATCGCATACATACAAACACCGAAAAATAAAGCTGGAAACATTGTCGCATATCCCAACAGAACAGCCGACAGTCGTTACATGTGTAATCATCATCATCATCATCATCATCAGCAGCAGCAGCAGCAGCAGCAGCAGCAGCAGCAGCAGCAGCAGCAGCAGCAGCAGCAGCAGCAGCAGCAGCCTGGTTACGCCCACTGCAGGCCAAAGGCCTCTCCCATACTTCTCCAACTGCCCCGGTCATGTGCTAGTTGTGCCTACGTTGTCCCAGAAAACTTCTTAATCTCATCCGCCCACCTAACTTTCTGCCGTCCCCTGCTACGCTTCCCTCCCCGTGGAATCCAGTCCGTAAACCTTAATGGCCATCGGTTGTCTTTCCTCCTCATTACATGTCCTGCCCATGTCCTATTTATTTTTCTTGATTTCAACTAAGATGTCATTAACTCGCCTTTGTTCCCTCACCCAATCTGCTCTTTTCTTATCCCTTAACGTTACACCCATCATTCTTCTTTCCATAGCTCGTTGCGTCGTCCTCAATTTAAGCAGAACCCTTTTCGTAAGCCTCTAGGTTTCTGCCCCGCCCGTGAGTACTGGTAAGACACAGCTGTTATACACTTTTCTCTTGAGGGATAATGGTAGCCTGCTGTTCATGATCAGAGAATGCCTGCCAAACGCATCCCAGGCCATTCTTATTCTTCTGATTATTTCCGTCTCATGATCCGGATCCGCAGTCACTACCTGCCTTAAGTAGATGTATTCCCTTACCACTTCCAGTGCCTCGCTACCTATCGTAAACAGGTGTTCTGTTCGGAGACTGCTAAACACTACTTTAGTTTTCTGCAGATTAATAATTAGACCCACCCTTCTGATTTCCCTCTCCAGATCAGTGAGCATGCATTGCAATTGGTCCCCTGAGTTACTAAGCAAGGCTATATCTTCAGCGAATCGCAAGTTTCGCGAAATGCGAAGGTTGTGGGTTCCGTTCGCCACTTGCGGCACGTTGTTTTTTCCTCCATTTTAATTTCCATTAACTCATCGTTACTTTATTTCATTTATTAAGCACAAGTAATTTCCCATATGGTGTCCTTGGTGTCAGTGTTTGTTGGCTTCTTATGATATGACCTATAAAAATCGGGCCCCTCGGTTAACCCCCCTTTCTTCTCGTTTATTATATAACGAGGGTCTCGAATCCGGCAACATTGATGCCTTCAGGTAGCATATGTGGGTTTATTGACCAGTTGCCTTCACCCAAAAAGATCACGTTCTCGTGACGCCTGCGGCAAAAACAGGACGTTTCACGTCCGCCGCCAAGGTCAGTGAGTGGTGGCGCTGGCTAACACTCCCAGCGTTCTACTAGTACACATAAATACCCAAGAAAGTGGATGGGGAAACGCCTCCGCGGTAGCTCAATTGGTAGAGCATCGCACGCGAAATGAGAAGGTTGTGGGTTCGGTTGCCACCTGGGGCAAGTTGCTTTTTCATCCACTTTAGTTTCTATTAATTCATCGTTACTTTATTTCATTTATTAAGCACAAGTAATTTCCCCCATGTTGTCCTTAGTGTCAGTGTTTGTTGGCTTCTCATGATATAAGATATTCCTAATTAACTCTTATCCCCACTTCTTCCCAATCCAGATCTCTGAATACCTCCTGTAAACACGCTGTGAATATCATTGGAGAGATTGTATCTCCATGCCGAACGCATTTCTTTATTTTGTTGCTTCCTTTATGGATGACTACAGTGGCTGTGGAACAGCTATAGATATCATTCAGTATTTTTACATACGGCTCGTCTACACCCTGATTCCGTAATACCTCTATGATTGCTGAGGTTTCGACTGAATCAAACGCTTTCTCGTAATCAATGAAAGCTATATATAAGTGTTGGTTATATTCCGCACATTTCTCTGTCTCCTGATTGATAGTGTGCATATGGTCTATGGTTGAGTAGCCTTTACGGAATCCTGCCTGGTCGTTTAGTTGACAGAAGTCTAAGGTGTTCCTGATTCTATTTGCCGTTACCTTAGTAAAAATTTATAGGTAACGGACAGTGAGCTGGTCGGTCTATAATTTTTCAAGTCATTGGCGTCCCCTTCCTTATGGATTAGGATTATGTTAGCGTTCTTCCAAGATTCCGCTATGCTCGAGGTCCTGAGGCATTGCGTATACAGGGTGGCCAGTTTTTCTAGAACAATCTGCCCACCATCCTTCAACAAATCTGCTGTTACTTGATCAGTCACGAAGACAGTCACTTGCGACTGGCCACATTCCCGCCGATTGGAAGATGAGGAAAGTTATACATGTATTTAAAAATGGCAACAGGAACTCCTGTGAGAATTATAATCCTATTTCATTGACATGCATTCCCTGCAAGGTGCTTGAACACATTATCGCTTCGCAGATTTACAGACATATTGAGACTAACAAATTCGTTTTTCATAATTAGCATGGCTTTAGGAAGGGCCTTTCGTGCGAGACACACTTATTTGAATTTACAACAGACCTACACACTAACTTAAATTGTAACTTACAATTTGATTGCTTGTTCCTTGATTTTTCGAAGGCCGTGTCGCACATTGTCGCCTAACATGAAAACTCTCCGCACTTAAATTGGACTGTCTTACCTTGTCACGGCTCCGAAATTTCCTGTCAAATCATCAGCAGTTTACTATTGCAAATAACTCCTCTTCCTCCGTAACAGACGTTTCTTCTAGTGTACCACAGGGTAGCGTCCTCGGTCCCTTGCTTTTTCTAATGTTTATTAACGACCTACCTCAAAATTCGTCCTTAACCATCAGAATATTCGCCGACGACTGCATAATTTATGGCCCAATTAAAAACTCAGATGATCATCTCGTTCTTCAGCAAGACCTTCAACGAATCATTAGCTGGTACAATAAATGGCGAATGAGTTGAAATACCTCAAAATGCAAAGTCATGTCGTTTACCCGGAAGTCGGCAACCTCACCGTATCCCTACCATATTAACAATTACACTGTTACAACAGCTACACAATATAAATATCTAGAAGTTCTATTCACATCGAATCTTTCTTGTACGGAGCATATCACGTCCATTTCAGCTAATGCCTCCCAATCGTTGGGGTACTTGCGACGCAACTTAAGAAATGTTTCTTCAAATGTTCGCAAGCTAGCTTACCTAACTCCCGTTCGTCCCAAGCTCGAGTATGAATCTCCTATTTGGTCCCCTCACCAGAAATACCTCATTGAAACGCTAGAACCGATCCAGAACAGAGCAAGCCGCTTCATCATAAACGATTGCAGCTACCAGTCTAGTGTAACACAAATAAAACTTAAGCTTTTATTACAAGATACTATCACTACAAGACCCCAATTGTATATTTCATTACAATCCTTGAACACTCGCCGAGACATTGCCCTTTTATCACTGTTCTACAACTTCCTTCACTCCAATCGAACACCCGCATGCTTCAAACGACCCTACTCCACGTCACATACGCTTCATGATCATTTCAGCTATGCCCGCCTTTACGGGTCTACAAAAGCATTCCATTACTCTGCTCGTCCTCGTGTTATCAAAATATGGAATTCGCTCCCGGACAGCATTACATGCCAGTCCAACTACTATTCATTCCGTGATGCCTTGACTGAATGCATGACTAAAGAAATGTGAAGTTTTACGTTTGTTGCACAATGCTTTCTATACTTGCATTATATTTTACAGCTTATTGTCGCATTATTACCGTTATGTCGCTATGTTTACCGTTCCGTTGGAATGTCGCGTCCGCAAATTTTCTGTCATTTTTTATTATTACTGTTTAACACTCTGATATTGGTAATTACACGACTTCATTGAAAACAATCTGTGCGATTTATTCCTTGTTATTATATTATGTTTTCTTCTTTTGCCTAGTGAATCGTGAACTAAATAATTCTTTTTTCGTCTGGGTTGCACTTGCGGTTGTAGGTTGTAAACAGATACGGTTTATAGATGTCTTGTATTCTATGTATTTTCTATGTACTGCTTCCCTTACTCAATGTCTCACTTTGAGGCCTCTAAGGTATCTTTAAATAAATAAATAAAAAGCACAGGACAAACTCTAGGTAGCGACCACTTTATTATTTCGCTCGCGCTAGGAAAAGGCGTCAAAACTCGCCTCATCAAACAAGCGAAATTAACGGAGTGGGATAAATTCAGAGAGATACGAAAGGACGCCTCACTGCCGGACGATATCTACAATATCGACGAGTGGAGACACCTGCTCAAAACGCACATAGGGGAAGCGACTACAACTATAGAGGATGAGGACGCACCCCCAGCACCAGACAGCAAACTGCTGAACATGTGGAGCAGAAAGAGTAACCCGGAGAAAAGATTCAAGGCACAAAGATGGAATAGAAATATCCGGCGTGAACTAGCCAGACTCAACGAAGGAATAGAAACATATACGATTAAGCTCAACGAGCAGAATTGGTACAGCAAGTGCGACGAGATGGAAGCCAATATGAGTCTCTCCAAAACCTGGAGCCTTCTCAGACATCTAATCGACCTTAGTAAAGAAAAAAATGCAAGCTAGTACAAACCAGGTGAGAGCGAGGCATGGCTTTGTTGGCACAGATGATGAGCTCATTAGCGAGCTCCAAGAGACATATCTTGGAAAAGCAGAGAGCGAGATGTTTAAGGACTACGAGGGACCTCCCAACCCAGATCTCGATGCCCCAATCACCACGACAGAGGTTAGAGCAGAGATTAATAAGCTCAGAAAGTGATCGGCCCCCGGTGCGGATGGGATAACAAACACAGCTCTCAGAAATCTAGACGATGAGTCCATCATTGCGTTAACCAAATTCATGAACCAGGTGTGGGAGAAAGGAGAACTCCCACAAACATGGAATTAGGCGGACGTAGTCTTTATTCCCAAGCCAGGCAAAGTACTCGGCTTGAACAACATGGGACCAATCTCCCTCACCTCGTGTGTAGGGAAATCGATGGAGCATGTTGTTCAAACGAGACTGACCAGGTACATAGAGGAGAATGATCTCTGGCCGCAGGAAATCGTTGGATTAAGGCCAGGGCTCAATACACAAGATGTCATGCTCAGACTTAAGCGTGATATCCTAGACCGATACGACAACTGACACCAGGGCGATCCTAGGCCTCGACCTCACCAAGGCATTTGACAACGTTAGCCATAAGGCTATCTTCGTAGGCCTCGAAGAGGTAGGTGTGAGACATATGCATACGTGGTAGGTGGTATATGCATACGTCAAAGACTTTCTTTCACAGAGGCAGGCGAATATAAAATTTCTGGATGTAAAATCCCCTCCCATCACACTTGGGAGCAAGGGGACCCCGCAAGGGTCGGTGCTATCACCCTTCATATTCAACATAGCGATGAGAGGTCTCCCGGCGAAACTCAATAATATTAAATCGATTAAGTTTAGCATGTATGCGGATGATATCAACATCTTGGTTAATAGTAGGAGTGACGCAGCCATCGAACTTAAACTAGAGATAGCGGCGAATATGGTGGAAGAGTATGCGGCGAGCAGAGGCTTGGCGTGCTCGCCAGAGAAATCTGAGCTGTTAATAATTGAGCCAAAGCATCAACGGGGACACGCTGGGAGCAGCAGACCCATCAATGTTTTCGTAAACGGAAATGAGGTTCCCAAGGTGGAGGAAATCAGAATTATGGGCATGTATATCCAGAGAAATCGATGCAAGCTCACGACAATCAAAAAGCAAGAAGGATACGCTGCGCAGGTCACTGGGATCTTGAGGAGAATTTCGCTCAAACCGGAGGCCTCAAAGACAACAGCCTCCTCAGACTTATGGAAGCCTTCATTACCAGCCGTATAGCGTATTCCACACCGTATCTTGTTTTTAAACCAGAAGAAAAGGAGAAAATGGATGCGATCATTAGGAAGACCGTTAAAAGAGCCCCAGGGCTCCTAGACTCGACCTCGACAGACCTCCTTCTCAAAATGGGGGTTCACAACGCGTTAGTTGAGGTCACTGAGGCAGTACGACTGTCTCAGTTGGAAAGATCAGGCCAGTCTAAAACAGGGAGAAAAATCATGGAATGGGTAGGAATCCAATGCGACAGGGATGCCGCGACTGACAAGAAAGACATTCCGTTGGACGTGCGTAAACGCTTCCGAATTGCCCCCCCCCCTGCCTAAAAGTATGCATCCTATCTACAACAAAGAGAGGAGAGCTCACAGGGCTAAGGCGCTAGTAAATAAACTTAAAAACACACCGGCGAATAACGTAGCGTACGTGGACGCCGCTTGCGACACAGACGGGGCTGCGGTATCGACGGTGGTTGATGGCGACGTGTGCGTTAGGATAGCGTGCTACGCGTGCACGAGGGACGCGTGTACAGCCGAGGAGGTTGCAGTAGCGCTCGCTTGTGCGGGTACAAAAGCGGGAGTAATATTATGCGATATCAAATTAGCTATCCGAAATTTTAACAAAGGGAGAATCTCGGAAGAAGCCCTCTACATTCTACTCAAAAATCCTCCCAGAAGGGACATAACTTTATTTGGGTACTGGCCCATGAAGAAGTCCCAGGCAACGAAGTCGCTCAAGAGCTCGCCCGAGCACTCTCCCACCGGGCAACTCTAGAGCAGTCAGTTCCAGGGATAAAATATAGCATCATCACTTACAGAGAAATTGTCGATCATTAGAAAGTCGAAAGAAGAATCTTTCCACCTCCGCACCGGTCTCTCTCTCTGGAGAACGCTCGCATTTGGCGACGCCTCCAGGAAAACAATTATACATCACCACATTGGATCTACTTAACACAGACGAGGGACTATAACGACGCCCTCTGCAAAATTTGTAAGCAAAAAGGTACGCTAGACCATATAATGTGGGAGTGTGCTGGCTCCCTAGGGGCCAAGGAAAACATTGACAGTAGAGAAGCCTGGGAGGCCTTGCTCCAGAGCGAGGCTGAAGACGACCAGCGTCGAGCAATCCGCGTTGCCTTGAGGCCGTGCTTAACGCGCGGGGACTGCTTCGTCCTCCCCCCTACCTACGTGTAGGTTAAGAGGCGGGCACCCCAGCTCGGTGGAACAATAAAGTTTTCAATCAATCAATCAATGGAATAAAAACATAGTGGAATAGTTGTATGTTGTATGACCCCTTAGTTTTGAACACCCGGTATATGCCGCAGTTTGTCGTTGGAGTTCGAGCAGTTCAATGTCGCGATACTTTCGTACGTCTCCAGTCGGGTTTCTGGGCCTTCAGCCGATGATCCATGAAAGGTTGGTGAGTCTCGAGGTTTTTGCAGCAGCATGGGGGACTCTGGGGCAGCCATTGGCGTTGCCGACTTGGGCTTGATCCCTGCGGTCTTCTCGGGAAGAGGTCCGTATTCTGGTAGCAGTGCTTGCTGCCTACAGCTAGCTGGCTGGCCCTTCGCGAGGTTGGTGATGCCCTCAGGTTACCGGCCTGGATCACGTCTTTGCGGGGGCGCTCGCTACATGAATGCGTTACCACTTCGACCATATGTCACGTAGTATCAACGGTAAAGAACACAGTAGCAAAATTGTCATTGAAGAAACGAAGTTTTTATTGAGCGAACTTGTGCCCACAAAAACAAGTTAAAACTCAAAGTACAACGATAGCGACGAACACAGTCGGCGATCCTCGAAGCCTGATGAACCGTTCAAGCGCGTCGGCTTTTTAGATGAGTCATAGAATGTAGCAGAGTAATTGCTGGTGTCCGCGTTTCTTCCAGAAAGCACTACATAATTCGGTCACTCATGCAATCTACAAGGTTTCGTGACAACAGACAGGGGATAGAACCACCTACAACATTTGAGAAACTTCCGGTACATGGAGGCGCCTCCTGCGCTGAGCGATAACATTTGTTAGAGGGTAAAAAGCGGTCACCCGAGGAAGATAAAGAAGCACACGTTTCAGTGGTGCAATACCGGGCCGACCCGCAGCGGAGCTGAAGCAGGCTTTAAGCACTCCGCCAACTTGCAAAAATAAGTTTCATATCTTAGGTCCAAATACCACCCGTGTCAGATACTAAGCTGATAAGAACGTATACTATACGCTTTCACCCGCGTCGGCCATGTTTACGTTCGTACCGCCCTCTCTTTGTTGTCGTTCCAAGCGCTTGCGTATCTCTTTTCCTTTCCTTCCGCCCTGCCATGGTGGTGGTCCCGTAAACGTGCTGCCCGCCAGGGCCGCGAAGTGGAATGAAATGCGAACCATCCGTGTGGCCCTGATCTCGCAACATTAAATAGTTTCACCGGAGCAACGGCCACGATTCATAGGGAGCTTATGGGGAACGAATATTGTGTGGCCTGTGTTGTGTGAGACAGCTTGTGGTTTTCGAAGGACCTCACAACCATTACTGTACTGTGGCACCTGGACCAACGCACAATTGCCCTGTTACGGTGAAGCAGTTTGTGCCCTCGGAGTGTCGTGAGGTGTGTGTTGGTTCTACGTGCCGACATTCGTTATTCAAAGGTGTGCCGCGTTTTGCAGCAATACAAGAGTATGTGTACCCCCCGGTGCCTCATCATCTTCCGAGGTTCAACATCGGGGAGGAGCGACTAGTCGCACCCCGCCCGCCATTTATGTGCACACAGCGTTAGGCGTACGGCAATGTACAGTTCACGATTAAACGGGTCCGCACACAGAGCTTCGCTGGTCATCCGCCTTCACATTGGAATGGCACTGATGTTTTTTTAACACACGCGTAGTGAAAAACAATTAGGTTCCATAATTATGGCACTAAGATTTGAAAACAGTATGCGTGCACAACCGCGGAGGAATGGGACGAATCAAGCGAGGAAAAACGCGTAAAGCTCACAATAAAAAATAGAAAGTACAGTGAACCAAAAGTACGGGGCACTGAAGCTTCCCATAGTGACAGCATCGTGAAATCACAATGCTTAGCCACCGCAGGAGCGTCTTCGTCATCTGGCGTTTGGTACTTTGCGACACCACATACCCCAACACGTGACGGACGGACCCTCCCGCGAACAGTCGTGCGCGGCTTAGCCGTGTCTGCAGAAAGGGGGATCTTGGGGGTTGAGGCGATGCCGGTTGTTTGAACCCTTAATGCCCCCGGCGGATGCAACAGCCGTCTTTGGCCTCTCGTTGACGGCACCTCCAAACTGACCGACCTGGAGGAAATTGACAGTCGCTTTTCCTGTCCCCGTCTTCAATCTTTTTTTTTTCTCATTTTCCACCTTTCCTGTCTTCTACTCACCTATTCTTACTTTTGAATTTCCGGGTGGCAAGCTTAACCGTGTTTAATATATCCACTCTTGGGCATATATATTAAGTTATAGTGGCGGTGTACAGCTGGCATCTGCAAGTTTTTCGGAATCTGTAGCGTCCCCTTGTTAGGCTCGGTAGTGGCTGCCTACTACCGCCGCCGAATTTCTAAAGCATGTTATGGTAGAAACGTTCCCCCGACTTCCATACCGGAGTCTGAACAGAGGTGGCAGCAAAGTCACTTTACAGTTGTTTTTGCAACCAAACGAAGACATTTTTCGATATTACCATGTTTTCCACAGTGAAGGCAACACAACCGTAAGAAAACTGTCACCACTCCTGTTTCTAAATGCCTAGCAAACACAATTGGATTTGGCTATAAAACCTCAAAGATGGGTAGCGGAGACCTCCTTCTCGAACTGACCAAGAAAGATCAACTTGAAAAGCTCGCTGAACTGACCAGTATCGGTGACATTAAAGTCATCATGTCTCTACATCGCTCACTCAACACAAGCAGGGAGTTATATAAAAAAATTTCCAGAACCTCAGTGACGAGCACCTCCTTTAAGTATTTCAGGAGCAAAACGTAGTTAAGGTACAAAGAATTGCGCTACGACGAAATGACCAAAAGATCCCCACGAAACTTGTGATATTGACATTTGGTACCTGCACTGTACCCAGTTCACTTGATGTAGGATCACGCAGAGGCAAAGAAACGTGCGCGAAATGCGGTGACAATGACCATCCTTCTTATAACTGCAATGTTCCCACACGATGGGTCAATTGCAAGGGTGATCATCCAGCTTACTAATGGAGCTACCCTTGCAGGAAAAGAGAAAAAGAAATAATCGAATTACTGTATAAAGCGAGGAAAAGGCTAGGGCACTAACCTCAAGTAATCTATGCGAGTGCGCCTCTGCAGGAGGCAGCGCCACATCGCTTTCAGGAGGCTACAGGGTCCACCGCCGGTAGTCATGTAGAAACTCTATCCCCACGAAACTTGGTGGCTGCAGCCAGTGCTGTTCCATCGTTATCCAAGACCGCAGTGCCGCAGGGCTCAAATTTGAACCGAACTCCCCGGCCCGAGACGTGCGTCTTGGATCCTGGCTCTCGATCATCCAGCGCCTTGGAGAAAGGGAAGGAGGTCGACTTAACTTCAGAGCGCACATACATAAGCAAATATTTTCAGCTCCATTAAAATGGCTTTCATCATTCATTGGAATCGCAGAGGCGCAACATATACTCTAAATGACATCAGACATCATAAATAATCTATCGCCCGTAGCATTCTACCTTCAAGAAACGAACTTAGTCCCCCAGAAATTCACATTTTCTTTAAGGTTTTATTTTGGTACGAAAGGACTGCGAACACTCCAGCCGTCTATCAGGACGTATCGCTATTATTGTGCAAGGTGATATTCCCACATGTAACATTCTTTTAAATACTCCATACAAGGCTGTAGCGATCACCATTTTATCATTTAAGGCTGTCACCATTTGTTCGCAGTACATTCCTCCCCATATTCATCTTACTTCTCGGGACTCGGAAAATTTAACATACTAGTTGCGGGAGCCTTTCTTTTAGAAGGAGAATTTAACGCTCATTCCACTCTTTGGGGCAGCTATAAGAATGACCAATTAGGACAACTTATCGATCATTTTATTTTAACAAGTCTTTTGAACTCAAATGCGCCAACCTATTTTTCACCGAGTTCACGTAATGTTTAGCTACCTTGATTTAGCATTTTGGCCACCGGATCTTTTTACCGATTTTAAATGGGAAGTACTGGACACATTATGTGGCAGTGGTTATTTGTCTGATATTATCAAATTCACATGAACGCTGCCCATTATTTCTCATAAACAAACCGTTGGAAATTACAAACAGCAGACTGATCTGTTTTCGCAGAAAGTTCCAAGCTGGAGGAACTCATTTTGACGGACGTGAGCACTGATGAAAAATGAAAAATTTACTAATTGTATAATTGCCGCAGCTGGAAAGGGTATTCTTCAATGTTCTGGCATTGCTCGAAAGAAGCTGTATCCTTTGGGGACACATGAATGCACCAATTCCAGAAAGCAGCAAAACAAGGCCCAGGGTACCTTCCATAGATACCCAATATATTGCAACTTCCTGAATGTCAAACAAGCCAAAGCGAAATTTCTATATATTCGGAGAAAAGCCAAAGAAGTGTCATGGCAGAAATACATATCTACAAATACTAGCACCATCACATCCAAAATAATGTGTGAACAGGTCAGGAAGTTTAGCGGCGACTACTCATCATACACGATACCCTTATTTACACCATCAATATAACAGTCCAATATCAAGCGAATATGTTTTGGAGCACTTTATAACGTCTCTAGCTGGCCCAACTATTCAAAAACGTTACTAAAGTACAAATCGTCAGCAGAAATAGGAGAAATTACCAGCTGCTTGTGCGCCAATGGAAGAATACAACTATTCACTTTACAGGAAGAGAGTACTCTGTGTTGGAAAAAAACTGTGTCCTTTCACTCCTTGTAGAAGGATGACCAGCGTAGGTGCCTCTGTGGGCCTCTTAATAGCGAACTGCACCTCATCCGCGGGTAGGTCAGGCATTGCGCACTCTTCGGGATCGGCGCACATACGGAGAGCGCTTAACGCTTGCATCACCTTCACCACGGGTCGGCCTGGTTATGCACCATCTTCGGTATAGGCCCACGTATGGGGAGTGGTTAACGTTTGCTCCAACTCCGCCATGGGCCGGCCAGGCATTGCACTATCTTCGGGATCGGCCCAAATATGGGGAGTCCTTACAGTCTGCTTCACCTCCGCCGCGGTCGGCCCGGCATTGCACAATCTTGGGGATCGGCCCACGTACGGGGTGCTTTGCGTCTGCACACGGATACTATCCAGGGGGACTAGCCCTTAAGAGCTTCGTTGTAAAGAACTGCAGTAGGTCCTGACCGGGTCCGTTATTTCATGCTCGCAGATATGTCTCAAGCATCCGCTGATGCTCTCCTTAATATATTCAATAATTTAAATCTAGAATTATCCCAAAAGATTGGAAAAACGCAACAGTTGTGCTTTTTTCAATGCACGTATATGCCTCGCATCCCCTTGTAGCTTCTGACCCATCACCCTGACAAGCTGTTCGGCTAAATCGTACGAAAGTGTCGTGAATGAGGGATTAACATTCACTCTTCACATACGGAACTTTATTGCTTCTCATCGATTCGGGTATAAAAAAGGCTGTTCAACGACTGACCACCTCGTCGGACTTACGTGGAGCATTGTTAGACAAAAAGCACTGCCTGGCAGTGTTCGGTTTAGAACGAGCGTATGACTCCACTTGGGGATTTGGAATCTTACCTGACCTCGCTGCTTTAGGAATCCGTTGCAAAATTCTAAACTGTCACGTTCATTTCATGTACAACAGAACATCGCAAATCCGGTGAGGCACTGTGCTCTCGCGCGTATTTATCCAGGAAAACGGCGCGTCACAGTGTTGCATACTTAGCAGAACACACTTTATAGTAAAAATAAACTCTATTAACAAAGTCATTCCCCCCTCAGTTATGCACTCCATATACGTCCATGATCTGTAAATAGCATGCCGCTCCTCACATTAACCAACATGTCGAAGGCAGCTCCAGATCACAATATATAAGCTAACACAGCGGGCTGAAAGAAATGGCTTCCGCTTCTCTACTCAAAAACTTGTACAGTGCTATTCTCGCAAGAACGAGGATTGTGCTTAGACCCGGTTCTAAAATTTAATGATGTGGCTTTGCCGGTGAAATAAGAATATAAATTCTTGGGAGTAATCTTAAGAACCTGACCGACAAAAATACAACGAAAATTAACGCAAATGAAGCGCCTAGTATTCTGAAAGTGGTATCCAATAAGCACTGAGGTTCTGACCGAACGTGCCTCCTACGTGTTTGCCGGTCTCTTCTGCGTAGCCTCCTGGACTATGGCAGCATAGTTTTATGCTCAGCCAGACACTCCTACATTCGACGACTTGATTCAGTACATAACCTTGAACTGCGACTGGCAAGTGATGCTTACAGAACATCACTTGTCCCAAGTTTACACGTTGACTGTAAAGAGCATTTCTTGGCATCTTTTCAATGCCGCCTGCAATTGAATTTTTTCAGTTGGCGAGTGTACGTTTATTCAGCCAGGGCCTTTCTTGCTGCCGCGCCGAGCGTTGCTCGCTTTTTCCTCTTTGCTCAGAGTTCAGTCATCACTGCAGCACATACGCTACAACAATGTCCCACAATGCAACTCACGCTTACACTACCCAAATAAACCTAAGATGATTCGGCCCCTTCTCTTACGATACGAGGAATACTGTCAGATTTGCGATATTGTTCAAGAGGTCCTGCAGGTTGCTGATAGGTCATAAACGTTTCCCCCACTGCGCAATTTTACACAGCTATGTGATTGCACACTAACGCAGCTAAAGAAAAAAAGGCACCCAAAAAAGCACATAATACAACAATTCCGAGCTATTGAAGAAAAATATAAAGATTGCACGGAACGTTACAATGACAGCTCCAAAACACGCGAATACGTGGGTATCGGAACCACAACAAAAAATTGCGAAAATAGCATTCAGATAAATCATTTTTCTTCAGTATTTACCACCGAAGCTTATGTGATGTGGACGGCTGTTTAAAGAATTACCACCGGCAAGTAGAAGAATGCTATCATTTATATCGTTTCGTTACGTTCACTTAGAGCTATAAACTTAAACTCCGCGTCTCAACCTCTGCTCGGCGATATCTTAAACACGGTCTTTAATAGCACATACGGAAGAACCATGGGATTCTATTGGGTCCCAAGCCATGTTGGGGTACGATCGAATGAAGCAGCAGATAGATGCGCGTCCATGGCAGCGCGAAAAAGCATAACTCACATAAGAGGTCCATACAAGGAGTGTACTCATGTGACTCGTAAGGCCCTGGCATCAAAGCGGCAATAAGAATGGAACTCGTACACAAATAGCAAGTTACACGTGACTAACCCCTGCTTGGCGAGTGGAAATGGTGCAGTCACCAAGAACGGATGAGGCGATCTGATGTTGACTTCGGATTGGGCACATACATGTAAGACAAAATTTTCTACATCGAAAAGAAAACCCAGCAACTTGCGAGAAATGGCACGAATCGCTTACAATAATTCACATTATTATGACAAGTTCACATACTGAATGAGAGAGGCGGTAAAATTTACACAATTTGTAGAACTTGCATATACGTTTACAGCCTGCCTCAATATCGGGAGATGACCCGCAAGTGTCATTCACTCACTTGTTCGAGTTTTTAGAGGAAACTTACTAATTAAAATAACGCCGCCTTTGCTGCCTTAACATTCGATTTTGTACAGTCTCGTGACTGGCGTTGCATGGCCTTTGTCGCTTTCGCGCCATTAAACCCCGATTAACTAACTAACAAGGCCTAGTTAACGGAGTATGTGCATCTGTCGCAGAGGTTATGTGTTCACGGTGGTTTCTGCAGTAATTGTTTATCTATGGGAATGGCTTCCTTCTTTATCTAAAGCTGTGCTATTGTTGTGCCTGTGGGACATGGATACAAGAACTGGTAGACAAGTTCCACGAATAATACATTAAGTTGAATCAAGCAAAAAAGAAAAGAAAGCTGGCACGGCTAACACTGCTAAACGGCTTGTGCAGACGCGCGTTAACGGGGCTTCAACGGGGCTGATGACCTTGGGCTGTGTCGTCTGCTGCCCTGCTGCTTCGCAACTGCACGTTTACTTGAACTCGCCACCTGCCGAAAAATCGGGAACCAGCGCATAGCTTTCTAAACAAATTGCGTGGCTCTGAGACTAATTTATGCTGCTATCTGGTGAACTGGTTCAGATAGCGCAGGCGAACGGAACAGATCGAGTCGTAACCTTGTCTTTAGTGGACACGATTGTCGTCTGCTTGTGATGTAAGGACGACACTTTTTTTCCTTGCTGCTTTTGTCCGCAACATACAGTCCTAAACGTAACATTTTCATGCTGCCCAGGACCATTCACTTTTTCACTTTGCAGCATTAGTGCAAAAAGGTCGAAACTCATTACTTAGCCTATTTTCAAGCATTGATTTGAAAGAAATCCAGTCAAATCTACTCCCAGCATATAATTTTTAATGGCGGTCATCGTTCGTAAATTTTTCAGATTTTTAGTTGCAACCTTGGCGTATAAAATTTGACACATGGCGCTCGGAGAAAACATGAAGAATTTCCTGCAGAAATATAATGTTCAGTTGCTTGTATTTAAAATTCAAGTATAATTTTAGTGACCCCTAGAGCCATGCGTAATTTAATAAAGGCGATAGATATTAACAGGTGTACATGTTTGTCTTTTTTTCGATAACCGCTTTTCATCGGCGAACTGTTAAGCTGTATTGCTTCGCGTAAGGCGTGTTTGCTTTTATTTTAGCATTCTCCATTCTCGTAGCCGATTTTATCTGTTTTCTGTGTTGCTGCCGAACCATATGTACTCAGGTTACATGCGTGACGCGAATACTGTGCATTCTAGAAATTTTGCGAGCACGAGCGATTGGGCTGGAACTTTCCATGAGTCAAGTATAAATAGCCGACGCGAATGACCCACGGATCAGATTTCCACGATCGACGAGTGTCCCCGTCGGCATCATATTGCTAAACGTTACCTGTTTTGTGGCGCAGAGGTTGGCGTAATTAACAGTTCGGTGACTTGCATATTGCCATTAAGGCTGTTTACCACCACTACAAGGTCACATTATATCCCTAATATGGCTTTAATGCTTCCCCACGAATGATCTAAACATCTTTAATTACAATTTGAACTTGGCGAAAACCAACATCTTGTGTTTGACGCAAGATCATTTAAGTTGCTTTTCCGCAAAAAAAGACGACACAACAATTTAATAAAGTTATGGGGTTTTACGTTCCAAAACCACGATCTCATTATGCGGCATGCCGTAGTGGGGCACTCCGAATCGATTTGGAACAAGGTTTTTCAAAGGGAACCTAAATCTAAACGACATGGTAATGCAGCGCAACAAACTTGGAGCGCCGCCTTTTTCACTTCTGTCTGTCACTTACAATCTTCCTTTTCTGTTTTTCTTTTTTGCGCTACGTTACCATGTCATTCAGAAAACACCAACTCGCCCAAGAAAAGTCATTGTGCACCTACATCTATGTACACGGGTGTTTTCGCATATCGCCCCTATCGAAATGCAGCCTCCGTGGACGGGAGAGCAACAATACATTGCAAACTTTTTTAAGTTTGCAATGTATTGTTTGCTTTACGATTGTTTGCTTTATACGACTGTGGCAGATAAAACCGACCAAAGGAAAATTAATCGGTGCCTCCAAGGTTTACATGACTGATGCATAAAGTGGGGAATGGTGATAAATTATTCGAAATCGACGTTTGCTCATATAACAAGAAAGAAAACTGTGCCTTCCTTTGTCTATAAAATTGGTGACAACTCTTTGTTGAATGTACGTAGCTTTAGGTACTTGGGGGTGATCATTAATCATGACTTGTGCTGGCGCCCCCAAGTGCAGGAGGTCTGCTCTAGGGCTTACAGGAAACTCTTCTTTTTAAGAAAAAAGTTGCAGCATGCACCAACACATTTGAAGCTCATTGCGTACAAAACATTTGTTCGCCCGGTTTTGGAGTACGCCTCCTCAGTTTGGAGCCCTCACCAACTGTACTTACGAGATAAACTCTAAAAAATTCAGAGAACCGCGGTGCGTTTTGTTTGTTCGCGTTATCGGAGAGCCGATTCTGTAACACACATGTTGAAATGTTGTGACTTGGAATTGCTAGAAACACGACGAGAAAAACAACGCATGAAATTATTTTTCCAGATAACCAGAAATCAAATAAGAATAAACAAAGAAACATACATTCGCCCTCCTTTAAAACACAGTGCGCGTTTAAACCACAGTGCTTGTGTACAGCCTTATAAAACACGCCTTGATGGTTTTGAATATTCGTTCTTTCCTTCATGTATTAATATATGGAATGGCCTTCCGGACTGCACTGTAACAGCACAAGATGCTAACGAATTTTATAGTCTATTGGAATTGTATTACAGACAACGGGTTAATTAAGAATTGATCATAATTACTGCTGTTCTGTGTATATTTGTTCATCCTGCCTGTAATTTGTGTTTGACAATGATGTATAACGTTGTATTGTCGGTGTTGAAATTTTTTTTCCCTCTCCTTTAATGGCCCTCAAGTGAGGGCTACAGTATTCCTAAATAAAATAAATAAATAAATAAGTTCTCGGAAGTTGATCTCCATAGAAATCCTTAGTTCCTGGAAAGACAGGACTCTTAATATTTGTCATCTGAGGTACCGGATAGAAACAGTAGTTGGCCTTTGGAGTTGCTTCTCTAGAAACTTCTGAAGGCTGTCATGTGTAAATTCAACGCTTCGGCGAATAAAAAAAAAGAATTCTAGTGTATTTCTACAGGCTTTGGCCGAGCACTGTACGGCGTTGAAAAATCACACAGCATTGGGCGGTATACTAACGCAAGAGTTGCTATCACTTTTTCTATTGCTTTCCTGTCATCCAGCGCTCAGTACGGCTAATCTCCGCGATAACGTGCCGTTCGGTCTATTGATCACTTACTAAATGAAAAAAATAAAAAAAAACATATTGCTACGCCAATTCAGGCCTTTGATTCCAGAGAAGTATTTTATGTGTTAGCTTTTGTACACATCTGCTTTTTCGTGTGATATCTAAAGCTCAACAAGATTTCTGTGTCACAGGGATTCTTATTTTAACTTGGTTTTCATGAACCGTACACGAGCTGTCTGCAGCTGGAAAGCAGTCTGACAGTTGAATGACGGCAGCGAAAGAATGACAGCATTGTTTTAGGCGGCCCTACGTTATGCCGAGGCATTTTGCCGAAAACTGCGCTTCACGAGGCGCCGTTTTGTTGCGAGTTTCTTTTTTTTTACCCCTTTGTCACGTACCTCGCATCGTTGTCGCAGCGACAGGCTTACGTAATTGTGAAGAGTATTACGTTTTTCCGTCAGGAGTTGCGCTTGGCTGAGAACGAATGCGGGAAATAATTCCTGGAACAAGATACGCTCAAGCTACAAAGCCTGCGTCTCCGCTATGCAGTGCGGGACCTATCTTGCACACGTTCATCTGAAGCAGGCACCGTGCTTCTTTGGTGCCTCACACACTGTAACTATAGAAAACAACCACTTTTGCAACTATGTTTTGTTAAAGCTTCTTAATATGTGTAGTACTTAAAATATTTCCATTTCTGTATTGGTTCCAAACAATAATAATTCGCAGTTCAAATTCACCTGTACCAGCTCGTACGTCACGTAATATTCGCAATCAGCTTAGTTACGTATTATTCGAAGGGAATTCGCCTCTCAGAGGCCCCCATTTTTTAAATATAGTCATTACGTCAGCGGAGCCTACCTATACAACTTCCCAAGGTATACACACCATGAATTTCCCTCATAGCCATGACTTCTTCACAACACATTGATATCTCTGTCGTTTTTCTAAGTTATTGCGCACTTTCGAAGGCCTCAGAAGTGTTTAGAAATTGTTTTCCTTGGTTTGGCTGAGGATATTGGTGAAGCAGGAGCAAAATGTTAAAGAATTTTCTAGAATACTTGTTATTCGGAAACCAATAATTGAATCAATGCACGACAATTCAAAAGGTGCAATGGTACACCTAGGATGATAGTCTGCAACGTCTATTTGCTTCTGCAAATTTGAACCCAGATTCCTCAAAGCACATTTCACGAAGGGTACACTGACTTAAGATTCTGCTTCTGAGTATATTAGCGAATATTTTCTTTTCAACCTTTGTGCGTGTAACCAAATTAACATAGTTAAATTAAACGTTATCTTTGGCAGTGTGTATATTTCTATAGTGCCGGCAGCAACAATAACCTAATAGATCAAGTAAGAGTGCATAAATATCACTGCGGTACCTTTAAAAATCTAGGAATCTGTAATTTTCGTCCATCTTCTTATTTTTATGTTATGTCATTGAATGTTGTTTTATGTCATGAATGCTTTGCTGCACCTGGATTTTAAGTTTTTTTAATCAGTTTTGTTAATAGGGACTTTTGATTATGCTAACAGTTTTCCATAGTTTATTGGATTTCCTTTCTACTGGAGCCGAGTACGTTTTTGGAGCGAAGCTGTTAGCGCTACTAGAAACGCTGGAAAACGTTATATTGGCGTTTTCACGGTGTCCTGAAAAATCTAGATAAGTGAAGTAGTCTATACTTAGGATAAATAGAGGACATATTAGGGGCAATTTATTCATAAATTTTGAAATGTGTGAGCTAAAAGGGCTCAATATATATTGATAATTTCTCGTAAACTGCCTGCTTAGATGTAAAAGCTCACAAAGGTTTCTGCTGAAGTGGGAGAGCGATCCATGGTAGCAATTTCATGCTTGAAGAGAATGACGAACGTGTAATGAGTGATTGGTATAGAAATTTGTATTTGCGTAGCTCGAGGACAGCTTTTTCACCAAATTAGTTGCTTTAGCTATACAGCTTTACAAGCGTATTGTACAAACCACGTGCGAAGTTAGTCTAATGTCTAGAAAAAGCTCATTATAAGACAAAGCTGACGTCCTGAGAGAAGAAGGGAAATCTTGTGAATAATGCCCGAGCAGTGTTTCAAGGGCGTTAGTTAAATGCGGGCTCTGGGAAAGAAACTTCTCTCAGTGTGTGCTCCAATGGCGTTATGTGGCCGTTATTCACAGTGTTTCCACATTGCTAGGAAAGCTGTTGGTGACATCGAGTTTCTTTATGACCAAAACAGGAGTCGTGTGAAGGCTGATATAGGCTTACTTGCGCCACTGACAGGGAAAGTGGCAGAATTTTATTCATTTCTGTGCAAATTTTGGCATTGAGAATAGCTGCACTACATGTGGACCTAAAAGTGGCAAATTCGCTTAAAATATCATTCAAACCATGCGCAGTCAAGTCTTAGCACCTCCTTACAAAACCAGCGGGTACTCACGTGAGTGTGCAAGCTGTGCACTCCTTGCCTTTGAATATGCGCATTTCAGTCGATCATAGTGAACTGAAAACTTTCATTTCCGTATTGACCCCACCCTACTGAAAAAAAAAAACCTTTTCCCCATAACCGCTATATCCAATAACACCATATGACGTATAAGAAAAACGTTTTTTTTATGGTATCCATATGTTTTATATAGGATTTGGATAAGCGATGTATTGGGCATAGGGAATTTCCAATAGGAATTCATGGTGGAGAAGGGACGAGTGTCACAAGATAATTAGGTTATAAGAATATTTCGAAGAAATTCTCACAATATTTTAACGCTGACGTAGATTTGTTGCATTTGCTGGGAACATTGGAGGGCAGATGATTAGAGCGATGTTGCGGGAAAGACCGTTCCAGTCTTTGGCTATTCTGGGCAAAAAGAAGCAGAGAGTGGTTTAGTGCGGCCATGTGGACGAGCTACGTGGTTTACATGCCTAGTGGGATGAGATATATAAGAAATGAGATGCTCCGAAAAGAAAGCAAACATCCTGAGAAAAAAAAGGGGGGGGGCATACATCATCCATTGAGTCGGCAAAGAGGCAGTGGAATATTCACGCTGCTTTGCGACATGGACGTTGTGCTTTCGCGTTGGAAAGCTCTGTCCAAGGTGATTATATATAGTACATAAGTAAATGCGCTCGTGTCGGCATATGTGGTTTTTTTTGCGAACCTAATAGTTGCATTCGCATGTCACTTACTACGAATGTTCCCTAATTGCCGTACACAGCTCAAAACTCGGGTGAAATATGTACGCCTGCCGAATTCTCGCCTCCCCTCACAGCACCCCTGGATTCCACTGGCTCCTTAAGGGCGGCCCCTCGTCGCATTCTATTCCACCTCACCAATCTCAACGGAGTGTCGCTAGTCCTCCACACCTCCCTGCCAATCGGGCGTGCATCCATTTTATTATCCGGGTTCTGAACATCGGTTCCTTCCCTCTCGCTCTAATGTCGAGCCTCCCTGTTACCCTACATTTCTTCTGGCTGAATGCAGAGCGAGGGTCTCCACTTTGGCCGCAGTGATGCCTTGAGGGAGGGTTCGTTGCCCACCAGTCTATTCGCGTTACGTTCGCGGTCAAATCCACTTCAGTCGACGTAAGTGGCACTAGCCAACACCGCAGCGATAGACGTAAATCAGGTACACAAATGCCCCACAAAGTGCACGGGGCAGAATCCACCCATGTGCCGCATTCGCAGACTTGTACATAACTATTTAAGGTGTAACTTTCGAACAACACACGTCATGGACTGCGCATGTTGAAACACTGCTTTCCAGAGCATCCACCATCTCAGGCATTCCGTCAAGGGTGCGTTTTTCATTAGCAAATACACTCAAACTTCTCATCTATAAATCTTTGTATTTCTCTCATATAAACTGTTGTCATCTTGTTTGAGCAGAACGAGAACAAGGTGAAAGCAGGAGCCAACGTTTCGACAAGCTGCCTTGTCTTCTTAAAGGCCACATATGCTTTGCTCGCCAGAGTATACATAGGTGGGGTTCTTCTAAAGGGGAGAAGGCGTAGGGCGGGTGGGTGCGGCAACGAGCGAAGGTGTGTTAGCATGTCGAATTGAGAATAAAGGAATGCTGTACACAGGGTCAGGGAACCAGCCGTCTCTCAACCGCGTGTCAACGCAAGCGTGTTAGCCGGCGTGTCAACGGCGTCTGGCACGCCGGCTGAAAAAATAAAGAAGAAAAGGAAAAGAAAAGGAGAAGAAAAATAACAAATAAACAACGCTAATAAACCAAACTAAGTGTTGTGTCCTATAGCTTGAAATTTAGCATAGCGAATAGATTCCAAAGCTCCCTTTGAAACGTTTATGCCTATTGGTTGCAATGTCTTGAACTTATGGATCGGGTATGGATAAGGAAACGGGCCCTACTGGGGTAGTGCAGAGTAGGGTATAACCCCGGGTCGACGCTTGGCAAGCGTCACGACGCGTTAAACTGTCGGTTGCCGGCACTTTATTAAAGTTATTCCTATCCTATCGTATGCATGAGGTATGATTCTCTGTATTTCCTTTCTCCTTCAGAACGGAAATTTGACTGTAAGATGTACAGTTTAAGTTCATCAGTGTTATGACCTGGTTGGTAGAAATGCTCGGCGACGGCTTTGGGAAGCTTTTTAGCTGTGTCCGTGCGATGTCCGTTTAATGTGACGTTCATTGATTGTCCTGTTTCACCGATATATTGTTTCTTACAGAAGGAACATTCAAGCATATAAATCACATCCGAACTTGTACAAGTGAAGCTAGATTTGACTTCTTGTGTATAACTACTTGTGGTGCTTTTAATTTTAATGTCACTTTGAAGGTGCCTGCAGGTTTTGCACCTTGGGCGACAGCATCCTTTTATTACGGGGAATCCTGTTGATAATCGCTGATCCACTTGACAGCATAAATTTATCTGCACTGAAAAGAAGCGAACTTGAACAATTCGTCCAAACTAGGGAGGAAAAATTACGAGATAAATACCAGCACAAAGATATTAGAGCTGCGCAGATCCACCCAAAGAAACTAACGTAACCCCTGCAGCACGTAGCTGCACCGATACTCCTACAGGCGATCATCCAGAGCACTGCAGCAATGTAGCAGACATATCCCAGAGTCCAAGTCCCGAGGAAATTGATCTCCTGAAACGTGGTCTAACGTTCTGTCCGACGGACAACGCAGTAAACGAATACGAACTCCACAAAGATATAACAGAGTTTTCAAGACGCAAGCGCATCAAGGAGCTCTTTTTCGATAGACCAGACGTAGGAAAACAAGATAGAGACTCTCTTAGACCACCTAGCACGTGGATACCGGGAACCGAACAGTGCCCAGACCTGGATTTGTACATAAAGCTGATATCCAAGGAAATCCTAGAGTCTATTTTTACGTGCCAAAGCCAGGATCTTATTATGAGGCACGCCGTGTTGGGGGACTCCAGAAACTTGGACTACCTGGGGTTCATTAACGCGCACTTAAATCTACGTAAACGGGTGTTTTCGTATTTCGCTCCCACCGCACATGCAGCGGCCGTGGCCGGGATTCGATCCCGCTACCTCGTTCTTAGCGGCCCAGCACCATAGCCACTGAGCAACCACGGCGGGTTTACGAGTTGAGTTACGCTACGCCCATGGAGATTCTTCAAATATATACTGTAGGAAAGAATGGCTGCGTGCGGCCCTTAGCGTGTCTAAAGTTACAGAAATGTTCACTACATTGTCGGAGGGCTATTCATTACCGGCGCAGAAGTGATGTGACTATACCACACCAAGGCGCTGCAAACGTGCGCGACAACTATTGCATAAGCTAGGTTTGCCATAAACAATATAAAGCCGTCACATTGACAGAGCTTCTCGGAACGCATGCATGCTACGTAGCTGTCCGCTAGTCAAATTGCCTCAAGTGTACGACGAGAAAATCTTCCTTTCTGCGAGAGCAGATAGACTTGGCTATAACGCTGACAAAAAATCTCGGGTTCTTCACACATCTTCCTGCCGTATAAGCGTTCTTTCGTTATTTTTATATCATTGGGCGTTGGTGAGAAGAGTGACAAGGCGATGAAGAATCCTGCCAGAAGCTCCCTAACTGTTTAGCCGATGGCTCACACCTGAACATCGGGTAAGAATCAAGTACAAGTAATGGAGTAAAAGTGTGCTACGCAGGGAAAAGTAGAGAAATTGCCGAAGAGGGCAAGGTATGAGCGAACGGGGGCAGAGAGATTATTTGCAATATTCATAAATAGTTGCGAAAGCTGTGGAGATTCCCGCGCTCGCGGCGCTGTCGGCGCATCATTTGCACCACACAAGTACACTCTCCCGGAAATCACACCCGGACTTGTCTAGATAGGCAGTATACGGGCTCCGCTGAGCAGCGTCCCAGCCGGCGCCTGAACAGCGTTTTTACGTTATCAGCAGTCCATACACGCGGTAGCAGGTCAGCGCGTTGCGATACCAGCACCACACATCTCACAAGCAAGTCGCATACACGTCTCCGTACAGTCTGTGCACTAGCTGCAGTTCGCAAGCCCGTTGGGTGCCACACACAACCTACGCGCAATCGTAGCCACCTCGCATGCGGCCGTCGCGGGAGCAACGGATTGACAGCGGTGCTGCTCCGCGCGCTATGTGAGGATCAGGATTTCGGGGCACCAAGTGACCTCGGACGCGTGTCATCGCATTACAGTGCGCCAACACTCCAGAATGGATGAGCGCTGGCCACGAGCCCCTCAGCGAGGTCGACACCGCTTTACCTGTACAGCGAGGACATAAAAACTGGACACGAAGGAATGACAACACCGCTAGTTCCTGTGTCCAACTTCGCTACTCTCATCATGCGTAGCCCTTTTTTCATTTATATGTGACATACTAGCAATAAGCTCTCACTGTTGTGTCAGCACGTGTGTGGTGTCACACCTGCATCATGTTTAGTCTGTTGTGTTCGCGCGTAGGTGAAGTTAAAATTATAGCCATTCTACCATCTTGCATGGTTCTTCCGGTCGTGGCTGCCAGAAGACGCCGCCAACATCCTTCGCGAGAGTGAAACAACTGAACTCAATGTTTTTAATGTGGCTATTTGTTGTGTTAATGTGCTATATAGCTTACTCATTGGAAAGTTATAGAACGCTTCACATGCAGCCGAGACCCGTGCCGAATAGCTGGAGATGCGAGTTTCATAGTCTATATGTAGGTCCCTTATATCTAGTCACATAGCCAGATATGTGGGTCCCGTGGGTTACCTGTGATCCACAGGACGCTGTTAGAGGTAGCTGTATAAAAGGAAGATGGAGTCGCATACGTGATAGTTTCCATAAAGATTGTCGTTTGGTATTGTTGGAATAGCAATGAAACAAATGTGAAGCGTTTGAAAAGATGACTGAGAATGACACAACGTGATCTCCCACTTTCAAGAAATGGTTTATTTCAAACAACGGCGACATTTATTTACATTAGCGACAGCCATATGCTGTAAAATAATATCGTGCGTGGAAAACAGCGTTTTTATTTTCTTTCTCTCGTTGTTCTTGCTTTTCACACATGCCTGGTGCCTCGCTTGCAAACAAACGATTTCTTCGATGCTAGCGCTGCTGTTTTGCACTACTACTTCTTCTTCGTCTTTTAAGGCGATTCGCATCTGTTTCTGCGCTAGTCTCCCTCATATGGATCACAAACTGAGGTCATCTAACGTTTGTGCTCATACTCTGCGCGAACCCTGGCATCATACAAGATGTGGACGTGCTCGGCAAGGTGCGCTGCAGTGACCACAGGATGGTAAGAACTCGAATTAGCCTAGACCTGAGGAGGGAACGGAAGAAACTGGTACATAAGAAGCCGATCAATGAGTTAGCAGTAAGAGGGAAAATGAGGAATTCCAGATCAAGCTACAGAACAGGTACTCGGCTTTAACTCAGGAAGAGGACCTTAGTGTTGAAGCAATGAACGACAATCTCATGGGCATCATTAAGGAGTGCGCAATAGAAGTCGGTGGTAACGCCGTTAGACAGGAAACCAGTGAGCTATCGCAGGAGACGAAAGATCTGATCAAGAAACGCCAATGTATGAAAGCATCTAACCCTACAGCTAGAATAGAACTGGCAGAACTTTCGAAGTTAATCAACAAGCATAAGACAGCTGACATAACGAAGTATAATATGGATAGAATTGAACATGCTCTCAGGAGCGGAGGAAGCCTAAAAACAGTGAACAAGAAACTAGGAATTGGCAAGAATCAGATGTATGCGTTAAGAGACAAAGCCGGCAATATCATTACTATATGGATGAGATAGTTCAAGTGGCTGAGGAGTTCTATAGAGATTTATACAGTACCAGTGGCACCCACGACGATAATGGAAGAGAAAATAGTCTAGAGGAATTCGAAATCCCGAAGGTAACGCCGGAAGAAGTAAAGAAAGCCTTAGGAGATATGCAAAGGGGGAAGGAAGCTGGGGAGGATCAGGTAACAGCAGATTTGTTGAAGGATGGTGGACAGATTGTTCTAGAGAAACTGGCCACCCTGTATACGCAATGCCTCATGACCTCGAGCGTACCGGAATCTTGGAAGAACGCTAACATAATCCTAATTCATAAGAAAGGGGACGCCAAAGACTTGAAAAATTATAGACCGATCAGCTTACTGTCTGTTGCCTACAAAGTATTTACTAAGGTAATTGGAAATAGAATCAGGAACACCTTAGACTTCCGTCAACCAAAGGACCAGGCAGGATTCCGTAAAGGCTACTCAACAATAGACCATATTCACACTATCAATCAAGTGATAGAGAAATGTGCAGAATATAACCAACTCTTATGTATAGCTTTCATTGATTACGAGAAAGCGTTTGATTCAGTCGAAACCTCAGCAGTCATGGAGGCATTACGGAATCAGGGTGTAGATGAGCCATATGTAAAAATACTGGAAGATATCTATAGCGGCTCCACAGCCACCGTAGTCCTCCATAAAGCAAGCAACAAAATCTCAATAAAGAAAGGCGTCAGGCAGGGAGATACGATATCTCCAATGCTATTCACAGTGTGTTTACAGGAGGTATTCAGAGACCTGGATTGGGAAGAATTGGGGATAAAAGTTAATGGAGAATACCTTAGTAACTTGCGATTCGCTGATGATATTGCCTTGCTTAGTAACTCAGGGGACCAATTGCAATGCATGCTCACTGACCTGGAGAGGCGAAGCAGAAGAGTGGGTCTAAAAATTAATATGCAGAAAACTAAAGTAATGCTTAACAGTCTCGGGAGAGAACAGCAATTTACAATAGGCAGCGAGGCACTGGAAGTCGTAAGGGAATACATCTACTTAGGGCAGGTAGTGACGACGGATCCGGATCATGAGACGGAAATAATCAGAAGAATAAGAATGGGCTGGAGTGCGTTTGGCAGGCATTCCCAAATCATGAACAGCAGGTTGCCGTTATCCCTCAAGAGAAAAGTATATAATAGCTGTGTCTTACCAGTACTCACGTACGGTGCAGAAACCTGGAGGCTTACGAAAAGAGTTCTACTCAAATTGAGGACGACACAACGAGCTATGGAAAGAAGAATGATAGGTGCAACGTTAAGGCATAAGAAAAGAGCAGATTGGGTGAGGGAACAAACGCGAGTTAATGACATCTTAGTTGAAATCAAGAAAAAGAAATGGGCATGGGCAGGTCATGTAATGAGGAGGGAAGATAACCGATGGTCATTAAGAGTTACGGACTGGATCCCAAGGGAAGGGAAGCGTAGCTGGGGGCGGCAGAAAGTAAGGTGGACGGATGAGATTAAGAAGTTTGCAGGGACGGCATGGCCACAATTAGTACATGGCCGGGGTTGTTGGAGAAGTATGGGAGAGGCCTTTGCCCTGCAATGGGCGTAACCAGGCTGCTGCTGCTGCTGCTGCTGCTGCTGCTGCTGCTGCTGCTGATGATGATGATGATGATGATGATGATGATGATGATGAACGTTTGTGCAGGACGAGAAGAATGCCCTGTGGCTTGGCGGCGGTGCTAACAGTGCTCTGGATGGCGACGCGGTCACGCGGCTCAGACGTAGTCTATCTCTACCCAACGTGAGTTTTTGTTATATCGAGGCCATTGATTTGGAGCACCGAATGGCCTGTCCCGAACGTTAGTGGTGGCATCATATTTCTTAGGAAGTTAATCGTATCACCTTATGCTAATTGCAGAGCAATAGTCATCTACGATTCATCATAGCCGCATTCTGCTTCTCCTTTACCCTCAACGTTTATATGTGCGAATTGGAGTAGGTAATTTCTTTAGTTATTAGGTTGAGTCAGATGTTTGTGCTGTGGCGTTGTGTATATCAGCAGTTTATAACATGTTGTTTTCACTTCACGTTGTTACGTATATTTCCACCACCACCCGACGTGACGTTGTATGAACTGTGAACAAGCAGATAGTGGCATTACTGCGGGTCATCAAACTACCTCTCTCCAGACCCAGACCCCAGAATTGTCTTTTTTCACAAACTGTGGAGTAATATGGTTTTAATGGAGACTTCGATATGATGGCGTCATATTGTTACGCAAAACGACACGTGGCGTCACTAGTTGCAATGTACTTACACTGAGGTAAACAGCAGCAACCAAGATGGTGGACAGCATGCACACCAGATTGACCCATCTTCTTCGTCGTCTGCTCCAGGCAGGACGTCTCTCTCGAATTGTGTTGGCTTCGTAACATTACCCCCGTTGGTAGAAGCGCCGTTTCGGTGCACTTAACACTGATGTCAGGAGGAGGGTGGTGCGTTTTCAGTCTGCTGACGTGAACTATGTCACTAGGAGTGATCGCAGGTGGCACAGTCTACGAGACGGGAACAGTCGTGTAGGTGACGGCCGTGACCTGGCGGAACATCCAGTTAGGGCTCTTTTACCGAGATAACAACTTCTCTGACAATTCAACCCGACAGAATGAACACCACAGGAGCACTTAGGCACCGCGTGAAAAACGAACGTTGTGATGTCCGCTGTCAGGCTGTCACTGTCGCTTGCGAGGTCGACAGCCTAGTGCGGGCAATCTGACGCGCCTGATCGCCACTAACGATGGCCTCACTTGCATATTCGCTAGGCGGCGCTGTAGCAGCCATAAGTCCGGTGTCCATTTGTCACGTCGGTTCATGGTCAAGCATCATATAGAAGGGGGAATAACCGGTGGGGTTGTGCCGAGACGAATTGTAGGCGAATGTCACGTAAGATTGCACCAGTTCCCAATCACGGTGGCCAGATGAAACATACATTGAGAGCATGTCCGTAAGGGTGCGATTTAGGCGCTCGGTGAGGAAATTTTTTGGGGGGGATGGTAGGAAGTGTTCAACTTAGAACTTGGGGGGGGGGGGGGTGCTGCGTTGAGGAGTCCAAAAATCGTCGATTACGCACGACAAGAATGCTCGGCCTCGATACATGAGCAATTGTTGAGGGGTGCCGTGGTGTAGAATCACATTGTGAAGCCAAAAATTGGCAACGCCAGTGGCAGTGCTGGTGGGGAGTGCTCGAGTGATTCATACGTGGTCGCACAATCTACAGCAACGGCGACCCACTTATTGATGGATTTTGACTCAGGAAAAGGACCGATGAGTTCTCAACCAAGACAGAAGAATGGTACTGTAGGGACGGAGAGTGGTTGAAGCAATCGAACAGGGAGTGCCGCAGATCGTTTCTGACGTTAGCAATATCGCCGGAGGCCACGTAACATCAGTCAGACTGGGCGAGACTGCGCCAAAGGAAGCGGCACCAGACACGCTCGTACGCGCGCGATACCCCAAGTTGACCAGCAGTTGGGTTGTCGTAAAGCTCAAGCAGGACTCTGGAACGCATATGTTTAGGTACAACAAGAAGCAGCTCAGGGGCATCTGGCTGGACGTTACGACGGTAAAATGTGCTATTCAAGAGGACGAAGATGCGCAGTGACGCATCGTTAGGTGTGGATTCGAGACGGTCAATGGGCAATCGCAAGGAAGCATTACGACGTTCTTCACCAATCTGGAGAAACATAGACATGGACATGATTCAGGGGCTAGCCTCGATGTATGATTCCTCTGTTTTGTCAACAGGGTAGCGGGACTATTAGTCCGCGGCCAGATAGAGGCGGCCAGAGTGGTAGGAAACTGAGTAGGAGTACTTCTTAAGGCGCAGCGCCCAATGGCCATGTCTTCTAGTAGAGTCATTCATTGAAGAAAGCCAACAGAGAGCGTGATGGTCAATGACACCAAGGAAAGGTTGGTCATACAAGTAACGACTGAATTCCGAAACGGCCCAGACAAGGAAAAGACATTCCGTTTCTGTAATACAGTAGTTGCGTTCATATTTGGAAAGGAGACGACTGGCATACGCAATAATACGCTCAATACCTCGTGTGTTTTGAGCCAAAACTGCGCCGATGCCGTTACCACTAGTGTTCGTGCACGCTTTGGTGATATCAGCTGGGTCAAAATGTGCAGTAGAGAACGACGATTAGCTGAGAGAAGGCGTTAGCCTGTAGAGGACACGAAGAAAACGGGAGGTCTTTTCTGAGAAGGTCAGTGAGGGGACACGCAGGTGCTGCATATTTTTTCACGAAACGGTGAAAGTAGGAGCGCAACCCCAGGAAACTATGATAATCATAAAGAGAGCGTGGAACGGGGAAGTTCGTGACAGCGCGTACTTTTGGTAGGTCTGGTCGGACACAAGAAGTGTCAACAAGGTGGCCCAGCACAGTAATTTGACAAAGAGCGAAGGGGCATTTCGAGGAATTTAGCTGGAGGCCATTTTGTTGGAAAATGGCTAGAATGGTAGAAAGCTACTCAAGGTGTGTTGCGAAAGTGAGTAAAAAGATTATCGCGACGTCTAGGTAATATAAACACGTCCACCATTTAAATCTTTGAAGCAGTATGTCCACCATTTTCTCAAAGGTATCTGGAGCATTACAGAGACCGAAAGGCATGACCTTGAATTGGTAATGGGGTAACGACGGCAGTCTTGTCGCGATTCATGTCGTCTACAAACAATTTCTTATTAGCCTGACTGCAGGCCCAGATATGAAAAGAAGATGGCACATGGAGGCAGTCGAGGTGCCGCTAACTCATTCAGAATGGCCAGGAGCCGTTCTTACTTTTTGCTTAGACGACGGAGGAGGTCTAAGGACTGGATGATGCATCAATGATATGATTTGCAAACGTTTTGGCCGCTTCTTTGTTAATAACTTTATTTTCTGATGCGGACACACGGTAAGGCCAACGATAAAAGGGCATAGAGTCACCAAGTGTTGGTGCGGTGGGTGACAATCTTAGTATGGCCCAGGGGTCTATCACGGATGTCAAAAATGTCGCTATATGAGGCCGAAACCCGGCAGATAGCGGCGGTCTGTTTAGGCGAATGGTCTGATTCAATGACTTTTAGAAAAATGGTGTCGTCAGAACCTGGTGACCGGGAACTTTAGCTTCATTAGGAGCAGTCATGGCGACAACCTCCACGTCATTGTCTGTTATTAGCGGCATCTTGTGGGGCAGCACTTGAAGGGTCAGACCGAAATTTAGGAGCAGGAGGAATACACAGTTATATGCTATTGTGGCGACAGTATGTGGCCCAGTAACATTACACGTCAGTCATAAAACAGGAGTCGGAGTGTTGAAATGGTCACCGTCACGGACGGGAGGGTTCGATGACGAACAGACGCACATGACGGCTCGAGGCGGTAGGCGAATCAAAGCGGTGGGGATCAAGCGGGTGACGGGCGTGTCACAGGCATCTCATAGAAGAGGAGGATCGAGGCACACTGTATCAGAAGAACAACCAATTAAGGCCGGGTACGCCAAAAGAAAGTCAAGGCCAAGTATAAGACCACGTGGGCAGCGAGCAAAGACGGCAAAAAGAACAACAGCGTGACGACCGGCATGGCTGACACAGGCAGTGCACATTCCTTTTATTTCGACAGCACCCCCACCTGCAACATATATGTTGTGTCGTAAACGGTATTATAATCTTATGCAGGCGGTGGCGTAAAGGGGCGCTAATAATAAACAGGTGTGCGCCTGTATTGATTTGGGTGGTTACCGGAGCAGTGTCGACTTTTACTTCAAGGAGGCTATGGTGAGCTGGGAGCGTCAGTAGAGGATTTAGAGGAGGTGATGGAATTGCAGCTTCACCTCCATAAGCTGCATGATCTAGTTTTCCGGCTGCAAAAATCCAGAGAATGTCGGCGAAGAAAAGCGGCGAGGCTGCGGTGAGCGAGATCGGCGGCGTTGAGACGACAGAGAGCGAGAGAAGGAGTAAGGTGCATGGAGGTCTGGAAGGTCTGGCGAGGTGTGTAGGTCCAACGACGATTGCAATAACGAGGAATGTGCCTGATTTGATGACAGAAGTAGTATATGGGCTCATCGCGGGATGGTATTCATTCAGTAGGAGTGCGGAAGTGCAAATATTTCAATGGAGACGCGTAGGATCGTCGAGCGGTGCCTGTGGAATAAGGCCGAGGATCAGGGCGTGTCAGTAAGCATGCTGAAAGAAGGCCGAGATTTGCAAACTCCTGCCTAACCACAGCCTGGATGAGGGACACCGATGGCTGGAATGGGTCACTGTTGGGCGCTGTGAATGCGGGAGGTTGAAAAATATTACGCGCATCCCTTGCACTGTGGGAATCGATATAAGCAAAGCTTCCGGGCTGGCTGCTTTGACTGACGATAATCAGCGGTGATGTTTACCGTTAAGCTTAATTTCTTGAACGTTCAGTCTAACACGAGAATGGTGAGTTAATGGTAAACTTTACCTTGCGGGTACCAGTGCTATTTGTCTGCTTAGTACACAGAACATGCAGGGCGAGGTGTTTGCTTGAGGCGTTGTTGTGAGACATATTTCGTAACCTCTGATAGGGTTGAACATTGTCATTGCTTGACATGGCACATCCCATTGTGGCAGAAGTACTAAACTTGAATAGCATTATGGGGCTGTACGTCCAAAACCACAATCAGATTATGAGGCATGCTGTAGTGGCGCACTCCTGATTAATTTTGGCATGGTGATGCTCTTTAACGTGTCGCAAAATCTAAGTGCACGAGCGTTTTCTATTTCGTCTCCGTCGAAATGCGGCTGCTGCCGTCGGGATCAAATCCGCGAACTAGAGCAATCCCACAGCCGCAAACTACCGCAGCGGCAACAGAAGTCTTGATTTGACGGTCGATTGCTTCCATAGTGTCACCTGGATCCTGCGGTGCGCTTTCATTATTGTGGCTCTGCTTCTGCAGCCCTGCGTAGGTTGTCCGCTTGACATATTTGCATGGTCTTTATATCTCAGAAATAGCAGGAACGCGCTGTACCATACCTTGAACTTAAGCTTAACCAGTTTTTCCGCAACCGCTGTCGCATAGTAGTAAGGTTTCCTTGCCGTCTCACGTCATTTCTCTCCCCTCTCCTTATGTATGGTAACTGCCGCCTTTTCTCCTCCTCTCTGCAGTTCTGTCTAAATACCATCTGAATTCGCACGTTAGCATGACAAGGGCTGCAGTTTCTGAAATAATTTTGCGGGTGGTGAACGATAATTACAACTGTCATGAGGCTAACGTGGCGAGCGCCAGAGAGCTTCAAAGGGTACTGTGCGCATTCAACGCGTTGGAGTCCCAACGAGTTCCTCGTTTCGCCTTTCCTCTCTGTCGCGTTCTTGTCATGTATACACACGCTCTGAACCACCTCACGACGCTATGTGCCAGAAAGCAGCGGCTACAGCAGAAGTAGCAGCAGTGGCAAAGTCGAAGGAAGAGGCAAAGACAGCTTCCCTTTAAAAGTGCAGGGCTGGCAGCTTCAATTTTGCGGTGAACAATGCGCGTGACGTTGCATAGGGAGGCGGTGGGCGAACGGCATCACACGATGAAGTTGTGGCCGTATTGGGCATGAAAGAGCGTAGGTTAGGGCGTGTTGGTATTCCACAACTGAGTTTTTTTAGCGCAGTGGGGACGAAGGACTGTGGCAAGACAGTAGCGCTGTGTCCGCGTCTTGCCACTGTCTTTCGTCCCTTTTTGTGCGCTAAAAAACCTCAGTTAGCGTATTGGGCAGCCGTCTGAACCTCTGGGATGTACGGTGGCTCTTCGCTTGTTCAAACGGCCGGCACTCTTTGATGATGATGTCAACGGTATCAACGTTCGTATAAACTAACAGGTTAAAAGCATCGTCGGCAATACATTTCAGTACATGAGAACCCTTCTCGGACTCAGGCATGTGCTCGTCAACCCGCAGCAGAGAGCGACACTATCCTGAATGCGAGTGACGTATGACTCGGTAGATGCCTGTGCACGAGTCACCAATTTATTTCGCGCAGCAAGCTGCCGACCAGTGCTGTCACCGGAAAGGTCGCGGATCTTCACTTTCAAAGAGTGCCAGCTTGTAATGTGAGCACCGTGCGTCTCAAACCGCACCCGTGGTGTGCCATCAAGATGAAAGAGCACGTTGGCGAGCATATGGGGGAGGTCCCACCTGTATCTGGTGCTGAGCCGTTCGTAAACATTGAGCCATTCGTCGACGTCAACTACATGCTGGTCGGAAAACACGCCAGGATCACGAGCAGGGGGGGGGGGGAGAACAATGTAGGTAAGAGCAACGGTTGGGGCAGGTGGCTAAAACGACGTTCTGGCACCGAGTGACAGGGTCGGAACCGTGACGCGGCAGCCATTCCTGAGCTCCGTGATGGGTACAGGGACCCATTATCTTCACGACAAAATATTACGTCAAACGACAAAAATTATACAATGTACTTACACTGACTTACACAGCAGCAACCAAGACGGTGGACAGCGTGCGTACCAGACAGACCAGTCTTCTTCGTCTTCTGCTCTTGGCAGAATGTCTCTGTCGGATTTCGTTGCCTTCGTAACATTTTTTTCTGAAGTTTGAATGTACTGTTACTGTGTGACGGTACGGTTCAGCAGAAAGGATACTATCATTTTGTATTCCAGGAAAATAAACTAAAATGCTCGCTTATATCACGGGAATTGGTTCACCCGCGATAGTAACGGAAGAATTCTGTGAAGCCTCGGCCGGTATCGACGGGTTTCTTTGTTCTCGCACGCCTGTTTAAAGGAAGTGCGCTTAGGGCCAAACAATGAAATCTTTCTTACCTCTGTAAGGAAGCCTTCATTGCGGTGAGGCTACCTTATGTCACTCTGAAAGCTTCCTTACTGAGGGGCCCTCGGTGAAGGCTTCCTTGGTGCTTCCTCAGCATAAGGTAGCTCCAAAGCTACCTTTATGCGTCCTTACGCCGCTCCTGGCCCTGAACGAGTGCTTCACCTCACTCCTTAACCACGTGACGTTTCTTTGCGCATGCACGCTGTCGCCCACCTGCGGAAAAGCGCGAGCACGGTACGTCTTGCCATGCATGTTCGTTTCTGTCACGCGTGCGGCATGAAAGCGTTGCTAGGCGTTGCACGACGCCGGCGTGCCAGCGTTCATGGAGCACATCATGTTTTGCACTCTAATGTAAACACTCTAATGTAAACACTTTAATGCACCCTTTAGTAAACAAAAATAGATAAAAGCGTCCACGATTCTCTATGTTAGCTCCTCAATTTAAAGATTGTGCGACGATACAACATTTTTTTTATTGCATAATGGTTTTCGCGTAAAGCTTTTAAGAGATAATCTCGAACCCAGGCATGCGGCAACCGCTCCTTACGTGAGGACGGGTGAAGGGGGCTTTCAGAGTACGCTTGCTTCCTCCATCGCTCCTTCGCTGTAAGGAGGCCTCACGTAAGGTAAGGAAGCGTTCGAAGGAAAGGAACGTTTCATTGTTTGGGCCTTGATGTCTACCCCAGTAAACAGTCATCTGCGTAGCCCACGCAGGGTTACGAATTTTATTGCTTAGTAGGTGACGACCAAGCCATGGAGTCGGGAATTGGCGGAAAGCAGGCAATAAGAACATGCTGAACCTTATGGTGGTTCTGCTTTAGTGTTTTTTCTAGTTCCCACACTCCCCGACTAAATATGGCCTATTATAGTCTGTAGACCACAGTGGAAGAATATGAGAGGTGTATGAACTGCGCGGCGGCGCCTTGGAGAGAGCGTCTTCGCAACTCGCTATAGTTTTTGACACTCAGCTGATAGGTGCCATGGAAAGCTCCAAGCCCGGGATGGTGACCGTCTTTAGAATTGAGTAATGGGAAAATGAGAGCACTCGGTCGTACTCCGCGCGCTGGCCTAGCAACATGCCGAGCGCTTTAGCGCGTAACGGGGAAAAATTATTTGTCCCGCGTTGTAATACTTGGTCCTAGTCTTGCAAAGAAATGCTCTTGTTGTTTCTTGCCCCAAAATGACCATGGTCGTCTGAGCAGTGTCTGTAAAACTGAGGAAGGATCGATTCCTTCAGCCGACAGACTATGTGTCCAGTAAATATTTCCAGCACCAAGTCACGTACAATGAATTAAGAGTGCAGCACAATATAGTATACTGTTACAATACATAAATGTATATTTCTAGGTTTTATCACACCAATAAAATGTTTATGTAGCTGCTGTCCAACGCTGTCTCTAGGGTCCGCATGCTAGCTGCATCTGCAAGCGCTCATGTTATATCTGTTCAATAAACGTCTGTGCTCTCGTAGGTGCCCCCCAAACAATCACGCGATTCAGTGGTATTAGGTCGGAGCACTGAATCACATAAGTTCGATTCGAACACTGTTGATATTATTTCCGTTATACAATAGACTCTTTGGCTTCGATAAGAAACACACGATAACAAACGATAAGAAACGGGCTAATTTCATTGGTACGTGGCCGCAAGTTTGTAACAGGCTCACCCTCCTAGAAACAACGTGAGTAACCTGCATTATTAAAAAAGTTAGATGCGAAGGTGGCTAACGAGAATGAAATTTCGTGACGTGGTTGATGATGGGCACTTAAATATTCATAGCCAAAGAAGACATTTGAACCAATGCCTCGTACACAACACCGAATGCGGTTTTCCCAGCTCACACGCGTTACGTAAGAATACAGTATATACTACGGGCATAATACTGAAAATCAGTAAATGCCGACGAAGCTCCTCTGGTGTACATCGCCTGCAAGAGCCGCTATTAAACACGAAAATGAAAGTGCGATAGATTTTTTTTCTACAATCCATCATCAGAAAAAAAGAGAAAGAAATAAAGCGATGTCTCCCCATGAGCAATTAAACAAAGCGCCGTTTGTTTCTTCTAGCGGCAACAGCAAATAACGCCCGAATGGGCGTCGGTATGGTATATGCGTCTAGCATTGATATATGTAAGGATCTGTCTTTCAGCGATTCCCAGACACCGAAATTTGGCTGAGGGTCTAGCATAGGCACTTAGCTGTTTCGAGTTCATGTTTCCAGCTTCAGTTCGGGCTTGTCGTTCTTGCACCAAGGGGTAATGTAACCTACTACAAACCACCGTGTGGAGGTGGAGCAGCCGCCTTCTTACGTATATGTTTTTCCGATGCCCGTTTATACTCGCCTGCATTCGCTTCAACTATTATCTCCGCATGAACAGCCGATGCCCAGCACTGGAAAAAAAAATATGCACATCCCTTGCACTGTGGGAATCGATATAAGCGAAGCTTCCGGGCTGGATGCTTTGACTGACGATAATTAGCGGTGATGTTTACCGTTAAGCTTAAAATCTAGAACGCTTAGTCTAACACGAGAGTGGTGAGTTAATGTTAAACGTTACCTTGCGGGTACCAGTGGTATTTGTCTGCGTAGTACACAGAACATGCAGGGCGAGGTGTTTGCTTGAGGCGTTGTTGTGAGACATATTTCATAACCTCGGAGATGATTGAGCATAGTCATCTCGTCACATGGCACATCGCATGGTGGCAGAATCATTAAATTTGAATTGGATTATGAGGCCATACGTGCAAAACCACAATCGGATTATGCGACACGTCGTAGTGGCGGACTCCGGATTAATTTTGACACCGTGATGTCCTTTAACATGTCCCAAAATATAAGTGCACATGCGTTTTCTGTTTCGCCCTCATCGAAATGCGGCTGCCGCAGTCGGGATCAAATTGGCGACCTCTAGCAATGTCAAGCCGCAGGGTCACAGAAGTGTTGATTTGACGGCCCACCGCTGCCGTAGTGTCGCCTTGATCCTGCGATGCGCTCTAAACAATGCGGCTCTGCTTCTGCACGCCCTGCGTTGTTTGTCCGCTTGACATATTTGCCCAACGTTTATTTTTCAGAAATAGCAGCAACGTACTCTTCCGTACCTTGAACTTAAGCTTATCCGGTTTCACCGCAACTGCCGTCATAAAGTAGTAGGGTTTGCATGCCTTGTCACGTCATTCACCCTCCCTTGTACACCCTCCCTGTCACCCTCCCTTGTACGGCAACTGCCTCTTCTCCCCCTCCTCCACACAGTTCTATCTGCAATCCTGCAATGCTTCCGATGGGAGTCACGGATAATTACAGCTGTCAAGATGCTAAGGTGGCGAAGGCCAGGGAGCTCGAGAGGGCATTGTGCACATTCGACGTGGTGGGGTGAAAACGAGTCTCTAGTGTCGCCTTTCCTCTATGACTCGCCCCTGCCGTATACACACGCTCTGAAGTACTCCTTCCCACCTCCGAGGTGGTGTGCTTGACAGCAGCAGCAGCAGCAGTGGGAAAGTCGAAGGAAAAGGCAAAGAAAGCTTCGCTTTAAGAACAGTTGCAGCTTCGCCCGAAAGGGGAGCAACACTTTCGCTTACGAATTAGCTGACAGCCATACGAAGTAAGTATAGTATTTTTATAGGTCGTATGAACTTGTAAACATTCGCTTTCTAACTAAATTAACAACTATGGTGCCAGCGCGCACAGCAAAAATGAACACAACACACTCGATGACCGCGGACACTTGCGCTCAAGACGGCGGCGTGAGAAAGCGCGGCAGCAGCAGCGAGCGAAGTGACCTTCGTCGTGTCTATCGCTTCAACGCAAACACCCAGCACGCACGAACCTACTAGCCGTCGACGCACCTAGACTGTGCCCCCAGTCCAGAACGCCCGCAAGATATGGCCACTTGACGGCGCACAGCCGCCGCATACTAAGACTACCTAGAGGAAAACCACCTAAGAGGACAAAACGAAATCAGGAAAGAGACAAATTAGGATAACTCAAAGGGAAGCTCCTTAGTTACCGAAGCCAGATCAGGATGCCTTAGAATGCATTGCTATAAAGCGAGGTACATCAAGGAAGAAGCGCGCGCTTGCTGAAGCAGAGCTAGGGAAACGATGGGATATGTTTTATTTCAATGTGAAGATATCTGCCCAGCTATCGGTTTAGTCTCCCCTGGCCTCCTTGCAGCCCTCACGTTCAGGGACTGCAGGGGGAAAGTAACATGTCCGCAATAAAGGTTAGCAAGAGGCGATTGGCGGCTTGGTGGCAGAAATTAGGGAGACCACAAACAACGGAGGCGCACAAAAGCAAAGTTCCCACTATTGGTTCAGGAATTTCGATGCTGGGAATTCTTTGTGTGTGTGTGCGTGTGTCCTCAAGAAATACGTAGCACATAAGGCAAAATAAGAGTAAGAGCTTAGTGGTGCCACCCACCGCCGCGTTTTAAAGGGGACGCTCATAGCATCCATCCATCCAGCACATCCATCCGCGGTCGCATGGGAGTAGAACCTCGCCCCTCTCTGCCCACCCCGGTGCCTCGTAACGTTGGATGCCTCGGGCGCGACGGAAGACGGCGCGTTTCCTCCTCGCTTTCTTCTTCTTTGCGCAGGCACAATGGAGCCCCCGATGGTTAGCTCCCCACGCATGCTTTCACTCGCACATACAGCCTAAGGAGCGGGGCGATAGTCTTATCGCCCTTCGGCTTTATACGGAACATTACGGCAATGGCGACACCGACGGCAGGAATGCGCCTGTAATATCCACGTAATAGCTATCGCAATAAAAACAGTAAATGAAGGCAAATAAGGCTCCAGACAAGTTGCATTATTTAATACACTCGGGCGCGTCTACCTAATACACACACGCCACGCCGACGGGACCCCGATGGATGGCCCCCAATCTTTTGTGACATCTGTCCTAGAACGCGTGGAATTTTAGCGGAGCATCTCTCTCGCTTGGTGGTCAGTTCATACACTTCTCGTATTCTTTCACCGTGCCATAGACTCTTTTATTGTTTACCCACACAAGTCCCTACAAAGTTTCCAGTTGGCACTCTGGAACAGCCTGATAAATTTAACAGGTGACGGCTACGGGCGGAAATAAATACAAAAAGATTTAAAATAGATATGACTTTGAAACGAGCATCATTTTTGCTACGGAGTTGAAAGTTTGTTTCATACACGATTTTTACTCCTAAACCCGCCGAATAATTCACAGCCATACACTCTGCGAGGCTGGATGACCAGCGGAGCCGCACGTATCGTGATAGATGTGCTGATAATAAACGTGTCCATTGAAGATAAGAGACACCTAGTGCAAGGAATTTGGTCTCTTCATGACTCTTTTTTTGTTTTATTATATTCCATAATCAACGCTTTCTTGCTTTTTAATCTTCTTCCGTTTTCTTATCTATTATTTGACCACTAAGGTGACTATATCTTTATGATCGCTATGATATACTGGTAGGGTTCTTGGCCAATGTTAGGCCTAAACACAACCAATGACGTGTCGCGGGCGCACTGATGTTTGTGTAACACTGAATGCCAAACCTTTTCAAAAGAAACGCCACGAACCATTTTCTGTCTGGCTGAGAAGCGTTTATGTTGAAAGCACCCACAACTACGATGGGAGTGGAGTCGGTAGGGGTGATCCAGCCAAAGGTTGCATGCGCTTGGTGTTTGCAGCACGATCTTCGTGCTTATTACCTGCCGTCCGCCGTCGCCGCACACTTTCCCGTTTCCGTTCAGGACAGTGTTCTTCGTAGGAGCCCGCTTTTCTTCTCTAGTCCTCACCGCACGTGGCCTACTTATTGCACGGTTGGAAGGGAATTGAGATAAGATTACGTGGTTTGCGTGTAGAGCCCATTACGTCAAACCCCAATTCATAGCAAACAGTGTCTATTCCGGTTTTACTTTTTTTATTACCACATTTTTTATCACAATATGCTTTGACACATGTCGCGATCAGACACAGCTGGGGCATACCCGGCGATACGCTTTTATCGCCGTTTTTATCGCCGGGATCGGCCGGTCATGGACTCTGGAGTGGCGGCCATCTTTCTTGTCTACGCGTACCAACCTCCAGAACCTAGCGCATAACAGCGCCGCTGTAAAACGCTACATACATGATGTCAACACCCGCGGCATGTTTCCAATATTTGCAGAAATTATTAACATGTCTGTAAGGGGATCCAGCGCTGGCGTAAAGCCACTACGACACTTTGAGTGCAAAACTAAAATAAGCTGATAAAGTCTGGTGGGTGGCCACGAACATGGCACGACATATTTAGAGGAAGCTTTAGTTCGACTGCTCCTATCTAAATACATGTAACAGGAGAATTCGTTTTTCTAGCAACCACTGCACCAAATTTGACGAGGTTTGTTGCATTTAAAAGAAAAACTTAAAATCTAGTGTCCGTTGGTTTCGAGAACATGAGTTAGGTTGTCGATTTTTTATTAAAAATCAGCAAAAATCGAAAATTTTCTAAAGACGAAACTCTCAAGTTTACGGAACTGTAACTAAACAACGAAAAAAGGATAATACAATACTGTGTATTTCATCTAATAGGGCATCTAAAGCGGACAAAGGTGAAATGTGACATACGAATATGAAATAATTTAGTAATATGAAAATACAGCTTTTGCAGAACTCTTGTAACCAACGTAACAAATTCACGTAAGATGTAAAATGACATCGAATGTGTCCGCTTTGAATGATCTAATCGATGCCGTTTACAGAACCGCGATATCTTTATTGATACAGAGCTAGGAATTTGCAAACTTCATGCTTCTATTTTTTTTCTAGCGTTCCGATATTTGAAAATCTTTCAAACAAAATTCAAGCCCTAAATCGAAATTCCGCTTTCAACAGACACTAGAATTTAACTTTCTCTCTCAAATGCAATAAATTTCATTAAAATCAGTCCAGGGGTTATCTCAGAAAAACATTTTTGCGTTTTACATGTATTTGACTAGGCCGCGTCTGAGTTGTGCCCGAGCTAAAGCTTGCTCTTAAGCGATACCAGTGCAACGCCGGCATCGACGTTTCATTTAGTCCGCTGCGCTCAGCCACGTTGCGAAGAGCACATGCCTCCGAATGTTCTAGCACGCCGGTCGGTGGTCAATCAGGTGACAAGCTGAAACACGTGCCTGAAGTTGAGTAGCTAATCTGTTAGCACAAAATTCCACTATGTGCTACCGAAAACTATTTCCTGCGCTACGGCGATGCTGTTGGCAGGCAAAAGTTTCACCACCGCTTGCGCATAGTGGACTAGGGGACAAAATACTTTTACAGCGAAAGCTGTATATAACTTACCATGTGTAGTTCTTCCGGCGTCCGGTAACAGAAACGAACTTAGCGATTTCTAACAAACCCATACGCGTACAGTTGCGGAAGAGATTTGAACGCTCGCCGTGAACAACAGAGGGGCGTGAATGTTATTGCAGTACATAAGCAGGAGAGCTATCAGCCCCAAAAAAAGAGTTGCGTTATCGATGGGGCGGAGACGTATTTTTCGTACACCCGACGAACAACATGCGCACGAGGAGCGTCAGAGCGAGCAGCAACTTGAATGTAAACGGTGCCGGCGCGAAACGGTCCCCGCCGAAGAACGTTCCGACGACGCTGAACGAAAACGACATCAACTGAAGTCACAGCGCTGGATTGACAGGGAGACGAAATGCGACAGGACGTGCGCAAAGTACGGAAAAGTGTGCATGGCGCAGACAGGCTAAGACAGGCTCAGTGACAGGCTAAGAGAGCACAAAGAAAAATTGAACTGTTATCGAGATGGACATGTCTCCGTGTATTGCGATGATTGCGGCTGTAAACCCCTGTTTAATGATTGTATGGCTGTGTTTAGAAATGCACATAAAGACATATGGGAGATTGTAGAAGCAAGCTTAATTGAAAAGGAAGGTGCAAACTGGGTCAGCGCCCCATTGATCTCTCTGAGCAGAAAGGAAACGGCCTATCTGGAAAAGTCTGGGTTGCGCGTGCGATCATTTTCACTCGTGTGAGCCGGTATAAATACTATGCTTTTCTGAAATAAAATTCAGTTGATAGTAGTGCACGTCCTTTCATGTCCCTGTCAGTCCAGTGCTATGACTTCAATTGATGCAACGAACCAACTAGCCCAAAAATCTGCACTCCTCGAAAACGACAATCGCGAGCCCGGGCACCTCAGAACGAGCAACGACGCCAAATTCGCAACGCAAGTAATGACCATTCCACTCTGTGAAGATGGAATGGCAGCGAAAGCACTTTGTTTTTAGTTTGAGAGCGTTGACTGTCGTCAGCTTTCGCTGCCATTCCATCTTCACAGAGTGGAGTGGTTGCCATTTCTTTAGTTCGAAGCATTTATTTCCTAGTGCAGCCAGTTTTCTTTTTTGCGCGTGAATGGGTGGTGTATCTCGCTCGTCATCTCTTTTCATGAAACATAAATTTCGCCCCCCCCCCAAATTTTCATTTTCTCTCTAAATATTCAAAACACATCAAGAATAAATATAATCCATGAAAGGAAAGAAATATTTTGCGGAAGTTTCTTGAGCAATAGGGCAAATACTTACGGCAGGAAACTGGTAGTGGACGTCACCCCAAGCCACCTAAGGCGTTGTTTTCGATTCGTATAGAGAGGTCTCAACATATGTGAACAAAAGGTGTTCATTTTATTTGCTTTACATAAAACGTGTGACACCACTGCAGATGAATGTCTGGCATCTGTCTGTTTTCTCTAACGTCGTTTTCCAAACTCGACCAGAAAAAAAATTATTTTAGGGCATGTTGCCTGCAGGCAACACTCGTCAATGAGGGGTTAAGTGGTCCGATTGCAGCCCTCGCGCAGGCTATCCCGACATTTTTGTGGGCCTATCCCGGTTATAGTGTGGCATAAAATTTTGTGCCTTAAAGGTATTTGCCATTCGAGCAAGTGGCTGTCTTGCTGTTTCTAGCAGCCGTGTCCTTAATTTTGACGTGGCTTTCATTATTTGTTCATTTAATATTTGACTTCTACCTCAACTACAGGCTAGTCGATGTATCGCTAGAATATTGAGCGGACAGCACCCACATATCATACGTGACCATAAGAGAGTTGGACAGCGTTGTATATATATATATATATATATATAAACGAGGAGAGAGGGGGTTAACAGAGGGTCCCGATTTTTATTAGTCATATCACAAGAAGCCAACAAACACTGACACCAAGGACAACATAGGGGAAATTACTTGTGCTTAATAAATGAAATAAAGAAACGATAAATTAATGGAAATTAAAGTGGATGAAAAAACAACTTGCCGCAGGTGGGAACCGAACCCACAACTATCGCATTTCGCGATGGTTGTGGGTTCATTTCGGGTTGTGGGTTCATTTCGCGATATATATATATATATATATATATATATATATATATATATATATATATATATATATATAACGCAGGAGATATTGCGGTCGTGTGACGCTATGTTTATTGCAAACCTCGTCTTCGTCCCTCCCCACTATTGCACCCCATCCTGCTGGTGCGGTACGTCACACGCTTCAGTGAAAGGTTTTCCAGATAGATAACAATGCCATTTATCGATGGCATCAATAATTGCTAAGCATTCAAGTTCTGTGACAGCGCAATTGATATCATGTTATAGCAGCTTGCGTGAATGGTATGCAACTGGGCGCTCTCGACCTTCATCATCAGCCTGGTTCAAGACGGCGCCGATACCTTCGTTGGACGCGTCGCAGTAAAGCACACAAGGTTCGGCGGTATCGTAGATGTCAAGGATGGGTTCTTCCATTACACATTTCTTAAGCTGAGTGAAAGCCAGTTCACAGTCAGGGTTACAGTTCCAGGTGCTGTCTTTGCTGAGTACGCGTGTCAGTGAATCAGCAATTTTACTGAAGCGGGCGATGTATCGACGGTAAATATTGACGGATCCGAGAAAACGCTGTAACTCTTTAGGGCCTGACGCTGTGAGAAACCACAGGATTGCCTCCACCTTGCTTTGTTTCAGAGTGACTGTGCCATTTGAAACCCTGTGTCCAAGGCACACATGGGTTTGTGCTAACTGACATTTCTTTAATTTCAGCTTAATGCATTCGCTTCTAAAATCGTTTAGAACGGCATCTAGATGCTTCAAATAGTCTGGGAAAGTGTCAGAATAGACGACAATGTCATCAAAGTAGTTCGTGATGCGCATCAAGTGGTGTTCGGCCAAGATGGACTTGAAAACCCCTTTGAAAGTGGGTGGAGGGTTCCGGAGGACCAAAGGAATGACAAGCCATTCGTATTAACCAGTACGTTTGACAAAGGCCGTCTTCGGAATGTCTTCCGGATGCATCCTCACTTGCCAATAACCTGACGTTATGTCTATCGTCGAGAAATACGTCGATTTCTCGAGAGTCAAGAACCTCGTTGATGCGGGGGATGGGTTGATAGTCAGGCACCATCACGGCGTTAAGCTTGCGGTAATCTACGCAGAAACGCGTGTGTCCTTTTTCTCGGTCAGAAGCGCCAGCGAATCGTACGCTTGCGTAGACAGTCGTATCATTCCTTGCGTGAGAAGGTTGTTGATTTGTCTGTCCATTTCGAAGCTATCGGCTTATGAGCATCGATAGGGATCCCTGCGAGCGGGGACAGTGTTGTTGAGAGGAATGTGAAGCGTTTCGCTAGTGATGCACCCAATATCAGTCTGTGATTTAGAAAAAATGCACTCGTACTTACGAACAAGCTGCTTCATTGCCATCGCTTGAGTTTCATTTAGGTGCACGAAATCACAAACATGAAATTCCTGTAAACAATCGTCCATTTCAGCCGTGGAATAGTATTGTGGACGAGGGTGGAGGATATCATTCCCTTGGCGTAGGGGCACGGTATCAAGATCAGGAGACAAGTGAAGGAGACAGGCCCCGTCCAAGCCGTAAAGTAGGTTGCTCTTCGTGCCTTGTAGAACATGTGCCTGAATTCACCACTGTCTTTTTTTGGGGGTCTGTATCCTCAGATTGACGCGGCCCACAGTTTTGGTAGATGATGCAACTTGTTGAACATTGATGCATGAATCTCTCATTATTTACAGGTGAAGAGCCGCCAGCACTGCTTCGCTGATAGAGGTAATCGTGGCTCCTGTATAAAGAATAGCGCTGACAGGGTACCCGTTAATCAGTGCATCAAAATGAACTAACAGAGCTTTGGGTCGCCCTGCTCGTTTCCCTGGTTGGTAGCGAGGGAGAAAATGCTTGCACGTCATGGACATTCGTTGTGCCAGTGCATCTGTCGGGCAAGCCGTCCATTGCGCAGTGTTTGCATTCGAACGGGGTGCTCGTATCCGTGTATTAAAAATTAATTTAAATTATGGGATTTTACGTGCCAAAACCACTTTCTGATTATGAGGAACGCCGTAGGGGAAGACTCCGGAAATTTCGAACCCCTGGGGTTCTTTAACGTGCACCTAAATCTAAGCACACGGGTGTTTTCGCATTTCGCCCCCATCGAAATGCGGCCGCCGTGGCCGGGATTAGATCCCGCGACCTCGTGCTCAGCAGCCCAACACCATAGCCACTGAATAACCATGGCGGGTAATATCCGGGTATTAGATGGACGCTTAATGGCGCTGCCGCTTGCTGCGTTGATGTGCGTGTTTCGGCCTGGTAGAAAGTGCTGTGATTTAACTCGCTGCATAGTTGACTCTACTCGCAGCGCAGCTGAAAGCGATGTCACTGATGTAGACGGGTTAAGCCCAGCAAGGGCCATCTCCATATCGGCAGGAAGGCAATCAATGAGCCCTGATATAAGGTCAGCGGCATTTAGGTCCGCAAGGCACCCCAGACATATTTCTTAAATTGTAGTAGTCCTTCAGGAGCTAGCCCAGTTTCAGCTGACAATGAATGAACTGATGGAAAGAATCCCTGATGGCCCATGTAAAGCGTTGTGCCATGCATTGAGTGATGACCTTTCAAGCCGCATCACTGTCGAACACCTCAATAAGGCACCATCGGAAAGCCTCAAATTCAAGGTAATCGAAGAAATGGCACAGCTTGTCTCGCTCCGTCCATGCAGTGGCCGCAGTCTTCACCTCGAAGAGTCGGAGCCACTTGTCAAAGGGAACGTCCTTGGATGTTCCCGAGTACTTCGGGATGTTGATGGCTTTCTTTGATGTTGCCATGATGTAGGACACGGTTGATCCTGTCGACTTGTATAACGCTGGAGACGTGGCGGTCGTGCGATGCTGTTGTTGTTGTCCAGAGAGGCCGTGGCACATACCGACAGTGAGGGATTGGCCATGAATCGGTGGTCAAATATGGTGTATAAAAACAAGGGAGTTAACAATTTGAAGCTCCGGTTATTGCAAACCTGGTCTTCCTCTTGCACTACTATTCCACCGTACCGTACTGGCGCGGTCCCTCACGCACACACACACGCACACGCACGCACACACACACACACAAACCCACAAATACCATCAAATCAAATACCATCTAAGAAAGCAATGTAAGATATACAGCTCTATAACTAACGATAGGGGAACGCTGTAGGAACGCTAGAGGAGAGATTGTAGTAGAATTCGCAGAAAGGAATAGCTGCGAATAATGAACACTCTTTTCAGGAAGCATAGCACCAGAAACTAGACCGGCCAAAGCCCTAATGGTGAACCAAGAAAGGAAATTGTTTTTATACTTTCTGCCCATGCCAGCATAGTGCAGGATGTAGAAGTGATAGGTGGGGTAAAGTGCAGTGATCACAGGTTAGTGAGGGATAGGATTCACCTCAATTTGAAGAGAGAAAGAGTAAAATTGGTCAAGAGGAAACAGGTCAACCTAGAGCCAGTAAGGGTAATACCAGACAAATTCAGGCTGGCACTTTCCAACAAATATGCCGCCTTAGAACAGAGAGCTGAAGATAACATAGGCGTAATGAATGAAACCGTAACTAGGCTGGCTTCAGGGCACGGAGTAAGACATTTAGGAGGTGAAACTCCCGTCAGCGCGAGCGAGCGCGGGCGACCAGATAAGGTCACAATTGTTGTATGCGCCGACGGGACCGTATACAGTGGCGGCGCCATGCGGCGCGTCGTAGAAGCCGCAGCGAGAAAAAAAAATGCAGCGCGCGGGCAGGCGGCTTCGGCGCGCTCTCAACGGCGGTAATTTTTTTCCAGGCCGCCAGGCGCCACCAGCACGACAACGGTTCCGCGGGCATGTGGCTTTTTCTGGTCGCCGCAAACAGCGGAGTTTCCACTCCTAAATGTTTCTTGCTCCGTGCTTCAGAGACAGCAATTGAAGTGGAAGGAAAGGCACCTAGGTAACCAGCAGGCAAGCTCTCCCAAGTAACAAGGGACCCAATGAAGATACGACGAAACAGGAAAGCGTTTAACTCAAGATATAAGATAGAATTCGCGGAACTGTCAAAACTGATCAGTAAGGAGAAAACAAGGGATATTCGAAATTATAACGAGAGACAGACTGAAAAAGCCGTAAAAAATGCACGCAGCCTGAAATCAGCGAGAAGGAAACTTTGCATAGGATAAACCAAGCTGTAGGCACTGAAAGATAATCAGGGTAATATTATCAGTATTCTCGAAGGTATACTAAAACAGCGGAAGAATTCCATACTGACCTGTACAGTTCCCAGAGGGGTCAGAATGCCTCCGTTCCAAGCAGTGATGAACAGGATACGGAAACTGCTCCTATGACTAGCAATCAGGTCAGAACAGCTTTGCAAGACATGACACGTGGAAGAGCAGCAGAAGAAGATGGAATAACAGTCGGTTTTATTCAAAGATGGAAGAGACGTAATGCTTGAAAACTGGCGGCTCTCTATACGAAGTGTCTGTTGACTGCAAGGGTCCCAGAAACTAGAAGAATGCAAACATTATACTAATCCACAAAAAGGGAGATGTTAAAGAACTGAAAAATTGTAGGCCCATTAGCTTACTCCCAGCATTATATGCTATTTACTGCGTGCCTGGAACAAGTATGCACGCTATTAATCTGGGAAAGCTTAGGAGTATGGATCGACGGCGAGTATCTCAGCAACCTTCGCTTTGCCGATGACATTGTTCTATTCAGCAATACTTCAGACGAACTACAAGAAATGATTGAGGACCTTAACAGAGATAGGGCAAGAGTGGTGCTGAAGATTAATATGCAGAAGAAATAATGATGAATAGCTTGGCAAGAGAACAAGAGTTCAGGATCGCCAGTCATCCTCTAGAGTCTGTGAAGGAGTACGTTTATCTAGGTGAAATAATCACAGGGAACCCTGATCATGAGAAGGATATTCATAGAATAAAAATTAGTTCATTCACGTACGGCATGCAATGTCAGCTTACCATTATCATTGAAAAGCAAGGTGTACAATCAGTGCATTTTACCAGTGCTGACATATGGGGCAGAGAGTTGGAGGCTGACAAAGAAGCTTGAGAACAAGTTAAGGACCGCACAAAGAGCGATGGAACGAAGAATGCTACGCAAATGTTAAGAGACATAAAGAGAGCGGTTTCGATCAGAGAGCAAACGGGTATAGCCGATATTCTGATTGACATAAAGAGAAAGATATGGAGCTGGGCAGGTCATCTAATGCGCAGGTTAGATAACCGTTGGACATTAGGGTTACAGAATGGGCATCATGAGAAGGGAAGCGCAGGCGAGGACGGCAGAAGACTAGGTGGGACGATGAAATGAGGAAATTCGCGGGCGCTAGTTGGAATCGGTTGGCGCAGTGCAGGTGTAATTGGAGATCGCAGGGAGAGGCCCTTATCCTGCAGTGGACATAAAATGGGCTGCTGAAGAAGAAGATGATGACGATGAACTAACGATGAAGTTCGTGAAAACGCTGCAGCCAATTGCCTTCTGTCATTACCGTATTTTCAGAGCTCAGGTGAAGTTTAATTGAGATAGCCTTTCTAATTCAGTTCAGGCGCACTTCGGCGTCGATATCACCGTCGGTGTCATTGTGATGTTCCGTGTAAAGTGAAAGTGCGATAAGATCCTGTGGTGCCTCGTGGCGCCTCGTACTTAGCTGTGAGCAAAAGTGTATGAGCGTGGTTTGATGCGAGCTGTCTTGCCCTCCGGCTAGTATTGTGCGAGAAACAGGGGACATACGTTAAAGTGGGGCAAAGATAAAAGAAATAGAGAGAAATGAGATTAAAGAGAATAAAAAAAGAAACAGGGGACAGAGCCTACACCAAGGGTGGCCGGGACGGGGGTTGTGAAGAGAAGTAGGTTAACTAGGCGCGTCTAAAATTCTGTCCACGGGCGTCGGTGCTTGTGCCACGGCCTAGCGCTCATTAATTATGTGATGTGCAGCGGGGTACAAAGTTTATGCGGGCCAATGTGGCTGGCAGTTTCATGTGCGCTGTGTTCTTAGGCATCTAGTGTTGAAAGACGCGTAATCTCAAAGTAGTGGAGACGCACTGAAGCTATAAGCAGCAAAAAGCGTTCCCACGCTGCTGCTGCCTTTCTTCAACGAGCCAACGTTCTGACAGCGTCTCCGCTGTGGTCGAGTCAGATGTATTCTTGCTTGCCTTTGCAAGCGGGAAACCAAGCTTGCCGATTTAACTAATAATCTAATATTTATTGCAAGCTCTCTCATAATTTGCTTTTGAAAACAATGCTTCGCCTTTGGGTCCAAACTGTGACCTTTCTTAATTTTTTGTTTTTTGAGTACCGGCGTCTCTCAGGAGCTAAGTGTTAGAGGGCGGGTCGCGGGACAGGGGGCATGCGCGGTGTGGTTTTTGAAAGGAGCTTGCATACTGAACTCTTGGGTCGGTTCTCGGGTATGTAATAAATCGCTCGCTTTGTGTTTTGCTGACTCGTGCAGGATAACGTTTCCGAGGAACTTCACGATGGGTCTCGGAACCTTCGTCAACTTCCGATGCGAGTTAAATGTGAGTGACGGCACGGCCAATGAGATGTTCTGGCTCCAGGGTGGCGCTCGAATACCGAATGACAGCCGGCGCCACTCGCGGCTCGAGGAGCCTTCGGAAGGGCGTTACATCAGCTACCTGGAAGTGCGAGACCTCCGTGACGTCGACGCTGGCCGCTACACGTGCGACGCGAAAGCCAGGCTCAACAACCTCAACCTGGTGCGCGTGGTCCCGGACACCGTATACCTCAGCGTGGCTGGTACGTTACTCGCTGTCTTAAGGTGTGGCAATCAATTATTGAATGGTCAAATATGGGATGCCATGTCATAATTTGGCCAATCACCGCCCGAAGCAGTTAAATGGATAAAATTGCTATCGCTCGTTTCACTCAAACACAAACGCACTTCCTCTTATTCGAGCGGAACTCGAGTATTCCAGTGACGCTTCTGTAGGTGAACTGTATTTCCCGCTGTAGTGAGGGCAATAGTGATATTCTGGTGCTCGCCTGAAAACAACACAATACTGACGACAACTTGACAATGAAGAAAATGGCCGCCGCCGCTCACCTAAGTGAAACTGAAATGAAGGATTGGCAGACGGGCACAAATCTAACTGAGGCTTTTAGCATGTTGTCGCAGTAAACTTGTCATTTAGTTGGGTGGGGACCAAGGAGCCCGCGGCTCGGAAACGGGTGCTGATCTCAGCATTATAGGAGAAATTGCAGAGTGAACGTGAGCGCGCGCATGTGCGTGCGTGTGTGTGTGTGTGTGTGTGTGTGTGTCGGCACTATCGGCACTAGGGAAGCCACCAGAATACGCCTAGTAATTAGTCACATCAATTAACATGCCTGTGAAGAGTGATCTATGCTACAAAATTTGTACCATGCAGAACGAGCGTTGTAATGTTAAAATGAAAGAGCGATAAGGACACGGATAAGATTAAACGGGTTATTCAGTCTTGTCCGTGTCTGTATTTTGCCCTCTTTAAGGTTTCCTTTATGCCAACCAACTTGGCCAACATGTCTTCTTGAATACCGTGTGTAATCGATTGCATGTATGCGCGAGGCAAATAACTTAGAACTTTGTGGAAGACGCGCGAGCAGTGTTGCCAGGTCGGACAAGGCGGCGTAGCCCAAAGCCAGCGAAACTGTAGCCCAAATGTAGCCAAACACAATAACGAGCAAAACAAATTTGTAGCCAATATAGCCATTTTAATTTGTATATGCATTTTCATATTCGACTGCGGTAATCCCTTTTTGTACAACCCGTCGTAACAAAAAGACCGTGATGCTGTGATGGTCGACCCTCGACGTTCACCACTGCGACATCATGCGTGCACACAGAGCACTTTTTTGTCGTCACCGGATACTCAAGTTCTAACGAATCGTTGCTGAAGGAGAACCTGTCGAAATGAATATAGAATGTAAGCACGAAGAAAAAACTTGGAGATCGCCTAAGGCGACTGACAACTGGCCATAATGTGTTGTAAGACGTTGATGGAAATGAAATTATCATGATTTATAGTGATAAAGAACAAGGCACGCTGTTCGTAATTGAAGTAGGTATTATAATTTCAAATTGGCCTAGAAAATCTCAAAGGCTGGTAAGTGGCGAGGCCTGGCAATGAAATATTGGTACTTCGGATATAGTCTATGAGATTACTGTAAGTAAGTCGGCTGTTATTAAGTACAACATAACTATTGCTTCAAATTGCAGTTGCTATAACATTAGACATTTCCGCTTTATTCTATGCTTCTCAAATAAAAAGCGCACGCGTGGCTACGGCAACACGCCGAACTGCGTGTCACGTGTAAAATCGTCGTTTCGTTTTCAATCCAATTGCTTTCACTGTGACTGTTTAACCCTTTCCATATCGCGCCAATTGTACATAGTTATCCAGCTAATTATAGTTTGAAACGCCGCTTTCGAGTTCGCTTTTTTCCAACCAGGAGGTTATTTTTTGACGCGCTTTCATGTTTCGGGATCGTAAAAGTGGAAAGAAAAAATGGCCGCCCACTATGAATTGTTTAAAACGCCGCTTTAGAGACCTTACGCACCGCTCACGGACACACTGCGCCATTGGACGTGAAGGAAGAAAACAATTTTTTTTTTGTTTTCTAAGCAGTTAGATTTTTTCACCTCAGGCGGTAATTTTTGAATGCACTCTGAAGTTCCGCGATCGTCAAAGTAGAAAGCAAAGATGGCCGCCTCCGGCAGAGGTGCGTGCACTTCGAAAGATCGCAGATGTCGCCATTCCCGTGGGTATGCGACTGATTTTATTGATGGATCGAGTGGTAGAGCGAGTCTCAGGATGCTAGCTATACGTCGGACTTTGACTCTGATAGCGACGACGATGCAAAATTTTTGTAGTGGGATACCTGTTCAATGAAAAAATTTTATTTTTTCGGAGAGAGTGCCCATTAGACGGTAATACATTTTCCCTATCTCATAATTTTTGTTACATATATTTCTTAGTAGATACAAGCGCGTCTTTACAAACTTCGTTCAATTTTATACCACAATCTTGATTCTGGCAATTTGTCTTTTTTATGACATATATCTGGGTAATAAAACTATTATGCAAGAAAAGTGCAATCATTCTGCTTTTTGTTTATGCATTACGTAGAATATTTAGTGCAGCATATTCTCCAGAAAAAGGATCTGGCTTAACCTACAAAATACACATATTTTCCCCGTGGTAGGGAAAGAGTTAAATACCAAAGCAGTTGGACAGGAAACAATGAAAGCGCTAGGGTGGTTGGTTCGGCTAGTTGGTTATTCATGATCAAAAATAACCTACAGCGCCGAGGACAAGGACAGCGATAGACGACATACACAGCGCTGACTTCCAACAATATTTTATTGCTTTGCCACATCGTGTGTATACATACAAGAAATGGCATGCGCAGAAAATGTAACACAGTCACAGGGGTATTCTAACAGCAAGTCATTGAACTAAGAGCCATGGTCACCTGAAAAAATAAAAATTAAAATTAGAATTCCATTACGATTTCTATCTGTTCAGATACGTGACTTCACCATGGGTCAGCGCGATAGAGGGGGCACTAACGCAAATACTACCAAGTTTTCTGATTAAATCAGCTTCCGCAATTTCCCGGGTGAGCTGTGAGCTGTGTCTCGCTAAAACTTCAGTATCTTCAAAGAACGGCACGCAGCCGCAGTTCCGGCAATGGATGCCCAAGTAGCCTTGCACAGTGCTGCGGACGTTGTACACAGTGCTCTCTTAGTAGATCGTTTAAGCACCTGCCTGTCTGTCCAACATATTTACTGCCGCAAGACAGGGAAATTTGGTAGAGTACATTTGTTCTGCACGTCACAAAACGTTTTCTGTGCCCGACAGAACAACAACTCTGATGCGATTTAGGCGCGTTAACTCGCTTACAGAGCCTTGCCATTTTTTCAGGGGCTGAGAAAACGACTGTGATTCCTGCACGCTGCCCAATTTTCTTTAGTCTTTGGGAGACATCATGCACATACGGCAGCACTGCAAACCTGCGTCTTTCATATGTTGGCCAGACAGGCAGGTACTTAAACGATTGGAGAGCACTGTAACAACGTTCGCAGCACTGTACAAGGCCACTTGGGCATCCATTGCCGGCACTGCGGCTGCGTGCCATTTTTTGAAGATACTGAAGTTTTAGCGAGACACAGCTCACAGCTCACCTGGGAAATTGTGGAAGCTGATTTCATCAGAAAACTTGGTAGTATTTGCGTTAGTGCCCCCTCTATCGCGCTCCCCCCTGGTGAAGTCACGTATCTAAACAGATAGAAATCGTAATGGAAATTTTTTTTAATTTTTACTTTTTCAGGTGACCATGCTCTTAGTTCAATGACTTACTCTTAGAACACCCCATGTGACTGTCTAAAGCGCGGCATACATGGAGCGTTCTTTCACGGCGAACATCGCGCGGCGGAAATAGATGCGGCTGGACGACGCCGGTGGTTCGCTGGCTTCGCTTACATGCAGCGACAAACGGGCGGACGCGCCCGCCGCATTGTTGCCAGACTTTACGAATGTGTTACTGGATAACAAAAAAGGAATAAGCGGAATTTTTATTGTATTATTTATTGTTACTGACTAAACTTCGAGAAAAGTTGCATAGAGGCGCTTACGAACGATTTCTACACATTTCATTTAGCTGCAAGCATTTTAGCGGGTTGGCTTTGCGCCGTCTGGCGGGTCTGGCTACGTTGAGTGAGCGGGCACCTGCGATCACCGCGGAGTGCAGGCGTTGCAGAAGGTTTTGTGGATCTCCAACAGCGACGTTTACTTTGCGTAAAAATAAATTGTGGTTATTGATGTTTACTTCAGTGTCAGTTCCTGTTTTAAAGCCTCCTCCAAGAACTAGCGTTTTGTGCTGCAGCTGGAGAGGATACAATTATCTATATTTGGCGTGAAATGGGCGGCTCTCGTTCCGAGCGTGATCCGAGCGTGATCCTAAAGTTACTTGGTAAAAAAAATAGAATAGTTACTAATCTAAACGCGTGGTGTAAGCAGCGCCTGAAGCTGCTGCACCCAAACACGCGTCCTGGCGCCCAAAACATTCCGTGTGTGCACGCACACATAGATCGCGCACTGGTTTTGAAAACTATATACTGAGATAAAGGGGAATGAAAAAGAAATAAAACAACAACAGGAAAGCAGGAGGAATGAGTCTGATGGGACATCAAGGGCGCAAGAATTATATAACTATCCTGCAATTAGAACGACAATAAGTTGGCGCGACGAATATATAAATCAACGCGGTCGTGTACCGAAAGCACAAAGGGTGGTATCATCGGGTGATCACTTCCGCATATAAATTTGTTTTCATCAGTACCAAAATTGTGTGCTTACCTCCCGGATCGGTTCCGATGTCGGCGATGATCTCTGCCCATGCCACAGTTTTCTTTCGCTGGTCCTTGTAGTCGTGGCGACCACAATCTCAAATTATGCCACGCATTTGCACTGCTGAAATGAGCTTATAATTGTATTCTAGTCTCGCTGCTTTCGATGACTTTGCCATGGTTACAGTGCTGTCCCTAGAGCACTTGGATATTGTGCAGCCTCCGCGCACCTCTTGTATCCGCGACAACCGTATACCGAGTGGGCGCTTTCTCTTCGTACTAACGCTTGGCTTGTCTGGAAGACCCGCTTTCTCTGTAAACTATTCTCACGCCTTTCGGAATTTCACGTGGAAGCATAATCCTTCGGTATCTTCACATGTGCGCTCCTTGGACGCTCCCCGGTGCCGTGCGTCACCATATGTGTCTCATTAGTTTCGTCTGCCGCACACCTCAGGGCATACAGCTTGCCATGTACCCTTCTGGATTTCATTAGGCTTTCAGAGTAGCAGTTTCAGTTGTCCCTTTGTATGCTATCTTTGCTAGCGTCGCCTTTTCTATACGTGCGCTGACAACAGCATGTGAAAGCTGTGAAGCGGAAGTCAGCAATTTATAAATGTTACTTTATTTAGTGTACGTATTTTTTTTAAATTTGCTTTCGTACGTTTAATTTCTTTTCTCGTTCTTGCTACCGGCCATTTCTGGCGATGTGCCTCAGTCGAAAAACGATGCGGTGCCATCAACAATCTTCCCCGATGTTCCAGAGTATGATTGGAAGCCTACTACTTGGAAAAGAAAAGAGCGCAATCTGTGTGATCAAGCACCACCAAGAGTTGCGAAAAGACGAAATATTGTTCAGATTAGCCAGTGCTAGCTCATAGCACCCACGCGGCGGTTATAGTGGCGCTGGCGTCACCAGTAAATTCAAAGAGTTTAATACCCCATCACCCCCGACGAAAGTTAACTTCTTAAAACGAGGAAATGTTATTGACCACATCGACACCAATTCTTTTATTTAGACTTTCATGATGTACTTATTGGAGTCCGCCGAGTTTACTGCAATTTGACGTTGTAAATATGGGCAAGGTTTACCTTTGCTGTCACTTATTTTCCTGCATTTCGAGTAATAATCAACACTTACGCAGAATAAAGGTTTTAAGCAGGATATTTCACAGTAATTGCAATTTTTGAAAGGGTTGGTAAGAAAACTGTACCGCATATATAATTATCTCTTTCGTGAGCACGTCACTTAAGTTTGTAGACGAAAAATATGTATACACAAATTTGTACTCTTCATTTAATGCTCTGAAACATTCAATATTCGGCTGTAACGATCGATGGTGTCCTTTTCACGGGCAGAGAGACCAAAAGTGCGCGTCCAAACAAGCGCAAACGCCCACATTCCGTCGCTCCAGCGCAGCCGCGCGACGGACGCTCCCACGGTGGCACCAGCTAAAAAGGAAAAACAGACAAAAACGTTCGGCGGCTACCGGAAATCGGTGGGAGATCGATCGTCGCGACGCCTGGTGAACACGAGAGGCACTCCCGCCACTTCCGGCGGCGTCGATCGCCGGGCGTCGGTTTCTCCGATCGGTCCGGATAGCCGGCGGGCGTCAAATTTTTGGACGCCGAGGGGCGAGCATTCGACGCCGGGCGTTTTTTCGCCGCCTGGACGCCGGTTTTTTCGCTCCATGTATCCCAGGCTTTACATTTACATCGCATGCCCTTTCTTGTGTATATACACACGATGTGGAAACGCAATAAAATATTGTTGGACAGCGCTGTGTATGTAATATATCCCGCTCCTTTGATAATGAAACCGCATAGCTATTACCCCAGAAATACTTAACACTTCGGAAAACATCAACCACAGCAACGTTCAATTGCTAGACAAGATACTTTGTCACAGCTACGGCGGCACTTGTCGTCTGTCTTCCACAAACGCCGGCGTATAATCGCTACCGCGCTAACCTATCACCGCTTTTAGCAAGCTTTCAGTGCATGACTACATCCTCATTGCAGATAAAGAATTCGGATAAAAATGCTCCATGGCGCTTTCCGCGTTACCACTTCTTGATTAGACACTCTGACCGGCAAGCTTTTCATTGCATAAAAAATAGATACCATGAAAATAGGTTCTCAGTCCATTTAATCTTCACCTTCAAAAGTGGAACGCGATAGTATTCAAAGATCCCTGACTGCTTCCCACGCTTCCCGGCAAGTGCAGCTTATGTAGCCATAATGTTTACATGCAAACGCTGGAGGTGAACGATATGCACGAAGGCGAGCTTTCTGGTTCTTTTTTTTATTCCACCCTCACGGCAGGCGCCGCCGCTGCCACGGAGGCGAGGGAATGAGCGGGGCGCGCCGCTCCTACTGGGCAGTAACCGCGTGTCCTCGTTTTTTCCTGCTTCCCCTGTCCCGCTTATCACGGCACCACAAAATGTCATGCAAAATGAACTAGCACAAACCATCACACTCCTAATAAGACGTCGAATGGCAGCTGGAAAAAGGGTTTGTGTTCGAGGTTCCGCGTAACAAACATATGTTTTCTCGTATATTCAAATTAAAATTCAACGCTACCATGTCTGCAGGTTGAGTGTCAGTCATACTTTACTAATTTTCTGACGCGTTATACTTTGAGAAATGGAATTATTTCAGTCACGCATATGCGCCAGCCGAAGGGCCTACGTGGTTCGGTATCATTTTTCTCACACATACGACGGCGCCGACGCCGGATTTCCTGTGACACGGTGCCCTTAACACTATCGCGTTAAAGTTCATCTGGCACGCAAAGGAAAATGGCAGTAAAGCTTACCGAGAGAAACGCGGAGTAGGTTGAAAGCTGTGCCCAGCGCGATACTTCAACCAGACGCCTTCGCCATGGGCACACTGGAAGCGTGTTGTCTACCCGTGTTTCCCTTCTTTCATGCTAGCGCCACGATCGCACGACTCCATTGCTCTCCGTTTATGAGCGTAGCTATATTAGTACAGTGTACTGTGAAACACCCTCCGCTCCCAGGCTCATCCCGATACCCGGTGATTGGGTGTCGGCATAACACGAAGATTGGACGACGTTGCTGGCGTAAATGTTAGCATGGTGAAACGCGGTACAAATTTCGGTGCGGCAAGGATAAAAGCAATCGGCTCAGAGAACGATGTACTGAGGGCGGGGGGGGGGGGGGGGGGGGGGGCATTTCGCGCACACATGCACAGCCGCGCTTCCGGCTCAGCCAGTTAAATCACACCCTTCGAGATTTTTTTCTACTCGATGAGAGCAATGCCTCCTTTACTAGATTCCCGCAGCGTTGCTCGCTTTCCCATTATAGCGGCGGTTCCCTTAGTTCAGCATAAATCCCGTTAGGCGGCGCCCGTTGCCTTTTCAACTTCCGGCGGATGTAGTAGCGGCGGCTGAATGCTTCCGCTGGCGCGTTATATGCGCGGATGTCTGTTAGCGAGCGTTATCGCGAGCCTCTGAGACGGTGACAGATGCCATGGTAATCTCAGAGGCCGCAGCACGTGTTCTAAGTTGCAGGCGTTCGCCATGCGAGGCACTCGTTGCCTTTTCGCGGAGACGAGAAAAGGGAGAGGGCACGGACCGAGTTTACCGGTCAGCGCGGCAGGCATCTCGTAAAGGAGGCATTGATGAGAGTCACCTCTGGAGAGTGGATTAAGGCGCCACTTATAGCCCGAACAAAGCAAAGTCGCATATTTCCAGTAGCCCAAATATAGCCATGTAGCCAACTCGCCCAAGTCGACGTCAAACATTTTTTTTTCTGTAGCCCAGTTTGGCTATATATAGCCAAACCAGGCAACATTGCACGCGAACGCCAGCGATTACTCTAGAACATTCGTGGACTGATGTATAAAAGCCGACGAGCTTCACCCGCTGATCAGACTTTGACATTCGCCGACTGTGTTCACTGCTGTCGCCGTTCTTTAAGTCTAGCCTGTTCTTGTGGACCCAGGTTCGCCCAATAAAAGTTAGTTTCTTCTTTCACAGTATTGCTACTGTGTTCTTTATACATAACTACTACGTGACAGTATATACAAGGTACTTTGTTTAGTCAACCTATGTCACCGAAGAAACTCTGGCGTTGCTGCCACAATGTCAGGTAAGATGCACTGCTCGAAGAACACAGCAGACAACCGTCTAAGCCCCAAACCAAGAAGCACCCGTTCAATGTCATCAAACCGTTTATCCCTTTATACATCCTGGACGGTGGCGATATTACCGGTGAGCTCTGACGCCGCAGCAGTCTCGGAATGCGGGCGTCGCTCAGTGGAACGCCGGAGCACTTCTCTTTTTAAAATCTTGGAATCACCGGCAATATGGCGGCACATGCATAAAAAAAAGTCGCACTGATCACACAATACAGCACTTCACACACTGGACGCGCAACAAGCACACTTCAGCCACGCTAACAAAATTTTCACGGCTCGTATCCACGTTGTTCTGGTACAATCACGCTTCTTCCCGAATGTGTCACGTAAGCACTGGGTTGATCCGCAGGCAATTAGAACAAGCTGTCTTTCTCTACCATCATCTAACCCGGCAGTCTGCTCACATGGCAGATGGACCAAATTTCTCTCAGTGTTTGGCAAGCTTACGCCTTACGGGAAGTCGTAATATTGTCACGTGGTAGTGACTGTGAAGAAAGCAGCCAAACTGAGAAAGACGAAACTAGCGTTTTATTGGGCGAACTTGTGCCCTCAAAAACAGGGTACACTCAAAGAATGGCGACAGAGGCGAACACAGTCGGCGATCGTCGAAAATTTGATCAGCGGGTCAAGCGCGTCGGCTTTTATAGATCAGTCGTCGTATGTTCCAGAGTAACCGCTGGGACCCGCGTGTCTTCCGCAAAGTTCTACATTATTCGCGTCGCGCACACATGCAATCAGAGTACACAAGTTTCGGTCACAGACAGTGTATGGAACCATTGATAACATTCCAGAAACTTCCCACGCATGCAAGCGCGTCCGGCGCTGTGCGATAAGATTTGTTAGGCAGTGAAACGTGAAGCCCGATAAAGACAAGTACACGTGTCAATAACCTGCTTGGTCATCTGCCTTCGGCTCAAGACGCATGAGAGCCCTCCGATCTGTATCGATTTCTACTCCCGAGTGCATTCTAATGCTGTAGGACCTTGGCCTCTTGGCGTTCCGAGGACAACGCCTGCTGCTTTTCAGTCGTTTACCCATACACTATTTTCCTGTATCAGGGTTGAAATACTTCGGGCCGTATGACGGCGACTGAATTCCTCCTCTGCTTCTCCCTGACTGCACGATCTTCATCGCAAACCCTTTTCAGGTTGACTGCCTTGGATGGGAACTTTATGGGGTGCAGCGAAGTCGTAGTGCGCAGTCGGGCGGCCCGTCAAGAGCTCGGCTGTAGTTTCCCCAAGGGTCCAGGGGTACCCGTGTGTGAGGCCAGGTATTGGTCACGGGATTTCTCAATAAGACGTTTTATTTTCTTAACCATCCTCTCCGCTTCTCTGCTGGCCTGTGAATATCTCGCGCTGGACGCGATATGTCGAAGTCCATATTCTTCAGAAAGGAGTGAAATGTTGACGAGATACGCTTTGTTGCATTGTGTGAAAACACTATTTCAGGAATACTATGCCGTGCAAAGATACTCTTAGGCTGATTTAGTACGTTGTCACTGGTAGTCGCTGCAAGACGAGCAACTTCTGGATATCCTGACGGGTAATTAACAATGACCAGATAGTCCATTCCCTTAATTTCGCAAAGGTCCATGCGCCCTTTCTCTCAAGGCAGCATCGGGGTGTTGAACGAGATAATTGGTTGTACAGCCTGTTCGCGCGACAAATACATTCTCCGCAGTTTCTCACTAACTTTGCTAGTTCCTAGTTTAATAACGGCCACCACACGGATTCAAGCGCACGCGCTCAACATTTAATGATGCCTTGGTGACCATCACGTAGGTGACCCAGGACTTCGGCCCTTTGACAATGCGGTATGACTAGGCGCATGTCTTTCATCAAGACCCCATTGCGAACGGAGATGGTCGCCCTAGATTGCCAATATGGTTGCATGTATACTTGAAGGTGGCGATAATGCGGCCATCCGTTTCGGCACAAGCGAACCAACATTTGCCAGATGGTATCTTCTGCCTGACCCTGCGACACCTCCTCTAAAACGTTAACTTCAGGCACGGTATCAACGCAGCCTTAGGCAGAGTGTTCGAATTCAGATAAAGACCGCGCTTGATGATCTTACAACTTGATTTGAGCGGAGCCCTCGAGAAAGTATGGGCCAAGACAAGATTTTCGCAGGGCACGTACTGAACTTTGAACATGAAGCACATTTGCCTCATTCGGAAGCGCTGAATACACGGAGGAAGAAAATCAAGTGGCGCTTTGCCCAGTAGCGTTACGTGCGGATTGTGGTGAGGCTCGAACTTCGAGTTCTCTGAGATACCCCTCAAACATCTCCGCTGCCCATGCTAGGGCTAGAGCTTCCTTCTCGATACGAGACTCTGTCGGCGATAATAACCTGGAGGCAAACGCCGCTGGACGGCGCTCACTATCACCTCGCTCTTGGAGCAAGACCGAGCCGTAGACAAATGGAGAGGTATATGCGGAAACAATTGACGTGTGTTTTGGATCATATTTTGCCATGCAACGACAGAACATATCAGTTATTTCATGCTACTCAGATCCTCTTCTAGAGGTTTACCCTATGTCCACTCGCCACCCGCTTGCAAACGTTCGCGCAGCAGAGCGCTTATCAGGGACAAATCAGGAATAAACCTGGCTAGGTGATTAGCCATGTCAGCAAGTCTGCGCACACCGGTTACGTCACTAGGTGGTTCTAGGTATAAAGTTTCATACAATAATTAATATAGGGAACTCTGGCGGTAGTGTCTATGGGAACTGTAATAGTAGGTTCGGAGGGGCCAGTATGGGAATTATGGGAAGTACATGAATTTGCCCAAACATCATCCTTCCGCCTTCAACTTGACTTTGTAATCACCTCATTTCCAACAATGTACTGCGTAATAAATTGGGAAACATAATTAAAGTCGTCCGACGGCACTATTCGAACACATGACCTCTAGCATGAAAGCCTGATATTGAGACCGTTAAGCCACAGACTCATGGATCGATAAGCGATGTGAAACGCCCTTATGAATTTATCGCGTGCATGCCAGTCCATTGAGATGCTTGGGGCGTATCGGCTTGGCCACCTCGACAAGCTCAATTGTTGCAATTGGTAGCGAGTTGCGTGCTCGCAGCATCTTCAGCACTTTAAAGAGTATAGATTGCTCTGAAGGTTTCGACATTGAAGTCTTATAAAGCGTAATATACAAAGCCACAAAACTTCTGAATACACAAACACAAAGATCAGAGAAATACATGTACTTCCCATCATTACCATGGCGGGTCAATGATTGCAGCGCCAGAGTTCCCTCTATAGTACATTGTAGAAGGCTCTATGGTTCAACGTTTTTAAGGGCATATACTTTCCTTGGACCTTGTTTTATGTCTTCCTTATTGATAAGGCATTCCAGAAACTCTACTTCTGCGAAGCCAAAGCAACAGATTGCTTTTTTTTAGCGTTATACCTTCTTTTTCCAGCTTTTCCAATGTTTTCTCAAGACGCTGGTCATGTCCTGCTTTCCTGCTCACTAAAATTAAAATATCATCTATCAAATTGACAACTCCAAGCATGCCGGCCAAGATTTCGGACATTCGTTGTTAAAGGTATTCGGGCGCCTATGTGACACCAACAGGCAGCCTTTAAAAGCAGTACTTTCCGTACGGCATTATGAAAGTGTTATGATATGGCGTTATGACACCTTACTTTCGCTGCATCACTTAATCTGGTAAAAGACAGAAACTGGGAAAGACAGAACGGGTGGATGCGTGCCCAGTTTTGCACGTATAAGTTGACTTCTTACTTCAAATAAATCAGTTGTAAGTTCAGCGCCGTGTTTGTCTCCTCCTCTTTCTGGTCCTGTCGTCTAGCGCTGTTTGAATTTTATTGTTACCATGGGACACCAACTCGCCCAATCCGCTGCCCACAAGCAAGCAAGACAGAATTCTTGTCTTGCTCTGAAAATACCGTTGCACCATTTAACAACCCTAGCGTCTCATCCACAGTTGGCAGAACATAACGTTCCTTAAGTACATTTCGGTTTAGGTGCGTCAACTCAACACAGATTCGTACACACAAAGTACGATGGAGTGCCTTGCGCAAGTGAAAGCAGTTCTACCTTGCTGGATGTGAAGCCCTTCTTGCGACAGACCGCGCTGAAGTGTCTCTTCGCGTTGCAGCGATAACACTTTGCTGCCTTCGCTGGGCACGCAACCCTTGGATGCGACGATTGCCCGCAGAACGGACGCTTTGCCTTTAGTTGCCGTGCCCCCTACGTGATGCCCGAGATGCTCCTATTAAGTGGTTGCGAACGCGCGCACTTCTTTTTGATAGCGTCCACATCTGTTTCCATTGTCGTAATGGACGAACCGTTGTTGTTTCTCAAGCGGCTGCTGTTGCTCGTGTACTGTTTCTTTGAGGTAGACCTTGGCGACGGCACTTTGGAAGAATTTGGAAGTTATGACTGTGGAATTAAATTAAAAGAAAAGTCATGTATGTTAAGAAAAAGGGTCCACCTTATTCTTAGGGATTGCCAAAAAAGAGAAAAAGAAATGTCATGCGGCTTCCTCGCGGAGAAATGGTCTTTCTTGTTAAGACCCTTTAAAAATTTAAAATAAGGTCACTAAAGGGCCTGTTCTGGCTCCAACTGCATTGTTCTAATTCCCTCCCCGTTACCTCCTTAAATGCACAGTGCTCGACATGATGAAAGCAATAATGCTACAATCGCTAAAAAAATAAACGCGCAGGCACTCAGTACTGATGTTTAACCAGCGATGCTGAAACGTGCGGCCCCGTTCTTTAGGACTGTGGTAATCCTGACGGTGCATTAGACGGCGGCTTGGTAGGCTGCCGTATCCTCGGTACGCAGTTTCTGCTTGCACTCGGCTTCACGAGCCTGTTATTGTGCGCAGGCTGCAGCATCGGCACGAATAGACGAGCTGGTTTCCGGTTCCGCTCGTAGCGTTGTTTATCGAAAGCTGCCTGCTCCTCAGGAGTGCGTACGACGCGTGGCCTAGCCATTTTGGAGCAGGCGAGAAACTGCTGCGCGCGCGCTCGGTTGCGACGTGGAGCAACGACATCACTACTGGCGCAGCCAATCGCGCGCTTCACTTTTTTTGTTGTCGCGCACGGGCATAGCGATGCGACGGAGGAGTTTTCGGCGTACACGCGACAGACGGACGGACGAATCGGCTCCTCATGTACTGCTCCGCTGCAATAAATCCACATTAGAGCATTGCATTACTAATATTGTGAAGCTTTGCTCGACCAACACGCCACAAATGAAGACCTACGCCTATAATTGAACCCAGATACCGCAGGTAAGAGATGCAAGAAAATGAAATATTTGAAAGGATATCTACAACAATCAAAGTTTTTTGAAACTTTGTAAACATTAAAGAAGTATTTCAAGGATATTTAGTTCACTCCCTAACTGAATAGCTGCAGACGAGATTGCATGTACGGAGATGTGGACATTGGTTGCGGCAAGCCTTTTACATTGTGTACTATATATCTGATGATTTTTGTCCGCTAAGATGAGTCATCATATTCAGGTTGGGTGTTGGCCACTTCTCTAAGAGCAGGGTGAAACTTACGGAACAGATTGTTTTGAATGATTGCCTATGACAAGTTCTATGCGGAGTTCACTGTATATCCCACTTGTGCATCCACACTGCAAAAAAGCAGCGTGGGTGTCGGACGATAAGTGTAATAAATCGCCTTCGAAATCTCACTGAGTGTGTTGATGATTTCATGTTGTGCAAACAGACAGCCTTCCATCTGTCAGCGAGGGCATGAAGGCCTGAAGAGAAAAATAGTCATCGCCAGCAAGTACGTTCGCGCAGACCATACTGTGTTAGACAAGTCTAAAACCAGGACACGCCGAGTGCAGCTATCGCTACTGCACTATACGTCAATGATTTTTCCCAATTACAAGCAACAGCTAGTGGAGAATGCTTTTTTTTTACTTATATGACCGACATTTCTGCCAAACTTACAGCAATGTATAGCGTGGCCTGTTTGTATTGCATTCATAATGCGGGAATACATAGCATTTTGCGATAAACGCACCATGGCTTTCCCAGTCTCTGAGCTCACATGCAGCTTCAGACTCCATCAAAACAGGGACTAATTCTAGTTTCATTCCTTTTTAAACATTCATGGCAAGACGACGTTCGGCTTTCAGAGCAAACTGCGGCTGCTGTGAATAGTAGCTGCAAGTGGGACTTGTGAATTACCGCATGAAATATTATGTTGAAGGGCAGTTTTCAAAGCTTGTAGATGGAGCATTGTTACGCGTAACGCAACACCAAAGAATTTCAGTGCACGAAGTTGTTGCAGAATCAAACATTCATCGCAGGCAATGCATCGCTGCAACCATTTCGTGATTTCGTGCAATCATCGTGCATTTCGCCACTACAATCGAGACGAAAATTGGATACCTATTCGTACGAACACTGCATTGCTGACTCTGCTTGGACGCGGAGTTGCAAAGTAGCGATGAAATTTAACCTTCTTCAGTGTGTTGTGTGACGACAAACTTAAACGGTCAGGCCTACATCAAGCAAGAACAGACGGGCACATATGTACAGCTTGAGTTGCCCGGTATTCATCTACGTGTTCGGCTCTCCGCAATGAGCATGTTTGTTTTCCGGTGCGTGTGCCCGTCAAATTGACAGCTTTAAGCATTTATTTTAAGCATATATATGTTTGTGACATATATATGTCACAAACATATATATGCTTAAATATACGGGGATATAAAACAGCGGCCAGCGTTCACACATTACACAAAATAAATTATTTGAAGAACACAAAAAGGGCGTACATGACGTATGCTTTCAGGGTATTACGCAGGTCTTAATTTTAAATGGCGGTCTTTTTCTGAAGCCGCGTTCTTTTAAACTCGGAGATGCTATGCCCCCAATGCACGTTAGCTACCAAACTAAAAGACGCGAACAGCGCTCTGATTTATAAGGCTGTAGGATAAACGCGAACGTGTTGAAGTGAGCGGCACATACCGTTGCAGACTATCGGGCGGCGCACTGGGGCGAGCCGTGCCTGCACCTAGTGTCTACGCCGACATGCGTGGACGCAAACACTGGGTGCTTCCGTGACCGGCCACCCAACAGGACCACAGCGACGGGCTGGTCGTGCCAATGTCTCGAAGGATTTCCTATTCACAGTACGGGACTCGGTAGATGTGAGAAAGGTGGGTGCCGTTAATTATGTATTCGGCATTGTTAAGTGTAGCCAAAACACCTCAATAAACGAGATCACAAGCACAAAATTGAATGCCAGTCAGTGGGCTTGTTAGGTAGATATAGACGTGATAATTGCACCAATGCAAAGGAGAAAAAGGCGGCTTAGTGACCTAACATTCACTAAGCGAGCAGCGAAAGTTGATGCATGGAATTGTCCGCTTTGTGAATTGCGTTTGTGCGTCGGAAACATTGCGTCTAAAGAAAGGCAGAGAAAGGTTAATGGAAGCGCACATCTGAAAGATTGAAGAAGAGATAACTCACCAGGAAAGATATTTAACGTTTTTGTCGTGGTTTATAGTGCTACTTTTCTCCGTTGGTATTTCACGCCGTTTTCTTTTACATTGATTTCAATGCATATAGTTGTCGCAAGTTTCAAAACCAATGTGTCCTACTGGAATCTCTCAGCAGGACGCATATCAGAGCGTCATTTTCGCCTATGGCAGGGTGACGCCTCTTTAGTGTGGAACGGTTCTGGAAGTACTATGTTTTATTCTGCTCAGGCTCGCACTTGGGCGAAAGCTGCGTTGAAGACAACCAGTGCCGCTGGTTCACACAATTTGCCGTTTGCTCGCGCGGTTGGTGCCAGTGTGCCGACGCCTACACGACTGGCCGAGACGGCAGTCAGTGCATCCCAGGTGAGCAGGCTCCATGTTAGCCGGATATGTGGCAGCCTTTAAAAGTTTTGTTCCGTACTTTTTTGTTAGGTTATGTCGTTGAGAAGCTAAGCTTTGTTCTATGTAATCAGCAACAGCACGCAAGTTAAAAAAAATATTCAAAGAAATGTCAGGATCCAGTGTGCTATGAAAGTAAGCTTTTATAAGTGTTTGTCAAGAACGCGGTTCTGGTTTAATCATAATTTCGAAGTATATAGCTAATTACCATATTAGGCAAATTTTCACATGGAAACGCCTCGCTCAGCGTACACTTACGGCACTCGAATATGGAGGATTTCACACAGGATGACGAAGTAATGACAGTGGTTGAATGATGACAAAGCTAGTTCAGCGATGGTACAACACCAATGGCGCGATGATGGCATGAATACACTAATAATGGCTCAGGAACAGCTACAATAGAACGATCACCAAAACGCGACCATGAACGGCAACAAAAAAAAAATAAATATGGCGTTTTACGTGCCAAAACGACTTTCTGATTATGAGGAACGCCGTAGTGGAGGACTCCGCACATTTCGACCACCTTGGGATCTTCAACGTGCACCTAAATCTAAGACACGGCTGTTTTCGCATTTCGCCTCCATGGAAATGCGGCCGCCATGGCCGGGATTCGATCTCGCGACCTCGTTCTCCGTAGCCCAACACCATAGCTACTGAGCAACCACGGCGAGTCTGAAAGGCAATGGCGACGACAGAATGACGACGCTTTCGTAGTTATGACGGTGGGACAACGACGGCAAGACGATGATTGAATAACGACGAATGACAACGCAGGGACGACAACAGAGTGGAGAGAACAGAACGGCGACGAATGAAGGAGAATGAATAATTGATCGAAATTAAAAACACGTGGTTCGGATCTTGGCGATGAAAAGACGACAGGGATGTGTTTGAGCATGCGTCCCAGTTTGCAGAAGTCGCCTGTGCCGGCCACCTGGTTTGCACTATATCCCGTGCAGGTTTTCCGTACGTCCGGCACGAGCTAAATGTGCACAATAGCAGTTAGCACTCGTAAAGTGGGAGAAAGAGGGAAAAGCAGCTTCGAATTAAAACGAGGGCTCATTCTAGTCGAATTGAGATAAAAGAATTCTGGCATAACGCATTGCACGATGATGGTCTACGTTAACGGAGCCCTGAAGCGGTTTTTATCGAAGTCGAGAAATGCATTCGAAGGTTAAATAGGCTATTTCAAAAATACTTTGCCACGAATTGTTGATCAGTAAGTTCAACAGAAGCAGAGTCATTGGCAATCAATGCATCTGTAGATGCAGATCCTTGTGATCTCCTGGCACGTACCAAGAATCAAGTAGGTTATAGTAAAGTCTAAAATAAGTCAACATGTTATAATAGGTAAGCTATAAACGAAAGATAGAGATCGTAGAGCGTTCATGATTTTATGAAACTGATATTTCTATCATGACCGTGAAGTAAAACAATTCAAGTTCAACTTTAGTGAAAGAAATGGAGGCTAAAAAATTTGTTTCCATATCTTAAATATCATTCATTCTAAAAGAAAATCTTAAATGGCAGCGCTAACCTTCCCGTCGCTGTTCGCAAACATCCCCGTAGCGGTGCTTCCACATCTTTTATGCATTGCATTGCTGAAGCTGCGGTGGAGTGGGGGGCGGCTGTAACGCTTCGCCTGCCGAACGTCACCGTGTCGCGTAGTTCAAATGTGATTTTGCAAACATAGACGATACAACTTCCAGTTTTCGCGCTTACAATGCGCCAAATTCGGTTGCCGTCAGCGAACTGCCGTGCTTCCAGCCATCGGAGTCGCCGCGACAGCCCGCGGTAGCCGCGGTATGTACGCTGCGTAGCACATGTGCATGCATGTGCATATGCGCATATGCGCAACTGGCATATGCGCAGCGCTTTCTTCGTGCACGACATGGCTTGGGTTCCGGCTCATGCTCGTATGCTCCAGTATGGCCGTGCTACGTGGTGCGCATCCGCTTTGTCCTGCACCAGCTTGGCCGACGGATGATAGCCTAAGCGAGCCTGCGCATTTGGAAGCGCAATCAATATCTAAATACGAAGCGAAGCGAACCGAGGAGAGCAGTCAACATTTCGTCCAGAAAGGCGAAACATAGCAGCGTCGACACTCAGCTTAGGCAGAAGCACGTACCGGGCCAGGACGAAAGGGCGGTACACTTACGCTAGAGGAACCATTCAGCGGGCTAGCGCAAACTTTTAACTAATTTTATTTCCGTTATAGGTGAATGCATGCTGACTTAACCTATTTTGCACCATTGTTCCCATTTGGGAGCAAATCACAGCGACATTGTAAAATGCTACAGAAGCGCGTGCATATTTTTAAAATGTAATAAAATGACAATTCACCATGTCCTAGAAGGTCGAAGCGTTTAAATAGTACCAACCTATTACCCGTTATTAGTTTCGTATTCCGTTCGTGCGGTTACTACTTCATGTCAGTTTTCCCGCCGTATTGTTCTTTCGGCAAGGAGCGAAAACAAAGGCTCTTAGTTAAGTTACCCGATACTATTGTGCAACATTTTAGTGCAGTGGTTTTTTCTGATGTGTCTCGCACTGCCATATTATGTAGAACTTTATTTAGGCGGAGTTATGGTGCAAACATCAGCGCGTTCGCATGAATGTTCCAAAATGGGAACAATAGCACAAAGCGGTAGCGTGCGTGCTGCTGAAATCGCCGTTGCTACTGACGTAATGAATGAAACTTTTTACCAAGCCGATGCCTCCTCGTAAGTTTATGTCACTTGAGGAAACTGGACCTGTTCTTCAACAATGATTTTTCGGGGAAAGTGCATTCTGTGCTTTTACCGCACCAAACGCATGTGATGTACGCACTGATGAACAATAAGGCGGCGCCGACCTGGCGTATGTAGACGCGGTGCCAAATGAAGTGGCTGGTCAAATAGAGCTTCACACATCGGACTCCAAGGAATACGAAGGTGAGAATGAGGAATGTGTACGTTCAAAGGCACAAAAAACAAAGAAAAAAAGCGACACCGATTCCTAAATGGAAGCGCTCTCAATGGGATCTCAATGGATAGCGCACAGGACCAGCCCTTGCGAGTAACTTACACTGCATTGGTGGACGCAAACCCATTTGAATGTTTCAACCACTTCTTCCAAAAGAAAATAAATGTACTGATAACTGAAGAATCTAATCGCTATGAGCGACATCAGTGTGGCCATAGTTTCAAACTGACGGAAGAAGTTTGTCAGTTCAAGCAATTCTGTTCTTCAGTGGCTACCACTAGCTTCCTCGTACAGATTTTTACTTGACAAATGCTGTAGCACTTGTGTTGGGTACAATAAGACGGGAAAATTTGTGGCTAATCAAGAAGTACCTTCATGCGGCAGATAGTGCAATGCTGGAAATATAAGACATATTGTCGACGATGCGCTCCCTGTTGCGTCTATGGTCGGGTAAAACTTGAGAAAAAAGGGGAGTCCCCCGCCCGATGACCGAAGTGCGACAGCCGATGGCCTCCGCGACTAAAATAGTCCCGCTAAAAAGAAACTGCTTCTAGAACACGCAATTCTCAGTATAAATAAAGGTTTTTGTATTTTGTTGACTGGTTTGGTAGAGCTTTTGTGATTGAAATGCTACAACGCACGCCGGATCGCGAGAGAAAGACAACCCCTTGCCTTCTACAAAGCTGCGCGTCGTCTGATTCTTTGCTTCACTGTAAGTGACAAAGTAGAAAGAGCAGCTCTGCATGGCGTTTGCGCTTGCTTACATGTACACGCACATTTACTACTCATTTCCCGAGCTTAAAATGAATCAATTGCTATTGAACAAGTAATTACATAAAACAATACATTTATCATAACCATTAAAAACCTGGGGCATGAATACTCGAGGCAGCAAAGGTACAAAAATGCTCTATTCATCGTTTTAAATAAGTACTCTTGGTTTAAAATAGCATAAAATTTATAGTTTTTCTTTTGTATTTTGTGAAATTTCTTTCTCGCTTTTTTTTTGCATGCCTGCAATTTCGCCAGTTGGCGCAATGCATTTCGTGCGAGTTTTCCGACATGGAGCCCAGCAAGGTGACATCGGGATGCGTTCATATGTTGCCGAACGAGCCTTGTGTCGCCTCGATGTCCACACCACCAACGAGCCTCGACAAGAACAAGAGTGGATACATCATGAACAGCGATTCACGCACCATGATCCTCCACTGCTACACGTATTGGCGTAACAGTGAGCCTCAGCACAGCGTGGAGGCCACGACCAAGTTTGTCACCGAGATTCTCGGTGTCAGCGAAAGCAGTGTTCAATGTTAGGAGGGAGGACAAAGCATCGCAAATTTCGGGTGGTAAACTGTCGACGGCCTCGCAAAAGCGCCCACGATATGCGGAGAAAAGAAGACGCAGCACGAAGTATGGCAGCTTCACGTTGTGCCCGCTGAGGTCATGTGTGCACGCTTTCTTTCGCCGCAACGAGATACCGACGGTCGAGATGACAACTAACAAGTTCTCGAAGCGTATGGATTTCCCATCACTGAAGCGGTGTTCTGTGCGTCGCCTACTTGTCGAGATCGGATTCAAGCGCGAGAAGAGGAGCCGCAATTCGCTGCTTATCGATCGGGATGACATCGCTGAATGACGGAATCGCTACCTTCGTGACGTGGAGCGCTACCGGGCGGAACGCCGAAAGATATTTTTCCTGGACGAGACATGGCGGACGGCGGGACACACTCGGACAGACACCGTGGTCCAAAAGCGCCTATATGCTCGATCAAATGGCATGTCGACGGGTCTGAAACAATCTTCTGGAAAAGGCCAGCGCCTGATTATGACAGCGAGGATGGCTTCGTCGACGGCTGCTTAGATATATTTCGAGGCCAAAAAACAAGCGACTAGCACGAAGAAATGGAGGACAATCGCTTCGAGGGATGGTTTAATGACGTTCTGGAGAAGTTATCTGCTGGTAGCGTCCTTGTCTTGGACAATGCACCTTACCTTTCCCAGCGAGAAGAGAAATTGTTGACGACAGCTTGGAAGAAGGGAAAAATACAGTAGTGGCTGAAGAGAAAAAACATCTCCTATAGCGGAAGGATGTTGACAAATAAGCTGCTTCAGTTGGTAGCATCTGTAAAGCCACGCTTTCTAAGCTACATCGTAGACAATGAAGTTGAAAGGGCCGTCTGACACTTCTTGGAGTTACCATATCCAACCCATCATCATCCAACTGGGTGAAGATGACACTTAAGAAAGCTACTCCGACTGTGAGCTGACCGGCATTGAGCCACTCGATGAAGCAAACAGCTTCTTATTAACGAAAGAACAGCCCTTATTAGGGCTAAAAAAATTGCTGGTGGGTTCACAGCAGCCAAGCATTCTCCTGTGACCTCGCATATAAATAAGTAGTTCATTTAGTGACATATTCCTTTTAATGGAAGCTCATTTCTGAAAAAGTAACGTCCTGCACAGATTGTGCGCAATATAAGAATTGTTACGGAAACGCGCTGAAATTGTTGGAAAATCAGAATGTGAATACAATCATTAACCCTGAATAACGCTGTGGGGCCAAAATGCTTATTCGGCCAGCCAATGTCCAGCTTGACACGAAAAGCAGCAGTGAACGCGAAACTGAGAGCCACTCTTAGCACCCTGCACTCGAAAGCACATTCATGTGGTCGCATTGTTTCTTTGGTTATCTGGATCAGCAAATAATGTGGATAAGAGAACAGTTATAAAACATCGTTGGCTTAGTGAGGCCCAAAGTGCTCACTAAGACAGCCATTCTCGAGTTGACGGGCCCTATGGTGAAGTAGCAGCAGCCGAGGCGAAATTGACCGCCAATGTTGGCAGCCTGCATTTCGAAAGGAAAAAATACAGCCGTGTTGGAGCCATTGTCAAGCTTTACAAGCACCTAAAGGCTATAACATGCAGCTAAGCAATAACAAAAACACATCGTCAGCTTGATTTACTCCACTGCACAGTCATTTAATTTCATCAAGTCACCAAGTCACTTGAACAAATAAGAACAATGCAGAGCAACATGCCCCTGTTAGGCGGCCTTCTTCCATGTAGTTGTGCTGCCCCTACTGTTTTTTTTTCCAGCCTGTTGAGATTAATAATGCCAATGTCAGAAGGTCCAAAATACCATATTGGGCAGCCACCCTCGAGCATGACGGGCCCTGTTATGAAACAACAGTAGTCGGGGCACGCTTGAAAGCCACCTTTAGCAGTCTGCACTTTAAAGTGCAGTCATGCGTAGCCATTGTAGGTGAAACAGCAGCAGTCGATGCTAAATTTCCAGCCACTGTTGGCAGTTTGCATGCCAAAGCATAATTATGTGGTTGCATTCTTTTGGTTATCTGGCTCAGGCAAGTAATGTTAATAAGAGAACAATTATCAAACATCATTAGCTTAGTGGGCAATCACCGTCGAGCTTGGTGGGCCCCTTGGTGAAATAGAAGCAGTCGGCGGCACAATTGAAAGGCACCTTCAGCGTCTGCACTTCAAAGCGCAGCCATGTCGTAGACATTGTAGATGAAACAACAGTAGTCAACGCGAAATTTACCGCCACTTTTAACAATTTGCATGCAAAGGCAGATTCATATATGTGGTCGCATTCTTTCTTTTCGTTGTCTGGCTCAGGCAAGTTATGCGGATAAGAGAACAATTCTCATACATCATTAGCTTCGTGAGGCCCAAAATACTCATGTGTGTAGCTATTAATAGCAGTGGTCGAGGGCATGCTTGAAAGGCACCATTAGCAGTCAGCACGACAAAGCGCAGTCACGCCGTAGCCATTGTTGGTAAAACGGCAGCAATCAACGCTAAAATGACAGCCACTCTTGGCAGCTTGCATGCAAAAGCACATTCATGTGATGGCATTGTTTATTTTGGCTATCTGGCTCAGGCAAGTAATGCGAATAAGAACATTTATCAAACACCATTAGCTCAGTGAGGCCTAAAATACTCATTCGGGTACCTATTTATAGCAGCAGTCGAGGGCACGCTTAAAGGACACCGTTTGCAGTCTGCACATCAAATCACAGCCATTGTTCTATTTGCTCGCCGGGCAAATAACACGAATGTAAGCATAATTTTTCACCCTGAATAGGTCTGCTAGCATTGCTTGTACTAAATATGCTCAGGAAAGTTGAATGTGTTTTATTGAGGCAATTATTTAATTCACAAGCCACCGGCATAGCGACGGCGAGGTTCAGACAATGACATTGGTCAAGTAATAAACGGTGAAAGTTGAAAAAGCTCTAAGCGCACTACTTTGCTGCGTTCCATTCATTGAAGAATGTCTTTGTAACGATGAAAGTGTCAGACAGGAAACGACACCCTACTGCACAATATTATTTGTGTTGAACATTTTCACCGGCATATGTGATGGGCAGCAAAACCCTTAGTTTACTAAGACTCAAAGCGTGAAAAATGCAACAGCATAGCAAAGCAATGTTCCACAATATGCACCCTTTCATGTGCACTTCTGGCGAGCTATCACATGCACTGATGCATAAGTAGGAACAGAAGTAAGAGGCAAAAGTACTGTGCAACGCACATGACGCTTTTAAGCAAAGGTATCTGTAAACCTTTATGTTTTCATAGGCGATCAAAATTTGTATTAAGCAAGCTGTTTAATCACATTGCGGCAACAACGCAGGAAGCGGGCGACAGCAAACACAGCGAGTAGGCAGATTGAGAATACGAGGTAGACCAGTGAGAAAGCCTTTAATGAGATGGAAGAGGCCAGCCCTGCTGTTTACAGGAGTTAGGGCTTTGAACGAGATTGGTTACTGAAGATGTGTAAAAAGAATTTGCTGAAAGAAAACTAGCAAAAACAAATGCTAATATAAAGTAAAAAGACAGAAATAAGGGTAAGCACAAACACGCATGGAAGCAGGCACGTATTCACCCACAAACGCGAAAACTGGGAAAATGTCAAAAATAAAGAAATGTGGGAAATAAAAAAAATTGACAAGGGGTGCTATGCAGGATGCGCCGAGTTTCTCGTTGACCCGAGTTTTACCCGAGTTTGCTCGACGGCAGTCAGTGAACGGAGATAGCGCAGAACGCGCAAAAGCTACAGGCAAGAAAATATGTAGACAAAAAGGCGCGTATGACAACATGAGCGCACCCTGCGCGGCACGCTGCTTCCACGTTTAAAGCGCAGAAGGCTGCACAACGAAACGCGCCAGCGCCGCGTCTGGTTATCGCCGGATTATCGCAACTTCGCAATACCGTGACTGTCCCGCTGTCTGTCTGCACGCTTGCCGTGAGCTGCTTGTCACGCCTTTACCGGGCGCGTCAAGGGCGTGCCTCCTTTTTCGGGCACTATCTTTCTATCCCTCATCGAATGCGAACAGGGTAAATGCGGCGCATTCTTGCACCTACACTTTCACTCAAACGAATACGTTAAAATAAAACAAATAATATAACGAACATTTTTATTTCTTTACTATTTCTTTACTATTTCTTTCTTTAATATTTTTCGTTTTGAATGCTAGAAATTTCTGATGACGAACGGAGATTGAGCAAATTATTAAATTTCGTACTTCTCGCCGCGAGTGGCGATAGTGAGGCGAAAGCTTAGAAGCAATTTCATTGAAGAGGGTCGCACGCACGAGGGTGTTCATACTATCAGAAGTCGCCCTAGGGGCGCTGCAGTACTATTCTCAATAAAGTCAGTCATGACCCATGGAGGGTCATGCCCACTCTTTCTCTAGTAGGGAAATAGAAACGCAGCGCCGCGGTACGGCTGTTCATCGCAGGCGCTTCACTAGGCTGTTAAGGCTCCGGCTTTACGAACTAAAAACGACACATTAGTCATAGATACGGGAGCAACGGCTGTCGCTGCAAAATGGCGGCGCGTTATTTTAGGGCCCGTAGTGACGCAGTTCAGTGAAAATGTACGAGTTCATCTTTGTGGGCGAAGCCTCTGCGATACATTGCGAAGAAGTGCGTGTTTCCCGGCGACACAATTCATCGCTTGTCATCGCTTGCCCAGTGAAGGTGCCTCCGAGCGCATGTACGTAGTATTTGAGTGTGTTGTGCACTCCAAGGTGCTTGCGGATTACCTCTGTTGGAGCCAACAGCGATCGCAGATGGATATCGTAACAACACCGCAGCAATCGCATTTTGGCAGGTAAGGGCTCTTGTGTGCAGTTATGAAATGAGACTTCGAACCGAGAAAGGTCTTGCACTGGTTCTAGAAGAGCGAGCGATTCTCGGACGCTGATCGTGTTTACGACGCTGTGGCTCCTATACGTCAACGATGACAGAGCAGCCATCTCAAACGACTGCTGCGATACGCACTCCTCAGCATCGTCGTCCCCCTCGGCGTATCGACGCCTTGCAAGCAGCTACAGTGACGTGCCGATAATTATTTACCTTGCACTACGTCGCCGCATTGCAGGTAATGAAACCGTGTTGTGGGGCCATCTTAGCCCTAGAAGATCTATGCATAAGCCAGCGACAGTCAACGCTTTGTTTTTGATAGTGGTGCTCAGTACATCACCGATGACAGCGCGTTGTGCGTGTTTTGTGTCGGCGGTCCAGATTGTTGATGCCTCTCAGCTCGACACCGCGTCGCTGTTGCCGAAAAATAAGTTGGGCGTGGCCCAACCGTGGTGGGTGCGCGCACAAGTTACATGCCTCGCGCGGGGCATGGCCTCTGGTTTTGATTAACAGGCGAACTCGTGCGAAACTCGTACGTCGCGAAACCCCCTCCGAGTTCAATTCGGGAACATGGCGGCGGCAGCATCAGCCTGTATCATTGGATCCAGCGGCAGCAAGCGTCAGTATGACCGTCTGGACTCGTCCTCCTACATGACCGACATGGAGTTTCAGCGTCATTTTATCCTGGCTGTGTAAGGAGCTAGTCGAAGACTCTCGTCTGCGGAGAAAGCGTAGCGGGCATCATTCGCTCACCGTCGTAGAGCAAGTCCTCTGTGCCCTCCGTTTCTACAGGACTGGGCGTTTTGAGGGAATCGTCGGCGCCGAGCGTTACAATGGACGTCATCAAACTACTCTTAGCCGCTGTCAGAGATGTGTCCGACGCGCTTATTGATGCGCCAGTGCGTAAGCGGTGGAAAGCTTTCTCGAATACTGCGGCTGAGCGGGCATACATAAAGAATGCTTCCTACTTCATGGGAACATTACGAACGTAGTCGGGTGTGTCGACAGAACGTACCTAGGAATTAAGGCGCCTTCAATGTCAGCGTTACTGTGATTAGCATTGAAGCAATGTCTAGACGCACCATATTGCAAATTTGTCACTTCTGTGTAGCCGACTTATATTTTGTGTTACCGACATCTCACATGCGGCTGCCTATGATACTGACTTTGTCGCTGGTTGCTGGCTTTTTGCCGATTGTTCTACTTGTCTGTCAGGGTGCCTTCCAAATGGCTCACTTTCTTGGGATAGAGGTTAATTAAGTATAAATAGATAAATGGATATCACAAATTGTGTGAAGTAGCCTATGAATGCTAATCTCATAAAGAACTTGGGGTTCTTCATTGGTGAAGTTACTTAGTATGCATAATGCTGAATTTCGGTAATACTGAATTTTAGTCATCTATGGCCGCACTGTGAAAGACCGAGGCGCTGCGCAATTTGTTGCAGCGCGAGATCTGGATGCTGCTCCAAGCTGGTTGTGCCTATGCATTTGTGGCGAAATGAAAATGCATTGAGAATCTCAGTGTGCTAGCTTGCATGAACAAAATACTTCAGATTGCTCTTTTCACTGTTTATGCGTATGCCAGAGGTTCAGTGTTTCTTTCTTTCTTTTGGGGGGGGGGCGTAGCGTTATTCTGGATGGATAAATCATATGTTTTCGTCTCACAATGGGGCTCTAATTCTTAAACAGTAGAACAATGCAGATCCAATGCTCTGCAGAACTCGGTGTGCGTAAAGATGTCATGAACCACCAAGGCAAAAGTGCATATCGGGATAAACGTGGTGCAGATGCCAATAACAAGTGGGTCTTTTACCCACCATAGTAAATATGAGAATTGCTGAGCAAAAAGACCTTTTGTGCAGCTTTAGAGCAATGATTCCACAAAACGTGATACGCTCTAACGAGTAAAAGCTTGCCGCAATGCCAAAGTAGGATGAGCGACATGCAGCATATTTTGGCATTGAACATGTCTTGTAACCGCCATCTTTATTGTAAGCCTCGCTGTCACACCTTCCCCTCCGGCACTCCTTTTACTAAAAAGTGGTACTGTCTTTCCATTGGAGTCATGATGATGACGGTAACGGCAACAGTAAGGCTGGCTAATGCTTGCCCCTTTGATTCCTGTGAGTTTAGTGGTAAAGAATATGGCACGTGCGTACACCTGTGCTGCAAAATTTAACTCCTGTAATTTTTTAGAGCTAATTTGTATTGGGGCATTTCAAAGATGTGCGCCATTGTGGCCTAATAACTAGAGGTTGAAGACGGGGTGTATTGGTATAGAAGCTTGAAGTTGAATTGCACAACAATTCGACGGGACGCAAAGAAGAGAAATGCACACAGCAGAACGCTCTGCTGTGTGTGTTACTCTTCCTTGTGTGCCGTCGAATTGTTGTGAGATCCAACTACAAATAGAGCATTGTGCTTCTTTGGTGCAGGACCGAGAAAGTCTGAGCTATTCGACAACATGCCAGTGCCTTGCCTCAGAATTATGGAAGTCTGAAGGTTTGCAAACAAAGCTTTGCTTTCAAATCCGCCTGAACATGTAATACAAGCACTGATTGAAAGAACCGTCATACAAAAATAATGGCGAAATTAATGGGCTGTGAAAAGTGTAATTTGTATCTTGACACTGTTGACACAACAGGTGCCATACCGGCCTCAAAATTGTACCGGACAGAGCAGTTTGTTTCCTATGTGAAGCCCAAGCTTCCATTACATGCTGTGGAGCTGTGCAGATAACCAAGCTCAGTTTGTTTTGACGTGGTATACAACATTCACTGTGATCTGTTTCTGATTCTAAAGCAGTGCCAAACATCACCTCTTTTTCAAAGACGTCATGGGAATATTTGGCGAGACCTTTTTACAGCCCCTCATAATGGAAGTGTCGCCAGCCAGCTTTGCTTGGATGCCTTTATAAACTTCTGTTCCCTATCACTGTGTGCTGTCAAGTTGCTAAAGTCTATGCAATCGGTGCAAGGCATTACGCGATTCTATAGTCGGATGCAACTTTAGGAGGCCGCGGAATTCGCACTTTAAAAGCAGGTGAACACAAGCCTACACCAATGGGCACGCACTCTAGACTGACGTCGTGCCGCCGGACGCACTAATACCTGCACGTTGGAGAGGGACTATTTCTTTAGACGTGGAGGCAATCGGCTGCTGCGTTTTGGTCATCTGGGCGGGGCCTCTCCCGTCTTCTGAAGTTGTATCCGACTGCATAGGATGCCGCTTTTCATGCAACACAGAAGGACAAAGTGTACAATTATTTGGCCTATGAAATGGATACATCAGAAGTGAGCTATGCAAGGGCTTAAGATGTGTGAAAATTAGTACATGCTAATATATGACATTGTTAAAGAATATGTGGTATCGAACATGCATGTAATGGCATGTTTGAATCGGGGAGTGTTGCAGTAATGCACAGTCTATAGGTGATAGCATTATTAAGCTCCTGCTGTTTCCTGTCTTTTCATTGTGAATTACACACACCGTTCAACTTGTGGCTAATCAACATGCACTGTATTCTTGTACATAGAAAGAACAAACAGCACAATGACTTGTATGCTGCATTAGTGTATTTTTCATTTACATGGTCCATGAGTGGCACAGGTTGTCTTACGTTTTTGCCCATTTTGAAGAGACACCAAGTGCATGTTACAAATGTCCTAAAATGCACAGCACAATGTTTACTGTAATAATTGTATTCATGTTTTTGAATAATAAACAAAATAATAAACTGAAAACTCCTTTATAAGGTGTCTTCTGGGTGTGCCTGGCACTCGCCTACTGCCACCAGGTGGTTGAGTGCCTACAGCAGCAGAAAGTTTTTCTGCAAAAAAAAAAAGTGGATTATTGCAATAAATCAACCACATTTAAACCATTATATACAAAGAAAAATACTCGTTGCACTATTGGTACTAAGTGCCCTTTACTGTGGAAGCATTTAGTGTAGTATGCATAATAAAACAATGTGTTGGGACGTTGCTTTATTTTTCATAAATAGGGTTCTCTTTTTCAGATCCAGTTGTCGTGTTGATTAGTGTGCCAGAAGCTGAGGTGTCCCCGCACCTTCACGAGTCTCTAATGTCAGCACCACAAACTTATTTTTGTTCACTGCAAAACAAATGCTTCTCCATGCGTTCCCGTCTTATACAAGCTGATTGCATCCTATGCCTACAAAAATCATATGTTTGTCCCATTACACAATTTTCTACCATCCTCGGCTGCAGTTCTCTCTCCTTGACATCCATTCTGTCACGCGTATGTAATCGCCTGTTATGAATTGGCAACAAGCGATTGAAGACGTGCATGGCCTGCCTGCCGATTCCATTTTTTTTTCTTAATCTCAACTAGCACATCAGTTGCCACGGTTTACTACGCCACTGTCTTCATGCCTGAATGCTATCTCCAACAATTTTTGTTACTTTGCTTTCTGCGCAGGCCTCGACTTCTCAAGTTTCTTTGTTAACCTCCAGGTTTATGTCCCATATTGCATAACCGGTAGAATGCAATTATTTTAAGCTTTCTTCAAGGATATCGGTAACGTGGCGATCACGATTCGGTAATGCCTTCCATGTGCTGTTCAAACCATGAAATTTTGGTATAAGTTTCCTGCTTTATACCAGTACATGCTATTGATATTTCATCTGGATAAAGGTATTCTTCTATAGATTCTGCGGGCCTAATGTCACTCATGAATTTCTGTTATCTCATCGAGTTAGTAAAGGTTACCTTTATCTTTTCCATATTTTCGCGGGCCCACGTGCATGTAAAAGCACGAACACTCATTGGTTCTCAAAGCCTTTTTTAAACTGCTGTACAATCAGTTCGTTACTACGAAAGTGACTTAATCCGTGCACTCTTTTATGCTAAATATGAAACAGTAGAAACATACTTATCTGCAGTTTGTCGATGTCTCCTTCACTGTGTTGGTAGCGAGATCCATCGTCGCCACCACCTCCTTGTCGCATCGTTGCTTTATAGGCTGTCTTTCTTTTGCACACACTATATAATATTCGTGACGCTCGCAGTGACGCAGAGTGGAGGAACTCAGCGCACTCGTAGAAGCAGCACCGGACAAGCTGTTTCTTCAGCATTGCGCCGTGAACAGTAGGTGCGCGTTGCCATCTGTAAAATCGCCGAAGCTATTGGTAGTCTTACGGGGTGCACGGAAAGGTTACTCACGGAACAGAACTATCCAAGAAATAGTGGTCATCGTCGAGCCTGATCACTACGTCGCGCACTGCAAGCTCGTTGTACGAGTTTCTTTACACTGGGCCTCTTCGATGTTTAGCCGCCATGCTCGCCCGGTGAATGCATGTGATGACGCCACCACAGCGTTCCCTCGTGGTATAATGCGAAGCGTACTAAATTACAATTTAGTCTAATACACATTGAGTGTACATCTTGTAAGCTTTAAAATGCTTCTAAACCACGTTAAAGAAACTAATATTATTGTACTAAATGCATTTGTTTTATAACTTGCTTGTGCATGTAATGCACTCGGTGGAACGACGAACAAGTGAGAGAAGGCACGACCATGCACCGACGGTATAATCACGTGACCCCCAGTTTGTCGACCGCCCAGGAGGCAACGCCCAAGGAATGACAGCCACCCAGAGTGAACCTAGATAAACCAATGAAGCTGGAGGCTTGTCAAAAGATAAACTGTGTCTCGGTACCATTTGTGTTTTCATCTTGGGGTGTCGCCAGAGCTCATGAAGATACCGAGTTTCACCAAACTCGGCGCATCCTGCATAGCACCCAAGCGCAAGAAAAAAATACACACATTTACAAACAGACGCGGGTAGAGGTATTAGGAGCCGGTTCACAAGCAGCTGTGCCTAACTTCTGTATGCCTTTTTTTCTTTTTACCGTTCTCTTAGCAATGTCTTGGGAATTTTTAATTGCAATATATCACGAGAATTCAAAAGCAGCGTCGAGATGTGTTGTGGAAAAGCATATCGAGCGCTGGCAACACACCTTATGCGTGATTGTGTCACAGCACGCACTCTACAGCTTGCGCGTGCAGTGAGCACTGGTGGACAGCAATCAATCGACGGTGCTAACCAACGCTCGAACACCGCCGCTAGACGCTCGACTATCTTTGTGGTGACGGCGATCGTTTACAGTAAGTTGACGGCGACAAATATTTGCATTGGAAGCTTCTTTCGCAAATGTTTTCTGTTGACACACTCGTAGGTTTGTTTCATGCGCGCACGCCTTTTCTCATTTCTCCTGAAACTGGTTTTGCTCCATCACTTCACCCCGCCCGACGAAAAACGCAGCGACACAGTAAACGAACACACTCACCCCTGGCAGTAGGCACCGGACTTTGGCAAGCTTTTCTCGTCGTAAGTTCACTCGGGAACAAAAAAAAGAAACATGGAACAAACACGCAGAATGTGTGTTTGCAGCGGTCACCACGGGATGCTGTTTTCAGGCAAAGCGTAGCGCAGGGTCAGCGATGCTCCCTGCAATGTTTCTTCGCCGGATCACGACTTAGAATAAACGCACGCGGCACAAATGCCGCATCGTAAACTCGCAGTAATATTTCTGGCATGATAGACTATCACAAACAGTTTGGGAATTCACTGTGACGAGGGGCCGACGCACACAGCTGACGCGACTTGGCCCAGTTTGAAGCGTGGGCAGCCATCTTCTCCGTCGGCGGGGTCATCGGCCGTCCGGCTCATGACGTCAGTCCAGAGTGCGCGCCCATTGGTGGACTTTCGTGTGCATCCGCCTCGGAGGAGTAAACGCCCCCTTCTTTCTAAAGTTGTACCTGACTATAGGTAATACTTCACTCCCTCAATTTGAAATTTTTGAAAACTAATCATGGTGATGATGGGCCAAGTGGCCATATTTTCCTTGGCGCAGCTGCATAATCTTCATAAAGGGAAAGGCAACGCGCTTGAGCAACAATTTATTGATTTTCTCATCTTCATATGATTACCCATTTCACAGCGACGCCTATCGTGGAAAAGGTGATCAGGAGAACATGAAAGAGCCACCCAGAACGCGCGTTGTAATGAATGTGCTGAAATTTGTAGAAGCGCCAACAAACTACACAATATTGTGAATAATTATAGCGCATCTACAAGACCTGAAGGTGCGGGGATTTTGGGCTACAGGAACCATGACAACAAAAAGACAAGATATGGACATTTCTAAGAGTCAAAAGAAGTTTCCAAACGAAACACGGGATTTCTAACTACATACTTGATTGTCAAACGCTTGCTTGGAAGTATAACCAAGAATAACTGCATATGCATTGCCACAAGCTACCACGCAACTCACACAACAACAGCCAGTCACTATAGCCAGAAGGAGCGAAAGAGGGTGAATGTGCCGCAGCCGAAAGTAATTCAAGAATACTACACGCATTTAGCAGGCGTTAGCTATCTTGATGGCTTTATTAGGGACCATGACATTAAAGTAAAAAAAGTGGTACTGGTGAATGCTTAGCAATTGGCCGGTAACACTTGGCATTGCTGCTTGGAGGCTTTGTGTGGAGGTCGGAATTGAGTCAAAGCGTGATCAGTTACAATTTTCAAGCGCGTAGTACAAGGCCTAATCATTAAGCGGGTCATATCTCGAGGCAGACCAACACGGATTGGGGCCTTCTCGTTCCACTGCAGAAAAAAGAGAAGGGTCATCATATTGTGTAATTAGGCACGCAAAGCTCGAAAAGCACCCGAACGATGTGCCGAGTGTGCAAATTACACCTGCATATTCATTCTCCAAGGGCTTACCACAAGTGAAGGCCATAGGCTTCCGCAAAACTCACAAAAAATTATGCCTTGTGTATACAAATTGCGCTATTGTTCCCTTTTGGGAACAAGTTCTATAGTTTGAATGAGTTGTGCAAATCAAATAAAATTGGTTTTCCAAGTGTAAAGCTTCCTATGGATGAATTATTTTGCTTGCTTATGGGCGCGTCTAGTACCGGCGTTTAATATTTAATGTGCATGTGTGGTAATGCGCTTTTATTGACTAGTGTTACAAAATAAAATTGGTTGTAAGTTTGCGCTGGTGCGTGTCTCAGCCCTCTCGTTCTACTCTATTGCGGGCATCACCTTGTGCCTGGCATTAGGAGCCCAGCAGAAACTGTACTCGGCGAAGAATTGCTTCGAACGCGAGCTCACACTTGCGCGTAAGTGCAAGTGTGAGTGCGGATGGCGCGTAAGTGCGGATGGCGCAGATAGGCTGTCATAAGAGAGCAGCGCAAAAGCACCGTTTTGTTTACGGGCGGAGACAAGTTGTCTGACAAACACATCGTTTAAAAGGAGGACGATTCGTCGCGTAGTGCAGGCAAGACATTGGTTTCTGTCTGATGTGTCTGGTGTTGGAGAGTGACGAGATTGCGTTGTCCGAGCCATTTCCATGTGACATGTGTACAAGCTTGTCATCTTCTCTATACTTGTACTTGTTCGCTTAACCAGACGAACGTCCCTCAATTACACACACAAAAAAGAATTGTTTGAATCGATTCCGACAGTGGGCAACATGTACCGAATTTTTCGCTTGCAAAAGAACAGAAACAATACCTCACAATCCTCACAGCTTCATTCATATTTTCATGACCTATGCTATTTCTTTTCTGAACTCTCTAGTAATGTCATTCCTTTTGCGAACATATGAAGGATTATAGAACTAATAAATGAATTCTGTATAGTACGGAATATGCACTAGGTCACACATGACTTCAATCACCGCAGTAAAGAGGCTGGCTTTAAAATTATGTGTAGTCAAGAATGCACCACATTCATTTCTTTAATCAAGCAATTAAGGGCTATCCGAAAAATAAGCTTCCTTTACATGGCCTTAATAAACTACGAAAAGGAACTAGATTTATGAGATGTACGAGGACATTTGGCGGATATGAGGAGGCAATGAAGGTCGCTGCGCATGAGCAACTTCTATGAGCCATTGTCATTGTGACGCAATACATGTGCGCGGTTAACAAAAGCATATGAAGTCTTTTAAATGCGAAGCATTTATTGGTGAGCTTTTGGCACTCTGACAGTATCTATCTACCTTGCCGCCTACGTATTATTACTCTCGTGGTCGTTTCCTTAACTTGGTAGGTACCAAACTTGGCGTAGTATAACAAGAGTATATCACGAACGTAAATGATAGGTCATTTTCTTAAATTATGGGGTTTCACGTGCCAAAACCACTTTCTGATTATGAGGAACGCCGTGGTGGAGGAATCCGGAAATTTTGACCACCTGGGGTTCTTTAACGTCCACCTAAATCTAAGTACACAGGCGTTTTCGCATTTCGCCCCCATCGAAATGCGGCCGCCGTGGCCGGGTTTCGATCCCGCGACTTCGCGCTGAGCAGCCCAACGCCATCGCCACTGAGCAACCACAGCGGGTAAAGGATCGGTCATGCCATGAATATCATGATATTTCCGTTATGTAGCTTATGAGACAGCCGCCTACGTCTAGTTGCTCTCGTGGCCGTTTCGTTGACTGGGTAGGTACAAAAATTGGCTAGCATGAGAAAAGTGTATGACGAACATAAATGAAAGGTCATGACATGATTATCATGAAATGTATGTCATGTAAGTCATGAAACAGCAGCCCATGTCTTGTTCTCATGGTCGTTTCGTTAACTTGGTGTGTACCACAACTGGCATAGCATAGCATAGCAACTGGCATAGTATGATACACATAAATGACAAGTTATGACATGAATATCAAGACACGCGTGTTATTTAGGTCATCACACAGCAGCCTGCCTCTTGGTGTGTACCAAAATTGGCATAGTATCGCAAGAGGGTATGGCGAACATAAATAATTGGTCACGGTATGAATATCGTAAGCGTGCCGCTTAGGTCGTGAAACAGCCGCCTACATCTTCGCCCTCTCATAGTCGTTTCGCTGACTTGGTATGTACCAAAATTGACATGCTATGATAAGAGTGTATGGGAGCATAAATGACAGGTCATGACATGCGTGTCATGTAGGTAATGAAACAGCCGCCTATGTCTTGGTGCATTCACAGTCGTTTCTTTACCTCGGTATATGGCGAAATTTGCATAGCATGACGAGAGTGTATGACGAAGATAAATGATAGGTCATGAAATGAATGTCATGATATACGTGTCATGTAGGCCTTAAAACAACCGCCTACGCCTTGGCGCTCTCACGGTCCATAGTTAACTTGGTAGGCTCCCCGCACACTACTTCGCATTACATCGATTCCCACAGGGCGTGGGATCTGCCGGCTTTTCAATAACTGATTAACAAAGCAATCAATAAACACCACAAAATATAAGCTTTTTTATGCATAAAGTACTTGTATAAGCTTGTTCTACACATTAAATATTATTTATTGTTGCAATGTCGGATTTCCTATCTATGGGTGGACGTGTAGGGCAGGGAAAGCAAGTGAACAGGAAGTCAAAGTCGCAGCGCCCTTCAGCGATTGTGATTCAAATCACTCGCTGCTTGTTTTATCCTGTCGCGATAGCAGCTTCATGGGGTCTGATGTAATGCAGGAAAGCAGAGTACGGTACACTCGTGGAGACAGCGCTGTGCTTTGTGAAGAATTGTGTTGCAGAATTTAGTGCGGTGCCCTGGACCTGGCTACGTGTATTGGATGTTTGCAGTGGTACCTGAGGGACAAGAATGCACTATGGACTGGGAATGTGAGCGATCTGGCATGGTTTGCATCGAACGCAGATGCCTCTACAAAGTCGGTGAGTGTTGTATAGTGACAATTAGGCTGCGGGGATTCGTTAACACAGGTCAGGATATCACATTAGCGGAAACATCTTCCACGGCAATTAACATCGCCATTAATTTATAAACAATAAAAATAATTAAAGTGTTGGCAACTCTGGTGTACCACTAACTTCTGGTCCTACTATATTATTTACTTTAATCAAGGGTGGCAGATTGGGCTGGTTGGTTTTGCGTGGCGACTAGTGTAGTAATGCCATACAAAACAGGAACACAAGGGAAATAATGAGCTTGTCCTCGTATTTACTTATCCTCTACCCGCTACACAACTTCTTCATCTATTTGAGTGGCGTCTCCGGCAATGAAGCACTTTCACTTACATTCGATGCAACATAAACATGTGAAGCACTTCTAAGCAATGCCAGGACAAATGCCATTCAAGGTCCATTCATCTTATTAGCTAACAACGGCTGTTTGCTTCTTATGGAGGTAATGGAAGGTTATGGAGGTTATATATTAATCAGGTTATTAAAATGGCTTTCACCGAACCTTAGGGAACTTTGCCCTTTCATTCTTAATTTGCGATTCAGTATTCTTGTTTCCTGTGAATAACATGTGTATGTCGTGATTGTTGTATGGGTAATAAACGGATTCTGATTTGTAGTAAATTTAGACAGCTTGTGCGCATGAATTCTTGCGAACTCTTTTATTAGGTGGCATCATAAAAGCCGTACCTGATGTAACTACTGGACAAATGGTTATTCCCCGCAAGTATTTGCCTGCAGTCCTTTCGTTGTCCGCGTGTACCGAATGCTACCACACTTCATATTCCCAACAAAATTACCTTTTTTCCAGTAAGTAAAACAGACGATTGGCTAGTAGGTCAATTAATTACTGCTTTCTAAATCCTGCGTACCCACATTATTCTGCAGCTTGTGAGACGTGTATAGAGCCTTCTTGTTAGCACAAGTTCCTCAACCTACCTTTACAAAGTGTGAAAAAGGGAACTTTTGTATAAGCCGGATGGGAACAGATGGAAACAGTAGTAACATAAAACGAAAAAGTGCACCTCGACGTTTGTTCCTAGTTGAATGATGGCAAGCTATTTATTGTAAGTTGGCTAAGACATGGCTGACGAATAACTTATTTTTTGCATATACAGACCATGAAGGCCAATTCAAGTCATTTAAAGTTCTTCAGCTCCGCAGCCTCCAATGAGTTGAATACCATTACTACCATTGTTAGGTTGTACTTCCACAGACTAAGAACAACTGCCAAGGTGATACTCAGACCTTTGATTTAGGTACCACAGCCCGCCAGCAGATCGTCTGCAATAGAGGCCACTAGGTTAGGACGGGTTGGTTACCGGTTCCCAAGGAACATTGGCATTCAACAGATTCATAGGCACTCAAGCTCCTAAGAAGCTGCAATGACTGCTCCAGCTACCGGCGTACATAGCATAGTTGTTGTCAATGTTGACATGGCGTTACAGCCATCTGTATATTTTTCGGCCGTCATTTTCCACAAAATACTTGGTTTTCAAGCTAGTGTGGTAGCAGTACCGACGTCACCTTCAACGGAAGTGATAAAAGTCTGACGTCAATGTTGTGCGACGAGCTGGAAAGTAACAAAATCAGACTTGCGACGTTCGTAGTATGTTCGCCGAGAAGCTTGTCCCTCAGATGCAACCTCGCCCAGACGAAAACTCTTCGTTCGTGCTTCCGCTTCAGCGTGCTCTCAGCTATGTAAAAGAAGATTAAAAAGAAAATTTTCCAATTCCTGCAATCGCCGGACACTTGCCTTAATTTTCAGACAATGCAATTCCTATTTCATAAGGTGAGGCTTAGCGCCCCCTAATCCGCGATGGCTTTGCGCCGGACAATATTTGCAATTAGGGTTGTGATTTGGGTTGGTTGGTATAATGTTACCATAAAGAACTCTGTGTAGCACAGATGACTGTAGTGCATGGACACATAACCCTGCGTTTTATTCGTCCATGCCTATGTAGTTCCACCACAACGCAAAAACTAACCCGGATTTCCAGGCACAGACTTCTAAACTGTATTGTGGGGATGATTACGATGATGCTGATGCCTATTGCTATCACCGTTGAAACTGGCCGGCAACAAATAAACCCCATGGTGTTGTGCTAGTGGCGCGATCCAGTGAACGTTGGCAAACTATCTCGTTAGCGGAACGACAGCCTCGCAAATGTCAGCGCCTACACATGACTCCCTGGCAGGCTCCTATTTAAGTGCTGAACGAGAAACTAGTAGAAATGCGGGCCCCGCATTGCGTCAATAGCTCGCCAGCAAATGGAATGTGCCAAGCTCTAGGCTGGAATTTGCGATACTCCATCCACGTAAATGGTTCGCAGTGACAGACGAAGTTAAGCGGAATTCTAGATGTGCGGCTGTACGGAGCTTAGGTTGTCAGACCGAAAACAAGAAAGGGTGCACATAGCAAGTCGCTCTACTCACGGCGAAATCACAGGCCTCGGGACTCCGCTGTCTCAGAAGACGAAATCAGCTATCGCTCTGGCTGCGCTGCGGGTACAGTGCCGCGCCGCGTGACAGGACACGCTAGCTTGTTTCATATCATAAGAAAAAATAAGAACTGTCTTCTTATGATATGACTAATAAAAATCGGACCCCTCGATTAACCTCCTTTCTTCTCGTTTATTAGCTTATTTCATAACACATAAGCCCATCTATAACAATGCGGTTGCCTTATTAGTTGCTGAACAACTTGCTGAAGCACAAGCGAACGCGTTCAGTAACAGCCGCAATGGCCTCGTAACGACACCACTTGATTGGGCGGACGCAGTGCCGTCCCTCGAAGCTGCCCTTCTGCTGAGGCGCGCTTGCACAACTTGTATGTACGTTGAAGAGGCGAGAAAACTAGGAGAGTTGGTATTGCTTCATGCGTAATATAACAACGGCGCACTGAAAACGAAGACGAAGGAAGGTGTATGCGCAGCACAAACGAGGACATTCAAATGGACAATTTATTGCATAAATAAATAAATAAATAAATAAATAAATAAATAAATTTGTCACTAAAATGCTAGTTGAAATTTAGCGCTTGTACTGTGCCTCAGCTTTTCATCATCTTCGTTGTCGGTGCGCTATTGTCATTAGCCATAAAATTTGACGTGTGGTGCACGTGAAGAAATGTATTTCATTCCTACGAACAATTTGCTCCAGTGTTTTTTGTTCGTATTGCACCAGACCCCGTGTATGGCAATCTGTGCAGCGGTCTCTGGGGGCCAGATAGCCGTCCTGGCGCTCCTATCTATCATCGGTGCCTGTCTTCTAGTCTACCTGATGATTCTTCTAGTACGCCGTTCCAGGCAAGAGTACTTTCTCTGTCTTTGTGTTCCTTTGTGCAAGGACTTATATACTTGGTCGGATAATTACGCGAAGTTTATGGAGTTTGGACCATTCGATAAACACATATTCCGTGGCATCACGAAACAAATTGTACCCAAGGAAAGAAAATGCAGAACGTGGCAACAAAATGGCACATGAGCGGTGAGATCAATGAAGTGGCCATTTCGGAAAAAATGACAGCTTCCGCGGGAAGAGACACAAGTAGGGGCTTGCCTCGTGCGTCTTACGTTAGCAACTATAAATATTTACTTTACAATCTCAAAGACCGGGTCATTTGGTATTACATGATGTAACTTCGTAGCGCTGAAACCCAGGACGAGACAAAGGGGACTTGACCTACAAACAAGCGCTTGGGTGTTGTGCTTCCGTTCTGTCTGCACTAGCATGTTTCTTCTTATTGCACTGCAAGAAGTGCGATAAACACCACAAGATGTTTTGGCGAAGCTGCATGGTAAGGTTATAAAATGAATGGTAAGATATCTTAGGATACCTATATACCTTCGAAGCATCTGTGGCACTTCCTAAGCTAGGTCATCGCAGGCAGTTATCTTATAGAGCTACTTAGCTTTGTAATTGAAAAAGAGAAACATCATCCGGCATCATTCATGCTTTCCAGTCAGTGAGATACACCTAGAATTCAAGTAAACAAATTGCGATGGAACCCATACCATCAATAGTGAATATTTTATGTCCCTGCACTGCTTCTGATGAGCCATTTATCCTTTGACGAAAAGGCCGAGGGCCCCTTTAATTTTCTGCATATTGTATCTGTTTTTGTTTAGCTTACATGCACAAAAAGAGTTCCAGCTCCTTTTATCTAATCTGACTCTAAAATGCAGAACATTACCTCTTGTCAATGTTACAAGCGCCTGTTGAAGGAGATATGAAGGCACATGGAGTTTACTTAGCCGAATTTATTACAGTGTGTTTTGTATTGCTTTTGTATTACGAGACTGAAAGTGAAAAAAGCGTATGTGTATGTTAGGTGGGGGAGCTAGTCAGTTGCTATATGTATTTGTATATCACATCTATCTCATTAATCAGGTTATTGAGAAACCCGCAGAGTACAATAGGCCTCTCTATATGCCTTTCATAGACTATGAAAAGGCATTTGGCTCAGCAGAGATACCAGCAGTCATAGAGGCGTTACATAATCAAGGAGTACAGAATGCTTACGTAAATACCTTAGAAAATACCTTAGAAATACCTTACAGAGGTTCTACAGCTTCCCTAATTCTACACAAGAAAAGAAGGAAGATAGCTATAAAGAAAGGGGTCAGACAGGACGACAGAGTTTCTCCAATGCTATTCACTGCATGCTTGGAAGAAGTGTTCAAGGTATTGCATTGGGAAGCCTTAGGAGTAAGGATCGACGGCGAATATCCCGGCAGCTTTCAGTTTTGCCGATGGCATTGTTCTATTGAGCTGTAATGCAGACGAGTTACAACAAATGATTAAAGACCTTAACAGAGAGAGTGTAAGAGTGGGGTTGAATATTATTATGCAGAAGACAAAGATAATGATGAATAGCTGTGCGATGGAGCAAGAGTTCAGTATCGACATTCAGCCTCTAGAGTTTGTGAAGGAGTACGTTTACCTAGATCAATTAATCACAGGGAACCCTAATCATGAGAAGGAAATTCATAGAAGAATAAAAATGGGTTGGATCGCATACGGCAGACATTGTCAGCTTCTTACTGGAAGCTTACTATTATCATATAAAAGAAGGTGCAAAATCAGCGCATTTTACGAGTGCTGACATATGGGGCAAAGACATGGAGACAGGTAAAGAAGTTTGAGAAGAAGTTGAGGACCACGCAAAAACCGATGGAAGGAAGATTGCTAGGCATAACCTTAAGAGACAGAAAGAGAACGGTTTGGATCGGAAAGCAAACAGGTATAGACGGTATTCTAATTGCCAACAAGAGAAAAAAATGGAGCTGGGCACGTCATGTAATATGCCGGTTAGATAACCGTTAGACCGAATGCGTACCAAGATAATGGAAACGCAGTCGAGGACGGCAGAAGACTGGGTGGGTGGATGAAATATATATATACAAATATATATCTATAGTTCTGATGAAGACCATGCCACGGCCGAAACGTGAAAAACAATAAAGATGAAATTTTCTCAAGTATCCACGTTCGTTTCTTCGACTACCTATGCAAAGGACACCGGACCTACAAGACTTTTCAATGATATATATATATATATATATATATATATATATATATATATATATATATATATACACATATATATAAATTGTCAAGATTGGAGTATGGCATGAATTCGAAGGTAGCTGGCCCATGCCGTCGCCAAACTAATCCACGCTGAGGACGTTAATGAAGGGAAGGACTGCTTCTCATCGAGAACGTAGAATATGGGTTTATTTACAGTATTTATACGCAATTCATCAGTCAAGCATGACTGGGAGAGAGAGTACGTCAGTCTAACATGACTGCTTTAGAGAGTGTCTCACTCTAACATGACTCCTTAAGAAAGTGTATCGAGCATCCGCACAACAGCCGTCTATAAACAATCTGTCCTCCCACGATCCCAAGGTGGTGGAAGCGTTCGTCCAGTCATCGTAAACACGCGGCCTCTCCGCGGGACGGTTTAAACACACACACACACACACACCGGTTCACGGTCCGAAACCGACTTCACACGGATTTCATAGAACTCGGAGCGGACCCTCGCAGTGCACCCGAGTAGCCATTTTCTTGCGTCTTGGTCGGTGCGTGGGAAGGGGCCTGCGACGACGTTCCCGCGGCAACTCCCCCACTCATAGCAGATCAGGTCCGCGTTGGTGGGTTCGGTAACAATAGTTGGCCCGCCGAACTCATTCAGTCACAATGGCGATTTAGTGACGCCGTGGCTAGAGGTTCGCGGCGGCACTCTATGAAACGTTGACGCCCTTTGTCGCAACTGGCTGGCAACACTTGCACTTCAGCTGTGCCGTTCTTAAGAGCACCTCCATGGCCCGGAAAGCCTCGACTTTCCAGCGCTGATAACCGCTGGGCATGAAGAGAACGGCTGGTGGCCAGGGGGTGATGTCTTGGCTCGCAGTAACCACTTGTGTAATGATGTCACCGCCCCAAAACATTCAACTAAGACAGGCAACTGCAAAATGAACCCCACAACACGGCTCTGCACCGTGATGACGTACCTTGGCTCTCACTTAGACCCGCTAGGCTTCAAAAAAAACATAAGTGCAGAAACAAAAAATGCTGCATTTCGCTGTGCCAATTCTTGAAGCAATTTCGTGCTGACAAATTCAGCAATCATGGAGTGAATCCTGCTAAATGAGAGGTGATCTTCTTTAACCAAATTAACACTAGTAACCCTAAAATTGAGGCGGGACCCTCAAACGGAGAATCCAAGTTAGCCTGCTCAAACCATCCGCATTGCTATGCAACTTTCCCTTCTTATATCTAAGGGAGAAGTTGTACTCTTGGAGATTATGACTCCATCGGAGCAAGCTGCCATTTTTGTGTGAAATTTGATTGAGCCACGTCAGAGGACAGTGGTCGGTCTAGAAGATGAACTTCGCTCCGTACAAGTAACACGACAACTTCTGGGTGGCCCAAACTAAACAAGCGCATTCCTTCTCTGAAGCGTTGTAGGCTTCCTCTCTTACATTTAGTTTACGGTTGGCATAGAGGATAGGATGCTCCTCGTTATCGTTGCCGATCTGACTAAGTACCACGCCCATACCTCTTGCGCTTGCGTCGGATTGAACTATGAATACCTTTGTGTAGTCTGGCGCGCGATGCACCAGGACGAGAAACCGATAGCGTTTTCAAACTTTGGAAAGCGTTCTCTTTGTCTTTATCCCAGTGTACGATACTCGGTACTCCCTTTCGGAGGGCGTCCGTTAATGGACTTGCCATTTGCGAGTAACTTGCAATGTACCGTTGATAGTACCCCGCAAGTCCCAAAAATGAACGAAGGTCTGTTTTCGTGCGCGGCTGAGAAAATTGTCCAATCGCTGCTATTTTCAGCTCGGCCGGCCCTCTTGTGCCCTGGCCGGCAACATGGCCCAGATAAGTAACCTGCGAACACCCAAATCTACACCTTCCGCTTTCATCGTTAAGCCGGCTTCCCTCAACCGCAAGAACACCTGTTTGAGGTGCGATACGTGCTGTTCCCAGCTGTCCGAAAAAATTGCTACATCATCAAGATATGGGAAGGCGAACTCCTGCAATTCTTTTAGGAAAATGCCCATTAATTTAGAGAAGCTAAATGGCGCGTTCTTCATCCCGAAGCTGAGTGCGAGAGGGCGAAAAGTGCCTACAGGTTAGATGAATGCGGCATAGCCCCTGGCACTTTCTGAAAGGAGAAGTTGCCAGTACTTCCGCAGGAGATCTATAGTTGAAATGCATTCAGCAGCGCTAACTCTTTCAATTCGTTCTTCAATGTTGGGTACCGGGTACAGCTGATCCCTAGTGATGACAATTAACTTCCTGTAGTCAACAAACGGACGAGGGTCCTTGTTAGGGGTTTCTACCAGTATTAGCGGTGACTTGTAGACACTCGCAGCGGGCTCAATAACTCCCAACTCTAGCATGCGCTGTATTCCTGCCTCTATAATTTCTCTCTGTCTTGGAGACACCCTGTCAGGCTTTGATCTTACGGGTTCGGTTGATGACAGCTCTAGTTCATGCGTTATTAGTTCGGTTCTACCTGGCCGATCGCTGAACCTGTCGATATATTCTCCTAAAACCCTTTTTGGCTCATCTAGCTGCTCGGGTCTTAGAGCGTGTGAGCTTACCGAATGTTTTACTACTTCTTCTAGGCCGATTTCAGAGTTGGAGGTCGCCCTATACTCCTTAAACTTGGTACTACTGCCATCCTACTCTTTGATATCATAGTTAACGACTCCGCTCCGCTCTATATACGGCTTCATCAAATTGCAGTGATATATCCTCACCTCCTTCCTGCGACCGGGCATTTTCAGAGCATAGTAAGTATCTGAAAGTTTGTGCAACACTTTAACGGGCCCGTCCCAGTGAACTTCATGCTTGTTCTTTCTTGAAGGTTTGAGGATCATTACCTGGTCTCTTGCGTTAAACGTACGAAGCCTCGTATTTTTGTCGTAATAGAATTTGGCGTTCTTTTGAGCTACTCCCATGTTCTTTCCGACTAGTTCTTGAGTTGCGCTTAGCCGTCCCAGCAGATTTAGCACGTATTCAACCACTGTAGGACTCTCTCCTCTTTCCTCCCACATTTCTCTTAACATTCTTAGTGGAGAACGGAGTGTCCTCCCATACATTAGTTCTGCTAGCGAGAACACTGTCGCTTCATGTGGAACCGTTCGCAAAGCAAACAAAGCTGCCAGCAGACAGTTCTCCCAGTCCTCCTTGTGCTCGTAACAGAGCGCGCGAAAAACTGGCTTAAGCACTGAATGCCACCTCTCTACACTGTTTGACTGAGGGTGATAGACGGAACTGTGTATTAACTTTACCTCGCACTTTTCAAGAATGTGAAAGTCAGTGCGCTAGTGAATACTGACCCTTGATCCGCCTGAATTTCCGCTGGAAACCCAACTCGTGCAAACACTGTCAGAAGCGCGTCCATTACTTCGGTGGAGCTGAGCTCTTTCAGAGGGATTGCTTCTGGAAACTTTGCAGCCGGACACAGCATGGTAAACAGGTACCTGTAACCTGATTTTGTTTTTGGTAGAGGTCCTACCGTGTCTATTACAAGTCGTCTGAAAGGTTCTGTTATTAAGGGCACTACCTTTAATGGAGCTTCCCATGTCACTCCTGGTTTACCCGAGCGCTGGCAGGCGTCGCATGACCTCACAAAGTCTTCTACGTCTTTGAAACAGCCAGGCCAGTAGTATTCTACAAGCAATCTTTCCTTTGACTTGTTTATGCCTAAGTGGCCGGACCACCCATTTCCATGACAGAGACTCAAAAGTTCCTCCCTATACTTAGTAGGTACGACTAACTGATCTAAAATCCTACCCTTTCCATCTCTGTAGTGCCGATACAACAATCCTCCTCACTCATGCATTGTCACGTTGCGCCTAGCAATACCTTCTTTAGCTGTGTGATGCAATTTAGCTAAGCTCTCATCATTCTTTTGCTTGGCTGCCAGTGACTCCCTATCCACACGTAAGAGCTGATCATAGTTCTTTGACAATGACACTGTCAATGACAATGACACTGTCTCGCTTGCGATTGCGTCAGCTTGCTCTTCCTGCAGGCTTGAATTTTGACACTTTAGTGCTACGCTCTCATTGAGCTGGTCAGCTGGCGGGCTCTCCTCAGCTATTCTTTTGTCCCTCAGGCCTAGCTCGGATTCAGGTATTAAAGTTATGCCCTTTTCTGCTTGCGCTGGAGCAGCTTGTGCCTTTTCAGCCGAAAGCGACACGATCTTACGAGCTTGGCCTCGGGTCAATGCCTGTACTATGCCCTCTCCCACTTTAAGCCCTTGGCACGCAGTAACTGATTCGAACGATTCGAAAAGATGTAAGGGTACTGCAGTGACAAAAATTTGGAAACTGCAGCCTCAGTCTCTAGCTCCCCGAATGGTCCACTGATTTTGACTTTGGCCATGGGCAGACACACGCTGTGTTCTTCTACAACCTGTTTGATCCATGCTACTTCTCTCCGGTGAAGCCATCTACCGTCACGTAAGACGGATGGACAATGTTCATCGTGGCGGCACTGTCTCTTAGCAGTCGGCATGGTTTGCCATTAACTTGCAGGTCGTGAAGGTATGGGCTTAAAGGTTTTATATTCTCGTCGTCTTCCTCTACGTAGGAAAAAAAAACTAAACTGGGCTTCCCGCAGTTTACAGCTATTTGTCCCAGTTTGTGGCATTTATAACAGTGGATTGGTCTAAAAGATTCGAATTTTTTTTTCTGCTTTCTTTATAAAGTTTCGCCGTTAGCTTTCTGCTCGCTCTTTTCTGCGGGCTTTTCCTCCACGTCTACAGGCTACGACCGTCTAGTCTGCGAACCCCTTTTAAACGGAAATGGTTTCCGAGCTCCATTTCGACCGTCCCAATTACCGTCCACGGCGTTCCACTTTCTACGCGTTGCGCACTCTTCGGCTAATTCAGCCGCCCTTTCCACAGTGTTTACATTCCCTCTGTCTTGCACCCACAGTTTCACAGCTTGGGGGATTCTTTTGTAAAACTGCTCTAGACACATGCATTCAATGATCATGTCTCTGCTGTCGTACACTTCCGCGCTTTATCAGCCACTCGACTAGGTTGGCCTTTAAGCCGTATGCAAACTCCGGATACCCCTCGCTACCTTCCTTGCCTGTGCTTCTAAACCTTTAACGGAAAGTTTCGGCTGAAAGACGGTATTTCTTCAGGAGACGAGCCTTAACTTTTGCATAATCATATGCATCGTGTGCAGAGTCTGGCGATTATTTCGCCGCCTCACACGGCAAAATAGACAGCAACCGCTGTGGCCATGTACTCGGACCGAAGTTCATCTTCTCGCAAGTCCTTTCAAAATTGCTTAGGAACAAGCCTATGTTCGTCGCGACCTCAAATGACTTCAATAGCCCGTCCATGCGGTATGATTCGGCCTCACTTGATCGTCCCAGAGCCCCTTCACTTCCATGACACAATTACAAACGTCTGCTTTCAAGTTCCAGTTGCATTTTTCTTAACTAGCAATCTTTTTCGCGTTCCTCTCTCTCTCTTTCCCGTTCTTCTCTTTCCCTTCCTTCTCTTTCTCTGTCCCGTCTCTCTCTTTTCTTTAGAAGTTCAAACCCCATTTCAATTTTTTCCTCACTGGCCTGTTCAGAAATTAGCTCCAATAATTCCGATTTAAGCATTTCCTTTCGTACATCTAGGCCCAGTTCCTCACCAACAATCGACAACTCGTCTCTCAGCAGTGTCCTTAACTCAATGATTGCTGCGTTACTGCCTTGATCCTGCTCGCTAAATCTAGCTAGGAAAACACAACCTAGCTAACACTCAACAATCTAGCTTCCCTGCTGTTCTAAACAGGACAACCACAAAATGAAGACTAGAGAGTCAAAGCAAAAACGAAGCACTCACCGCATACACAGCACTACGTCGCAAAGTCCATCTCACCACTGTCAGCCAGTTGTCAGGATTGGGGCTCAATCCCATCGCTCGCAACCCGTTGTCAAGATTGGAGTCCGGCATGAACTCGAAGGTAGCTGGCCCATGCCGTCGTCCAACTTATCCACGCTGATGACGTTGTTGAAGGGAAGGACTGCTTCTCATTGAGAACGAGGAATATAGGTTTATTTACAGTATTTACATGCAGTTCATTAGTCTAGCATAACTGCGAGAGAGAGTACGTCAGTGTAACATGACTGCTTGAGAGAGTGTCTCTGTCTAACATGACTGCTTAAAAAAGTGTATCGAGCAACCGCACAACAGCCGTTTATAAACACTTGGTCCTCCCCCGATTCCAAGGTGGCGAAAACGTTCGTCCAGTCATCGTAAACACGCCGCCTCTCCGCGGGACGGTTTGCACACACACACGCACACACACACGCACACACACACACACACACACACACACACACACACACACACACACACACACACACACACACACACACACACACACACACACACACACACACACACACACACACACACACACACACTCACACACACACCGGTTCACGGTCCGAAACCGACATCACACGCATTTCGTAGAACTCGGAGCGGACCCTCGCAGTGCGCCCGGGTAGCCATTGTCTTGCGTCTTGGTCGGCGCGTGGGAAGGGGCCTCCGACGACGTTCCCGCGGCAACTCCCCCACTCATAGCCGATTAGATCCGCGTTGGTGGGTTCGGTAACAATAGTTGGCCCGCCGAACTCATTCAGTCACAATGGCGATTTAGTGACGCCGTGGCTAGAGGTTTGCGGCGGCACTCTAGGAAACGTTGACGCCCGTTGTCGCAACTGGCTGGCAACACTTGCTCTTCAGCTGGGCCGTTCTTACCAATATATATATATATATATATATATATATATATATATATATATATATATATATATATATATATATATATATATATATATATATATATATATATATATATATATATATATATATATTTATTTATTTTCATACACTGTCAATCCCTCATGGGAGTATAACAGGAAGGGCAAGTACATATGGTAGTATTTGCGAACAAAGAATATAAATAGGCTATATAATCATAAGTGTGTTATTGCAAAGGTTTTGGTTTCATTAAACAAAAGAATTAAGTAGTTCATCACAAATGGAATATTTCGGTACAATATACTATAACAAGGATGAATCTGAGAAAACAAGAAACCAAACAAGAAAAAGAAAAAGAACACCTGAAAGCACATGTGAAATAAAATACTTAATGAACACGACAAACAGGATGCAGTCATGCGTATGATGCATCATACAATAGGAACACTCATAGATTAAAGTGTTAGGCTATGAACAAACCTGACTATGTAAGTCAGAGCTGTAAGGCAAGGAGGTGTTCTTCCACTGAATTAGCAAATGTATCTAATCAGGGGCTGTTACTAATGGATTCACTCAGTTTATTCCACTCTCTTATCGCTAAAGGAAAGAATGAATTCTTAAAGCAATTGGCATGAAAAGAATGCTCACTGAGTGTTTGTGTGTTTTTATGCCGCGTTGGCCGTGTTTCATTTCTGGAGATGCATCTAGAGGTATCAATATTAAGCTTGTTGTGTAAGAGCTGGCATATAAGTTTAGAACGGGCTAGTACAGCTCGGTTTTGTACTGTTAGGATTACGGCTTTGTTAAGTAGTTGGGTGGGCGAGTCTGTTAATTTATGTTTATTGTATATATACCGTAGAGCTTTCCTTTGTGCACGTTCTAGTTTTTTAATTAGTTGTTTAGTGTGTGGCAACCAGATAACATTTGCGTACTCAAGGACTGACCTGACGAAAGTTTTGTAAGCCAGAAGTTTTGTATCGCGTGGTGCTATTCGGAGGTGTCTTCCAAGAAAGAAAAGGCGTTTCATTGTAGTTGCTGTAACATTATTTATATGGGAGTTCCATCTGAAGTCATGTGTTAACGATAATCCGAGGTGCTTGTGTTCATGAACTCGTATTAGTGGCACGTCGTTAACGGTATACATAAAGCTCGAGTTACTTTTTTTCTTGTGATTGAAAGAAAAGCAGATTTCTGAGCATTGATTGTCATCTGCCAGTTGGCAAACCAGTTAGACACAGCTTTCAAGTCGTTGTTTAATGTTATATGGTCATCATATGAGTTAATATTTCGATAAAGAATGCAGTCGTCTGCTAATAGCCTAATGTTTCCTGTGATTTTTGCGGGTAGGTCTATTAATAAAAATTAGAAATAAAAGGGGAGCCAGAACGCTTCCTTGGGGGACTCCCTATGCTACCCAGGCTATCTGGGAAATCTGTCCATTCACTTCCACAAACTGGGTACGGTTATTAAGATAGTCGCAAATCCAGTCACTTATGGGGCCTGTACCTAGTGCAGTCTGAAGTTTTCTTATGAGCTTTTTGTGTGATACCCGATCAAATGCCTTCGAGAAATCGAGTAGGATGAGATGTGTTTGTCTGTGTTGGTCGATATTAAATGATATGTCGTGGGTTAGTTCCAGTAGCTGAGTGATTGTAGAAAGGCCTCTGCGAAAGCCATGTAGATGTGGTGATATGATACTCTCCTTGTCTAAAAAAAGGTTATATGTTTTAGTATGATGTGTTCTAGAAGTTTGCACACGGTACTCGTGAGCGAAATCGGCCGAAAGTTGGACGAGTCGTCTTTGCAGCCTGACTTATATATTGGAGCAACTTTTGCAGATTTCCAATCCTGTGGAAGAACAGATGATGATAATGATTTGTTAAATATTATACAACGGTACTTCGTCATCCATTCTGCGTATCGTTTCAAGAAAGCGTTGGGTATTTTATCCGGGCCTGGCCCTTTTTTTGTGTCCAGGTTTAGAAGAAGGTTCAATACTCCGGCCTCCGTGACGGTGAGTGACGGTTAGTGTGCTGTTAACGGTGATGTCAATTTGGGGTTGTTTCCCATATATATACATACATATATATATATATATATATACATATATATATATATATATATATATATATATATATATAAATATATATATATATATATATATATATATCCCAAAGGTAAGAAGCTCTTGTAGCCCTTGTTGGTAGGGAGTGTGGTCGCTGAGCGACGAGCTTGCTTCTGTGGAAGAAGCAACTGCACTAATGCTCACAACACCATTTTTCTTAACGCGTCTACTTTCAATCCTTCGGGCGAAATAACTGACTCGGAGGACACATTCACCGTCCACACGCGAGCACAACATGCTACAACTTCGATAAGTGAGCGAGGGACATGTACATCCTTCTTTAGAGTGTTCACGTATTCGGGTTTTTTTAATCCACATCAAAAACCATCATGGGCGTGCGACGAGGCCACTGAAATGAACATTGCCATCTCCGCAGGCACATGTACTTCAGTGGAGACGGAAAATATTTCTCAACAATCGGATCAGAGTCGTCAAGTGGTGGTGGTCTGACATCGCTGCCGAGTGAAATTTGACCAGCCCTGCAGTCTAATGTTGCTCCCCACTCCCGTAAAGAGTAAATACCAAGAATTACATGATGTGTAGCCCGAGCGAGTACAGTAAATTCCTTTCGAAATGCCTTTTCATGAATGGTTACGTCAACTGAACACACTCCCACAGGACGTAACAGTTGACGGCCAACTCCGCGAAACGTGGTATTTCCGTCCCATGCAAACATCACTTTCGGTCCTAGGCAATTCTTGCAAGAGCGACACACCACAGACACGGAATCACCGGTATCTACAAAAGCCACAGTATTTACACCATCGACACAAACGCACACTTTGTTCTTTAACATCCCGACCTTCTTTAACATCATGCTGGAGGCATTTGAAAAAGTGACCGTCCCACGACATCACCTCCATCGGTCGCGCCTGCTAGTTTCCCAGCTGGGGCGCCGTAGGCGAGCGACGACGCGGAGATGGCGATCGATGTGTCCGGGTCGGCGGTGGAGTCAGGCTGCGGTCAGATGCTGGAAAGCCAGTCCTTGTAGCGTAGTCTTGAGGTAGCTGACGAAAAGGGGCAAATGGTTGCCAGGATGCAGCTTCTTGCATGTGGGGCGAATATGCGCGATCTCGCGGATAATGCTGTAGGCGACGGTTGCAGTACCTCGCGATGTTTCCCTGAGCGACGCAGCTGTAGCAAACAGGCGGCCCGCGATTTTCGTTGAAGTTCGGCACAGACCTCCAAGGCGTGTTCTGGACGGGAGACGCACGTCGTGGCTGTCTGTCGTGTCCACGTTCAAAAGTCGTAGGCTGCGGCTGGACTACGGTGTTGGTGTTCTGCGCATGGGTGTTGGAGACGGGATGGTCACCGTAGGCAGGTCGTGGCCAGGTTGCCGGCGCTTCGTAGTAGCGCTCTTTAAGGGAGCATTGGTGGCACACGCGGTTGTCATCTGGGCCTTGAAAATAAGCCAGCTCATCTTTTATAACTCGTCGTACTAAAGCCTGCAAGGTCATCACAGGCAGCTACATCCACATTTGCTACGTTGGTCACGTTATCCAGCTGGCCAAACTTGGGAAGAATGCGGCGAGTTTTAAGAGACTCGAACGTACGACAGTGACACCTTAAGTAGGAAGGGATAGTGAGGTCATCCTTAGAGATAAAAAAATTATATACATCGTCGGCAAGTCCCTTGAGTGGGTTTCCAGCCTTGTCCTCATCCGACAATACTTGCGTTCACAATTCTGCAAAGCTTCAGGACTTGCTCAATATAGGTAGTACTCGTCCTGAAAGTGTCTGCTCAACCATTTCCTTTTTCGAAAGTGGATCACCAAAGTCTTTCGTTATCTCTTCGACAAGGCTATATAAAGTTGTGAGCGAGCCCTTGTTATGGTCGAACCACATCAGGACAGTTATTGCAAGGAAAAAGACAACCTTAGAAATCTGCGCAGACGCGCTCCATCCATTGTGGCGGCTCACTGTCTGGTACTGTGTCAACCAGACTTGGACGCCCTCATTCGCTTTGCCTGAGAATGTGGTGGTTCTCGATGAGGTGTCCAGTAGCCAGCTTGGTCGAATGCTTTCTTCGGCGGTTTCCTCGCGAACGTCGCCTCCGTCCGAATCACTTATGTCAGCGTCTCCTGGTGGTAGCCCGGCCAACCGTTTGCTGCGTCGTAGGGGTAGTATAGCTCGGTCGTCCAGTGTGATCTACTTCCTACCTCCACCAAAATTGTTACAGCTGGGATAGGTTTATTTACAAGATGACAGATGGTTAGCGTGAAACAAGGGACAGGACGGTCATGCAAGGCTCACAGGTAGCGGCCAGCTCCACGTGCACACCACTACTTTCTCTTACTTCGGCTGCGTTGTGCAGCGTGACAATATGTATTTTTATTTTTATTTATTTTTTATATTTTGTGTTTATTCATAAGTTTCCCACTTTCCGTACAGAAAACCAGAAGGGTCAGGAAGAAAGGCGCTAGCATGCGCCTCACTAAGGCCCTTACACCTGTACAATCTGCGCTCCAGCGAAGCAATCAGGACAGCGTAAGAACGAGGAGGAAAGGAAAAGAAAGGGGAGGGGGATTGGAACAAGGAACTTATGAGGGAAGATCGAGAAAAAACTTGTGCACTACAAGCTAAGAAAAACAAGCACACGATGTGCAACCAGAAAAGCAGCATGAACAACACAGTTTGGGCGAAAAAAATTAAAATAAAAGAAAGTCACGATTTGCAGCAGTACGCATTTGGTAACAAACATAATAATCAGGAAACAAAAACAGGCATAAAACTTTACTATATCTTACATATAAAAAACGCTACAGTATTCATTTGGCTCAAACTGACATGAATAAGCATTTAAAACTCGCTTCGTAAAAACAGAGTTGGCACGAAAGTCACACAACACAACAACGAGCTATGTTCGGTTACATATATTTCTTTTATGCAATTTTATTGAAGGCGATCGCTTTATTAGGGTTGACCTTTCCTTGTTTTCATTTAGGAGCTTGGGAATATTAGACCTCAAGCTTCTCATCCCATAATTAGTTCTAATCTTAGGTGGTTTATAGTTAATCACACGAAAGTTGCGGTCTGTGGTCGTTTGAAGATAGAAAGACTCAAAATTTGCCCAGTTTTTTTAATTTGCGTGAGCATATAAAGTGAGAGCTTTATATCTATATATAATAAAGCGGTTTAGTTAACAAGCCAGAAGGTTGCACGATACATAGGCAGGTCTCTTTGCGAGGCGTTGACGATGCCCCTGACGCACACACCTGTCTTCTTCCCTACAACTTCCCCCCGCTAAAGAGGGTGGCATCCTGGTGACTCAAGGGGACGAGAGGACGACCAGGTGGTAGTAAGGTTTGAGTCTACACGGGCAGTGACTCAACCATCTCATTTCCCCGGCGCCTTAAGTCAGGGCACATCGTGAGATGCTCGACAACGTATTAACGGGAGGCGTCTGTTGCAGAACGCGCTAGTGACCGTAGTACTTGGCTAGGTGCCTAGAGAAAAATCCAGAGGTGGTGGAAGGTATCCATAGCCAGACTAAAGGGTCCGCCTGATATGAGCTGGTGGGTGGGTCATCATCGCGACAAAACTTTTGGTGCCATTGGTCTTCAGTCGTAAAAGAGTGGCTAGCTGGCGGCATTGCTCGGCGTATCTGGAAGCTTCAGTCGGTGGCGTGCACTCCGATGCGTCTGCTTGGTAGGGGAGAATCGTGTCAAAGGTGCAGGAAGGTTCACGGCCATATACGAGAAAGAATGTGGAAAAACCTGTCGTGGCCTGTGAAGCGCTGTTGCGTGCGTAGGTCACATATGGTAAAACGAGGTCTTATGATAAACGTATGGTAAAACGAATTGATGTGGTCGGACGCAATGTACACGGATAGCATATCGCCTAAAGTGCTATTCAATCGCTCAGTCATGCCGTTAGTCTGCGGGCGACAGGCAATAGTGGTGCGATGGGCAGTACAGCATGGAGTAAAGAGCACGTTATTACCTCGTAAAGAAAGACACATCCTGTCACTGAGGAGTTCCCGGGAAGCGCCGTGGCGAAGTACGAAGTGTTGCCAGAGGAAGGACGTAACGTCACGGGCTGTGGGGGTTGGTAGGGCAGCTGTTTCTGCACATCGTGTAAGGTGATCTACGGCTAAAACAATCCAGCGATTCCCAGCAGGTGTGTAGGGTAGAGGGCCGTAGAGGTCAATGCCGACGCGTTCGATTGGTCGAGAGGGGCACCGGATTGGCTGCAAGGGACCACAAGGACGGCGAGTAGGAGACTTGTGTTGTTGGTATTCTGAACATGAGCGGATGTACCTCTCTAGAAAACTGTACATCCCACGCCAATAAAAGCGAAAGTGGAGCCTGGTGTACGTTTTGAGGAGGCCAGAGTGCGAGCACTGTGGGTCGGCCCGGAAAGTGGAGCCCACATCGGCGCGGAAGTGGCGAGGGACGAAGAACAACCGCTTCCAGTCGTTTGGAGCGTAGCTGCGGCGTTACAACAGTCCATCCCGTACCGTAAAGTGAGAAGCTTGACGGCGGAGAGCACGGGAAGGCCGAGTAGCCGGGGAGTCAGATAAGCAATCAAAAAGAGCCGCAATCCACGGATCTTTGCACTGCTCCGTAGCCATAGCGACGGGCGCTGATGATGAAAACATCGAATCAATGGCAGAAGGGCAAGTCGTGTCACTTTACGTGGGGGAGGAAGAGAGAGCGTCCGCGTCGGTGTGTTTGCGGGCAGACCGATTAGACAATGCGCGTGTTGAAGTCTTGTAACCGGAGCGCCAAGCTGGCGAGGCTGCCTGATGGGTCTTTCAAGGTCGACCGCCTACCTAAGGCATGATGGTCGGTAACGACATCGAAAGCACGGCCGTGCAGGTATGGTAGAAATTTTGCAATGGCCGAAATGATAGTTAAGCACTCCTTTTCAGTTACGGAGTAATTAGATTCGGGCTTGGTTAGTGTCCTGCTGGCGTAGGCTACTAAATATTCACCGTATGCACTTTTGCGCTGAGCGAGGACAGCGCAAAGTCCTACGCCGCTGGTGTCCGCGTGAACTTCTGTGGGAGCAAAAAGTCTAAATGGCGCAGCATGGGTGGCGATGCGAGCAGAGGGCGCAATGTTGTAAACGCGTCGTCACAAGCGCAGCACCAGGTTGTAAGGCCGGTGTCGCCTCGCAGAAGTTGGGTTAACGGAGCAATAATACAAGCAAAATTCCTGATAAAACGATGAAAGTATGAGCAGAGCCTGATGAAGCTTCGACGTTTCTTCGGGGTCATTGGTTTCAGGAAATCGGTGACAGCGCGACGTTTAGCAGCATTGGGTAAAATGCCGTCTTTGGAAACCACGTGACTGAGTATCATTAATTGCTTGGCTCCACAGCCACATTTCTTCATATTAAGTTGGAAGCCTGCGTTAGTTAAGCGCTGCAAGACCATCTCGAGATGCCACAGATGAGAGGCGAAGTCAGGGAAAAAGAGGACGAAGTCATCGAAGTAACATGAGCACGTCTTCCATTTTAGCTCCATGGAGGAGGTTGTCCATCATGCGTTCAAAAGTAGCAGGAGCATTGCAAGGACCAAACGGCATAGCGTTAAATTCATACAGGCCATCTGGTGTTACGAAAGCTGTTTCAGGGCGACCGGCTCGTGCCATGGGTACTTGCCAATAGCCGGAACGTAAATCGAGCGAGGAAAAGTATTCCGCACCTTGCAAAGAATCCAGGGTGTCGTCAATAAGCTGCAAAGAATTTACGTCTCTGCGCGTTATCTTGTTAAGACAGTGGTGGTCAACGCGAAACCGGATGGACCCATCCTTTTGCTTCACAAGGACTGCAGGGGACGCCCAGGGACTTATAAGGTTGAAAAACACCGCGCTAAAGCATATCGCTGAGTTGGTCTTCAATAGCACGGCGCTCTGTGGGTGACACGCGATAAGGCCGCTGGCACGGTGGAGCGTGAGCGCCCGTATCGATCTCGCGGTAAGCCGTCGATGTGCGGCCCAAAGTCGCTTGTTGACAATCGAATGTAGAGGAGTACTTGCGAAGGCGGTTGAGGAGCTGGGAAGGTTGTGCGGAGCTCAGCTTGGTGTCCATACAACTGTCGAAGACGCCCGGTGGAGACAGGGGGCAGGCAGGGCAACAAGCCACTGTACTGATCTCGGAGTAGGTGCCATCAAGAGGAGCATCGAAGATGGTCGTAGAGTCGATGCGCTAAAGACGGCCAAGGCACTCATCGCGACGCAAAGGGAAGGGCGAGGCATAATCGTTGGAGACAACCATATGCATGAAGCTGTGAGGATAGCGAAAGGGAGAGAACATCGTTGATGAACAATTGATATGCGACGGCGTAATAAGAGCAGGGGAACAGGGCAGGCAGTTGAAATCGCACTTGAGTGCGGAGGTATCGTAGTGCCGTCAGCAACGAGCACCTTGGCACCGCAATCATCTGCATATCAAGTTGGGCGTCAGGAAGCGGCGAAAATTTCACTTTGGTGCGAGAACAGTCAATTACGGCCCTGTTATCGGAAAGGAAATCGCACCCCAAGATTATGTCATATGAGCATGAAGACATAACAACAAATTCGACTTTGTACGCCAGTCATTGAATGGGGATGCGGGTAGTACATGCAGCAACAGGGGTAATGTGCTGTGCGCTTGCTGTACGGATCTACAGGGCAGACAAGGGTGTCATTACTTTTCTGAGCGAGCGACAAAGTTCTTTGGTAGCGGAAACGGTGGCTCCTGTGTCGACTGGCGCAAGTGCAAAAATTCTATGTACACATGCTTCAATATCGTTCGTCGGAGAATAGCGAGGCCTTGTGCTGTTCGACACAGACGCAGTTCTTGCCTAGGAAACTGCGGCGGCTAGTTTTCCTGTTCTGTGGGAGTCGGACGACGACGCATTGGCGAAAGCGAACGGCGTCGGGGAGATGGCGAGTGGCGCTCGTGGGCAGGGTGGCCGGTGCGTAGATGAGTCGGACATGATTCACGAGGGGACGAGAAGAACGGAACTGCAGGGGAGTATGATGGCGCAAGTTGGTCAGCTCGCGGAAGCCATGAGCGACGGAGACAGAACCGTGCGATATAACCAGCGATACCAAAATAGAAACGTATTGGGCGGTTGTCGGGAGTGCGCCATGGTCCAGTGTTGGCTGCTATCCTGGTGGGAAACTCGGGCGAGCATAACCGTACAGCGGGCTGTGGTGGAGTGAACGTCGGTAGCACGGTCTGTGCTACAACTTCAGCGTATGTCAGAGGTGGAGGCGCCGGTGGCTGTGCACGCGGTGACGGAATACCTCAGATACTTGCTCCTGTCGCAGGTTTGGAGTCAAAGATAGCGCATAGCTTAGAACGGCGGTGAGCAGAGACAGCTGCCAAAAAAATTCGGTGGGGATGAACATGATCTCACAGAGCAGGGGCCGTAGTCATGCACTGCAGCTAAGCTCGAAACAGAGACATCCTGCATGGAAGAACGCCGGGTCAGTAGACGTCTGCGGAGTTCATCGTAACGCTGACAAAAATCAACGACTTCAACGATGGTCTGCGGGTTCTTCGATAGGGTCATCTGAAAGGCGTCGTCTTCGATGCCCTTCAAAATATGACGGATCTTATCGGATTCCACCATTGATGCGTTGACGCGCTTGCAAAGGTCGACGACGTCTTCTATGTAGTTGGTGAAGTTCTCACCGTGCTGCTGGGAACGGTTGCGCAAGCGCTTTTCGGCACGAAGCTTTCGCACCGTGGGTCGACAGAAGACTTGCGTGAAGATTGTCTTGGAGTCCGACCAGGTGTGAAGGTCAGATTCTTGGTTGCGGAACCACACGTTCGCGACGCCCGTGAGGTAGAAGACCACGTTGTTGAACTTATGAGCATCGTACCATTGGTTGTGGGCACTCACGCGTTCATAGTATGAGAGGCAGTCTTCGACATCATTTTCGTTGGAGCCGCTGAAGATGGCTGGACCCCGTTGATGCAGTGAGCCGGAACAGAGAAGGGTGGGCGAGACCGGTGGTGGTGCTTGGGTTACGTCTTCACGCATGATGGGATACAACTTCCGACTGCCGGGTCCTACAGTTGGAGAAACCCTAGTCGTTGTCATCATCATCGTCATCATGATAATCATCATAATAATCTTCATCCCATTTTATGTCCACTGCAAGACGAAGATCTCTCCCCGCGATCTCCAATTACCCCTGTCTTGCGCCTGCGCCAGCGGATTCCAACTAGCACCCGCAAATTTCCTAATTTCGTCGCACCACTTAGTCTTTTGTCATTTTCTACTGCGCTTCCGTTCTCTTGATACCCATTCTGTCACCCTAATGGTCCAACAGTTTTCTACTGTACTCATTACATGACCTTCCCAGCGCCATTTTTTTCTGTTCATGTCAATTGGATTGTCGTGTATACCTATTTGCTCTCTGATCAAACCCCTCTCTTTCTGTCTCTTAAAGTTATGCCTAGCATTCTTCGATCCATCGCTCTTTACGCCGTCCTTAATTTGTTCTCAAGTTTCTTTCTCTCTGGCCCCTATGTCAGCACCGCTAAAATGCACTGATGGTGTACCTTCCTTTTCAATGATAACGGTAATATTCCAGTCAGGAGCTCACGATGTCTGCCGTATGCGACCCGACTCATTTTTATTCTTCTCTGAATTTCCTTCTCATAGTCAGGGTTAGGAATGGTCAGGGATTACGAGAAAGCGTTTCATTTTGTCGAAACCGTAGCAGTCATGGAGCCATTACGGAATTATGGCCGTATGTAAAAATACTGACAGCTATGTATAGCGGCTCCACAGCCACCGTAGTCCTCCATAAAGAAAGCAACAAAATCCCATTAAAGGAAGGCGTCAGGCAGGGAAATACGCTCTCTCCAATGCTATTCACCGCTTGTCTACAGCAGGTATTCAGAGACCTGGATTGGGAAGAATTGGGGATAAAAGGTAATGGAGAATACCTTAGTAACTTGAGATTGGCTGATGATATTGCCTTGCTTAGTAACTCAGGGGACCAATGGCAATAAATGCTCACTGACCTGGAGAGGCAAAGCAGAAGAGTGGGTCTAAAAATTATTCTGCAGAAAACTAAAATAATGTTTAACAGTCTCAGACGAAAACGGCAGTTTACGATAGGTAGCGAGGCACTAGAAGTGGTAAGGGAATATATCTACTTCGGACAGGTAGTGACCGCGGATCCGGATCATGAGGCTGAAATAATCAGAAGAATAATAATCGGCTGGGGTGCGTTTGGCAGGCATTCTCAGATCATGAACAGCAGGTTGCCATTATCACTCAAGAGAAAAGTGTATATAAGCTGTGTCTGACCAGTACTCACGTACGGGACACAAACCTGGAGGCTTATGAAAAGGGTTCTACTTAAGTTGAGGGCGACGCAACCAGCCATGGAACGGAGAATGATAGGTGTAACGTTAAGGGATAAGAAAAGAGCAGATTGGGTGAGGGAACAAAGTCGAGGTAATGACATCTCAGTTGATATCAAGAAAAAGAAATGGGCATGGGCAGGACATGTAATGAGGAGGGAAGATAACCGATGGTCATTAAGGGTTACGGACTGGATTCCAAGGGACGGGAAGCGTAGCAGGGAGCGGCAGAGGGTTAGGTGGGCGGGTGAGATTAAGTGCTTTAGCAGGGACGACATGGCCTCAATTAGTACATGACCGGGGTAGTTGGAGAAGTATGGGAGAGGCCTTTGACCTGCAGTGGGCGTAACCAGGCTGATGACGATGATGAGTCAGGGTTCCCTGTGATTAGTTCTTCTAGGTAAACGTACTCCCTCACAGACTCTAGGGGCTGACTGGCGATCCTGAATTCTTGTTCCCTGGCCCGGTTGTTCATCATTATCTTTGTCTTCTGCATATTAATCTTCAGCCCCACTCTTACACTCCCTCAGTTAAGGTCCTCACTCATTTGTTGTAACTCGTCTGCGGTGTTGCTGAATAGAACAATGTCATCGGAAAACCGAAGGTTGCTGAGGTATTTGCCGCCGATCCTTACTCCCAAAGCTTCCCAGTTTAATAGCTTGAATATTTCTTCAAAGCACGAAGTAAATAGTATTCGAGATATTGTATCTCCTTGTCTGACTCCTTTCTTCATAGGTAGGTGGCTTCCTACTTTTCGTGTGTAGAATTAAGGTGACTGTGGGATCTCTGTAGATATTGTACAAGGTATTCACGTAAGCTGTCTGTGCTCCTTGATTACGCAATGCCTCCTAACAACCTAGTAACCTCCGCCGAATATGTAAAGCGGTTTAACAAGCCAGAACTTCGCACGATATACAGGCAGGTCTGTTGATAAAGTCTCGGGCACCGAGTGCGCGTGCTCTGTTTTCGAGCAAGGCGTTGGCGATGCACCGGACGCGCACGCCTGTCTTCTTCGCTACAATATGTATAACTTAATATAGGACAATCCAAAATGTATGCACAGAAACGTAAGCAAGGTATTCTCATCAGGAATCTCGAAGATATAGTAAAAGCAACGGAATAATTCTGTTGTGACCTGCACAGTATCCAGAGCAGCCACGATACTTCCATGCCAAGAAACAATGAACTTCTTGTGTGCGCGTCCTTCGTGTTTCGCTGGTACCCCTTCTTTTTCAAGTTCATCATGCACCAACTGCCCTAAGCGCTTGCACTAATGCAATGAACAGGTTGCAGGCGCTCCTTCTGTAACTAGCGATGAAGTTAGAATGCCTTGCAAGATATGAAACGGGGAAAATCGGTCGGAGATGATGAAGCAACGGTTGATTTATTCAACCGTTGCTTCAACATGTTTGAAAATGTGACGGTACTTAATACGAACTGTCTATGTCTGTTCAAAAGGGGCCAGAGAACTAAGAATGCCAATATTATACTAATCCACAAAAAGGGACACGTTAAAGAATACAAAAACTACAGGCCCATTAGCTGACTTCCAGTATTATATCAAATATCCACCAATATAATTTTCTATAAAGCAAACGCTACACTGGACTTTATTCAATCAAGTGTACAGGCTGTCTTCAGGAAGGAATACTCTATAATAGGTCACATCCATGTCATCAATAAGGCAATCGAGAAATTCAGAGTACACTCAGCCTGTCCATGTTGTCACGTAGTAGTGATGGTGAAGACGGGAGCACAACTGTGAATGACGAAAGCATGCGCGTCCTGCGCTGAGCGATAACATTCGCTAGAGGGTGAAATTAGGTCACCCGATAAACAAGTACACGTATCCATATGGCTTTCTTAGACTACGAAGAGGCATTTGATTGAGCAGAGATACCAGCAGTCATAGAGGCATTACGTAATCAGGGAGTACAGGCCACTTGCGTAAATATATCTGAAAATATTTACAAATTCCACTGCTAACCTTAATTCTCCAGAAGAAAAGTACGAAGATACCTATGAAGAAAGGGGTTAGACACGGAGACACAATCTCTCCAATGCCATTCACAGCGTGCTTGGAAGAACTATTGAAGCTACTAGATTGGGAAGGCTAAAGAGTGAGGATCAATAGCGAAAATGTCGGCGAAGTTCGGTTTGCAGATGACATTCTCCTGTTGAGCAATACTGGGTCCAAGAGTGTAAGAGTGGGGTCGAAGATTAATATGCCGAAGACAAAGACAATGAACAATAGCCGAGAAAGGGAAGAAGAGTCCAGGGTTGTGAGTCAGCCTCTAGAGTCTGTGAATGAGTACGTTTACTTGTGTACATTACTCGCAGGGGACACTGATCATGAGAAGGAAACTTAAAGAAGAATAAAAATGGGTTGGAGCGCATGCGGCAGACATTTTTAATTCCTAACTGGAAGCTTACCATTATCGTTGAAACGGAAGGTGCAGCACCAATAAATGCATCAGTGCATTTTATTGGTGCTGACATATGGGGCAGAAATTTGGATACTGACAAAGAAGCTCGAAAAGAAGTTACGGACCGCGCAAAACGCGACGGAATGAAGAATGTTATATATAGAGAGAGAGAAAGGCAAAGGAAAGACAGGGAGGTTAAATAGAGATTATGTCCGCTTGGCTACTCTGTACTGGGGAGGGGCAAGGGAATGCGATAGGGGAGAGAGAGAAGGATTTAAAAAAGAAGAAAAAAACTACACACACACGCACGTACACACAAACTGTTTCTGTGGGCACTGTCACGCAGCCCGCAAAGGCGTTCCTAGTTTTATGCAGTGTGACCGTACAATCCTGCGTCACACAGTCAAATCACAATCTGTCAGAAAGTTCAGTGCCTTTTAAATACCGCAGCAGCGTCTCATAGCCGATCACGCTGATGTTCGCCTAGGCCAGTATCCAAGGATCTTGTTTTCTGTCATTGAGCGCTTGTCCAGTTTGTCTTGGGTGGCTGAGAGGACTGCTCCTTGCGGGTCGAAACGAGAGCACTGACAAAGAAGGAGCGCGATTGTTGAATTGCACCCGCAGAAGTCACAAAGTGGGCTGTTGGACATTCTGATAAGAAAGGAGTACGCATTTGAATATGCTATTCCAAGCCATAGACGAACTAGAAGGGTGCAATTGCTTCGTGGAAGCTCGGGCGGAATACGGAGTTGTAAATTAGGGTCCAGGGTATGAAGGTGTGCACTTGTGAAGTCGGATGAATTCCACTGAGCTAATGTGAGGTCGTGTGCAAGTACGGCAAGTTTTTTCGCTGCGTCGGCTCTCGAAAGAGGAATGGCAACGCAGTTGACGCCGTCATGAGCAGATGGGGCAGCTGCGTCTGCTCGATCATTGCCATGTATGCCACAGTGACTAGGAAACCGCTGATGTATTATATCGTGTCCTTCGTCAGCTATGCGATGGTGTACTTCTCTGATCTCTGCGACGAGCTGTTCATGTGATCCATGGCGCAGTGCTGAGAGTACACTATGTAGGGCTGCCTTGGAATCACAGAACACTGACCATGCATGGAGTGGTTCCTCCTGGATGAAATGAAGAGCCGCTTGCAAGGCTACCAGTTCAGCAGCTGTCGTTCATGATGCATGTGACGTTTTTAGCTGTATTTTGGCGGATCTTGTTGGTATCATCACAGCAGCAGCTGAACTTGAAGATGTGACTGAGCCATCGATGTGAACGTGTACGCGGCCACTGTGCACCTCATGTAAATGTTCTAATGTGGCCTGCTTCAGGGCGAACGAGGGCATGTTAGCCTTCTTCGTGATTCCTGGGATGGTGAGGCGTATTTCAGGTCTGTTAGACATAACGAAGAATGTTAGACGTAACGTTAAGACACAGGAAGAGAGCGGTGTAAATCAGAGAGTAAACGGGGATGGCCGATATTTTAATTGACATTAAGACAAACAAAAATGGAACTGGGCCGGTTGTGTAACGCGTAGGTCAGATAACCGGTGGACCATTAGGGTTACAGTGACGAGAAGCGAAGCGCTTTCGTGCACGGCAAGAGAAGGTGGCGCAACGAAACTGTGCAATTCGCAAGCGCTAGTTTGAATCGGTTGGCGCAAGACAAGGCTGACAGGAGATCGCAGGCCATAAAAGTGGACATAAAAGGCTGATGATGGTGATGATGTTATTACTATGAGAGTATCGTTGCCGTAGAGCCACACTGTTGATTCCCCCTAGAAACTGCGGTATGTTACATACAGGTCCTTGAGAAAGTGCTCTCTATTTAGTTAGAAAACTTCAGTGCAAACATAGCGTTGGTACACAATGTTCAATGTCATCATTGCTCACGCTCAATAATCTCGTTGGACGCCCTATGGCTCTGCTGCGGTGTCTTCTACTGCGCTCCCCTGACGTTACGTGTCACTGAGGTCCATTGCCTTGCCCTTAAAATCAGTGGCGGACCTTGGCAAGGATTTGCTTCAGCGCGTAAGGAAAAACCTGGCACAGTATTGAGAAACACAGACTGGCAAACAAAAACAAAAATAGAGGAAGAAAAGTATCAGTTTAACCTGAAAGGGAAAGCATTGGTAGCGATAGCAAATTATTAGAGAACTACAGGAAGCAAGGTTCGTTGATATATCGCGTGTATAAATTGCAGTAAGAGTTCCCATCCTTATTAGATTAAGAAGCACGGTGTCTCTTTAGCAGTCACAGACCAATTAATAATGAGACCTTGCTACTGCGACATAGTTTAGTGTTAAATCATCAATTGCAGCTTCTATGGAAGCTCTTGTTTATGACTGGGCGGCGCATAAATAGAGCATCCCCATGTGGCACGTACTTCTCTCGTCGCTGCCAGCCGTCAAGGACGCGCTGCGAAGCGGCAAACGTTATGTTGCTCGAGCTACGTTGAAAATGGACAACTACTGACGACAAAAAAAATAATAAAAACATTGCAATGATGTTTCACTTCGTGAACGCGCGTGACACGCAAGGGTATGAGCGCCATATCGCACACGACGCTATCGTCCCTCGGTGCGCCTAAGCGCCTACGCTGACCGCATCGCAGATCGTATTTAAGACAGGGCTTGCTCAGCCGCGTCATACGCAGCAGCAGCCGGAGATAACAACCCCATGTAAACATTCGCTTGCTAACTAAATAAATTAGCTTGGTATTGGCGCGCACGGGCAAACATAAATACTTCACGCTCGACCACCGCGGACACACGCTGTCAAAACGCTAGCGTGAAGAATCGCGACAGCAGCAGCGGGAGAAGTGACACTTCGACGCAGACTGAGGATTGCGAACACAGCGCACGCAATGCTACGAGCCGTCGGCCGACCTGGACTGTGCCCCCAAAGTCGATCGGTTTCAAGAAAACGCCTGTGCCACCGTGCGCGGCCGAAGTACAACGCCCCGCCTCCCTCCACTGCACCGGTGTCACGCGCGCGGCGGAACACTGCGCGCTTGCTCCCTTGGGCACGCGAGATTGAGCCGCCATGGGCGGCTCACCCTCGCACGCTTTCACTCGCGCACACAGCGTACGTCGATCGAGGACGATGCTATGCCAGTACGTCTGTACCGCAAACAATACCGGTAGCCAGAAGAGGTCAACCCGTCGCGCCTACCTTCGTCCTGCGCGACGCTTCGGCCCGTTTGTTCTTCCCGTTTTCGGTCAACGTTGGCTGCACTTTCTTCCAGGTGGCGATACTTTGCCGTGCGCTCACGCCCTTTCGTACGTTGCCCTGCGCGCGATTTTCTTCCCTCCAGACGCCTTCATCGTGCGCTTGCTTCGCGGCTTCACGCAGGCACCACCGATTTTAAGAGCTGGACAGTTACGCTTGCGTGTACAACTGACGCTCCGCAATTACAGACTCCTTAGTAGCTGCGATTCCGTTTAGATGACCGATTAAGCAGAACGTGTTGCCCTCCATAGTAGCCAGGATAAACCACATTTAAAAGCGAGATTATCCGGCAAAATGTCTCAAGATGAGGTAGGACGGTCGAGCCCACGCATCGCCCGACTTGAGGAGAGGATCCACTAACCTCCTCTTCTCCTCCTTGCTCTTCCTCCTCCCGGCTTTCGAGCCGATCTCCCCTGTTGCGCGCCCGATTAGACTTCTTAAATCCACCCCACCCCCTTCCCTGGGCACGTCCGAGAAGACGCAGCCGCATCAAGCTGCCATTCTTTTCACCCTGGCACGCTTTCTCTCGCACCTGCACTATGCGGTGCGCGACCATGACCGTACTTGTACTTTATACAGAAAATCCCAGACTCGCCAATGCTCACGTCCATCTGGAGTGTCCATATAGTTGAATAAAACAAGAACACAAGCACAAAAGGTCCACAGGGCTGTGGTCTTCAAGGCTTTTAAAACTGTCGTTTTACCTTCCTAGTCAAATTTTCGTCGCTGCGATTTTTTTTTCTTATGCAATGAAGGATAACAGTGTCTAAACCTCAGCAAGCTCAAATTTTTGCCTTGAAGACAGGTCTCGATTCATTATTCAGATAATTTTCATACATTTAGCAAAAAAACGCTAAAACACATCAGGACTAAGTGGACAGGTGATACAGAACAGGTGATACGCACACGAGAGCCAATTCAAAGCTACTACTTCATTCGTAAACAACAAATATTGGCTCTTTTACTGCTGTGATAAGTATGAATGTTCACAAATTACCCAAATTTTCTTTCTGACTTCCCTACTTTAACCTTGAGGTAAGCTTTAACCACGTATCATCTACAGGTATAGAGAGCCCTACATTTTACGAGATCGTATCTCACCCTAATATATAATTATCAAATCTTCTTACAAATTCTTTCAATAATATTTTTCTTTACACTCCTCTGTGAAATATGTTGGTAGAATTCTCTCTCCCATTGCCGGGTAGCATGTCAATAATCCTATGAACCCCGGCAAAGAAAAAAAAAGCACAACACCCTTCCTTAAGTTCTCTTTCTCTCTCCTCTACAGAAACAAGAAAAAGATGCAGGAAGAACCCATCTACATGATACCAATGGGGAGATGACCTTCAGTGCTGCCTGCAATCAAGAGTGTCACGAAGTGCCAGGACAGTGCGGGGCAAGTCATCACACAGAGACTGTACACCAGGGCACGCGGCACGAAGAACTGTGGTGGCAGTCAGTGCAAGTTTTACATGCCATACAGGGCAACCATCGGCACTCGCTTGAGGTGTATTGGTGGCGTCCAGGAACGTGATGAGGGGCTCTCTGAGCTGTGATTGTGGTTCTTCAGGAAATTCTCCTAGAAATGCCTCTGAAAGTTTTCTTTCAGGCTGAAGCACACTCTGGACACTTGCTCGTTTCTGAGGGTGAAGAAAATAACAGGCGTTTTCGATGTGTTAACGTATCCAAGTGAAAATCTTAGGCTTATTAGCTCTCTGGTTAACGATTAATGTTCATGGAAGCTAACACAAAGCGCCAGAATAATCGCATAAAAAATTTCGTAGCACTTCCTGACAGACGTGCGCCACTAAGATCGGTAACATATTGAAGACTTCTGGCCAGCCATTTGACAACGCTATCACGTGACATGTTGCATGGCGCGCTAAACCAGTCCGCGCACATAGAGCTGTGAACAAGAGCAGTGGACGAGTGCTTGGCTGAGAGCCAGCCGCAGTAGCGTGGCTCTTAACGCAGAAATTAGGACACATTTGATGTATACGAAAATCTGTATCCATTCACTTTAACAAGCTCTTCTCATTGCGTTCATGAAGCCCGCGTTGCCGTAGAAACATGTGAAATTTACGCAGCTTTCGTGCGTCGTCTCGCAAACCAGACAATATTGCGAGTACACGCGTTGCGCCTGACGGTGGCCCCCGTCCATCGGACGTCCTCTTCGCGTTGGCAGAAGTATTGGCAGCATAAACATGGAGAACGAGCAGAATGAAACAATGTTACCTTCTAGGTCCGCAAATTTATTTTAGATTAGATCGTTCGCCTAGGTGACTCTGGAATTTCTAAAGCTAATTGTAAACCGGGAAGAGAGGTATAAATAACGAGCTTGGTGACACAAGCCACTCGGTCCTCGCGGAGAGCATGCTGGTAAATTCCATCCGCACATTTTGATGCATGGGTAAAGTACAAGACTACAATCGGAAAAGATTTCAGCCTTCATTTCACGCGTGCCTGGGGTGCTGATATTTGGTGGGCCCTGGTAAGTGACCTAACGATCAATTCATCGCAAATAGGCTTAGTCTACGGCAAGCATAGATGTGGTGACGCCATCGACCTGGTGCGCACATATTTGAGTTCCGTTTTACAACCAAGTAACACGGCATCGGTTCGACAATATGCCAGCCTAGTTTTACTTCCTTTCAGTGCAATGTCCTGCAGATCAGTATTCTTTTTTTTTGCTGAGTTTTGATGGTGGTCATGCCTTTGACAGATTGCGCTACGGAATTGTGTGTGACGATGGATGCTGCATTACGGCAGGCGTGTTTATTAGTTTCCCGTAAAATATGCGCGTTGCTTGGAATAAAGTGGTCCACCTACGTCAAAAAATAATTTTGTTGAACTTGGTGACGTCGTATGCGGTGTCTCCCAGAAGCAGAAGTTCTCCAATCAACTAGCACTCGATTGCGCAGTTTATAGCACCCGTGAAATTCGTCTACTGCTTAGCCGTATCGGCGTGAATGACTTAAAATAATGCAACCGGCTGCAAACACTTCAAAGGCTGCAACACAGAAACGTTCCTAACGCACTACATAGCGAACTTGTTGAGCTAGTTTTGCTAACTTTTCAGGGATCATTGTCGTGGTCGTGACAGGGTACGTTGTAACAATAATTACAGTGTCCTGGACGCAGATATCGTGCTTGATTACGACTATGTGTGAAGCCGAAAAGCAGTGCTTGACAAATTTAGGACAAGTATTCTAGAAAAAGACCTGGACTTCGGCATTTCTAATATATATATATATATATATATATATATATATATATATATATATATATATATATATATATATATATATATATATATATCTATATATATATATTGAACTCAGTTACATAGAAATAAATGAATGCAAACACTTGTTTATTTATTTATTATTATTATTTGAAAAATTTTGTCGGCCTTATACAGGCCATTACAGGGAGTGGACGGGTCGGTACACGTAGGTGTACAATGTATCAACTATACATCAGTAATCATAACCGATAGAACAGCAATCTATACAACAACCTATACAACCGATAACAAACAAATCGTAAGCCTCATAAGCAAGCATAAAACATAAGTAGACATAATATACCCAAGTATTACACATCAATGTAATATAGCATAAGAAGGTATTCTTCTACCCTCTCCATAAATTTCTCTACGCTATCCGTGCCAATAATTTCCCGGGGCAAACCGTTGAATATTTCAATGGTAGCAAGAAAAAATGAAAATTTGAACGTGTTGCAGCGTGTGACGTATTGCCTGATACGTTTATCATGACACTTTCTACGGGAATGACGATATGGTAGTTTCAAGTGGACATGTTTATCTATTTTTATGCGATCATGATAAAGCAAAAAAGGAACTTGATTTCTGCCACACGCCGCCGACAAGGTAGTGTAGGAATGCCTGCGGCATTTGGAAGAGCAGTGACGGTGTTCTGACGGGAATATCTTGAATACCCTTATGAAAATAACTGTTGAAATGTTGTTGGCATAATGTTGGCGAGTTCTTGACTCAATAGCCTTTCAACAATGCCTCAATAAATATTGCAACTACAGAGCAAACATTCAACACTAAGTTGTTGGGTAGTTCACAACAAAACAGTCGTTGACTAAATTCTATGATATATTGTTGAATACTATTGAGTATTAATGTGAAATTGTTGAGTAGTTTCCAACAATAAAGTCGTTGACTAAATTTTTTGATATATTCTTGAAATATATTGAGTATTATTGAGCTATTATTGAGTGTTTACAACAATAAAGTCGTTGAAAAAATGCTCTTAACTTATTGTTGAATAATATAGAGTCTTCTTGAGCAATATTTAGTTTCGAAGTATATGTGAAAAACAGACGCACATGTGTATGTGGGTGTCTTTCGCACATATATATTGTTTTACTGATCACTTTATCACCATTGCACATATACTGGGTGTTGTTTCATGTTCCTTGAGCCATAGACGTATCTAACGAGTGGGCTTGGGGACAGTGACCCATGGCTGTCCGATGTAGATACGCCTATACTTCTAATTACGGGACTTGGCCCCCCTCCCCCACTTCAGAGATCGGGGGAGGGGATTTGCCCCATTCACGTTACTGGTTGATCGCCCCCTGTCCATGCCCCCAGTAGATATGTCTGTGGTTTAAGTTTTTACGTGAAACGCCTTGAACACACCCATATATATATATATATATATATATATATATATATATAAATATATATATATATATATATATATATATAAATATATATATATATATATATATATATATATATATATATATATATATATATCTGACTTCATGAATGAGGCACCTATGGCTGCCGCCAGGTTTTATTTGAAAAGTTCATGCACTTCTTGAAAGACTCTCATTCACGCAAGCTTTATATGCAGGGTGTCCCAGCTAACTTCAGCCAGAGTTTAAAAATATGGGAATGCAATGTAGCTGGAAAAACCAAGGTAATCTGGTTTGCCGTCTCTTGGTGATAGTCAGACTATTTATTTTCATTCATTCTATTTGGATAATTATTGTTAATTAATTGTCCGACTTTTCAAATATTATAATTCGATTAAAAGTACCATTGAGAAAATTGTTGAGGAACCTGAAAAACTTCCGATACAGATTTCTGTTGCTCAACACGTGCTACATAAAACTGTTTTTCCGAGCGTGAAAGTAGCCCGCAAATGTACGCGAAATTGCCGCGCGACGGGCCGCTCGAGGCACTCTGCGTGTATTCGCGGGCTTCTTTCATGCTCGGAAACATACTTTTATGTGGAACTTATTGAGCGACAGAAAGCTGTATAGGAATTTTTTCATGTCGCTGTATAATTTTCTCATTGACATGTTAAGTTACGCAAAAAGCCTGCACACACTTGCACACACATATGTATGCATATGATTTCAAGATAAAGGCATGTATGGTTCCGTAAGATTCGATGTGAAAAGTTGATGCACGTCTTGGAAAACAACTTTCTCTCTTTCACGCGCTTCTTTTTGTACCGGGTGTTTCATCTAACTTTACTCAGAGTTTAAAAATATGCCGATGCACTCTAAGACGACGCGACCAAATGCATGCTGCTCACTTTTGTATGTGTCACGCTATCCTTGTATTTTTCTTAATTGGTGAATTACCCATGAAAATGATCCATACTGAAGCAACAAAGTTAGGTAAAAAATTTGAATTAGAAAATTTTAGAGCACTTTGTAAAACGTACGATTAGGCAATTTCTAACTTTCTATCTAGTAAGTGTTAGTGTTCTTCAGCTTACTGCGGATTCCAGCGAAATAAAAAATAATATCACGTGACATACCCGCTTGCGCTCCGTCCTTGCAGCGCTCCCAAACGAACATAGCATCTAGCAGGGTGTGCTGCCGCTTAAAAGGCGACAGGCCAGTGACGAAGGCGTTGGCTGCGGTATTGACGCCAGCGATGTGCTTCCCTCGCGACGGTTCATGTTGGCGATCAGCAGATGGGTGTTCACAGCAGTTAAATGCTATGTTCGTGTGCGCGCGGAACGCTTAAGAGCAGCGCAATGACGACTCACAGGTGGGCATGCCACGTGGTGTTTTTTGTATTTCGCGGGCATCCGCAGTAAGGTGAAAAACACTAATACGTAAGATAGAAAGGCAGAAACTGTTTATTCGGACGTCTTGCCAACTGCTCAGCAACTTTCTAGTTAGGATATTTTTCCTAGCTTCCTTGCTTCAGAAGTTGGTTAATTATCATTGAGTAATTAGCTAATTAAGCTAACTACAATAATAACGCGACTCGTTACATGCACAAGTGAGCACCATGTATTTGTTCGTGGCGTCAGAGAGTGCAAAGAACTGAAACTCGGCCTTAAGGTAGTTCAAACACCATATATATATATATATATATATATATATATATATATATATATATATATATATATGTTACGGTTAATGTTAAATCAGGTTTATTCAACGGACGAGATTGATGGTAAAGTCAAGATGGCGTACTGAGGCTGTACCAGCTCACGTCCTCTGCCTCTTCTCCTCGCCCGGCTCATGCCGTAGCAATCCCCGGTTGCCAGACGAAGCCCGCTAGGCAAGTCCAAATCACTCGGAAAGCGGAGGGTGAAACCGCTTAAGACGGGCAACATGTACTAACTGGGTCCGGCTAGACCGACAACCAGCCGACGTCAACCGTGCCACCACGTACGGGTTCGGTTCCCACCTGCGGCAAGTTGTTTTTTCATCCACTTTAATTTCCATTAATTTATCGTTTCTTCATTCCACTTATTAAGCACAAGTAATTTCCCCTATGTTGTCCTTGGTGTCAGTGTTTGTTGGCTTCTCATGATATGACTAATAAAAATCGGGCCCCTCGGTTAACCCCCTTTCTTCTCGTTTATCACGTACGTCAAGTCACTCTAGCGATCTACAATGACAAATGCGCCCGTGTACTGGGGTAAAAACTTTTCGCATAAGCCACGTTTACGTTGTGGAGTCCACAACCAGACAAAGTCTCATTTGGCGTACGAGACAGACTGGTGTCGGCTGTCATTTGCGCTCTTTCGATCGGTCTTGCGATGCCACAGTACGAAGTCGAGCGATACGCCTGGCTTCTTCGGCAACACAAAGGGTCTTGGCAACAGAGTACTCGGTGTGAAAGTCAAACGATAGTATAGTGTTAATGCAGCTTAACGGTGAACGTGCGTAAAGGAGGTAAAAAGTACTGTAATCGGTCGTCTCATGCTTTGCAGTATTATAAGCATAGGTGATGAAGGGGAGTACGTCATCCCAGTCTTTGTGATCGGAAGATACGTACACGGCCAGCATGTTAGAGTTCTGTTCGTACGTTCTACAAGCCCATTTGTCTGAGGGTCATAAGGCGTTGAATGACGGAACTGCGAACTGCAGAGACAAAGCAGTTCTTCTACGGCGTCCGCAACGAACTGACGACCACGATCGCTAATGATCACACGGGGGGGACCATGTCGAAGAGTAATGAATCGAAGCAAAAACGTTGCAACTGACGCAGCTGTTGAAGATGGTACGGCCGCCGTTTCCGCGTAACGGGTCAGATGGTCGACACATACGATCACCCATCGGTTGTCGTTAGATGATCGGGGAAATGGGCCCAGAAGATCGATACCCACTTGTTCAAATGGCAGGCGAGGCGGCGGCTGAGGTTGGAGAAGACCTGGCGGAGCGGTCGTAGGTCGCTTGTAGCGTTGACATTGTTCGCAATGGTCACGTTGTGCTTGACTGTGTCCCGCATTCTGGGCCAGTAAAAACGCTCCTGTGTCCGGTTCAAAGTTCTTATGAATCCTAGATGGCCAGAGGTCACATCGTTGTGCATGGCTCTCAGTATGTCCGTTCGCAGACTCTGCGGCACCACCAGAAGGGAGCGTGCGCCTTTAGCCGAATAATTGGTCTTGTAAAGCAGGCCGTCACGGACGCAAAATCGACCGGTGGCTCCAGGACGCGATGCGGCTACAAATAGCGGTTCCACACTAATATCATTTTCCTGCTCTGCTTTGGAAGTCATCGAGTCTGGGAATGTAGAAGAAAAGGGAGCAAGACAGTCATCAAAATTGTTTTCGTCACAATATATATATATATATATATATATATATATATATATATATATATATATACAGTTTGACAATAAGACAAACATCCCTACAAGCAGTGACCAAAAACCGATGATTGGACGCATCCTGCATTTCTAGCGGCGTCCACTGTGAGTGACCAGTGCCCGGTGTGTTAGGAAAAGGCATTGCATGCCTTCATGTTAAATATGGCCAAGATTGCGGAGAAAGTTAACAAAGTGCAAGTCTGTGGTTTTAAGTACCAAAACCACGCTTTGATTATGAGCCACGCCGTAGTAAGAAACTCCATATTTATTTTGACCATCTGGGGTCCTTTAACCTGCACCGAACGCACAGTACACGGACGTTTCTGCATTTCACCCCCATCGAAATGCAGCCGCCGCGGCCGGCATTAGATCCAAGGCACTCGCGTTAGTAGCGCAACATTTCAGCCACTACGTCACTACGGCAGGTGCAGCGGAGAAAGTAGGGAACATCGTTTTTACAGAGCGCGTTTCGCTTAAATGTTACCCTTTAGCGCGCAATAAAACGAAACGAAAAGCTTGGCCGACATGTATGGCATGGTGCTCATATTTATCATGGAGGCCAAAGTGTTTCCCGTGACATAGACGGGGTGCTGGCCAATGTGCTGGGAATCTGCTTGGCGACCAAGCACAATCGGCACTGCTATACTTTTCCGGTGACAAATCGCACAGCGCAGAAGCACACGCACAAATGTTGAAAGAATGGGACGACAGACCATCTGCAGTTTGCCATGACGTCGAAGTAAGAAGCACAAACAGCGAAATTTCTGTACTTTTCTGGTCAATAGTTCGGTTCGCATGGTTGAGGCAAGCATTACTTTTTTTCTTTTTATCCAAACGACGAAAACTGTGCGCGCACGCATGGCGCGGCGTTTCTGACGTTTTAATTTTGCGCAATTTCCCGCGCACTCCATTAGCTCCGGCCGGTGCACTGCGTTACTGCCATAAAGAAAGTAGGTCATCAAAGAAGCGAAGCAGAAAAATTTCATATACTTGAAAATCGCAGCAATTGTTGAAATAAAGTGATATTACAAAATTTGTTATCAAAGTTAACAGTTTATGATAATATAAGCGTGTATTTGTATGAGTGTATTTGGATGATTGCGCGTTTGCGCTGTTGATTCTGCAGCGAATTCCGGGAGCTGGTGCACGCCGTTTCCTTGAGAGCATGCTGCGTTTTCTGCGTTCTGTGTGTGCTTCGCTGTGACTCCTTTTGGAATATTCCTGCCTATTGCTCGCTTTTTATGGGCTTGTTGCCTCGAAAATCGGCCTCATCGCCTCCAGCTCAGCGGCATCAAAGGTGAGTGAGTGTTTCGAATTTCCCTTTGTTCGTCCACTGCGACGTGGTGAACGAAAGCGCGGAAATGCGTTCAGCGCCTGTGCGTGTGTTCCGCGCGCCTCTTTTCTACTTTGCATTCCTAGTACTATCCTTCCGTTGCGAGAGTTGATTCTACAGCACTATATTTGTGGTATATAACATGGAGTTTTGTCGTGGTTTAAGTTCACGCTCCGCTTGTGGTGACGTAATGCAGCTATGTGGTGCCAGCTAAAACAGGGCATGTTCTACGCCACAATTTCTTATACGACGTTCGAGCACCGATTGAGTTAGTCCTATTAATGAACCCAAAAAAATGCCACGTCAAACCATCCTATCTGTACTGTAATCGACTGATAATTCGTTTGCGCCACGCCGTCTATTAAGTATCTACAGTCAGCAGCAAAAGTTTGCGGGATCTCCAGTGCGTGGAGGAGCGACGCGAAACTGCATTGCGGCGCCACCTGCCGCAACCGCGCCCAGTGTCGAGGCTGATGGCACTTCCGCGCAGGCATTCTTTGCGCATGTCCTTTCAACGCTGTCAGGCATGTCGCATCGCTTGGTCCCCCGGGATGCCGTAGCGGGGCGCTTATGGGACTCGCAGAAGCCGCTGAGGCACCGTGTGGTAATTGCAGCTAATCTCGTATGGCTGGCGCGATGGACGGAGTTCACCGGCGCCTTTTGCCCAACGCGCTGTTGTCTGAATAAATGCTATCTCCCATGAAGCGTGACAGTTGAGCGTGGAACATTATTGGAGTGCACTTTCTTTGGTGGGCATGTGCCACCCAATTAATCTCCGTCAACTACTTGGCGCGGAAATCTTAGCCCATTCCCGAAAAACAATTCCTGGCCACCTTCCTGGCGTGACATGTCCGAGTTTCGCTTCAGTTATGAGGATACCCGTGGAGGTCGTCCACTGTGATCTGGATCATATTATTATCTACAGTCATTTGTACCATCGCACGGCGCGTGGGTCCTCACGTTCTGTTACCGCAAAAAAAAAAAAAAATATGATTGCCGCGGTAATTTATCGTGTCATCATGCTTAACTGTAGAATGCATACACCTCCAATGTGGCACCTGATGTGAAATAGGATAAATTACGTACCCGGGTTTGATTCTGAGCATGAGGCTACAAAAAAGCATTTGCAAATGTGAAAAATAAGCAGCAAATCAATGGTGGTGAAAAGGATATATTTACATTGGGATCTTTTGCTCAAACACACACACACACACAAACAGAAAAAGCAAGCAAACAAGACAGCATGTAGAAAACTCTAGGAAGTGCCAGTTAGTGGCTGGTGTAGTCGCCTTCTGAAGCTATGACTTCGGCAATTCTTTGTGGCATTGACGCATAAAGCGCCCGTACAGTGTGTTTCTGCTCTTAGTGCGTCCCATGACTCTTGGATTGCTCTCCAAAGAGCATCGGCGTTGGCGATGCGATGACTTTGGGCAGCGAGGCGCCTTTTCATTATGCCCCACAGATTCTCAATTGGATTGACATCCGCGCCGCTTGGAGGCCATGGCAAACGCAGCACACCGCAAGAGTCAGTCGAGAGTAGCTCCCGCAAGGCGCGCAGTATGCACTGGGCTACGGTCGTGCTGCAGCCAGTAAAACACGTCAGGGAACGGGCCGCTCAGGGCGTACGGCACCAGGGTCTCCTTAATGGTGTCGCAGTACGACTAAGCATTAAACGTTCCATCGATGCGGACTAAAGGGCCAAGTCCATCTTTGCTGATAGCTCCCAGACGGCAACGCTGCACCGACCACTCGACAGCACACACTGCGTGTACTCCGGTCGGTATCTAAAAAGAACGAGAAAAAAAACTGCCATTATGAACTGCGCCATACCTGCGGCGAGTACAACATTCATCGTCACAGACAATAGGCTTTCTTAACAGAATTAGGCGGGCGAAAAGGAAGGCTAAACTATTCCAAACTGTCATGACTGTTTGCCCTGTTGACAATTAAGTGCTTTTCAGAAAAAAAAAAACATTTCAACTAAAAAAATGCCTGTGTGGTGAGAATGCTGCTAGCTAAGTTGCTAAATTTCTCTATGAGGGCTGATGAAACAAATACAGCGGGCATACTTACTGAGACAGTAACCTTAGACAGTACTGTTAGACAGCTTAGTATTGACTTAGACAGTAAGCTGCTCGCCAAAGACAAAATGCAGGTTCCACTTCGTTTTGCAGTACAGAGTCGTATCTTATATTGAAACACTTTGTGTTGAAGACGTGAACAGTCATGCCTGCAGTTCAGAGGCCGCGAAACACTCTGCTGTTGGTCCCACCTGGTGCAGAACGTGGATTCGTCAGTAAAGATGACTTGGCACCATTCTTCAACACCCCAGTGCTCGTACGCCCTAGCGAATTCCAGCCGCTGCACTCGTTGGTTCTCTGTTAAGAATGGCTTTTGAGCTGCGACACAATTTCGCAATCTCGCCTCTTTAAGGCGCCTTCTAATTGTATCGCATGACATATGAAGGCCGAGCTCGTTCTTGATTTCTTTGGCGCTCAAGAAAGGATCAGCGACAACTGCGGCAATAATCAGTTTGTCTTCTTCGCCAGAGATCCTCGGTCTTCCACTGCGGTGGGCGTCAGCAATCCTTCCTCTATCGTCTCGGAAGGCTTTTACTACTCGCGCTACAGCTGATTTAGACCTTCCTGTCAGCCGACGTATTTCTTTTTGGGGCACGCGTTCCACGAAGAGGCGTGCAATATACCTTCTTTCGTGTTCCGGAACGCGAGGCGGCATCGTCGGAGTACACGCTACAACACAAACTGTGGTTTCAGACGCAGTGAAGGACGGACTGGAATTGTGGGTCACAAAGACAGCGCATCGATGCTCGCGTTATCAGTAGAAAAATGGCGCTTCTTTGTTCGGCAAGACGACATGGAAGATGACATTTATTCAGAGAACGTAGCCTGCCGCGCAAAATATCCTCGGAATCTCCGCCCACCATCGCAGCAGCCGACGCAGACACGCGGCGACGGTTCTACAGCGATTCAGCGGCTATAGCGTGAGTTAAAAGCGCATCCCGGGGAACCAAGCGATGCGACATGCCTGACAGCAATGAAAGGACACGCAGGCGCAAAGAATGCCTGACGCGGAAGTGCCATCAGCCTCGACACTGGGCGCGGTTGCGGCAGGTGGCGCCGCAATGCAGTTTCGCGTCGCTCCGCCACGCACCGGAGATCCGCAAAATTTTGCTGCTCACTGTGCATGGCGTGTGAGCGGGCTTGTAGCAAGGAGGGGCGGTGGGATCGGCGAAAATGTATTCTGTTGCGTTGTTCGCTTCAGGGTCGAGTGACCCCGTGTTGCTGCAAGGCCGCTCACACGCCGTGCGGCCGACGTTCGTGCGATCAGAAAACAGAGGAGGCTATCGCGCTATAATAATAAAGAATTTCAAGGGTGTAAATGTGATTCTATGCGATACGTGAGATAAAATACGGGTGGTGCCACCGAGTGCTGCGAAATCATCGAGTTATAGGCCTTGCCAACCGCGTGTGTTTTGTTTCTCACCAGTTCGCGCTCATTCGACTTTCTTTTTTCATCTTCTCCGTTCGACGCCATCGAGTGCTTCGCACAAACGGCTTCGCGTAGGCGCTCTTTGCATTCACGGGAAAGGCAAATTCCATAGCACTCCAGGTTCTACTTTACTGGGATAGAACATTCAAAGAATATAACAGCGTGAAATTTCAGCTTTTCGCACTTCAGTAACTGGTTCATTTAACAAAGTATTAAAATCAGTAAAAGAACGAGATGCCTGGGCATATCTGCCTTGTCGTCCCACTGGGTTTCCGGGCGGCATGTATACGTTATCGGCAACATAAACATCAATAGTTAGCAAAGTTTCTTGTGACCATAGAAGTAGCTAGTTATGTCGAAAAGCTATTTTTGCTTTGAATCCGGGCACTATAGAGAGAACAGATTCAAAAGGGAGTGCATCGTTGTGATCTAAGTGACGCTTTGCCACAAGCTTGGAATAATGCTTTGGGTGGGGCAGTTCTGTGAAATATCTTCTTTGAGAGTATGCAAAACTTCATTAGCATCAGGTTTACGGGGGGTCAAAGAATGTAACACTGTGGTTTTTATATGAAGGAGCTGCCTTTAATATGTGGCCATAACAGTTAAGTTGATCAGCAGAAATAATTTTTAAAATGAGGAAAGAAATCTGAGATAAATTATTTGACCAGCTCACACTGTAATTGGCAAGAGCAGCCACACTTTAGTGTTTTCAATGACTAGTCATTTGTACCTGTCCACTTATGTCAGCCTAATGGTCCATGTAGCTCTTTTGATTGTTGCTTTTGTTGCATCGTGGCGTCACACTTTAATACTGACATCTTTTTTCAGATTCAAAATGAGCTGAGAGACACCCCAGCTGGAATGCTAAAGGTGAATTATTTGGCCATCCATTCTGTAGCGTCACCATGATCAAATACAGTGATGCCGTGAAAATGTATTGCAGGAAGCAGAAAAAATAACATTGTTGATGCAACTGCAAGCATTGCCTCCAGTGATCAATTGGTGCAGAGTGCCTTCAGTAGCAGACATGGTGCCTTTAAGCACTCAGCTGAAAGACTTTGCAACTGCACCGGGACTGGGGGGTGAATTTCAGCTTCACTTGTGAATATATTAAACATAGAATGTGCCTTATTCAAGGTATATGCCTGATAAAAGAGGGGCTTTCAGGAACTTCCTGTGCACATTAGTGGTCTACATAAGTGCACATCTTTCTAATTTTACCAGAATGAAGGTAATATAAACAATGTCATACAGCAGCGCACTGCTAGGGGTATCAAGCCAAAACAGCAACACCCATTGAGAAAGTTGGCTGAAGAACGAGCAGTGATGGGGCTTTTTTCATTTCAAAGGCCCAATTCCAAAAAGATTGATGCCCAGTTGGACGATGTGCAGTACCGGTCGCCACATACTGTAGCCAGCATGGCATGAACCTCCTTGGCATTATGTCTCTTTAAGATACAGATATTGCATCGCTGCTCATTAAACAATTCGAAATTGGAATGTTGATGAGAGGTGGCAGGGCTGCCCTCTGGAGCAGCCAGTGCATGCCCTATTCTATACTGAGGATCCTGCCTTAATGAGAAGCAGTGATACATGCTATCCTATTACGCAGTCAAGTTCATTTTTTTATGTTAAGGTGACACTAATGACACCCCAAATTAATTTAGAATAAAAAAGCATCGTTTACAGTACCTAATTCTGTTATCGTCGTGGTAGTTGGTTGATTTTTAGAGAAATAAAGCTCAAAGTTAAATTTTCTGAGTATCACCCCGAAATCGTCGTGCTGACATCTCATTGTCACATCGTGGATTTCAAGTATTTTTACAAACTTGGGTTGTATTGGTTCAGTAAAAGTTCCTGCACGGTCTTTATTTTGGGTTTTTGATTTTTGGAATACGATGAACATCTTTATTTGTAAAAAAAATTGCTGCACCTGAACAGACATCAAAATAAATGACGTCACAGCAAGCTGGTGTGGCGACTTCAAGGCAGCAGTGCCACTATTCTTTCCTATTGCTCCTTTTACACTCAATTCAGCCTCTTGTCACGGTACGAGTGAATCTCTTGAATTGTAGTAAAGTCATTTACAGATACATCTAAAATAATTTTTCTCTTTCATGCTTTCATGCCGTAGTTGCTTAGGGGTGTTGGCACAGCGCCGCTAAGCACGAGGTCACAGGATAAAACAACCGTATTTTGATGGAGGTGAAATACAAAACTACCCATGTACTGTGCAGCCTGAGGTGGTAAAAATTGATCCGGAGTTGCCCACTATGACGTACCTCAAGATCAGATTGTCGTTTTGGCACGTAAAACACCAGAATTTAATTAATTTAATTTTTCTTCAGTGCTCCTTCAAGCTGTAGCATTCATTATCTCTCAAAAACTCATATTCAAAGTATTCTCCATAAAGATTTAATAAACAGTAGATATATATGTCTGCTTGTATTTTAATTAGTGGTGATACGTGGTGACTATTCGAACGGTGGCACAACGAGACAGACAGAATTGTAATAAAAGTTGTGAAGGCACGATGACGGACACCGAGGAAATGATAGTCTCCCTAGAGATCCCTGACATGGACATTAACTGACTGTCTGCAAACTTCTGAGTTCACTCCGTGATCTTGTGCAGCCTGTGCTTTGCGAGTCAATTAATTTAATTGATGAGGTGGTGGTTGGCACATACTGTCTTTGCAGCTTATGTGCATTTCATACAGTGGAGTGAAATCTCGCATATTACTTCTGGAGCACAGCAAGCGAACCTGATGTGTAGTGGCAATCTTAGTAACAATCGACAGTCATATCCCTCTTCGAGCTTCTAATGCTGTTTGCCAACACAAGCAGCAGCAGTTGCCCAAGATAGCGTGAAAGAGATTCATTGGAAAGTGGCATATGCCCAAGGTCGCATACCCAGTCACCCAAGCTGTTCTGACGGTTAATTGCGAACCCACTGCCCTCAACATAGCAGCCCAATCTCTTCCCATTAGACCATGGGCTACCCATTGACACAAATTGGTGGGAAAATAGAGACAAACACCCAAAAAGATAAAGTATCCTAAGAATGGTAATCACATTAAATAATACTAGATCTTTTGGATACTTTGGTTTAGTTATTATTTTTCTTGTTTGTGCTGGATTGTTTTTATGAAACATGTGGCATCCAGACAGCATAAGAAGCTAGTAAGAAGTTAAGTTTAGCATTCTAGATTTGCAACAGGTACTTTTGTAAATTATTTGCAGTGGGGCTATTGTGTGAATGTGCTCGAAAGGCTTAAAACAGCTTTGCTAACATTTACTTAAACATGCAGTTTCACATAGGTTAAAAGAATGCACATTGAGAAGGTTATCCTGGCACAGCTTACCATGGCCTGTCTTGGTGGACCAGGAAAGTTTGCAAGGGCCTTGCTTCACCATATGTTCGCAGAGGAGGAGCTCATGGGCCATTTTGGCTTTAATAATAACACCAAGGGGCAAAAGAGGCTCTTGACCGCAACAGGGTCAGCGCTGTTATAGGCAACTGCCATATATCCTTTCCGGTTGCATTTCTACACTCACATTTCTTTTTCTAAAATTAGCAACTTGCCATTGGCACACATAACAAACGACTTTCAAGTCGCCCGTGTGTACATTGCGTGCTACAATAGCCTACTATTTAGAATGACTGTTCACATGATCTTAAGTGCCTAATGCCGCCATACTCAAATGCTCCTAAAATTTAAAAGCTGCCTTCACTGCCTAAAGTTTTTAGCGGCTCCACCAGATAAAATGAGCTGCATTTGCGGATTAGCAGTGCTACTTTGTTGTCACTGCAAGGAATAGTCGTCTGTGAAGCACGCTCCAAATCTGTTGGTATGGAGGACATGTTTAAGTAGCCTGAAAGTGTTATTCTAATACACGAATTGCGGAGAAGCTATGATCAAGTGTGGTTACTGCTCAGCTCGAGCAGGAGCACGTTCACCAAATTTCAGCAATAAAACAGCTATCCAGGTTCTGAGATGTGAAGGAGTAGTTTCACCAATTTTAACAGACCACATTGAATTAAAGTTGCTCCTATCTTGAAGGAGGTCCATGTGATACCAGACAGCATCCTTTCAGCAGAGGGAACTTGGGTGGTGTGGCAATTTCCTTTTGGTTGTTTCAATCAAAGAAACAACAGGGGCAGAGTTGCCAGCTTCACTGTCAACAGTACTATGTTTAGTGGACGCTTACTCATTCTAAGCACCTAACCTATGACTCGTATTTATTAACATGCGCTTTATCACTTTGTATTCTAAGATACTAAAAAAATATTTATGTGGCTTTTCCCCATGTACTTCAATAAATTGAGAATGAGCTCTTGGGGCCTAATGTATAAAGCTTCTTACAGACCATCGAACATGTCCACTACTCCCATTCTGAAATTTTTGTAATTGTTTCCTTCTTCCTTACTTCATCTATATGTTAACAGGGTTATTATGAACCATTACCAAGTAGATTATGGGCTTAAATTTATCAGAAAGATGAATGGGCTTTTTGTCGCTCTTGTTTAGCCTGTTGAGGATCACATTTTGGGGAGAAATATGCCTCTCCAATTTAGGAGTTACATATTTTTTCTGGTGTGCAAATACTCAAAACTTTCTAATTGAACAGTGTCCTATTCAATTTAGTCTTTGAATGGTCACTATGTGTAAATGCGAGTATTATTTTAACATTTCGAAACACCAATAGAACATGAAATTTTAGCCAAGGTACGGTAAATTTTCATCTCAAATAAGATTGTATAGACATAAAACGTAAGAACTTGTAAAAAATAGCAGAGCAGGCTACGTTACTTAAGTAGGTGTACTTTAGAGGCTGTACGGCAATAATTTATGCTTACTGAAGAGTCCTGTGCATGTGAAGAAACTTTTTGCTGCTCCATTTGTGGTTTTAATAAACAGCTCTTCATAACATAACAATGACAGAAACTTGCAAACATTAAGAATACTAGGATGTGAACCCCATCTTACATTAATTGTCATATCAGCTGTTCATTATTCAGAAGCTATCCAATATTTTATTTGCTTCTGGCATTATTCGGTTCAGTCTCAAAAATCACTTTTCGCGCAACCTTAACATTTTTATTGCAGATTTAAGTTCTTCAGAGTGACTTTCCGAGAAAATAAACTGGTAAACAATTTTTTTAAATGACAATAAAGTGGCAATACCATTTCAGTATTTGCAGCTTTACATGTTTTATTTTTCTATACAGGATAAATAGGATATTTTTTGTGTAATGAAACTTGCAAAAACTTGTAGCAACACTCCCAAATTACTGAAATGACAGACCCCAAGGAGCTAAGTGAAAAATCAGTTTTGGAGAAACCCAAGGAGCGACACCAGTATAAGAATATTTTCTAAAAGTCTCAGAAGGTTTCAGCACCTCCAGTGGGATGCTAGGCAACACTTTGTTCTGAAAAGGCACATTCTTTCAACATGTTCCGTCACAGCCACAGATATACGGCAGGGAACCCTAAAAGCGTTAAACAAGTCAGTCCTCTGGCGTATGGCTCTTAGAAGACTGAGCATTTCTTCGTATCTGTCACATTCTGCATGTGTCATGCTAAGCAGCATGGTGCACAACTACACAGAATCGTCATTATAACAGTCATTCAGGCATTGAGGCAGAAAACACACTTCGCTGTAAGCAGCGTCTTCTTTAATGTAGAAAGTCCTAAATCATTGTCAGGCGAGAAGTACATTCTGATTGCATGTGAACTCAGGAAACCTAACTTCAAATGAAGCCACACGCAATTATAGTGACATGACAGTATTGTATTTGGAGCATGGAAAAGCACAGTGAAGTGCTGCACATTTTACTTATGAACGTTACAAGAAATAATTTTAGTTGTCAGTTCTTCAGGTTTATTTATGAACGACATGAATTTCTTTCACCATTTTGTTTCTCAGCAAGCAAAGTTCACATCTTCGACATTGAGGATATTCATAAAGTTATTTTGCTGCAGTGTTTTGTTCCTCTTTGCCCTTTCCTGCATTTTGATACTTAGTGGACTCCTGTGCCACATTGAATAAATTTAAATGGTCATGCTGTAAAGCTGTACCCGTGGAACGTTGGAATAAAGCAAGACAAATACTTAAATAAATTTAATTATAACGATGGCATATTGCATGCCATTCTTTTGCATGTGGAAGTTGCTTTTTAAAACTTGTTCTGGCTTTTTGTTGCTTTGGAGGCTTCACATGGGGGGGGGTCGCAAATTTCCTGGTACCAACACGTCCTATGTAAAGAACTCTGGCTTCGCTTCTGGCATGGGACCAATAGCCTCTGAAGAGTTCAAGTTGGACAGCTCAAACCAAAACACAAGTGTTGTGCTTTTGTAACTCTCGACACTTTTATGTTTATGTTAGTCTCCTGAAGAGCCCAATTCGGATTTCTCAAACGAGCATACAAATGTTGTGCCTTTCTATGCCTTGACATTTTTATGTTAATTTTATTTATGTTAACTATGCTAGTCTCCTGAGACGCCCACGTTGGATTACTCAATCCAGAATACAAGTGCTGTGCTTTGTTATAGTTCACTACATTTTTAGGTTAGTTTTTGATATGGTTCCAGTAAGGATAGTGTTTCCTTATTAATATATGTTTAGGTATCTTCAGTCATTTTATGCCAAACCACCCAATTTTGTCAAGAACTGTTCCATTATGGAAATGCATTTCAAGTTTGCTTGATATTGAGCAGGTACAGCGAGAAAATTTGTGAAAAAAATTGCTTTCTTACATACACTTAAATCATTCGAGGGAACCAACGAGCGTTTTTTTGACAATCACAGATATAGTTGAAGCCCCGAACTCTTGCGCCCTATTTATTTTCCTTCGCAAAAATTTTCTTGGATTTTGGCAAATATTTATTGTTCTTGCCCAACTAAGCTAGAAAGCACTGATATATGTTTCTTTTGAAAGGGAAATTGTATGATCCAGATATTCAGATGGTGTTCATGTCAAGAGACTGAAGTGGTGTGACTGCCAAAATTTGCAAAGTTTGAATTTTCTTCTAACGTAGGGAAATACAGAAGGCACAAAATAAATATAAAATCAGACTGGTCGACTTTGGATAGCTGCAAAATATTTCAAGCCTTAGAGGTTCAGTTGATCGGCTAAAAAACTGTAAAGTTCAAATTTTCTGCAAAAAGCTTCGTGTTGAAGGTAGACAAATTAGCTTTGGTGGCTGGCACAAAAGTATATGTCACTCATCATTACACAGCCCTGCATGTGTGCTATGCATGTGACAAGTAACAAAAATGTATTATTCTTTAAGTGCGATAAATTATATTTTATCATGTTCATTTGTGGATCACACATACCGCATAAATATAGCATAAATATATGAAGTCATGTCATCTAGCAAGGAAAGGTTGTTAATTAGCCACAAAAATTACTCAGCAAACTGACACACTTTTTTATCATTACGAAGGCAGGTAACGTCAAGTGCTGCAGCTGCAGTCTCAACTCGTATTTTTTTTACTTGAAGGCAAAAAGTGGTCGCCAACGGCGTCTGACCACATCAGCCTGAACATGGCACATTTGACTTTTATAGATGAGCATGTTCCGGCTCTGAAACAGTGGTAGCAAACAACACCTCAAGAATTTGTTCATACTCATGTAGGTTTTCCGTCTTAATTATAAAGGTGTTTCCTATTGCATCAGCATTGGGGCTCCAGGGAGCAGGGCACAAAGTGTGCTGCTCCCTCTTTGTTGCATTGCAATGCGACAGGTCCTTTAAAATGCTTTGTATGAACAATATTAGCGCTCTTTCTGGACTTACTGTCTACATAATAGCTGATATTTTGTTTTGTAAACTGCACGAAACATGTCTTTTACCTCTGCAGGATTCTGTCGAGAATTCAACATGCACGAGGTCTGTCAGAAAAGTATTCAACCTTATCTTTTGCGAAAAGCTGATGGATATTAAACAAGCGTGCTTGTATCAGCCGCCCTTGAGCCTTTGTGAGCAAGCGCGAATTTTTTCCCGCCTGCCCATAATTGCTGGGACGCAGCGTTTGAATGAGGTAGTACACAGTGCTCTCGTCGGTTTCTTATTGCAAGTAAAATGGCGGAGCCACTGGAGCTGTGCTACTGCATCAAATTTCGCCAGAAACTGGGCAACGGCCAAGTGGAAACCATTCGCAAGATTCAGGCGGCTTTCGGTGACTATGCTATGAGCAGCACACAGATTAAGGAGTGGTACAACAAGTTTAAAGACGGCCACACATCGGTGGAGAGCGAGCCACGCTCCAGTCGGTCATCAACATGCCGAAATGACCAGGTCATGGCCGTAGTGAACCTTGTGGTGATACGGGACCGTCGTGTGACTATGCGAGAAATGGCGGAAGAGGTGGGCATCAGCACATTTTCTCCTCTTTCCATTATCACCGAAGATTTGGCCATGAATAGAGTTGCGGCGAAATTCGTTCCCAAGATGCTCACGGTGGAGCAAAAGCAACTACGTGTTGAAGTCTCACAGACATGCTGGATTCCACAAACAGTCAACCCAACTTCATGAACACCATAATCACTGGTGACAAGTCTTGGGTGTATGTATACGACCCGGAAACCAAATCCCAGTCGTTACACTGGAAGCATTCCACGTCACCAAGACCAAAGACCGCTAAGTGCGCAGCAACGTCAAAGTGTTGCTGACTGCTTTCTTTGACTGCCGCAGTGTGTTACACCACGGGTACGCACCACAGGGTCAAACAATCAATAAAGACTACTACAAGGATGTCCTCCATGGCCTATGTGATGCTGTATGGCGCAAGATACCGAAGTTGTCAACAGGAAATCGGTGCATTCATCACGACAATGCTCCTCTCGCACTTGATTCAGACTTTTTGGCGGAAACCACTCCTGTAGTTCGACAGGCGCCTTACTCTCCTGATATGGCCGCCTGCGACTTCTGGCTGTTTCCCAATATCAAGAGGCCATTGAAAGGAGCGCGATTTCAGGTAAGTGAAGACATTGCTGCAACGACAGCTGAGCTAAACTCCATTCGGAAAGAGGCCTTCTCGGAATGCGTCTAACAATGGCAACACCGCTGGGAGAAGTGGCTGGAGTCCCAAAGAGACTACTTTGAGGGTGATTAGGTTTCTAACGCTCCAGTTATGCCAGTTTCTTTTGTTCAGCTACAGGTCTGATACTTTTCTAACAGACCTCGTATTGATGTTTTATGTCCAATGGCTGTATGGTTTACCTGGCCCACACCAAGCACAAGCCTCATTGCGTTAGAGCATGCATCCCTTGGCAATAAAATGCAGACCCTAACCCCGCTTCTCTGTCATCTGCGTTGCAGACGAAGCCAGCTTTGTCGTCTGCATTCCCGGCCGGCAAGGTGTGCGCACATCCGAGAAAAGTCGGTGCTGACGAAACTTGAAGAAAGAATTTCCCGCATTTAGAAATAATGCCTTTTTAACTTCACCCATGCATAGCAGACATGCAGAGCTATCCAATTATGTATCACATTTTTTTGGCCATCTACCAAAGCTGTATTTTCCTTAAACGTGAAACTTCTTGCAAAGGATTAGAATTAGTTTTTTTTACAGGCGATCAGCTGAACCTTCAGAGCTTAAAATATTTTCTGCTATACTATTACTATTCTGTATTTAATTTCTGTCCTGTGAATTTTTCCTTATGAAGAAAAAACAAACGGATTGAAATTTGACTGACTTTTGCCGGTGCTAAAAGCTCTTGAAGTATTCAAATATATGAAAAATTGGCTATTTTCGCAGTCTCATCACTTCACCGTATTTCCACGCACGCCATTTGAAGGCCTCGATCAATACAATGCGCATTTGAAAAAGAATGTTGATTGATGTCCTGCACCTCACCTGATCAGGAAAACTACTGTCACCAAAATGCTACAAGATATCTGGCAAAAATAAATAAAAATGGGTAAGGAGTTTTGAGCTCTAGTAAACATATGGCAATGTTTCAGCTATATGTGTGGTGTCAAAAAAATGCTGGTCGATTCGGCATGAAATCGCACACCTGCAAGTGCATCTGTGCCATTGTCAGAGTTCAGTAAAAACTGCATTTTACATAACTTTGTAAAATGGTTTATTGCTATCTAAAATACATGAGTAAAAATTATTAGGTATAAGTCGGCTTAAATGTTAAATGCAACAAAAATCTCTGGTAATGGCAATGATGTCCCTTTCATGTTTGCATGAAAGCATATCTTTTTTCTGAATTCTATCGTTATTTTTTGTGGCAATGAATAAAATTGAAATGGAACTCACACAAGGAGTAACTTTGTTGTACCCCAGCACATCACTAATAGCAGTTTTTTTCATATAAAATCTGAAGCAGATAATATGAATAAGTCGTTTGATATGAAATAGCCTGCGTAGGAACCTTATCATGGCAGAAAACACAACTGGATTATGCAATAGCAATGCAGCATGAAAAACTGATCCCATAAGCATCACTTATTGTGATTGCCATGTTTCAAAAGTACGTAAGGTTTACTAAAATTGGCACACACCATTCAACCAACAAATAAGGATTGTACAGTGATCCTTCCTCAGTTTTACAGATTTTTTTTAAATTGTCTCTGCCAGGTAGCACAATTCTTGTTCTTGAGCTGGATTATTCAAACGTGGACATTACGAGCACAAGAAATGGAAACATTAAACTGAGTCTCACAAATTTATTAATTCACTGATAACATCACGGCTGATATTTCAGTTTGCAAATTGTAGCCAGTGAGTTTGAAATACATAGACGCTTGAAATTAATTTCCAGGATGACACCAGTTTCGAGATTTTTCCATAAATGTGAGAGAAATACATGGGCATTCCAGTTACTTTTGTGCTTCAATGCTAACAGTGTGTTTTGTTAAAAAAAGGTAAGTGCTACAGCAGTGCATTTCTACAGCCAGTTTGATGGTATGTGTCTCATTGCTGGTGTCATTCTGGAAATTAATTCTAAGTGCATACACCTTGTAAAATTACCGGCTACAATTGGTAAAAACTTTGTGAGGAACTGAGTTTTTGTTAATCAGCTGACTATGGTGTCTTCATTTCTTATGCAAGTAATGTTTGTCACTCTGTATCTAGAATTATGTTAGCTGCAACAGCCAGTCTTTAATAAATTCCATGAAACTTAAAGATAATCACCCTTCATATCAGGCCTCAATTGAGTGCTGTGGGCTCAAGCAAATCGTGGCATCGTTATAGCACCACTGGCTACCTAATAGAGAAAGCAAGTACCTTTTTTGAGTGTTCTTATTCAAAGTCATGTCCGTCTGCTTGTACATTTATTTATTTAGGTATTTATTTTTAAAGATTTATTTCTTTTGGGAAATGTGTTTTACTTGAGGGCCAGACAAACTACATTTGTCAGTTTTCAATTTTGTTATGGTGTCAAGCTGCAGGAAGCTTGTACTGTGCAATAGTTTTTAAGAAGTTTCTGATGTTCCCAAACTACAAATGATTGTAAATTTACACATATGTTTGGTTACAAATAAACGGTTCACCTAGAAAAATGGTTTTTGTCTGCATCAGTTCAGCACTCTTCATTATGTGGAGGACCATTCACTTTGACTATTGAAAAAAGTGGCATAACAGTATTGCTCGCCGCTTTAGAATATGGTTTAGTACAGGCAATCTAGGAGCATGATTTTGAGCCTAGGGTGACAGAGGCCTGCGATGCAAAACGCCTGTATTTAAATTTTATCCCTACCCTCTCACAGCAAACATATCAACGTGACATCAAAGGTAATTATATGCAACATAGCTCAGTAGTATTTTAAGAAAAGTGCAGGTTTAAACTGCTAAATACCCAGTGGTGTATAAAGGGCTTTCAACATAATTTGCGTGTTGACGTTCAATAGATCTACAACAATTTTTCCATGGGTTTCAATATTGACATACAACACATTTCAACAATACCTCAATGTGCTTTCAACTTTAGACTCAACACATTTTCAAAAATGCTTCGATGGGCTTTCAACATTTACAAACAACATATTTCAACAATACCTCAATGGGCTTTCAATTTTGAGACTCAATACATCTTCAACAACACTTAATGGGCTTCTAACATTGACAAACAAGATATTTCAACAATACCTCAATGACCTTTCAATTCTGAGACTCAACACATCTTCAACATGCTTCAATAGGCTTTCAACATTGAAGTACATCATAGTTTCAACGATATGCCAATTATCTTTCAAATTGAGAGGCCACAACGATGTTCCGACACAATGTCGCAGGCCAGTTATCAACACCTGTCAACAATTTCCTCAATGATGTTTCAGCAATTCCCCAATGATCTTTCAAGGTCATTTGTTGATGTTGAACAATGATATTTCAATAACCTTTCAACAATTTTTGTAACGGTAGACGAATCGCAATGCGTTATTTTGGATACTTTCCAATCTCTTTATAAGGTATACCTGATGAGGGTTCCAAACTATACTGCCATATTCGAGTATGGGCCGCACTAGAGTTTTATAGGATATTAAATTAACGGAAGCAGGAGCCGCAACGAACTTTCTTAGTAGAAACGCGAGTGTTTTAAAAGCTTTCGCGCTTATATTCTCATGTGGACGTTCCACTTTACTTGTAATTGTTAAGCCCAAATATTTTATAGCGTCTGTTCGTGTTATCTCGGAGCCCGATATTCTATAATTGAATGTAATAAACGACTTCCAATAGCTAATTGTCGTGCACTTTGTTTTTCTGACGTTAATTTCCACGCCACAGGTTACACACCATCGAGTAATTTTATCTGAGGAGGCATTTATGAGTTTCTGATCCTCAGTTTCACGAACACAGGTGTACACAACCAGGCCATCAGCGAATAATGGAACTTTCACGCCTGCTTCAACACAATTAGCAACGTCATGGATATAAATAAGAAATAATAGTGGCCCTAACGCTTATCCCTGTGGTACTCCGGAGTATACCTCAAGTAAATCAGAATTAGTATTAATAATGGTCACGTATTGTGTAGGATTCGACAAGTAGGCAGTGATCCAGGCTAGTAATTTTGGTTCTGTACCAATAGACCTAAGTGTCTCAATTAATTAGGATGTATAACGCGGTCTAATGCTTTTGAAAAATCAATGAATATAGTATCGATTTGTGACCTATGAATAATTGCTGAAGCGAAGTCTTTTGTAATCTCTAAATGTTGTGTTACTGTAGATCATCCTTTTCTAAAACCATGTTGCGTTGGGCATAATAAATTATTTCGTTGTAAGTGTGTCATGATTGCTTTGTTAATTATACGATGGAGTAATTTGCAACAGTAACTTGTAAGTGATATCGGCCGATATCTGTCTGCCAGTATCTTTTTCCTTCTCTGTGAATAGGAGCGACCTTTCCGCCTAACCAGTAAGCAGGTAACGTGGCTGTACAAAGCGACTCGGTGAATATGGTGTTTAATAAGGGTGTTAACTGTTGTGCATATCGTCTCAGCAACGTGTTAGATATGTAATCAGGACCGGGCGCTCTCTTGGTATCGATTTGCAAAAGCAGGTTCAACACTCCTGACTCTGTTATCAGAAGCTCTGGCATAACGACGGCAGGTTCAGCCAAGGATGTGCTTATTACAGGTGAACGAGTAAATACCGATTGAAAATAATTATTAAATGTATTTGCTATAGTGCCTTCATTTGTTACAACGATCCTCTGGTTCCGATAGATACCTTCCGAACTTTTGTGGTTGGTTCTGCATGAAGTTCATAGGGTATTTGGAAAGAAATTTCTCGCTGTTCTTATGTCCAATTTCAACGTCCGCGAAAGTTCACGTATGTCTTTGTAGGTATTCCTTTTATTCCTCATTCTTTTCAATTTCCGTTTAAGGTGGATTATGTGCCGTGTTATCCAAGGAGACATATTCAAAATTCTGTTTAGTTTTGTAAGTATGAATGTTTTTTTCAGAGTGCACGATAGCTTCTTTTAATTTCACCCACAGCTCATTAAGGGTGCCGAAATACTCAATTTAAAAATTATCTAGTGCCACCTCTGTTTTCTATAACGCATTCGCCGGCAACCCGGTTGTATTCTTTAATTTCAATACGCGAGGGGTTAGTATAACGGTTAGGGCCCATATTTGTGTTGCGTACTGTCAACACTAAAATCTTATGATCCGAGGTACCATCAGCTCTGCTAATACTTGATAATAATCCTGACACGAGAACCAGGTCTAGCAGCGACGACGTGTCTCCCTACACACGTGTGGGTTCTTTGACAATTTGGGATGAAGAAAAACGGAACATTATATCCAAAAGTTGCTCAGAATTGCTTTCCTTTTGTGCCTACCGTTAGGTCTTCCCAATTTGTGTCCGGTAAGTTGAAATCCTCTGTTAGCATTATCTTAGTGCGTGGGTTTGGCACGCTCTGTACATAGTCATGCACTTGTGCTATTATTCATCTGGCGCTTCTGCACATCTATAAATAGCGCCTATTAAGAGCGAGTTCTCATTAAGCTTACCCTACACCATGCACTCTCGTGCTTTGCTATGTCTATTTCTCTTTGGAAAGGTAGCTAATTCTTTATCGCAATAGCCACTCCACCTCCACGCCCGTCACGATCTCTGCGTAACAATGCATACGAGGAGGGGACTACTTCGCAATCATGGATTTCAGAATGGAGCCAGGCTTCTGTGATGATGATAACATCTGGAGAGTACAGTAGTATTAATTATTCACACATATCAACTTTATTAACAATACTACGGGCATTGAAACAAAGCAACGAAAGCGAGGCATGATTTCCATTCCGTCAGGCGATCGTACTAGTACGCCCCACATCAATGTCTCAATTTGGCCGCCCAACTTGTCGCTTACTTTCGCGATCACTCCACACGTACAGCTGGTCGTTTACCTTAAGTTTGTCAAATATAAACGTAACTTTATTACCATTTGCATGATTATCTTTGGCTGACTGCCATAGCTTTCTATGCCTCTCGCGAACATCGGCAGAGTGATCTTCCGATATCGATAGCGAACTGCCTTTTAGCTTGAAAGCATAGCGCAAGATTGACAGTTTTTCTGTGAAATCATAAAAGCGCAAGATTACAGGACACTCTCGATTTTATTTATTAGAGCTAACTCTGTGAATACGCTCCAGCGAACGTACTTCAACGCCCAGTATATCCCTGATGACACCCTTAACAACTTTTTGCTCAAGCGTTGCGTAATCTTACCGTACGGTTTCTTTCAAGCCGTATAGCACGATGTTATTTCTTTGACTGCGGTTTTCTAAATCACAGATTTTTATGGTAATTTGTTTTGGTATTTGAGAAGTAAATGTGCGCGAATAGGCTTTACGAAGCACAACTGCATGCGAATGGAATGAAATCTGAATGAGGTACACAGCCAGAAAATTGTCACGCTTATATTAAGTTCCTTCCTTTTGTTTGTTCATTAATCATCTGTTGCGCCTACGTTTAGAACAAGCGGCATTGCTTGCCGCCCCTAATAGATAGCAAGAGTGTTTAATAAAGCAATAAACTACTCAGCGATGAAATGAAATAGACGAAGCAATCGAGTCGCTACGGTTGCTGCATTCCAAAACGCAGTATTTCTTGCTGTAGCCAGTGTAGATGCACCTCCAGCTTTACGTTGGTGCTGCGCCCATATCGTTTCTTAATTTCGTCTGCTCAATTTCGCGCCTCCACGTTGCGCTGGCCACCTTACCTACAGGTTTTGCCTTGATGTGAACACACGTCTCTACACTTTTAATGTTATTGCTATGCCGCCGCGCACAATCCCGGAAAAGAAAAAAAAAATGTTATGTCAAGGTTATTTTGTTGTGAAACGCGGTTGGTGTCATCGTCCAAAAAGGACAGCAACGGATCATTTCATCGTTTCGCGAAATAAGCAAACGGCGCGATTCGGAGGGCGACATGAACTAGAAGCTTGCGCATTGGAAAACAAGTGAGTGACAAAATCGTGGTATGTGCCGTCGTGGTATGTGCACTCACGACGGCTTTCTTCACTGTGAGCCGAGGAGGAGGAAATAACTGTGCCCGGCGAGTTGGTGGAGAGGGCCAAAGGCCCTCCTAGTTGAACGCCAGGAGTTCCTGGGTCCTCGCGGTATCCTCGGCCGGCTGGACGGCCACAGTTTATCCTCGATGGCAGGGCTGAGCAGCGCGGCATCCCAGCGCGAGCGAAGGCTGTTGCTAGAGGCTGCGTTCTCGTTATTGTTACATATCCCTCGGCATTCCCGTAATATGCTCCCGAGTGGCTCTGGATTCAAATTTGTAGCATTTGTCCGCTTGATATATATCCGGATATATCATGTGCGAGAGCGCAGGATTCGATTACGTTCTGGTTTGTAACTGCCGCCACGCGACAGACTTCTCTGTTGTCAATTTGCGGTGAGGTCGCGGCCCCTCTGGTAACCTGTACTGTTTCCTGATGTCATTATATGTGGTGATTCTGTCCTCCCGCTCTCACTCATCTGCCGCACCGCCACGTCCGGTCGGTGCCGGGGCGTCGCTTGCTACCGCGGCTCGGTCCCCGCGTCGTGTGCCCCCTCGTTGTTGCCGTCCTCCGCGAGTGTCCATGTGATGTATGTCTTTATTTTGCAATATTGGCCTCCTGCAAGAAGAATGCGCCGTGCCTCCGGGAAGATTCGGCCGTTGGCAAAGTTTCTTACCCCCGCCTGAGAGTCGCTGACTATCACGGTTGCGTTAGTCTGAGCTACTGCGAGCGCTTTGGCTACTTCTTTCGCTGTCTCGTTACATGTAGTGCGTATGTCGCGCACGTGTTACACTGTTTCTCGCTATCGATTACGGCTGCCGTAAACCCTGTCTGCGATTGTATCGAGCCGCGTCTACGAAGACTGCGTCCTTGTTGCAGCCGAATTTCTTCTGCACCTGCTTCGCTCTGTTCTCTCGCCTGTCCTTATTGTATTCTGGGTGCATGTTCTTTTGTATAGGGGTATTACCATTGTTTCCTTCGTTCTCTTGGGATGTGCACCTTGACACCGTGCTGTGTGTGGTAACATATGCCTAGTTTCCCTAGGATGTGTCTGCCTCCTCTAGTCTTAAAGAGGAGTTCGTATTGTGCCGTACATTGTGCTTTAATGAGCTCGTCTATCGTGTTGTGTAGGCCTAATTGTAGGAACTTCTCCATGCTGCTGCTGATCGGTATACTATGGCTAGTTTCTATATTTTCCGAATTAGGCATTCTAGTTTGATCTTTTTCCGCGACCTGTCATTTCATGTACAGCGATCATTTTACTTATGACGAAGGCCTGTATTAACGTGATCGAGCCAACGATATACATATTTTTAGGTGCATATGTGTCTAATATCACGCGGGCTTTTCAAAGAGCGGAGTGAACTTGAAATTGTTTAGGCGAGCGTCTTAAAAATCAGTGACATAGGCGGAATTTTGTTTTCTTTGTTCTCTGCACGACCCTTAGTGTAACTAATGCTCAAATTAAGCTGATGAAATATTATTGCTGGCTTCTTTTTGGCCGAAGGCACGGTATCAGTGAAGCTGAAGTAGAGTATGTGATGCCCAGATGTTATGGCGCGATCTGATATATTGTTTTCATAAGCTGCTTTCCCTATTGCAAAACCCAGTGCCGCTGGGACCCAGTGCGCCGGATTATGGACCCAGCGCCGCGCGCTGGATGCTGGGGCGCTGGGCAGGCGCGGCGTACTGGGATGCGCTGGCTACTAGTGCGAAAAACAACTCTAGCGCATTAAATACGCGGTGCCTGGACGTCGCATATATTTTTTTGCATGCAGAAAGCAACAGAGAACGTTTTAGTGCAATAAAAAAAGAAAAACAAACGTAAAAATCGGAACGCCGCCACCAGGATTCGAACGTCCGACCTGCAGATCCCACGTCCGGCACTCTACCGCTATGCTTTTTTTATTCTGCGATTTACTTGTTTTTTTCTTTTTTTACATGCACTGAAGCGTTCTTCCTTTACAGCTTTTCGAACACACACACACACATACACAGAGAATTGCACATCTATATAAGTATTCGTGTTTGCTGCAGGCGCTTCTGCCACACCTGCCATCGCTTGCTAAACTCATCGTCGCCGCCCAGCAGCGAACTTGTATACGCAAAACCTTCACAAAAGTGCGTCCACGCAGGTTTTGCGTTTTAAAGAGCTGGGACGTAGTCAGTTCGTGGTCTCCAAATTACATACAAACCTAGCAATAACAGGTTTTCAACACTGTTGTTATTTTTGTCATCTTCCAGTGTCAGAAATTTTACGTCATCCCAATTCGGGTATATCTGCACGTCAAACACAATTCGTATGTTGTCCCAAATGTGTACTGTGTTTGTACAAAACAAAAATGCGTACTGCAACGATTCTGGATAGGGACAGAGCGGGCAGTCCATTGACCACGGCACAAAAAGAACCCTTGTTACGTAGCCATGTTTTTACAGGTAGAACTTCGACATGTAACCTAACATAGAAATCCTTAATCGCTGTTTTTACACGATATTTTGGTAGACGCTTGAAAACGTCAGACTCCACCGGGCTTCCAGCTCGAGACTGATATAGTGGTGGTGGGAATAGCATATCTATAGTGTTCCAGTACAGACTCTTCCGTTTTACATTTTTTAGGTACTCTTGAGCAAAACGCTGCTCGAAGAAGCGAGCTGCCTGCTCCACCTCCCTGCAGAATTTTAGGGTGCGAGCTCGAGGGACTCCTTGGGCACCTTCGGTCCACTCGCCTAAGTACCCCCCCTCGTAATTGTTTGAAAGAATGACGTATAATATGTTGGGTCTGGTTTTTGAAAAAAAATGTACCTGTCAACTTTGAGTGTTACCTCTACGTTTACCTCTCCTTTTGCCTTACTTAAGAATAAATTACTGCGCCTCATGCGCTCAAACCACGACTCCCAAATATATGCTGCGCAAAATCTATGCACTCGATTCACCTGAGCTGGCAAACAGGGCATCACCTGCGCTGAGTACCATATAGATGGAAAGAACACAGTGTTACACACAAAGGCTCTGTTCATGAGCGAGACCGTTCTCCCGTGCCACTGTTGTACTTTTGCCGCGAGGGCAAAACTTCGAATTGTATACACCGAAGTAGCTGATGATTTCAGACGTCCACTTCACCTCTAGGAAGGTGGTTGGTTCTAAGTCCCAGGCACCAAGCCATGCACCTACGCACTTTTCTCTATTCACTTTAGCACCAGAAACTTTACAAAAGTCCACGACATGCTGCACTCCTTGGCGGATTTCCTCTCTACAGGCACCCACAAGCGTAATGTCGTCGGCGTAGGCGAGGACTTTCAGAGGAGTATCTGCGATTCTGAAGCCTGCTATGCCACTGTCGTTCAGAATTGTTCGGCACAGGGGTTCTAAGTACAGAGCAAAAAAACTGGTGACATGGGGCATTCTTGCCTAATGGATCTGTTGAGCTGTCTTTAGGGAGTTGTTTGCCCGTTGATTACCAGTCACGTCTTCACTTGTGTGTAGCAGACACGTATATATTTTAGAAGTCGGTTCCCAATGTTGCAGGCTTTAAACAAGTTGAAGAGAAAGTTAGGTGTTACTCTATCGAAAGCCTTGCTCAGATCCACTTGCAAAACAGTTGCCTTGGATCCATCAACGGAGGTGGCTTCGCACAGTATCCTCATAGCATGCAGGTTATCACTGATGCGACGTCCTTTGATGCCATAAGATTGATGGTTGCCTATAACTGATTCGAGGGCAAAGTCCAGCCGTCTAGCTATAATTTTAGCAAGTATTTTGTAATCGGTCGTTAAAAGACTAATGGGGTGGAAATCGCTCTGTCGGAACTTGCCTTGATTGCTTCTTCGACAGTAAGACAGTAAGACTTCATCGCATAGATGGCGGCAGCAATCCTCGTTTCAAAATGTCATCGTACACGTCGCGTAATATTGGGACTAATTCCGGGGAAAATTTTTTGTAGAAGGCAGTGCTGAGTCCATCTACTCCTGGCGACTATCTTCGTTTTAGCTTCTGTATGGCCCATTCTATTTCGTTCTCTGATATACACTCATCCGGTTGCTATTTTGTCTCGTCATCTATGCAGTTAACGTTGAAGCATACTTCTGCAAGAGTTCACGGTCACACGTGTTACTTCCGTATTTGAAGATGTCCTTGTATGCTTGAGTAAAAGCAGCCTCGATGTCGTTTTGTGATTTGAGAATACTGTCCCCGCTTTGTATTGCTTCTATTCTGTTTTTCATGCGGCGCTGTCTTTCTTTTGTCTTGAAAATCTTGAGCGGTTCCTCATCTCTCCGCTTTGATTCCGTCCTAGACCGGATCATAGCGCCTTTATATTCCTTCTCCAAGATAGACAGCAGCTGGCCTTTGCACTCTTTGATATCTTCTGTGAGAGTACCCGGGTGACAGTTTTCGGCTTCGATTAGATTTTTGAGAGTTCGTATCAAGCTCAGCTTTTCGCTCTTTTTCAGTGCTGCTTTTTCCTGTCCTTTTGCAAGTAGAAACAACTTGCATTATTCCTTTCTCTCTTCCCCAATATCGCTTCTACCTTTCCTCTTTTCGTTTTTTCCTTGATTAGATTCCTAATGCTGCCAAATATTTCTTTGTCATCCAGCAGACTCCCATTCAGTTTCCAGAACTGCCACTCTTTGTGCCTCTTTCTTGTTCTTTCCTTTTCTTCAAACGTGGCTGTGACTAATTCATGATGTGAGAATAAAACAGGCTGCACCTTATAACACACGTTGTACGATGAGAGGTCACTATACACGTAAAACCGATCAAACCTTGAATAACAGTCCCCTTGCCAATGTGTAAAACCGTCATTATCTCCTGGAGCAAGTTCGGTAACATCCTGCAAGTCATAGTCTCTCAAAAGCTTCCTGAGCTCTGCTAGGATGGCATCTCGATATCGCTTTTTCGAACAGTCAGAAGCATTTAAAGCACAAAAAAAGTCTCCGGCAGGTGGTGGTAACAACTTTATTGAGACTCTGCTCAGTTATGACCTGGCAGGCCCGAGTCTTAGAATGGCCCCTCACGAGGAGCGACCCTTTCGGCCCAGGCACCGAGGGCTTTTTGTACTTTTTCTTCCGGCGTTCTGAGCAGCTCTTCCCACGTCTGTTGTGAGGGAGCTGGCAGGAGCGACCTGGGAGGGGGTAAGCCCTCGCACCCCCCAAAGAATGTGATTTTGGGTAGCCAATGTTGGATGTGTGCAATTTTGACATATTGGGTTCCATTGCCCGTCGGTAATTATGGCTAGCCAATGTGGGTTGGGGAACAATTTAGTTTGGATTCGACGCAGGATCGAGGCTTGCGCTCGCGTGAGGCTTGCGTTTGGAGGCGGATAAATTCGCCTTTTTTGCTTGTAATAGTTTATTTCCTGGTATGTCGTCGGTGCCTCATCCATGGGATCCGAGTCTGAGGGGTACACCTCCCGGTTGATTAGACCTCGGGCTACCCAATGCTCCTCCTCATTCCCTTGATTCCCCGAATGGGCAGGGACCCATACGAGTTCAACAGTGTTTTCATTATTAAAGTCCCGTAGGACTCGCGCTGCACAGACGCCTATGCTGCCTCTCGAAAAGTTAACTATTGCCCTTTTGGAGTCGCTTGTGATAGTTTGCACAGAGGGATTCATGATGGCCAAAGCAATGGCAGTCTCTTCCGCTTCCACCAGTCTCTTCCGCTTCCACGGTGGACGCTGTTTTTATGGTCGCGGCGTTGAGGATACTTCCCTCTCCGGTCACGACGCTCACTACGTAAGTTTGGTGATTTTGCTTTGCTGCGTCGACATAAGCGGTGTGCTGGTTGCTTTGGTGCATTTCCTGAAGGGCCTTGGCTCTGGCAGACCGCCTCTTGTCGTGTCTCCCAGAGAGCATGTTCTTGGGTAATGGTTTTATAACCAAACCACTTTTGACCGCACCGAGTAATGGTGTTCTTCCTGCTGAATTCATAACGGGATTCAGCCCGAGTTTACTTAGAATAACTCTGCCAGTTGCGGTGCGGGAGAGTCGTTCACGTTGGGCTGTTTTATGGGCCTCCACGAGTTCGTCTAGGGTATTGTATATACCTAGCTCAAGTAATCGTTCAGTGTTCGCATACCTCGGGAGACCAAGGGCAGCTTTATGAGCTGTGCGAATGACGCTGTTAACCTTTTCCTTGTCAGAAAGGCGTAGGTGGTAGTAAGGGAAGGAATACACGACGCGACTGATCAGGAAAGCCTGCGTCAAATGGCAGATATCAGCCTCCTTCATACCGCGGTGTCGTGTGGCTACTCGTCTGATTAGGCCACATATTTGGCGGGCTGTCGTCCGTAATCGGACAATCGCCTCAGAATTATGGGTGTTATGTTGAATTAACATGCCCAGGACTCTTATAGTCAGTACGGGCAGAACTGGGCCGTCTTCCATACTGACTCGTATAGGGAAGGTGGCGTCCCTTTCGGGTGGCGTGTTTGGTTAATTTATCACGGATTTTGTACGGTATCCGCGGCCGCTTGTAATGCTTCCGTGATTTCTCCATCGGAACCGCTATTTGTCCAGATGGTGATATCATCGGCATAGATGGAGTGTTTGATATGCGGGATCCTTTCCAGTAATGGAGGCAGGTTTCGCATGGTCACATTGAAAAGGAAGGGGGAGAGGACCGCACCCTGAGGGGTGCCCTAATTGAAATTGTCCGCTTTTAATGTCCCCAAAATGTATTTCTGCAGTGCGATCCTTGAGAAAGCTTGTAATATAGTTATAAGTGCGCTTCCCGACATTCATTTGGGCTCGATTTGTGAGTATTGAAGCATGTGACACATTGTCGAACGCTTTACTCACGTCCAGCCCTAGAATTGTACGCGTGGCTCTTATAGGGCCCGGATGTAGGATATCGTGCTGTATTTGCCACATAAAGTCTTGAGTGGACAGATTTGATCTGAAGCCTATCAACGTATGCGGCAGCAGCCCATTGCTTTCAGTGTACTCGTTTAGCCTATTAAGAATGACGTGTTCCATAACCTTCCCCAGGCAAGAGGTTAAGGAGATAGGGCGGAGATTCTCTAGCTCCAGCTTCTTGCCTGGTTTGGGTATGAAAATTACGTTTGCATGTTTCCAGCTGGTGGGTATAGTTCCCTCTTTCCAGTGGATGTTGAAAAGATTGGTGATTTCAGTAACCGACTGATCGTCTAGGTTCCGTGGCATTTTATTGGTGATGCGGTCCTCGCCAGCCGCCGCTGTTGTTTTGATGTTGTTTAGGACAGCACGTACTTCAGATTCCATAATTTCGCTGTCTAGGGGTGCTATGCAGGATGCGCCGAGTTTCTCGTTCACCCGAGTTTTACCCGAGTTTGCTCGACGGCAGTCAGTGAACGGAGATAGCGTGAAACGCGCCGAAGCTGCAGGCAAAAAAATATGTAGACAAAAAGCCGCGTATGACAACATGAGCGCACCCTGCGCGGCACACTGCTTCCACGTTTCAAGCGCAGAAGGCTGCACAACGAAACGCGCCAGCGCCGCGTATTGTTATCAACGGATTATCGCAACCTAGCGATTCCGTGACTGTCCCGCTGTCTGTCTGCACACTTGCCGTGAGCCGCTTGCCACGCCTTTCCCGGGAGCGTCAAGGGCGTGCCTCCTCTTTCTAGTGCTATCTTTCTTTCCTACGTCGAATGCGAACAGGGTTCATGCGGTGCATTTTTGCACCTACACTTCCACTCAAACGAATACGTTAAAATACAACAAATAAAATAACGAACATTTTTATTTCTTTAGGTATCTGTTTTTCGTTTTCAATGCTAGAAATTTGTGATGACAAACGGAGATCGAGCAAACTATTAAATTTTGCACTTCTTGCCGCGAGTGGCGACAGTGAGGCGAAAGCTTAGAAGCGGTACATTGAAGCGGGTCGCACGCACGAGGGCGTTCATACGGTGATAAGTCGCCTAGGGGCGCTGCAGTGCTATTCTCAATAAAGTCCGTCATGTTCCATGGAGGGTCATGGCCACTCTTTCTCTATTAGGGGAATAGACACGCAGCGCCGCGGTACGGCTGTTCATCGCAGGCGCTTCACTTGGCTATTAAGGCCCCCGCTTTACCAACTAAAAACGACACAACGGCTGTCTCTGCAAAATGGCGGCATGTTATTTTAGAGTGCGTAGTGACGCAGTGCAGTGAAAATGTACCAGTTTATCTTTGTGCGCGAAGCCTCTGCGATACTTTGCGAAAAGTGCGTGCTTCCCAGCGACACAATTCATCGCTTGTCATCGCTTGCCCAGTGAAGTTGCCTCTGAGCGCATGTACGCAGTATATGAGTGTGTTGTGCAGTCGAAGGTGCTTGCGGATTACCTCTGCTGGAGCCAGCAGCGATCGCAGATGGATATCGTAACGACACCGCAGCACTCGCATTTTGGCAAGTGAGGGCTCTTGTGTGCAGTTATGAAATCAGACTTCGAACGGAGAAAGGTGTTTGAACTGTTGAGTGCGGAGTGCTTGTGATGAAGAAATGCCATTGCACTGGGTCTAGGAGAGCGAGTGATTCTCGGACGCTGATCGTGTTTACGATGCTGTGGCTCCGTTTCATCACCGATGACAGAGCAGCCATCTCAAACGACTGCTGCAATACGCACTCCTCAGCATCGTCGTCTCCCTCGACGCATCGACGCCTTGCAAGCAGCTACAGTGACGTGCCGATAATTATTTAGTGTGTGCTACGCGCCACAATGCAGGCAATGAAACCGTGTTGTGGGGCCATCTCAGCCCGAGAAGATGTATGCATAAGCCGGCGACAGTCAACGCTTTGTTTTTGATAGTGGTGCTCAGTACATCACCGATGACAGTGCGTTGTGCGTGCTTTATGTCGGCGGTCAAGATTGTTGATGCCTCTCAGCTCGACACCGCGTCGCTGTTGCCGGAAGATAAGTTGGGCGTGGCCCAACTGTAGTGGGTGCGCGCGCAAGAGTTACACGCCTCGCGGGGGGCGTGACCTCTGGTTTTGATTGACAGGCGAACTCGTGCTAAACTCGTACATCGCGAAACCCCCTCCGAGTTCAACTCGGGAACATGGCGGCGGCAGCAGCAGCCTGTTTCATTGCATCCAGCGGCAGCAAGCGGCAGTATGACCGTCCGGACCCGTTCACCTACTTGACCGACGGGGAGTTTCAGCGTCATTTTCGCCTGTCGAAGACATCAATGCGCTGGCTGTGTGACGAGCAAGGCGAAGACTCTCGTCTGCGGAGACAGCGTGGCGGGCTTCATTCGCTCACCGTCGTAGAGCAAGCCATCTGTGCCTTCCGTTTCTACGGGACTGGGAGTTTTCAGGGAAGCGTCGGCGCCGAGCGTTGCATTGGACGCCATCAAACTACTGTTAGCCACTGTGTCAGAGATGTGTCTGACGCGCTTATCGATGCGGCAGTGCGTAAGCGGTGGCTAGCTTTCCAGAATACTGCGGCTGAGCGGGCATATATAGAAGAATGCTTCCTACTTCGTGGGAACATTACGAACGTAGTCGGGTGTGTCGACGGAACGTACGTAGGAATTAAGGCGCCTTCAGTGTCAGCGTTACTGTGATTAACATTGAAGCAATGTTTAGACACGCCATATTGCCAAATTTGTCACTTCTCTGTAGCCGACTTAAATTTTGTGTTAGCGACATCTCACATGCGGCTGCTTATGATACTAACTTTTTCGCTGGTTGATCACTTTTTGCCGATTGTACTACTTGTCTGTCAGGGTGCCTTCCAAATGGCTCATTTTCTTGGGAAAGAGGTTAATTAAGTACAAATAGATAAATGGATATCACAAATTGTGTGAAGTAACCTATGAATCCTAATCCCATAAAGAACTTGGGGTTCTTCATTGGTGAAGTTACTTAGTATGCACAATGCTGAATTTTGGTTATGCGTAATCTATCGGCCGCACTATGAAACAGCGAGGCATTGCACAATTTGTTGCAGCGCGAGATGTGGATGTTGCACCAAGCCGGTTGTGCCTATGCATGTGTGGCGAAATGAAAATGCATTGAGAATCTTAGTGTGTTGGCTTGCATGAAGAGAATACTTCAGATTGTTTGCTCTGTTCACTGTCGATGCATGTGCCAGAGGTTCAGTGTATCTTCTTTTTTTGGGGGGGCGGCGTTATTCTGGATGAATAAATTGTATATTTTCGTCTCATAATGGGGCTCTAATTCTTAAGCTGTAGAGCAACGCACATCCAATGCTCTGCAGAACTCTCGGTACTTGAAGATGTCATGAATCACCAAGGCAAAATTACATATCGGGAGAAATGTGGTGCAGATGCCAATGAAAAGTGGGTCTTTAACCCACCATGATAAAAATCAAAATTGCCGAGCAAATAGACCATTTGTACAGCTTTAGAGCAATGATTACACAAAACGTGATATGCTCAAACGAGTAAATGCTCGCCGCAGTGCCAAAGTAGGATGAGCGACATGCAGCATATATTGGCATTGAACATGTCTCGTAACCGTTATTTTTATTGTAAGCCCTCACTGTCACACCTTTCCCTTCGGCTCTCCCTTTGCTGAAACGTGACACTGTCTTTCCATTGGTGTCATGATGATAATGGTAACGGCAGCAGCAAGGCTGGTTAATGCTTGCCCCTCTGATTTCTGTGAGTTTAGTGGTAAAGAATATGGCACGTGCGTACATACACCTGTGCTGCAAAATTTAACACTTGTGATTTTTTGGAGAGCTAATTTGTGTTAGGAAATTTCAAAGATGTGCACCATTGTGGCCTAATAACTAGAGCATTGGTGAGATTGAAGACTGGGTGTATTGGTATGGAAGCTTGAAGTTTAATTGCACAACAATTCGATGGGACACAAAGAAGAAAAATACACAGCAGAATGCTCTGCTGTGTGTGTTACTCTTCTCTGTGTGCCGTTGAATTGTTGTGCGATCCAACTTCAAATATAGCATTCGGCTTCTTTAGTGCAGGACCGAGGAAGTGTGAGCTATTCGACAACATGCCAGTGCCTTGCCACACAATTATGGAAGTCGGAAGGTTTGCAAACAAAGCTTTGCTTTCAAATCCCTTTGCTCATGTAATACAAGCACTGATTGAAAGAACCATCATACAAAAATAATGGTGAAATCAATGGCCTGTGAAAAGTGTAATTTGTATATTGACGCTGTTGACATAATAGGTGCCATACCTTCCTCAAAATTGTACTGGACAGAGCAGTTGTATCCTATGTGAAGCACAACCTCCCATTACATGCTGTGCAGATAACCAAGCTCAGTTTGTTTTGACGTGCTACACAACATTCACTGTAATCTGTTTTTGATTCTAAAGAAGTGCCAAACACCACCTCTTTTTCAAGAACGTTATGGGAATATTTGGCGAGACCTTTTTACAGCCCCTCATAATGGAAGTGTGGCCAGCCAGCTTTGCTGGGATGCCTTTATAGATTTCTGCTCCTGATCATTGTGTGCTATCAAGTTGCAGAAGTCTATGCAACTGGTGCAAGGCATTACGTGTTTCTATAGTGGGATGCAACTTTAGGAGCCTGCGGAATCTGCACTTTAAGGCAGGTGAACACATGCTTGCACCAATGGGCACGCACTCTAGACTAACATCGTGCCGCCGGACAGACTAATACCTGCTCGTTGGAGAGGGACTATTTCTTTAGACGTGGAGGCAATCAGCTGCTGCGCTTTGGTCATCTGGGTGGGGCCTCTCGTCTTCTGAAGTTTTATCCGACTGTAAAGGATGCTGCTTTTCATACAACACAAAAGGGCAAAGTGTACAATTATTTGGCCTATGAAATGGATACATCAGAAGTGTGCTATGGAAGGGCTTAAGATGTGTGAAATATAGTACATGCAATTATAAGACAATGTTAAAGAATATGTGGTATCGAACATGCATGTAATGGCACATTTGAATCAGGGAGTGTTGCAGTCATATGCACAGTCTATAGGTGATAGCATTATTAAGGTCCTGCTGTTTCCTGTCTTCATTGTGAATTACACACACCGTTCATCTTGTGGCTAATCAACACACACTGTATTCTTGCACATAGAAAGAACAAACAGCACAATGTGTATGCTGCATTAGTGTATTTTTTATTTACATGATCCAAGAGTGGCACAGGTTGTCTTACGTTTTTGCCTATTTTGAAGGGACACCAAGTGCATGTTACAAGTCTCCTAATATGCACAGCACAATGTTTACTGCAATAATTTTATTCTTGTTCTTGAATAATAAACAAAATATTAAACTGAAAGCTCCTTTATAAGGTGCCTTTTGTGGTTTCAACAGGAGAGCAGTGAGGGCACCGATAGTACTGTTGCAGAGCAGCCCTTTGGACCTCTGCCACACTCTCAAGAGCACGTGCCTGGCGCTCGCCTACTGCCACCAGGCAGTTGAGTGCCTCCAGCAGCAGAATGTTTTGCTGCAAAAAAAGTGTATTGGAATGAATCAGCCGCATACAAACCATTAGTTACAAAGAAAAGTGCTCGTTGCACTATTAGTACTAAGTGCCCTTAACTGTGGAAACCTTTATGTAGTATGCATAATAAAACAATGTGTCGGGACAACGTTGCTTTAATTTTCATCACTGGGGTTTTCTTTTTCAGAGCCAATTGTCATGTTGATTAGTGTGCCAGCAGCTGAGGTGGCCCCGCACCTTCACGAGTCTCTGCTGTCTGCACCACAAACCTATTTTTGTTCACTGCAGAACAAATTCCTCACCCTACAATCCCGTCTTATACGAGCTGATTGCATCCTATGCCTACAAACATCATATTTTTGTCCCATTACGCAATTTTCTGCCATCCTCGGCTGTAGTTCTCTCTCCTTGACATCCATTCTGTCATGCTTATGTAATCACCTGTTATGAATTGGCAACAAGTGATTGAAGACATGCATGGCCTGCCTGCCGATTCCATTTTTTTTTCTTAATCTCAGCTAGCATATCAGTTCCCACGGTTTACTACGCCACTGTATTCCTGCCTTAATGCTATCTCTAACAATTTTTGTTACTTCGCTTTCTCCACAGTCCTCGACTTCTCAAGTTCCTTTGTTAACCTCCAGGTTTATGTCCCATATTGCATAACCGGTAAAATGGAATGATTCTAAACTTTTTTTCAAGGATATCGGTAATTGGCGATCACGATTCGGTAATGCTTTCCGTGTGTTGTTCAACCCATGAAATTTTTGCATCAGTTTCCTGCTTTATATCAGTACCTGCTATTGATATTTCACTTGCATAAAGATACTCTTCCGTAGACTCTGCGGGCTTAATGTCACTCATGAATTTCTGTTCTCTCACCAAGTTAGTGAAAGTTACCTTCATCTTTTCCATATTTTCGCGGGCCCACTTGCATGTAAAAGCACAAACACTCATTGGTTCTCACTGCCTTCTTTAAACTGCTGGACATTCAGTTCGTCACTACGAAAGTGACTTAATCCGTGCACTCTTATTATGCTAAATATGAAACAGAAGAAATATACTTATCTGCAGTTTGTCGATGTCTCCTTCACTGTGTTGGTAGCGAGATCTATCGTCGCTACCACCTCCTTGTCGCATCGTAGCTATATAGGCTGTCTGCCTTTTGCCCACACTATGTAATGTTCGTGACGCTCGCAGTCACGCAGATTGGAGGAACTCGGCGCACTCGCAGAAGCAACACCGGACAAGTTGTTTCTTCAGCACTGCGTCGTGAACAGTAGGTGCGCGTTGCGATCTGTAAAATCGCCGAAGCTATTGGGAGTCTTACGGGGTGCACGGAAAGATTGCTGACGGAGGAACAGAACTATCCAAGAAATAGTGGTCATTGTCGAGCCTGATCACTAAGTCGCGCACTGCAAGCTCGTTGTACGAGTTTGTTTACACTGGGCCTGTTCGATGTTTAGCCGCCATGCTCGCTCGGTGAATGGATGTGATGACGCCACCACAGCGTTCCCTCGCGGTATAATGCGAAGCGTACTAAATTACAAATTAGTCTAATGCACATTCAGTGTACATGTTGTAAGCTTTAAAATGCTTCTAAACCACGTTAAACTAACTAATAATATTGTACTAAATGCGTTTGTTTTATAACTCGCTTGTGCATGTAATGCACTCGGTGGAACGACAAACAAGTGAAAGGAGGCACGACCATGCACCGACGGTATGATCACGTGAGCCCCAGTTTGTCGACCGCCCAGAAGGCAACGCCCAAGGAACGATAGCCAGCCATAGTGAATCTAGATAAACCAATGAAACTGGACGCTTGTCGAAAGATAAACTGTGTCTCGGTACCATTCGTGCTTTCATCTTGGGGTGTCGCCAGAGCTCGTGAAGATCCCGAGTTTCGCCAAACTCGGCGCATCCTGCATAGCACCCTAGTTCTCTGTTTTCCTTTCCGGTATAAGCTACGGGTAGAGGAATATCGGTGCTTGTATGAAAGTAGCGGTTTTTTAGAGCTTCAAAAAGGGCATCATTATCTCCCGGGAAAGAGTGTATGATCCTCTGAAGGTTCTTTTGTGATGCTGTTTTAGTCTGACTGGGGTCAAGTAGGTGTTTAAGCAGGAACCAGGTGTTTTTGCACCCTAGCTGGCCATTAAGGTGGTCGCATAGCTTGTGCCAGTGTTCCTGACTGAGCTTTCGTGAGTATTTCTCGATATCCCGTTCCAGTTGCGCGATGCGTCTGCGTAGGCCACAGTTGTGTTTCTGCGCGAGCCAGCGCTTCTGCAAACTCTGCTGCGCAGACCATAGATGGACCAATTTAGCATCTGGAGCCGGGCCGTCCTCCTCCTGGTCTACCTCCGTGGTCGAGTTAGCTGCGTCTTTGAGAAGAGTGGATATCCATTCTTCAAGGTTTGTAATGGTTGCGGGTTCGCGTCTATTGCGAACATACCGTAAAGCGTCCCATCTAGTGTGCCTAATTTTCACCTTACTTCTCTTGTAGCCTCTGGAGGGTACCGTAATGGAAAGAATGTAATGGTTGCTGCCAACGTTTAGTTCGGTATTCTCCCAGATGGCATTGTCTATGTTCCTGGTGAAAGTCAAATCAGGCGAGGTGTTTTGACTCACGCTATTGCCTATGCGGGTTGGTCTTTCAGGGTCAACAAGAAGAGTAAAACCAAGGTCTTGAGCGGTCTCCCAGAGTTTAGTGCGCTTCTTTTGACATTTTTGGTAGCCCCAGGCCGAATGGTGCGCGTTAAAATCTCCCAGCAGCACGAGTTGTGCATGCTTTGCAGCTTTATATGCTTTGCCTATTAGTGTAGCTACTGCTAGGCTTTTATCCCTAGGGGGGCTATAAACATTCATAATGTAGAGCGTTTGGTCCGATCGTCGTTTTGGCAGGATTTCAACGAATGTGTATGACACCGCCGTGAATTCAAGGTTTAGTTGGTTGGCGGTCAGATTTCTGTTCACCATGATCGCCGTGGCCGGAGAGATATCTGGAGCGGTAATTTCGTTGTAAGCCGCAAAACCCGATAATTTTGCCGCTATCCCAGTTTCCTGAAGGGCAACTATGTCAGGTTTGGTTTGGTGATTTTGAAGCGTGTATTCCAGAGACCTGCGTTTACGGCGGAAGCCCCTGCAATTCCACTGCCAGATTACGATTGGTGCTTTGGCCATCACGTTTGTTTTTGCGGTTCCATGCACGGTGAAACCGTGCTAGGTGTTTTTGTGAGCACTCCGGAAGCGCGTTGAGTCACAGAATCGCATAGCATGTTTGGTTCTGGCGTTGGTGCAGGCGGAGTTACCACCTGAGGCTGAAGGTAAGGTTGCGGTTGGGATTCGGGTTGTGCCGCGGTTAATCCAATGTGGGACATAACTGCAGTCATGGCGGAGCTAAGAGCGGCAACACTTTCTACGAGCTGTTTGTTTTGGGCGGCTTGCTGAGCAACCATACTCTCGATCACGCGTTCCAGTTTTGAAATTCGAGGGTCCGGCGCGGCGACACTCTCGACGGGTACTGCGGCGGGACCTTCCGCCTTCCGTTTAGTGCGGCGCGCGCCATCTACCTCCATGTCGTTTTCTGCTTCCGCTCCACGCTTAACACAAGCCACGATCTCGCTCGCGTTTTTTGTGCTGGGGGCATTACCAGGAGTATGTCCATTTTCTAATTGTCGAATTTTGTTATTAGCTGCAGCTAATTATTGTTGGAGTAATTTCATTTGCTCCGCCCGCTCCCTTACCTGCGGGTTTTGGGGCAGCTTCTTCCGGGGCTTCGGCTGAGGCTTGGCTGTTCCCCAGGCGACTTGTGTGCTCTTGGAGCTCGAGCGGTCTCCAGGTGGCCGGGACGCCGACCGGTGCCTCACGCTATCGCTCCGGCCGCGAAGAGGTGGAAAGGACTCGGTTCGGCTCTGGCCGCTCACCTGACCCCGCTCCTGTGGTCTGGACGTTCTCGCCGACGCCTTCTTGCCGTTTTCGTCTCCTCCACATGGCGACGGCGTGTTGTTAGCATTGGCTGGCTTGGCGGGCTGCTTTTTTCGGATAAACCGATATTTGCAACTCCTGCTGCCGGTCGGGTGGCCTCCACCGCATACTACGCAAGAGGGAGAGCAGGTTGGCTTTTCTCCGTTGGGTGGCGAAGGGTGTTCTTCGACGCAGCGCCGGCATCTAGGTTCTGTCGGTCGGGGTTGAGGGCACACGTCTGCTCGGTGCCCCAGCTTCCAACAGTTGAAGCAGGCCTCCGGCCGTTCTCGGAACGGGAGGACTTCAAACGTGAAAGCCAGGTAACGTACGAATTTCGGGAGCTTGACTCCGGCGAAGGTGATCACGAATTGGCGAGTCGTGCCCATTCTCCGCGCGTTCACAATTGTCAGGTCAGGATTTCTGTTGCGAAGCTCGGCGTAGATGGTTTGGTCCGTTTCATAGCTGTATGCCCTGTACACCACCCCTCGCACCGAGTTGTCGGGCAAATATGGTACTGCATGGTGAGTCAAGATACTGCCTCAGGCCTGAAAAGAATTCTTTTCGTAGTGATGCGTCATTCGGAGCATGAATCCAAATAAGCTTGTGTGGTTCATTCCGGTATAACAAATCCACACTACATACACGGTAGTTTAGGTCCTTATCCCACTCGGGGTACACTAGTATCGCTGAGTGTTTCTTTACGAAAACTGCCGTCCCTCTACTGTAACCACAAGCAGGCGAAAAATGAAACCAGTAATGGTTGCGAACAAAGTGGTCCATCTCTTCCAACTGCACACTCGATGAAAGTTTTGTGTCCTGAATAAACGCAATGTCAACATTTTATTGCAGTAGCAGATTTAGAAACCACTGCTTCCTCCTGCGTGCGACCAAGCTCACGCAGTTAAAGGTTGCAAGCTTTAAGTAAGCCATAGTGATAAAAGTGCCGATACTCCGGTAAATGATGCATACCTTTGCGGCGTGATCTTTACAGGTCACAAGGAGCGCTTGTGATGTTTTTCCACGGGCGGTATCTGAGGAGCCGTGGGAACACGGTTCCTCTTCATGGCCGCTTTCGATTTTACTTTTTGCACCGGGCTTCTCACCTCTGTAATGCTCCCTGACGTGCCTTCATCCTCGTCCGAACCAAGCTCAAGCATCATAGTAGCCCTTGCGTCCTCCGGCTGAGACTCCTGGGAATGGCACGCCTCTGGTGTCTCCGCTTCCATCGGAAGGATCGGGGCGTCACACGCCGCTGGCGTCTTGGGACGTTCCGCTCCTAAGTCTGCTTCCATCGCAGACGTCGCTAGACGCCACGGGCGTTTCCGGGCGTTCTAGTTCTGCTTGGTAGATCAGACGCCGTCGGCGACTCCACCGGCACTGAAGGGCACGGAACTTGAAACACTACACAGCAATCTTCTTCGGGCTTCCCCGAGATTTTATCCGCTGTTACAGAGACAACAGGTAATACAACTATCACAGCCTTCACTGGAGATTCTGCCTCATTAGTTTCTTCTTTCGTGGTTGGTGTTGCAGGCTCAGGCACCCACGAGGAAAGATTAATTTTACGAGGCTGCGATGTTTCTACAGCTTGATGCTCGTCCCTAAGCGCATCTGCGTCGTCGTTCTCACCGTCTTCCCGCGTCATGGTAGCGTAAGTTTTCCTGCAGTCGTCAGCTTCATGACCAAATTTGTCGCATGCAGAACACCGCGGGATACGACAATCCTTTCTTATATGGCCCGATTTCTTACATCTCAGACACAGGGGTGGTCTTCCAGGCACAATTACAAGAGTGTCGCTGCCTTGAATACGGATCTGGTGCGGGAGCGATACGATATTAAATCGGTGTTGCAGTCTCAAAATCACCGACCTAGATGAGGTGTGGGCTCCCTTGAATTTTCGGTCAGCCACGTTTCCCTACTCATTTCTTCAGTTTTCCCATATGGTTCCAACGCTTCTCGTACGGCGTCGTCACTGATATGGTAAGGAAGCCAGTGAAGTTTGACTCTCCCCTGACTGTCGTTGGGATCAATGACAAGGCATCTTTTACCTTTGAGGCGCAGTTCCTTTGCTTCTACGAGCACTGTCTTTGCGGCCATGGAATATGTCGTTAGCGCCCAGACATGATTCATCTGGTAGGCACCAATCGACGCTACATCCTTGACTACTTGTAGGCGCTCAGTTTCTTCGAAATCGTTTATTCAGTATAACCTGGCAGGCACATCACAATGAAGAAAAACAGTGTTAAGGGAAGCGTTTCCAGTTGGCAGTTGGGGCAGAATAACCTTGTAGTCTACAGCAGATACAGTAGAACCACGGCCTGAAGCCGCTGACACCGCTCGGAGAGAGCACATGATCCCAGCGTCCGACGCGCACGATAGCCGACGAAGGAATGGCATTCTACCGCTACGCCACGCCAACATACGAAGATAAATGGATAATTTGCCATGTCAAAATCGAGAAGCAGTTTTAGTTTCGCTGAGCTATGTCTCGCACAGACATGGTAGATGCGCTATCGCCCAGCAAATAAAACTCACGCGGGTACTACAAGAGAAAAAATTATTGTCCCTATTCAGTAGCATGCTCGGAAGTGCCACAACATCGATTTTGACTTGCGATTGGTATTTTAACTACGAAAAAAGTTCTAAATGAAGCGCCGACCCGGGACGCTGTATCGTCTGTTACTGCCGATATCTATAGCCGTTTCTTGTTCTTCACCCGATGGATATGCAACGTTTTCTTACTTAAGTGATGCCTTTCGGTCAACACGTCTGTCTAGTCATTTATCGTCGTCAGAGAAGCGCAGGCTAGTGCTTGGAGCCTTCGGCGATAGCACATATACGTGTGTTTATGACGCGCCACATCGGTGGTCATCGCTTCTTTTGCTGGCACTGTAGACATGAAAAAATTGTTTATTTATGAACACCGATGTGAAAGCTGAAATATAGAGTGATTTATCCTTGTTAGACTGCTTGATTCCTGAGCCTAGACGCGCCGATAGCGTCAAGACGGACTCGGCGGATGCGCTAGGCCTAAGCTTCGGGAAAAACGTTGGTGGGGACCGATCTCGGCGCGGGTAGCTGGCGAAAGCTAAATGTGTGTATTTGAGCCTCATAACTTTTTTTAGTACAATAAGGAAAGTGGAAGCGCACGAATCACCTCAGCTTTGTTATCGGTGCGATAACATCAATCAGCGGTAGGCTTCAAATTCGGGGTCCGTTCGCGCGCGTCGGAACGACATCTGCATTTCATGTCCACTCCACAACACTGCGACAACGGCGACAACTCCCAGTCAAATGCTACGTGCGAACTACTAAAAAACGCGGCGTCCTATGCGTTTGTGTGGTTTCGTTCAAGAATTTAGCTATCCGCCCAGTCAAAAGGGAAAATGAAAAGGACGAAAGTGGACCTTCAGTGTCAAATGTCCATGAACAGGGCAGCTCACGCACCTTCATTGCAAGCTGCAACACGAAATAGGGTTTTATGACCCCAACATATAGCGTTACTTAGGACAAGAGACTAGTATCAAGTGATGAAATTGTATGAATCATTTAATATTCTGCAGCGCTCTTCCTTTCGTACTGAAACCAGCGCGGCGCAAACACAACCAGCGCAGTTTCCAGCGCGAACCAGCGAACTGCAACGAGAGCCAGCGCCTGTGCAGCACAAAGCAGTGCACCCCAGCGTCATGGCAGTGGAACCAGCGTCTCTTCCAGTGCGACGCAGCTCTTATCCAGCCTTCTCACTGGCGTCCCAGTGAGTCCAAGCGAGCACCAGCGTACCCAGTGCGACCCAGTGCCAAAAAACGCGCTGGTTTCACACTGGAAGACGCTGGTTGTTGCAATAGGGTTATTGCTTAGGTATATGCAGACAATGCTATTTTCTCATTAAACGCGTAGCGTTGACAATTCATGTGCTCCCAAGAAAACCAGCAGCAACGGCAAGTGGCGCTTGTTCTAGCTTTTAGAGTTGGAGACCCATGTATAGCCGGATCCTAGTCACCGCTATGTTCCCAAGCACTGGCCTTGCTTCGAACGCTGGGTACTGCGAACACGAACAAGCGGTAGGCCATAGGACGCATACAGTCTTAGTACAAAACTTGTAAAAAAATTATGAGGTTGTACGTGCCAAAACCACGATCTGATTATGAGGCATGCCGTAGTGTGCAACTTCGGAAATTTGGGCCAGCTGGGGTTGTTTAAAGTGCACCTAAATCTAATTACACGGGCACTTTCGCATATCGAGTCCATGTAAATTAGGCCGCCGTCGCCGGGATTTGATCCCGCGATCTCGTGCTTATAGCAGCCCAACACCATAGCCCCTAAGCAACCACGGCGGGTGAAACAACATGTTACGAACAACGAAAGAGAAAGGTGCACTCCAACTTATAAAGTCTGCTTTATCCCTCACAAGAGAATTGACCGGTTTACAATACAGTTTTAGCCTCACTTTGTAAGTGAAGGATATACGCACGCTTAGCTTCTGAAATGACAACAGACATTACTACGCATTTGACTGCAACACGAGCTGCAGCGCACAGTTACTGCGAAAGCAGTCAGTGCAGCAGTGCAGCCACGCCACGCACTTTTCGTTGAGGCCTGCAACATAGGCTTTTTTCAACTTCTGATTCGCTTGAAAGACTCTCTGATGCGGCCCGCCGAACGGACACGCATAGCGCAACAGCCCGATTCGATGCAACATTCCGAAAACTTGAGCGCAGCATTAAAGGGACACTAAAGAGAAAAAATGATTTCTTTTGCATGAGTAAATTACCTTCTTACGACACCAAAAACACCGCTCTTACCACCGTGAGACGCTTCGTAAGCCAGAAAAAGTGCATGAACAAAACACGTGTGGCAACGCGTCCTTGAAGTTCCCGCACCTGGGGCCGAATCTTAAAACGGTTCGGTTGGGGAACCGTTCGTGTGGCCTCACCTGATTGGCCAAAATTTTGGTTACGTCGCAGGTCGTCAGAGGCAGCGGGGCGGTATCGCAATTTATGAATACGTCATGCATCTGTCATAACATGATCATGTCCTCTGTCATGCAACCTTCAAAGCGAACCGGTCGTAGGAACAGGCGAAGAGGTAGTCCGCTTTGGGTTCCGTTGCTGTGGCCTGGCTGTTGGCTTGCGACCTTGTCCGCGCGCGCCGGTAGCGCGACCCCGGAGACACGCGGGAGTCGCGCGCGCGTGCGTTGGTTGCTTCGGAGGCTATTACTTGCCTTCGTCGTCTGCTTGGCGTGGCTCTTTCGGTGTCGACCACGGCTGGAAGTACGATACGCGTTCGAAGAAGTGGCGGATAATAAGTTGCACTGCCCTTGGCAGCTTGCTAAGTAGACATTTTGCAGGCTACGCTATCAAATAGAGGAGACTCGGGTGCAAGCGTACATGTGGTCATTCCACGCAGAGGAAGGAATATTGTGCGCTGTGGTTCATCCTCACTGGTCTGCAGCTCTCAAAGGTTTGTCGGACGTGAAGCATTCATCGGAATGGTCTAGATATCTGCTGCCGACATTGTCCACAAAGTTACTCCCACAATTACTGCGTTGGCCGGTAGAAGGGCTGGGTCAGCTTTCCCGTGACCTCCACTTCAAAGCCAATGCCAAGGAGATATTTGCATGATGAGATAGAATAGAAAGTGGACCTGGAGGAGCCCGAACGGCGAGACTAGAAATGAAATAGACTTCATACTCTGCGCTAACCCTGGCATCATACAAGATATGGACGTGTTCGGCAAGGTGCACTGCAGTGACCACAGGATGGTAAGAACTCAAATTAGCCTAGACCTGAGGAGGGAAAGGAAGAAACTGGCACATAAGAAGCCGATTAATGAGTTAGCGGTAAGAGGGAAAGTAGAGGAATTCCAGATCAAGCTACAGAACAGCTATTCGGCTTTAACTCCGGAAGAGGACCTTAGTGTTGAAGCAATGGACGACAATCTTGTGGGCATCATTAAGGAGTGTGCAATGGAAGTCGGTGGTAACTCCGCTAGGCAGGATACCAGCAAACTATCGCAGGAGACGAAAGATCTGATCAAGAAACGCCAATGTATGAAAGCATCTAACCCTACAGCTAGAATAGAACTGGCAGAACTTTCGAAGTTAATCAACAAGCGTAAGACAGCTGACATAAGGAAGTATAATATGGATAGAATCGAACATGCTCTCAGGAACGGAGGAAGCCTAAAAACAGTGAAGAAGAAACTAGGAATTGGCAAGAATCAGATGTATGCGTTAAGAGACAAAGCCAGCAATATCATTACTAACATGGATGAGATAGTTCAAGTGGCTGAAGATTTCTATAGAGATTTCTACAGTACCAGTGGCACCCTCGACGATAATGGAAGAGAAATTAGTCCAGAGGAATTCGAAATCCCAAAGGTAACGCCGAAAGAAGTAAAGAAAGCCTTGGGAGATATGCAAAGGGGGAAGGCAGCTGGGGAGGATCAGGTAACAACAGATTTGTTGAAGGATGGTGGACAGATTGTTCTATAGAAACTGGCCACCCTGTACACGCAATGCCTCATGACCTCGAGCGTACCGGAATCTTGGAAGAACGCTAACAGAATCCTAATCCATAAGAAAGGGGACGCCAAAGACTTGAAAAATTATAGACCGATCAGCTTACTATCCGTTGCCTACAAACTATTTACTAAGGTAATCGCAAATAGAATCAGGAACACCTTAGACTTCTGTCAAGCAAAGGACCAGGCAGGATTCCGTAAAGGCTACTCAACAATAGATCATATTCACACTATCAATAATTTGATAGAGAAATGTGCGGATATAACCAACCCTTATATATAGCTTTCATTGATTACGAGAAAGCGTTTGATTCTGTCGAAACCTCAGCAGTCATAGAGGCATTACGGAATCAGGGTGTAGACGAGCCGTATGTAAAAATACTGAAAGATATCTATAGCGGCTCCACAGCCACCGTAGTCCTCCATAAAGCAAGCAACAAAATCCCAATAAAGAAAGGCGTCAGGCAGGGAGATTCGATATCTCCAATGCTATTCACTGCGTGTTTACAGTAGGTATTCAGAGACCTGGATTGGAAAGAATTGGGGATAAAAGTTAATGGAGAATACCTTAGTAACTTGCGATTCGCTGATGATATTGCCTTGCTTAGTAACTCAGGGGACCAATTGCAATGCATACTTACTGACCTGGAGAGGCAAAGCAGAAAAGTGGGTCTAAAAATTAATCTGCAGAAAACTAAAGTAAGGCTTAACAGTCTCGGAAGAGAACAGCAATTTACAATAGGCAGCGAGGCACTGGAAGTCGTAAGGGATTACATCTACTTAGGGCAGGTAGTGACGGCGGATCCGGATCATGAGACGGAAATAATCAGAAGAATAAGAATGGGCTGGGGTGCGTTTGGCAGGCATTCTCAGATCATGAACAGCAGGTTGCCATTATCTCTCAAGAGAAAAGTATATAATAGCTTAGTCTTACCAGTACTCACCTGCGGGGCAGAAGCCTGGAGGCTTACGAAAAGGGTTCTACTCAAATTGAGGACGGCGCAACGAGCTATGGAAAGAAGTATGATAGGTGTAACGTTAAGGGATAAGAAAAGAGCAGATTGGTTGAGGGAACAAACGCGAGGTAATGACATCTTAGTTGAAATCAAGAAAAAGAAATGGGCATGGGCAGGACATGTAATGAGGAGGGAAGATAACCGATGGTCATTAAGGGTTACGGACTGGATCCCAAGGGAAGGGAAGCGTAGCAGGGGGCGGCAGAAAGTTAGGTGGGCGGATGAGATTAAGAAGTCTGCAGGCATGGCATGGCCACAATTAGTACATGACCGGGGTTGTTGGAGAAGTATGGGAGAGGCCTTTGCCCTGCAGTGGGCGTAACCAGGATGATGATGATGATAGAATTGCCAGTGCTATCGCTAGCGTGAATAGCTCGCAGAGCGCCGTTGAGCAATCAGAAGGGTTCAACCTAGGCTGGTTCAGCGCTTCCATCGTTCGGCTGATAAAACTATACAGTCAGGATGGGAAGATATTGTGGAGATATTTGGCTGCCCTTTCTTTCTCTAGTTCCGGGCGTGCCGCACTTTGTTCCTCAATTTCACAGCAGAGCGCGCACCGTCAGCACCACGCTTTTTATTTTACTTCGCGCAGGCAATGCAGGGCCCGTATATCGAATGCTCGATTTCAAGTTACATTGCCTCTATCACGCGACGCGCCGTGGGGCAGATCGCAGGAATAGCGGCAGCGCGGCGTCGAAATGGTCAGGTCCGAGCCGATGACGAAGGGCGAAAAAAGAAGTACAATTGATATAGTCAGCTAGTAGAGGTGTCCCTAAGAACCAGTTTACGGTTTTGTCGCGGTCGCTACTTGGGTGCGTTCCTGTTGCATGCACAGTGCGAGCTCCTGGTAGCAGGCGACATATAGCGTTGCGCTCCGCCAACTCATTTACGCTAGCGATACCGCCTGTCGGCTTAGAATAAAAAAGAATGACATCAATAAATTACTTCTGCATTGCGTAAAGTAACGGCACCACACGTTTATACTTGAGAACTTGGCGTATAATATTTAATTTATATTTTACATTTATATAGCCAGCAGAAACATTCTGCAATTCCTAGATTAGCTCGTCATATAATGACGTACACTTCAGGGGTGGCACCCTCTCATCTATTAGTCGCGTCCTTCCCTTCTTCCACCACCGGCTTAGGAGTGACACATCTAGTGACTTAAGCGGCGAAGCGAACAGTTCGTATTCCGAACCGTTATAAGATTCGGCCCCTGGTCGCTGTAACGTCATGGATTTTGATGGCATCTTCTAGGGCCTACTTAAATATATAGCCGTACAGACTGATTACATTGTGTTCTAAAGGAACGAAATATTAAACATGGCCAGTTTCGGGAGCCCTTACTCAGCCAAGGTGGCCCAAATGCGAAAACATACTTTGGAAGCCCTGACGTCACACTCACGTACCGACGTCGGGGTTTCGGCGCGAAATTCAAATACTGATACTTCGACCTTCATTTTCTCATCTAAAAATCAAACTTATTTTGAAATTACTGCCTGCAGAGTTCCCAAACAATGTTGTATTAGTCTAAACTCATTTATTGTTTCGCTTTAGTGTCCCTTTAAGCAAATGTACCGCGGTCAAAGCCAAGCTTTTGTTTATTTTAAGAGTTTCAAATTCTTTCGAATTGGTATCGAAAAAAAAAAAAACCTGGAGTATTGAAACCTACCGCGGCGCTCGGACGTTCCCACTACGTGTTGGGCCACTACACTGGCTTCAATCGCGTTGTTGTATGCTCCCTCCTTTTTCCTTCCTCCATGGCTAGGCCTCGTGGTGGCGCTAGCAGTACGACCACACGAGGCGGAAAAGCCAAAAAAGATGCCATAGACTGACACAGAACAACAAGCACCAATAAAAATTGTGTTTGATAGCGGCCGGGTTCCTCCGGTTGACCATTCGAGTGTGTGAAACTTAAGAAGTACACATTGAAGGTCGTGCATGTCTACGCGCCTAACTCCAGTCATGATGATGAGGAAGTTGAAAGCCTCTATGAAGACGTGGAATCGGCGATGGGTAAAGTCAGAACAGGAACACCATGCCGATAGGCGACCTCAATGCCAGGGTAGGAAAGAAGCGGGCTGGAGAGAAGTCAGTGGGGGATATGTGGTGCTCGGGATACTTATTCAACATAGTACGCGAAATACCGCGGCCCTCAGAAAAATGCCAAACAAATTGGTGGACTGCTTAGGCGAGTGGGCAACAGACACAGAGGATTGGAGGAAAGCGAGTTGTGTAGGTTGATTCAGGCATTCAGTCGCATAGTCTACTGCTTCCCCTGTTATCATCTCAGGTAATCGGACAGGGATAAAATACGAGCAAATGTTCGATAAGCGTAAAATAGGCGCTATGTTTGCCGGTTTATACCAGCACCGAGAACTTCCTCCAACTTGTCGTGCACAACACCGTATATGGGCTATTAGAGCAATATTAAACAATTAAACAATTAAAAATATTAAACAATTTTGAAAATAAGTTAATGACATTGGGTATACTCTTAGACTTTAGCAAAGCCTTCGATCGAGTCAACCATCCGATATTGTTAGATAAATTAGAGCATTATGGGTTTCGTGGCACAACACTACAACTTATTAAATCTTACTTGAGTGCGCGCCATCAATACGTCGAACTAAATAAGCATAAATCTCACCTACGGTCTATTAAATTTGGAGTTCCACAGGGTACTATACTGGGACCAATTCTCTTTCTTTTCTATATTAATGACATTGTAAAAATATATCATGATTGTAGATATGTTATTTATGCCGATGATTGCTCGGTGCTCGTTAAGGGAAAAAACATTGATACAGTAAGACAAAAGGGAAGTGAGTTCTGTCACAACTTGCTAATTTGGTGCCAGAACAATAGGCTAATTCTTAATGAGTCAAAAACTAAGTGTGTGTTGTTTCGCACCCCAGGTACCTTAGAAAATATAGACGACCATATTGCTCTCAGGCCATTGAAAATTAAAATAGAAAAGTTTGTTAAAATTCTAGGTGTCATTTTTTCAGAAAACATGTCTTGGAATGAACATGTGAAAACTTTATTACCAAAATTAAGTAGAGCCGCCGGTGTATTAAGCCAGAACCGTCGCACTTTTCCAGTCAGCATTAAAAAGATGTTATATTTTGCCCTCTTTAACTCTCACTTACATTACTGCATGCTAATATGGGGAAACACGACAGCATTCAACTTGCAGAAACTCTTCCTTATTCAGAAAAAAGCACTTAGATCAATAGAAAATTCCTTGTTTTTAGAACACACAGAACCACTCTTTCACAAACATAAAATTCTAAAAATCCACGACATATACAAATACAAGTTATTAAGAACCTATAAAAACGCCACATTAGGTAGGGCGGAACTATTCCAAGAATTATCAAATCTCAGGAAAAATACAATTTCCTACCCATTCCGATATCAACCGCCATACTACGTTCCCTCCTCGCGCACCCATTATGGGAAAGAAAAACTTGACTACGCCCTGGCAACTACACTAAATGAGCTAGACCGGAAAGGTGTGAACGTTATGGCCCTTCCTAACAAAACCTTATTTGACCTGTTTGTTTGACTTTATTGAAACTGCTTATGCTTCTAATTGTTCTCGTTGTTGTCATTTGTGATCGGACTGCCTGATCGTTTATTTGATGATATATTTATATAACTGAATCAAGATAATAAATCGTCGTGTCACTGCTGTTGTACGGGTGGCTAGAGCTTAGTCAAGCTGCACAAATGCAGCTTTTTTCTCTGGCCCCCTATTTTCTCAGTAACAATGTACAGTCTGCGGCGAAAATAAAACTTGAAACTTGATTGATTGAATTAGATGAGCTATATATGAGACCACTATTCTCAGCTTTACGAGGGGCAGTGTGGGACTAAATACAGCCAAGATCATGAGAAACTTCAATCAGAAAGGCAGAACCAAAATCATTCTTGTCTGGGTTCCCGCTCCTTAGAATCGGACCCCCCCCCTCCCCCAATAGGAGATGTAGTGAATTCCTACAACGAACGCACTAACCTATAAAAAGAGGACAGGAGACTATACCCTAAACCACACGTCAACCTCACGAGAGCGCAGGCCACTTTCCTCCGCCGAAATAAAACTAACACCATTACCACTCCTCATCGCTTAGCAATCTTCACAAATGGAGAGGTTTCACCAATACGCAAACACTTCTCTAAAAATGCCATACCAAATCAAAGCCACGTCCACTCAGAATGCGAGGGCCTTCAGCCATCTAGAGAGCTTCTACCAGCTCCCTCAGAAACGACGAGGGAGACCCCATTACTGGCCCTCGAAGAAAAAGTACAAAAATTCATCACTGCCTGGGTCGAAGAGGTCATCGCAAGCAAGCGGCCATCCACAAAGCCCTCAAGTTTCTCTTGAATAAAGTTGCTTCCTCCTCGGAGTAACCGTGCGAACGCGCTCGGGCCACTGCTCGCTCGTTAGCAGTGGTCTTCCGCAGCTGGCTCCGATACCGTTGATCATACCAGCGTTCCCATACTGCCCCTCCCTCTGCGAAGGCGCTGACGGCACTGGAACACTGTGAGTAATGTGAGGTGATGTCAGCCTGAAATTCTTTGCCTCAATAATCGCATGATGAAAACACGTATACGGCTGCGCACGAATTTTACATTGGGAGGTATCGTAATCATCCGACATTTTGTTTTTCTAAATATAGGATATGCTTATTTAAAAACAATTTTGATGTTATTTTTACGGTGTCTTAACGGCCACTGCAGGCGCCTTGACTAGACGGCACCACCATGCTGAGGGAGTCTCAAGATAGCGTTAATTTGGCGCCTTGTCTGAGTAGATCTCGTCGTCTACGCCGGCGCACAGGGCAGCAACTTGAATTTCAGTACATGGATACAATGGGGAACATTTCCCCTGGAGTTACTTATAGCAACGCTATCATCATCATCATTAACAGCAGCAGCAGCAGCCTGGTTACGCCCACTGCAGGGCAAAGGCCCCTCCCAGAATTCTCCAACTACTCCGGTCATGTACTAATTATGGCCATGTCGTCCCTGCAAACTTCTTAATCTCATCCGCCACCTAACTTTCTGCCGCCCCTGGCTACGCTTCTTTTCCCTTGGAATCCAGTGCGTAACCCTTAATTACCATCGGTTATCTTCCCTCGTAATCATTACATGTCCTGCCCATGCCCCCCATTTCTCTTTCTTCATTTCAACTAAGATGTCATTAACTTGCTTTTGTACCCTCACCCAATCTGTGCTTTTCTTATGGCTTAACGTTACACCCATCATTCTTCTTTCCATAGCTCGTTCCGTCGTCCTCAATTTAAGTAGGACCCTTTTCGTCAGCCTCCAGGTTTCTGCGCCATACGTGAGTAACACTATGGACTGCGGTAAATGTGGCAGACGGGAAAAAATTACGGCATTTGCGGTGTGTGTTCACATGTTTGTTTTTCAGACGCGATCTTACCGCATATGCCGAGTTGTTTTCTCTACACGTGTACTGCATCAGCTAAGTGGGTTGTACAGCGGTCCACTGTTAAAGAGAACACCGGCGCGCGTGGCGTCTGCTCGGCGCCACCGCCTGCCGGAAGCTGCAACCTGTGTGATGATAGTGATTTCAAGAAAGGCAAGACGCTTGATTCTGCAACCCATGAGGGAGCTCGGCGAAGCGCCGAAACGAGTATCGCGCAAGCGCAGCGAGCGCTGTGAGCGGGGCTCCATAGTCGTCTGCTTCCGCGTCTGGGATCGTCGCGAAGCAAGCCGTTCACGCGTTTTCAAAGTTGACCGGATACTGCATGGCCACCTTGTGATGACCGGCCATTGCGAGGCTGAAGTAAAATTAGATGAAGCAGTATATCAACTCCGTATATTTTTGCCCTTTCATCTTACAAGACAGTTACGGTAAATTTACGAACAACTCTTGGTAGCACATCTATTTAGACAATTTTTTATCCGTGTGGTGCACATATGTGTACTAATGCCTATTTCAGTCGCTGCAGCGCGTAGGCTGAACAAAGAATCCAAAACCGTCTCTAAAGAGGATTTTACTTTTTAAAGAGCTATCACTCGAGTCATCGTGGAATCACAGTAATTCAGCTGCACATTAAACCTCTTAGAGCGCAGTGCCTGTTACTGCGGCGAGCGTCGGCGGCGGCGTAACCGAGCAAACGAGCACTGCAAAAGTTCAAAGCGAACTCAGAGCGCAGCTTGGGATGAAACACGCGAGGGGCAAAGAAGAGACGAGGGTGCAGCGGACCCACGAGAGGGGCGGAAAGCGGAAGAGGGTATGGCGAGAGCGTGAGAATAAAAGCGTAGTGCGTCGGCGATCGCTACGAGAGAGCGCCAGAATAGCGCGCATCGTCTGGGAGGTCTGTCGGCCGCGGCTGCTCTGAATCGCGCCCACGCTTCACCCACGTGCTCGCTTTCGCGATGTCCAGATTAGGAAGGCAGTCGTACCTCACTTCGCTCCATTTGCAACGTGCCGCACGGGACAGATCGTCTGCGTCAGCGAATGCATCGCCAAATGAAAACACAAATAGATCTGCTCTCAAATTTCGCGGCAGTATCGTAATCGCTGGTGAATTTCTTCTAAAGCGGTAAATTATTTATGAAACAAGAAGTCCAACAACAAAGGGCAGTGTCGTTCCTTCCAATTTTCACAGCGAAGCTGTTAAGCGCTACTTCCCCAGGATGATGTCTAATGTATAGACACAAAACTATCACCATCAGGATTGGCTCCAGCATCGTCACCTTCTTCCACAGCTGGCTCGTTGGTTGACGCCCCTCGGCGCTACCGCGCGGACGCGCCACTGCTGCTGCGTGCTTCGTCGTCCTTAATTCATAATTCATTCAAATAACCTATTGAGTGCCCTACGATTTGATGGGGTGGGTCAGGACGCCGCCTAGGTTTCGGCGAAGAGTTGTTGTCCATTGGTGGCTTGCTCGGCTCGCTGAACGGCCCAGAGTTCGTGCTGCAGGTCCGAGCTGAGCAACACAGACTCCCAGCTCGCGCGGAGGCTATCGCTGTTTGAGGCTGCATCACCGTTATCCTGTATTATAGCCGTACATTCCCATAGGGTATGCTACAGGGTGGCTCTAGAGTCGCAATTTCTGCACTTGTCAGTCGTGTATATATCTGGGCGTATTAGGTGCATGGTAGCTGGACTCGGATAGGATCTGATCTGTAACTGCCGCCATTGGACAGACTGAATTTTGCTTAATTTCGGGTGCGGCGGCGGGACTGTGCGCCTCTGCAATCTATGGTGTTGCGTAATTTTGTGAAATCTGGTCATTCGATCTTCCCACTACCACTCATCGGTAGTCGTTGAGGCGGGGCTAACCGAGGCTCGCGAGCCACGCCGAGCGCCGCCTCATTGCTACCGTTTGGGAAGTGTATGAGCGGGTGTCCAGATGAGATCGACACTTTTGTCGTAGTTATTAGCTAACTTTAGGGGTCGTTGTGCCTCTGGGGAGATCCAACCATTGGCGAAGTTTTGTATCGCCATCTGGAAATCACCGATGATTATGCTCGCCTTTGCTTGTGCTATGGCTAGCGCAATAGCTATTTCCTCTCCGGTTTCTCCGTGTAACGTGTTGACTGTAGCGTTCGTCGTGAATTTTCCCTCCTAATTTATCACCACTGCTGTGTAGGCGCGCTTTTGTCTGTATCCAGCTGCGTCTACAAATGTAGTGTCTTTGCTGTTACCAAATTTCTTCTGTATATTGCGTGCATTGCTCTCCCGTCTACCCTGTTGGTGAGTGGAATGCATATTCTTGGGTAGTGGAAGGATGGTTATCATGTCTCTGATGTGTCCGGGCATATATACTTTGGCGCCATGTTGGGTATGATACCGTATACCTAGGCGATCCCATATTTGCCTACCTGGGGCGCTATAACGTAAAAAACTATTCCAAACCTTTCTATTCCAGTTCTGCTATCAGTCCTCCACGATTGGTCAAAATCTTTTTTCGAACACCCCCACTTCACCTGTCTGTTAGGCGACGTCACGAAAACCGCGATACCTCCCCATCTGATATTATGTGTACACACTGATTGTGCATGATTTGACAGAAAAAAGAAAAACAGTTATTTCTGATTCGACGCCTTTTCGCCATTAGCCCCCGGCTATTGGTTAAAAGTTTTCGGGCAGCCCCCACTTCATCTGCCTGTCCCACGACGTCAAAAAATTGTGAAAACTCACCGCGTCAAAGTGACGCGTACGCATTAAAGATGCATTAATATGCCGAACAAAACTGAATTTTCTTCTGAATAGCCGCAGGCTGCCCCGTTCCGAAAGGAATAAAAGATCGCTGCCGCCGATCGCTCAGGCGCTGGCTACTCGCATCTGCCCTGGAGCATGGGTGTATTTGCGCATAATAAAACTTCTTGCGTGGCCGTGCAACGTTTTCGAGCACTTTCGGCACGTTTACCACCTCATTCTGCCGACTCTGCTTTGCTGAGGGTCCGTTTTAGCGTCATTCTTAAGTTTGCGTTGCATGCCGCCGTGATTTTCGACAAGACACCGCAACCTAAGTAAGGGAAAGCCGACCAATCGCAGACGCCGGCACCACCCTCTTCATCCGGTTATCGATTTTCAGTGCACTGGCTCTGCCCCAGTGAATCCCTCTGCACTTGAGCGTTCTCCTCGCCTCTTGTCAGCCAATTAGATACGACAAGCCGCTCAGTGTAGGCAATGTTATTCGTTTTTCAAGCAAACAAAAGTGACCTCCTATGAACGAGGAGAGCGTGTTATTGGTGTGTTCAGAGAACCCTGCGGGTGACCGCCCGGTGCTTGCGTCGGTAGTTACGCAAATTTGACGTCAGGAGATTGGAATAGAAACATATTGGAATAGTTTTACGTTATAGGGCCCCTGTCTTAGTTTTGGAAAGGCGTTCTTATTGGTGCTATTCGTTGTGCCTGGATTAACTCATCCAGTGTATTGTGGACACATAGCTGCTGTAGTCTATTAATTAACTAAGAAACATAGAGACGTAACGAATTTTACAGCGAAAGTGTTAAGGGCTAGTTACATCAAGATCGTGTCTGTGTGTAGACGCAAAACTCCCCATACATTCACCGATCACGAACATAGTGCAATGCCGGCCCGACCCGCGGCGGTGGTGCAGTTCACCTTTAAGGGGCCCAGATACACATCTTCGCTGGTCGTCCTTCTTCACAGAGTGGAAGGGCACTGAGTTTTTCTGATTATAGATCAATCCAGTCACTTTGCTTCTAGTTGCTGAAAAGGGGCTGCTTTCAAAGAGGAACTGCAGGGGCAGCTTGCTTCGCGACGATCCAACACGCAGCAGCCGACGCTCGCAGCGCTGAACTCGTTGCCACCACCAGTGGCGCCTTTCAGACGCGACGCGCTCCGGCGTTCCCTTTAACAGTGGACTGTTCTGTACAAAGGTTATTCGTCCTAGCGGCACTGTGCCGTCGTTGGCTGCAGTAACATCCAGCGAATGAGGAGGCTACCCGTACAAGGGCCCTGCTATCGACGCTCACGGAGACAAAAGTAGCTTATGGCTTGGTGTGGAGCACATTCGCTGCATAAGTTTCTTGCGGCCCCTGAGATAAGACACCATGGGACAATGGCTTTAAGCAGAAATGTCTCCGTGCCAGAAATCTTGCTCGGGTGTCCATTCGTACTGCTGACGTAAACTGCGCAGTAGTGTGCCTGTTGTCTTCCCGTGCTGCGAGCCTGCAATAATACCAGAACAATGCCGTTTACGACTTTTCGGTGTCATTATTTCGGGCCTGCTCGGTTCATTTTCCGGATGGTAAGCCCACGCAGGTCAACCCTCACCCAAAACTGTGCGGAAGAAAAGTAAGCCGAGAGCATCCGGGTACACCTGCCGACTTCGTAAGTTGCGCAGCAATTGTTTCCTTGCGGGAAATCAACTGCACTGCACGCAACTTGACGGATGTCGTGTCCCGCGTTATTCACGCACATGACTGAGCTGCATTCGAGTAGTCGTGACCGTGAAAAGACAAAGCAGCATATGACTAGCCTGCAGAGAAACAAGGCTGCGCACGTGTGAATGCCTCCCTTGATTGTTTTCTTTCTTTTGCGCAATGAGTGGGTCATTGAAATGCTATTTATAATAGTGCAATAATCGCACTGAGCTACGTAGAAAGCATGTTGAGTCGTTGCTAACGGAGATGGTGCCCCCTCCGGCGATGCCCTACATTGGCACGCAACTGTGTTTGTGTGTACGCACACGCGACAGAAGATGCAATGCTTATATCTTCGTGCACACAGCACTTGCCTACTAAATGGGTATGTAGGCTAGTGTGTCTGTTGCCCGTGCGAAGTACTGCTCATACTTGCTGCGTGACGCGCTAGCG